>NC_081206.1:24864063-27264063 GCF_902713425.1 Acipenser ruthenus
CAAGAGTGTGTGGCACGCCAACAGATTTTACTACTAAACTGTTCATTTACGTTATGCAGGAAGAGCTCCTCAAGTGGTAACTAAAATAGCATGTAGTAAAAGTGTACTGTAAAAGAAAGGCTTTTTAAGAAGTGATACAATGCTGCTGAAAACAATGTAAAAACATCAGATAAAAGAGTTTAATATCACAATTGCATGGCACACACACACACACAATTATATTCTGTCAGATTTTTTGTTTTTGAAACTTCATTTTAGTGTTTTACAGATGCTGATTAGTTTATATTTTCTTTCTTTCTTCATAGGATACTAAGATCCAAATACTTTGTTCAATTTATAAAACTACATAATAAAGCAATATGTTTATAGTGATACTTAAGTCACTGAGTAGACTGTACTGAATACTTCAAAGAGCTGCAGCACAAGGACTTTAAAGACTTCATATGTTTGATTATGACAGAACATGGCACTGTCTTGACAATTACTCAATATTTCAAACAGGATAAACTGAAGTGGCCTTAATACATGAACACAAATACTGAAATACACAAATGGCAAAATTAAGTATGAGAAATTAAATATTTGGAAAGAAAAAGCATTAGTTCTTATAATCTTGAGTTCTGAAATAAACAATAAAAGAGAATCAACAGAGAAAAGATCGAACATTGGTCTAAATAAGCGGATTGCTTCGAAATCTTAATCGCTTGTATTTGACAATATTTCATTAGAGAAAATGTATGAATCCTAAAAATATGATAATTTTCACTGCCAAACAAAAATAATGTATTGCTATAGCAATACCTTTTTTGCAATAACATATGATGCCATGTTTATTTTCAAAGTGTTTTGTGGCTCTGTACTCAGCACTGTAGCCTCATTTTACAACAGCTGTTCTCGTTTCATTTTAAATTAAAAACCTAACTCTGTAATCCCAGGAGTCAATCTATAATTAAGGGGATTTACTGAGAAACCAAGCGCTACATTAATAACACAATTTAATATCTTTCTTAATAAACGATCAAAAGGAGTCACTAAGAAATACACTTGTGTACAAAACCTAAAATCTGGCCAGCCTTACATCATCAGTGAATCAGAAACCTTAAAATAAAAGTATATTCACAGTAAGGGGAATTAAAAATTGGGGTTTGTCTTGCGATATCCCAGTCACCAGTTTATTCCAGCACTCTAAATATATAAAACCATTTAACATAGCTTTTTATGTCCTCCTCATTGCTGTCCCGTTGCATTATTTATAAATTATCACTGCAGACGCAATTCTGACTTTAATGCCTGAATGTGGCTCACCAGTGCTCAATTGTACTTGCCAGCAAGGCCATAATCTGTAAATCCACAAGCAAATGTTTGTTAGCTGGAGTTAACATTGATACAAACAAGCTCACATCCATGCATGCACACATATCATTAAAAAGTAGTACGGTTTGTTATGGTAACCGTACTATTCTGGAACCCATCCATTGCATCCGGTACCTTTTTGTCTGACAGGCGAGCAGTATACAGTTTGCAAATTATGAAAACAATTGTTGCAAAAAATAACTGTGTGTACATAACCTATACAATAAAAAAAAACTTTCCTGTTCCATGAATTGAATGAAAAAAGTGTTCTGCAATGATATATTTTAGGATGCAAGATCTGAGTAAGACAATTACTAGTTTTATTCACAACCCATACGGCAAAACGTCATTTCTGAATTGTAAGATCTGGTACCGGTACTTTTTTGTTTACAAATGAACCCCTGACCAGCTTTACATACTATAAATAAATACACATGTAATACTCAATAGCTCTAAAGAGTTAAAATAAGAATATTTAAGATATATTTGGAAAACACCCATAATTATAAAACATTTGAAGACATGGATAAAGGCTTCTAGTCGAAATATCATAAATGTTTTTATTACGTTTCTTTTAACATTTCTTAGTTGGAAAACAGCAGTACAAAGTTGAATGCTGGTTGCTGTGTTATGGTGTAGTGCTGGTTTTAAAGCCTTTTATAATTTGTAGTATGAGCCAATTATGGTATTTATTTAAGGGTTTAGATCAAACCAGGTCCAAAACTAAACAAATTGACCTTCTCTGGTCTGCTCATCGAAGTATTTTAAGGCCAATTATTTTTAAAAGCCCTTTTTATTTTTGTTCCCACTACAGACTTGATCATGATAATCTGAAGATAATGTTCTCAATATGGTCTGGTTAACAGTGGTGTTTTTTGATACAAATCAACCAATTATCTCATTTCCCCAAATTCAAACAAGCTTCTGTTTGACTCTGAAGGGTTGAGTAGCATGACTTATTTTTGATTGTAGAGCTAATTTCAAATGCTGTCAAATATGTGGTCATCAATAGCCTAGGTCAACAGGTTTATTACTACTAACATAGAGCAAAGTAAGCCATGGACTTATGCAGTTACATTTGAGTAAATATTAGGGCACTCGTATATATACTCACATTTTTTCTATTTTATTAAAATGTAAGACAGCCTACAGATGACATCAGTAAAATAAAATAAAGATAAAAAAAAATAAAATAAAAAAAACTTGCTGTGATATAACCTTGTAAATTTCAAGGATGTGTGCTTTGCGTTATTGCTGTTTTTCAAATAAATAAATAAAACCCTGGCAGAGGGGTGCTGTATCTGTGTTTAAAGAAGGGGTTGTTGGCAAACACCCGAGTGTACTTGCTCTGAAATGTACACAGCTGATATATGCAGCGCACAGTGGAGTAGGTACCCAGGCCTCATAACCTTAATTTGCCTGGAGCTTGGAAGGAGATTTACCTTCAGAGCACGTTCCTGATTGTTTTCGGCAGTCAGATGTCTCATGTTGTTTGCCGAAGTCTGGCTCTGCTCTTTCAGATGATGAAGCTCCTGCTCTAAGCATTTGCACTGTGAAAAAGGGAAAGAATCTCTTTGAATATATTAGCACAAAATTGTCTTCAGCCAAAGCTCTTGCAGGGCTCAGCATTTAACTTGTCCAAATATATGCATGCTTCTCCAGTTGCCCTGCCACCTTTTCCCTTTGCCGGGTTTGTTTTTGAAGGGTTCAAAATAAGGCATTTAGATTCTGCAGGTCAAGGTCAACTTCATCACGGTTTGCAAAGACCTTGCAAAATAAAGAGATGTTTGAATGATCAGTTTGTTTTGAATAAAAGCACAAATAACTTACCAATTAATTTAAGTCTTAAAATAAGATTATAATAAGATGTTATAAGGACAAAAACATCCATCATGTGATGCTAGGTTTCATGAACAGTGACAGCGGCTGTCAGACAGCAGATTGTCTCTCACTACTTACCATTGCAAAGATATGCATTGTGCCTGTTCGCTTGTATAAAAGGGTGGGGGGACTGAAAAGCGAGTATAAAATAATCACCTGGCATTACCCACAGCTCCCGAGACCAATTGTCCCATTATAACTGGATATTTGGGCTTTAAATTTGATTTATTCACCGTGAAAGTTCAGTTTTCATGTCATGTTATTGCGATAATAATGCAATATCTCAAGTCAACACGATTGTGCACACATGGCAACCAGCGCTTTCAATAAGAGCTTGGCTTTATAATTGCACCCTATCTAAGAAAACGGTTGTCTTTCATGGTCACGATTCAAATATGGTTAATGCATTATATAAAGCTCATAAACGAGCTGCGATAAGACCTTCTTTACAAAGTCTAGTTAGAAGGCTTCTATCTCAAGGGTGAAAAGTATAAAATGTTTGGTGTTAGGCTTGTTTGCAGGTTGGGATTGGGAACTATGCTTTAAAAAAAGAAGACATGGATAGTCTAGAAAATCACCAATGATATTTTAAATACAATACTGGTACCACATCCTATAATAACCCAATAGTGCCACCAACACATCAGCATCAATGGGGGATGGAAAGCAACACTAAAAATACTTATGAAAATGTAGACTTTACATTTTGTTCTGCAATTGAGACATGCATTTCTAACGGACAACCTTTTTTTTTTTTTTTTAACTATGATAGTTAATTCAGAAGCATGTTAATGCTTGATGTTGGATCGTTAAATTCCTATAAAGACAGTATAAACATTTGTTTATTGCATTATCAGTAGGGGTCACGGAAATCAGGAAATTCACCTCTTTTAGGGGCAATGCATACCGGACAAGTACAGACAGAAAAAAAAAATAAACCTTGTTTAAATGAACTACTTCACAACGCAAGTGACGCAAACTACATTTTAAATGCAGTTAGAATTTATACCCGAATAGGCACATTTTCTTTGTTTTGACTCGGTACTAATAAAATAAATTATTGGAAGGGACAAATAACATGACAACGAGCGTGCTGCATATATTGCCTTTATTAAAGTATGCCAGATGCCCTTGGGTAACCGAGTTTTGGGACTGTTTCTAATCGATTTCCACATCTGTATTACTTGGTAAAGCTTTGCCTTACACTTCCAACCAATTCAGTGGATGCAAAACATGCAGTCTCAATGTATGGGCAAGTCCACACCAGACAGAGAATGTCGGCAGCAACTGCTGGGGGATGCTGCATGCTTGCCTTTAACAAATGACAGCACTCTGTTTTAGTAAGAAAGCAAGTAGCACTATGTTTAGGCTTTTATAGTACTCTGAAATATTCTCTACTTAGGTTTATTTAATGCTTAAACAGGTCTGTGAAATCCTAATTTTATTCCATAACCTACCCGCAAAAAATACTTATATTTACCACGATTTAAGTAGACCCCTAATTATCAGTACTGATTTAGAACTTACACAGTACTTAGTGAAAATGTATTTAGTTTGTAAACTCTGTAAAGCAGTTTATTTTTCCTGAGTTTGAAAGCAGGTCAACACAATAGTTCTTCCAACTGAGAACAATGTTTTCACAGTGATTTTCCAGGCAAGTCTAATCTTGGAGATGTTCGAAAATGCTGGGAGTCGCTCCCAAGCTGAGACACTGCTGAAACATACCTATACTGAACACACTGTCTGCTGTTTTTCAGATCACAGTGGTATACATTTTTCTGTTATTGTAAGTATGATGTTTTATACAGATCCATATGTTCCCTCCCTGGCAATGTGGCCATGCTTGCATTCCCAGACCAAAGGACACTTAGCAGGAATGTAAACTATCTCCATTACTGACAGTAACAATTTTTCAACATTCAAACCCCTGTCCTGAAATGCTGGGCAAACACCCCTCCAACTAGGACATTGCACAAGTTCTTCCTCTGCAGACAAAAATAATACCACTCTCTTCCAGACAAAATACAAAACACTCTTTGGTGTCAATGTGAGTTATGGATTTAAGGCAGCAGATGTTTGGAAGCACTTGAGAAAATGTATTTAAATCTGAACTAACCTTTCATTTACGAGGGGTAATTTACAGAAGCTGCTTTTAAAATAGTAGCGGTCAGATAAGAAAACACTTGTTTATTTAAAGTGTTAGCCAAAACCTTCTACAGAGTAGTTCAAACAGTTCTTGTTATACACTTCAACTATAATAACAACAATCTTCAAATGATTTCCAACCATATACAGAGTGCACCCAAAACATTGAATGACTCAAGTAAATGTGATCAACATCAGTACTTAAAATTTGGAAATTAAAGCTAGGAGAAAGGGTTATTTGAAAAAAGATTTGTACATCAAGCATGTAAAAGAAAACAGCATAGAATATATATTTTAACATAAACAAAGTGACTATGAATGGTCTGTGAAACCTGAATATAATCCCTGGGATACAGCAATGAGTTCCCATCAACAAAGTTACAATTAACCTTACACAGAGGTTTTACTCTGGACACATGATAAATCAGCCATCTGATAACACCAATAATATGTCAACTGTTTCAAGAATATGTCAAACCAATATGAGGTTAGAGACAAGATCTGATAAGTTGTTAATAGACGGTGTTTTGAAGTGGATCAAGCTTCACTTATTTGCATTTTGATTGAAATGCTGGTCTGTGTAAATTCTGTTGTTTTTTTTGTAGACACTATGCCCCTGCACAGCAGGCTCTGCATGTAGGTGCATTTGGCCAGCGTGTTTAGTAGTTCTATTGTACACGCTGTTCTCTTTATTCTCCCCATGGCTAATGCATCCCTATTCATTCCAGTTGAGCTCAACCTGCAATTTGAAAGGATCTAGGAAAGCAACCAACAGAGAAGACAACAGGAGGAAACCCCAGTATAAATATGTCTACTTCTCATATTAAATCCTGTTGCAGAAATACCACTCTTTGCAAAGGCAGTGCACATTTTGGTCTGTGACCACCTACTTAGGAATACAGAATTAGTTTGAATTTACAACCTTCATATTTCACATTATAAAACAATAATATTTTGTAAGAAGCTCCCCCTAGCATGTATTAAAATGACTGTATAGATTACACATTATAAGAACTGACTTTATTAATTGCTACTATAAAGTTCTACTCCTATGAGCCACGATATTAGTCTACAGGGAGAACACTGCTTCAGGCTGATCTTTTATCCCAGGGGTAGATAAATCTGACCTGCAGAGAAATTCCTGATGAGTCTGCCCGAACGATGATTGACTGGCAATACCAGCCCATTGACTTGCATGCAGAAAGCCCTGATGAACCTCTGTGCTCCTAAGTAACGGGGATGCCTCGGTAAATACAATCATCAACACACCATATTGGCATATATAAGGTAGACAATAAGGCAGGTATGGGGGTGGACAATTGGGACCCCTTTTCCCAGCATAGACTGTAACATTGAATAGTGCATAGCACTATCACCTGATATACGTTCTGCATTAAAATTACTAAGGGTTGTTGGGTATTATTTCAAAACAGGATTTTGGCCATTTTACCGATTAATACACACTCCTCTGAACATCCATGAATTGTTTTAAAGATAAAGAAGACCACTTTGTCATTTGTCATGCGCATATTGTGCAGTTATCATCTACGATTTCAAAAATAATGTAAAATGTCCCAATAAGCCAATTTCACTGCGATCTTGGCGCTTTAACACCCTGTTGCTCAGTTCATATCCTCGGAAATAGATTTTTTCCTTGAAACTAATGCCACCCCAAACATCTCCCCATCCACCCTATGGGAAACACTGAAAGCCTATCTGAGGGGCCAAATTATATCTTACTCTGCTCAATCTAATAAACGCCACAATAAGAGAATTGCTGAGCTAACTGACCAAATTTTACAAACAGACCAGCAATATGCCAGCTCCCCCACTCCTGCTCTTTATAAACAGCGATTAATGCTTCAAAGTGAATTTGATCTTCTCTCTTCGAGGCAGGCTGAACAGCTTTTGGTTAAATCCCGACATGCAGTGTATGAATATGGAGATAAAGCCAGTAAACTACTAGCACACCAACTTCGCCAATCAGCAGCCTCTCACCTTATTACGCAAATTAATACCATAACAGGAATCCCCACTGTAGATCAGGTGGAGATAAATGACCAGTTTAAATCATTCTATTCCTCGCTATACACATCAGAGTCACCTGCCGACCCCCCCCTAATAGATTCCTTCTTTGAAAATCTCAGTATTCCCACGGTAGATCCAGTTTCCAAGGCTGGTTTAGAGGAACCTATAACATTGGAAGAAATAACTCTAGCAATTAGTTATCTGCAGAGTGGCATATTGCCCGGCCCAGATGGCTTCCCCTTAGAGTTTTTTAAAAGATTTAGCACCAAACTGTGTCCACTTCTGAACTCTATGTTCTCAAACTCCCTGTCATGTGCAATTTTGCCTCCGACACTAAGTGAAGCATGTATTACACTACTGTTAAAAAAGAAAAAGGACCCTCTGGACTGTGGCTCATACCGTCCTATCTCCCTGGAAAGAGCCCTAGAATTCGGAGAGACTATCTTCAGAGACTGAGACCAGGCGGAGGTCTAGGTCTTCCGAACTTCCAATCTTACTATTGGGCCGCCAACATCCGTAATATGCTGTATTGGTTAGGTCCACCCCCAGCATGAACAGCCTGAATGGTTATATCTAGAAGAAGCCTCGTGTAAAGCATCCTCAGTGTCTGCACTATTGTGTTCTTCTATACCATTTTCTCCATCTCAGTATAGCACTAACCCACTTGTTATTCACTGTCTCCGAACCTGGATTCAATTCCGAAGGCGCTTTGGTCTGTCATCACTCTCAACATTTACTCCAACTAAAGCCAATCACTTATTTCCTCCCTCACTTGTAGATAAGGCCTTTAATATTTGGCATCGCAATGGGATTTGCTGTCTTAAGGACCTTTACATTGAAGGCAGCTTTGCTTCATTTGAACAACTCCGGCAAAAATATAATTTACCACAAACACATTTTTTCCGCTACCTTCAAATCTGTGACTTCGCGCGAAATAAGACCTCCACTTTTCCTCACCTTCCACCTGAATGCCATATTGATTCTAGATTTAATCGCAATCCCAGCTGTAGTAGAATCATGTCAGAAATTTATGGCACTATCCTCTCCTTGCATTGCCTGTCTCTATCATCAATAAAAAACGCATGGGAACAGGATCTGGATCTTGAGCTTCCAGATGAAGTGTGGGAGTCCGTCCTGGGGAGAATACATTCCTCATCAATCTGCGCCCGTCATGGGCTAATACAATTCAAAATTGTACACCGGTTACATCTTTCAAAAATCAAATTAGCTAAAATTTACCCGGACGTGGACCCCATCTGTGACCGGTGCAATCGAGAACCTGCTTCTCTGATACATCTGTTTTGGGCCTGTGACAGATTGGTTCCATTTTGGTCTTCTATTTTTGAGACGCTTTCACAATTTTGGAAATACCACGTGTGCCTTCCCCAATAACAGCTCTTTTTGGAGTTGTGCCCAGTGACAGCCTCTTAACGAAACTACAAGCCGACACCCTAGCCTTTGCCACCTTGTTGGCAAGATGCCTGATTTTACTATCCTGGAGGCAGGCTGCCCCACCCTCTCATGCACACCGGATTAAGGATCTTCTATATTATTTAAAAGTAGAAAAACTGAAATACATTCTTAGGGGTTCCAGGGAGAAGTTCTTCCAGGCTTGGCAGCCTTTTCTACTATATGTTGATCAGCTTAAGCTGACTCCAGTCTCATAGCTATGCAAGGTATTGTAACCTGAGGTGCTGTGGTTGGAAACCGTGCCTCTCTCTCTCTTCCTTCTCTCTCTATCCTTTTCTCTGTTTATTTCCTTTTTTTTTTTTTTTTTTACTATTTTCTCTCCTGGTTTGTGCTCTGATCTTGTTCTTGTTTTTTGTAGTCTGTGTTTAAAACAAAAAAAAGGAAAATTAATATGTATTTGAGAATTACTTGAGTAGTCACAGGTACAAGCCGTGTTGTTCACATGTACTTCTGCTTGTGTCTCTGTAAACCAATATTTTTTCCAATAAACAAAATTGTTGAAAAAAAAAATAAAAATAATGTAAAATGATTTGTATACAGTAGTAAAATAAGAATTATGAAACTTGTTTTTTTTTTATAAAAGGAGTATGGGTTTCAGTTCTTTTCCTTTTCTTGAAAATAACATTTATGGACGCACAATTTTCCTGCCTCCAACTCAACTTGCTCACTGACATGCTGAGCAAGATTTTTCAAGCCTCAAAGAAAAAACTGGAAAGACTTAAGGGAGAAAAAAAACAGACCTACTCCAATATTTTTCATTCTAGACATTGACCGAAGAGGATCTGTTTTACTTTCTTCAAATAAGAGCAGTTGTAAAACAGACCCCAGCCAGTCATAAAGTAATACAGGGTCTGTTTACCAACAACGATATCTAAGCAAATACAGCCCCACTGCCAGGATGGTGAGGTAGAGTATCTGGGTGTCAATATTTAGCTATGTGCTTGTTTGTTTTCATTCAATTGAAAAAATATATATGCAAGAAAGATATATCAAATATTTGAGGTTATGCAGAGATATTTGTTTTCACACATGTAGAAAGCAGTTTGCCTATTTACTCAGTAATCTAATACATTATTTAACACTACATATATAGACTTATGTGGCATAATAGACTGATAATGAAAGCATCTCTTAAAACAGAACGACTGTTCATATTTAAAGGATCCTTAAGGGTCACAATGGCTTCTGCATGCCACAAAGTGTGCTAAATAATAACTTGTATTGTAACTTTGGACTACTATTAAAGAGTAACGTATGCCCATTTTATAATCTATGGGTCTACGGAACAAGCGTTAGAAAGCTTACCAAGGGAAAGTCAGGAGCTCTTTTAGAAATAATGTATTAGACTAGCCTACAGAGGCATTGTATAACTTCAATATCTGTGGAATGTGTCCTTGTTGTACTTGCTTTCTGAGTGTTTGAGAGCAGTTAGACTGTAATTCTTGAATAACATTAAGCTGTTTGCTGATAACTTTCCCAACCATTAAAGGGACTCCTCTGGAGTCCCGTAAGGCCAACATTTATATTAATGAAAATTGTAAGTAGATACAGCTGCATTTAATACCAGCTTCTATACTCAGGGAAAACACTTGTTCAGTATAGAGGCAATGTTTTAACCTTAAAAATCTGGGAATGCTTAAGCTATAGTAAATATATATATATATATATATATATATATATATATATATATATATATATATATATATATATATATATATATATATATATATATATAAAATGAACAATATTTCTGTGGTTATTGTGGAATTCTTCAGCCAAGTAAACATTTTGGACTCCAGCAAGACATAGTGTAAGCTTGCATGCAGGGATGCTGTGAGGATTTTAATAGTCAAACAGCAGTCTAACACATGTCTATTAATCGTGAAATACAGATCACTAATGGAGAAAAATTCTATCGATGAAGGCCTTTTAGATACAGTACTTTTATTTGTTGTTCTCAAAATAATTGTAAGTAGCTTTCTTTATCAAGACATTTGCAGTAAGTTATAGTTTGACCCAATCTGTGCTTTATCCATAATACTTTGGAATTTGTACAGGTAACGAACCTGAATTTTACAAGACTCACTTTGGATATGGCGGCATCCCTCTCCTCAATCACTGCATTCATCTCCTCTGCTGTAATCTTCTTTCTCCTCTCTCTAGTCTTGTGTATTCGGTCCACTATCACGGCTCCACTCTTCTCGATCAGCAACCCGGAGTCTGCATTGTTTACTTTGTTTAGTAATTCCTGTAATGACTTTAATGCGATAGGGAAATACGCATTGGTATGCAGACACAGGTTTTTCATTTAGCTTAAAAATTGTAGCTATACAAGCTACTGAAATCCTTTATTTTACCTAAAAAGAAGGCAGGGCTTGGGCACATGCATAGAGCTTGTAAGCTTCACTACTTTGCCTATCGTTCAAAGCTACAACTCCACCCTGAAGACACCACTCTCTAAAGGGCAAATCAGTTCCATTGTGTGGCATCCTTTCTCTCTCACAAGCTGTGAATCCTATTCACACAGAAAGGCCCCAAGACTAGAAAACTAAAAAGAACTATCAACAACTGCCAACCCAAGCTAGAATAGAAGTGGTTACAAATGCCTATCTATCCAGTTCCTGGGCACCTTAGGGTTTTCATAAATTATTGTAATATGAAATGCAAATTGACTGAGCGATGCTAGTGTTTTTTTTTTAAACATTTTTTATGTACAGATCTAAATTAGTGTGGGAATTACACTTTACCGTCTCCCAATTCCCCAGTTTAAAATACCACAACTCAATTGCGCCAAAGCCAGCATGATAAAAAAAAAAAAACTGACACAGGGAAATCTCTGTAGAGAATGGCTTACCATGTCATTTTCTTCAGGGTTAATATTCTCCAGCCTAAAAAGGGACACAGAGCTCAATTAGTTGCCTTTCCTTTGAACAGCAAACTGAGATCACTTCCCAGATCTTTCGAACCTCAAGTAATTGCATTCTACTAGTCTGTGGAGTCGATCATGACACTGAACATATTAAAGTGTCACCTGCTGAGCCCCAGCCTTCAATAATGCTCCGTATCTTCAGCACTGACGGTGGACTGTTAAGTTATTAATGTTTACTGCTATATATGACTACAGGGATCAATTGTTCATATGTGCCCAGATGAGGGGAAAGCTGCTGTGGTAGAATCATTTGTACTCTCATAGATAGTTCTCCCGCAAAATAGACAATTGTAATTATGCCACTGGTGCTGTGGGAGAAGGCAAAAAAGAAAAGAAAATGTTTATATCTATATATATATATATATATATATATATATATATATATATATATATATATATATATATATATATTTCTTCTTTTAGTTATTGTGTCCAGGTAACAAAATCCATTATATATTTAGGCATCAGTGTTCAGTATTCTACTTTTTACATCACGTGTGGCAATTGAATACCTGTTAACTTGTTTACTAAACACATGGTAATTCCACAAGAAAATACTGGTCTCAGGGCACCAGAGTATAAAGGTTGTTTTCAAGTAGCGCACTCCGCACTACCATGTCCATTAAAAAAGCGACATCACAGAGCCAAAGTAAACTGTTGACCTTTCTTCTATTTTGCCTTGCTATAACAGCTTTTATTGAAGCAAGTAACTTGCTCTGACCAGACAAATGTGAATCTTGCATAAAAAAAGTTTACAGTAATGGAGGCCCTCAAGGTTATGTCGCAGATCTTCCAAAATATGTATCTTTCTTCCCATATAAAAGAGCATTAAATACAATTAATAGACATAAATGTGATTTTAGCTGCCACTGCTCCTGCAGGCAACAAATGTGTTCCCGTCTTTGTTATTTAGTAGTTAAGTGTTTACGTTTATTAAAACTGTAAATGTTTGTATTTTACTATGCTGTTGCATTGCGTTCAGTTTTAGTATTCTGGTAATTGAATTAAGTGGTCCATACTGTGTATCATCATATTGTATGTTCTCTTTTTGTTTTTGTTGCTCATTACAATGGACACCACAACTAAGCTATGTGTATCCTTAAATTGCATACAGCTGGTTACCATGAAAAATGCTGCCTTCTAATTTACCGAAACTGAAATGTTTCCATTGCAACTTTTCAACATTTCAGAGGGAATATGTCTATCTACAGGCAACTATTCTTCTTGACTGTTTGGGTCACAAACTAAACTTTTGTGTATTTCTTCTGTTATGAGATTCCTCCTCTCATTATATGTAAAATGTATATTATTAAATTACTGTTTATCACTGTTTTTTTTGGGGGGGGGGGCAGGGGGGGGGGGCGACGGTGACACCTGTTCATTTCACAATTTCTGCCGCTTATTAGAAAATAGATTTTCTCCAAAGAAAGTTTTATTCCCTTAAGTAAAATTTTCATTACTTCTAAACTGTGACAGCAAATATTGCTTAGTACCCTTTCAGTGTGGACAATGCAGCTTTCATTTTAAAAGGTCCAGCTTCTTAAGAGCCCCCAAAAATCACAATAATTAGCCAGAGATCAGACGGAGTGGTAAATATCTAGTGGGCTCAAGGACTTGATTGATTTCCTATATAGTGCAACTCTTGACTGACAGCCTTGTACTCTGGGCGAACTGGCCCTTTTATGAAATGTCACACCCCCCTGATTTATTCCCAAACCAGTCGATATTAGATTATTTTTTTCATCGCCCCATTCCATTCATTCACCTTGTCCTTTGCCTGAAGAACAAAGCAGTTTCCTAAGTGATGGAACGTAAACGATGTGCCCATTGCCTAGGCAAATTATTGGAACTCCCTTCCTTTTACATTCTGAAGAATTACCATATGGTTTATTACAAATTCAAGAGAGAAAGCAAATGGAATCTCTTTCAGGGGCTGGCTTCCCCTATTCAAGGTTCTCATTCCCCGTGTTCCCTAAAACCAACAAGTAAGGCTAGTGAAAGCCATAAATAACAGTTAAACAATGGTGTACATACTCCACTATTGCCTGCTCCAGCCGCTTGGCTCGTAAAAGGGCTTCATCTCTTTCCTCGTTGGCCAGCCTTAGTCTAGCCATTACTGCTTGGTCTCGTTCCCTCTGGGCATGGTATATTTCTTCAACTAGAGCTGGGGATCAGCAAAGTAATTTATTATTCTCAAACTCAGAGAGACTGCAGCTGCCACAATACAATAACCTCTGTGCGCTACAGCTTTATTACATTGCATTGCATTCCTGCTACTGTAATAAGACAATGAAATCAGAAACTTCATTTAAGTAAAATTAAAACAAATCATATCAAATTCTATTACCAATTTTCACTCGATTGGTGCAGTTCTGGAACAACGCAGTGAAAGCAAAGGTTACAGTAGGGAGCACACTTTTCAAAGCTTAAATGCAAATTTTTCAAAGCTGTTGGTTTATGAATACAATGGGAGGCCAAATTAATCTCAAATTGTGCCATTTTTAACCTTTTGTAAACTTGGCCCTTTTAGTATTTATCACATCTTAATAGCTTGCTGTTTTTGTACATGTACAATAGTTTGGTGAGAAAAAAAAAATTGCAATGGTCAAGGAAGAAAATAAATGAATTAGATGCTGATCATTATTCCTTAAGAGAAGTTTGGGATTATTTCTGTCTGGTTTACAGAAAAGGCACCATGTTTAACTCTCTTTTTATTTGTTGTTATGGTTTAATGTGATCATTTCTATGAGAACTGATCAACACCCTGAACCCATTCTTTTACTAAGACAGCTTAATGATAAACACTGAGCCTATGAGTGGCAGTAAGCCATTACAAAATCCAGAAACAAAATCAATATTGCATTTTTGTTGGAATTTGCTCATTAAACACCCCCAGCACTAATGCAAATCACATTAAAATGAAGAAGGCAAATATATATGCCTTAGTTTTATTAAATGTACAATCGACTGTTAATTGCATTCACTATATGTCTTGTATTTTCTTTTAATTATTAGATAGAGCTTTTAGCCCAAAGAAAATCATTAAAAAATGTATCTTGCCTTGTACAAATTTCAATATTTGTTCAGCAAAGGTTCACAGCAGTTAAATTACATTAACAAATGTGATTACTTACTATGTAAGCCAACCCAGTATAATAATGTTTTAAGTAAAAACAAATTGCTGTGTGTTTACCATATTATTTGGACATCTCATCTTAAACAAGCTTGTCAGAACACCCTGTAATTCTCCATTGAACAAATTATACATTGAGTAGAACTATTTCTTGTTCTGAAATTGATTGTTTTCTAATATGGCCAAAGACAAACATGAATGTGTTTACAGAGCCAAGTGCACATATTCTACCAGTTTAAAAAAAATATAAATAAAATAAAAAAAAAAACTGCAACCCTTTCCTCTACTCGTTACATTTCAATAATGAAAAGTGTCCTGCAACTCACCCCCCCCCCACACACACACACGCAGACACACACGCAGACACAGACACACATTATGTGTGCCAATAACATTAACGCCTTCTCTGTAAATAGCAAAAGTTTAAATAGAAAAGGCAAACACTTTTCTTTTTATGATTATTTTTTTTTTTTTAAATGTTGATAAATCAGGCTAAACAGCTGATCACATAGGCTACCAAGCAGTGATTGTTGCAAATCACACAGTTATTTTAATATTCCAACATTCACAACCGTATACATAAAATACATTTTATAACAAAAAAAAGGGATTCATTTGTGCATGGGCATAGTGGCTGGTGCACGGGCACAGATACAAATGCTACAGAAAGCACTGTTTTTATTGTAAATACAGTAAATAAAGTCTTCTAAAATCATCTAAAGTTTGCGATCCTGTTTTCTTTGTGAAATTACACACATGTTGCCTACAATCACCAACAAAAGATAAAACTATTTTAAGATTTTTCATAAAGTGAAATTATTTGTCAATTATATGTTATGTTTTATGCTTGGACAGATTTTTTGGTGTGTTTGTTTTCGGTCTGATTTTTGGTGTATTTTCTTCATACCTGCATTTAACTTTACTCTAGGTTTTCAGCTATGTCAGTTCTGTGAATGATGGGGAACTGGCGAGCGAGAAATTAGTTTGACTCCAGGAGATGGACAAGTCTGTTCAATTTATATAGACACAGAGGAAACTCAACAAGTTATTTCAGGTAAATTTTATATTTGATTGTGCTTTATTGATAAAATGTAAAAAAATGTTTTTAAAGTATTAGTAGTAGTAATAATAATAATAATAATAATAATAATAATAATAATAATAATAATAATATGAAGAGAAAGTGCCCTAGTATCACATTTTCCACATATAATTTGCAACCGATTTTTAAAAACATTTCTTTTTTTTGTGCTACACCATATCAAAAACAAATGTTTGTGGAGCACAGAAGGGCTCAACTAGTGTTGTTCACTGTGAACATAGTTAGTTACAAACGTTCTCTTAGTTGAACACACCCCAGGAGAAATCAAACAGCCTTTTTGTCAGTGGATTGATGTGGTGTCAACAATATGTTAAATTCCTAAATCAGCATGAATGCAGGTAGAGCACTTTCTAATACCAAAACCAGGATATTCAAAACCACCACATTTACAAGCAACTCCAACAGACTGACAACAAAATAAATAACAACCTGCAAACCCTCACCACCCTCAGCAAACACAAGGAATGTGCATAAAACCACACCATTGAGCAATAGCTTTCTCAGCCAAGCTGGCTTGATTGCTGTATTCTTAACAGCTGTACCTGCAGCCTGTTCAGCTGCATGAGCCTCCATCACCTTGTCCTGCAGCTCAACATCAAGTTTTCTGGTCTCCAGCTCTCTTTCTTTCCCTGAGAGTCTGTCCTGGAGCTGAAATCAAATAGATGTTTTGTTTAGTTCTTTCTGATAAAGAGATCTGCTGGATAATACATCCAGTGCATATCTTTAGGATTTATTGCAACAGAGTTCTAAGGACTAAAAGAGAGTCCCAAAGATGCCAATTTACAGATCTCTGTAAAGAAGCAAGGAAATTAGATTACCTCATTCTATACTATAAATATTACCACCGTTTCAGACACCCTTTCTAAGAAATAACATTTTCTTAAAGCTAAATGGCATAATAATAATAATAATAATAATAATAATAATAATAATAATAATAATCTTTCCTTTTTTCTGAAGTCTGAAGTGTTCTACAAAAAACAGCTCGGCAGTTACACAGAAATGGCGCAGGCAGAAGACATTACTTTGTCTTACCCTAACTAAATCTGCTCATATTGAGTGGCCACAACATCACAAATACCTGTCACAGACTGCACACTGAAGGTATTCCTTTTATACAATGCAGTCAAACAGTACGATCTCTTGCACAGCAGCGTATTGACCTGCTGGATCAGTAGGTGACAGGTTGTCATCCTACCACTGCCTGCTGGGTTAGGATGCGATGCCCCTCCCATGGTAAGTTTCTATTAAGCCTTTGCACCACAGGGCTTCCCAGTAACCAACAAGACAGGAAATGCAGGGGGATTACCACAACACATCTATTTCAATGCCAGGCGCTTACTGCAGGGGAGGATGTGCATAGCGCCCCCAAAAGAGGAAACAGGAAAATTACAGCATGTGCAAATACCCTAATACAATACAAACAATATTTAAACTTCTACTTATAGTTCTATTTATAGCTCTATAGTTATGTCAGGATTTATAAAAAAGTTAATATAAAGCATGACATTTTTAAATTAACCTTAATAGTAAATACAGAGTGTACTGAGTTTTTATATATTTTAAAATAATAAAAAAAATATACATACCTTCTTATTGATATCTCTCACGGAGTCCAACTCTTTCAAGAGGAAAGCTATATTCTTGTCCTTATCTAGGATAGGAGTTGCTTTTTCAGGGGTTAAGGAGCCACTTGTCAGGGTGTTACCTTGATTTTCATGTACGCTGTTAAGGGAGATCAAGCTCTAATTTTAAACTTGGTTTAGATAAATCCTATGCCACAAACAGTCTAAGCCTAGTCATGAAGCACGAGGGAACCGTATTTAAGGAAATAATGCAATTGACATTTAAGTTAATAAGTTATTACTTTTAATTCAGTTTTACCTTTAATATATAATTTCCCTAACTTGGAAAATGAAATAAGTATGAGCATATTAGACTTAGAAATGTTGTACATCAGCAAAACACTGAGACACTCTGGTTGGCTATCAATACAAATTCTACTGAAAACCAGGTGAAAAGATTTTGCTAGTTTGGGTGATTTGCATAAGGGTAATCTGTGTTCCAATAGGGGGTAAAGGGGCACAGTGAAATTCCAAAAGATCAGGACTTTTTACATATTGTGAGAAAAACAAATATTGTGTAGTTTTTTGCATATTACAGTGTGAGAGACTGATGCCCTTCTACTGATCTCCAATACAAACAGACATAATAAATCATACTAAACAAAAGCAAAGCAATTGAGGAAGTTAGCCCCTGATTGGTAAAACTGATTTGATATCACAACAAAGCATGGTGGAGCTGTAGATTATTAAAATACGTCTTTTTACTCTGCCGCTGTTAGATCATTAAATATTGCCTTGTGATTCTGAAACCTCAATTGTGCACGTTATGAAATGGTTCATTTGACATGTTTAAATGTATAATCTAGCTGAGTAAAGTGCACTTACCCAACAGCAGCAGCAGTTTTCTTCTGGGTTTGAGGGCCAGTATGAAGTATTCTGAGCTCTTGAGAAGAGACAGTCCTGCATGTTCTAGCAATGCTACTGGCAGTTTTGCTCTTGATTTCAAGTGTTTCACTGGAGTGAGAAGTCTGAGGTTCTGAACCCTCTTTACAGGCCTGTTTCTGAATTATGTAGCTGTGATCCGCACCCCCACATGTGTCAGTAACAGTCCCACAGTGGGGTTTTTCTACTGTCTCTATTCTTCCGTCCTGAGACGTTGTGTCTTTGCCCGCTGTACTTTCCAAGTCTTCCAACCCAACTCTATCTTCTTTTTCAACAAAGTTTTGTAAATGCTTCCTCTCTGCAAGAATAGAAAGTCTGAAATTAAATGTATTAACAGATAAGCAAAGCTTTAAAATCACATTCATTTCCTCTTTGATTTTATCCTGGACTGGAGTGCACTAGAGCACTTTGAGCAACAGTACAAATCACAGGAAGTGATTAGGAACCAGGAAGCTGCACCACCTCTTCATCTATAATATCCCAAATAAAAAGCATAATAAACAAGAAAGGAAGCAAAACTATTATCAACAAAAGAAAAGGAGTGCAGTACTGTTAGTAGAAATAAGAGTAAAGAAAATGGGTTGGTGAGCACTTCTTTTAGATCAAAAAAAGGCAAGTGACTAATGAGGCAAAAGGAAAGTACCTGTGGGTACACAAGGGACCACCACATTTTTTTATCATCAGTAATTCCTATTGTCAGTCTAAGCCAAATGCATACAGTAACACTGAAATCAAATTTCAATTACAGAACAATATTTTAAAGTACAGTAGTCTCCGGCTAAGAGAACACCCCTCAGGAACAAGAGAAGTGTTCTTCCAGCCAAAGTGTTCTCTAAGACGGAGTTAGCCACCAGACACAATATGAATCCATAAATAAATATGTATTACTTGCCATGACGCACGTGCATCAACATATGAAATGAACTGAATAAGAAAAGCAATAGTAAATGATAAAAGTAACAGACAAACTAACGTTAATAAACTGTCAAACTAAATTAACACAGCCCCTCTACACACGTTAAACAATGCAGCAGCAATATACAAGACATGCACATTATTTAACAGAATGGTGAAGCAACCCACCAGAACGGGAAACACCAAATTGCTCAGCGACTTGTGTCTGATTCAAGGTTTTTTCAAGAGCTCGAACAATTTCCAACTTTTTGTAGCAAGAGAAACAGCGGTGCATTTCTCTGTTTGTTTCCATGACATTTTGTAGCAATGAGGTGCACTCGTGGAAATCAGAATACAAAACGAGTCAATGATAGGACAGCAGTTTTAATAAACCAATCAGTATGCCTCAAGACACTCTCGCAATGACAAGTCGCTTTTGAAAAGACTGACTAAACCATTTTAATTTAAGTTGGACGATGACGTGTTATCAGGTTACAAAACAGTACTGTATCCATTGTGAACAATTTTTCTTCCCTGGGAGGGCTCCAAAATAATTCGCACTGACAGGAAATTTGTGTTAGGTGAATTAGTATCACAAGAAGTAATATACAATAAGCGACTGTTAAATTTGACTGGGACAATGTAGAACATTCGTAGAATGAGGACATTCGTCTAATCTGAGTTCATTTTAAACGAGAATTAACTGTATTTAGTTTGCAATCCTTTCCATATATAATTAATTAAAATATAATTAATTAAAAGACAGCAGCATTATTGCATTACGAATTGTAAAATTAAAACAGCTGTAGGTTACTGGAGTGGTTTAAAGCACAAAGAGCCCTTTATTCAACATCCAAAAAATGCATTAGTCACAGAATGGATAATGCCACTGCCACATATTCAGAAAGGGCCTTTGCCTTGCACAACAACCTTTGGCACTCCACTTCTGCTATTTTAAGTTCTGCCATCGGGACCGATTGAATGTGACAAGATCTCAACAGAGCTGCAGTGTGACGGTTCATAATACACTGTGTTGATCACAGTGGAGAATAAACTGGGAGAGGATAAGTGGACCACTAGACAGGGATACGAGTCCTACAATCAATACAGTGCAATGTGTACTTCTATCAATAAAATAATACATTTAAAAAGAGTTCATGCCACAAAGAACACCCATGAAACAATCATGGACTGAATGTGTACGTCTTCAATTTATCTATTGGACATTCAAACCTACAATTATTCATTAAACAAAGCTGTTTGTTTCAAAAGGGATTTAGTACAAATGTACACAAATCTTTATCACTTTCAGCAACTCAAGAAAAGTCAAAACTAAGTTGTAAAAAAAAATAGTGCTGGGACAAATCTCAGAATATTTGAAGTATTTTTTCACAGCTCTGTGTGAGATTTTATATAAAATAAATAAATTAATAAATAAATTAACACAGGATCAACACAGCAGCTCAAACCTCTATTTAAAAGTTTTAGACAGCAAAAAGTAAACAAACCATATTATGCACATGCACGCATAGTGATCTCTATGGAAAGCCACCTTGGTCAAAAAAGCGTTGTGCTACTTTAGAGCGAATCAGAATCTCATGGGACAGAAAAAAGGCAAGCAAGTCATTCTGAAATGCTTTCTTAAACAGTGCCCAACTTGCTGTAAATGTTGTGTAGTTTCTTTTATATAGATTGTATATATTATATCTTTTTTTGTTGCGACTTTCTGTTATGTGGAATGTAATAAACGAGAACCAAAATGGTGAGTTTTTTCCCCTTCGTTTTATAACTATAGGGATGCACCCTATCGCTTGGACGTCGCCGGTTTGAGTCCAGGCTATTCCACTGCCAACCGTGGATGGGAGTTCCCAGGGGGCGACGCACAATTGGGATGGGGGGTTTAGGTCGGCCCAGGTGTCCTCGGCTCACCGCACACCAGCGACCCCTGTAGTCTGGCCGGGCACCTGTGGGCTTGCCTGTAAGCTGGCCAGAGCTGCGTTGTCCTCTGATGCTGTAGCTCTGAGGTGGCTGCATGGTGGGCCTGCAGTGTGAAAACGAAGCGGTCGGCTGTCGGCACACGCGTGTGTTCGTCTTCGCCGCTCCCGAGTCAGCGCGGGGGTGGTAGCGGTGAGCGGAGCCTAAAAATAATTGGCCATTCCAAATTGGGAGAAAAATGATAAAACCAATTGGTGACTACTAAATTAAAAATAATAATAAATAAAAAAAGAAGAAAAAATAAATGTGTGCTATGTTGTGATCACAAGATAAATTCTCAGAAACTTGCCATTTCCAACCGTTATGTCGAGATCACGAGATAAATCACCTCAGGATTTCTACATTTCAAACCATTATCAAGATCATGAGTTAATGCATCTTGTGATGATCTCACATTTTGATTTTGATTTCCCCCCCCCCCCCATGTCCTCAATAAGCCACCGTACAAAACACAGTCATGCCTGCATTAAATATAGTAATTCAATTGAGCAAAGAGAAAAAATAAATAAACATCTGCCTTCTGTAAATATTTCTGTTGAGAAACATGTCTGAGAGAACTGGTGCGATGCAGACAGAAGTGTCTTATTCTTTGGCATACTTTCTGAGGCACTTCTGAGCTGCTAATTTGCAGTGGACACATTTTTGGCTCCTTGAGTTACTACTGGTCTCTCTGAAACAAGGCCAGCAAACATTCTCCTTCCTTTGAAAAAATGCAGTTGATATAGTTGATTATACTGAATTCATGCAAAAAAAAAGTATCAATTGTTTTAGGAATGCTGCTCTTTCAGGTAGGATTTATATATAATACATTATATTCACTTAAGTACTGGAGCTGCATTAGAATGAAGCATCCTTTAAGCACTGTTCACTATGAAGCATTTTACATTAATAAATGCAATTTAACACTGGAGCTAGGCATCGCCACTACATCCAAATTCTCCAGCTTAGCACTGACAATTATTTTGCAAAAGGTCAGGTTCTGAACTGAAGATCATGGAGGTCTGCTACATAGCTTTGTTGCCAGGGATCTCCCGTCTGGATTGTTGCAGCCATTTATTAGTATTCTCCGTAAGGCTCACCAGAGCAAACAAGAAATTCAACCATGAATAACAAAATGAAATGCAGCTATATAACCTCTTTGTCGTTCGGCAAATATGGGACTTTTTAGCTACATTGTTCCTAAACCTGGGTTACTATTTTAAAAGAAAATTCTCCTCACAATGCCAGCTGAGTATGTGTATGTTTAATGCGGCTCTCCCTTAACAGCTGCAGGGCTGCCGTTTACTCTGACAGTAGATGGTCTGTTTCCTATGGGAATGGCAAGTTGATCTCTAGATTCCCCTCCAAATGAATGTTATATTAGAGATCCCAAATGAAAGACACCTTTAGCAGATCAAAAAAAGTCAAGCTGGTTATAAACAGTGCAATTCTAACTTCTCCTTGTGTTGTGAAAAGCCGATCTCTTCATGTATTTCATCCACACTTCTCTTGATAGCTGAAACTACAGAAGGCTTTCATCAAATGTCACACATTCATAATACCGCAGGCATCATTAAAAACTGTTTGGCTAGCGAGCTTGAAGTGTTTAAGCAACTGCCCAAATGTATATTTGTGCAAAGGAGAAGAATACATTTACATATCAGTAGCGGCTCATGAGGGATGGGTAAATATTCTGTTTATCTCATTATCATTCTGTCCAGTTTATCTAAATACAGGGTTTGCCATATCATTACTGCTTATGTAAAGTTATTAGATGACTGACTACCACCATGACCAGAGGTGGTTTACACATTTATACCAACAAGAAATCAGGTAAACACTAAGGCAAAATGCTTTACCAGTTTTGTTGCCAATCAAAATACTTCCTCTTTTCAAAATTATAGCAAACAAAAACGACATATCCAATACTGTTTAGGGGAAAAAATGGACTTGCTACTGTATGTACTCATTTTGAAGCATATTTAGATTAACAAGAGATTATTAACACTAAGGGAGCTCTGTATATCTAGTGTATCACATTTGCCCCTAACCAAACTTTAATAGTAAAATATAATTCTTTTTAACCCCTTTATCTGAGATTAGTTACCTCTGTAATATTTAAAAGCAAGTACTGTATCTGTATCATTTTCTAGAACATACACATATTCAGATTTGTATTATTTATTTAATTAGTGGGTTTTTTTGTTGTTGTTTGGTAGGTCACGGGACTTTAATTTCAATTAACTTTTTTTCTAAATTGAATTACATTATTAATCCATTATTTAAATTTTTAACACAGATTAACTAACTGCTGGCTATCTGTAGGTCCATGCAAAGCAGGCTCTATAGTCTAAAACTGTAGACATGCTATGGTCGAATGAACAGCTTCATGGAATGATAACAGTATAAGTTTTTATTCAAGAAGAAAATACAAAATGGAATTTAATTATCAATATCAATTAAGCTTAAATCCATGTAGTAAATGAATTATTAACCAGTAAAAAAATTCAACCAGGAAAATAAAATAAAATAAAAATAAAAAAGTAAAAGCAATTGTGCCTGTAGAATAAGCATGTTCTGCATCAAGTGAAAAAATAATACAGTACTACAATGACTGATGGGTTACCATGCTAATATGATAAGTGAGATATTTTTGCAAGTTATTATTTTAGGGTACATCAGATATGCTTAACTTTTCTTTAAATGCCAGCTGGAAGAGAAACAGCAGTGCTACCAGTTGCTACTATAATAATTGATTTTAGTTTAAAAACAGGATTTTTGTTTTGTAGCCATGACCCTGTAAAAGTATACATCAATGGTAGCGGTATACTGGACTATATATATATATATAGCTTTTGGAAAAAATGTAAAATAGAGGTTCCTTTGTCACTGCAGCCCACAGTGGGTAGGAGTTGTATTGCTCAACAGCTATATTATGTTTTATACTACTTTAAAAGCATATTTTTAAAAGGTCTTCAATTAATATAAAACTGCCAGGATTGCACTAAAAGGGCATTAATAGACAACATGCTGACACCAAGAACGTGGACATGTTCTTGGGATACATTCCAGAATTGTAGTCCTGTGTCAAGCAACAGCGTGTCAAAAGTCCAGTTGGAAAGCATCAGCGAGCACATCAGTTTCCAGTCTGTGCCTTGCACCGAAGACAAACCCTGAAGTATTTACGCTCTTTAAAAGCGCTTACCTTTGAACAAATTCTCCATTTCTGCTCCGGATTTTGTTTGCTCTGGCAGTGGTTTAGAGATCGCCTCCAACTTTTGGAAACTTAAATAAAACAAAATCAATACAGTGAAAATACTCAAATAATAGGAATGAGATTTATATCCAGGGGAATTCATGATAGTACATTTATTTTTAACCACATATCTGATTACTCTATAAACATTCTGAAGTGGACTTTTGCAGAAATATGTTGTTGCAATTAAAAATGAAGTCCTAAATGTCACATTGTCTGTTCAACAGAACCCTCCCCCTGGTGAAGCTACAACGCTAATACTCAGTTTATCGCTGCAGATTGTCAGATTGTTCTTCTCAACATTAGGAAGTCATCAAAATGTATAATGTATCAATATATACATTAAAATGACAGTGGCATACTCACTGCTAATATTATAATAGGAGATTTAGAAACAGAAATTGTACATAGTTTTTTTTATTTTTTTTTTGCTTCCTGAAAAATAATGATTACTACGAAGTGTATTCAGTGCCTCACTGAGGTATTCATGGGTAAACTGAGTCAGTAAACAAGTGTTTAATGCAATTATATGAACACTGGTCACAGGACCATAATAGGATAAAGAATGCACCAACAGTGAGACTGGATTGCTTATTTTACACAGTAGGTTTTAATATCATATATATATATATATATATATATATATATATATATATTACATTTTGCAATATTTCCTATTTCAATCTCTTATCACTCCTTTTTAGTCAAATTCCCATAAATGCATTTTTTTTAACAAGTAGATTTTAATTAGTTTGAAATGCAGTAAATCTCAACCGAAAACCTAACCTGTTTGAATGTTCATTTTGAAAAACTTTAATAATTTGTTTAATAATGATATATATATATATATATATATATATATATATATATATATATATATATATATATATATATATTATTTTTTTATTTTTTTTTTGACCCCTACACAAATCAACTCTATTGATACTGTTACATATAGGCAAACACTTCTTTATAAATGGCAGAAGATTAAATAAAAAGAAAAGAAAACTGAAGTCATTCTTTACCTGGTCTCAAGCTTACTGGATTGTTTTTTTATGTCTTCACAATGGTGCTTTTTTGTGGCAGGCAGTCTTTCCTTCAGTTCCTCATTTACTTTGGGATTAGCTGAAAATATTGGGGTTATTATTAATTTCAAAGAAAATGCATTTCTTTCAAGGGGAATACTGTATATTACTTTAAAACAAGGTTCATATTAAATAGTCTTTCAATATGTTCATATGAGAAAAGAAGGGAAAGCGATCTTTAATAACCTCAGGAGTATTTGAAAACAAGGCAGACAGCCTTAATGTGCCTAGTGAAATTGTGATTGAACTCATCATTTTATCCCTTCATAATGTACAGTCATTTTACCTCACCGTTTACCGAGCTAATGAATGCCAGCAATTAACAAAACATAATCCCATTGCACAATCATTTTAATGCTTTTAGCACTCAGAAAAGTAAACATCAAATTAATACTGCTCAAGCCATATCAGATCCTTGTAGCATCAAGCAATTAAAGTTCAGCTCCTCAGGTGTAATTAAATGATTGGAATGATTTAGTTCCATAAATGCAAGTTAATTCGTAAGCAAGCAACAAATAGACTGGGAGCAATTACAAGAAACATTGACATTCAAATCATTGCCTGTTGCTTACGCTGGCTGATGTGGAAGAAGGCTGCCCTCTGGTGGGAATGTTTATAGCAAACCACGAACATATTGCTGCATTAATAATATGATAAAAAGCCAATAAGAAAAAAAAGAGGCAAATGTATTTTCTACCCTTCCTGTAAATTAAAATACAAATATGAATAATACACATGAGAAGTATTTCATTAAAGTTGCAAATGTACCAAATAACATGCATTTTTGAAAATGTATGTTTACGCTTAAAGAAATGTCTTGGTGTACTGAAAACCACATATATTCATGTATCCGCACCGATCACAGGTGTGCTCAGCTAATTAGGAAATAAATTAAATCTTCATTTCTTGAAGACAAATATAAGTCATCATGTAATGGACCTTGCTTAGAATAAATTTTCAGCCTGATTAGAAACTTCAGCATCCATCTATCATAAACAAAGGAAAATAACTATGTTATTTTTATTAGTTTACAAGAAGCAATGGAATAATTCTAGTATTATAAAAGAAATGTTATTTGGAAGATCAAAAGTAGAAATCCTTAATTTAGTCTCTATTTTAACATTTAAATATTTTGCTTCTGTAGTGATAATAAAATACAGACAAACAGGCACAATACTTTCTAGCTCTTCTTGTTAAAAGGTTCATATTTAAATAAGGTAAGCACATGACACACATATACACTGTACATTTCACTGGAAAAGAAAATGTACATTACACATGTTGATTAAATTTGATGAGTTGCAATGCACTTTTCAAACTCGAGCCTGTACTTAGTGAAAGCTGGCCTGGTTAACATGTTCCCCCTTTGCACGCTCATGTTTGAAAATTCACCTTGCAATAGGAGAGCAGTAAGCTCATGTAAGTATTGGGGTGTCCCTTTCGGGGGGGATTCACGCTTCTATTAAGCAG
The DNA here is from genome assembly GCF_902713425.1 of Acipenser ruthenus. Classification (NCBI taxonomy): domain Eukaryota; kingdom Metazoa; phylum Chordata; class Actinopteri; order Acipenseriformes; family Acipenseridae; genus Acipenser; species Acipenser ruthenus. The sequence continues at coordinate 24,891,291 of NC_081206.1, forward strand.
TATCTTTTGAAGAGTCCTGTAAATTCTGCAGGGGCTAAAGCTGGTAAAACAGTACAAACACAAAACCCAATTTTAAAATATCCCAGCAATAAACTGCTCTACAGACAACAGTATATATACACAGTGCTAAATCAAGCCAAGAACGGCAAGTCTGCCAGGAAACATGCTTTTTTTAAAAAAGTACAATGGAGAAAAGAGTGATTAAACAATCTATTTACTTTTATCATTGTTGTTATTTTGTCATTTTTTCTCTCTCTAGAAGAGAAACAGCCAGTTCTAATCTGTGTTTTTTTTTCATATATTGGATTCTTTTGTGTTGTGTAAAAACAATTCAAACCTGTATTTTATTCAGTGAGTTTAAATGCAAACAAAAAAATGTTTGTTGTCACGGTGTGCTAAATGATTCTGGGGGTCAGCTCTGTGTTGTAACAGGGCTCTTCTGCGATGCGAGATGTAATAAAGGGATATAGCCTGCTTCAATGTTTAAAATGCTAATATTAGTTTGAAGTCAGTTCAGCTTGCTGTGAGGGTGCTGAACTTCTTTGTTTCTGATAAAATAAAACTGCATTTACTTGGTGAAGTTACAAGCAGCTATGAGATACCGAGTCTCTAGTTTTTGTATTGGAGAAGGACTATTGAAGCAGACCACTGCGGGGCTGATTAACCCCTACCCCCCAATAAATCAACCATGAACTGGACAAGACTGGGCAAAGACTGAAATCCAAACAATAACAATTGAAATCTTAAAGCATGTCATACATTAGAACTTGAACATTTTATACATTTCACTCTATACCCAGAACATAGAAAGTGTGTAATAAATAAGTGTATGCATATATACACATGCCAAGTAGTAATAAATACAAATTTACATAAGTTAAAGATAAAAGTAGCTATATCGGTGTAGTCACTGCTCTAAAGCTGACTCGTTAAAACCATTCTAACTTTCCTCACTTTTCTTTGTCCTTTACTGTCATTCTTCAGTTTTCGTATTCTAGTCTTGTAGACTTGAAACTAATTGCCTCTGTAAGCTACTTATTATTCATGTACAATTATTGCACTGTAATGTGCTTAAATCCTTTTAAATGACCATTCATGCATCACACTTCTTTACGATGCCTTTGAAGTCTGTCAAAGATAGACATTTTTTTAAAGAAAGTTCTAATTCCAATTTTGGTCAACCAATACTGGATTTTCATTCCCCCCAATATAAACTAAATTCCATTAATTTTTTAAGCTGCATTTAATAAATTCGCTCAGTGAAAGTTTCCAGATTCCACAGCCTGTCATTTGTATTCCAGCTGACTTTATGAATATTAATAACAGTGTTATCCTGATTAAATGGGCTTCACACAAAATCCCTGTGAATCCTGAAGCTCAGACTTCTCATTTTCCTTTTTTCTTTATGAATTTTTATTCAGACATTAATCTGGTGAAAAAAAGTTTAATTGTACCCTTTGCTTATACTTCACAGGAAAATGCATATTTTATAATAATAATTCTATATATTTTCTAATGTATGTAAATAGAGGTCAGTCAGAATCTAGAACTGTATTATTCTAAGACACTTATGGAACTCTCTTTAATGCATCATTTTAACAAGTTGTACTGTGATAGCTGCTCCAATTGGTCTTATTAAGATTATTTTTAAAATAAGACAGAACAGGGGTACAATCATTTTATAAACAATTACTGTCAATATCCTGCAGAATAATTGTGTTACTGATTTACAGAAATGAGTTACCTACTATAGACATGAGTGGTGATCAATAAACTGGGCCATTATTTATAACATTTGTGGGTAACGATTAGAAAATGAAAATAAACAAATTAGGTGGATATCCATAGCTTACATATATCATATGGACATGTTCAAAATCTAAGTGCTACAGACAGATGTATAGACAGGCATTGCTGTTATCTTGAGTTTATGCTACTCTCAACTACCTTGAAAAAGTCATCACCATAAGATCCTCCAGCTAAATGTACACAAAAGCAGCTACTGGATATCACCATCACAAAAAATAGTGTGAATAATAATACAGCCCTACATAACCATGGTCATAACAAACAAACATATAACTGGGCATTCAAGTCTATTTAGTTCATTTCTGTCCATAAAAGGAGGACCAGAGAGGGTTCCCCTTTTAATGACATATAAAATGGCAGTATTTAGATACACTACTGCATGTAATGTTTTCAGATCAGGGTGCAAATAAATGAATGTGATTCTGCAAACACACAAAGGTAAGTCTGTTCGTGATGTGATAGCACAAAGTCAGCAGTCAGTCCACACCGACAGATTAGGCAGCTAGACAGAGATTTCACAGCAAGCCTGTTGTGTTAACATTGAGTTAATACATGTGAAAGAGCCAAGTCAGGTCAACTGATGAGCACCCACAACAGTATCAATGCAGTGTATGGAATAGTTCTATTCTTGTTTTCTTGGTTTCCACGAAACATGGTTTAAAGCATGTTAAAATCAGTCTACATAAGATTTTGAAGAAATATTCTGCAACAGTCTATGCCTTTGAAAGATCACACAGGGATTGGATTCACACAGTTTACTGTTTAACAAACAGGCATGTATTGTTCAGGGAGTTCAGCTCAAACATGCAAAGATATATACACTGCAATAACAGTAAATGTGTGGCTCTACAACAAATGGTTGTGAATGTCACTATAGAAGTCAAATGTTGTTGTGTGGGTGTCTTAACTGTGAAATTTGCAGATTTATTTATTTTATTACAGGTTAGCCTGACTAGAAAACAACCATTAAGAAAGTATTTCCTTTCAGCATTTTGATTATAGGGTTAACCCCAGAAAGTATATTTTGATACATTTTATAAATTCGAATACACACCATTGATCAGATTTGTTTTAAATCTAAATAATCTTGACTGTTACTATGTGTTAATATAGCAATTTAGAAACTAGGGGAACTGCCAGAATCATCACCAGGTTCCCAATAAATCATCACTAGGTTCCCAATAAATAATGAAACTCCTGTATCTGATCAGATTTTTGTAAATTACAAGGATCTAGGGATGCCAAACAGGTGATAATAAACACATGTGTTCCCAGCTGGGAGAGTCTAGCTCTGGCAAATCATAGTTCATTTAGGAACAACAGTTCTACACAAAAATTATGTGAAAAAAGTAGCAGATGTTGCCATGATACAAACCCTAGAGGTAGGTTCAACCTGACTGTCATCCACCTGAGACCAGTAGAGATCGTTGTGGAGTGTTAAATCAAACCAGCCCCCAGTCAATATAGGTTCCAAGCCAAAAGGAAGGACACTGCTAATATGAAACCACAAACCAGGACGTGCCTAAATTTAAATAAGAAGAAAAACAAACAGATTTTGTGATAACCGTTTCCCCAGAGAGAGAGAAGAAATTGAAAACAGTTTTTGATTTAATTTATGGTTTTGGCAATTCCTGGAATTAAACATGTACATTAAAATGCAGTCTTGCTGGACACAAAGTTAAGTATGTGGTCTGCACACATTTTCTTTCCCTCTGAAAAAGTGTGTTGTGTTGAGTGAATCTCACCTCATTTTATTACGAGCTGAAACTAAAATGTCCTGCCATGAATTAGAATCCTTTTCATTGTCACAGCAGACTCTTAAAAAGGTTACATTTAATTAAATAACTCCACAAATCTTAGCTGATGTGCACTTCCCAGATGGGTTATTCTGTGAGAAAACAATGTTAAAAAAAGTGCATGCCTTACTTTCAGGTAGCCTTACATCCTAAGTCATATAAAAAGGATACTTGATTCTTCTGGAATTGCATGTAACATGTATTAAATATGTGCCTAAAACATCCTTACTTTTTATAACAAACAGCAGATGCATCCACTACTTTTTAAAGGACAAACGATTTAATTTTTTCATAACAAATTCTATCCTTTGACCCAATTGGATCAGTGAATTAAAATATAGACAGGTCTGGTGGGACTATCCCTGATCTATTATAAAGACAATATAGATGTTGAGACGCACTGATCCACAGGTATTAGTTGAAGGTACATGGAAATGACCTGTGAATCACCGGATGAGTGCTTAATTTTCTGCAGATCCAGCTAATTTCAGTGTTCTATCTGTGAAATCCTGCTGCCTTTACCAATGTTAGGAAATCATCCCATTTGAACAGAGCAGCTGCTTGCCTTTAATAACTTAGAATGCCTGCTACCTCCTGCAGACAAACCAGAATCAAGCCTTGAATACTTTATATATAAGGCATGCTGAAAGCATGCAGAAAAAAAAACATATTACCAGCCTACCCCTCTGCCCTTCTAAAACTGTGTGGATGATGGTGTCTAGCCAGTGGAGGGACCAAGTAGTTGGAGAGCAATTGCTGTGACTTATCTAAAAGTAAAATTGCTTTAAAATGAATAATAATAATCCCCAAACTCAGTTTCTGCTCACCTGTTTCTTTTATTAGCAGCGTACCCCATCCCTCTCAACACGACAGGGCTTGGACTTTTAACATGTAGTTTTAGTAAAAATAAATCTAAATGTAATAATTCATATATGGTGATTATAGTCAAACATTTTGAATATGGTCTGTTCAGTGAATAACCATCAGAGTTCAAAGAGTACAGGGAGAACTTTTCATGACTGAACTTTATCATTATCCTTATGCATGTAAACACACCTGTGGATTAATGACAAATAATAAAGAAAAGGAACTGACAGCATTGATTTATACCACGTTTCAAAATAAAAAAAAAGCACGAAAACCACATTAATGCCAAAATAAATTCCTTGCCATTGATAATTTTGAACAAGTACTTTAGAAATGTAAAACATCAGAGAGCCCCGGCAGATATTAATATGATCATTTGTTTTATATATATATATATATATATATATCTACAGTATATATATATATATATATATATATATATAGTTTGTGTGAACACTTTACAGTTTTGTTAAATATTAAACAAAAACTAAGGTACATACTTGGCCCAATAATATCCCCTTTTTTCACATGCTGAACCTTCAGTATTGTAAGCAACAGATGTTTGAAGCTGCAGAACCTTGAAGGCATGAGCCCAATCTGAGAAGTTTCTGCCTGGACTCATCTAGCACCTGACCAGTACTCGTGCAATCAGGCAAGTTACCCAGTAGAAACTTGACTGTCCTTCCTAACCAGCGGGGGAGTAAAGGCTAATGCAGCAGTCTCTGTGGGTCCTCAGTCAATATTAACAATTTGGCTAAGTGAGATACCGGGGACCTCTTTTTTTACTATTATGTGAGAAAAGGAGAGTCACAATATCTAGTTACTGAAAATACTGCTCAAATGTAAAACAGTTTCCTCCAATTAAAGATACGTTTTCTGTATGTGTATTCAAGTGCAAATTGTCATTGTGTTTTCTTTGTTTATTTGTAGTCCATTTAGAACTGAACTGCCACTGGAACTGAATTTGCATATTTCCAGGGCTAGATTCAAACCATAAATGTGGTTGTGTTGCACAGCACCACCTTGGCTCAGACTGATAAAGCACTTTTCAAATTGTCTTTGCTTTGTTTTTGTTTTTGCTGCACCAACTGCAGACATTTGCATGTTGATGGGAATCTGACTCTCACATTGCACAAAGTGCAGTGAAACTGAACTGTTCTTGTTCAATTTCGTTTTTTTTTGGTTACAACCCATGAAATTGTATCAAATTCCAGAGAACAAAACTGTAATCTTCATGCTTCAATCTTGCACAGCGTTTTGAAATGAAGTTGAATATACAACTTTTATCACATGTATGAATTATTAGGCTAATATTCTATGTAGTTTTATCACACATGAACTGTGAATTATAGCACAAATATGGATTGCAAAAGCATAACACACCTTGAAAAACACAGAGTGATTGTGAATACTTAATATGGAGCATTGCTGCAAGTTTACCTGTCTATTAAAACAACCAATGAAATAAAATGTTTTAACTTACAAATCATTTGTCAAAATTAACAAAAGCTCCATTGTGACAGAAAGGCTTAATAAATAACATAAACTTGACAATGTAATGGAAATTTGATGAGTCATAAAACTGCTTTATGTAAAGGCGCCACTCTTCAAAAAACTATCGGTAAGGTAGAGCTTTGCATGCATTTTAATAAGGTGACTGTACGTTCAGATACTGTGCAGTCTTTGCTCATTAACGTCACAGGAAGTAAAACTATCCAGTACTCACTTAAAAACAATGTTAAAAACTTAAATTCCTCCAGCAGTACATTTCAAACTTTTTTTTTCTACAGATGGTTAAATGGGTGAAAACCTGTCAGTCTTGTCGTTCTCATTCAGGTATTTCTACCAGTGTGTTCAACCCTCTCTTTACATGGCTAAGAGCTGTCAGAGGTCAGGGACAAGGCTTGAACTGACAAGCCTGACAGGTTGTTTACTTTGCAGTGAAACTTCTTGAGGGTGCCTGCAGAATCTATTTGAAATATCGTATAGCCATTATGTAGCTGGCAAAATGATAATAATAAAAAAAGTTTATACCCAATTTCCTTAATATATTATGATATATATTATACATTTTTGCTCCTCACAGAGGACAGATTTCACCCTTGGGATTAAATTTCTACCGCAACACTGACTTTAACTGAATTTACTAATGGTGGGAATTGGCGGGTAATATACAAATTGATAATCTGCCTTTACACAATTACTGATTAATTGTTAATACAATCTGTTAATACAATGACACAAACACTGCATTTCATGCGGACATTCAGGTTAAAGCATATTTTGATGCAGTTGCTTGATCTCCTTAAGGTCGCTAATTTAAAAATGTAGTGCAGTTTATTTTTTCAGTGAAGCTGGCATTCTCTAGTGGCATCTTACTTTTGTTTTGCTAACCCCTTCTTTGATGCCATTTTTACCTTTGAAGACAAAACAAAAATACAGCAATCAGAGTCGTAACCAGACATTCTACCGAGGTCAAACTCAGGTTTCAAGCTATAACTGCAGTATTTATATGACTGCTTGGTGTTTACTATTCAACCTCCAAATCTATGTAACACTGCAAGCCAACAGAGAAAATGAAGGAGTCTTTTGTACTTTACCAGAATTTTTACATGAGCATCAGCATTGATGATGCAATAAAACAATCGAGGACACGACCTCGGTATCCTCATAGCTAGTTACGGCCATGACAGCAATGCGTCTTTCAAATATGCAAATACGAATTGTACAATACATGCTTCAACTTGCCATAGTAGTTGTACCTTGACAAACATACCTGAAATCTTGGAAGGCTGTCAGTGAAGCAGGCAGCTACAACCGGGACAGAAGTTTGATAAAGCACATTTAAAGAACAAAATTCATTGAGAATTAACCTTAATTTAACGCCACTGGTCACGGAATTATCACCCAACTCTAACAAACAACTCTGACTGCCAATAATACACAAGGTTATATTTGAGGGTCTGTTCACAAGCATGGTCAAGTTAGCAATGTAAAAGTGAATGCAAGGTTCTGCTATTGCAATTATTAAAGAGCAGTGGTGCCATTTCTATAAACTTATCTACCTCACAATAAAATACAATTTTAAACAAACAATATTATTATATCACTGTGTAAACATGTTGTCATTGCAGGCTGAGGTGAGTAGCTATGTTCTTTCAAACTGAGGTCATTTTAAAATTCATCTTTGTTCTTTGATTAGTGAATTTTGAATACTCAGTACAGCAAGCACATCTAGTGAAGCTTCCGTTTCCTCAGTGTTAGTTACTACCATGTTGTGAGTAAATATTTCACTAAAATGCTAACAAGCAAACCCATCCAACTATTCCTGGAATCTTATCCATGTCGTTTTAGACAGGGCACAGGATCTTCTTCAGCAGATCACCTCTGAAAACTGCTACAACAAAAAAAGAGCCATGAAAAGCTTATGCATCTGCCAAATCCAACTGAATCTTCCTAGCCAGCAAAATAAAACATTTTTTTTCGTCATTTCCAGTGCTATATCAATTACTTGGTAAAAATACAATTGTTTTTTTTTTTGTTTTTTTTTGCCAGACTTCCTCTGTGCTGTGTTTCCATGGAAACAATAAAATGGTGCGGTGGTTCAAGTGGTCTACTGTTCCATCAGCCATGGCCTCATCTCAAAATAGGTGCACCTGGCCAGGAGAGAACTGCTCTTTTCAATTAATATCAATAGATCATCAACTGACATGTCATACATTTCACATATATGTTATACAGCTATAGATCACTTCCTTCAAACAGATTTCTTAATTGTTACTTAATCTGAATATAATCCAAGAAAAGGCTAGATTTAATAAAAAAGTGAAAAGCAATCAAAGTTACGGTTAGCAAGTAAGTGAATTTGTGTACAAGTCTCAGTAGTAAAAGTTTAAATTTCTCCTTATTTAAATACAGTTACCACATCCGCAGTCCAATGCAAAGACTGTCTGTTTATTTTTCACTCTGAATCATTTGCAAGCTGCAGGTAGCCTGGAATTCAAATTCTGTAGTCATTATCAATTGCTGTTCATCAAAAGAAGTCTTGGACCGCACAAAACACAGTGTATAACTGTTAATCCAGGTAATTATCCAATATGTGATCCAGTCTAGTCTGCCTATTAGCACAGCGTCCTGCAAACATTTTCCCAAAAAAGGGTATTTTAAAAGTTTTTGATTAAAAAGGACCATAAACTCTAATAATTGAATTACAGTTTTATGTGCTTGAAATTTAACTTAAATAACAAGTGAAGTACAAGAAATTACTCCCATAAACATTTAGGCTAATGACAAATTAAGGTTCAACTGGACATTGTGGCCAAACATACAGAGAAATTGTACAAACTATAATATCCTAATTACAAGGTGCCTTTAAGCCCTTGACTATTGACTTCAAACCCTTCCAGATATCATCTAGGAATCTCAGCTCCACCTTCCCCAAGTCTGACATAAAAGTTTTGAGTCCCGAGCTACAGTACGTCCTTCACACCCCCTAGAGCATGCGGTTGACTAGAAAGAATAATGAAATAGACCAAGAAGTTTTAGGATTTCTTTTTTAATCCTTCCAAATACAGTAGCGATCTGGACAAGGAATGAAAGCATATTGTACACATTTCAATTTATTACCATAACCTTGACGACCGTACTAAATAAAAGCCTATTTCAATGATTTATTTTCCTTTTTGATGATCCCAATAAAAAAGTCTTGCTAAAAGGCTCTATGTTTCTATATTGGGGAAGTAAGGCGTGTTGGCAATAAAGTGGCTAAGCAGCATTGATGCAGCCAACCTTCCCTATTGGAGACGAAGTCCTAGTAATTTTCCATGCATGCCAGTAGTGAACATGAAAAAAAAAAAACTTTTAACAGTACCCCTTAAAACAACGGTGCCCAAAAGAACACTATTAATAATAAAAACAAACTTGTATGCAAATATAAAAAAATGTACAAAAGCAGTTAGAATCCTTCAATTGGCACATTGCCTACAATGTGATGGCTGAACACCAGTATTTGTTTCAATTTTGTGTCAGTTTTGTGAGTCACACGGGTAGTTCAGGGACTAAGCCCTACTATTTTCAACCCTCCTAGCTTTCTATTTTCATTTAGAAATCTTGTTCCAGACTGTATAATGCAATTTTTAAAGCCAGACATAAAAACCTGCTCTTTGATTTAGTATGATATGCTATAAAGACACACAGGAAGAATAGTAATAGATTGGTGCAGTCTAAATAATAATAATATATTTTCATGTTTCTTTTACTTGACGGCAGCACTGTATGCGCATGAGAGTTTAGGTCAATATTATCATATAAGCTTATAAAAACAAAGACCACAGGCATTTTTTATTTGGATTAGACAAATTCTGCCTAAATAGGTCCAAATTGTTAATACAAACACACTAGGTTAAAAGGTTCAAACAATGTTATTATAACATCCAACATGTTTTAAAGTCATAGGTTCTTTGTGAAGGCACACGCTACTGAAAACCCATACATTCCACATGTGTGGCTGAGCCAGCCACAGCTGAACAAAGGAATGTTTCTACTGTATTCAGAGACCTTTCAGTAAGCCCTTCAATACATGCAGCTCATCACTCAAACCTTTCAATAGACTTGCTTCATGGCTTATGGACGTACTGAGCAGCACATGATCCAGAAGTATCTTCACGACAGAGGTTTCTCTGAAGATTAAAATATGACTTGTCACTGTCATAAATTACTTTAGAGCTGAAGAGTCCAGTATATCATATAAGCTTTGCAAATTAATTGTAAAAAGCATGCTAAAGTAATGGTTTATGGGAAAATGAAGTTAGTTATTTTGTATGCCCCAGTAAAGACTGCTGACTTTGCACAGCCAGGATGCAAACCTGCGCTGCAGGACTCACCCTGCACGCCCCGTGGCTGTGCTATTAGGTGAGCCACTTGGGGACTCCCTAGGAAAGTGATGTTCATTACCAGCAATACCTGGTTTACATGTCAGTGGCTACATTCTTAAAAGGATAATCTGGTTATAACCTACTCAAACCTGGGGTGGTCTCATAAAAAAACAGCACAAAGAGGGCCAGCAACGTCTTACTTTAGCAAAGAATTTGGAATTCATTTTAAGACGTTCTAATGATGGAGTGCTTCATTCATTAATTGCAAACGGATGCATACTCTTTTGAAAAATGCCTACACAAGACGTTGTTGAACAGGTAAATAATGACGGATTAAATCAACCACAAATTCGCATTTATTAAACAAAAACAATCTTGCAGCTGTCTCTAAATCTACTGTAATTGAACGCTCGAAAGAACATTCATGGCTGTCTTTTTTACAGAAACAACATGCTTCAGGCAGGACTGACACAGCTCGTCTTTCTGTGGGCATTAGCACGATGACTGATGTAAAATAGGAAACTGCAAACAGGATCTGTGCTAGGATGTATTAATAGAATCCCCAACACAACCTCTATATCAGAAGGTGTGTACAGTGTGTATGTGTGTGGTAGGATCACGTTTCCAAAAAACAAAACAATGAAAACCTGTTTATATCTTAGTATTACTAAAGATCATATTATTAAATGTACTTGTAGTGCAACAGAATTCAGCAGTATTCATAACACTCAGCATTGCTAACAAGTATGACAGTAAAAACCATACATCATGAAAGAGTAAGTGCAATCATTTATAAATCGTTGGATTGGAAATATTACCATTCCCCAGCAGTTTGAGTCGTTCCTCATTTTAAGATTACTTAACTGCAATGTAATAAGAGTCATATTCCACCCTTCTTAAATCCCCATATACACACATACATCCCAGAACAGGTGGTTTCATAGGGTGGGCGCTCATACAACATGAAGTATTTGTTGTGTCCTACGTTATTTACTTTCTTTGTTTTCCAGAAGTGCAATGTTTTACAATGACCTTTTGACTTGGTACTTTGAATATCCCCCCCCCCAAAACATTAAATATGTATCTTATTACTATAAGTAAAATAATACATTGGTTTATTCTTTAGACACTTCACATTGAATGTTAGTTTAAGGAGTGTATTTGCAGCTGAAGGGCTTGATGTATAACATGCTCACACGTTGAAGAAAATCAAGTAGATTTCTGTGTTATCTAGTTGGGTGGCGCCACCTTGTGGATTTAACATATCATGTAAACTGAAATAGAATTGTCATTTCACAACTAAAATCAATAGGCTCTAGAAAGGCAACATGACTAAAATGATCAGCCAACACGAAACGATGTTTGCCGTAACAAAATTATATTCTTCATAACTTTATTAGGCTTTTCATTATATGTTACAAAAAAAGCGTAACCCATGAATTATATAACATTTGAAATTTGAAGCTGTTGTTGGTTTCTTTAACTTGATTTTAATAATGTAAATATCAAGTTTCATGACAATAGATATGCAGTTCTCCAGATATATGCAAACATGTTAAGTGAGACACAGAGTATTTATGTTTATGCACGACCACCTCCACTATATCTACATGCACAAATTATCGAATATCAAACTGGAAGGAAAGCTTGGCTCACCTGGTTCATGCTCATTCGTAAGATACCAGCTCCCTCTTGTGGTTATAAAAGTAATTTTGAAAAGTTTCAAAAAGTAGCCTTTCAGCCTCATTCCAGTGTAAAATTGAACAGAGAAAACTACAGATTTAGGTTCTTTCAATCTAGTTCTATTTGTGGTGATGATTTTAAGTGAGACTTACCTTTGTACATATCAACTAGTAGGTCTTGTTCTTTATTTTGCTTCTCTGCAACAGTTCTGAGCTCCACTTCATTTACGAAGGAATCTTCCCTTAATAATAATAATAATAATAATAATAATAATAATAATAATAAAAAATATGGAAATCAACAAAGCACTTTATATAAAAAAAAGAAAAAGCAGGCCTACAAGAAGTCCAAAGCTTACTTTCTCAATGTCCGCACGTTCAATTGAAAACAATGCTGTACTTATTCCGGGGCATCATTCCTTGCACAGTACAATCACTTTCTGTGATGCAATGCAGTCCAAAGGTCTAGAAATAATCTGACTACGAGTTCCAGAATGTGATTAGGGGACAGTAAGTAGAGGCGTTATCAATAGTATGTTATTTAACTCTAATCAATAGTATGTTATTTAACTATGCAGTAAAAAAAAAATGCATTAAAAAAAAAAACATCAAAGAACAAAAAGATCCTGAATACAGAAATGTCTCAGGTGCTAAAAAAAACTATTATCTGGACATGTAGAGCTATATGGGCAGTAACGTCCGTCCTACAAGACTTTTGGACACAATTAAATTGACTTAAAGCTATTACAAAATTGCTGCCTGTCTCCCTTGCTGTAGTGTTATTTTTTTCAATGTTCAAATAAGCCTGTCATATGATTTCTAAGGGGATTATAGCATAGTTATTACACATCTATGATGACTACCAGTAGTAGCAGAGGGAGAAAAAAGGGGAGTCTGTCTCTACTCTTCACTTAAATGCATTTGCTTACCTTATAGCTGAAATCTAAAATTAACGGTTTCTGATCCCAGCCAATCCAGAACAGTGGGGATATGTAGTATATCATTGGCCTACAATGTGCTGAGGCCAACTTGTCTGCTATACTATATGCAGAAGTGTACAGCAAGCAACCGACCACATAACAACATTCTGTTTTTGGATCATTTTTTTAAATCAATTTCTCACTGTTCTTCTACCCTATTAGAAATGTCCAGTTCGTCTTATAAAACCAGCTCTGACACTCACAATAACTTGCTAAAGAATGCCCTAAGTATCACAATTGGATTAGAATTGTTCTATCTCTATAGAAAAAGTAAGTGGTGCACCGCTTCGGATATCATTCATATGCATTTCTGTAGCAGGAGAAAGCCCCAATAGAAATGCGGTTAACAATGTGTTACTTACTTTGAACCACAGAAACGAAACATTTGCATCTTTATTACAAGACTGTTTCTGGAAAAAAAAACATCAGCTGACGTAGCTACTCCACACCGTATGTGCAAAACTTTACCTCGCCACAAACAAGAAAATGCAATAATACAGAAAAAAGAGCACTTACTTCTCCCCAGGTTCCCCTTTTAATCTAGTTATTTTTAGCTTAGCCCTGTGAAGGGCACGCTGTACTTCATGGATTTTATCAGAAGCATTCATAGCCATACAGTTCAACTGCACTGTAATGGGTTTCTGGGAAGCGCTGTCTGCTTAATCTCTTTCCCAGACAACCAGACAGCGTCCCTCCTCTCTTCTCAGCAACAGGCTGGCAACACTGTAGTACTTCCAGGTCAGCGACACAGTTTGCATTATGAAGCTGCTAAATTAAATTGACTATCATATGCATCCCACCACCCTCCAAAAAAAAAAAAAAAAAAAAAAAAAAAGCGTGATACCAACTAGAGCTCATACATTAATGTAAACAATGTGATTAATGCATTGTTCAAACGCTGTCAAATTTACACAATAAGGAAATGTTTGTAAACAAGCCAACACGTATTGTATGGTACACATTCAAATAATTTAAACAACATTAAAAAGGGAAGACGTCACCTTAAATGTGAATATTAAATAAAGTGTTTTAGGTAAAAAAATAAATAATAAAAAAAAGATACTGAATTAAAACACACACTTTGGGGGATTCTGATAGTAATCATGAGATACAAAGCAGTTTTTAAAATTGAAATGAAACACCGTTATTCTATGCTGTGCATTCTTGCAAATTCTTAAGTTTAAATATTTCAATAAAGAAACTTGTTTTTCATTACATTGTACTTTATAGCCGGGTCAAATGTCAGAACCTTCTTCAGTTGTACGGTGAAATGTAAGCATATGTGCATAATTGCTAAACCTCTCTTTATTTCTGTAAGCCAACTGTACTGGTTAGAGAAAAAAAAAAAACTGGCATGAAAACGTACTTACCATTTGCAGCAACTATATTCTAAAATTAAAATTGTTCAGGCAAGTTACTGGTGCCGGGGTCCGGGGATACCAAACACATAACAAGTCGACGTTGAAGCGATTGCAGGCAAACTGAATTAAAAACGATGTATACGGGGGGGGGGGGGGGGGGGGGGGGGATGTTTTTTTTTTTAAACTACAAAAAAAAAAAGCGTTTAGTACAGTATGACTCCAGTAACATTTTTGAGTTGCTCATCTATCCTTGTGGTGAATATCATCCAAAATGTGAATTCTAGTTTTATCAGAAAAAAGGTGAAGCAACGAAGAGGGTTAATTTTTATTTGCACTATCACAACTATATTATTATTATTATTATTATTATTATTATTATTATTATTATTATTATTATTATTATTATTATTTAATATTTTCGGATATGTTTATGTTATTTTTGTAGGAATATTATCAAGCATAGTGATATTATTATATGTAGAAATATTATTTGTATAGGGGCTATAACTTACACAAATTGTCAGGAGTTATGTTAGATGATGTAATATTCAAAGTTACCACTTTACTACCAAAGATGTGGCATTAATGTATAATTGGACTTGGCAGACTATACTGACACATTTCCAAACCAGTGGCGACTTAATAATCGTTTCCTCCTGTAGGTGGCGCTGCAGGAACAGCTGTAAATCATGAGATCTGTAGGCTGGAGAGCTCGGAGTGAAATGATTGTGATTGGACAGGGTTTGTTCAATCAGGAAAGTCGTTGTTAGCCGGTGGAAGAGTGGTGGAATTAATAAGCAAAAAGAGAGAAAGGACCGAGAAGAAAATAACTGTAAACACAAATACTGCAAAATGAGTTCCATTGGCACTGGGGTAAGATATATGTGGAAGAAAAGATTTTCAGTTAATTTTAAGGCTAGTGCAAGGATACATGGATACAATACTGTTGATAGCTTGAAGTTTACTACAGCGACGGCCTGCTCAGCTCACCCAATGATGGGGTACCGGTAGTGTAAAATCCTATAGTTTTTGTTGTAAGAAACAGTACAAAAAAAAAGCAATTTTTAACAGTATGTGTTTTTGATATTTGATGTTCCCGCGGTATCAGTGTAAAGACTGGTATATTAAGTTATTCCTAAGAAATATCTTTGTGCAAGTAAGACATTCATTGCTGAGTCACTTGGATGAGTCGCCGTGGAGAACAGTTGAATTTGAAAGTGAAACCGACGTTAACGTTAATAATCTAACAATCTGGATGTCCACCGGCGACTAGGCTATATCTTAATCGACAAAACACGGACGAGGCATATGCTGATGCGTATTTTGTTACTTATACCTCAGAATTCGTTTTAGCATGTGGCTATTAATGTATGTCTCCTTCTACATTGCAGTATGATTTATCCGCCTCCACGTTTTCCCCTGACGGAAGAGTTTTTCAAGTTGAATATGCCTCGAAGGCTGTAGAAAACAGCAGGTAAGCTTTTTGAGTCGCACCTATTTATGGTCATTGTAGAATTATGAAGTATCAACTCTCAGGTTCCCACGTTTAGGTTACTCCTGTACTTGTTTGATGCTGTCGTGTGTGTGCTATGTGGAAGTGTTAGAACCAACCTGCTTCTCAAAAAACAACTTTGTTTTTATTTTTACAGCACAGCTGTAGGCATCAGGTGCAAAGATGGGGTTGTGTTTGGAGTTGAAAAGTTAGTTTTGTCCAAACTCTACGAACAGGGTTCAAACAAACGCATCTTTAACATTGATCGACATGTGGGAATGGTAAGACTCTGAAACCTATATCTCTGGAAACTACTGTACTGTGCAGCTTTCCTTCAATTAATTTCATCACTGTTTTTACCAGGGTGTGGAGAAGCAAACAAAAACAACAAAGATCTAACATGCATGGCTTATTGTCTTTATCCTGATTAATAAATCTCGGCAGCCAGAATGAGCAGTGTTTTAATTGAATTATTTATTTTGTATTATATTGTTCTAGGCAGTGGCAGGTCTCTTGGCAGATGCACGGTCTCTTTCTGAAATAGCTAGAGAAGAAGCTTCCAACTTCAGATCCAACTATGGCCATGAC
Organism: Acipenser ruthenus; assembly: GCF_902713425.1. Lineage (NCBI taxonomy): Eukaryota > Metazoa > Chordata > Actinopteri > Acipenseriformes > Acipenseridae > Acipenser > Acipenser ruthenus. The sequence goes on from NC_081206.1 coordinate 24,907,739, forward strand.
ATTCCACTAAAGGTTGGTAATCTTCTAAAATGCACAACAAACACACTGCTTTATTGAATTCTGTGTTCAGATTGCCACAGTATTTTTCAATATAACCCAGGCTTGTTTGATATGCTTATGCTTTGTAGTGATGCTAAAAGAAACCAGTCAAATTCTTGGATAAACGTTTCAATTAAGTCTTATCATTGATGTCCACGCTCCCTCCTGAAATAGGATGATGCTCAGGTTCAAATGGATGTGGTGGGAACAGAGGGTATACCATGATGGTTATAAAATGTTCCCAAGTAAAAGTTGAGAGAGGCATTCCTCAATTGACCTATGATGTCTGCATACAAGTAGCAAACCAATAGGGATTATGTTGATAACTATATGAATGTGATCCAGACAACACAGGTTATACAACAAAGATAAAGTAATGCGTTTCATTTAGTTGGATAGTATTTATTTGTTGAGCTTGTTAACCTGGATATGACTAATATCTGGTTTTAAAAGCTGTCTGGATGCTTCCATTTATTACATGATCTTCCCCAGTCTGACATCTCCCCTTGAGTTTTTCTGATCAGACCAGTCGGCCTGTAAAGCTAACGCTCAGTGGTGTGAATATTGTGGAAATAGACCTTAGTTTGTACCCTCCCCCTACTGAGTGTTTGGGACACTTGCATGTTTTGTTTTGAGCATCTTTGCTTGGTTTGCTTTGAATAACAGAATAAAGCAAAATAAATATATATTTATATTTTTCACAGCATCTTGCAGACAGAGTGGCAATGTATGCTCATGCATACACACTGTACAGTGCAGTCAGACCTTTTGGCTGCAGGTAAGCTTTTATTTATTTATTTTTTTCTTTCTTCTTCCCCGTGTGTACAATATTACACCATGTAATGCTTAAATCCTGAAGACCACTAATACATTTTGGATTAGTTCATACATGTTGCACTGTTTACTTGTAAGGAACAACATTTTTTTTTTTAAGCTTAAACCACAATTCCCAAGTAGTTAATACGCATACAGTAGATTACCTTGATTCTTATTGTGCTAGGTACTGTGCTGCTTGAATGAGAAGGCAATTCTTAAATCATTTTCAGCTTTATGTTGGGATCATATGATGAAGATGATGGTCCTCAGCTGTACATGGTTGACCCTTCTGGAATTTCTTATGTGAGTTTGTTTCCTTAACTTTGTAATTGTTTAATTTGTTTCTTCAATTTACAAAACCTAGGTCATTATAACTTTTACTCTTTTGCTGCAAAATGGTTTATCAATTTTAAATGGAAATCTAATGATAAATGTATTGACTTTACTAATGACATTGCATTTTTTGTAGGGTTACTGGGGATGTGCTGTTGGCAAGGCTAAACAAGCTGCAAAAACCGAGATTGAAAAACTCCAGGTAAAATTTCACAAATCATTTGATATTCCAAGGAATTGGTTAATGAGCTGTTTTTTTTTTTTTTTTTTTCTCAACTATGTTTTTACTGCTGTTGGGCATAGCTCTTTCCAATATGCAGCTGCTCACGATTGGAATGAGTTACAATCAAGGCTTAAACTCCCTGGTTTTATCTCAGAGGGTGCTTTCTTTTCTAGACTTGAAGCTCTTTTCCCTGTTTCGTGTGCTTGTCAGAGCAGACACTGATTTTATTAAGTTTTTTTTTTTTTTTTTTTTTTTCCATATTGCTGTAATGTCTCCAACTGTCTATATTGTTGTTTGTTGTATTTATGTTGCCTCTTGGCCAGGTCGGCATTTTAAATGAGAACTTGTTCTCAATGTCTTTACCTGGTTAAATAAAGTTTTGAATTGAATTGACTTTTTTTTTTATTTGTTTGTTGTATTAGATGAAAGAGATGACTTGCAGAGAGCTGGTGAAAGAGGTTGCAAAAATGTAAGTTTGTTTTACCATTTTTCTGTGTTGATATACAGCTTTTTCTCATTTCAGTGGGTAAAGTATAGTCTACTGTTGTCCGTTTTAAAGCTGTAGTAATTGTGTGTGAACTGCTGCTCACATGCTGTGCTTGGATGTTTGTTTTTATGAAAGCTTGTGGGACTTATAACCAGGAATCCGTTTGCTGCAGAAAAACACTGATTTTCTATGTTGTTGGAGAATTTTTAGTTTTACACTTGGGGCGGAGTATAAAACATGCAAGGGCGACACTCAATTGTAGGCTTTTATTTTAATTGTGGAATAACGCAGATTTTTGAGAATTTTATTCCTGTTAATAACTTCTAAACAGTTTATTGGATTAACCTGTATTTGTATATCGTTCCATCATGGTGGGGGAACAAAACTCTTGACAGTTGCAGATTGTTATAATAAATCCTGAAAATCTTCATGCTGTCGTAATTTATGAGCATATTTATAATCATTCTCAGTATAAAATCTTAGTTAATACTTACTCTTTATTCCTAGAATCTACATTGTGCATGATGAAGTAAAAGACAAAGCCTTTGAGCTTGAACTCAGCTGGGTTGGAGAAGGTAATCTTTATTTTTAAAAACAATGTCAACATACAGCAAAAAACACACATTTTTTATTTTTTATTTCACAGTATTTAAAATATATATTTTTCCTTGCATTATACTTTTTTCAGTTACAAAAGGCAGGCATGAATTGGTACCAAAAGAACTCAGAGAGGAAGCAGAAAAATACGCTAAAGTAAGTAGTAATTCTGTTTTTTCGTAGTTTTGCTTTACATTCAGAAGTTCCATATTTGTCTATGTGAATATTCAATTTTTTGTTTATAGGATTCGCTAGAAGAGGAGGATGATTCTGATGAAGATAATATGTAAATAACTCGACCCAACATTGCTTGTGCTGTAAACAAATGTCACTATCCCAGACTGTACTAAATCTGCAAGTACAGATATTTCTTTACATTATCCTTTTTGTACCTTTCAGCAGATAAGGACTGCGTAACTTTTATCAATTCATTATTTGGGATACTAACTTGCAAGTGTTTCAGTGAGTAACTTGCAATAAAGTCCTAAGTAGTAATTATTGTGTATCTTCATTTTTTTTTTAGTATAAATAAGTCTGTCTGGTTAAGATTTCAATTTTATTTTAAGCTCCCAATTTTGATAAACATCACAGACCCTAATTGTGGACTACCTAATGTTCCCTTAGGTAGGCCAGGATTAGACTGTACAACCAGCAGAGCACAGACATTTATTTAACTAGACAGTCATGCAACATAGTTGGGCCAGAAGATCCCTCACCTTTGTTTTAAAAAATATTTTTTACATACTGAACACAAAAGATTTAGTAGATGAGCCAGATGCACAAGTTCCCAAACCATACCTTGTGAACTGCAACTAAGGTTAATATTTAACTTGCACCGAATATCTGTCAAAGTGGTTTCCAGTTTGTGTGTGTCAGTGGTTGACAAATTACATGTGATAGGTCACTGCCTTGTAATAATCTGCACACACAAAAAAAGCATGACAGTTGCTGTTGCATTGTTTGGAGATTTTCTTAAACCAAGGTCAATCTAGAAAGCTGTAGTCCCATTTGAGTTCTGCAACAGTTTATTGGTTTCCATGCTTGATTTTATTGAGACCAAAAAATGACAGGTTGCCAGAAGTAGTGAAACAGTTAAGTCATGAAGTAAAATCCCCCAAGCTGTAGCAGGACAACACATACATTATTCCAGATAGACATAGATATTCTGCCTTGAACCGTCCCCCCCATTTAACACTTGGTGATTCCCTTTTCTTAATTCCCTGAGCTCCAACAGGATTCGGAGAAGGACTGTCTAACCTCCTTTGTGCAATTCTGTATTGGTACATTGGGTGGTGCTGTTTTAGAAAAAAAGGGTGTTTGTTCCTGGATCCCAGGTTAAACCAAGGTTTTTCAACAGACAGAAATCAATTGCAAAGAATTTGCAAATGTAGTCCTTAGTGCTGTACTAAGTTGAGAACTAGCTAGTACTGTACAGTGACAATTGCAACGAAATACACAGACCAAAATGGGATCAGCTGATCCCAGATACTCAACTGTATAAGACATCACCTGAGACTGCCAATATACTATTTAAGAATTCCCTCAAGGGCAGCTTGTTTGATTTTACAAATTCTTTTATCTGCTTGCTAATACCTCATAAACCAAATTCATAGTTTCAAGGCTATGGAAACTCCTCAGGTCAAAATGATGGCTGCCATATTGGGCTCATGCCACTTTTTACTTTCCAGGTGATAAAGACCTAATGCTTTTAGATATTTGCTTCATACTCGGTACACAGCTGTATTCTGTGGATTTCTCTGTCAAGTTTGACAATGGGTATCGTGCAACACAAAATAAAAAATCCTTTCGTGACAGTTGTTTTATAAAGCTACAGTGTCACAGCCTCATATCCCAAAGCATTTGGACTGTGCAGGGTTGTATAAATCCATATGCCATATATACTGGTGAGCATGTGTGACAGGGTACCTCCCACCCCGTGTTTTATTTTGTATTTTTGTTATTTAAATCTATTGTGTATTATTATTAGTGTAGGTGTGTGGCAGCACGGCAGGGTGAAAGCCCTGCCAGAGCATTGGTGCGTGTTGTGTGGGGAGTATTGGGTGGCAGGGGGGGAGTTAATCATCCCTGCAAACACATGTGGGAACGTGGCTATATATATATATATATATATATATATATATAGAGTGATCACAGGTGTTGGTGAGGGTTTTGTGTGCTGTGGGGTTTAAATGTATAAGAGGGTGTATAAAAGAAATATCGTTGTTTAGGGGAGTTTTTGTGAAGCTGTGTATTGTGTGTGTAAAACAGACAGCTCGGTCTAAAACTGCAGTATTTCAAAATATATTCTGTTTTGTTTAAACTGTTTGTCCCTTGTGCCTGTTTGTTTTGGTTATTTGTTTATCATTAAATTGCAAAAAAGCATGTTTAAGCCTGCAGCTTTCGTGTGTTTGAGTCTTTTCTGGTTAAATTCAGCCTGACCAGTGACGTCATTCTGTTCACAGTTGGTGTCAGAGTGGGCTAGCGCCCCTAGACTCAAGACACGAAAGCTGCAGGTTTAAATGCGCTTTTGCGCAATTAAATAATAAACAAATAACCAAAATAAAACAAACAGGTACAAGGGCAAAATATCATATTTTAAAAATATCGCGGTTTTAGACACATACAACTTCACAAAAACTCCAATAAACCAACCTTTTTTTTTTTTTTTTAAATACACCCTCATATTTAAACACCACAAAACCCTCACCTTCATGAACATAAATTCTCACCAGCACCTGTGATCACTAATTTAATTTATTTTATATATAATTATATATATATATATATATATATATATATATATATATATATATATATATATAGAGAGAGAGCTCAAAGAGCCAGCTGCCCAACGTTTCGATATGTTGTACATATCTTTCTCAAGGGAGCCTGTGTTTGAATCCAAACATTGGAGGTATTTATAGGTTTTTGACGGCATGACAACTACTTGTTATTGTTTACATTCAAATTCATGATTTATTCTTACATGATGTAATGGTGTTCTATATATTGTGACATTATATATATATATATATATATATATATAACAAAAAAACACAAAACTGTGTCTGGAGCCTTAATCAGTCATTTAAACATTTATTCAACAGATGGCTCCAGCCACATTCCCACATCTTTACAGGGATGATTAACTCCCTCCCTGCCACACAGCACGCACCAATGCTCTCGCAGGCCTTTCACCCTACCGTGCTGCCACACACCTACACTAATAATAGTACACAATACAGTTAAATAACAATAATACAAAATAAATACTGGGGTGGGGGTTAGCCCGTCACACCATGTTATTGACTTATGACCTAATATGGTTGCCATACTGAAGTGATGTGACGTACATTTCTGCTGTATAGAGTACACATAATTATTGTCCTACATTTTGGTACACGGCTGTATTCCATTACAGGCGTTTTCCAATAAACGATTGACCCACTTTTTTTTGTTTTTAAAACTCTGGCCATATCAGTGATAACAGACCTGCCATGCCATGATTCTCTCGTTAAAGTTCTATTACAGATTATGTGAAGTAGAAACTACCGTTTCACTGCCACATTGTTTTAACATCTGGACATAGATGCATCTTTTTCACATCAATTTTATACGTCTGTTAAATTATGCCACTAGGGATGCTTTGTTTTTCTTAAGGAAAACTACAATTAAGGTATTCATAAACATTTGGTCACAGTACAGTGAAAGATAATTCTAAGCCACCAAATAAAAAGCAGAAGTCTTGCTCCTTTTAAATATATATATATATATATAAAGCTAAATTAAAAGTCTACACGATCACATCATATTTAGCGCACCCTCATTCTAATCTGTATATTTACAAGACACAGTTGTTTATGCACAACATACTAGTAATTAAAACACAGAATGCATTTCCGTGTAACTGTCTTGCTTAAACTTACACTGCAAGGAATTGAACCTTGTACTGCAGATCCAGACGTGCCAACCACCAGTGTATGGTAATGCAAGACAATTTAAATTGCACAATTCACACAGAAAAAATTATATTAAAACTAAATGTTTTAAACATCTTCCGAACAGACTTGGAATGTTACCATGTAAGCAATATCTAAGCAAAAGAGCAACATTCTACTATAAAGTCAAAATGGAATCTTAGCATCTACAGCATACGCAAGAGCTGCCATAAATCAGGTTTGGTTTTATTCCCAGCTAATTTAGGACCCCTGTTGTGACAATAAGATCAAAACAAGTGTGATTGGGTTGATAGTTAACCTACATACATATCAGAATTCACAGCATATAATTTGTCAAGCTACTAACTAAGGTATTTGACCTTGCATTAAATTAATTTGATCTATACATGATTACAAATACCAGAAACCAAGGTGCATGGACCAGATGTTCATTTAGGTATTACCAAATGCAGAAGGGACTTGCACGTTTTAAAAGTGTATTTATTATTTATCAATCTTGTCACAATGTTTCATTATGGCTCAGTACACACTGGGAAAATAAATTCAAACACCTGAACCATGTAGACTGCAGCAGATGTGCAAGCAGGAAGTTAGTAACAGTAGGTTCCCTGCAAATAAACCTGGTTTTATACCAACTAGGAGTGGGTATTGGGTCTGAGGATCTGTATTGCAATACTGAAGACAATATTGCGATACATTACTGGAATTCAACACCGAATGATGCTGTTTATTTTTTGCTGCCAAAATAAATCTACATTTATAAACTGTGCTTTGTCATTTTTATGGAATTTAAAGTATTACAATGTTATATGACAAATTAAACTCTCATATGAAATGCCCAGTACCTAATTTTTGTTGGATCCCCTGAAGTACGAGCACATGCTCCCAATTAGAAAAAATTGAAAAACAGTGCTGGTTTGAAAGCTATTTAAAATTCTCTAAAAAACATTGGATTTTAAATGTAATTTTTATTATAAATAACATTCAAAAGTGCATCCTATGACTGTAGCCATAAACACAGGTTTAAAGTGGCTTTATATAAAAATCAGTCAGTGTAGAGACCCGGGGTTTAGAATAAACAACTGACCTTGCTTTTAAGATTTAATATGTATTACAAAAGCATAAATAAAGTGCTATACATTTATTTAAAATAAAAACACTAGTTTTTTTTCTCACAACTTACAGTACCAGAACTGCTGTTTTTTTTTTTTTTTTTTTTTTTAAATCTGATGAGATCAAATGTGGTAGGTCCATTGGGGGAAAAAAAAAAAAAAAGATATTCAGAATATAGTGTAAAATGACATTGTCCAGAACTGTCGGCAGATTGTTTTTAAAAATAAATGTAAAAACAATTAAAATTGCACTGTCGAATAAAGTAATTTTATTAGATGCAGAGCTCCAAAAAGGCGGGGTGGGGCGATTTTACTTCAGCCTAGCATGAACAACATACCGCAAAGTTTGATGCTATACAGCCATCCTTTTTTGATATTTTTATTAGGCAATGATTCCACACCTGTGACTTTGCTTTGCAGAATTTAAACAGCTCAAAATCTCTGTGTGCTTCTGCCATATTTTCTTTTGTGTAAGCACTGCTCGCATTACGAGTTCTCCCAGGAAGCGATTATCTCGCAAGATAATAGCCAACATTTTCCAGTAGACGTTTCCCTGAATCAGTTTAACTAAAAATACTGTATTGTTCAAATACCGGTTATTGTATTGGCTGATGAACATTGCAATATACCAGTATATCGGTATTATCGCGCACCCCTAATACTAACTAAGGGTAGTGCTTTCACTCACATCACCACTTACAACACATTTCTACTCCAATGAAATGTTTGCTGGAGGTCACGGAGGAGGACCATGATTTGGTCAAACTGATAGAAATAGCAAAAGTCAGCTTATTATGGTAAAACCTAGAAAATAAGTGCACAAGCTTAGCGATATTTTGGTTAGTGTAATAAGATGCGCAAACCTTTGTTGTGTCCTTTGTACAGGGAATTTGAACTGCTAGCATTAACGGTACGCAAATCACCAAACAGTTTTGTGACAATCATGCTTTGGCACTACTGCAAACCGTTAGGGAAGCCTTTAATACGTAGTCTTACCAAAAGGCTATGTTTATTTTATTTATTTATTTTTTATGAAAAAAGGATATGCATGTCATATACTGTAGATATCAGCTGTAGTGTTTATACAATAGGATGGGTACAGTGCAAGTAAGGTTATTTATTCAAAGTCTTTTCCATATTCAAATAAATGATGTGCAGATGTAGTCTTGTCTTTTAGACAGGTTTACATTTCAAATTGCTCTGCACATTCAATCCCCAACTATGCCACAATACAGTTGTCAAACAGCTGAACAGTGAGTGACAGCACTTCCTAATCCTAAACCATTGCCCATGTTTAACAGCAGTCAACAATTAGATCACATATCACAATTTGGTGTAGTATATAATAATTAAGACAATAAGTCATTTTTATGACTGTACATTTGATAGAGCAACCACTCCAACTGGTCCCTTGTCAGTGTTAAGCAAGATGTAAAGATAATAAACAACTGCTCCATGCAAAGTTTACATCTGGGTGGAAACTGATGGTAACGACACACATTTTCCCCCCCATGTTAAACTATAATACAGTGGCAAAAACAGAGAAATATTTATTTTTTATCAAGTCAATACCTAATTTGAAACACTGGCTGCTGTTCATTTTAAATTAGAACTACCGGATTCCGCCGAGTCAGCGCACATGTTTGAACTATCGCCCCACCCCCACTTTTAGCTGAATGTCAATTTTTCACCGTTTTTAATAACCATGCGCAAATAAAAAAATAAAAAAAAACCATGTGCAACTAATGCACGAGATTTCAAATCTCACGCTTCAGGTGAGTAGAACAAGCTGTGCAGTACAGTACTTCCTCTGTGCATTGACTGAATACATTGTAAGCACTTTTCGTTTTGGATCCGACAATACAAACTCTCAGAGCGATTGATTACGCTTTCCTGAAGCTACAATATATATATATTTTTTTACAATAGACTTCAGCTTTAAAGGTTAATGTGTGTTTTATGAACATTTAAAATGACATTACAGTGGACTTACGGAGCATCCTTTTTTCAGGCAAACCATTTAACACTAGAATCATATCAAACATCTGCAAAACGTTGTATTTAAATGAACAGTTAAACATAAAAGGGGTTATTTTCTAACTTGCCACATATAAAGCACGACTTCAAAAAATGAAAGAAACTAGTGTGTAACAGGTATACGTACATACAAAACTGTAAAAACAAATGTCGTTTTTAATTTAAAACAAAAGTAACATGTTTTCTCTTGTGTGTGTGTCACTCGATGCAGCATAGAATTCAGATTGAGCTGCTGCTGCCTGGTAGTTTTCTGATCGAAATGTTTCTGCCGAAGCGCTGCAACTGCACTATTTGATTATTTAGCGTAACTGTGCTGTACTTCACCGTTTGAATTTTAAACATGCTTAATTCTAAACGTACAATGACATTACAGTGGTATTACGTAGCACCCTTTTTCTTCTGGCAAACCGTTTACTTTGTATTTTACCATTTAATAAATGTTAACTGCATTTCTTGATTCTTTAACTTAACTGTGTGTTGTGACTTTTGAATTTAAAACATTCCTAATTCTAAACTTTAGCTAATGTTAAATATTACAGTAATATTGCTTGTTATTTTGCCCTGGTCTGGAGTCAACGCCCCTCCCCCACTTTTACCTTAATGTCAAATACCAAAAGCTTAATAAATGTGGAACAAAATGTGATAATGTAAAAAAAAAAAAAAAACAGTACAAATAAACTAACCATTTGTAGAACTATCACCTAGTTTTAAAGCTGACTTGTACAACATGTAATTTTTTGTTTTGTATTTATAAAATCATCCACACATTTGTCACTACATACAGTAGCAAGTTCTGTAAAATGTACACTTTTTTTTTTTAAAGCCTGTATGTACTTATCCTGTCAAGAGTAGAAAAAAAAAGTGATTTATTTGTGTGTTAAGTTATGGCACATATTTTAAACCATGTGTTTAGTTAAACAGGTAACGTGTTAACAAAACCTTAAGGTGTACTGTTGTACCATATCTTTAAATATCTAATACTTACGTAAGAAATAAACAAATTGTTGTCTTGCCAAAAAACCCTAAAATGATAAAAATAACACTGACAAAGTTATTTTAAAAAAAAAGTTAGTCACAAGTGTGACTTAACTGCTACATCTTTGACACTGGTACTGTGTTACACACCAAATTACTAACAGCAAAATCCACACATATGCAATTAATACTTACTCTACGCTGATCCTTATTATATACTACACCGACATTAGCAATATTGTACTCTAGCTCTTTGATTTCCCTTCACTTTCCAGTACCTATTATCACAGTCAACGAACATAAAAGGGTAGTTTACACTCAATCAGGATGGCATTAGTGAGCTGGCCTACATCGATTACAAGCAACGACAAGCCTTAAAGCTAAAATATCACCTTGAAGATGGAAGTGGAAATGTTAGCCTTCTGTCTAGTTTCTTCAAAAGATGAACCAGTCTTCTGCAATCTGTAACTTTTTGTGGATGATCAACTTCTCCCGATGCAGGCATTGCTGCTTTGTTTTCCTGCAGTTCATAAAATGCTGGAAGAAATTAAAAACAATATTAGGATTAGACAAGGGGTCTTCCTGCAGTGACAAAAACAAAGGCATATACAATATGTTTTCCTACCGTTGAATTAAAACATGCACCCTTCAAGTACTTGTTGACTTTTTTTGGTTAGTAATGTGGGACAAACTCAGACTACAAATGCAAAATTATGTTTTGCTGTCTTTCATGGACACAACAGGCTTTGTTAAACAAAGCATATCAAAGCTTTCTCATCAGCTATGGCAGTTCTTTCCCCCCCAGTCCTCAGTTGCTTATTGTACAACATGTTTCCCACCCCCTGCCAATGTGGCTTTAAGTTTAAAATCAGAAGCACTCCTAAGTGAAGTAAACAAATAACCCTGAAGTGACCCAATACATTGAAAACTTCTAGATCCTGGTAGGACTGAAACTCACGGGCCTTGGCTTCAGCCAGCCTCAAAATGATAGACTGAACACATAATGGCCAGAGCAAACTTGGAGGGCCCCTGGTTACCTGTCAAGGACTTTAGAAACCCACTCAGTGACTAATGTAAACAGGCCTACTGCAAATGATGTTTACAACTCGTGTATTGACTTAATTATGAAGAACATTCTGTGAAATGGACTGCGTTGTAATATTCTTCAGGAACAGTGCCACGTTTAACACCACTTTCTGGGTACAGTACTTATTACGTATATTTCATGTTCTTGTCACTACTAACTCACTCGCTTTAAGGTAAAACACATTCAGCACTGGAACTAAATTAATAAATGATACTAGCTTTATTCACTCTCAGTGTATTAAATACAAACTTGTGTTATAAACACCGGTTAGTATTGTCACCCAATTGAACAAACACTGCAACAATTGTCAGTGTTATTGGAGAGACGTTTTAGTTGATACCTTGTTTAGAAAAACATAAACACAAACATATAAGCGTTTTGGAAAATATTAAGCTTTTGCTTAAGAAATGCTTTGAAATGTCAATCACAGTGCACCAAAAGACATGAGTGACTGTTTACTTTCCACGCCTTCCACCCGTTTCCGTTTCCGGTTACGTAATTGCTGACGTCTTCAAAGAAAAATAAGACGCCATTGCTATTCGAACAGCCTTGATTTGACCTTTTTAAAACCGTTTATTTTAAAAAAAAAATTAGAACTGGGTAAACAGTACACATAAAACGCGTTCGTGGTTCCAGTGTGCTTGTGTATTTGCAAATAAAAGTAACTAAGAAACTATAAATAGAATTTAAACAATGAAAATTGTAAAACCCACCTCTTTCGAGATCCGCCCTCTGCTCTTCTGGCGTCTACCCTGAAATGGGAATGCGAATTGATACAAAATGGCGCGGGTTACCACGGCAGACAACATGCGCAGAAAGCAAAGGAAGATATGTTAGTCCTGCCAAGCCATTCGCGCTTGCGCGGTTTATGCGACCAGCCAAATTTCAAGGTGCCTAGTTCCGTTTCAATATGACAAAAAGGCCAATCGCTAAAGGAGGAGGGTCTTTTCAAAGTCCTCTTAACCAATCACTTCTACAGTGTGGCACACTCCGGATGAAGGCATACCAATCATATCTCGTAAACAGAATGTCTCGTTTGACAAGCAAACCAATCATGAATCGATAAAATATTAGCCAGTAATAAATGTATATGAACTGCACTGCTTTTGTTTTGACCAATCAGAGCAGCTGACTTGTGTTGTCCTATGGAATTTAGAGTATTGCAGAACCAATCGAGTTTCTTAAACACGACCACTAGTACGTTTCTAACCAATCGGGGTCCGAGAAACGCTGCCTTGGCTCAACAGCTTGTTATTTCGTTTATTGGTTTGCAATCCTGGCAAGTGGTGGACAGTCACATTCGAGTATGTAAGTATGGAGCAAAATATTTCAATAAATTGAAATACACCTGTATGTTAACGCAGAAAAACATAACTATGCAGTGGTGTGAATCGTTTTAGCGTTCAAACGGACATCGGCAAAGGAATTTTGTGGTAGTTTTGAAGGAAGAGAAAAGGTGGGTTGGGGAATTGAATGGTAGGGAGCATTGGGCTTGTTTTTGCGGAGAAATCCGCCTTTTATAAACCAATCGGTTTCCATTTTACAATACTTCATCTGCGCATTGTGTTTGTATTTTTGAGGAACATAATTTAGGGAAAATAAAATACAATTCCGTATGTTAAAGTCTTGCGAGAACTAGGCGGTTTAAGTCGCCATTTAGCAACTGTTTTGTTGATTTTTCAATATAAAATATTTTACTCGCGTTGCTGAAAGAAATCTTAGTAAAGTTGCAACTTTGTGGATTAATCTGAACCATTTCGTGAAGCACACCTCCATAATTGTTCTCTGTATTGCTGGAAGCTTGTGTTGTCTGTGTGATCCGACATGGTGCAGCAGGCAGAGCAATGGCGACGTGACACAGTCAGAATTGGGGGAGCAAAGCGGGAAGAAACGCTTCATATTCACGGTGATCATAGTTGTTCGTCTTTAGGTCATTTTCAGAATCAGAACTTAGTGTTTTAATTAGGATCCAATGTTCAATAATTTGAACTAACCCCCAATGAGTATTTTTGAATGTAAGTAGAGAGTTGAAAAACGCGTTCAGAAGTAATGCAGTGCAGTCAGTGTCAGTCATAATATCGTATTTTGGTACAGTATTTTGATTATGCTCCAGATGGTTACATTCTGTGAAACTGGACACCTTTTAGACTTCAGTTTTTTTTTTCTTTTTGCAGTAATCGCAGACCTTCGAGCTGGAATCCCTCAAATAACCTTTAAAAATGAAGGTAAGTTTATTTGTATTGTTTACGTTATAATACTTGATCCTTAGAAATAGACAGTACAGAAGGGTGTTCCCATCGGAGACGCTTTCGGCTAAAATTTGATTTTGAGCATGCAGGTTTACTTCAATGACATTGAAATCACAACGTGTATACTGCCAATAACCTTTCAGAATATTTGTCTAAAATGTAACATTTTATCAAATCTAAAGTGGGTTTCTAGTGAATGTTTTGCCACAAATGCCTGATTTAAGTTGCTGGATATTTGTTCTTTTTAGACATACTTTTTACACAGTAGAATTCTGTACAACACTATTGTTTGCCACTGAACCTAATGATTTTATAATAATTCATCTTTACATTTACTAAACTTGTTAAAGATATTTCATGTCTGAAACTTTACATTATGCCTGGTAAAAGTTAAGCTGCCAAATGTAATACAGAAATTGAGAAAGCTACACCGCAAGGCTGAATGTATAAGTTGGGACTGTTCAGCAGTACTCCCAGCTTTCCATTTCTAGAATTTACAAGCCATCAGCTGAGAATGTCAGACCCAACAGCTGAATACAAAAATTGTAGGCGATTCCTACAGAAGCAACCATTGACTGAATCAATTAAGAGACTCCTGATAAAGCATACTTATTAATTCAGAAAAAAACCTGTATTGTTTATAAGTGTGATCACATTAAAAGTAGTTCATTTTCAGAAACTAGCATGTATAGATACATAATAGTGAATTGAATTTGCTCAGCCCAAGCTAGAAATGTGTATCCAATAGCTGTTAGAGGAGCTTTTGTCCATTTTAAGTGTTGTTTTCAATATGACTTTATAAGGTGACCACCACCTTTGTTTCATGGTACAGTGGAGTGACCCTATTTCATTATTTAACACTAAAAGAACAGTCAGTGTTTGAGTTCAGGATGTTTTTTTTAGCAGCAGCTCTTTAGGTAATGTTTCTTGTTGAAAGCTAAAAGTTTTTTAATTTGTTCACAGGCAGCGGATGAGCCTGCCTATCTGACCGTGGGGACTGATGTGAGTGCCAAGTACCGGGGGGCCTTCTGCGAGGCAAAAATTAAAACCGTCAAGAGGCTTGTAAAGGTCAAGGTATGAGTTGCAGATCATATCAGAACCCAAATTTATGAAGAACTAGAAAGCGGTTCTTAACTTTCCAAGACTGTGTGCTTTTGCTAAAAAAAACAATAAAGAAATAGTTATGATAATAATAAAACAACTTTCTTTACAAATGGAGCATTTAATGGAACAACCTGTTGTACAAAGATATGTTCCTGATATTAAAAGTGATGACCGTAAGGGTTTAAAATGTTATTAGCTTCAGAAACATTTTCAGGGAATTTCTAATTTATTTTCTTTACTTTGACAGAAGGCCTTCAGTGTATTACACTGAGAATCAGCCCCATCGTCAGTGTTGGTCTGCACCCTAGGCCCCCCATGCTTTCCTTACTGGCCAAAGAGAGTCACTGTCCAGTTAGAACTTAACACCTGCTGTGTCGTCATGCTGACAGAAACAGTAGGACAGGTGAAGGACAGTGAAACGATTCCTCTGAAAGGGGAACTGTCCTGCACATAGAACATTGAGGCAATGTAATGGGAACCAACATGCAGGAGAGCACTGCTCTACTGTGCTTTACCTACCATTTGGAATCATTTATTTTTTAGACTTCTAAATTGAAAAAAATGAACTATCGATGGACAAAATACGAAGCATCTACACAATCGACCAGGGATGGAAATAAGACTCCCATTGCATAGCAGTTCGATCCATTCCAGGTTTTACTGTTTAATGAGTCTTACCAGAGCTTGTTACTTATACACTGTAGCTAGTCAAACTCCTATTAAAACCTGGAATGGTGAAACTGCTATGCAATCGGAGTCTTAATTCCATCTGTGTAGACACACAACTCATGACTGTTAAATTCCTTATTTTCTCTCTTTTCTAACATTTTGTGCCAGAAGACCAATATATTATGAAGATAAGAAAAACAACTTTAAATCTGTTATTCTAAAGATGTTCTCGATAGCCATTTTTAAAATGCACCCAATTTCTATTTCTCAGAAGCTTTTGTACTATTTTTACAGTTCCCTTTAATGTCCAGATTATCAGACGTCTGAATTTGCAGAAATATTAACTATTCAAAAATGCAACAAATCTAAAGCTGCCTCATTAAATAATTAACATGGGGCATGGGGTCCTCCTTGGCATTTCTTAACTGTTGAAGATGAGGCATACACTGATGTACCATTTGTGTTGGTTTTTGTAAGATAGGTCTATGTTTGGTCCTAAGTGACAATGTTACGTTGATCAATAACTATGAGTTGGTTTTGCCATTTGTGATACATCATTTCTAAGAACAGTCCTATGTTCTTGAAACCACACATCCCCAACAATACAGCCAATGTATTGGGAAATATAAATTATAGAAAAGAAACACAACCCTTTCATATCAAAGAAAGATCTTGCATTGAATGAGCTGTCCTATCTGCAATTAAAAAAACGTTACAGGGATTACTTTCTGAAATGATAGTTTCACTTCGCTAGCGATTTCAGTCACTCAGATCTTCAAGGCTTACAAAATAACAGCCAGTTAGATTTATTAAATGTCCGATCTTAACAGACACCAACAACTAACTCAAATCTTTAGAAATATTCTATATTAGAAATGCTTGATGGAGTTGTGGTTAGTAAAGCAGCAGTTTCCAATAATCATTTACTTATCTGAAGTATAATTCTGAATATTTTGCCTAGTTTACCATTTTCTGAAACCTTTGCTGCTACTACTTTTAGTTTGTTGTACTGATACAAGTCATGGAAACAGAGCTGGTATTTTCATCAATTAATTGAAACTTTTTTTATCTGGTTTTATTCACAGAGAATAGTATAATAACTGTTTGACTGTAGGTAACAGAAATATAATGTCATAATAATCTATATACTTACCACAGCATTTTTGATGTAATTATCATTGATTGAGACTTGCATTGTTCTCAATAAATAGAACAGGTGAAGTACATTTGAAAAGTAAAATAGATGAGTAGGACCCACGCCCTTGGTAGTAGTTTTCATGTTGGCAGCCCTTCTGATATATGATTGCGTAATACAAGTAGCAAGCTGGTATTCTGTTTGCCTAAAGCAGCATTGTGCAGATCACGTCTATCCAACATCAGTGTATGTTTAACGATGCACTGAAATCTTGATACACGGGCTGCTTTCTTGACCTGCTTTTGTGACTCATCTACAAATGTTAAATCTTTTGTCTCTGTGTCCCGTAGGTGGTCTTAAAGGGCGAGAACACTTCACAAGTTGTCCAAGATGACCAAGTCAAAGGACCTTTAAGGGTATGTATTTAATTACCTTTACAGTAGAGTGTGTATCAATGGGCTGTAGCATAATGGAAATCCAGCAGTATTGAGAGTTAAGGTACTCTTAAGTGTAAGAACTTCCTTAAGTTCATGAAGTTCTAAATGGAGTATACAACTTTACATTTTCCTGTTACCCAGGGTATGACAAAGATTTCAGTTTGTTCATGTTTGCAAACAAGGGTTTTTTTTTTTTGGTTTTTTTTAAAGCCCACATTACATTAGTATTTCAGTTTCATTCAGCTTTTCGTAACTAGTCTGATTTTAAAGTAATTGAGCTCTTAAGGATTAAGTGTGTTTTAATGGTCTTGCTGGGTTCAACAAGAATAGAAGAATCTTGTCTGTTGCAAAGTAATTGGGCAACAGTTCTTTTTCCAGTGCTTTCCAATCCACTCTTTGAGAATGTAATTGATTTACATATTTTTGAATTTAGAAGCATTTCAGACTAAACAAATATATATTGTGCTTGGTAACTGCTGAAATGTTCCAGTCAATAAACAGAACTTTCTGGCGTGGCTTTTTATTCTGTGCCAAAATATATAGACAATGCTTGATGTGTACATTTTTTTCCCACATTATAGGTGGGGGCAACTGTAGAGGTAAAAAATCCTGATGGTTTGTGTAGTGAGGGTGTTATTAGCAAACTGACAGATGCCAGCTGGTATACTGTAGGTAAGTGTCTTCGATATTCACCTTTCCAGCTCAAAGATGATCTGATTTTGATGTTTAAACAGTAACAATCCATTGAGAGTTGTGCTGCTGCGAGCTTACGTCTGGTTTTCAGAGTAAAGACAGATTGCTATACCAACTTTTATACTAGCTTTTAAACATCTGAAACGATGTCTGAATAGTTGAAAAGTTGCAGTAATAGAATTTCAGCTAATTAGGCACAAGAATGACTATTTGTTTTGCTTATTTATTTTTGTGTTGAGTATGCTCAGTGGGTGTTCTGTGTGACCCAAACTTAACCTCGATTGCTCTCAAGTTACAGACGAGCATAGCTAGCATTAATACCAGAGTTCTCCCATCAATACCAATGTGCTTCTACTGAATTGATAACAATCTATGTACGTCCCTCTAGCTTCCTGTCAGAAAGATAATAGTGTATCATATATATTTGTATCATAAATATTTTCTCTGTATAACCTTATATTAATTGTTTGTACTTGTGGCCATACATGTAACCTCAAAGTGCACTTCATGTATTGCAGTGTTCGATGATGCAGATGAGAGGACATTGAGGCGAACATCTCTCTGTCTGAAAGGCGAAAGGCATTTTGCAGCGAGTGAGGTAAGTTGCCAAATGAAACTAAAATGATACCTATAATTGGGAGAGTGAAGAATGAATAACCATCATTTTTCTATTTTATTTAAGACTCTGGACCAACTGCCATTAACTAATCCCGAACATTTTGGCACCCCAGTGATTGGAAAGAAGACAAATCGAGGAAGGAGATCTTCACTCCCTGTGTAAGTTGTTTTTTGTTTTGTTTGAAATGCTACAAACATGCATATTGTAAGTGTTTCATTTACCTGATGACTCCCCCTTGCATTATATTATGATCCCTAGTAACGGTCTTTGGAATTACAAATGCACTGAGGTTTAATTATTCACTACTACAGTGCTGAGGATGAAAAAGAGGAAGATTCCAGTGAAGAAGATGATGAAGACAAAAGGAGACTTAATGACAAACTCCTGGGCAAAGTTGCCTGCGTACAGAGTGGCTCGGACAAGTCTGCCTGGTACCTCGCTTTGGTAAGTCACACTGTATCAGAAAATTATGTGAATAGTTATCAAATAACTGGTTAGTAAGTTTAAAGTTGTGATTTGTATTTAGTAGTATACATGAAATTGGTTTACAGTGTTTAGTATTTCAAACATGGAAGCAAATTTGTCTTCTGTATGTCACAGTGATTAACTATTCATGGTAATGACACCTGGTTGTGATCGTTATATTAGTGATTTGTAAGTTTTGGACTAGTTTTTTTTTTTTTTTTTACTTCAGGTAATATCTCCAAGCTGCAATGATGACTTGGCAGTTAAAAAGGACCAATGTTTAGTGCGATCATTTGCAGATTCCAGATTGTAAGTATGATTTAGAAAAAAAAAAAACAGGGAATATGTCTTGTCTTTTTCAATATGAATAATGCAAATTTGCACCTGAACGTTTACCAAAACCAACACAAAAAGAACTAAGTGAACAATTCAAAATCGCAAGGCAAACAGTTTCGGACATTCTGAAAAGATGCCTACCTAAAAGCAATACCTCAATGCCAGCAAAAAGTACCTGAATCCCTCATGCAGTACGAACAAGTGAACGTCTTTCTATGGGAATGGTTAAACAGACTCGTGCTAGTAACACGTAGAGATTTGTTGAGGCATTATTGTGTTTATTAAACTGTGTATGTACATGTAACAGAGGGATGTGTTGTGTGTGTGTGTGTGGGGGTCATCACTGAATAATACTGGGGCAGATGCAGAACATTGGGTGTTGACACGCCACACAGACCTGCAGATTTAATTTGACAACCAGGCCCGACGCGAGGGCACCAACAATAGTAATCCTAAAGTTGGATTTAATATAGAACACAAAACAAAGATAAAAAATAAAAGTTTGCCACACAAATGGCGAGCGCTAGTCCCACTAAAAGGAACGTTTTGCTACAGGAACCGACTACTCTACGATAAACCTGTTTACACTGTTTGGGATCAACATCCCCTAAACTGACCTACTGGGCTCCTGGACTCCTGGCATTCTCACGGCAACTACGGCCTCTTCAAACGGCCTCGGCTGGGCAATGGGCGCCGGATTGGAGCGCAGGATTCTCTCCTTCCTTGCTCTCGGGTACAGGAGTTCCTCCTTCTCATGCTGTCGGGATGGTAGCTCCTTCTTTGGCCATTGGGACGACCGCTACTCCTTCTCCAACACTAGCTCCTTCTGGCTCTTGATAGGCAGGCAGTCACTCCTACTTTGGTCTTTGAGGACAGTAGCTCCTCCTACTTTGGCTTTCAGGGTTCCAGCTCCTCCCCCTCTGGCTTTTCACCCACGTCTCCGTTTCTCCTTCAGCAGTGCTTCCGGTGGCTGCTGATCATCACCTGGTTCTGCCTGTGCTTCCTGGCAGCCAACTGCTCTGTGCCTATCCTGCCTTGACTCGGCAGGACCAGTGACATCCCACTCTGACACCATATGTAACATGGGGACGTGTTACGTGTGTGGGCCGTCACGAGCACTGTTGGAGAGGAAATGTTTTGCGTAGAAGTTCTCTCCATGGAGCTGACACTCTCCTCGATGTCAAAACAGCAAGCTTTTGCTCAGCGCCCCTCTGTATGGCTATGGCTGTGCAGTTTCCTCGAGCTGTGGCGCAGACACTTTTTTTGAGCTGTGCACAATCTTCCCAGGTTCGCCTCACAGCCAATCAGGACCTCCTGATCAACTCAGCACTGGGGCCAGCCTACCTGCTCAATTAGTTGCTTAGCAACGCGTCTCCTGTTCCACGTCTGAGCTGCACACATCAGCACAAGAACCAGCGACAAGGCTCTCCCTTTCACAGTACAGTAATAATTGTATTTTTTAAAGCTTTGAAATAGTTGTCATTTTTCCTTTTTTAGGTACAATATCTCATTTTATATAGTGCTGGGACAAATATCCAAATGCGATTTTTTCGAAGGCAAAAACAAATGTCTGTGTCCGTCAGAAATGACTATCTGTGAGATTTTATATATATTGTTGCGGGATTTACTCTCCCGTGCTTGTCACTGCTACAAGTGGGGGGCGTGTCGTGCCAGCGCGCTATTGGCAAACGTGGGGCAGTGAGGGCCATTCTCGTGGGGTGCCCTGACTGTCAACTAAGATCAGCCGTGTGCGCTGGTGAGTGTTGCTGTTCACTCTGTTTGCTAATTAATAGAGCTATCTATTTTGGAAGATAAAACTTGTACACTTGGATTCTTACCGTCGCTACGAGTCAATTGGGGTCCGTTTCTGTCTGTAATATGATACAGGCAAAAGAAATGACTTGTATAGTAATCAACGTTTTAATTTTCTTTCATGATGCAGTTCTAGTTTTTGCTGCAATGCAAAAAAGAGAAATAAGAAAATATTGTTTTCTTTTCATTCTACAGTGCCCCCTTTTTCACGTTTTATTTTATTTGAAGTGTTTATTCAAGTTAAAAACGAATGTTATGGGCTCCAGAGTGGCGCATCCAATAAAGGCGCTCCACGTGGAGTGCAAGATGCGCGCTATCGTCTGGACGTCGCGAGTTCGAGTCCAGGCTATTCCACAGCTGACCGTGGACGGGAGCTCCCAGAGGGCGGCGCACAATTGGCCGAGCGTCGCCCGGGGGGAGGGAGGGTTAGGTCGGCCAGGGTGTCCTCGGCTCACCGCGCACCAGCGACCCTTGTAGTTTGGCCAGGCGCCTGCGGGCCTGCCTGTAAGCTGCCCAAGAGCTGCGTTGTATACTACATAATAGCTTTGTATACTACATAATAGCTTTTCAGAATACTTATTTCAGTAAAGGTAAACTAATCGTACACATCAGCTATATCCAGTTCCCTGGAAATGGACTGCCAGATGTTCTCACTCATTGCTGTATCTATAATTTTTGTGTCCTTTATTGTACTGCTCCGGGTATTTTGATACTGCAAGAATTATCTTTCTTCTGCCGTTATTTACTGAAGGCACGCAAGGGAAGCTGCCACGTGACAAAATCGCAAAAATAGACATCAATCCTATTTTTTCCGCATCGCCCGCCATCGCAGGCAGTGTGAACGGCTTGTATCAGAAATACATGTTTTGTTTGTCGTGGTGTGGTGTGGTGTGGTGTGTTGTATGACACATTTGCTTGTCACATTGTATTAGGTGTGTAGAGGCCTTAACTCTCTAATCCAGCACACATTCAAATCTGGCACAATTTTCTAGTCCCAAGCAACTCTGGATTGTAAACATTATCTGCCACCGAACATTACAGGTCACTGACCTGTATTTAATGTGATTTAATGCTAGTTTTTTTTTTTTTTTTTCTTCTCAGCTATACAATATCAAGAAAAGATATCCGAGAACTTGATATGAACAGCATATCGAAGTCTGAACTTGCTTCAAAAAAAGGTAAAATGGTAAATTGTGTGTGTGTATGTTGACCGGCAAAAGTAGGTAAAGCAGATAAACTAAACTTTGCTCATGTTTTGTTTTTGTGTACTTCCGGTTTACTATCTTGATTACAAAACCTGATTCCCTGGTGCACAATAATAACTGAATAGAGTGTCAGTCAAATGCTAAGTGATTGCACCCAATATGCGATTTTTTTTTTTTTTTTTTATTCATTTATTTTTTTGTTTGATTTGAATAACAAATTGCATTTTGGCTGTTGTGGGTGCATAGCTTTTTGCACAAGTGGCTCATCCTTCAGCCGCAGTCACTCCACAGTTGTCCCCAACAACATGATGTATATGTCAGATCTGTAGTTGAGTCACACAAGCAGGACTACCCAAGCCCAGGATGAGCACATTTGTCCATCTACCCCCACTGAACACATTTGCAGGTCATTACAGGGCAATGTACATGTTGCTTGTGAAGATCAGGATCATCTGCAGCAGCAAAACCTCTATATGCTTACACAGTCTCTCTTACCCTGACTTTAAAAACCTATTACACAACCTGGGATGAGTTTAAGATGGAGTTATCAGTGTTGCTAATACAACCCCAAAACCAAACACAACGTTTCACATAAGATTGATTTGGTTCAGTGTGACATAGATGTACCGCAGTAAGCAAAGTGCAAGGCAGACATACTTATGCTACTTTTGCAGGTCAGTATATAACTTTAATTTTGGTCCAACATTTGCAAAAAATAAATAGAAACCAATTCCTAACAGTAATATTTGTTGTTCCCTTTTTGTAGGGATTCAGGTAGCGCTGACATTCCTGAAGACAAAGGCCATTCCAGAAAGCTGGAAGATGGATATGAGTGAAATCCTGGAGTCCTCAAGCAGTGAAGAGGAGGATGGGGAAGGGGGTGAAAGTGATGAAGATGAAGACAAAGAGGTAGAAGAAGAAGAGGTAAGAAGCTTGTTTCTCAAAAACAATTCAGTGATTCTTTTGAAACTGTAAAGCAAGGATCAGAACATGTTCAACCAATGGCATATCAATGTTGGATGTTAGATTGCTTGTCATCCGAAGGTTCAGCAAGATGGGTACTAATGTGCTATCTCTTTAAATTTTGACAAAGGGAAGCTAGTTTGGATTCTGTAAAACTTGTATGGAAATGTCCAGTTGGCTCTTAGACTAGAATGATGTTTATTGGAAACAGGGCATTCTGGCAGGGTGTCTGGGAGTATGGGGCAAGGGACCGAATCAAGCGGCACCGGACTGGATCACTGAGGTGGTGGGCTCCTCACCTCCTCCCCCTTCTCTGTAGACAACAGTAGCAACTGCTGCTCCACCGCAGACGATTCGTGTTCTGCTGATGGCCTGTGGTGCAGGCCACACCACTCTTGCCAACACCAACTCTAGCTCTGAAGGCTCCGGTTCTGGCAGCCCCTACTGCCTCAGTAGCCTGTTGCTCTTCTTTAGTGCAGCCATCGACTGCACCAATGTTTTGTTCAGGTCTGATGTTTCCTGATTTTTTTTTTTTTTATTTCAAAGCTATGCTGGGTCCGTAGGGCTTAGTACCGCTGCCACCATATGTGAAAGATTTCACTGAATTTAGGTTCGTAGCCCCTTTTTAATGCAGATCCAGGCACAAGAATTGACGGTTTTAAAGCACTTTTGTGCGATTTTATTATTTACAGAAATAAGACAACTGAAAACAAAACAAAAACCTAACTCCGTTTTGGAGCGGTAACTAAACTTTTTTTACTTTTGGTTCCTAACTAAAATCCGACGGCTAAGCCGTTTACCAATTTTAAAACAATTCTTCAAACAGACATAGGTGAGTGACGTTGATTATCTTGAGCCAGGAAAACCTCTTCCTGGCTCAGTCCCATGGCATTCTGGGGGATATAGTCCTTTTTCCCCTCCTGGACTACATATTTTCCTCTTCCTCCCCCTAGTCTGCCATATATACCTGGACCTAGTGTCCAGGTGTATATATGTATGTGTATATCTATATCTATATCTATATATATATATATATATATATATATATATATATATATATATATATATATATATATATATATATATATATATATATATAATATTATTGCACCGTCATACTGTAACTTGCACACAACTAACGTCACTGTTTAATAAAACACACCCAGCGTGTTATTTATTTATTTTTTTTTTTTTTATTTTTTTTTAAATCTTGGTTGATATCCCTTATTCTGTTATTACTTCTTAGTTAATTTCTTCAAAATTTTACAGCATTTGAAAAATGTGAGTGTAGCGGTACCGTGCTGGAATTAGCTTTCATTTTCAAAACCAGTTCAGTTGTGGTTGTAACCTTATAATTTATAAGGTCATACAATGCAGGATTCAACAATAATGTGGCACACATTACTTTTTTTTATTTTTTATAAATCGCTGTCTTTTTATAGGTGTGTATGACTTGTTAGTTCCCGAAATCTCAGTCAACAACTGAAGACAGATAAGAGGATCATTTTGCACCGATGAAACATAACCTGGTTAACCATACTGATGGCATATAAAATGCTTAGGTGACAGATATGGTTGCTTTCTTGTAGAATTTAAGGATGAAACAAAATACATACACCCCCTGGTACCTGTATTCCCATGTCAGGAGCAGCTTTGTATGTTTGGAAGTGTTCAGTGACTATCTCTAATGTTGAGTCTATTTCTTATGCACCCTTTACTCTGAGAGGCCGGTCTGTCATACAAAGAGGTAGTCGGCTTGATTAGAGGTAACCGCTGATCGCTGAACACATAAATATTTTATGAGTCATTAAATATAAATAAAAAAAGATGAAAAGCTGATATTAATGTTTTTAATCTGTTTATATAAACTCTGTTGTGGTTTAAACATTTGTCTTTGACATTCTGAGTGTGAGATCTACACTCAACAAAATAGGTGTAGTTGATGCTAATAGGTTCCAGTGGGCACGGGACTTCTAATGCTGTTTAAAAATGGTTTAATAAACACCTTTTTGTAAGTAAGTTTATAAAAAGGAAAACCATGATAATTGTGCATTGTATAAAATAGGCCATTTGTGTTGCTCTAGATTGCTACAGTACGTGGAAATGTTTTTGCTGCAGAGAATAACAATGGAGCTCATTCTTCCTGTTCTCAGCAGCAAGTAGAATAGTTGTACACATGGCTTCCGACTGCGTTTCTATAGCAACATGCTGTAAGCTTTCATTGAGAGCATGCTCTAAAGATAGGAGGGCTTAACAGCAACTTGGCTGCGTGCCTGCAGAGGTATGCCAGATGCCTTTAAACAGCCAGACCGATTTCCTTTCCTTAGCTCAATGTTACATTTTTCTTCAGACGTAAAGTTAAATGTGAAGCAGGGGGAAGGGTAGGAAACCAGAAGCCAAATTAAAACAGACCTCTGGCTTTCTATCTGAAAACGCTTTCTAGTGTGTCCAGATACATTACAATTTAAAAACTTTCAGCATGGAATATTAAAACATTAAACAGTGAGTGAAGTAAATATAATCCATCCCAATCTGATCCCCTGTATAAAAGTTGAATTACTTAATTTGTAATGATCATCCCAGAACTCACTTTTAGTATTAAATAAATTGATATTTAAAAAACACACAATTGGGCGCAATATTTGCTTTTGTGTCCAGATCTATGAAATCATCTTGTTATGTAACACAGTGGTGAGATTATTATAATTCTTAGAACATATGTTTTTGCTTCTTTCTTCAAGGAAACCATTGCATGTTCAAT
This sequence comes from Acipenser ruthenus, assembly GCF_902713425.1. Lineage (NCBI taxonomy): Eukaryota > Metazoa > Chordata > Actinopteri > Acipenseriformes > Acipenseridae > Acipenser > Acipenser ruthenus. The sequence continues at coordinate 24,933,852 of NC_081206.1, forward strand.
GTGTTTTTGTTTTTTTGAAAAAAGAGGAAATTATTTAGTTCCTGTTTTCAGACATCACACTATCTCTGCAGTGATGAGTAACTTACCCATCAGTATGCCATTGTATCTTTACACATACATATGGATGCAGGTTAAAAAAATAATAAAATGATAATAATTCTTGAGCTGCTTATTGTTTTTTGTATTTATCTCCAGAAAGTAGCTGGTTCTTGTTGTAAGTCTATTATATTCTGAATCTTGGCTCAAACCTTTTTTATGTTTAGTTTATAGATTTTATGTACCTCCTGTACCTGCCATGCAGTTGTCACATTGTGGAATTCCGTTTTCATTGTATATCTTTTTATTAACACTCTTTTTTTAAGGTGCATTTTTGGGGGAAACGCTACTTCATTCAGCATAAAATATGCATTGAATTTCCGCCCTCCCCAGAGATGCACCACTGACCTAGACTTTTGACTAAATCAAATTTGTTAGTAGTTGCAAGTTATACATTTGTTTTTACGTTTGCAAGTTCCAATTTTAAGACATTGCACGATCCGATAAGGACTCATCTCAGCCAGATTACATGAAGTAGAAAAAGGATTATGTAAAGCTGTGACGATTGTATTTAACTGTACATTTAAAAATGACCTTATACTGCTTTGTCCTCTACACATGAAAAAAAAATGTGCCTCCAAAATACGAATGTATTTACCCTTAAACAAGTACTGAGATTATCAACATGCTGGCAGGGACAGGTCATAAAACACATCTTCAGCTTAAGTTTTTTTTCTGTAGAGAGTAGGATATGTGGTTTGCCCTTTTGCAAACACTATTTACATTTCCTAGTTGAGCTTGTCTGAAGGACATTGTTCCTGGCTAGGAGATGGGGATGATGCTTGCTGACATGTTCTACCGTATGCTGTCAGGAGTCACTCTAATGCTTTGTTGGTTTAATCTCTTTGGTTTGGTGTTTGTGTTCACAGCCAGAGGAGGAGCCTGACCCAGAGGAAAGAGACAATTTCCTCCAGCAGCTCTACAAGTTCATGGAGGATAGAGGTAAGCTGCAGCGCGACATCTTCAGGTGATCCTTCCCACGTACGAAATCTCATTTGCAGAAAAAGAAAAGGTGGTGGGGACATTTCTTTAAACGTGCTTACAGTGTACAGGGCTGTCTGTAAACTAATCCATTCTGGGAGGATTTGCTTGCAGGGTTATGGACTGTATAATTGTTTATCTCTTCTGTATTTGCATTAACATACCTTAACCACGTGTCTCTTTCACATTTAGTGTCATGTAATCTGTGCATACGTAGTGCTTTATGTATACAACCTTATTTTTCTGTGACCAACGTCAGTCCAACTCTGCTTACAAGTTAAATTGTAATTCCTAGAAGTACCTGATCATTGATGCACATGCTAAAATATGTAATGCTTTTTATGATGTACTCTTGTGTTATTCTGTTGAGCATAATATTTATATTTTGTCTGAATGTAGTTATGAAGGATTATGGAAGATTTTTCCAGCTTTTTGATATTTTAAATGTATTGTGTGCTCATTCAGACAATGTCACCATATTATGCAGCCTATTTGTTTGTTTTTGCTTTGTATGAAGCTAATACAAAGTTCTGCCCCCATAGGAACACCAATTAACAAACCCCCTGTTCTTGGATACAAGGATTTGAACCTCTTTAAACTTTTCAGGCTGGTATGTCAGCAAGGAGGCTGTGACAAGGTAAGTTAACTTTCCTGCTAAAAAACTAAACAAACCATTACCATAGTTGCTACAGCAACAAGTGGGGAGAAATGCTTAAACTAAGAAAAAGTGAGGAGACATGCTTGAACTAAAAGTTTTTTTTAAAAAAAAGTCATTGTTTACTGGGAATCGGGTGTATTTTTAATTTTAATTTTATTTTTTTATTTTTTTTAACTTATGTTTTCAGATCGAAAGCGGTGCCATATGGAAGCAGATCTATATGGACCTTGGTATTCCTATTCTCAACTCGGCTGCCTCCTATAATGTAAAAACTGCATACAGAAAGTAGGTTTTATATTTTAAAATAATCCTCTATTTAACCCTTTCAGGACCAAGCATTTTTCAGTGAGATTCTCCCCCAGGACCAGGCATTTTTTGGCTGTAGTTGACTCTTCCTATAAAAATTCACTAAAAATCTATTTTTTACAGTAGCATCTTGCAAATGGTGTCCCTTTTTCAGAACACTCTGGGAAACATTTTAAAATACTTTAGAAACCATATAAACTTTTCGCTTTTTTTTTTTCAACATATTTAGTTTTTTGTTAGATTTTTTAAATGTATTTATTTATTTTGTTACATATATAAAAACACGTTATTCTGTGACCCGAGGGACCTTACAATACTTCCTGAAATATTGATGTTTGGGCAGATTACAAGACATTGTACAAGAGTGATTGCAATGACATAATACACTTTTATTCTCAGGGTCTTTACAAGCAATAATGGACACTACTCTTCGATTTTATTTTCTCAAAATAAATATTTATAAATAAAATGTTACTAATTTCATTATCAGTAGTAAGGAAAAAAAAACATACCTGATACATTTAGTTCATGAAATAGTATATGCTTATATCCACTCGTTTCTTGATATTTATAAATGTTGTAAAAACATATATTAAAACACATGAGACAGAATGAATGTTCTAATATAAATGTCAAATACATCAGATTTTCCGTGTTTCCCCTTTTTTATTAGCTCTAAACAAGTTTCCTGTGATGTTTTGTTTCTGCTTTTGTCTCTGCCTGGCTGCTGTAAACCGTCTCCGCCCTTTAAACACTAAATGCCCTGCTCAGTGACGTCACGTGAAAAAAAAAAAAAACCTATCAGGAAATGAACGTCAGTCCCTCCCCTGTCCATTGATGTGTGTTTCAAGCCTGTACTGCAAAGTACTGTGGCCCTGTAAGTCAACAAAACAAAGTGCTTTTTTATCGTGTTTACACGATCGCGGTCCTAGAAGCCCACTTCAGTATGATTGTGTTAACACGATCCTGGTCCTTTAAAGGGTTAAAATATCTGCTTTTATAGTCTTTTGGAATATTGTAGAGGTGATTTCAGGAGACTTTTTTTTTATATTAAGCGATTGCAAATATTTCCCTTTTTTTAAATGAATGTGTTAAATAAACCAGTTCAGTCTTTTTGGAATCCATTGCTTGGTAGGTCTGAGTGGTTTCTAGTTTGGTTGGGCACTCTTTAGTTCTTAAGTTATCCAAGGGATAAAGAGTAATAAGTAATAGAGAGAATACATATCCATCTGTTACGGAAGCATAAAAAGAGCTTTATTCTCTGCGGGTTTTACTTTGCTTTAAATTCAAGTAGTCATAATCAAGTCTTAATAGCCACTTTTATTGCTTTGAATTGGCTTCACTTGAGTCAAAGTATAAAGACTATCTACATTAAAATAAGGGACTATGAAAATGTTGTGCTTTTAAATAGTTTGTGTAATGTTGTGTAGTTTTTATATAGTCCACCTAAATGGTATCGTCAATTTCAAGCTTAAATTAAATACTTCCTTGATATAAAGCTTACTTCTAAAAAAAACAAATGAGTAGTTTTAGTCTGCAGAGTTGTTTGGAAAATGTAGCTCTTTGAAGTTTGTGCTGCTCTAGGTTATCTGACCAGCTGTTCTCTCTCTTGCGATGAGTAATAAACCTTAATTCAATAGCCTAACAGTAAGCATGTTTTGCATAGGTACCTTTATGGGTTTGAGGAATACTGCCGGTCAGCACGCATCCAGTTCAGATCCATCCACCACAATAATCCTGTAACCCAGGTGAAGGTGAAGGAAGAGGTAGAGGAAAAAGAGAAGGAGGTGGAGGTAGAGGTGGAAGATGATGATGATGATGATGATGATGATGAGGAAGAGGAACCTGAGGATGGTGATAGAGAGAAAGAAAAAATAGAGGCAGAAGTAGAGGAACCAACTGTGGTCCAAGTGAAAACTCCTGAGGAGGATGACAATGAATCGAACCGTGAGAGCGAAAGAGAGAAGGAGCAAGAACAGGAAACCCCGTCTCCAAGAGTAAGTACTGATTTATAAAACACTCCTCTGCGCTCAGTACTACTAGTACTATGCACATGGCCTAATCGGACATGTGACGCGATGGCGGTACAATAAAGTTCGTGCCGGAGTGGATGCTGCATGAATCTTTGAGACGTCATAATAGTGAATGCATCTGTATGTGTGTCACACATTTTTACTATCTAAAGAAGCATTTACATAGTGATGAATCTTGGTTAGGACACTTCTTGCCACAAGTTAGTCTATATTCAATTTAGAGAATAACCTCTATGGATGATGTCTGCCTTTGTTTGAACATGTGTCAAACTTACTGTTTTCTTCTTATCTTTCCATCTGTTCGTCGCCCTTGCATGACATTTTAATTGTGACACACTGTACAGCTTGAAGTAACAAAAAACAAAACCAACTATAACTGCTATAACTGATTCTGGTTGGCATTGTGTGCAGTGTTGGTATTAAATAGTTGCACAGCGTTAGTGATCTAATTTTCATGTTGGTATTTACAGCTGTGTTGGGATGTTTGTTTCTAACAACCTTTTGTTTACAGCATTACCTGTGTGGCTTTCAGGTGTTTTATCTAGTCAAGATGAGGGTCTAAATGCTAAGGTGGTGGTGTTGAATTTGACAGATTGGCATGCCTTTTTCCACAGGTTGACTAGTACAGTCTTAAAAGAAAAGACTAATGAAAAGTTTGTAATTTTAATTTGAAACAAATCATACGCTTGTGCTATAAATAGGATTTTTAATTTCAGGGTCGAAGGAGGACTACACTTACACCTGTGAAAACAGTGTTGAAAGAATCTCCAAAACTGGAGAAAATTAAGGAAGAAAATAATAAGGAAAATGAAATATTGGAAGATGTGGCAGAGCACAATCAAAACACTGTTAGTGGAACTCCTGTAACGAGGGGAACCACAAAACCAAGACCGGAAAGAGGTCCAATACAAGAAGAGTCTGACAAAGAGACGGAGGAGGACGAGGATGAGGATGAGGACGACGACGAGGACGACGATGATGATGATGAAGACGACAAGCCAAGCGAAAGGTAAATGCACTGTTTTCAATTCCTTTACACACAGTTTAAATTTGCTCTGCTGTGGTAAGATCATCCCCAATGATTTCACATAATGCCTTCAATATATGTAATGCTGTGAAAGTTTGAGAGTTTTCAACAGGGATTATGTGCTTTCTTGGACCACACTGAATTTGGCAAAATAGCCATATTGTTTGTGTACTTCACATACTTTCTGACAGTTTTATGGAGGTTTTAGTTGATCTATTTCTAAATTGCCCTTCATATTAAGCATAAGCTGTCTGCTGAAAGAATTTTAATATTAAACATGTTATTAAAACCAGGATCTTAAAAAAAATAATTACCCCCCCAAAAATGTGTTGATTTCCAATTGGGCTTCTATAGCTATATGTCTAACCAGGCAAGCAGCATTTTAAATTTGGAAAGAACTTCCTAGTTGATGAGTTGAACTTCTCCCTCTCCGTCTAGGGAAGAGAGTGAGAACAAAGAGGAAACGGAGGAGGAGGGAGATGAGAACCAGCAGGAGCACTCTCTCATGGGGACTAAAGTTAAAGTCAAATATGGCCGTGGAAAAACTCAGAAAATCTACGAAGCCAATATTAAAAACACTGAAGTGGATGATGGAGAGGTTCTGTACTTAGTCCATTATTACGGCTGGAACACGAGGTAAGGGCAGGGCAAGGCATTTTCTTTCTGTAGGCAGACCTGAGCGTCTACATTTTAGAAATGTGTATCCACAATTCTAAATTTCTCAGCACATAATTGTGTGGACATAAGACCTGATAGCAGGTCTTATTTTTTTCCCCCCACTAAGCTGTGATCCAATATAGTTGGGTATATTCTAGAAAAGCAGAATATGGAACTGAATGCTAGCCAGGTATATTTGTTATCCTCATATCTGACGTGTTTTCTTTTTTTTCTTTTTTTCTTTTTTCTTTTCACAGTTTAAGTTACAATGTGTTTTTTCTTTTTGTAGGTATGATGAGTGGGTGAAAGCTGACCGAATAATTTGGCCCGTGGACAAAGGTGGGACGAAACAGAAACAAAAAAAGAAAGTAAAGGTAAATATTTTTTTGTAATTCTCATGAGGAGGAAGAACTGTTTTATAAGTTAATTTTTAGTGTAGGTTAGTCTTAGCTAGTATTTGCAGTAGTTTTGCCAATATGAATTTTATGTATGCTAATAGCTTTTAAATGTAGTTCATTATAACATGATGTATATATTTTTATCAGAATAAAGACGAAAGTGATAAAGAAGAACTGGAAGAGAAACAGAACAAATCAAAACGGGGACGGCCGCCTCTGAAATCCACCCCTCCTCACAACGCTTCTCGCAATTCTTCTAAAACTCCCAGTAGCGAAGGCAGGACCAGCACCAAAAGCACACGCCTCTCCGATGTTTCTACACTGCCAAATGGAGTGGAAGGTATAATCTTGCACTTGTACATGATGGTGCCATTCCTAGATCCTAATAAACATGATGTTGATCATTTAGGCAAAGCTTTATTTTTTGAGAAAGGGAGATTATATTCTGAATTTAGTTTTTTCTCTGCAAGAGTAATTCCTGCCAAGTTTAAATTGTTTGGTTAGTGGAACTGCTAAGTGATTTTTTTTTATTTTTTTATTTATCACACACTAAAATTTGCACCGGACATTATTTTAGGAAATCCTAGAAGACGCACAAGACGTACCTCTGGATTGTATGATTCTGATAGAGGATCGAATGGTAGGGATCTTTTTTTTTTTTATAGTGTTCCTATTTAGATTTTTCTTCTTCACTTAGCATTTTATTACACTAGAATCTATTATTTTGACTGTATTGTAGATGAGTGATTTTGTAAGAGTTTAAGTTTTGAAAAGATATTCACTCTAATTTATATGATTCAAAACAACTGTTTCATCTTACATTCTTGCTGCAGAGAATGGTGTCCTGTCGATGCACTAAACTAAAACTCTGTGGCTTCTGTATGTGTCATCATGACAATATATATTTATATTTCTTTCTTTGATATAGATTCTGGCAATTCGTCTGAAAGTGAATCAGATGATATGTCTGAGAAAAAAATGGAAAAGGCAGATGCCTCAGACACTGTAGTGGATGCTGATGAGGAGCAACTGGAGAATGACAATACCGAAGAGCACACACAGGACCAAAGAAGTCCAAGCAGCCCACAGGAGCAAACAGGAGAACCACCAGAGGAACCACAAGTGGAAATGGAGGAAGAAGCACAAGAACCCAAACCAGATCCAGTCATCGTGGTTGAAGAGAGGAATCTGGAGTTACAGCGGCATGTGGAGGAGAAGGTTGTGGAAGAAGAGGAAGAGAAGGAGGATAAAAAGGAGCTTGAGAAGTCACCAAAGTCCAAGGGTAGGAGGAGCAGGTCTAAAGAACCTTTTGCAGATACCAGCAAAACATACGCTACAAATCACACAGAGGTTACGACAGCTTGTCCTAAAACTCCAGAGAAAGTAAAATCTGAGGAAACCCAAGGAACCCAAGTTGTACCCGAACAGGAATTGAAGGACTCTGACACTGACTCAGCCAGTGAGGAGCTCTGTAAAGAAGACAAGAAGCCAGTGAAAAGAAAAGCTGCAGAGCAACAAACACCTGAGAAGAAGGTGCGTTTGGAACAAAAGGAGGAACAGCCTATAACTCCTGAAAAGAGAGCAGGAAGTGACTGCATCATCAAACTGGAAGGTCAAGACTGTGCGGAGGAAGAAAATGAAATGAAAAATGAGATGCCCGCTTTAACACCAGAGGTGGAGAGGAGTATCAAGGGTGAGACTGAAGCGTCTTTAGAGGAAATTGCAGATCAAAGTGTGTTGAAAATCGAGGAAGATCTTATGCCGCAGATTGGGCCTGAAGCCTTGGTGTGCCATGAGGTAGACCTGGATGACTTTGATGAGAAAGAGAAGACCTCAGGCGAGGACACCACAGAAGAGAAGTCTCAGCCAACTAGTCCAAAGCTGAATTCAGCTGAAGTGTCTACCGCATCTCAGCAGGCTTTCCCAGTGGCGTCCCCTACGGCTCTCAGTCCTGACGAGTCCCACAGCACAAAAAGCGAGAGTGACGGAACTATTGAAGTGGACAGTGTCGCAGGAGAGTCTCAAGAGGGTCTGTGTGAGAGCGAGTCTGCCAATGGATTTGATGCCAGTACCAGCTCCAGCAACTGCAGTATATCGGTACAAGAAAGGGAGGGAAAAGACCGTGGTAAGTAGGCCCAAGCACATTCATTGTCCACTTTCTAGGAAGTTTTTCTTAGTATTTTGAATAATTAGGGGTATACAGGGTTCTCACCAGGAATTTTGTATAGCTGGATGGCAGAGTATTATAGCTGGGAGCACTTTAAGTGGAAAAATAAAATGGCCTTATCTTAAATGTATAAGACGACAAAGAATTTGAATAATAAGAACTTGAATAATTAATATTAATCCATCTTAATTCGTACTGAGGCTACACTGTTCCATTTACCCCGATCCTTTTCGATCTTTTTTGTGTTTTTGGCATCATACTACCCAATTCCTTGCTGTAAAAAAGCCATTTCCATTTTCTTTCCCATATAACATCAGACCCACTATCACAATGTTTTCAACTCTTTGTTGACTCTTTTTCATTTTCTAATTTTTTTCTTCATGTTATAAAACCTTTGTTTGTGCAGCTGTTGTGTGAGAGAGAGGGGGAAAAATATTCAAAATATCACCTCTTGCTAAATGTATACTAAGACACAGGATGACACTGAAGCTATATCATAAAGTGATTTGAGTCCAGTGATAACTTGACCCCATGCTTGGTTTACGCATTAGTGATATTTGTTACCAGTGTTCTGTATACTCTGGAAAGCCAGCAGTTGACAGGAGAATTATGCTTGCATTATATTATTGTAAAGCAGCAAAGCATTACAAACATTGTATATTTTTTTTCCTCTTATTTTTGATCAGGTCACAAAAGGTCAATTGACTGTCATAACAGCTCATCGGCTAAAAAACAGAAGCGCAATCAAAACCGTGAAAGTGTTGCATCTAAAAATGAAAAGAATGGTGCAGGTAAGTCTTTCTAAATTACATTTAAATTGCAGACCATTATTATTAGCCAAAAGTCTTTATTCTAAAATAATGTCTTATTGTCCTGCAGGGCACAGCAGTGACAGTGAAGACCTTCCTGCCATTGATAACTCCAGCAAATGCACTCCAATTAAACACTTCAGCGTACCCAAAGCTCAAAAACTCAACAAGTCACCTGCAAGGGTCATGTCACCCAATTGCAAAGATGGGGAAAAGGAGAAACACAGAGAGAAACATGCCCATCCTTCCACAAGAACATACAAATGGACTTTCCAGCTTAGTAAGTAGTTTCAGCCTGTTTCTTTCTGTTTCATTAGCTTCGGCATTGAAATTTGTACCAAACCAAGCTACTTTTATTAGTCATTTGTTTGTATATTTGAAAACTTGATTGAACTTGTATATTTGTAATGGTCAGCTTTTATGCCACAATCATACAAAATTGAATTTGTTTGGCAGTTTTAGAGACTACTAGGATGAAAGATCAATGTCTTCCAGTAGTCTTAACTGAATATAGTTGTGGAACTATATATGAATTTTTTTTTTTTTTTTAAGTGCTTTATAATAAGAATTTCTTAAATATTTTGTTGGTACAGCTGAACTGGATAGCATGACGAGTACAGATAGGATATCGTTTCTACAAGACAAACTGCAAGAAATTAGGAAGTATTACATGACACTGAAGTCTGAAGTGGCCTCCATCGACAGGAGACGGAAACGGTTAAAAAAGAAAGAGAGAGAAGGTAGGTTTACAGTTTACTGTCTTATTGATCTCTGCTTTTTCAATACTAATACTGCATAAATAACAGAATGCTACATTGATGTACCTTAAGTTGATTATAGTAATACTGAAGATCTTAAATAAGTGTGAAAAAAATAAATAAATAAACATTTGCCAGGAAATGTATAAAGAAAGTCAAAAAATGACGACAGCCCTCTGGATAATCCTGCCAAGTAAATCTGTTATGAGAATGTTTGTTTAGTTTTTTTGTTTTGAATGTTTAAAATATCTACTTGGTGTCAGGTTCAACTCGGATAAGCTACAGTATTGTTGTTCTATCCTCTGTTAAAAAAAATTCTGAATACAAGAATTGTGGGCTGCTGTAACACTGTTTTGGCATCTACTTTTGTAAACAACTAATGATGCAGTTTTCTTTTCTAATTTTTTGTATTTATTTATTTTTCTTTTCTGAACAGTTTCACATACAACGGCGTCAACATCACCCGGTTCATCTGAGACCGGAATGAGCCCGCCCTCTGCGTCCCCGACGCAAAACCCAGTGGCGGTGGAGTGCAGGTGATGAAACGCTCCCATCCCAGCAGTCAGCTGCCTTCGTGGACAAGTGCTGAGACTTTTAAAACACAAGCATAGATAAGCACTCAACTGGATTGACTTTGCCAGTCCAAATCCTGCGCACTTTCCCGACCCTAATCTGCTTCCAGTTTCCATTTACAGTGCAGAAATGAAAAAAAGGAGTTTGAATATGGAGATTGGTTAAGTTTTACTTGTGACTACTTTGAGCTACATTTTTACAGTACAAGGCACTTTTTTCTGCAAAAAATGTCCTTCCCTGGTTTAATCTGAGACCAGCCTGGATGCAGTAAAATATTTCAACATCAGTGCAGTGGCAAGTGCGCTAAAAATAATTGACATGGAGTTTGAATTGGAGAACGGTCACTCCTAGCCTGCTGAGCTCTGTGCCAGACATGGTTCGTTGAGGATCAGTAAAGAAGCGCTTGCTATGCAGAACTGCCAAAGTACATGTGTTCAGCAGAGTGCCCGATTTTGAAAAAGTGGGACAAAATAAAATTGCGAAAGGGAATGTAGTTTACTGAAAACTGCAAGTTGCGTCTTCCACTTTTTTCTAGTATTTTGAGCACAGGTAATTATGCAAGTAAGATTTTTTTTTTTTTAACGTTTACAGTGGAATTGTAAAGAAAAAAAAGTTTTCAGTGGACTGATTTCCTTGGCAAAGGTATTTTGTCATTTTATATGTAATTGCAGAGTTTTATTTTATTACAGAAAAATTTCACAAATAAAATATATCACAACAGTTATTTAATGAAACATTTCTAGTCCTGAAAATGTTGTGTAAAATAAAGGTATTATCTTGCGACTTGTTAAATATATTTATTCAGACTGGACATAACATTTTTATGTATTTTTTAAAATGAATAAAATTAAAAAAAAGTGGATCTTCCCTAGCTTGGGCTTTATTAAAAAAAATATATATAAAGATTGTTACAATTTGGAAATCCATCACATCTAAAAACAACAAAGTTTTCAATCTTTTTGGTGACTTAAAAACTGGCAATTAGAACATGAAATTCACAACATTCTTTGGGCCTAACAAGTTTAAAGATATTTTTTTTATATTTTATAATGTTTTTAAGGAGCACGCCATTTTTTGGGGTGACCTTTCGTATGAGTTTCTGACTCAGCTTTTATACTTTGCCAGGTAATGAGTGTTTTTATTTAATTTTTACCTTTTTAAATATAAACTTTTCAAAGTTGAAATCCCCAAAATTGATTTGCTATAAGGAACATGTTTGACCAGCCTAGGGATTATCCCATAGACTAAATAGTCATTGCATATTTTGTATATAAATCTTCCAAAACCATGTATTTCAAAAATACATTTTCATATAAACTGTAAAAACTAAATGTGATTTATTTTATGATTATTTTTTTTTACCCATCTTTGTACATTTAAAAGCAAACTTTTGTGCTCCTTTTTCTAAATGTTAATATTCTGTAGACTTCGCTCAAACGCTGTAGACTGTATATTCTGAACTCGTGGATCACAGCAACAATGGGTCTGAGTCAGACCCTCTAGTATTAAGTAGAGATACTAAATATATTGTACATTTATATGTTTTATAAACTTTTTATTTCATCAACATTGTGATGTTATTTCTTTCAAGAAATAGTGACTTATATTTTTTTTTCTTCCGTTTCCTTGGCGGTGTCATTTTCCTAAGCAAAGCAATTGTATCTTTATGTAAAATAAACAGAGCTCCGTGCAGAGTATTAATAAAGCCATTTTAAAATATGATTTGCAATTGTGAACAAACTTGTCAAATACTTAAAGCCATTTGAGGTAAACCAGTAAAACAGACATCTTCACTTCCTTCAGTCCTATGTTGCCGATCCCAATTCCACTGCAGTGTCGATGTATAATTTAAAAATGAAATAATAATCTGCCATTGCATTCATACCTAGCTGAAACATTGATACCACTGTAGTTCATTGCATTTCAAAGGGATCTGCATTTGTTCATGTTGCCTAATAAGATAAGTGAATTTTTTCTGAAGAGAAGCCCCAATTATATTATGAAGCAGAAGCTCAGTAGTTCTTTAACAACCTTTTAAAGGCAACATGTGGCTTATACTCCCAGGTTTCTTGATTGGAAAATTCAAACAATTTCCCAGTTAAAATGTGATTATCTGAACTATTTCATTATCCAAACACCCCCAGGTCCCAGTTAGTTCAGATTTACTGTACAAGAGTTCATTCCATCTTATCTCCTCTGATGGAGCACATTTGATTTGAGTTTTTATCAGGTATTAAGGGGCTGTAAAGTTGTAGATTGAACTCTTCCCTACAGATGGAAATATAACCGTCTGTCGCCACAAATTAAGTTGATAACGCCCAGTGTCTTAGGGCATAAGATACAGTACCCATTTAACACTAAATTATCTTATTTCCTCAACGTTTTACTCACAACACAGTAAAAAAACATTACCTTCTGCAATAGTTTGGTTAGGTGCAGTGACTGTTGTTTTTGCTTACTTTCAGGACTGTAGTTCTTTTTAAAGGGAGTTGTGTACATTTGCATGGTTCATCTACACTATTTGCTGCTGCTTCCCAATCAAGCAACTTGTAATGGTCACTATGCCAGTTGTCACTGAAATAACTGCTATTTAAATCAGTCAGTGCTTTACACAGTGATCTTAACAACAAATATATAGTGTGTATACTAGTTAGTCTTAACTGCCTAAGTAATGAGAATTGACTGTGAATGAGAAGAATGCATAACTAATGTGAAGCCTTAAAAAACATTTACCAGACAATGACAGATCATTTTTAGGATGCAATTGTTTGTGGTGAAATATGAGGAAGTAAGCAATCTTACTATAATAACAAAAGTTTAGGTTAGAATTTAAGTTTTTGTTTCTAATTGCCAAATAATCATTATGTGTATAGGATGCTTGCGTTCTGAGTATGTATCATCATCTTCTTTCTGATAAAGGGCACAGTAAAAGGATTTAGTAAACACAAACCAAGGAATTTTACTATAAAACTCAACAAGGTGGTGGACAGTGAAGCTTTAATTCTCTTGAGTGTTTTCTTTTTCGTTAAAGAACAGTAAGTGTGCAGTAGATTATATACAACACTTGAAAAAAATGGAGGCAGTAGATCTGGCCAGAGATTTGAAGCATGTACATTGACTTTTGACAACTTAAACATCCAATTTTGGTAAATAAATGTGAGTTACTCTCCAAAATACTAATGACAAGCTATGTTAATTTTTTTTTCCAGGGAGGTAGTTTATTTTTTTTTATATAACTGCAACAGCAGTAAGAAATAATCTCTGGGGGGGAAATACAGTGAAGAGAGAAAATGTAAAGCTGCCATTAATGAATTGCATGTACAGTTAATGAAGAATCTTGCCATTCCACAATATTAGCTCTTCATTGTCTGTTTTTTGCTCATTTCGAGATGCAAGATAAACAGGAACTACATTATTGTCAGAAATAATTTGGATTACTTTTAAGATGTGGAGAAACTGCTTTATCCTTTTAACATTTCTATGTATTCATGTAATAAATATTATATAACTTAACCCAGTTCAAATTATAATTTCTTAATTTCTTTAAAACCCCAATTGGCACAGAAAATGCTGTTGTGTACAGAAAAAAAAAACATAACCAGCTTTAAAAGCTAGTGCATCTGAAACATCTGCAGTTTTAGTCTGTATATGCAGCATAATATTTTCTTTTCTTTCAACAATAATTAAAAAACATGGTCCATAGAAGTAAACAAGTTTTTGTCATGTATTGTACGAAAGCAAAATGACATCACCATAAGACTTATCGAAACACTTATGTCCAGTGGTCAGCAGGCACTGAAGGCACCATGTCTACTAGTTCTCGCATATAATTAAAGTAGTAGGTGCTTAAAAGTATTTTTAGAGAATACTTCTTGAGCAAACTGCCCTTTATATGATCTGTTGTCTACAACCTGGCCACTGTATGCTCTTGCTGTTCAAGGTATCCTACAATTATAGTTGTGTCTCGGGGAGAACAGGTCAGTTATACATTAGAAAGTCCTCTTCCAGCAGTACAATACTGTACATAAATCCAAACCACTGCCCTGTCTTATCGGGGCTGGCCGAGAAGTCCTGCTTTGGCAGCTAAAGCCTCATTCTGTTGAATATGATACTCCTGGAATCGCATCGATATTCTTTGTGTCATCTTCAGGTACTTCTGAAGGCAACTTTCAGAGCATGTCATCTAGAAAAAAAGAAAATGTACTCAAAACAATACACCTGTAGAATAATTTAATAGTTATCCAAGGTCCTTATTTATCCACATCATGCCTCCTTTTGTACAGGCCACTTAAAGTTAGAATACATAAGGCACGTACAGTAGTATGCTTCACGTTTTGCTGTGTAATATTTTCTAAAGATTATGAAGGCATTAGCTGAAACTTTCTATACTTGACTAGTTACAACTTGTTCTTATTGAAGTAAAATGTGGCTGCACTGATTCCTCCAGATCAGGTTAATTTTGGCATGTAAACATGAATAGCTACTATGGCAGTTGCATCCTCTTTTTCTGTGAAGTAACTTTGATATTTGCCTTTACATTTCTCATGTAAACCTTGTCGGCTGCATGAACATAAGTTGCATATTTGAGACTAGGTGGTCATGTCAGCAAGGGCAGGCAGGAAGGCCCTGATTTGACACAACTTGTATGAAGGTTTGACCTTTCCTGCACTTCTATTCGCTAAACAGATCTCAAATGTGAAAACCAACATTTTCAATTTAAAACATGGTATCTGGTACAGTAGTATACTAGCTTCAATGAATTCACAGGAATAGCATGTAAGTGCACTCTGCACAACTGGTAATATTTGGAATTATTTCCTAACCAAGCACTTTTATAGAAAATTAGATGTAAAAAAAATAAATGTACATACCTCCTCTGGTTTCACCTCCCTGGTTGTAAAATCTTTTACACAGTCCATAAAACAAGTCTCTGTCAGTTTGTTGTATGTACCCAGAAATTCCTTAAACTAGAAACACATACAAAGTCATTAGAATGATGAATTCATTACTGGATATAAAAACATATCTGGAATACATTTCGCTATACTACAGAATTATGTTAACCACTGGAAAATTACAAATGGTTTCTAGTTAAAGCACTGTGTGCAACACGAGCTACAATTACCCCCTCCTACCCCATTAAATGACTTTTTTTCCGTTAATATATAGCCGTTTGCATGGTCACTATAACAAGAAGCGCATGACTGAAAATGTTCATTACCTGTTTAATTTGATCAGACTCAGTTATCTGTGCAGCCATTTTTTTCAATTGCAGCTAGGTACCTTTGAATGAATAATAACCACTTAATTCAAAACAAACATCATCTATATTACATAAAATAAACGATGGAATCATTGTAATATCAAAGGAAAACACACACAAGGGTTCACTGCGTGAATGCATTTATATTTATCTTTACACCACACATAAACACCCTGAAAAATGTAAAGTAGAATGTGAGTCTACACTACCGTCAATAACATTTCCCTAAAAGTATTTTCAAGCAAACACACTGAGCGTGTGTAGTTGTTCTTTTAAACATTGATTCGGTGTATCAAATAGTTTTTCACCATTTTAGCAGAGACATACTTATGTCTGCAAAACTAATACTATAAGAAAAAATATACAGCATAAGCGCATACATGCACGAAATTATAAATATAAGGATATTAAGAAGACAATAAAACACACCGGTACTCGTCTACACAAGGGCAGAAATGACAGCCTGTGAATGTCATACAAAACATAACCCCTCCCCTTTATGGCCTGCATGCGCATAACATTTTTATTCACTCGTCTTAATGTAAACCAAATTATCTCACGTAAAACTACAAACACATACATATCACATACTGCACAGTAATTTAAATGATGTCCAATTGAAATGAGCAACAAAGAGTAGCAGAGTAAATGAAATTCTCACCACCCCTCTTTCCGGATACCACCAAGTCATTCAAAGGACATGTGGGTTCTGCTATCAGACAGCCTGCCATCAGTAACATTACATTCGTTATATATGTGTGTGTGTGTTTTTTGTCTATATTAGACGTTCCTGTTGACGCAAAAATATATTATTTTATTAAATAAATAATTAAGAACACGTGTGGCAAAGAAAGGGAAATGTTAAATGTTATAGTGTCGAAAACGCATACGATGTCTACAAAGGAGGTTTACGTTACGTTACGTAGCAGCAGTGGAGTTGCTTTATAAACATTCCGATGTGGAATACAGTACAGTAACATAATGCGATTTAGCTTTTGAGCTGTCAATGTTTTTTTTTTAATTGTTTTGTTTATTGTATAGTATAAATAAATAAATAAATAAATAAATAAATGCATTGTAGAAATCCCCGGTAGGGGTCTTTTTGTGTGTTTAATGTGCCCCGACCAGTTGTTTGTCCAGTCTTAGTACAAATGTTCTAGAAAGAAGTCTACTATGTTTTCTTAATTTAGCCACTGCACAGTTGAAATGGGAAACCGGAGTACCATATATATTTAAATTAACAATTATATAACCCTTCCGTTTCAACTGTTCAGGAGTTGGTAGTCAAGATTAACTAATAGAAAGAGTTTTTTTTATGAAGTTGATCATTTTAAATATGTTTATGAAAAACATTTGATATACCTTACCAATAAAACGTGTTTTCCAGCTGTTAGCTTATAATGCTTTGTGAATGAGAAGCTCAACGTGATGATTTTCTGGGTGTTCTTGTTTCCGCGGGGAGTGTAAACATAGGGAGAGCGCCGGTGACGCCCGCGCGTTCCAACTGAAACTTTTAAACCAAGATACCCGGTGAGAACCGGTGGATACACCAATCACCTAAACCAGACGAAAGAAACATTAACGTCTTCTTTTTTATTTTTATTTTAATTTATCTGCGTAGTATTAAATACATTGATGATTGTAGTATAACTGATGGAGCGGGAGACCGTTTGCAAACCTCAGATTTATAGTATGACATTTTGCTGCAATTGATTAAAAAAAAAAAACAAAAAAAAAAAACACCTTTCGGTGCTTTACTCAAGTGTTTGACATTCCGGGAAACTTTTTCAAATTGAAGGCTGGACATTGATTGATAAAAAGCAAGAGCCACATTAATAGGACTACACAAAATATCAAAGAAATTACAACTTCAGGCAAGATTTCGTAATTGCCGGGGTTGATCAGATTTGAATACAGAAAACAAAATCGTGTTTTAAGATAGAAATACATTGTTAAGAATGGATAATGACCGCTCACAAGCAAACTGTTCCACGCCGTCAATAGTGACAGTGGGAAGGGAAAGTATGGAATCGTCTTTAAGTTCCAATGCAGGTGATATTTTAATAAGATCAACAAGTCTTCATCATGCGAGAAACACGAGCGCCGACAATGATCGTGATGTGAGTAATGTCTCCAGTGGATTTGTTTGCTACAATAAAAAGGTTAAATTCTCAGTTAAAAAGCTCCGGGAAGTTGGTTCTCCGTACCACACGAATGAGTACAAGAAACAGGTAGAAAAAAAGATACCTGACCAGATGTATATCCCACCAGCGTTACCTGCTAATAAACCTGCCCACCCTGCTGATGATAGGAGAAGAGAGTCAGTACGTGATGGTAAGTAATTTAGTTTAGTTTAGTTTTTTTATTTTATTTTATTTTCCAAGACCAGATTTTTTTGTAATGATTGGACCATTGTTTTCATTTTCCATTGTTTATTCACAATTTAAATAAATACAAATAAAAGCATTACATGTATGATTTTTAACTGTACTGTAGATAAATAAAACCACCGCACGAAACGTCACATGTTATTGTTTGTAATGATTTTTAATGAAAACATTTGTACAAAATAAATAGCATGCGTATTAACAAGCTGCATACCATACTGACTTAAGTAGGTTTGTTTTAGTGGTTTATGGTATCAAAACTAAGCGTTCCCGCTTTTCAGTAGTATGTGCCGCCAGTAAACACTTCTGATCATCAGCAATTTGGCATAATCCACAGGAAAATGTTTAGACGGTGTGGATCAGGTCTTGTTAGTGTTGTGTAGGCATTTTTTTCCAATAATTTGTGTGACAGTAGTACACTGACTGGAACAACGAGTTAATTGAGATTTCAAAGTGCAGTATGAAATAAAGCAGGCGCAAAGAGAACGTCTTTCTGCGCCAGGTAAAGAGTGCGACCAGTCTGCACCTATGCCAAATACATAAGACAATTAAAGCTGTGATGTAAAAGTAAACATTCTGAGGATTAAACTTTTCAGTCAGTTGTTTTTGAGCGCCCTCTGTCGCCTTGGTTTCTCCATAGCCACTTTACAAGGGTAAAAACCAAGACATTAGCACAGTACTATATTTTAACTTTGAATGGAGGGAAGTACATTTAACCTGTTGTAGATAAGTATTAGGAGGACCCCACCTGAAAAAAAGCCTGTAACATATTCTGTAGTGGGTACTGCAAACAAATAGCCACAAATAAACAATATTGAAATCATTATTGAGGAAATTGTTTGTGAATAGTTTTCCCACTAAAATATTGCCTTTTTGCTTACAGCTGATTCTCTGATTCCTGCTTGGAACACCTCTGAACGACAGCCTTTGCATGGATGTGAAAACAGCCCAGGCTCTATGTCCCATCAGGCAAGTATTTGTTTGCAAAAGTGTTCACTGTGTATTTGTCTTAATGTAACTTCCCTGTGAGGGGAGCTTGTATGAATTCATATAAGCATGCTTGTGAGGGGAGCGTATGGAAATGTGCAAACATTTGCTTTATAGATGCACTGTATTCTGTGATTTTCTCAGTCAAATTTGATTGTGGATGTTGTACCAGAAAAACCTGCTGTTGATTTTATAAAACAGCCACCAGTGTCAAAGATTTTTTTTTGGACACATTTGAAAGATTGTGACTTTTAATAATAACATGGTCAGCAGTGTGGAGTAGTGGTTAGGGCTCTGGACTCCTGACCGGAGGATCGTGGGTTCAGTCCCATGTGGGGGACACTGCTGCTGTACCGTTGAGCAGGGTACTTTACCTAGATTGCTCCAGTAAAAACCCAGCTGTATAAATGGGTAATTGTATGTAAAAAATAATGTGATATCTTGTAACAATTGTAAGTTGCCCTGGATAAGGGCGTCTGCTAAGAAATAAGTAATAATAACATAAATAAAATATTATTGCCTTGTATTTGCCTATATTCCTCATTTAGAGTGTACTTTTCATCAATAGGTGGATGAAGGTGCTCACATAATCTGACAAACTATCTTGGCAATAATGCGCTTATAACTTTCTGGAGAACTTTTAGGCCTAGTAGTATTTTGTCAGGGGAGTTTGCTAGCTGACCAGTCATGTTCTTTTCTGTACAGGGGCCAGAAGAAGATGCTCAGGAGCATGGTGTAAGAGGCACCTTTTTAAAAAATCCTCCAGGTGGCAGTGGAAAAGAAGGTAAAACACAACCAGGCAGAAACAATCAGCAATGTTCAACAGCACATGGAAGGATATTGTAAAAGGTCATCTCAATGAGTAGACATTCTCGGTTCTGTGAAAAGGGGGTTCTAATCTAAATCTAATACTAAATCCATTTGAATCAGTTTCAGTAATGATGTTTTACAGTTATAGTTTTGTCACTGATCAGAAACCTTTGACATTAGTAGTGCTTTATTTTCCTGTAGGTCTACATAATAACAAGTCAATAGATGTTCAGCAATAAAACAGAATACAAATGCCAACATCATTTTCCAAGAAAACACATGTTCATGGAATGGCCCAACTGCAATGAAATAATGTACACAAAACAAATATGATTAGCCTCATTTTAATTCCATGCTGCATATCAGTAAAGGAACAATTGCTGTTGAAAAAACCCAGACTTTAGTGGTGTATTTAGTAAAACAACTGGAAGGGATATTGCCAACTCTGACAGCAACATATCTCACAGAGCAAAGAATGAAATTTCCTGTAACCATGATTTACAATGTGCAGTGTTCCTACGCAAACACCCCCTCGAATGATAACTGACTTTGCTACATACAGGTGGTGCAGAGCTGCCCTTTGGTAAGGCTTTTCTTGATCCAAGCCTAGAGATGCAATCTTTTAAATTACTGTTTCTATTAGGTAAAACTGTCAGTCACTGATAACACAAATATAATTGTGCTGTTGAACATATTCTACTGCTGGGGGCCAGAAACATTCTGTAAAATGTGTAAATACTTTTCTCTGGGCTTGCAGGGACTGCTTTTTGTGACACCAATGTTTGTATTACAATTATTTTTTGATGAATTTAAAAATGAAATGATGCAGGTTCTAAAAAAAACAGGTTTGTAAGATTTCCGTCTCTACACCCCAGCAGACAAACTTTGTTGTTGTTTAACATTTCTTTATTAATATATTCCATTTTGTTTAATACATGACTAGGTACCATGTCTAGCTTACTAGGTGGCAAATACCCTTTTCACAGTTATGGAAGTTTTTAGGCTAACAGTTCAATCATGTCCTTTATTTCAACAGATTGCTGCAGTGGTGTGATGGCCCTGTGCTTTACAATTATGTGTTTATATATATATATAAAATATTCAGCTGCACTGAACTGTCATGCCAAACCCTGTTCTATCTAAAGTACAAGGAATATTATATCGTTTAGGGGAGTGCTATGCTCAGATCATTAAAGTCTCCAACATACAAATCTTTATTATATTGCATTTTATTTTGAATTATGTTCATAATCTGCATGACTAATCTGTTTTGATCCGTTTTATCTGTTTCTTTTAAGATTGTAAATTATATAGTATATTACAGATGCGTTTCCCATTAAAATGTTTGTTTTAGAGAAACAAATTCCACTAGTTTTGTAAAGCATATTGAAATCGCCAATATACAGTATATCATTTTAATGTTTAAAAGTTTAGCAAATATTTCCATTCATTTTTAATGCTTCTCTACCAATTTACCTTTTGGGTTTATAGGAAGTGACATAGTGATCTCGCAGTATTCTGCTGGTCGAAAAGAAGCAATGAAAGCAGTTTTTAAACGGAGGTAGGTGTCTCATAATGCTGTTCATTCTTTTTGTACATCTTCTATTGACTCTAATACTCTTTATATGTAGCAGTTTGTACACTGGTGAGCGTAACTGTGTAGAAATCATGCATTGCTTGAAAAAAGAAACATACACAAATGTACATGATCTTTTCTTATGGTGTTTTGGATTTAAATTGTGAGAATAGACTCTCAAGTTGTGTTTTAATTACCTTTTCATGCTGTAAAAAGAATTGGTTCAAACATGTTTGCAGGCCTGTTAATCCATTTATCAATAACTTTCCATTATCTTCCCTTTCTTTCTTAAAGACCAAGTTTTTACTCTGATAAGATCAATCCGCCATTTTTTTTTTCTTATTCCGCACAGAAAACTCATCTGATAAAAATAAATCTATATTTGAGTTTTATCTTGCTATTTACAGCCAAATCTGGGCTCTGAGAAAACAAATTCTTCTTCTAAAATGTATTAAGAGTCAACTCAATCCATTTCTGCCCAAATGTATCTGCATTATAAAACAAGAAATAATGGCAAATTCTTTAAGAAAAAATTGTACTTTAAGTATTAGAATGAATGGAAGAGAAACAGAACATTATTTCCTACTGTGAGTAGTGTATGCAAAAAGTAGTTTGTGGTTAAGCAGGTACTAAAAAATAAATCATGAATGAGCAGTACAGTATGATAGGAACAGAAGGAACCAGTGAATATATATTATTTACTTGTATTTTAACCTACAAGACCAGAAACTTGACTAAAATTGTATTTTACTCAGTGCTGGGACAGACATAAGTTTTTCATGTTTGAATATTGGGTTTTTCTGAATTTAAACACATTTTCCTACATTTTGAATTAAAAGATGAAAAAAGTAAGTAGTACCATATACTGTAAATAAACCCCAAATCACTGTCTAAACAATTGACAGAAACACTAATATACAGTTCAATGTGTGTTATTTATTCCAGACATCATTTATGCTTTGGTTTAGCCTGATATCTTGTTGATAGTCATTTATTATTTATAGGAGTCATTATGAACATATGGTTTCCAAGGTTACAGCCTAGTGGATATAATTCGAACATTCTTTCTGGAACTTCTGGTTTTGATAAAATTATGAAAACCCCTGCCTGCAAGACACTTGAGAAATACTGTTTTCCATAAACAAGAAGTCATATTTCCCAGGAGTCTTGTCCCTCAGAGCGAGCAGAATATTACGCAGGCCTCTGGAATATTAGTTTTGTCTGCACAATTGCTTTACTGACTGACAGTTTGCTGTTGCGTACTCCAAGGGGGGTAATGCACAAACGTGTCTTGAGTCATTCTGTGACAAATCAGCCAATGCCCCAAATTTTGTTTGAAATATGTGATTGAGATGGGGTGTTCAAATCATTTCAACCAAGGACCATTTTGTATAATGATAAAATCTTTGCAGGACACAAAATGGTAAAATAGAAACATGCAATATTGCCAACATGTATTATTTTACTTTGAATTAAAGTATTTTTATAATATGATTCAAGGGGAATCCTTTTCACCCCTGGTGCCAAAACCCCTTGGTTTTTTACCCCCATTATATGATTTCAAAACTTCCAGTCATTTGTTAAGATGGTTTGTGCTTTGTGTAATGCTTGGCTTGCCGGTGCTTCCAAGGCTGCTATTGGCAGACTACAATACATTCAGAACTCTGCCGCTCGCATTTTAACTGATTCCAAATTGGGTGCTCATATTACACCAGTTCTTGCCTCTCTGCACTGGTTGTCGGTCAAGAGTAGGATTGATTTTAGAATTTTACTGCTAATTTACAAGGCTCTAAATGGCTTGGCCCCAGATTACATCTGAGTTGTTAACGAGGTACATTCCCACACGTAACCTACGCTCTGTGAATTCGGGTCTGTTAAGGATTCCTAAGGCTAAGCTTCGTTCTGTGGATGACGGGGCTTTTTGCTGTTATGCACCTAGGCTTTGGAATAATCTTCCCTAGGTGATCAAGGATGCTAATACCGTTGAAGCTTTTAAAAAAACAAATAAAAACACATCTCTGCGTACAGACATTTCATCATGGTTAGGCTTATGTCACTGTGCAATGTTTTATTTTATAACTGCTATGCTATTTTAACTATAAGCTTGTGTATTTGTTGTTGTATTTTGTTTAGTTTTTATTGTTGTTCTAATTTGCGCTCTTTGAGATACTTGCATTTGGGTGCTATACAAAATAAAGGTTATTATATATTATTATTACTGTGAGTTTACTGTAAACTTGCTGAAGCAGCTATTGCATCCATAACAGCCACCATAATTAAATGACCTGGGCATCAACCAGGTGATATCAACCATCTATCCATATCTACTTATATAATTATATCTTTGAACTAACATGTTTTAATTGTTGTTTTAAAAAAATGTATTAGATCAAAAACTGGTCCTGTCCGGAAAGAGGTAAAGGTGCAGTTTCTGGAAAACCAGTCATCAGCAAAGGAGACCACAGTGACAGAAAGCAGACCACCTTCCCACTGTGCAGCAGATCCAACCATCACTGCAGCTGCTGCCACTGCAGCGGCCATAGCAGCAACTGTGCCTCTTCTCAAGGTGGGGAGCATGCCCTATATTAGAAACAGAATCGTCATACTAGTGGGGGGATTATATTAGTGGGGTTACCTAGTTTTAATGGAACCCATCACAAGAGCAACAAGAATTGTCATAATAAGATGACTCTAAAGACTGTAAACTCTCGATCTTTCACATTACAATACAATATACATGTGGCAAAAATGCTTGCTATTAGCAGGATATATTTTAGGTAGATTCCTACTGTAGATCTTTAATCATGCAATATGTGTTGAGCTCAAGAAAAAACTGCCATTTCCAGGGTCAGAGTGATTTGGAAGCCAAGATTTCTGACTTGGTGAAGAATCTTCAAGAGACGGACCGCCTGGTGCAACGAGAGCAGCACCAGCATCCTAAAAGTCCTTTCCAGAATGAGAGGGTCGTCGAGCTGGAGAAACAGTTAAACACTCTTACAGAACAGAGGCTTAACCATCTGGAGAAGCTCCAGCAGCAGCAGCTGGAGATGCAGGTAAAAATGCTGATATTTGCAAAAGTGAGTAATACTGGACTAGATATATTAGAACCATTTAGAAACATCTAAATGCTAAGAACAGGTTAATACCTGTTTTTCCCATATAGCTGATGAAGCATTTTGCATTACGTTTCAATGGGCTTTCTATGCTGGAGACCTGCCACTGCTCCAACAGAATCTATGAGTAAAGTGGTAACCATGGCAACGAAAACTGTTTAATTCCAAATCCAACATTCACATACTATGTACAATGTAAACATCAATATCACTAAACCCAGTTTAATTTTTAATTAGTTATTATCTTCTGCCCTTATCTTTGCAATTTGTCACCACAGCAAAACTTAATGATATTTACTGGTTTGTAATGGACACAAGAAAGGCTTTCTTCCTTTCTGTATTCCAGGAGAGATCCACAAGATGTAATTCAGATACTGGTAATAGAATCAAATCTTAAAAGTGCCATTGCGTATGGTCAAATTGACCATGGGCTTCTACCCACACTTCACAGGTTTATTGTGAGACTAGATAGAAGGAATGAAACTACAGAGAAATCAATATAGGCTGAATACACAGAAAGCAAATCAGAAAAAAGAAAATACATTCACAGTGGTTTCAAATATAAATATTGTTTAGTAAGCTACAAAGTTTGTATTTGTCACTATTATCAGAGTGTGCTTTAAAATGCAATACTCATTCTGATTCAGAATAAAATGTATTAAATGTATTTTGTTGCTAGCACAGGCATTTAACGATACAAATTAAATTAAACGTGCACAGACTATGAATGCCTGGTTACAGGGAATCATGTTTAGAAATTCATGTTTTAACTTAGGTATGTTTTTTTGAACATTTGCTATTTAAGCTGATAATGCATCTAGCTAGTACATACCGCTTAAAAGAGAAAGTTGCTTTACTAAGAAAAAAAAAAAAAAAACCTTCTTTAGCAGGCATATACTAACAGAATTAGTTTCAACATGTTTGTTATTACCGCTTCAGCATGAACGCCATGCAATGTTGGTCTCATCTTGCACTGCATTGCTTTTGTCAAAATAGCCACCTAAAGCTTTGATCCAACATTAAAAAATGTGTGGCATCAATGCAATAACGTTAATACATAGTGTTCACATGACAACTCATCTGACACATCCTGAGTATACTGCCGTAACTGCTCAGCATTAGCTTGCTGCCTTGATGTTCTTTCTCTGTCAGCTCCAAGCAGTCTCTACAGTAAATGGCTCTGGGGAGCTGCACAGTAGCTTACTGCATTGTCTTGTGTTTGATCTCTTCACATGCATCCTCATATAACCCACTGCTGTTTTATGTCAGTGTTGCTTATTTTACTCCTTCACTTGAGTCTGTATAGAAATAAAGTGAGGGGGATATTTACAGAGCCCACTGTGTTTTATATGCACTAAAGTTATTTTTAAATATGACTTCAGAAAAATATGGTACGAATTCAAATGAAACAGTCCCAGAAATTGTACAAACAGGTTGCATTCAGATATTGACCAACACTGGAAATCTTATTGTGAGAATGCAGCTGCTGTGCTGGTAGATAACTGCTGTTTTCATGTCCTATCTAATACAAAAAGAGGACATGGTCTGTCTGCACTACAAAGCAGGGATGTTCCATTTTTGGTTGATCTTAATGTGTTTTATCAGAGGATCAACCTGTAAGAACAATAGGCTTTCCAGTGCTGAGAGAAAAGACTTGTTGAATCATGCTCGAAATCTTGTCACATTTTTTGTGATTGCATTCTTTTTTTCTCCCCTGTTTCTTAATCCTTCAGTCTCGTTTGATGAGCTCTACAATCAATGCTGTTGGGCTCATTCCAGCTTATTCTCACACAGTGCATCACGGTTCAGCAGCCAATTCACAACCTGGTCTGCAGCAGTTGCCTAGCAACTACAGCCAAGATTCACATCTTGGATCTCAGTATTCTGGCTCCCTTGCAGCAGCAACAGCAGGTGTGAAAAAAATCGTCTGTCAATTATTTACAGTACAGTGTGCTTATTTATTGTGTGTGTGTGTATATATATATATATATATATATATATATATATATATGTAAAACTGCATTTTAAGTAAATATAGTTTCCCATAATTACAATATGGCTCAATCTGTTCTTTTTTTATCGTTTATGACTGTTAGTTGCTGTATTACTAGATCAGTTGTATTTACATTTGCCTTTATAATTGCTGCCTTTGTAGCTTTTATATAACACACAGATAATGTTATAACATGACCACCTGAAATGTTTTTATTTGTATAATTTTTAAAAGGAGATATTCCTACCAATGCCATATAAATGATGTTTTATGATGTTTAAAGCCATTCGGCAGAACTCAGTACCATTCCAAATGATGGCAAACATCATAAAGGTTATGAAGGGGTAAATATATGCATATTTGTATAGAATTTATAGCTTCATGTCCTTTTAACTAGGAAATACCCACCAGTGAGATAATAGAACGCTTTCATGGTTGTCATGCTGACGCTACATGGGCAAGACTGATTAGCAAAAACAGCCTGAGGAGAAGCAATTTGCCTCTTGGCTCCCAGTTGTTACCTCAGTAACCACAGTTTAATCTTTAAATTGCCTTACCTTTTAATTGACACACACTTAATGCATTGTACTTGTAGCATGAAACTAAGCTCTTGAAATACGTTGAATTCATAGACTGTATCTGTCCCACAAGGATATTTGGAAGAGTGAGTCTGAAATAATACATTGTGGAGTAGAACTAGAAACACTTTATTATTATATTGTAGCTGTGTGCTAAAGCAGTCATTTGCTCTGTTGTAGTAATCAGTTGTCAACATGACCTGCTATAAATAGTGCCATTCACACCTCTGCAATGTCTACGTAGAAAATCAACATACACGCATTCCTCTTAATAGGACAATTAAGAGATCCTTCACACTTTACCACAGAGGTGGACTCCACATCACCCAGTGTTACGAATCATTTGAACATTGAAGATATTAAAAATACAAAATGTTCTTAAGTATTTTAGCAGTGTTCTATAACATGCTTTGTATATCCCAGCTTACCCAAGCCGGCAC
The DNA here is from genome assembly GCF_902713425.1 of Acipenser ruthenus. Taxonomy (NCBI): domain Eukaryota; kingdom Metazoa; phylum Chordata; class Actinopteri; order Acipenseriformes; family Acipenseridae; genus Acipenser; species Acipenser ruthenus. The sequence goes on from NC_081206.1 coordinate 24,961,462, forward strand.
ATTCGACATGGTGCTGCTGTACAGAAGTCCCCGCTGGAGACTCCAGCTCCTCGTAGGTTTGCACCGGTTCCCATGTCCAGGGATGGCAAAGTGCAGCACAGGAATGACAAGCCTGCGGTGGAGAAAACCACAGTCAGTGGATCTGTGTCTGCAACCAGGCTGGGTGAGTTTAAAGTGCACCTCATACACCAGCTTGCTTAGTGTTGGCATTTACTTTTAGTTTTGGCTGAATTGGAGGCAGGTCACTTCCCTTTCAAGAATTCCCTCTCAGAAATGGTGTGACTCCCTGTGTAATATCTCTATTTCTTGTTTAACATGTGAGACCTTAAAACATATCCTCAGAGTATATCCTGCAGCACACATAAGCCCCATTGTCCACATAGAGAAATTATAAACCAAATGATGTGCATGTCTTCTGGGAATTAAGTTTAACACTGGGCTATTATTATTATTATTATTATTATTATTATTTTGTTTCACAATGAATTTCACAAGTAAAACATTTAGGTAAATGATTTGGTCAGCTGCAGTACTTTTTGAAACCACTCGATGGAGTGAAGTTACTGCTGCAAAAGCTTTTACAAAAACACCACATAACTTCCACTATCGGGTGTGTAGGAAAGACTTTCATTGAATTCAGTTAAACAGAGCTATAGAAAATTGTTTGCGTTGTGCGGCTGTTTTGTAAAGAAACTTCTATGCGAATGACACTGACATTCTCTTTAAAAAACATGCTTTTTTGTTGAACAGTTATAATAACCACAATTTACATCTCGTTAGGGATGCACATACAAGTGGACTTGCATGAAGAAAAAACAAATAAGTAGAAAAGAAAAATGTCTTGATCCAGTGAATGTAAACTTAATACTGCTCCTTTTGACTGGAGAGACTACTGGCAACAGCTCTTTGAATCATGCTCTGTGCAGTCATGTTGGGAAAGGTAACTTAAGTCTAAATGTAGTTTTCATTCAGATAATTCTATTGCTGATAATCTAGTTACGATTCCTACTGCTTCCCTTTTTATGATACCTTCTGGTGACCAGCTATAAAAAAAAAGGTTTAAGCTTGACAACCACCAAATTACTGTAGAGGATAGACGACTTGTCTATCATCCTTATAGCCTTTTTTAAACTCCACTAGGTGGCAGTAGCAATCTCTCATAGGTTACATTCATCAGGGACAGTTATATGCTGAAAAAAAATAGTTACAGTGATTGGAAGCTTAAAAAAATATAAACTCTAAGAAATACAATTATAAATAATATATATTGTGATGTGTTATTTTTTTAATATAGTAGCCAATTCACACAGTTCATTTATTAACTGTCCACAAGCAAATTGTGTTTGTTTTACAAACCTAAAAAACAAAACAAAACTGTAAACCTGATTCTTGAGGAGCAAATTAGAAATGTAGTTGTTCTTCACATAACCATTACGGTAGTTTAATGTGCAGTAATCACATTTCATTATTTAGGGCTTTATTCTGTAAATAAATGATAGGAATGTTATTTATCTGTGAGCAGTAGCTTCCCGTTCTGCTGCATAGTTTTTCAGCTTGGAATGTTTTTATGTTCACTGATCCCTTGGCAAAACATAGGATTTTTGTAGGGGGAAAATGTGTCGCTCCAAGCTACATGTTTTTTCTCTGAGCCGCAGTGAAAATTAACTTCAGTGATACAATTTATATAACCTATAGTTTATTATTAATTCCAAGCCACTTATAGGCTAACAATAAACTGAATAGCATGAAAGATTGTAATTTCAAACTGCATTGTCTGAAGAGTAATGTCTCCAACTTACCTAATTTTAGTTTTAGAATCCATTGTATAGATAGTTAGAACCAGACACCGAGCAAAAAGTCATAGCAATCCTCTTATAGTCGGTGTGTAGTGCTTTTAAACAAGCTGCATGAATCATTGGATAATTTATCATGAGGACACTTTGTAAATTGCCAAGTATTTGACAGTAAAAATGAACCTGCTTTAAACAGAATTCGTATTGTTCTGTGAGTTGGTTTAAACTCAAAATGTCCTTTTTATAGGAAGCTGAACATGTAGGTTTGTTGATGCTGTGAATCACTGGAAATGAATATTCCCCTCAAATACAGACAGCCATTTTATGCACAGTCAATCATAACACTATGTGTGTGTTAAAGCAGGGTTGGCTCTGCAGATTTACTAAAAAAATAATAAAACATTCTGTACAGTGGGCATTGCAAGAGTCTGATATTTTCTTCTTCAAAGGATTGTGCTAATTGTGGTGTGTGTTCTCTGCTCTTCAGAAAGGTCAGGATAGGTGTGCTGTTCTGCGCTGTCCGAAGCTTGTTACAGTTTTCTCATTCAATTTAATCTGCAGACTGGAGCAGCTCCAGATTGCAAGTAACTGCCAATCTGCAGTTCAGTACTTGGAATTGATTTCCTGGAATTGGAGCTGGTCTTTGGATGATCGATGTGTGTTTGTGAGCACAGAGTTAATTATGGCGAAGAATGTAATATTTACAGAAAAAAGAAAAACGTCCATATATATATGTGTGTGTGTATATATATATATATATATATATATGTATGTATGTATGTATGTATGTATGTATATAAAAAGAAGCACAACCCCCCATTCATGAAAATGTAGACAGGGCAGGAGTTGTTATGATACATGTAGCGTCATGAAAGACCTGATTTATTTTATACCAACATGAAGTACCCGTAGCCAAACCTTCCAAGAGTTTGGAATTGATGAACTTGGTTTCTTTTGAATCTGATTAAGTCTGTCTATATATCTTCTCTATTATATCTGCAGGGTGCACATTAACATTATACATTCCTGTTGCAAATGTATATCTGGGCTTAGACAGCTTCAGCTTTCAGCCCCACAACATCCTGCCCCAAAGGAATCTACTATATGCAAATCACTACAACACTTTGTGTCACATGGTGCAAAGCCTCTATGTATTAGCTATACACATAAAGGATGAATAGTCAATGAGGCTGGAGGTCATCTGAAGTAAGCACACCACAATTCGCACATGAACGAAACACAAAGCAGCCCCCTTGTCATTCACAACGCTATGTGACCTTCGTGATTTTTTAATTGATCTCAATTTTCCAGATTTGCAACTCTAATTTAAGGTAATAATCTGTTTGGAATTAAGTATTATTCTAGCGTTTTGTCAATTTTTACCTTACAGGTTCTATCAATTGCTGACGTGTTTGAAAATGGCCCTTTGTTTTCCTGATCATACTACATTACGGTTTCCATGGCAGCCTATGTAGTGGTCGTGTTTGCTTAACCGCTCTACTGTACCTGACCTAGTACAGCAACTGCTTTCAGAGTCTAGCCATGGAAGCTGTTGTTACCATGGAAACAGTTATTTGCCGTATTATGAAATCAAACTGTAAGTAAAAGATCAAACTCTGACATCACTTTCCTGACCCCAAAACAAAAAGGACATGGATAAAATTAGAGCATTTGAAAATGGATACCCAGAGCAATTTTAAAAAGCACTTCCAGTTAATAATAATATTGTAAAAACACAATCAAGAAGGTCAAGTGTGAACCCCTACATTCTTATCATAAGCAATTAAAATGTCTTGCAGTGGATTTATAAGTGTCAGCAGGTCACTACAGATTGGGAAATTAGATTACATTTTCAAATTAATTTTGAATCACTGAGTGGTTTACATGGTTATGGCACAACTGTTTGGTGTGCAGGGTTAGTCGAACTTGTGTCCTGGTTATGTAAAGTTGCTGGTTTGGATTCAATGGGAAGAGTTGCTTTGGCATTGGTGCTTCCGCGGGAAACAATACCATCAGGGACTGCTTCTCCTCATCACTCTGCTGGCAAGGCAACCTATTGGCTTAAAGTCTACTGTAGCTGTATTCATATAGGCTAACTGTCCCTGATTAATGTAACCTATGACGTTTTTAGTTCTCCTGTGCCATGTGAGGATTGCTGTGGTGAGGGAACAGAATCGGACATTCGAAATTGGAGATAAAAACTGGGTTTAAAACATTGGGCACTCTACATTTTTCGATGAAACTGGGGACCCTAATGCACTGTTCTTGTCTTTCTGTCAATCACACACTACATGATAAACCCAATAACTCAACTGTACTGTATGTCATGTATGAAAATAATAATACAGACTTATAGCTCTTGTTTGGAGAGCCACAGCATTTTTGACTTAATCTAGTGCTTGGATTGATTTTACTCAGGATGTTATGAAGGACACTTACTTAGCAAATTGTATATGCAGTGGAGATAGGTAGATTACAGGTATCTCAAATATATCCCGCTTTTCTGACTTTAAAATTATATTTTTGAAGCTCTAGTATTGTTGTTTGAGAGCAATTCTAATCTTTTAAAGGAATTAATATCCTGAATAGATTGTAGCTAAGATGCTACTTCTCCAGAGGGATCTTGCTTGAACAGGGAGCTATGAGGCAAACTCCTGCGCAGGCTCCTATTTTAAATTGGTGGCTGAGCAGAGATGTTAATAACAGGGTGTCTGGACTCCTAGGCCCTTAGCTCCAACTTGAAGGCCATGGTGACTCTTGTAGAGCATAAAACAATGTTAAAAAAAAGTCAGAGATTGACTCCCAACAGTATCCTTTTTCCAGCTTATAGCCTTTTCAAATGTCAAGGAGAAAAATATTTTCCGACTCATAAAAGCTGAGCAATAGCTTTGTAGAGAACACAATAACATCAAGATACTTTTTTTGTTTATGGCTTGTTATTAATATATTATTTTGTCATATAGTTCCTACTTTCTTACAGCAGCAAACTTTGACGGAAACTGCAGTGCTGCAGCATAATATTGTAAGCTTGCATGCCAGCGGATATACCACTAATTATTGTTTATGGCCTTCATGTTTACAGCACATAATATTCAATTATATAAAAATTGTTTGTCTTACTTGGCATTCAATCTGCTTCATCAACTGGAATATCGTATACAGTTTTAAATTTTAAAATCTGGAAAAACAAAACAACAAACCCAAGCTTGAGGATAGCATATGTGTCGTCTAGAAAATTATTCATTTCTTCCTTTCTATGACATCTGTATGTTTTTTACAAAATGCTTCAACCTTTGAATTCTATCATATGTGTTATGGACAGCCCTTTGAGATGACACTGTAAGGAAGGTTGTGGTGGTAGTTGTTGTCATTATAGCATTCCAAACAATAGCCATTTTCCCCGACTAATTCTATTTTAATATAATCTGGTATCTTTCCACAGTGTTTTTATCTTTTAAAATGTGTTGATTAAGATGGAAGTTTTTATTCATAAAATTGATTACCTCAAACTGATGGTGATTTAAAGTACTGTATTACATAGCAGATCATTTTACAACGCTGGCTTTTTTTTTTTTTTTGCCTATCCAAATTCATGGTAGTTACTGTTGCCAAGTTAGAATAATGTGTCAAGCAACTACCATGACCAAACTCAATGGAAAAACGAGTCTATCGCCACAACTATTCTAATTGTTTGCCAACTGAATTTGATTCTACTTATGTCACTGTATCTAGACACTCAAACTATTTGCAAAACTACATTTTATTATCTGTTCAATTGAAGAAATTAGTAAAAAAAAAAAAAAAAAAAAAAAAAAAAAAATTGGGAAAATGTTCTTCTTGTTTTTCCTGTTCTCTTTGTTGAATAAGTAAAATGTATTGTAAAAAAAGACAGATCTTAATAACACTGGGCATACTTGTAGGGATTGAAGAGAATTTAGCTATAGGTAGCTATACAAATGCAGCCTTGACTTACTTGGAGCGTGAGGCTGAAGGGATGGCATTATATGAGTTGGAGCCTGTATGTCCAGAGTTAATTGTTATATAAATTGCTATATAAATCTATTTCTTACTTTTAAAAGTTGTTCTTCAGGAGTTATTTTGTTTTCCTTGTTTTGGTATAAAGAATGCAATTAGGGGGCTCCCGAGTGGTGCATCCGGTAAAGGCGCTCCAAGTGGAGTGCCCCATAGCCTGGAGATCGCCGGTTCGAGTCCAGGCTATTCCACTGCCGACCGTGGACGGGAGCTACCAGGGGCGGTGCACAATTGGCCGCGTGCCACCCGGGTGGAGAGGGCTTAGGTCGGCCAGGGTGTCCTCAGCTCACCGCCCACCAGCGACCCCTGTAGACTGGCCAGGCGCCTGCAGGCCTGCCTGTAAGTTGCCCAGAGCTGCGTGGTCCTCCGATGCTGTAGCTCTATGGTGGCTGCATGGCGGGTCTACAGAGAGAAAAGAAGCGGACAGCTGACGGCACATGCTTCCGAGGACGTGTGTGTCCGTCTTCGTCTCACCGAGTCAGTGCAGGGGTGGCAGCGCTGAGCCGGGTTGAAATAAAAAAAAATAATAATAATTGGACTTTCCAAATTGGGGAGAAAACTAGAAAAAATAATTGGCAATTCCAAATTTATTAAAAAGAAAAAAAAAAAAAAAAAAAAAAGGAATGCAGTTAGAGAGCAGCTACCCACCTGCTGATTTAAATGTGATGATAGCTGAGCTAAATTTCATAGTTCTGGACCTTTTCACCTGCAGAGAGATTGCAGAGGTATAAAACATTTTCTCTTCCCTTATTTATTAAGAAATTTATGGGGCAGTGAGCATTTATGGAGCTTTCTGCTGCATTCATTTTCCATTCTTCAAATAAATCATCTTTGCAAGTCATTTAGACTGGTAAGCTCTTGGTCTACTTTCACCATATCCCAAAGAACCACTTTTAAATACAGTATACTCCTGGTTAATTTAAGGTGTTACTGTTGCTTGTTACTTTTAACTGTGGGTACATTGAGATTCTGATTTGTAAACAGAAAAAGACACCTAAAGAGCACACAAAAAAACCCACACTGCTTCAGTTTCATTATTACAGCTCTTGCCAGTTTCCTTTATTCATAAATTGGTTCTGTACATTAGCATCAGGGAAAGTGTTGGAGAGTTGATTGGGAGTGTAATCAAGGTCAAGTTTACTAAAGAAGTGATTTGGCCGCTCCTTGCTAACTCAGTGTGTTACTCCCACAGACACAAGGGGATGGGACGATGGGTGACAACATAAACAAACAATTACAGGGATTATTCTATCAAGCAGATTAATCAAAAAGTACTAGAGATTAAAGGTTAAACTGACCTCTAATAAACCAAATTAAGGTTTCTTTATGGATTAGCAAGTGGCAAAATAAAGTACAAGCATTCCAATTCAACTTTAGGCATGGAGTGACTCTTCTTACTGAAATAATAATTTAAAAAGTGCCAGTAAAAAAATATCCCAACATAATTGAAATACGAAGAATGAGCCACGTAGATGAGAGATGGCTGAAAACAAATGGAACGCATTCAAGGATGATTTTCGCTAGAGCCTGTTCTTGCTCGTCCTACGACACATTAAAACAAGCTCTGTATTTATGCTTCCCAGCAAGCAATCAAGCACACAAAAGTGTTATTTTAGCCTGAAAATTATAATAATTCGGTAAATGAATTGGATATTTTGTAAACGTTGTTGTCGCCACCTGGCTGGTTATCTTTCTTCCGTTTCATGTTACACACATGCAGTGCAAGCAAAGGTCTTTTGATTATTACAAATGAATGCAAGAGAAAGCATTTCCATGTCTGTCCTATTTTCTGGAATTCTTTTAATATTTTTATTCCTAAGGGGAAACAAAAAGACGTCTGTGCCTGATATCACAGTTTTGAATTGTAGGTGTGGAAGTACAGGTGCTGCATCAGCACGACAAGCAAGCAGCAGAAGAAAGCTGATGTTTCTTTCTGTAGAAATTTCATGAGGAGAGAATAAATGTTACAGTACTTTAGAGACAGTGTAGAATGGAGGAAGTGGACTTGGAGAGTAGAAACTATATATGATAAGAACCAAGAAAGACACAAACAATAAGCATTGGGCAGTACATGTTACAGAAAGTCTTGATGCATATATTATTATTATTTGTTTATTTAGATGACACCTTTATCCAAGGCGACTTACAGAGACTAGGGTGTCTGAACTATGCATCAGCTGCAGAGTCAATTACAACTACGTCTCACCCGAAAGACAGAGCACAAGGAGGTTAAGTGACTTGCTCAGGGTCACACAATGAGTCAGTGGCTGAGGTGGGATTTGAACTGGGGACTTCCTGGTTGCAAGCCCTTTTCTTTAACCACTGGACCACTAATTGAAACAAAGAGCTCTACACTGAAACAACGGTTTGCAGTGTGATGATTTGCTTCGGATCAATTGAATGTGACAGGTACACTGTAGGAATGTGCAGGGTTTGTTTTGCTGCCATTTCAAGGCGTGTCGTTTGTATTATATGTGACAAAACCTTAAGAGGTTGTATAGTGGTTAGAGCATTCACCTTTCTCCACGAGGTCCTTTGTTCTATTCTGACCTGGGATATCTCTGTTTAATTAGTTGTGCTGATAACTTCTTGCGGACAGCCCACATTGAAAACCATAAATTGAGACAACAATATTAAAGCTGTTATATAGTGTGAAGTACCCAAAAGACTGATTCAGTCCATTGGTGGCTTCAACTCAATGATTCAGTTGGACGCGTCTGTAAGGATTTAAACTGAATCCAAATGTTTCGAATCCCTTACAATATGCCTTGATTCACTGCAGAATATTAATTTATGAACAAAAAATCTACATTGGAACACTGATCACATTAGGAATCTGAATTTTAAAAGGCATTGTAATCCCCTTGTGGAGATCCTATTTAAAATATAGGCTAGTTTTTCCTTGAGGTACAGATCATAAAAATAGCAGCATGGCAACATGCCGAATATGTTTCATCTTAAGATACATACAAAATTCTGCTCCCTTCCCCCAGTACGTTAAGCATCAATTTTGGTAGAATCTGGAGACAGCAGGGTGCCAGTACGAGGAAATAAGCAGCTACACGCCATTAGGCTGTACAGTATGTAATGTACACAAAAAAAAAAAAACTGACAAATAATCTGTTCTAAACCCCAGACCCTGTTTTTCTAGTCATGTTGATTGTAGATGAATCCCTTTTATAGTGAATGTGCAAGAAAACAATGCAGAGCATCAGGGGTGAAACAAACACACAGCAGGGTGCCTGGCCAAGTATTGTGTAAGGTTCCTGATAACATCAGACGTGTATTCAAATACAGTCAAGGGAGATATCAGCCACTTTGTTGTGAGTTGTACTACAGTACCTGTAGTACCTGACTGAGCTTGCAAGTTTCAATTCAAGTTGGTTGAGATGGTTAACCTGTTTCCACAACCTGGAGTGGATTAAATCATCTGCATTTTGTAATGGGTGTCCATTCACATTACAGTTGAAACCAAGAATATGTAAAGGGTGCTATATTAAGAGTTGTATGTGATTCCACACTGTTTCAAAACTGTTGTATTACTCTGTTGAAAAGAGTTTACTGTATTTGCCAATCCTTTATGCAGACTCTCCTCAATGTGTTGATCATGTTAGTACTAGGAAATTATGTGTAGCATAATTTAGGCAAGACTTTTTGTTTGCTAGAAATATAGCATAAATATAGACATGGTTTTGAACACATGAATTTATGAATAAATGGCCATTCTTCACTGGTTGCCCTCTTCAGGTTACATTCCTGTTGTTTTCTTCCTCCTGAGGCTGATCGTGTTGTGCAGTTAACATTTAAGAGCCTGCCATCAGGCTCTGTATTTACTTTCACTACAGGCCATTTGTTAGAACTGTTCGAGCACTGAGCTGAGTATGAACTGGCTCGTAAAAGGTTCTGACGATGATACAGTCTGTCCAGATTTTCACCCCATGAGGCCTATGTTGTTTTTGTGAGAGGTAGCCCCTTTAACAGGATACTCTGGTTCTTTGACCTGAGGAAATTATTATTTTCAAGTAGAGTACATACAGTATCTTTTTGGCAGGGACCCGATTGTTGTTTTTGGAGAGGAATGAAAGTGGGTAAAAGGAGAGTTTACTGTTTATGAAATGCTGTGTTGTGTCTTTTGTCTAGCTCTTGCAGATGCTACTGATTACTATATATATATATATATATATATATATATATATATATATATATATATATATATATATATACATATATATATATAGGTTTTTTTCTGCTAATCTCCATGAGAGTTCATTTGATCTTTGCTCTTTGCATATTGTTTTTAGGGGTTGGGGAATATTGCCCAATTACAGTCATGTTTTAACAACCATAATGTTAAGGCATTTAATATGTATTCAGTACTTCCTGTAATCTGCATTGACGGGATAATTAACACCTCACAGAGAAGGTTTTCTTTAACTTTCTGTTGCAAAGTGATAATTCCCATAATATCATAATAGTTATTAAAGATGAAACAATATAAAAGCAACCTGTTTGTGGGCTTTACTGTTCCCTTTAGAAAGGAAATAACATTAAGATCACAAGAAAATGCATATATACGGTTTACAACTATCAACAGATTAAAAAGTTTTGATTTTTAAAGAGAATTAAGTAAAGCAACTGCTTTTCCTTTTTTCCTATTTTATCTGGATCTCCAGTGTATTAAATATACTGTTGATTCATGTGGCTTACTTTACAAATTCAATGTTAATTTTGTACCCTTTATGCTTGCACATTGTTTGAACTTTTCATGTCTGGACACAGGTTTCAAAACAACTTGCCTCAAAGTTTATGACTTCAAACAAAATGTTGGCTTATATTGAATAATCAATGAAAAAAAATGAGGCCTGTCTAATGACTTAATGATCTTACATGCTGTGTTTATTTTTGTACCTACACCCGACTGGAGTCTTGACATGCAAGCCATACAGAAACGTTGGGCAGCTGGCTCTTATAAGAATATAAATGTGACTGAACTCAAAACTCAAGAGACCTGTTTCTGCAGGAGGTAAAATGGAAACCAATGGCAACATGTTATCACATATGTGCTGTAATTGTATAATATGATTTATCACTTAAAATGCACCACTTGGTTACCATTCAAGTTAAATGTTTACTGTAGCAAATGTTGGAACCTAATCCTAAGTGTTTTTGCCACTGTAGGAAATAGGAGGCTTTTGGAAGAGATTCTTAATGAGGAAACTGCAGAGGGAAGCAGAGTGGCCATGGCAACAGCAGGCAGATATCCAGAGAGATCCAGGTAAGAAAAAAACAATACAATGTATTCCCAAGGGTTTCACTTGGATGCTTTGTTTGTTCCGTGGTTCCATGAAGAAGAATCATGAAAGCTAAAGGGCTAAGTGGATTAGGCATGGTGTGTTCTCCAAGCAAAGAAATCCTAACATCCGCCTGCAACATCCTATTACAAACATTAAGGAAATTATTGAAAAGCTCCAGTTCTTATTGGTATGTTGTATTCCGAGAAAGTATAATTTGAGCAGAAAATAGCTGGGTTATTTTGGTTTCATTTCACTGTCAAAAAAGTGTAAATTACCTGGTGTCCTTACAATAGTTACATTTTTCAAATGCTGCCTGTTTTTGGTACAGTAATGTTCAGTACTGCTTAATTCATTCAAAAACAAACCGTTGAAATAGATCATGTATGACTGACCTGTCCAAAAGTACTGTGACCCCTTTTAATTTAATGACAAGGCCCAATGGGAGATTTGAACTGTACTGAACAAGCATGTCAGTGTTTCTTAAAAGCTTCTCTGTTATTTATTTGAGTTTAAAGAGATGGTAAATAATCCTTTCCCAGGTTAAAGCTGTTTTCAACTGTTCATAATGTACAGGTTATGCAAGACACTAGTTATTTTTAAAACCCTTTAGCTGAATGGGTTAATATTTCACAGAACTGTTGCACTGCCAAGATAAAAAATAAAAAAAGCAGCAGCAGAGCTGAGAGACTGTAGATCACAAGGCCGTTCTGATAGCCTCTTATCTCCATGGCAACTGCAACGGCATTTATCAGTTCCTTATGAGAGTAGGCAAAGTAAATCTGCATGCACATGGCATGCTTCCAACGTTTCAAATGAAAGAGCACTTTGAACTGCTGCCAAGTTTAGAAGGAGCAGAACTGCCAGGACTGCTTAATGCTGGCACTTTGTACTGGGCAGGCTTTCATTTCCCAGAATCCTCTAGTTTGGCAGACTTCCAAGTGATTAGCGGAAGCTAAAAATTAACCCATGCGATTGACTGCGGCGAGCTGAGAATTTTCCACATGGATAGTGCCACAAATGAACAAGTAGAATATTAATTGTATTGGGGTGGGGGAATACATTAGCACATAAAAACTAAGCATTAATATTTAGCACATGCTGACTGAGGGAACCAAATGTTTGGTCACTTTCTGAAGGCATAAAAATATATCTAATAACTGAAATAAACTGGATGAATAGCGAGTTAATATACAGTACATGCAGCAACCTGCAGTGTTCGTATGTGTATGGATAGATAGACGGATAGAGATATGTAAGATATCTGTAACTTATTTAAATGTACTGTAGTGTTACCGTAAGAAAACAGAATTGGTGTATTTGTTGAAAGTCCTGGCTGTTTTTAAGCTTTATTAATGAGTTGTTTTTTTTTCTTCTTTTTATTGTTCTATGAAATAGCAGTGCATAACCATAGCACAGAGGGGTCTATTATTGGTGTATGAATAATTGGCACAAACATGTTTTTTTTTGTTTTTTTGGGTTTTTTTTTAAATCTGTATTGAGATCAAGGGCGTCTGCTTCATTTTCCTGTACTAGTCACAAGCTTCTAATACAAATAGACTGAAAATTGTCTGTCGCTCAGGCAGCTGGAACGAGTTCAGGAAAACTATGTCTGGCACTAATTCTAAAGAAAAGGCATGTTTTCAAGCCAGTTCTGTTAATGCGAGCTTTCTTTTTGCTCAACTGTACTGTACTGTAGTGTTTTAGTACAATTTTGTAATTGTGCTAATCTGTGTGATATTTAAAGGTTGCATTATTGCATTTTGTCAATAACTGAAAGTTTGGTATGTGTTTTGCCCATATGAAAATATATATACACACACATTTGTAATTGTATAGTATTGTTGGCAGTACGTGGAGTAGTAGCATTTTTTTTATATGAGTGAGTATAAATACATTCTTTTGAACTGAGTAACTGCTATTTTCTAATTATAAATGGTCTACCTGCCTTTTATTTAAATGTTTGTTCTTCTCCCTGTTCTTGTTTTTCTGTCTCTGTCGTCCGCCTCCTCCTCCCCTTTCTTTCAGTTGTATAACAGGAGAAAGTTTTGTTCCATTTCCCAAGTGTTATTAATCAGTGGCAGAGGCCAGGAGCAGGGGCTACTCTTGGCTGTACTTTTAGGTAAACAGTCTGTGAGTTGGGGAGCCAGCATGTTTGAACTTCCCTAATGTTTGGCAGATTTTAAACTAATGTCTGCAGTCACGAAAATACATGGAGACAGCCCTGGGGACAGATTTATTCAATGTGTTACAATGTAGTTCAACTCCTCACCGTGCTAACGTTTACAAAATATGTTTTTTTTTGTTTAATTTTCATTTGACTCCTATTAATGTTATTTACTTGCTTGACACTGAACAATAACATATTTTGTTGCTTCGCCTTGGGCAGAATACAATAAAGATGAAAGAAAATGTTTTTGTTTTTTCATGTTAGTGTGGCATATTACTTGTAGAAGTTTATTCCTGACTGCATTAAGCATAGGCCTAGACCATAACTATTGCCAAATATATGTTTTCACGGTTCAGCAAACTGCAGTCAACTTAAAATGACTTGCAGAGATTCTCTAATACAGACAATACAATACACAAAGATGTCTTGTACAGGTGTGTTTGATCAGCATTTAGGAGACAGCATGGCATCGACCCCAGTGCAGTTAGGTAGGTAGAGGATTGAGGCCACAGATAAGAAGTTCATCCCATGGATGCTCAATTGGATTGAAACCGGTCGATTGTGCTTACCAAGGTCACTGAAGTCTGTTTCATGCACCTTGGACAAGGCCAGCAGTTGGAGGGTCATATTACCATATTGAAAGGTATCTATTGTGGTATACACATCAGTAATAAGTATCAGGTACACAGGAGTTATGCTGCTAAGGGAATCAAAGGACCCAGTTTATATGCAAATGCTTCCAAAACAAATGAGGGAGGGGTAATCCCAGTAAGTAGTTCATTTGAGATGAGTGCTGTCTTAAATTGATTAGAATCAGGCTTTATCCCACCTTGTTTCCTTAAAGCTTGTGAATAAGTGCTGATCACTAGTTGCCATGTGAAATCACTTGGAAACAATTGAAATGGTTCCCAAAGTTACAGCCTCCAGTGCTACATAATTCTTTATAAAGCACTCACAGCACTTTCAGTCACAACGGCATGATCAAAATATGATGATTCTAATTGTGACGCATGGAAGGCTACTTCAACGTAGACATTCCTTTCTGGGGAAAAGGTCACACTCATTTAAACCTATGACAAGCATTAGTAGGTTTTTTTTCACAAGGTTATATACATTTTTTTTTTAAATCAACTGTGGTATATTTTGCAATGCATGTTTTACTTTTGAATTAGTCACCTCTTAATGTGCACAGTAAGTGCTGGAGCTAATTTATCTGGCATAGAGGAGGTTAACAATCCTCTGCTGCAGTGTCTACTCTAGTGGATCTGAGTGTCCTTGTGATTTACAGATTGGTTTTAGATTGATGTAATCTTACAAATCCATGGTCCTGATTTTTATAAAATTGTTAACAGGGAGGTGGATGGGGGGTGGTTAGATGGAAGATAGAAAAAAGAAAAACACTCTCACAGTTGGTCAGTTATGTACTGGCTACACTTGCCTTTGTGTAAAAAAATAAAAAAATAAATAAAGATTAAATTAAAAAAATAAAATACAAATCTAAACACATGTACATAACAGTATTCAAAGAATGCGTGTTTTAGATAGTTTAGCAAAAATAAATTGGGATCAGGCCTGAAACAATGTGGGTTAATTGTCGTATTTATTAAAAGACGGATTCAGTCTACAGAAGGGGGGGAAAAAAACATTCTGTCTAGATCAGCACAGTTTATGTGTTACATAGGCCGGCTCTGTTTTTTTCCCAACGAGGACTGAAATATAATCTCGGTGACGTCACTGTGTCTAGAGGCAAGCCTCGTTGCTTTAGCTAAAGTAACATCTGCTTTGGCTCCAGTGCATTGTAAAAGAATATAACAAAAAGCTGCTGGAAAGCTAATGCCTTGTAGTTGGTACTGTGTAAAAATTCAGCAGTTACCCGTATACATCGATGTGCATTCACTGTATATTAAATATATTACTAAATAAATGACTGCCATGTTAATATGGCAAATTATAATATCATATTTTTAAATATAACCAAGCTTGCCTCAATGTTTTCTATTGTTGGTTAGTATGGACAAAACATATTCCTCCTTTATAAAACAACATTCTCTGTCCTTTGCCTGTATAGTAATAGTACAGTACAGGATTGCTGATGTCAGCAAAACATGCCCCTGTGAATCAATACACAGCATTTTGTGCGATAAAAACGTGTGTACGGGTTATCATTGATGATACATTGCTACTGAGGGCTGCGGCCGCGGATATGAAGAAATAGTAATCTTGGCACGTTCCTGACGGCAGGGCTATGTCCTAAAACCGATCAATGTCTGTGCAGTACATTTACAACACAGAAGGGGGAGGGGTTTGAGCATGCGCCTTGGAAGCGCAACAAGTGGCTTGTCAGTTTGTTGCAGAGAGGAACTGCGGAGCGTGGTGGTGACGTCACAGCTCCAGCCAGGTGGCATTCCAAGTGGAGAGAGAGAACGTAGAGTCACAATCAGAATTCAAAATCAGATTTTTCGAGTCAGAATGTGAGGCGTGCAGGTTGTAAATGTGAAACCTGCAAGCAACGATCGCTAGTCACGCACATTTTACACCGAATCTGAGCTCGAGAAGGAAGAGCAGTTGTTTGCAAACAACACAACAGCAAAGTGGGATTGTTGAGAAAGGAAAGCGGACAGTGAATATTGAAAGGGGACGAAAAAAGCAAGCAACATGTCTTCTGCACAAGTGTCTTCTTCCAGGAGACAGTCATGCTACCTCTGCGATTTGCCTCGCATGCCATGGGCAATGATTTGGGATTTTACAGAACCCGTCTGCAGAGGATGCGTAAATTATGAAGGCGCTGATCGGATCGAGTTTGTGATTGAGACTGCCCGCCAGCTGAAGCGAGGTCATGGTTTCCAAGATGGGCGATCCCCTGGACCACCACCCCCACCAACAGTAAAAGCCCAAGCAGGTTTACCCGCAAAAGAGACTGTGCAGCTGAATCATGTGGACGGGTCATCTAAAGCGCCACAACCGGGACTGGATCGCTACTCGCTGAACACAGAACGAACCCGATTTGAGTACCCGGGCATGGGCGTCCACGCTGGCAGGCTTCCTAATGGCCTGAGCGGTCCAAATGGATTTCCTAAACCTGACGATGGACCCCCTGAACTGAACAGACAGAGCCCCAACTCGCGTAGAAATCACGGAATGGTTCCCGTCCCCGGCCAGATGAATGTGCCTCCCAATCTTTTGCCCCAGACAATGCTGAATGGCCCGGCTACTACAGCAGCGATCCCACCGCATGGTCTCAGTAGCCGACCCCCTCCTCCAACAAGCTTGGGACCTTCTTTATCCATGGCGACACAGTCGATGTCAGACGCAGGGAAAAGACCGGGTTCAGTGTCCAGCACTGACCAGGAGAGGGATTTGAAAGAAAAACAGCGCAATGCAGAAGCTTTGTCTGAGCTCAGTGAAAGTTTAAGGAACAGAGCTGAAGATTGGGTAAACAAACCTAAAATTGTGCGAGAGACTCTAATTACGCTTTCCAACAGCACTCCATTTGATGTCAGATTTAAAAAGGACCACTCTTTAGTGGGCAGGGTGTTTGCTTTTGATGCCGTTTCCAAACCGGGGATGGAATATGAGCTGAAAATATTCGTCGAGTACCCCAGTGGAGCCGGCAACGTGTTCTCCAGCGCATCAGGGGTGGCCAAACAAATGTATCAGGACTGCATGAAAGATTTTGGTAGGGGGCTTTCTTCTGGCTTTAAGTATCTGGAATATGAAAAGAAGCATGGCTCAGGTGACTGGCGGCTACTTGGTGATTTGCTTCCAGAATCGGTACGTTTCTTTAAAGAAATGGTAGGTTCAGAGATGCTGCCACAGCCTTACATTGATGCCAGCTGCCCTTTGTTACCCAATGCTTTGGTTAACGTCCCTCGTGCCTTGCCAACAGCAAACGCCACAAGGACTGGTATTCGTAAAAGGAAAGCTTCTCCGGAGCCCGACTCGGCAGAGGGACCTTTGAAATTATCCGAGGAGCAGCAGAGGCAACAGTGGATGGCAAGCCAAAGTGAAGCACTGAAACTCACCATGGCATATGGATCAAACCATGGGGGACACCCACCTCTTGTACCCGGTCACCCCACACACTCCAACAGGACAACCCCACCTGAAACTACACCCCAGAACGGACAGTCCCCTATGGCTGCACTCATGTCGGTTGCAGACACTTTGGGCAATGCCCATTCCCCCAAGGATGGAAGCTCAGTACATACTACCACCTCTACAAGGCATAACAACAGCAGCCCCGTCTCCCCAGCTTCCATAACCGGACAGCGTCGCTTGGCGTCCCGCAATGGAGAAATGAATCTTCCCGTGGCACCCCCACCTACTAGTGCCCACACTGGCATGGACCAAGTTCACCCTCAAAACATTCCAGATTCCCCAATGGCCAATAACGGACCCCTGTGCTGCACCATTTGTCATGAACGTTTGGAGGACACACACTTTGTACAGTGCCCGTCAGTGCCCAACCACAAATTCTGTTTCCCTTGTTCTAGAGAAAGCATCAAAGCGCAAGGGGCAACTGGTGAGGTGTATTGCCCTAGCGGAGAGAAATGTCCACTGGTAGGTTCAAACGTGCCTTGGGCATTTATGCAAGGTGAGATAGCTACAATTTTAGCTGGGGACGTTAAAGTGAAAAAAGAGAGAGACCCTTAAGTGTATGCTTCAGAATTTCTGAAGAGAAAATATATACACACGTTGTGAATATAACAAACTGACAAAATTAGTCTTATGTACAGACATTGTTATTTTCGTCGTATGTTTCTATATTTTGAAACAAAAGGTATGTACTCTTCTTCATTTGAAGGAAGACGCTGTTTTGTTAAACAGAATTTACTGACTGGTTACTGCATAACTGTTCTCATTTTTGGTGGCAGTGTGTTGGCTAGGTACACAGTTGAAGCACTTAGCAATTACTGCTGCTAGTGTATTTGTTTTTTTGTAAATGTATGCACTTCTCTAAATTTGCCAAGGCCAGTGTTGACGCCTAAAAAATGCAAACAAATTGTTAAACAATGGTGACAGCTTATGTTTATAAACCCCGGTGTTAGCAAAGGCGAGGGGTACTGTGTTTTTTTTGTTTGTTTGTTTTGTTTTTTAAACATCATTTTATTTTACGAGGGCAAAATGTTTCATTTTCTTATCTTGTGACCTAAACATTTTTTTTCTACGTTTTTTCTCCTTTTTCTTTTGCTTTATTGATGCACGGATGCTTAACTAGAGCAAATGCTGTACATGAAAATATGCTCTGTCTGTCCTTTCTACATTTCTGTAGTAACAGAAGACTGTAATGTGCCTTGGAGCTGAGTAAATTGTAATAAATTCAATTGATATTAATACTTGGTGAGTAGTCAGTTTGTTCTGCACGTGTACAATAAAACGCACAGGTCTTTTCCCAGTAAGATGTGGTTACAAATCAAACGCCAAGTACTGTATATCCAAATAAAAAAGGAATCGTAAGTGACGTGTCACAGGTTTTGCAAAAAGCTTGAATACTTTTTTTTACTAAAAAATATTACTGGACTCATCAAATTTCAGAACCCTCATCTGTTTTTATTCATGTTTATTCACCATAATTTACAATGACCAGTTGAATGTGGTGTGTGTGTGTGTATATATATATATATATATATATATATATATATATATATATATATATATATATATATATATATATAATATATGAAACAAGTGTCCATGTTCTATAAACAAATATGCAATTTTGGGAAAGTATACCAATAAAGTAAAGTATAATAATAATACATACACACAAATGTGTATGTCATACAGTATGTAACACAATATTTTGGGTACAAAACAAATGGCAACATGTCCAGCAAAGACATTGATTACATTTGTATTATAAAAGAATACCTATTTATAAAATGTCCTCTTAAGTCATGAATTGCAAAAAAGTATTGTAAACAGGTTTACTGCATGGTCCTGAAATGTAAACATAATGGATTTCTTTATAGTACAGTTTCCTTAAACTGATATCACCTACAAACACATACTGGCCAATTATATGAGTTAAACTTTTGCGTACACATATCAGTGATATTAGTGTCCACTGAATTAAACCCCCTTTCCCTGTTTTGTCCATTATGAATCAACAGGATAGTATTACCTATTGTATCTTCCGCCAGTTGCTCTGACCACATTTTCTATGTAGTACTTGTTAGTCAGTCACATTGTTACAATCTGCCAGTTCATCAGTTTTCAGTGTAGTATTCCTACAGTGCACAATTTGACACTTTGTAAAGCAACATAATTATTGTACTTTTAAGGTTTGTTGCATCTCTCATATCTTTATTTTGTAGTATTACTGAAGCATTTACTTTATTTACTACAATCATGTTTAATGTTTTGTAAAGTTCTTAGAGGACTATACAGCAGTATATATTGCCATAAAAGATTGACAAATACATTTTGTAAGGGGTTAAATGAAAACATAACATGCAGCACAGTGAGTTCCCTGAGAGTAGCAGATCAATTAAGACATAAAAGGATACAGGAAGAGTTGTGAAACAAAGCAAAAATAACTGCTGTACTGGCTGTTAATTAAAATGCCTGGTGAAGGGGGCTTGCGTCACACATTCTTGTCAGAATCATGGCTAATGGGTTACAGTTAGCCATTTGTTGCTATTGGGCTCTGCGATAGAAATAAGTTTGGTTTGCCGAGGCATACTTTATAGAAGGTATTACTCTGGTCATTTTTTCAAAACGTGAAAGCAATGATATGAGACAGAATTCCAGTAGAGGAAGATGTAACACATAAAAGCTGAACATTTTGTTCTACCTTATTTTAATACGTTTATAAATGTGTTGATTTTGTTTCTGTTCATTTGTGGACACATGTTATGAACGATTTAATTGTTTCAAAACCGACCAGAGAAAATCCCACAGAAGAAGTTACAAATTGTGAGGTGCAAAATGTTAAAAAAAAAACCAACAAAAACAAACAAACAAATTCATTTACATTTTCATTGAGTATCTTGGAAGTGTGGAAGGAAATCAAACGCTTGCCTGTTCCTACAGCTGCTCTGCACTTGCATACAGCAAACAGATAGCTGTGTTTATAGTTACACGTTATACTGGCTGTTATTTAGCCCTGTTGAACACCTGATATTTCCTTGTATTTAACCGTTAAAATTGCAAGCTGAAGATTTTAAATTACACCTTTGTGTTGCCAAAACTTCATATTTAAGCTGCCTGTCAGGCTTCAATGATTTAAGTTACCAGGTAACTGATTTAAACAGAAAGCTATTATGTACAGCATTGCAGGATTGTTTATGTGTAAAGAAAGGTAATGTTTAACTCTGAAGGAACTCCAACATGAATGACTCATATTCCAGTGCTTAGGCCATTAGAAAACTGCTACACTGCTTACAAAGTGCGATATTTGGTTATAAAACAAACAAACAAACAAACAAAAAAAACTACTAGGAACTATTAGGCATTTGTATGGGAATGCCAGAAAACCAAGCATTTCAATGACCAAGCATTTCATAAAGCAAGGATAGAGAAGGCCTACAATTAGTTATCTTTCTCAAGCGGAAACGCTACAAATGTGAGACGCCAAAGTGGAATTACAGTAACTATGTTTTGATTTGGAGGAAACCATGTCAAATACCCTGTCATGTTGTCTGTATCTCATCCAAATTCCAATAGAGGTAGTATTGTTTCATCTGGAGGCTGTGTGGACCAGTGGTTAAAGAAACAGGCTTGTAACCAGGAGGTCCCCGGTTCAAATCCCACCTCAGCCACTGACTCATTGTGTGACCCTGAGCAAGTCACTTAACCTCCTTGTGCTCCATCTTTCGGGTGAGACGTAATTGTAAGTGACTCTGCAGCTGATGCATAGTTCACACACCCTAGTCTCTGTAAGTCGCCTTGGATAAAGGCATCTGCTACATAAACAGATAATAATAATAATAATAATAATAATAATAATAATAATAATAATAATCTGGAGAAATCTTCTGCAAAATGAGCACATAGAAATAAGACAAAATTGGCAGATTACCAAAGGTGCAGATGTGCTTTAACATCTGAACTACAGATATATTAGTAGTAGTAGTCGTGGTAGTAGTAGTATTTATCTCACTATAAAATTAGAACATGTTATTGATCTTAATTGCCTTCCACAGCCCAAAACTGGCAAGATAAATAAAAACACAACTGTGGGGGTTATTTAATGTAGTTTATTTTTATTACTTAACAGTAAACCAGACCCTTGACTTTCAATAGCATGCTTGTCATCAGGTTATAATAATAATAATAATAATAATAATAATAATAATCTTTATTTTATCTACAAAACTGGCAATTTAAATAAATCAGTTTTTAGGCGAGATTTAAAAACAGGCAAGGACTCAGAATCTCTGATCTCTGTTGGAAGTATGTTCCAGTCTAGGTGCATAACAAGAAAAAGCCCTACTGTTCGCAGTTTAGTTGGAGGAACATCCAAAATCCAGCATCAGAGGACCGCAGATTGCCACTAGGAGTATAATTAAACAAGAGGTCAGAAATAGAAAGGGGAGAAATTCCCTTAATGGCCTTAAGTCAGGAGCAGAACTTTATAATCAATACAATATTTTCAAACCTGGGGTTATGTGTTCACAAGAAGGGTGCTCGCCAATCCTGAGTGAAGCGTCTATCAGCTGTAATCGTAATCGATATTACAGAGTACTATGTGGTGCTTCAAGAAACAATGCAAGTCTTTAAGACAGAGTTTTGATTTCTCATACTAATTTGTTATGGAAGACCTAGCTTTGCCATGGTAAGTTATACTACCTTTTCTACTTAATATTTCAATCCCTGATGTGTTCATTACATTTGTAAAGACAATTCCAAAAGCATTTACAATAAATTCACACTAATGTTGTCTGAAATGCACTTTCGAATGTTAAAAATTGTCCTTGGTGAATTCCTAGTTTTGAATAAAATCACCTTTTTAATGTGAATGGTTTGTTTTGTATCAAAAACCATATACGGGGAGGTGACTAACAAACAGAACATATGTAGAAAGTCAAGGAGTCAAAGCTTTAGTTGTAAAAAAAAAAAAAAAAAATTCACCATTCACCACCCAGTTCTCTGACGCTGTAGTGAGCTGTATGCGTATGGCAAACATTGAGCATGACCGTGTGCTTTGTTGCATTGCATATGGCCATTAAAAAAAAAAAAAAAAAAAGTGGGAGGGACAGCCTGTGTCTGCCTTTTATTTTGCAACAGCTATGGCTTAGAAACCGCTTTTCGTGCAGATTTTTTTTTTCTTTTTGTGTTGCTTCATTTGAATAGAAAACCCAGGTGAATTGAGGGGAGGAGGTTGCTTACAAAATGATTGCATTTATTTATCATTGAATTATCCAGTCAATGTTTACTTCTTACAGTAAAGCTTTAGCATGTGGATTAAAAAGGTAAAAAGCACTGGAACAGCTGAGGGAATGTCGTGGCACGTGGACGCAGATGGAATTAACTGCAGTTGACTGATTACCGGACTAGACAGTCATGTGAGGCTGCCTTCGCTTCTCATTGGCTGCTCTGTACAAAGGGTTGTAATTGGTACATGTAACATGTCTGCACTGCTATAAGTCATACCAGCAATCCTGTACTGTCATTGAGCTCCCGTGGGGCTCAAAAGATGAATGGCTTCTTACAATGTCTGCTTTGTTCAAGTAATTCACATGAGTATTTGTAGCATGCGTGCACGTGAAGAGAATTTGTAGCTGCAGGCCAGAAAGTCAGGAATTACCTCTAGAACAGTCTGATTCACAGTTGCCTGTGTTCATTTTGAAATAGGGGGGTGGGTGGTGAATGGGGGGTTAAGGTAAAGCCTAATGTACCTCCTAAAAAAGTGCCTTGCAGCATGCAGCTTGGAGACCGTTAATTAATTTCCTGTTCAGATGTACTGAGCCAGATTTGTTACTGCTGCATAATGACTGCCTTTGATGAGCAGAACTTTTAAGAAAAAGAAATGCTGTAAATGCCAAGTTACGAGTACAAACAGTTTTGACTGTTTAACTTAGTCTCTTTTTTTTTTTTTTTTTTTTTTTAAATATAGTAACGCCCACCCCCCATCCAAAGTACCACTTATTTGGATTGGGTTGTACATTTTAATTGATATCCAAGGTGTTTCAAAAGCCCTGGCCCATTGCAGGGTACACTATGCTATCACTGTCCATTCGATTCTCACCTGCAACAAGACAAAAGAAACACAAAATCACTATTTGCCAGGGCCTCTGAAAACACCCTGTATAAAAGAATCATAGAAAGAAACTTTGAATGGGGAAATGTAAAATTATATCCACTAAAGCCATATATAGTAGTCTAATACCAATTGTTAGACTACTATCATTGTTTGATCTTAAGTGCAGTACATTCAATCCAAATACATTTAGTCTTGAAGCAAGACAATTGAACTTCCTGGACAGTCCATTTTTATCAGTAAACACATATGTATGTGTTTCTCTTAGATGAAAAGATGTGTTCAGTTTCATTAGATTTGGTCAAATTAACTTCAGTTTAAGAAAATAAAGTCAAAACCCTGATTTTAAATAATGTCACAGCTGTAGCAGATTATTCTAATGGTTCAGTTCTTTACCTGTATTCTATTATTTTTTTTATTATTATTTGATTTGGTTAAAGTTTTTTTTTTTTTCTTAAGACCAAAAAGTGTATTGTCTTTGACCATAAGTGATGGTCCTGGTGCTGAAGTGTCTGCATAGTGCAGCGGAAAAGGAACTTCTCCTCGGTCTCTCAAGCGAGGAAGACAGATTTTGCTGTGACTTTTATTTTTAGCTGCTCTATATTCTATGAGCTGCCCTGTCCCTGATTTAAAGTAGGCTTGTATTGCCGCTGGGATGTGAGTGGAATACTACGCAGTCAAAGAAATTGGTAATGCGGCAGAATGAGGTGGGGGAAGTGATGGGTGCAGAGAGGCCAAGTGTTGAATTTCAGAGATGGGCTCTGCTAAATTGGCACATAGATTAAATGGCTGACACTCTCAAGCTAATTTGCCTTTCTGACACGCTCTATATATAGAGGGTATGCTGGCCCATACTGGGAAGCTGGCTGTAACTCATGTTAAAGGATGTTGAAGCCTTCAGTTACCTGTTTATTAATAGGCTCATTCTTTGCAAACTTACACATTAGTCTATCAAATTATGTTGATTAGAGAAAATCAAACTATGGTGTTCTTTTATCTGGGAAAATGGAGGGCCTTTAATTGCAAAAATGTGTTTTTATTTAATGGGGTCATTTAGATAGAACCTCCTCTGTACTAGGAGGTGGAATTTCATAATCGTGTTACGTTTACATTTTTTTATTCCTCTCTGAACATTTTTAATTGGTGTATATAAAATGTTATTTTTGAATGGTTTAATTTCTTTTGGCGTGTGATTTGTCTTTTATATGGAATTACCCTGAAATTAGTTAATTACTGGCATATATCTAATATTTGAGCAGTGAACTCAATCAAAAGTGCTGCACAGCTTTGTGTCCTGCAGAAATGCAGGTTAACATATAATTACTGCAATATTGAATACATATATACTGTGGATTTAGAAACTCTGACTTAATTTTATTATTTTAAATAAAATATAATAGAGGTACCACTGAAATAGTTGACTCATTGAATTGAAAAGTGTCAGTTGGCCTCAGAAACTAGTAGTACACTAATCGCACATCACGTGATGGTGAAGTAATTGGGAAGATTGGTTTCAGAAGGACAGAACTGCAGTTGCGTAGGCAATTCATTAACATATAAATTACATTGTAGAACATTTTAATAAATTCATTTTGGAAAATTCAAACCAATTTTAAAATAGAATGCCCATACAGCCAAGTGTTATGAAACAGTATGTTCACAAAACGAGCAGACGTTATCACATACATAATTTAATGGCTTCTCTTTGACTGTACCTCAACTATCCAAATATGTCAAATATAATCTAGCTGCATCAATAGATAGATTTAGTTAAACGGTGTATTACATCATTGTATAACAAGTTAATTATTTAATAGGAAAAAAGGCAGTGTTCATGTAATTTTAGTATGTAAAGAGTTAACCTACTTCTAAATTTGTTAACAGGAATGAGCCAATAGAGTAATACCTGTGTATTATGAGTCTGCTTTTTATACAGCAGGTTCTATCTATGGTTCCATTGTCTTGGAGGTATAATGAAGGTGCCCTTAACTGTCAAAACAATCGCTTATACCAATACAGACGGAGCTAGCAGTCTGAATACATAGTAGACAAGCAAGTGCTTCAGCAGAATATTAAAACAAGATATATTGTAATGGCTATTGGTTTTCTTGACCACATTTAATTAACACATTAGGAGACCATGTTGTTCAAATGTATTCTTAACAAATTCAAGTTACAGAATGAAGATGACATATTACTGTAATACATTTAATAACCTACCTAGATTTTTTCATTTGGCATTCACCTCTGAAAAGATACAATTTTCCGCCAGTATTTATGGAAATGGTGTGTGCCAAGAATTTAACAAAGACTTATTTAGAATACAGAATCTGTAGTGAATTAAGAAGCTTCACCAGACCTGAAATTGCAGAATTAAGTCATATGTCAGCTATAATATTGTACTGGTCTTCTAAATTTTCTGACTATAAAAAGAAAAATTATATAATTTATCTCAGTGACCATTTATCTTGTTCCTGAGAATTAGTCACGAGTCATGTCTGCTGGAAGATTTTCATTACAGCTTGTAATATTGCATTGTAATACATATAATATAAATGTTTTTATAATAATTTTGCTTAGCATATGTGCTGTATCAGTATCAAAACAAATGTTAAAAATAGAAGATGTGAGTATTGACAAAATGTAATCATGCAGTTCATATTTCTATTCAAAATTGGATAACAGTTTTATTAATGTTTGTAATGTGTGGTGCTTTTGAAATAACCAATCATTTCAACACACACAGTCATTACAAACTTGATTAATATGATTATGAATCTAAAATAAACACTCACAATGATCTGCAACATGCTTAACAAAATGGTGTGCCTGAAAGATCTTGCAGTAGATTTGAACATGCAGGTTGTGTCGCTAGAAAATATTTTATCCATTTAAAGTCATTGGCTCACACCTCTGTCCACACAGCAGTGGTTTGTGAGTTTAACAAGGCACAATACTGGCTTTTCTGATCTGCATGGAAGATAGTAAACCAGCTAAAAATACCAGTGTGTTTCTGCTGTATCATATACCAGCTGGGGAAAGATAATCTGGGAAAGAGATTTAATTCCCTCTAGGCCCCAGCATGAAAAACAGGCTTGGTTTCAGAGCAAATTACCTCGGCTCAGCTTTTGTCTTCAGATCTTAAAGAAAATAAAAAAATATGAATTGCAACAACAACCGCTAATTCAGGTTGCTCCTAGTTTCACTTGGATTTGAAAATACTCCAGCGGTGTGTGGTGTGTTGGTTTTCGAGTATAAGGGAATCGCAGTTTCCTGAAGCTGAATGGATTGTTTGTTTGGTGCAGTCTGTCTGCTAATAATAACCATTTAGTGCAGTTCAAAACAAGGTGATGCAAAGGGACACAAAATAAACCAGACCTTGCTTTTGACCTTCAAGTGCTTGCTAAAAATAACTAACCTTCATTAACATTTCTATTTGAAATTCCATGGTGTTCTTTTTTTTCTTTCCTCTATCATTGGACTAGATTGATTTAGATAAACTAAACATCTGTATGTTATTTTTGTATTTGTGGTTTTGCAAACCAAGCACTGTGTTTAGCTATAGTATATTCCATGAAATAATCTTTCATTCAAATTTGCATCCCAATTATCTAATAAATGTCCTAGGTTTCACTGCAGATTTATATCCGTTTGTTACCCTCCAGTGACGCCTGATTCTTTTTTACTGTGCGTGCTTCCCCCTTGCCATATGAGAAAACAAAGGCAAAAGTTTTCCATTGCTGGGTAAAAATCCTGGCAATAAATCCTGTGACTCCAAAGGTTACACTGCAGTAGTACCCTGCACTGTTGCTATTGGTAACCGGCCTCTCACAAAACACCATTTATTCAGGAATGCAAGGATACAAGAGCAGTGGAAAAGGCAATGGAATGTTAACTCCTTCTTTACCAGATGCTTTTAGACCTGCAATTGAAGTTTCCTTTCATTGCTGTGGTAAGTCTGCTTTTCAGTTGGTGTTCTACATACAGTAATATGTTCTCTACAAAAAATGCTTCATTTATTGTTAGCACAGCAACTGATTATAGACTTTTCAACACAATGTCAGTTATACAGCATTTGTTCTCAGTTTATAAAGCCATAAACAACTGTGAGGTCATTATTCTTCAGAAATAATTAGACCAGTAGTTGACAAATAAGATATTACCACACATCTTTATTTTAAAAGGCGGCTTCATTTAGAGCTTGAATAATAACTTAAAACCCCTTAAACAGTAGTGAGAAACCAATTTAAATAAAGGGCTGTGCCTAAAATGTTTTTGGCAGTGTTCTGTACTATTTACTAGTATTCTTATTCTTTCTAGCATAACAGACTCTACAGTTTACCATTTGCATTGGTAAACATATTACTTGACTGAAAATGGAGAGCATGCATAGAACAAACTACAGTGACTGTGTTGGAAGGAAAGGGTTAATCATTTTGTTTTCACTGACTGCTGATCCGAGCAGAGCCATTTACAGACAATGATGTCAGCAGTATCTTTCATTGCCTCTGGCCCCTTGACTGATAATGTATGCAATCTAAAACATTCCTTTCTGGCAAGTAAGCTGCTCAGGGATTCAGGCGTGCACTTCCTGGCCTCTTTTACACAAACATCAGAGCAAAGAAATGGCTTTTTCTCTCCGTTTTCTTTTTTTCATTCCATACATTTTAAACTGGAAAGGGCAATAACATTTCTTCACTTTTTTCTTCTCTACCTTCATTTTTTTGAAATTCCGATTTTCATTTTTTATGATAGTTTAATTAAGCAATTGCTTTATTTCTGTTGCAACATTTTTTTTTTTTTACATTTGCTTTAGAAAAGCAGTGGCGTCCTGCTTATGTTAGGAAGGCAAGAAGTACCAAATAACACAGTTGATCGATGTGCAATATTAAAACAGCACTACGCATTTAACCACTGGCGCAGTTTATCACTATAGAAACTTATTTTTCCCCTTAACTAATCATGACTGTTTTGTAGTTTTATTTTGTTTTTAATTAAAAATAGAGAACTGAAACAGTGATGTTAATATGTACGAAAGTCTTTTAATATGATTGAAGTCAGTCAGACAGTCCCAACATGCTGCCAACTTGCTTGAGTGGAGGACATTATCACTTTTAGTGATATGCTCTTTATAAAAGGTCAGCCATTTTAGCCAGTCTCTTTTAGTTAGTACTTAGGCATGAGTGTAGAGAGACAGAAAGCCTTGCAGGCAAAAAAAAAAGTCTATTAGCTTAAAGTTAACCCTGCATAGGACTGCATAGGCACAAGTTGTGATAAATATAGCACATTCCTCAATAAATATTTTTATTAGAGTGTCTGACGTTGGATTCAGTCCCACTTTTTAAATGCCTTCTCAGTGTGGTAATAATTTTTTTTTTTTTTTAAATGTTTGATATATTTTTTTCACTTTAAAATGTAGAATGATATTCTGTTTTTTGTTGTTTTTTGTTTGTGATTTCTAACCTTTTTAGTAAGAAATCAAATTTTAGTTATTTCCAATGTTGCTATTAAAAATAAAATCTGTGTTTTAGAATCACTGTCCTGGAGATTTTGTTAATTTCCTTGGTCTGGCTTCCAGAACAATTGCATTTATTTAGTTAGTGGTAAAAAAAAAAAATGTAAGCAGGAGTACTGATGTGGAACACCGAACACTTTGGAATTCAAGTACTAATCTCTGCATTGTAGGTCAATGTTTACACATGAATGGCCACCTTTAAATTAAGAATTTAAAGCAAGCTGAGTTTGCGTTTATTACAAACATACATACGACTGGCATCAAAAAGATTCCAGTAGCAATGCTGAGTTTAGTTCTTTGGAAAGTACAGTGATGTGATTGAATATTCTTGCTGTGAGTAATGTGTTTTGTTTTTAACAAAACAGCGTGCCAACAGTCTGAGATTTGGAATTGATAAGTAGAAATGTGGCTGTTTATCTTTAGTGTGAAGTGCCCCGCTATCTTGGGCTTAGATTTTTTTTCCAGCAAATACTTTTATAAGATGGAAAATTGATTGCTGATCTTTTTTTTTGTAAGGTCTTCACATATGTGCAGTCAGGCTTCCTTCAACGTTGATTGTACTCCTCTCTATCAGCTGGCATTCATTTCATGTTGTTGAAAATGTTTGACCTTTAAGGAGATAGGCAAAGTAGCACCCTTCAATTATTCTGATAAATTGGCCGCTGTGCTTATTAAACTGTCTGTTATCAGTCACATGAAGAAGGCATCTATGCATGCAATAGTTTCTTCTTTAATTAGCAACAAGATATGTTTGGATAGTGAATGTGTATTGAACAAGGTGTCTTGTTTATTTTTTACTTAGAGAGCCCCTGCTCTGAATTTACTAGTCTTTTAAAAGGACACTACCCCCATTGTTTTTCAATATCAAATAAAAAAAAAGAATATACAGTACTTTGGATGCTATTGAATAATTAACATTTTGAAACATTTTTATTTTTTATATTTCTATTTATTTAAGTGGTTACTGATTTTATTTGGAATAACACTAAGGATATACTGTGTACGTATAATATTCACTACAGAGAAAGTTGAAAAAAAGGAAGACAGAAAAATATGTTTTAGATTTTTATTCTATTGTCTTTTTGAATTTCAACAAAATAAAAATTATTGCTGTTGGTATTTTAATTATGGAAACAATACAGAAGAGTGGAAGCCAGGAATGCATGAGTTAATTTGTCCTTTTTTGTGTGTGTGCATGACTTGTTTACATGAGCTACTGGGAGCCATCTTGGACTAAGGCACAAGGCAAGCCAGCGCATTAGAGCTGTGTTATGGAGGCTTTAGGAATTTTGGCTTCTGTCTACACCCCCATCCTGCTCAGCACTTGTAATTAAAATCAAAGCTCATCCTATTCATGCGTATCATTCCACTGTCTTCTGTTTATTGCTTTCTACTAGAATAGGATTATACAACCTCCCCACTCCCTTTCCAGAGGACTCCTCTCACTCGATTCATCTTTTATAAGAAGACTGCATGCAGTAGGATGTGAAGCACTGACAGGGCGTAAGAATAGCCGAAGTCAAAGTCAGTATTGGGAGCATACTTTATTTACATGCTGGACTGCAGCCCAACCCTGCACTGCATGCAAAAAATCAATTTGCATAAAGCTAGTTTGTTTCTGTTTTTGACAAACACTCCACTCTCTCCTGCTATAAAAAAAAACAAGAAAAAAAGCTGAATCATTAGTGGTGAGGATAACTCTGACCCGTCTTGTTGTAATTAATTGGGGGATAGTTTTATGAATCTCCCATTATGTGTGCAGTGGCAGGGAAGAGGAAGTGGCTTGCTTTGACTTCACAAGTGCTTTGGAATTTGTATTCCCAAGGACAAATCAACTAGCTTCCTGAAGCCTCTCCTGTTTGGGATTATACTTTTCAATGTTAACTCCTTTCAGATTCACGGTCACTAGCTGTTATTAGGGTTCAATAAACATTAGACACCACATAACATACAACAGTTGGAATCATGC
This sequence comes from Acipenser ruthenus, assembly GCF_902713425.1. Classification (NCBI taxonomy): domain Eukaryota; kingdom Metazoa; phylum Chordata; class Actinopteri; order Acipenseriformes; family Acipenseridae; genus Acipenser; species Acipenser ruthenus. Next base: position 24,992,436 of record NC_081206.1, read on the forward strand.
TGTGTCCAGTTTTTTTTACACATTTTCTGCATGTGTTTCAATATAATCTTTATCCTTAATTTGGGGGATTTTTGACGTGGGCCCGATTTTGATGATGGAACAAACCTCTAATGCTAGGATAAAATGGATTTGCCCCTGATTTTTATGAAAAAACTAGGCAAAAATGGGAGCAAACTTTTTCAGCCCAAGTTTCAATACGTTCCTTAAGGAGTGGTGACAGTGATTTATGCCTACATTTTAGTAATACTGTGAAAAGTACCATTAATAATGTGCTCAATATCTTTTAAAACTTGAAGGATAGCGCAGTACATGTTCCGATTTATCCAGTAAAAAATATGTATTAACATTACTGAGGCTGATGTAGAAGTAAGGGTTTCATCCTTCTACACGTTTCTTGTAATATTAGCACATATGTAATACAGTTCTTGTGAAGATACATTTTATTACACACTAGTAGGTAACAAATCACATTTCTGATTGTCTGAAGCTATGGCCTCTTGTCTGTAACCACCACATTTGAATTCAGACTATGATTTTTGAACTCAAAAGGGTTAGGCTGCCGTTTGCCAGCTCTTTATCTGGTTCATAAAATATTTATATCAATTTAAATATATATGGTTCATTAATTTAAAACTGAGGTTTTAGGCAAATGTAAAATATAGCATTAGGATGTCCTTGAGGAGCAGTTGCTGTGTATCTCCAGCACATGAAGCAATGTAGCTTTAGAATACATAAGTCTTACATACTTCAGAAATCAGGGCATGGTACATTTTCCAAGGAACTGTGCAATGTCATTTTTTTTCTTTTGATTTTTAAGGTTTATAACACATATGGTAAAACCATTTAAAAAAATTAATTCAGTATGCATCATCTCTTTTCCCCAGTCAGTTCAGTGTTTTAGAGGTGCATTCAATCAAAAATTACAGCCCCAGTACTATTATCCTATTATACTGTGACATTCAATCAAAGTTACAGTACTTGATTTGTTTGACATACTTCCAGACTGTGTAAGCAAGAAATTCTTGAATATCACCATAGAAGAGGGAAATAACACTCTCCTGTTTGTCTTGAGCAGATTTCAGCAGCAGCTGCTAACATCAAATAAATATTTCTATTGGAAAGGAATGTAGGTTTAGAACCATGAGTTAGCACTATGGGTTTTGCTGCCATCCTGAGGGAAGTGAAAAATTAGATGGCTCATAAGGAACAAGTCCCTACACTTTTACTGCATAGAACAAGTGGTACCGGTTAACTGGTAAAATCGTTAGAGAAGTCTGCAACTGTGGAGTCATTATATATGGCTCCTATTGTTAAAGGAGGTGGGGACATTTTAGTGTTTGCACGATCCCTAAATCAGATTTCACTCTGGGACAAAAAAACACTGTCTGAAACACCTCAGGTTCCACAATAGCAAAGGAATAAGTGTGTCCCTGGGCTAGGGAGATTCTTTCAAGTGTAATGGTTAGACATTTACACCGGGGCCTCTCCAGGGAAACCGCATATGGAGAAAACCTGTCTGGGGACATACTTAAAGCATATCAAGAGAAAAACATGGCCCTGAACTTTTGTTGTATGTTAAAAAGTTAAATACTATAATTATTAGACCAGATGATTCTCTTTTCATGTAGTTGTTTTTTTAAAAGCCTTTTGCATTTATAGAAATAAGTTTGATGTATTTTTTAATACTCCCTTTTATTTACCCATTATTCTATCCATTTCATGATAAAAACTTGTAGTATTTAGTTAATGCTGTTGCCCCCACAATGCATGATTGATGCATTGAAATGACTCTGTGGGAGTGTGATATATTTAAGAATAAAAACTAATGTCTCTGTTCTTGAGGTGGTGGTTATTATGTATTTGTTTTTTGTTTGTATTTAAAAAAAAAAAAAAAAATTAAAACATTATTAGAAAATAAAACATTTTCCATGTTCTCTTCTTAACGTTTTCTGTGAAATATTTTGACGAGTTTTAATTTAGAACTCCTTTTCTATATACTACATTAAAAAAGCATAGGCCAGCACCCAGGGATAGTCACATGTTGTTTGTCAATGGAGCATGTGGGAGAAGAGTGCTGCTGGAGATTCTTTAATATATAGAGTTCAGTGTAATAGAGAGGAACTTTTCTTACACTGAAATAATGTAAAGAAATTTATAATTTCTCGAAAACAAAGAATTTTAGGAAAAATATTTTGTAGCAAAAGTTTTGCTTTTGTGAATGAGGGAAAAAAGATACAAGAAATAGATGCCTACAAAAATGTATTTTTATTTGGTCACTCTGATAGTCAATACGTTTGGAGAAAGTCTGGTGAGGCGTACAAAGAAAAGAACACCATACCTACTGTCAAGCATGGAGATGGTAATATCCTTCTATAGGGCTGTTTTTCCTCTAATGGCACAGGGAATTTAGATATTGGCCAATCATCTGAAACCCTCTGCTACAAAACTTGGTTTAAAATGCAACGATCCAAACGATCCAAAGCACACATCAAAGTCTGAGAATCATCGGTATGAGTTGAAGAAGGCTGTGCACAAGAGAAGTCCTCAGAATTTGAATGAACAATTTTGCATTGAAGAATGGTCAAACATCACTAAAGAATCATGCTAAAAGCTCATTGACAAATATCCTAATCATTTAAAAGAAGTTATTATTTCTAAAGGTGCCTCAGCTAGCTATTAATTTCATTTTCCTTGTCAGGGTATGAATACTTTTGAATTATCATTTTTGGAGTTTTGCAAAAGAAATTGCTGTAATAAATAATTGTAGACATCAATTTCTTATAACTTTTTGTTTTTTTTCCCCTCAAGATTTTTCCTATCATTCTTTGTTTTTGAGAAATTTCTAGCAATTATAAGTTTCCATTGGGGCATGTAAACTTTTGATTACAACTGTATGTGTATATATATATATATATATATATATATATATATATATATATATATATATATATATATATATATATATATATATAATTTATTATACAGGGTGGGCAGCTGAGCTGTGAGCTTACTTTGAAGGAGTAAACTTACGAAGGACCTTGTTAATAACAAGATAATGAGTATATCGTACATTTTTTCTTCATACATTTGTAATCAGTTTTGTTTCTTCTGACAGTGTATATCACCAGAATCTGACTTCCAGGTAATTAAAACACTCTTTATGCCAAATATTTATATTGTGGAGCATCACAAACCTCTCCGTTGTATTTATGTTGAGTTAGTAATGTCTTTTTTATTTATTATTATTTTTCTGTATATTTGCATAAAAAAAGCCTGATACGCCTCACACGTAAACAGTAAAAACTCAATAACATTTCAAGAATATCTTCCCTGACAGCGATAAAAATGGAACATTGTTTGAACAGTGCAACTGTAGGGCTTTGTGCTGAGCTCCAATCATTCCAAAGGCTGACTCATCTCTACTGTGATGAGTTTACCTTGTGAGCCGAGCCTATTTCAGAGAGAGAGAGCAAGAGATCTGATGCAATAGCTGTCACTACTGACACCTCCAGGTTCAGTACCGTTTCATGTAGATTCATAAGAGCTAGGAGGAGGGTGAGAAATGTTTGTGTAAAAGCACAATTCTGTAACTACCACCAGGATTGTTTCCATGGTGACATTGCTGATGAGTAACTCAGCTGAGTCTTTTATCAGCCATTAAAGTTTTTTTTTTTTTTTTAGTCTTATAAACCTCAGCAAAAGCCTTTGTAACATTTTTCTTTTAATTGCTGTTTATAGTTGAGAACCCTTTTTAAAAGCATTTTAATGATGCAGTCTCACATCCTGCGTTTTTGAAGGAAGAAAACATAACCTGTTCAGGAGATTTAAAACACATAATAATAATAATAATAATAATAATAATAATAATAATAATAATAATAATAATAAAATGTCTAGTGTTCTGTTCTGCTAGATTAATTAATTTCTCTGAAGAATTTTATTGAGCTTTTTTTTATTCTTGTGGCAGGAGGTCCATATGACAAGAAGTCACTGCAAGGATGGCCACAAAAATAGCCTACATCATCATATACTTGGACTTCCAAAAAGCCTTTGACAAAGTGCTGCATGAAAAGCTAATCCGAAAGCTGCAATCTCTGGGAATACAAGGAAGTACATGCAAGTGGATACAAAACTGGTTAAAAGCGAGAGTACTTCTAAGAGGGGAAACCTAGCTGGGGCTGTACGCTGTGGGGAGCCCCAGGTCTCTGTGCTTATCTCATCACGTGTCCCTCTATTAATGGGTATACATTTTTGTTTTAGTTTAATAACTGAAATATTAGTTAGAGCATAAGAACGGGTTAGTGACATTTTTGTGGATTTTTGACATAGTGTTCGTTCTATTTTAAGAACGTTTTTTTTTTATTTAGTTATTTTTCTTTACTGTTATGAAGCTGCTTTTTAAAAATAAGTTCAGTAGTAGGTCCAGAGAGAGAGAGAGAGAGAGAGAGAGAGAGAGAGAGAGAGAAAGAGAGAGACCTCAAGGCTTGACTGACTATTGGTTGCTGATACAAAGGCAGAAGCTTTGTAGTGTGAAGTCTGAATCATTTTCTCAAAATCTGTGAAACCTGACGTTTGTTTAAGTACTTATATCTGTTTAGATAAACTTCTAAGAGGCAGCTTATATCTGAATTGAACAATTACAAAACAAACTGCTAACTTCATAATCTGTGAAGGTGGTAATTGTCAACGTACTGGTGCTTCATTTTGATGTATTACCACTGCTACAAGCCTTCTGCTTGTTAAAAATAAGAGTCACGATGTCTTTGCAGGCTGCATGTTAGAACACCAAGATGATGGGTGAATTGTATGTTGTCATTGGTTTCCAACTGTCAGCATAAATTATAGGGAAGAATGAGCATAGTAAACACATTTTATGCCCTTATGTATATTTATGACACCTCTGGGCCAGTAATACATTGAAATGGATTTTCTGCACACTGTCCTAAACTAGTTTTGTGCGATAATGATTTTTTTTTTTTTTTCATCAATAACCAGCTCAATAATTAATAGAAATATCACCTTGTTTAATTATGAAATGTGTTGTTCATCAAATAATGTCTTAGAAAGTGTGTGTAGACATTGCTTTTAGAATGCTTTCATTATTCATATACAGGTATTCTAATAATTTAGAAATTAAAGCAACTGAGCAGCAAGTTTAAGTACTGACACCTAGAGGATAACCGATGCTGTTTAGGGTCATTTACCTTTCAGGTTGAATCAATAAAACAGTAGTTTGAACTTGTGTTGCAAAAAAAAGCATTTTCTTAATAGACTCTCCACATAATGATAATAATGTGTCAAATTAACTGCAAGTCTGAATTTTAAAGAATCCTAGTGAATATCAAATAAAGTAAGAAATAATTGACTCTGTTATACTTACCATGGCAATCTTTAATTAAGTGCTGAAACTCATTTTAGCAGACCGGTATTAAACACAGCGGTAGTCATTTTGGACAGTGAAAGCTCAGAATCTGTCTGTGTTGGCTTCATTTTTTTCACATACTGTAACAAAGTGAACATCTTTGATTCCCCAGTTTTCATAAGTTTTTCTGTAACTTTAAAAGTTGTTCTTGTAGAGCAGGGCTTCCAGTTGGTTGACAGCCATTTGTCCTCAGATTGCCTCGCTCACCAGCTGTGCTGGGACACTTTGAGATCAATCCCAGCTGACCATTTGTTATTTATAGAATGTGTGCCCTTGGTTTATTTTTCTTTGTGGGGAACTTTGTGGTATGCCTACTATTCACTGTGTTTCTTAGCGAGGTTAGAGTTTAGTAGCCCTGCTGTGAATTATCAAGTAGTGTCATGTCTTCAAAAATAGATAATTTAGTCTGTTGAGTGACAGACACATGCATGACAGTCTTATCAGGGGCCAGGGTAATTATAGCCTTTTACAAACTAACAAAGAAAGGAAGATGTGCCCTAGGACATTACATACTATACCTATTGAATAATGGAATTTTCTGAATACTTATTGCTCAGTCACATTTTGTGTAATTTTTCACTACTTATGGTATGTTTTGCCTTGTAAAGGAGAAAAAACAGCATCATGTTCACAATAGGAATCACTCTCCATACACTGCCACTAGTGTTTTCCCATGGGCCAAAGAAATGAGCACAGCATTGCTCAATAATACCCGTTAAACCTGGTGTAGAATGGCCCTCCAGCACTGGAGTTGCCCAGCCTTGCTGACAACCCATACACTACAGGCTTCTACCCCCGCTCACACCGCACATTACACTGACTATGGCACTGACTATGATTGACTGTGCCAAAGAAGGGTTTCAGCTTTTAAATGGTAGTACAAGACAGGGGATTTCTCACAGTTTTTCAGAAACAACACCACTTAATACCATTGTTATGTTGTTTTCACTTGTAGAGAATCTTCTAACTGTAAAAAAAACAAAAAAACATTCTGACTTTTCTTTGGGGTTCACATACAGTAGGCACAGCATGAGTGGCACACATGTACATTTTGTTAACATTGTACTCTGACATCTTTTTATAATTCTGGGTTGTATTAAGTGCCATTGAGAACAACATGTTTATGTAGGAGTGAGTTCAATACATATTAGAATCAGATAGAGCACAGCATTTGTGTAGCAGATGTATCAAGTAAAACTGTTTTCACATGGCAGTACACATGCACAGTGCAGCAGCATTTAAAAACATTTGACAAGGCTTTAAAATAGGTAAGCATTGCACAGGAGCCATCGAGAAATGTTTTCTTAAGATGAATTGCGGTTTTGCACAAATATTGTTTTAATTTCTTTTGATTTGTATTGGGCTTTCTAGCCTTTCCTACATTATCTTTTTTGCGGCACCGACAGTAAAAAGTAAACCTAAATCACAATGTTGTATGTGAAGCCCTAAGTTCACACACTTGTCATATAAATCAGTTATATTGGCATTTTGCCTTAGCTAAGATCTCCAGCAAATATTTATTGTATTTTTGCCCTTGAAACCTTCATATTGATCTGTGTTCTGTTTTGGTTGCGTCTACTTCCCTACATTTGCATGCATGCTGGCATCAATACTCACAGTGGTATATCCCTGTCCAGAATAATAAAGCAGTATGCAACACATATGGTTATAGCACCAGAATTTGAAATTTTGATGACGTCTCTCTCTCTTACTGTGCCCTCCTCCCTCAAATAGCAAGGCTGATTAACATTGAGGAAACCTCAGTGGACTGGGTCTATCTTGGCTTGTGCTATTAGGCATGGTCTGGTGGTTATTTAGTGAATGGTGGGGTTCAAAGGAGGATTGAATGTCAGCTTGATGAGAGGAGCAGATATGACAGGCCAGGAATATCCATGCTCTCTCTCTTTTCCGCTGGCTGCTTGCTTCAGCATTGAACAATCTCAGCTGTTTGTGCATGTACAAATCACGAGGGCCATGGTTGCTATGAGACGGCTCCATTTGATTAGCTCTCTGTACCCCCTGGGATATTGTGCCACCCTATTAATGGAATAGTGTAGCATCACTAAGAGAGAGGCTTCCTTTCAGATATTTCTGGCTTTTAGAAAATAGCAAAAATGATGGGGGGGGGGGGGGGGGGGGGTAAATAGTAACCACAGAATGAATAATCGCTCAGAAAACAAATGCCACTGTTGTGAGGATATCTGTAACTGAGAATTCAACACACGCACCTGTCATCTGCTCTCTGCACAGGTTCCCGACCCAGACATGCTTTTCACACATGCTGCACCAAGCCATTACTTCTTATATATTTTAAAATGGAACAAATTGCTTTTGCAAGGGTAAAGTTGGCATTGCATTAAATGAGATAAATGATTTTTTCATGTAATGCACATTCACATTAACTCCCTGATAACCGAGCACCAGGGGTAATCAATTGGGTTGTCTCTTTTTTGTTGTTTTTTTAATCAAATATAATCCGGATACTAAGTGAACTGTGTTTTGGTATTGATGTAACAGCCCCATTGCAAACCTGATGTGCTCCTTTGATAAGTAGACTCAGGTGAGGCACTATTTATTTTGTTCCAGTTCATGCATTTCCAAAGCCAGATTAGCCCTGACTGAGACAGGGCTATTCTTCAACTCTTCCCCTGCCAGACCTCCCTTCCCATTAAACCAGAAGACCTCCATTTGACCTAGGGATCAATTAATTAAGTATTTGTTAAAAACAAAAAGGCACGTGAATATAGTGCAGGTCTTCCTTGATTTTTTAAAATCTTGGTTTAAACTAATTACTCTTGGAATCCACGTACATGCATTTGGGCTGAATATCTTACCTGGACATTGTTTAGAACCAGTTGACTGATTGTGAGCTATTGAGACCCTTGTTTGAGTGTGTGGTATGTTTTCTACAGGGTTCTTCAGGACCTGGAGTTCAGCAAATCTGTTCAGTTTATTATGCCGCCATTTTCACTGCAGATATTATCTTTCAGTTGATGGATTATTATTCTCTGCAATTTCGAATTACCCTTATATTGTCCTAAAGATTTCAATTGGATTTCTGCTTTTTTGTGATTTATTTTTAAAATCCTGCTTTCAGTACAATAGTTTCCAAAACACCCCCTCCCCCCACTAAATGTTTTACTCTGTTGCAGTATTATTAATTCAATGCTTTTTTGTACTGTGTCTTTTAATTGGTTTTTGTATTGTGAATGTGGAGCATGCAAGCCAATATACTGTAGGTAAACACATATTTGTAACAAAATTGGTTTAGTCACTAACTATCTGATGGCCAACAACAGGTGACAGTGTTGATCTGTGGCAGCTCATGTAGAAAAATGTTTACATCGCAACACGATGAAAGGGACACATATGACCCCAGAGTAAGACTTCCTTCAAGAAACGAATCACACATTCAGTACAAGAACACCAAAGCCTGCTAATAGCACTGATCTCTTAGTCTATAGGCCCATCTCTTGTATTACTGAACTGTACAGCATCTGATTGAATTCATATTTCCTCAGAAACATTAAACCAGGAAAAGACATTTGAAAAGAAATAGTTTCTTAATCACACTGCTTTAAATCAATACATCTTATTAAACACCATAACACAGTTACAACCTAATTTAAAAAAAAAAGTGGTGCCTTTTTAATTTGCTTGTGTTGTATGGGAGTTGATTTACTGCCTTTACTGTTTCTTATGCTGATGGGATGTTTAGTGTTACCTTCTGACAGCAGGGCCTGCTGGTAAACAAGCTTGTTGCTAAATTGAGTTCCCTCTTAACTAGTTTAATAAACTGCTTTCCAGCTACTGATTGGGAGGTGTGGTCGCTTTAGGGTAAGGCTCTCCTTTCATGTATGAATGCATCATCTGATAGCTATTAAATTTGTTTGGACTGCATTCCTCCTTTGAAACATATGGCATCCCATATCAAAATCTGGTACCAGTTATGAAGACAAATTAAAAATAAGTACAGCTTAGGATTTATGAGTTACTCATGGTAAATTACAAGTGTTTTTAACAGTCAAACACTATATATATATATATATATATATATATATATATATATATATACAGACGTGCTCAAATTTGTTGGTACCCTTACAGCTCATTGAAATAATGCTTCATTCCTCCTGAAAAGTGATGAAATTAAAAGCTATTTTATCATGTATACTTGGTATGTCATAGAATAAAGCAAAGAAGCTGTGAAAAGAGATGAATTATTGCTTATTCTACAAAGATATTCTAAAATGGCCTGGACACATTTGTTGGTACCCCTTAGAAAAGATAATAAATAATTGGATTGCAGTGATATTTCAAACTAATTAGTTTCTTTAATTAGTATCACACATGTCTCCAATCTTGTAATCAGTCATTCAGCCTATTTAAATGGAGAAAAGTAGTCACTGTGCTGTTTGGTATCATTGTGTGCACCACACTGAACATGGACAAGAGAAAGCAAAGGAGAGAGTTGTCTGAGGAGATCAGAAAGAAAATAATAGACAAGCATGGTAAAGGTAAAGGCTACAAGACCATCTCCAAGCAGCTTGATGTTCCTGTGACAACACTTGCAAATATGGTCCATGGAACTGTAGCCAACCTCCCTGGGCGCGGCCGCAAGAGGAAAATCGACCCCAGAGTGAACAGAAGGATAGTGCGAATGGTAGAAAAAGAACCAAGGATAATTGCCAAAGAGATACAAGCTGAACTCCAAGGTGAAGGTACGTCAGTTTCTGATCGCACCATCCGCCGCTTTTTGAGCGAAAGTGGGCTCCATGGAAGAAGACCCAGGAGGACTCCACTTTTGAAAGAAAAACATAAAAAAGCCAGACTGGAATTTGCTAAAATGCATATTGACAAGCCACAATCCTTCTGGGAGAATGTCCTTTGGACAGATGAGTCAAAACTGGAGCTTTTTGGCAAGTCACATCAGCTCTATGTTCACAGACGAGAAAATGAAGCTTTAAAAGAAAAGAACACCATACCTACAGTGAAACATGGAGGAGGCTTGGTTATGTTTTGGGGCTGCTTTGCTGCGCCTGGCACAGGGTGCCTTGAATCTGTACAGGGCACAATGAAATCTCAAGATTATCAAGGCATTCTGGAGCGAAACGTACTGCCCAGTGTCAGAAAGCTCTGTCTCAGTCGCAGGTCATGGGTCCTCCAACAGGATAATGACCCAAAACACACAGCTAAAAGCACCCAGGAATGGATAAGAACAAAACATTGGACTATTCTGAAGTGGCCTTCTATGAGTCCCGATCTGAATCCTATCGAACATCTATGGAAAGAGCTGAAACTTGCAGTCTGGAGAAGGCACCCATCAAACCTGAGACAGCTGGAGCAGTTTGCTCAGGAAGAGTGGGCCAAACTACCTGTTAACAGGTGCAGAAGTCTCTGAGAGCTACAGAAAATGTTTGATTGCAGTGATTGCCTCTAAAGGTTGTGCACCAAAATATTAGTTTAGCGGTCCCATCATTTTTGTCCATGCCATTTTCATTTGTTTTATTATTTACAATATAATGTTGAATAAAAAATCAAAAGCAAAGTCTGATTTCTATTAAATATGGAATAAACAATGGTGGATGCCAATTACTTTTGTCAGTTTCAAGTTATTTCAGAGAAAATTGTGCATTCTTCTTTTTTGTGGAGGGGTACCAACAAATTTGAGCACGTCTGTATATATATATATATATATATATATATATATTCTAACCAAGCACTCAATGTATATAATGCTTCTTGCTGTGTTTAAATGGTAAACAAATTACGTTTTATTTCTTAACCTAGAAGGATTCTTTTTTTCCTCATGCAGTTTGTACTGTTAAGTTTCAACAATGGTAAACCATCAGCATTACACTGAATAACATGAAACATTTGTCTAATTGACTCATCAAAACTTAATCTCAGAATGTATGTTTGAGTGTTAGAAGTTATGGAAGTTTCACGTCAAATTTCACGTCAAATTATATTTGCATTCCCAACACAGTTTTACATAGTGTGACTTAAACATCTTCAGCTCTGCAATGTTATTTCAAGTTTTTTTTTTTTTTTCCAGCTAGCGATTGTGTTTCTTGGTATATGGAGGTCAGGGATAATTTTCAGATTGCCCTATGAAGTAAGCCTTGGGGAAGATCTGCCAGATTACAAATTGTAGTCTAATTATACTTTTGCTTTGAAGAATGAACAGACTTCAATTACCTCTCCAAAACACTCAGCAATATAGGTCAGGTTCTAAATAGGTTAACAGAGAAGTGAAGGGTTTACAGCAGACTCGTATAACACCATTCACTATTGTGCTTCGATCAGGAACTGGGATTGACACAGGGAACATAAGAGCAGAAGAGACCCGAAAGAAAAAACGTACAATAGCTGTAATTACCAGACAAATACCTGTTTTGAGAGATGCCAATTATCCGAAACTCAATAGTCTTGAGCTGGCTGCTGTACTGTAGATCCCTTTGTTTAGCTGCTGTATGCATTTCTGTGCCTTCATTTCCAATGAAGCACATTTGTGGCAGAATTGCATTAATTAATCTCAATTTTCATGGCTCCTATATTCAAATCGAGCCATTGAAAACTATTGCAATTTCTGGAAAGGCTTAATTCCACATTTTTCAGCTTTTAATTAGGTAATCTCCATAACTTTACCAATTGTGGCAGTTGTTGATTTTATTTGTTATCATCACCGAGTAAGCCAATAGGGAACCCTTTATGTATATATAACATTGCTGGGTCATTACTGGGATCAGGTCAGGACAGGTGACAGCTATTGATGATTTTCCAACACCTTTACTCTTACATATATTGGATATATTAAAAATGTTTAGCATTTGATTCACACTAAATGAACAAATCTAAATGAAGTGAATAGCTAAATGTCTTGTTTTAAAGGTGTGTTTGGGTTAATACATTTCACAGCACTCCATTTGGATCTTGGCTGAAACCACAAAAGCCGCCTTACCGCCTTAGAAATCATACCGCCTTAGAAACTAATTAGGAATGTCGTAAAAAACATTATGCATTTAGGCCCAAATTTATAAAGGGGAAAAACCAACCGCAAAAGGCCACACATGTGCGTGTTCAGTACGGCCGCACTCAGTGTCAATATAACCACTTATTTTATAAGACTAATTAGGTGAAGAAGGCTATTCCGCAATCAGAGAATTTAAATACCCCTCACCGCAATTAGCGGTGGAGAATTACACACCTCTCACAATAAATAGCGGGTTTGGGTCAACCCTGCGTGTGTAGGCTACACATTCCAAAAGAAAATGAATGGCACACAAAGACCTCAGCCTGGTGCTAGCCATGGTGATGAGGATGCTCGGAAGCGAAAACTGAAATTTACCAATATGGAAGTCAAGATTTTGGTACAAGCAGTACTTGTACCAGGACAAAGGAATTAAATATGGAATGTCTGGTGGCTTCTTAATAAACAAATGTACCACTGCAGAGTTTGTAGTCTAGGTTGCTTATACATTACGACACATCGTCCAGTTAGTACTCTGCTTTGCATATTAGTTCATATAGAATAATTCCAGGTGTATAGACTTTTCAAACTTCAGAAACAATACGTTTTATTTACTTACATCCATGGAAGTCAAAAGGGTGGAAAATCCTTCCATTGTACAGCAATATGTTCAACTTCAATAACTCCATACAACTTCATACAAACAGTTTAACTACGACTTATATCTTCTTTAAATTCTTATGCAGTTGCAACTCTCCTATTTCTTATGTATGTCTGTATTTCTGACTCTATGTATGATTTGAATGCATATCGGTATGGTCTATAATATAGCTACATTATTCAGATATGCCTACAACCAGTTGTACTGTATTTGCTCTAGCTACAAACTACAAACAAATCTGTCCCTCTGTCCTTTTTTTTTTACTGTTTGCTTTCAAACTCAAATTTAACACTACTGTCTGAAACAGTAAAATACCAGAATGCCATATTACAAAACATAAATTCTGTAGGCATTACTAAAATAACAGTGGAGGATGAGCCCTCATTGTATTACATGTATATGACACTTTTTCTTTAGTGCGCCTCAAAATATCGTTCCATCTTTTCTTAGCTCCTCCACCGTTCTTATAATAATGCCTACACTCTAGTAAAGGCTCTCATTAGAACCTTGCTTTGCCACTGTGGGGAGTCCTTTTTAGGTGCTTCTAAGAACCTTTTTTTTGCATGGATTCTATATTCTGTATTTGCAGACTTTCTTTTTTGTCATGTAAGCTATGAAACATGTATTGAAAATTGGAGTTTGCAAAACAGTACGGTATTATAAACCGCGATTTACAAACTGACTTGATCAGAAGGGTTAAAAAATTAGCTGTTTGCAAAATGTTATTAAATGTTTCTTTGTCCTTGAAAACGATGTCTCCTTCTTGCTGCAGACAAGTCTCCCACATCACCTTGCCTTTTATATAGCCTACTGTCTGACTGCAGCAAATTAACGCCTGAGTTCTTAAAATAATCAAGCAAATACGAGGCCCGCAATTACCGGCAGCTATAATAAAATAGACTGAATATTTAATAGACCTCATTTGCAAAATCCCCTCCCAATTTTAGTGGTTTTATTCAGAAACGCCCCAGAATTACATATGCATCAAGGGCTAAAGCGACCTTACCCTCACAAATCACGTATTAATTGTGTGTATATGCCATTGCGTGTGTTTTATAAATCCCATCTAAGAATTCAGAACCCTCAGCACCCATTTTACGGTCGTAAAACATGCACAATCCTTTTATAAATCTGGGCCTTAGTGCTCAAAGTTGAGCATAAGCAACTTATTTTTAGTGAAATGCTCTAATGGTATGATACAGTTTGCCAAAAAAAATGTGCAAGTATCCTCACACATGCAAACCTAGTTAATGGGATTTTCCATGCGAGGAACCACAGTTTTCTCACCTGTAGTATTACATTTGGCCGGATTATATAAAGGTCACCTAATTTGTACAGTCCAGAATTCTCAACCTTCATTTTTTGTCTATGCTAATTTGTCACTGTGGATACATTTTTTGCAGATTTAGTTTTTGATTTTTTTGTGTTATTTTGAATTGCTTTTTACATTTCTTTTACTATTCTAGAATTCTCCAGACAAGCTCAAAGTCAGTTTAAGGCTGATTTGAGTGAAAAATGTTAACTCAATATTGGAGCAACAGAACCCAGAACCACGTAATTATTGCAAATAAAATGCTAAGCCATTGAATTACATTTGACACGACTTACTGTAAATATAAATATGACTAGAAGGGGCTCTATCTGACTGTGTCAGATAATAACTGGTCAAATCTAAATACTGCAAACAAATCATTAATGTGTAAGTGATTTTTTGTATATTTTCCTCTGTACTGTGTGTGGAAAGCCAAGGAGAGACCCATTTTAATTATTCAAATGGCTGCAGTATTGAATAAACCTCATGAGTTGCAGCAATCTATCAGGCAACCAAAGTCATTCTCATGGTGAAATATCATCTTAAATAAATTAATAGGCAGAAGCATTTACCTGAATCCCAATAAGTTGATTTGCAGAATGCTGTGCAGATATTGCAGAAAAATGCAGACAGGCATTACCTGTTTGCAAAGCTGCACTCTTCATTAGCACTGAGCCTTGCCTTTTTATTGATGCACTGCAACAAAATGAGGCAAAAGCTAGTTTGCATTAATGAGGCCAACCATCAATTATGTGGATTTATAATTCCAACACACAGTCTTTGATCTGCAGCATTCCTAACTCAAACATGACTGCTGAAAACATGTTAACTTTATGTAAAAAAAAAAAAAAAAAGGTCAGAATTACAAAAGGCAGATTTTAACTATATTGTGGGTTAGGCTGGAACAGTTTCTTTTCCTTTCATGCTCCCCATTGACTCCGAGTTAGCAGCACATTAAGGATGCATGTCAGTGCTTTCATTAATCAAAGACTGTGAGCAGAAAGCACATAAGCAGCCATTAAGATTGCCCTGGATGTTGTGGAAACCAGGAGAATATAAATTACTTTCAGGCTTTGGGGGAACCTGATCCAGATGTGGGAGGACTAAATGAGTCCTCGGGATTGATTTTTATTGCAGTGGAGTGTGGGCGTAGCCATGGACATTACAGTATTTCCATTTGTCGAGTCGGATACCAAACACAGCAGGAACTGGCTTCAAGCAAATGTATTACACTTGAAAACCAAATTTTACAGTGTTTTAAAATTTGGTTTTCAAGTGTTTTTTTTTTTTTTAAGACTGAATTTCCATATTTCTTCAGTTGTGCCTTTGCAGTGCTATGAATTGCTGAAATGGAATAAAACAATACCTGTACAAAAGGAAGCCCTTTGATCCATGCTTCTGATATGCAGATTGCAACCCATTTTGCTGAGGTGATGACATTTGGATAAGGTGAATGCTGCAGACAGATATTGTGTCTTTCAAATGGAAAATCATTCCTTCAGCAGCAAGAAAAAATTAACTATTACATGGTGATTTATCATCATTATAAAACTTCTATCCAAAGAATTGCTTACACTTCTCACTCTGATTATCAGTTTTAAAGTATAGAGTCCTATTCAGACATTCTACTGCTGGGAATGTGTTATAGAGTATTATACATGATGTTGTGCAAGCTGGGGTAACACCAGGAGTGGGCTTCCTGTCTCTTTATCAGATCGTATTTAGCCTTTTGTACTGTATATATAAAGGTACAACTTTGGCAATTAATGAAGGAATTTCTATGTGATTCACAACCAGTACCATGACATTCCTGATGGTTGTGTCACACTGTCCGTAACCACTGTTCATTATAAACTTCAGCAACTTTTGAAAATATTGTCACAGAATAAAATCTAAATGAAGAAGCATTCTTGCATTGGAAATATGCTAAGTGGGCTTCTGGCTGGGTACATTCCCTGTTAGAACTCTTCATTTTACAAACTCTACATTCTACCCAGCTATGAAAATCAATAATCCAATTATGTTTCCCATATAGTGGACTGTTATTTTAATGTTATTTTCAGGATCCAATTGTGCACTATTTGTTTTGACACAGGGTCTGAGTAGTGCATTGCTTTGAATCTGGAACCACGATGAAGTAGCAGTGGTTGTACATGCACATTGTAATACAGTACTGCTGGATTTCTGTTTCTTTTAGTCTCTTCTAAATGTCATGCTTAATATTAATACCACAAAATAACAATACTCACGTATAAGCATAATCTGTTTCTTTTCTAGGTTTCCCTGGGATTCCAAACAACAAACCTCAAGAATCAACTGGGCAATAAAATAATGATGTTAAAATACCAATTCATATTTTGTTGGATGCAGGCTGCTAAGATTCTCGTAGTGTTGTCATTTGCAGAGGTCATGTTTTAAACCTGAAACACGCCTCTGGTACTTTGATGCGGGATCGTGGCAATCTTGCGGCTGATTAGTCCCTTTGGGGAACGCTGTGCAGCATTTCATTGCGTTACTGTTTTAAATAAAGTCGTTCTTTTCTATTTTGGATGCTCATTGGTCTGGAATAGCTTTAGCTAACAGAAGAAACATCTCCAGAATATCTTTACCCCAGTGAAGGAGTTGAGAGGATACTGGGATAAGACTCTAAACCCACTTCTAAACGTACATATTTATAGCTATCTAGCCATCAGAACTTTTAGAAATGCAGGCCTTAAGATGAATCTAAAAATGTATGAGCTTTGTATTAATGTTAATAACTATTAATAACCAAGTGAGACTGACTGTTTTCCTCCTAGCAGTGCAGGTACATTTTAATAATGACACATGCAATCTTGGCAGGATTTTGAACAGGATCAGCAGAAAGTGTCAGGGACAAAGAGGAGAGTCATATCTCTTTTTTTATTGTTGTTGATATTATTACAGTGCTCCCCCCTTTTATAACGCTGTAGTCGGGAGCCATTGTAAACATTTCAAGCGTTACAATACAAGTAAGCCATAGTTAAGAGACCGTGCTATTTGTGTTCTGCCTTATAACGAGAATACTAGTGTTAGTGTAATGGCATTATGGGGCAAAGGGGAGCCATGACCGTACTAATCTGATCCGCAGTATAAAGGGCTGCCTTATGAAGGGGGAGCACTGTATTATTATTATTGAAGTGGAATTGCATCTTGTGATATTTGGTAACAGCGTATCATTTATTTTATTATTTAAGCAAAATAGATACAGTATATAAAAGCTTTTTCTATCAATTGACACAGTGTGTTCCTAAACACAACCAATTCTTCATACATGCATATCCTGTATGTGGTTAATAGTTTTTAGCTACAACAAACATTTCGTTTTTATAAAAACATTTGAAAGCATGAATGAATATCTTTTCATTGAGGGTTAATTATTTCAGTAGTTAATTATACTTATGTGTTTCACTGAAATTCAGAAAAAAGCCATTTTTTACATGCACCAAACAGCTTTATGTTTTTTCCCAGTGCCCAAAGCACTTACAGGTCATAGTTTGATCTACCATAGGTTATTTTTCTAAGCAAATCTTTTGAATAAATAATGATTTGCGTTTGAGTGAAAGGGGCGATCAATCAGGTTGGGCTGACAAATCTGCATTAAGAGCTTTTAACGCTATTTTTTGCAGAGTGCGTCATCCTTCAAATTACAGGTCTGTTTGTATTTCAGTTTGAGTAGCACAATCAATACTTGCATTGATCAAAGCCAGCTGTTGAGATTCATTTCTATCAAAATGATAAATGTGGGCTTGGTATTCGAAGTTCCTTTTAGCGCTTCAACATGTATAAACAAATGTTTTGAATAACAGCTCTGTAGTGTAATATGATCCACACAGCCCTAAAAACCCTAGCTTGCCTCATGAGCAATGAGGCATTTAACACGCTAGGAATAAATTGCATACTGGCAAGGGCCGCTGAGGATTGTTATTGGAAGCAGTTACAGCCTGCACATGGAAACTCCCCCTGGGGCTAACACTGTTTGGCATTTGCTGCAAAAATGAACAGAGAGGCTTTCAATCAGATTTGAATGGAGTCTTACAGATACCCTCCCTTTATCTGTGTAGGGAAGTAAATGAATGGAGGGAGCCTTGTCAATGGGGGAGGGGGGGTTCTCAGTCAGGCAATATGATATCCAATATGGTTTTTCCTGCATCTCCATGGGGAAAGAGAAGATAACTATTGGTTAAAAAAGATGTGTTATGTTAGGCTAGTATAAGTCTTAATGAATGTGTTCCTGTCTATCTGGGGCCCTTTCAGCTGAGTGCTCATTTTCATTTAGATGATCTTTAAGGAAATAGATCTTTCCCATTTGTTTGTACAGATGTCGCCAGCATTGTCTGTGCATTGAAGGGAGCTGTTTTTCAGGATGCTTTTTTATGCAAGTACTTTCTCATCTCCATGCCAACCTTTATTGACCGTACAGTACATTGACATATTCAAAATAGCCATTGAAAGTAAAAACCTTGTAGATCTTTAAAAGGTCTCCTGAATGTGTTACATTTTAAAACTAGTAAACACAGGCTTGAATGGATGGTCCTAAAGGGCCTAGTTTCTAAAAATATACATATACCAAGTAAAACTGAAACTCGATTCAGGTGTTTGCTGTTTGCTGTTTTGCATTCAGATATGTTGTTTGACAGTAAGTTTACAGGAATGTGTTTATTTGGCCTCTCTATTAACTAGGAAACACCCTGGAGGAATCTGGACAGGAAGACTTAAACTACCTATCCAAATCTAAGCAATAACAAGATTGTTTCAAAATGGCTGAATGCATGTTCTTTTTTAGTGAGTGATTTACCCTGTGCTGAGTTTTAATTTAGTTTTTTTATTTCTAAGCTGTATCGCTGTGACAACATGCGGCATATGCATAATATAATTAGCCTGGAATTGCATACAGTATAATATAAAGTCCATCTTTGGTTAATATAATCTAGCCTGTATTCAATATGAATAATGTAATCGTTCAGCATAACATTCTGTTCAATTGTAATGAAAGCTTATTCAGGTAATAAGGTTACCTTCAAATGGCCAGTTAATTAAAACCTATTTTGGGGATTATTATATTCTCTGTTTCATTGACCGAGAGAACATTGTCTTGGGTATAAGTCTGTTAGCAGCAGATGATTTTATGAGAAATCCAGAAGACCACGTTTTCTGTGGCAGAGCTTGTAGAAAAAAAATTCGGCAAGTCCATTCATATGGTAGTAGCAGTTGTATTTAAATGTTTACACATGTGTATTGGAAATTGCTCAGTAAATCCATCAGATTGGCATGCCTTTTAAAAATGACTATTCTACATATGGAAATAAAGTATGGACCACAATCTTGCAATGAATGTTGATCCTCATGGATCTGATGAATTGTAGAGATCTTGATTAATTTTACACAGAATGAGAGGAAGTGTTGATGTTTCTGAAATGATTGTCCTGTATTGTTCAGCACATCCTGTATATTATCAGTACAGTTAGTTAATAAAGTGGGATATTCATGAAACTAGTTTATATTTATAATGGCGTCTTTAACAACAGTATACATAATATTTCTTGCATGCAAAACTTGTGTTGAATCCAAAAGACTTTAAAATACATTTCCTAACTAAGTCTGTTAATGTGTAGTGAATAGGACCCATGGCTTCCACATATTTTCCCTTCACCCTTTTCCCTGGTCACAGGTTTTAAAAAAAGCAAAAAGAGCACACTGCACTAATTATGTGGTAGTTTGAAAGTTTTTAAGGCAGCTGCTTGAAATAGTGTGGTTCAAAGGTCAACACTAACCCAAGTGCATGTTTTTTTTTTTTTTTTGTTACATGAAATGTAACTGGATACCCTGTCAGAGATTCCTCTGTTGTAAACAACCATTTGACATCAATATGATGGATGGGGGAAGGGGCTGTTAAGGTCACCACTGAGCTGAAGGCTTAAGAAGGAAGCAGCGGCGCATTTTCATTCTGATCACTGAAGCTTTTACTGCTTTATGAACGGCATACATCATCAAGAGTTTGGTTGAAAGGGGGGCGTGGTGTTTGAGTCTAAATTCTCCTTTGATATTTTAGAAAGGAGACAGGTCATGGTATTTGCGTGGCTTGAAAGGTCAGAATATCTCAAACCAATTGTATATGTGTTTTTTATCTGTCAGTGGAAAGACAATGTGAAAACCCCACACTGCAGAGGGGTCTGGGAATCTTTTGTGTCGAGAGTTGAGCTAGCCTATGGTTTTGGGCGGGAATGCTTTCAGTATGGCAAAGGCAAAATACTTTTTCCATGTAAGCCAAGCAGAATTCAAATACCTCACAAGCAATATTCACACAGCCCTCCAATGAATTATCTCATATATATATATATATATATATATATATATATATATATATATATATATAATTGTAAATTAATTTAGTCGTTTGTAAAAAAAAAAAAAGGGGGGGGGGGGGGAATTTGATATATTGGCTTCATCATGCAGGTTCCATATATTTTAGCAATACTGAAATTTGTTACATAGGCATGCAAGACGACCAGATCTCTGGCTAAAACATTTTGCATTGCATTCATTGATTTTCATAAAATGACATATTTCTGTCCAGTGTGTGTCTTCTGTTACATGTATCCTCCATGTTGTTTCATGTTCAGTTCATTTAAATGATGCGCCTCAGTAAATTCTAACCCATTCGACTGATTTCAAATTCAAAACAATCTAAACCTGTGAACCGGGAGTAACATTATTTATCCTCCTGTCACCCAATCCACTTAGCTCTTCAGCCACCGGTAAGTGAAAACAGGTTAGCTCCAACCCTCAGTGGTGCCATTATTTAGGGCTGTGATTATAAGTAGCACATTGATACTGGTGTATAATCGAGCACACGTTTTATATGCTCCAAAATGGTTTGCCATTTTAGCTGTCTCTCCCCAAGAGTATGAGAATAGGTTAGCTTGCTGCTGGGATGTTAAAAACAATACTTTACCTTGAAAGAAAGCTTAATTGGATTAGTATAAATGAAAGAAATAACAACACTTGTATCTGTCGTGCTTTATTTTATAAGGGTGAATAAACAGTAATGTAATATTGTATTTATTCCTCAGGTTGATACTCAGTTAAAGCTGATCTTTCAATGTCTTACACTTAACATTTATTCAAGGTTGGTGGTCATTTTTTTAAACCTAAATGGGACCCTGTGTTTTTAAATCTATATGGACACTAAACATGAAACATTGGTAAAGCCTTGAAAGACTCCATCAGAAAGTCACTAAACATCAAAGGGATATTTGAATAGAACAACCCCTGTAGCCATTCTAAAATGCATTCTGTATCTACATCAATTTGGAAAAACAGTTTTCAAACTAAAATAAATCAATCGAGGCATACAGTATATAAAGAACTTCATGGCAGTGCTCAAAGTGAATTGCCTCTTTGAGATGTGTAATCACCTAAAGAATTCATTGAAGGTATCTTACCGTGCCGAGTGCATCATAGTAGCAGGAGCCACTGCAAGACATTTTATTTTATGTTTATATATTGGATACTCAACAGAGGAAAGCACATTGCTCAAAATAATCCATGCTGATGGTGGCATTTATAGTCTGTGTTAAGAAATTCTGTTTGACAAAAAAAGAAAAAATTACAATAGCAGTACAGAGATGTACTGTTCCTTTCTACTTAATTGACTTAATAAGTACATAACCAAGTATACAGCAAGCCTTTCATTTTAATAAACAGTATGTATGTATATATATATATATATATATATATATATATATATATATATATATATATATATATATATATATATATATATATATTATTGAATTGAATGGATGGGTTCATGTCCTATTTAATATATTTGCAGAAAACATAGGCAAGTTATGCAATTGCTAATCCTGTTAGAAACGCTTTTTATAGGTTCATAAATATCCAAGGTAAACATGACATAATTTAGGTTAACAATGCTATTAACCATATGACAGATCAATCTATTTGATTACATTTCTAATGTATTTTTGACACTATATGAAAAAACACATAATACCCATTATTTTTGGTATTTATATTACATTACATTACATTATATTATATTATATTATATTATATAAGCCTGCTTTCATATGATTTTATATACAATATTCATTGGTTTCTAGAAAAATGTTTTTTTTTTCTTTTTTTTAAATCATGCTTTGCTATGCTAACATGATGATGCCCCCAAACCCTGCAAAATGGTTTCCATGGTTTCCATGAAGCCCAGCCAATAGCAAATGAATAATACAGCATTCCAAGCTGTGCATGATTCGGTCATTTGACTCAAAAAATATTTATTAGGGGTTTATCTTTTTTGTTCAATGCATTTTTAAATATGTCAACTGCAAGGTATATTCGTCACTTTGAGATGCTTCAAAAAACAACTACCATAATAACAGTAAACAAGAAACCAAAAATAATATTCAATGATCTGTGCTGTACATAATGAGTAGCTTAGTGCTGCCTTGGTTGATCAAATAAAAAAAAAAACAGTTTCTTTTTTAATTGGAAAGACTACAGCAGCTTCATGAGTTTGGTTTCCTACAGCAACCTGTCTCTTGTGTTAATAACCAGACTTATTTAAGCAGCTTTCAACAATCGTCAGATATATTTACCAAACTACCTTCTGTGATTAATTAAAGCACACATATGTTAAATCTACCTATATAAAGGCTGAGTTTCTGTAAAAACAAGTTAACACTTCTAGCTTGCTTCCATGGACAGCCAACTCAAGTTGACTCGAGTGCTCTTGAACTGGTCTGAATTCTCCCAGAACATGAGTTGACGGACAGCTCGAGTTGATGGTGAAAAACGAGGCGATTCCATGCTTTCCAAGTTACCCGAGTTATCATGTGAGTTGGGCAGGAAATACTTGCGAGTTAAAGGTCAAGATGTGCATTCGCTGCAGATGGTAGTATAGTCAAATTGTCAATGATTTAAAAGATAGATCCATCTAGATATTCTTTCACATTTGTTTCACGCAGTACATATACCTCTGGCAGACTGGTATGCAGAACAGGGAAAGAAGTGCTAGAGACAAGGGAAATAATGTGTCAGATGTCAAAGTGGATATGAGAATGGCTATGATTAAGCCAATTTGCTGAAAACATAAAAAGTAGACTGGACATTTCCATCCAAGGATTAAACAAAACTGGAATTGATCTGATGTGATCAGAAACCCAGAGGCACTGTAAACTGCGCCTTCTACTGTAGTAGGACTGTTCTTTTTTATGGTAAGCATTTTTCGTGTCCCTTTTTTTTTTTTTTTTTTTTTACAAGGGTTTAATTAACAGCCATAATTGTTTATACCAGACATATTAGAAAGTCTATAACAAAATGGTTAATTGTTATTGTAAATATTACTAATGACATCTGCTGTCCAGACATCTCAAAGTCCATAAACAAGACAAAATGTTAAAATAAATTAGTTCTGCAAAACAAAGATTTTACCAGTGCTTACTAGTCTAACTAGCAAGGCCTTCTTTGTTGTTCTCCAAGTTGTTGCACTGACATTGTAGATGCTAGTATAAAAGGTTACTGTAAATTAGATACTGTTTTAGCAGACATTTCATTAAGTAAACATTTATTTGAATCTTTTTTGGAATATGGCATGTTTAATGTAAGTGTTTTAGATCATTATTGTAATAATAGTTTAAAGACATTTCATAAAATACTGGAAGAGGTACACTTTTAAAGTCATATGCGTCACTGCCATGTATTCATTTAAATGAAGGAACCTGGATTTCTAATTACTGTGTGATGTCCCTAGATACTTCCGTAATTATACAAATATTTGTAGTAAATATTAGATATTTCATATATCTTAGTGAGCACCTTGTCACGAGGCAATTTTAATTAAGCCTTTACGTGACCTGCACAGCCTACCATGCTGTTGTAAGCTAATTTTAAAAGACCAGCTCTAGGTCAGAGCCTCCTTTTAAAAACTAATACTGTTTATATGTCAGACACATACTGTGACACTGTTTGCCACTGCAGACTCTATACTGTATTTGCAACTCTTTTTCTTCCGATGACATTACCTCTGTAAATAAGTGAGGCAAGGTCACTGAGACATGTCAAGCATCATTTGTTTCTCATTAAGAATGATTGTTACACTAGATTGCAACTTTGGCATGGCAGTATCCTTTGTGGTTGTTTCAATTCTATGATTTTACAGTTTAAAGCATATGTTAAAGCACAGGAAAACACAATAGGCTGTATTAATGACATAATGAAGATCCCTAAACAATATATTAAAACTTCATAAGATTTTGGATTTCTTTTCTATTTGCTCATGAAACAAGCTATACATATATTCAAGACATCTAAAAAGGCTGGTAACTGTTAGACAGTGATTTGTGATTTTGTGCTGCTGGCAGTTTCTGACATCCGAGTGATTTATGACACTCCATTACATTACTTGCTTAACCGTAACTCTTGATGAAATATTTGCTCTTCGTATTAACTTTGGGATGACCTGCGATGAAAATAGCAGAAGGCTAGTTCTTCACGGGTTAAATACTTGGCACACTTATATGTTAAAGTATTCTAGTCAGCGCTGCTGCTGCAGAGATGATTGGCATGCTTGCCAGACTTTGTCTGTTGTGGCTCGATTTCAGTACAGCACTGGAGGATTAATTGTGCTTTTGAAGCATGACCTTTGCATTCTGGGCACAACTCAGTGTGAAATATCCAGGTCATCCTTTCATCCCCCTGTGTGAGGGCACATTGACAGAAGCTGTGTTAAACTTTTTTTAAGATGGCAAGATTATTATTATTTTTTGCATTCCTAAGATGCAGCCAGTAACACGAAATGAAATGGGAACAGATGTTGCAAAGGCTATATTATCCTTGAATGTAAAAGTACATACTTACCCAGGAAATATCTCATTTCTTAAAACAGAAAGAAAATGACTTGTACAAGCAAAATAATGTTCGGAACCCATGAAGATCTTTCACCTTTAGAGCAACCTTTGAGTAGCTTCTTGTTCAGTACATTTTTTCCACACAGACACATGATGGAAAAACAGAATATTTGAATATTAGCCTTTGATTGATTCAATTCCCTGTTAGTGCCTTATATTCTGGGATGTAGGCCACTGATGCAGGTTAAGTTCTCTGGAAGTTTTATGTTCCTGTAGTATTCCTTTAACAATACATCCAGAATAGGGCATGCTTACCTTTATGCACAATCAAACATGCTTAGAAACCATAGTAATTGGCTTTCTAAGAGACTGAAATAGCCATTGTTTCAGCATCCAATGATTGTAAACCCTGGGAGGATATAGATCAAACCTCACTATGGTAGTTTATAAATACTATATTTCAGTTGACGTTTGCAAATGCCCATCATATCCCCAAAGTTTTTCTGTTGTAAAAAACTTCACATCCTGACTTAAACACACAAATTTTCATATAGAAAAAAAGAAAATACATTTTCTGGATGAATCGTATATTGTAGGTTTTGCCTGGCACTTGTTATCATTGTTGCCCTGGCCTTGTATACTTGTATTTGAAGGGCATATCCATTTATGAAATACATTTTCACATGATCATATTAAAAGGTGTGTTCCCGGTCTGTGCTCTTTCTTATTGATTAATGACTGATACGGTATTCATAGTGTTGATATATCGTAAATCTAAATCCAATACATTGTAAAAAGGCATTTTGAATTTACCTGGAAAGTTTATTATGGCAAGTCCTTTATATTTTTTAATTTAAATTCGTTCCCCTGGTGGATTTGCTTCTTCAGAGTAGATACTTTTAAGCTGAGAAAGTTTAGGAATGAATTGCTGCTGGCTCACTTCACCTTCTTATACATCAACCCAGTCATCTGTAATGTAGGATGTCTGTCAGTCTTTTGAAACGACATGTCCCATATATCAAGAAGATACTATACTACTATATATATATATATTTTTAAAGTACCATTGCTTGAATTAATGGCAGCTGCATATTATTAGCTAAGGCATAATCCAAGCCATGTGAACACATAGTCATAAACATTTTCCATATAAAACAATGCTTATTGTTTTTGTGTTACAGTAGGTCGAGTTAGGCTTCAATTTGTGCACATGCAATTCATCTTCATCTTAACTGCCCCTCAGGCAGGCTGTTTTCAATATGTGCCCGCACTCAATATTAATTTCCATACCTGAGCAGAGATGTAAAATTGAATTAGCAGGTGACTCACAACAGTTTGTTAGGAAAAAGCTGCAATAACTTGGATTTGATTTTACAATAAACATTGTATCAACTTTCCAGACAGCCTCTACTACAATCACTTTAAATTGCATGATCTAGTTAAGTGCAGTACTTTAAGATTTCAAAAATGCTTTCCATGTCTGTATTTGTGTGTAGCAAGGCCCTGTAATATACTTTAATACACAGTTAAAACACAGTATATTTATCATTTGTTTATCCCAAATGATCCCATTTATTTACATTCTGTTTTTGGGATTGTTTCTGTTTTGATTTAAGCATTCCCGATGATGCAATCCTCTGCAGTCGTCCTCTCTCCCCGTCACTTGCAAATGAACATCTAGTCAGATCACGACTTGTTTCCTGGGATTTGGAATCATAATTTTCCTTAATTTAGTGGTAGCATATACTGGTGCTCCTTTTTAATCTCGGATCATTTAAAAAAACTGCTCTAGGCCAAGTCACCTTTACAGTTCTAAACAGATTGTAATAGGGGCCACATCTTGTAAGTCATCAAGCATCCTGTAACAAAATTAGACATGTTTACAACAACATGACAACAAAGAAGGAGCCGGCTTTGCCTAGTGGAGCCTAGCTGATCCAGCAGAATGATCCTAGCAGGACACTAGCCCTAAGACCTGGTTCAATTCATGCAAGAGGAATGAGTTAATTGAGATCTTGGGGTATGGCATTGCTCTCAGTATAGCAAACAAAAACATTCTAGATTTGTAATAAAATTGAAATTGAAACTGTTCATGGTAAAAAAAAAATAAAAATCATTAAAAAAAAAAAAAGCTGCTGTGTGTGTCGCTGGTGCTACACCTTCCTAAATCTTGGTCAACAAGAATCAGTTAGAGACTTTTTATAAAAGAGTGCTGTGTAATACCTGTTCATAAATTATTGTGCATAGTATTGTTGTGATCCATTGTTAACATTAAAAGTTGCTGTATGGTAGTGTGACTTACAACAGGAAAAGGTTAAAATATCTACAATAAAAGCTTGGTCTTCCAACAGAAAAAAATAGACCAGTATTTCAGTGTAAAAATTATGACTCATATAGAAATAGAATCATTTAAACACAATTGTCACATCTTCCAAGTCACCTTGTGTTTGTTCAGTGAAGGTGACATCTGAACCTAGGTATGCAGTAGTACACGAGGTGGACAAAGGACCTTTTAAATTGAGAATGGAGTGCAGTGATGAAAGAGGGACTGCAGAGCAGCATCAGTATGCAGGTGCTGTCATCTTTTAGATGGTGAATGTCATTTGCTTTCCTCTTCCAGCTCTGGCAGCCTGCTGACTGAATCCTTTCCAGCTTTTGAACCCCCCTCTAGGGGTTCGGACCAGGCCGAGGTAGCTGCCAGCACAGCTGTACAGAAAGCCACTGACGTGCTTCACAACCTTGGCAGACTGAAGAACGAGATGCAAGGCCTGTTGCAGGTGAGAAGAGAAAAGCACTCCTCCCCGCCCACCCTCTCCTTAGGCCAATGCAATGCAAATATAATAGTTTAAATATGTTTTCATGTCTCATGGCCATTATGAGTCATGGAGGTTCAGGAGGTGTGTTTTTTTTTTTTTTTAAATTAAATTACCCGTTTGGCAACTAAAAGTGAATGTCAGAACAATATGGAAACGTTTTTAATGTTATGCTCACTCACATTGATTCACAGTTTATTCAGGAGAAAGCCATGTTGACAGTAAATTGTATATACAAACTGTAACAAGCCCCTTCGCAAATTCACTAGCCTCAATTGAGGATTTTTTAAATGTAGAACAGCCAGGAACAAATCCCACGTACAGCAGTGGTGGAGTTGAAATTCACAGCAATTGCAGTTCGTAGTAGGTGAAGCTAATAGGCAGCTGGTAAATGCGTCCATTAGTTCAGAAAACACCCTCCTTGTGATCAGTTGCCTATGCAGAACACAATCTGTCCGTCCCCTTTCAGCAGATCTCTATTAAGACCATTTTACTCGGTCACTTTGTTCGCCCTGAGATGCATTCTACTGTTTTGCAGATACAGTAACTTTACCCTACTAGTTATAAACCTGCAATTTCACATACAAAGGGTTACAATAAATTAGCAGTGTGATACTGAAAGAGCAGAGAATGGAAGCCAAGCAACCCCCACAACAAATCCCCAGGGCGTTTAAGTCAGCAGCCAGATCTTCACAGACATTATAGTCCAGGGTAAAGATTTGTTTGTAATAGAAATGCATAAATTAAACACAGATGAAATCAAAGGGCAAGTTCACTGGCAAATCATAAAATGTAAAGTCGCTGGAAACCCGTAGGGCTAATAAGAAAAGCATCTCCTTTAACTTGCAAAAAATATTGAGGTAAAATAAAATACGTTTTTGAATTCTTACATCAAGTGCATTGTTTGTGCTACACTTGTATGTACATATACTACCATACACACAGTACTATACAGAATTGTTATTCTGCTGTACTGTGTGTAGGTGTAGTAGCATTGCTATTATCTGCCTGATTTTATCATTGTCTGTTTTAATTATTGTAACTCGCATGAAAGATGTTGGCTTGATTGGGACTGAGTTAGAAATGAAATATCTCCAGTACAATGTAAATTACATACCGCAGAAACACAGATTTTTGGTCCAATGTCAACATCAGTACTCAAGTAGAGGAAAAAGACATTGAATTGCACCATAACCTTGATGAGAACTGTGGGTTGTATTTCAATGAAGACGCAGAAGATTTCCTTTTTTTTATGAATAGATTAGGAAGCCAGCTTCTCTTCACTGCATGCCCATCCTATTTCCATCTATTTAAATCAGAGAGATACATTTATTTTCTGGGCACGGAATTACTACAGTACTTAAAATTCCATCATTCTGGAATCATAATTAAAGAAAAAAAACATGCAAAATTACACATTAGCAATACCATTGTTAATCCAGAGATTTACATAGTTATTGTTTCTATCTGTATGCATTGTGGGTGCTGCAGAACTGGCTTACCGATGATGATGGCCATTATAAGACAGACCTGCACTGTTATTTTGTCTGTTCTTATCTCACTCTCTCTATCTCTCTTGTTCTTTAGTAAGGAACACACACATTACAGTGAAATGTAGGTCAGCATACAGCTTCTGTGTATGAAATTGATAAAACCCAAAATGGGTCTTTTTGAAACAGAATCAGCTGTAGTGTTAATGTTTCTTTGTAGAATAATTTAGTTTAGTAATCTAATTTATAGTCATTAATAGACATTTTATAGAAGTAGACCTCACACATTTTCTCAACATTTAATAAGGTAATAATAGTAACTGTATTGAATATTGAAATCTGGACAGTCTAGAATGAGCGCTTCCTAAATAAAATACACAAAATGATCTTCTATGATACATATTTAGCTGATGTTTTACCACTGTATTATATGTTGTAATATGTTTTTGTAATATTTCATATCAATCTTTTTGGTGTGTACAGAGTAAATCAATGCATTGGTATGGCTGGCCAGGACAGGATATAGATATTATGACTAATTTTGAATAACTGAGGAAAAAATGGACAGTGTTCAGTGAACCTCCTTTTGAAAGATTGGCAGATCACAAGGTTAAAGAGTTTTGTGTTTTATTTAGGAAGGACAGCAATGGATACCAAGTGTGCAACACCACTCCAAGGTTGGTTTTTTATTTTATTTTAAAAAAATTTTTAAGAGTTGTTGTAATTTATGATTCATAAGTATTGAAATTATACAGCCTGCTCCTAGCCAGCGTGCTACAGAGAATGGTCCTGTAATATACTGCATTCTGATTTACATTGCTATACTAATTAATTTGCCATTGTAAAACCTAAATCTAATATATAATACTATGTACTGTAAATACAGAAAACAAATGCTTCCCAATTTCAGTATTATAAAGCCATTCTCAGTAAACACTGAGCAGGCTTGCTGATGTGTAGCTTGAACCAGCTATTGGAGTTAATTTTATGATTTTCTGAAGGCTAATTTATCAGCACACCAACAGTAAACTAAATTAATTATGTATTGACTGATCTTTTTTATAACTTGAATTTACTGCTCCAGCTTCATGACACGTTTACAATGGAACGGAGTGTGCAGGCTAGGCAGAACATGAGCCACAAAGCTATCGATCCAACGCCTCTTCAGCAGCCTCTGGTGAGTTTCCATGGCAACCAGCACCTGCTTATCTCGGCTTTTCTCTCTAGCCTTTAATACCTGTTGATTGTCACTGACAAGTTATTGGTGATTTTCTCCTGCACTGAAACTAGATTCACACTAAATGTCCAAGGTCCTCAGTCTAAACATGTTTGAAGAGTAAAGTGCAATTTGATCCCAATTAACAAAATGTATAACAACATTAACACTAACAATTTGTTTAAAAAAAAATTATATAACAAAATAACATATCATGACAGATGTGAAGGTAAACGTTCCAATAAAAAGATAAATCATCTGCTTTACTGTAAATATTTTTTTGCTGACCATTTAGAATGGCTTTGATTTAGATTAGATTTATTTCAAAATGTGGGATCAAGGGCATTATTATGCATAGCCAAAATCTACACAACATTTGAATCATCTAATTTTGACATTTTTGAGTTTTTACATGCTTAATGAGGATTTGACCCTACCCAGTGTGATGTTTCTGCTGTCGGTTTGCATATTTTACTTTGCGTGTGACAGGTAAACATGCAAAATGACAACCAATAAAAAATAATACCAATGTGACAGAACACAATGAGCTGAATAGCGTGTTTCAAGTCATTTTAATCAGTCTAAAAATAGCAAAGTCGAATAGACGGATACATGATTTATTGCCTGTAGTTAAACAAATCCATAGCGGCTGAATCCTACATTTTGTTAAACACTTTATTTAGTGCTGCACAATAGAACAGTAATACAGTGATTTCACTTTGTAAAATGTATCAAGATGTTCAGACAATGGACCACTCATCTAGAACAGGCATGCTTGAAAACACCAGATCAGTTGAATACACCCCATTGTGCCTTGCATGTTAAAGCTTAGGAGGGATATATAAACATATGTACGGAGCATCAAAAAAACTTATCGCTTATATTTGGATAAAATTCACTAGATGTCATCGTAAAATGACAAACTCTGTTTTAGAGCAGGTGCAGTGACTTTTTATTGTGTTGATTAACAATTGACATCATGAAGATGCTGCAAAATGATCTGTCGATCTTGGGGAGGTGTTGTGACTCTTGGTCTCCCAGTTCGTGGCTTGTCATTGACAGAGTGTGTCTGGTTATACTATCTTGCCAGGTTTAAAATTGCTGCCTGTGAGCACCCAAGACGGTGAGCCACAGTTCGCTGCCCTAGTCCAGCCTCCAACATGCCGATTGCACAAAGGCGCTGCTCTCTTGACAGATGTGGCATGTTGTTGTTGTTTTTTTTTTTTTTTTTCTGTGATTTTCTTTATTGCTATTATTGAAGCTTGCAATTCAACAGCTGAAATCACTCCATATCCAGTGTTGAATCAACTGTCTCACTAATTAGATGATTAAGTGCATATGTTTCAGTCATAGTCACTCAATTGTGTCATGGTCAATGATGAATGATTGAGAATAACGTAGTAGAGATTGACAGCGCATCATCAAGGAAGAATGAACTTCAGGTCATCCAAGTATATGTACCAACAACAATCTATTCGGATGAAGAAGTCAAAGATTTTTATGAAGTACAAGAACTACACAAACTACACAAAAATGGGAAGAGGCACTATAAGTTCATCATCAGTGATTTCAGCGCCAAAATAGGAGTCCAGCAAGAGGACAAGAATTCGGTCGGCAAATTTGGACATGGCGACAGGAACGAGAGAGACAGACAAGTCAAATTTGCAGAGAACAAGAACAAGAACCTATTCATCATGAACACCTTCTTCCAGAAGAAACCCATTAGGAAATGGACATGGAGAGGACCCAACGGAGTGAAGAATGAAATTAACTACATATTCACCAACAAAAAGATGGTACTAAACAATTTTAACACAGGAAGTGACCACAGACTTGTAAGATGCAAAATACACCTAAACACAGCACTGCAGAACGCGAAACTCGTGATGACGGAAACCAACACAATCAACGTAGAAATGCTCCAGAAGCAAAGCCTGGTGTTTCAACTGGAACTGAAGAAAAGATTCAGTGCTCTTTCAGATCTGCAAAAAAGAAGCAATCGAGGTAAACAAAATCTATGAGGAAGTGACACAAGTAATTGTAGAAACAGCAAAAAACATCGCTGGAACACAGAGTACAAAATGTGACCAGAAGATCACACAAGAGGCAAAATACCTCATAAGGAAAAGAAGGGAAATGAAACAAACAGCAGCTATGAAGTCAAAGAATGAATACATTGAGCTCTGTAAGACAGTAAGAAAGTGCATTACTGAGGATATACAGTCATTCAACTGTAGGTTAGCAGAGAAAACTATTGAAAATAACCGAAACATGAAGAAAGCAAAACAAAGACTAATCATCGGAAGAAAAAACTGATTTTAGCAATCAAACAGGAGGATGGGACTGTCATCAAGAACCGCAAATTGATTTTGAAGAGACTCGAAGACTTTTACAGAAAATTATATCAAGATGAAAAGAGCAACGTAGCAGATGATGAAGACGAGACAGAAAAATGCAACCCGAGGAAGAAGTTCCAGACATTCCACCGTAAGAAGTTAAGCATGCTATCAAACATATGAAGACAGGAAAGGCACCCAGAGAAGACGGCATAACGATTGACCAAACGACTGGAACAATGCATCGGTGATACTTTCACATAAGAAAGGAGATAAAGATAAAGAAGACCTCAAGAACCACAGACATATTAGCTTACTTTATATAATCTCCAATTTTTTTTTCCCCAAGGTACTCACCAACAGACTTCAAGATAAATTTGACTTGTCACAATCAAATGAACAAGCAGGATTCAGGAGTGGATTTAGCACAATGGATCATCTTCAAGTTGTACGGCAAGTGATTCAAACCAGCAACGAGTACGAACTACCACTTTGCATGGGATTCATCGAATAGCTCTCTGAAAAAACAAGGAATTGAGAAAACATAGAGACTTGATCAGCACCATATACAAGAATGCAACAGCCACATTAAGACTCCATAAAAATAGCGACAAAAAAAGGAAAAGGAGTTCATCAAGGAGATACAATTTCCCCAAAGCTCTTCACAGCCACCCTAGAAGACATTTGCAAAACACTGGATTGGGAAAATAAGGAGCTGAAGATCAATGGAGCCTACTTGAATCACCTACGATTTGCTGACGACATCCTCATATTTACAGTGTGCCCAGAAGAATTACAAACAAGAATACAAGAACTACAGGAGGCTAGCATCAAAGCAGATTTGAAAATTAACCTGAAGAAGACTCAAGTCATGTTCAATAAATATACCACTCCATGGGCAATTGCAGTCAATGGGATCAAGCTTGAAGAAGTCAATAACTATGTATACTTAGGACAGTTCGATTCAGCAGCGTAGAACCAAATGTGCGAAATGAACAGAAGAGCAAAAATGGGCTGGAGTGCCTTTGGAGGATTAAGCATGGTTCTGAAAGGGAAACTACCCTCATGCCTCAAGAGGAAAGTCTTCGACCAATGCGTGCTGCCAACTCTAACTTACGGATGCGAAACCTGGACCCTCAATGCAAAAATGACTCAAAAAATACAAACAACTCAATGGAGTATGGAAAGATGCATGCTGGGAATAACAAGAAAAGACAAGAAAAGGAAGGAATGGATAAGAGCGCAAACAAAAGAATGTAAGAGTGAAAAAACTGAAATGGTGTGGGCCGGACATGTAGCAAGAAGAACAGACCATCGCTGGACCAAGGAGATACTAGACTGGATCCCAAGAGATATAAAATGACCAAGAAGAAGACGTCCAGGAAGATGGCAAGGTGAAATTGGGAAACATGGATGAGAGATGCAGCAGACAGGCTTTTGTGGAAGAATATGATTTACACCCCGATAGTGACATTGCTTTGACATTGCTTTCTGTACCCTAAACTGATGGGAAATGTCACAGCCACTGGGATGGAATTGTCAAAAATATAACAGGTGGAGATAAAACTAGTGTGTGGGTGTGAACTAGAGCTCTGCCTAGATGTTTATCTAAAATGAGTACTGCTTACCAGCACTCCGGAGGATTAGTAAATCCCCTGGCAACCCAAACAAGAGCGCTCAGCGGGAGCGTCCACACCGAGGAAAAGTGCTTGTATTTCATTTAAGCATTGACGAGAATAAAATGTGACCCTTTGTTGTGTTAAGGCTTTTTTGTTCTTTCCTCTCATTTAAGTATTTAATTACCATGCTTAGCTCCTTCGCCAAATGAAATACTTAATTTCATTTAGTTGATATATTCTGGACATGAATGAGGAGTTTCATCAATTTGTTTGAAAAGGGTTTCGTGTTCTGCAGCCTCAGTGTTTAGAATAGCTAAAGATTATTCACTAAATTGTACAAACTAAATCTCCTCAACGCATGACTCTGAGCTCTTAGCGCTTGTTACCAGTAAATTTTGCATTGACTTGCTATTCTGCTACTCTTTTTTTAAAGCTGCCTGATACATTGGTTCTGCATATCTGAGCTGCTTACTCCATGTGTCCCTGACCACAGTTTGAGACCAGCAAACAAAGCCTTCTGGTAGTCCCAAGATTCCTAATTAAGAATTATGGTGCCAGGAGTTTGAGCTGTCATGCTTCACAACTTAGGAACTTGGAATGAACAGACAGTCAATAGTCTAAGCTATTTCGATCAGAATTTTCTTTAACTAGCACTGTTGAGCTTCTGCAGGCTTGTACTTGAAAGACACATTAATACAACTGGTATGGTATGGTATGGTTATTTAATCTGCTCTCCAGTAATCTAATATAGGACAGCGTACCATGTTAAATTCTTATAATTGTTAAGTTGTAGATCACATAAATATGGCTTGGTTTGGGTTTTGTGTTTATTTATTTTAGTTTAGAATTAGTCCTTGACACTTGAGTCATGTTGCCTGGTTGCTTGGTGACATGGCAGTGTAGACTGTTGGTAGTGTTCCTGGAAAGATAATAACCTAATCAATTACATGAACCTTACAGGATGAATATGTTAATCAGTCATTACGAATGTATTCTGAATCTATATGCAGAATGGGTATACAGGTAAAGATATTGCAGTGAGTTAGCTTAAGTGCAAGTAACCTTAAACTGGATACTCACCCTTAATGAATACCAAATAACTTCTAAAAATATATACATTTATATAACCTTTTTTTCCTCAATAACTTACCTGCCCCAGTGCTCTATAAATTTGTACTCTTCTCTGCATTAAGCATGGGGACACTGTTTAGGTATAGGAAGACATATAATCATCTTAATAAGAACAGAAGGGAGGCAAATCTGTAAGCTCAGGATGTGTTATGCAGCTTTTGCAGAAGTCAGGCTTGTTAGCAACAGCTGGAAGTCTCAGACAATTTGGGAGGAAGCCAGCTTTGAAGGGCTGCTAACAGTGAGGAGCAGTAAGCTTGAAGACCTTGGAACCTCACAAGCTCTTTGGCTGGATTTCCAGACATTCTGGAAATCCAGGATGTGATAGGAAACATAAAAATGTATTCCAGGAATGGAAAAGTTGTGAATCTGGTGGGTGCCAGCTATTGGAAATGTTTTGATGGTATTACAGTATTTATTCTAGCAAACCTTAAAAATATAGATACAAAATTAAAATGATTGTTACTGACATAAGGAATTAGGTTGTTACCCTCATTTACTAAAGAGAAAAAAACAAATAAATATGAAGGGTTGTGAATAAAATCTCCATTAATGTCAATAACTAGATAAGACGCATCGAATTACCATATATTATTAATTATTATCTGGGCATTTTTACTATCAACATTTGTTAAAAATGTATCTAGCCAAGTATTATGAATATACTGAATAACCATTAAGACTTAATGCAGTGCAGACCTAATGGAGGGCTGTAAAATCCTTTAACCTCTTTTTCGAGGGTGACATATTTTCATTTCTGATCCTTTTAATTGTAAAATAGAGGCTGTCATGAAAAAAGCTTTTAGTAAAATATGCTATTGATAAAATGTATTTCAGGTTTATGGGAAAGGGCTGAAAAACCCAGACTTTCATTATTATACACTAGGCATTTTAAACAAAGCCTGATCTGTATTGACCTTGTGCTTCTAGCTGCTGAAATTGTTCTGCAGTCTAGGTTTTCTAGAAGTTTAAAGGTGTAGTTACTACCAGTTACACACAGGTGGCCGGGAATGTGTACCAAATTGTAAAATAGTAATTAGTTATTATTATTAGTATTATTAGTATTAGTATGATTTATTATTGTTGTCATTGTCATTATTAAAAACATGACGCAATCCATTGGGTATCTTAAACTTCATTTTTGATTTCAGCTTGCAGGGGCTGCTCCCCTCATGGATATTGCAGACCTGCCCCAGCTCCCTCAGCCCTCTTTTCTCCAGAAATCCAAGGCCCCCAAGTCCATGTTTGAAGATGCTGAAAGGATACTGCGAGAAGTGAAGAACAACAAGAAAGTCCTTGAAGAAAACTTGGAAGCCATTATGCGGGCAAAAGATGGAGCTGCCCTACACTCTCAGATTGAGGCTTTGTCAACCAACAGGTATGGACTAGCGCTATAGCAGACTCATTCCCAATTCACATTACAATAGTGTAGCACTGATTAACGATGTAAGCACTGCTTGCCTATGATAACGTGAATACTCTTGATATACTTTAAAATTACACTTGTGTTTTCAAAAATGTGGGTTACTCAGTACTGAGTAGCACATGTCAACAAGAAGAGAACACAAATCTGGTAAATGTACATTTTTCTCTGTCTTTTTGTCTTGCTTTTTAAGGAAATAGTTGCTACAAAGTACAAAATTCTCTCTCCTTTCTGTGAATGTGGATTTTAAAAAAAAAGGTTCTAATGGTGTCTGCAGAATGTATCCTCGGAGCCTGCATACTGGTGGTGTTTATGTAGTGTGGAATGCTTTTGATGAAACTCGGGTAAGACATTTTTAAGCAAGTTATTGGCAGTATCAGAATCTGGCAAAATACGAGGGACCTTACAATGTCGTGAGTATGGTGGATGTATGTCACGGTGATCTTGTATTTTTTTGTTACTAATGTACTTAATGTTCCCAATAGCCAGTATTCCGATCTCCAGTTTTGTCTTTCTGTTTTTTGTTTTTTTTTGTTTTTTTCTTCCTGTTGTTTCTGATTTGAGTGTGTTGTTTTGCTTTGTGCTGTTTCAGCCCTCAACCATGCTATTGTGACAAATCGATTCATTATCCATAAAAGCCCCCTCAGTGTGCTTTCAAGAATCTGATGCTGTAAAAGGTCAGGCCTACTTTCCATGTCATCTTAACACTGACATGGTGTAAAAGTTACAAGTAGAATGTTAGATTAGTTCTGGTGTTTACACCCTGTTTC
Source organism: Acipenser ruthenus (assembly GCF_902713425.1). Lineage (NCBI taxonomy): Eukaryota > Metazoa > Chordata > Actinopteri > Acipenseriformes > Acipenseridae > Acipenser > Acipenser ruthenus. Next base: position 25,030,485 of record NC_081206.1, read on the forward strand.
ATTCATTCTAAATAAGCATAACATAATGTCCCCATAGAACGTCTTGAAGCTCTCTGTCTTGAATTACTCTTTTAATCAGACTTTTAGTTTAATTGTGTTTGTATGGGGTACAAGAAACACCTATGTGTTGTTTTGTAACATTGTAGTGCATTGAAGCTAAACAAATTAGGATGAAAGAGACACCTAAATTGTCATGAAAAGTAACCATTTCCACCACTTCACCACTTTTGCTACTTTTCCATGTTCATTGTTATAAATTGGTGAAACACAGCGCCCCCTGTGGTTCACATTGGAAGTCTGGACAGGACATCATAGGTCTATTTATTTGCTTTAATTTTTAATTAGCGTCACTGTTTAAATAATTTAAATAGGTTCCTTTGCGTACCGCGGTTATTCAAAATAAATATCTAACGGTGCCTGTCAGTCTCTTTTGTGTATTTCTTTCTGTAAAAATATGTAATACGCAAGATTTTGATCTGTCACTGCTTAGATAAATAGTATAGAACCCTATGTGGAAGATATAAATGTAAGTGTTTTGTTACCTTTTCTCCAAATAATTCTGTTAAGTCTCTGACTTTCTGAGCAAAACCTTCAGATAAGAAGACATTTAAGAGTAGTGTGTGCTCATAGCCATGATGAACCGCATTATTGGGCAGGAAACAGAAAAGAAAAAAAGAAGGTTCTAAAACCTAAAGGGCTGATTGGCTTTGCAGCATATTTAACGTCAAGACCATTTGAATGGCTTGACTGACAGTTGCCCTCAGAGTGTCCTCCAAGCTTTAGCAGGTTAAGGCAAACAAAACAATCAGATTGATTGGCAGATGTCAAGGAAGTGTTTACCACACAGGAGCCCGATAATACATTTAATACATGATGTGGAATAGGACTTGGTGTGTAAAATTGAAGGATGTGTGCCAAGAACTTTTGGATTTTAGGTAAACTGCTCCAAGCCTAGTAATGCTGGAGGAAATAAATAGGTAATGAACCTGATATTGTATAATTCTCTTTACATAAAATATATTTAGAACTGGTAATTTGTTTAATACAGTACATTTGTCTGTCTATTGAATCATTGTCTGTCTGTCTTATTTATCTACTCTATATATGTCTACAGTGTGAACGCTCTTTGATCCTCTTGCAGCCAGCCTGGCTTGGTCAATCTATTAATCTTTCTATCTGTTCACTGACCCTATATATTGATGTGTCTGTCCATCTATTTATTTATCTATCAAATAAAATGTAAACATATTTCATGTTTTGCACCATAAGCCCCTGTCATAATGGGTTTTTAAGTTCATTTAGTTGTGTAGAGCTGATAAGTAATTCGATTTTCAGGGGATAAAATAATCAGATCTACTATATTTTGCAATATACATGGTGATTCGAAAGTAAGTTTACCACATCAGTGCACCAACTTTCTAATCACCCTGTATATAAATATAGCAAGACACAGCAGGATTACTGCTTAAAACAGACCCTATTCCAAAATATTAGCCAAAGTGACAAATGGCTGATTGCTTCCTTACAGCCAAACTCAATTAACTATTTAGCTAGGTAATGGGTATTTAGGGAAAATAATAACTCATGCTGTGAATGTGAAACAATATTTAAATTTAATTAATAAATCACATATTATTAATTCACTGTTAATACATTATTAAACTGCATTTAACCTTTGTCCTGATTACTGATAATTTGGTTTTACACAACACTATGTGACTTGCAGGAAATGATCAGGGCAGGCACAGGACTTCATTTTACTTTTGGTGAGGGTTAATAAGTAAACATTATAGCAAGGATCCCTTTTATTTCAATGTGAAAATAGAGTAGTAGTTTCAAGTTCCAGTAAAAAGAATATGAGATTGGATGAGGATCTGGTGTCAAGAGCTGTAATTTTTTTAGGCCTTTTGTGCGAAATTGTGTGGCTTACTGATATCATTGGGTGTTCATTGTTAGTGGTAATATGACATTTCAAATGTTCTTCCGGAGAGGTAATACTGTTTGGCATTGTAGTTAAGGGTTAACGGCTGATATTCATTACAGAACATCAGTCTGTTTCTGAGGCAGGTTCAAGGAGACTGCTTGTACCCTTGTGCATGAATCAGCTGTTGTTGAATTTCTCATTTGTTCTGCTCTCAGAATGTTCCTTCAGATGTCAGCCCTAGTTTTTTTCGGGTCAGACAGATCCTAATGGGTATCTCTCGACTGACTGTGTGCTTAATTCTTTCTCAGCCAAAATAGTCTCATAAGCTCAATCCTGCTCAGCCCCTTCCAGCTGCTCACATCATTAATGACCTTGTGACAGCAGTTGCATATTTGTAGTACAGTAGTAGCCAACCCAAGACATATGTTAATGACACTTGGTGTGCTGTCTGTCGTGTTGTAGACGCCCAAGTGTCTACAACACTATTGCCACCATTTCCAGCTCATTTCACATTGCCTACTTTTAACTTGGTCTTAGTCCCTAGCTGTATGCAACACAGACACACACACACATGTGAGAACAGGATACACACCTTGTGAATGTCAGAAGAAATATTGACAAACAGCTTAAAATATAAAAACATGTGTGTGTGCTTTCACTGAAACTTCTACACACCCTATGAATCTTTGAAATTACTGTGGATGTTTTATGTTGTCTCTTGAATTTGGCAAATGGGTCTCATAAACTGGGAACAGGTAATCAGAGTGAAGCTCAATTTCTTTAGCATTAACTCATTTCAAAGCATCCCTTACAACCTGTACTCTTTCAGATATGTCATTACCTAGCTAAGCATGCTTTACAAAACCCCCAGTCAGGCGATGCATGCATTCCAGTTATTAATCATCAGCAACATCTACAGCAGGCTTTTAGCAGGTAATACTTTTCAGATCCAGAACATAAAAAGCAGCCTTTTGATGGATTACTGTGAGACTCTGCTTCAGGTAGCAGGTGTTCACCCTTACTAAAGCAAGTCCTGGCCAGATCCTGTTCGTGTTGTTGAATACATGTCTAGGGATGACATGCTGATATGTTCACAACGGCAGTCTGCAATAATAACCTCAAGATTGCTTCCCTTATATGTGGATCTTTTGATAGAAGTTTGGCTACACTTTAAATTACATGTCCTGCTTTTACATTGTAACTACCGGTGGAATAAATGTGTTCAAAAAGACAATTTACATGTAATTCGACAGTAGTTACCATGTACCCTGTTATTACAATTTAATGACATGGCTATTCATGCTATTTTAATGTCTACCAGTGGAGCTCCTGGACATACTGTAGAAATAAAATATGTTCTCAGTCTGAGCATACAGCTGTTTGTTGTGTTATTTAGTTAGAGGTAACCATAATGCAGCGGGCCATGCAGAGGTGGAAAACACTGTCATGCAATGTAGTGGGTGTTTGTAATATTTTTATAAATTATATTACAAAACTGAAAACCACATATTTAATTTTTACAAAATGTTTTTGATTTCTTGTTTTAATTTTTATATTCCTTTTTCCAAAAAGGACAAAAAAAAATTCTGACAAAGCTGGATGAAAGCTTATTGCTCTCAAAAGCTGAAAAGCACAGGCACACTGACTCCCCAGTGTTGGCAGAACAGTAATTTGAAAGTAAAGTATACTGCAGGGGTCTCCCAACCCTGGTCCTGAAGAGCTACAGTGTCTTCTGGTTTTCATTTCAACCAAGCTCTCAGTTACTTAACTGAACCAATTATTGGCTTAATTAGTCAAGATAAACACTCCTGATCTTTAGCCATTGGTGATGTAAAGACACCTGTAAGACCTGCAGGTTTGGGGCTGTCCAGGACCTGGGATGGAGACCCCTGGTATACTATATGTGTTGCTCCCCCTGCTGGGAGGATCTGGGCTAGGGCAGTAGTGGTCTGTTTTTAAAGAAACAGACCCTGCCAATGCCTGCACCTGGCTTGTAGACAGACGCACATCTGTTGGCAAATCAGGTGTATTCTTTTTTTTCTCAGGCAGCATGAAGTGCAACTGCATTAATTAAGCCTGGGTATAGCGTTGGAGAGTCAACAGCCAAGAAGTACAGTACTGTGCAAAAGTTTTAGGCAGGTGTGAAAAAATGCTGTAAAGTAAGAATGCTTTCAAAAATAGGCATGTTAAAAGTTTATATTTATCAATTAACAAAATGCAAAGTGAGTGAACAGAAGAAAAATCTACATCAAATCAATATTTGGTGTGACCACCCTTTGCCTTCAAAACAGCATCAATTCTTCTAGGTACACTTGCACACAGTTTTTGAAGGAACTCGGCAGGTAGGTTGGCCCAAACATCTTGGAGAACTAACCACAGTTCTTCTGTGGATTTAGGCAGCCTCAGTTGCTTCTCTCTCTTCATGTAATCCCAGACAGACTCGATGATGTTGAGATCAGGGCTCTGTGGGGGCCATACCATCACTTCCAGGACTCCTTGTTCTTCTTTACGCTGAAGATAGTTCTTAATGACTTTCGCTGTATGTTTGGGGTCGTTGTCATGCTGCAGAATAAATTTGGGGCCAATCAGATGCCTCCCTGATGGTAATGCATGATGGATAAGTATCTGCCTGTACTTCTCAGCATTGAGGAGACCATTAATTCTGACCAAATCCCCAACTCCATTTGCAGAAATGCAGCCCCAAACTTGCAAGGAACCTCCACCATGCTTCACTGTTGCCTGCAGACACTCATTCGTGTACCGCTCTCCAGCCCTTCGGCAAACAAACTGCCTTCTGCTACAGCCAAATATTTCATATTTTGACTCATCAGTCCAGAGCACCTGCTGCCATTTTTCTGCACCTCAGTTCCTGTGTTTTCGTGCATAGTTGAGTTGCTTGGCCTTGTTTCCACGTCGGAGGTATGGCTTTTTGGCCGCAAGTCTTCCATGAAGGCCACTTCTGACCAGACTTCTCCGGACAGTAGATGGGTATACTAGGGTCCCACTGTTTTCTGCCAATTCTGAGCTGATGGCACTGCTGGACATCTTCCGATTGCGAAGGGAAGTAAGCATGATGTGTCTTTCATCTGCTGCAGTAAGTTTCCTTGGCCGACCACTGCGTCTACGGTCCTCAACGTTGCCCGTTTCTTTGTGCTTCTTCAAAAGAATTTGGACAGCACATCTGGAAACCTCTGTCTGCCTTGAAATTTCTGCCTGGGAAAGACCTTGCTGATGCAGTATAAATACCCTGTGTCTTGTTGCTGTGCTCAGTCTTGCCATGGTGTATGACTTTTGACAGTAAACTGTCTTCAGCAACCTCACCTTGTTAGCTGAGTTTGGCTGTTCCTCACCCAGTTTTATTCCTTCTACACAGCTGTTTCTGTTTCAGTTAATGATTGTGTTTCAACCTACATATTGAATTGATGATCGTTAGCACCTTTTTGGTATAATTGTTTAATCATACACCTGACTATATGCCTACAAAATCCCTGACTTTGTGCAAGTGTACCTAGAAGAAATTATGCTGTTTTGAAGGCAAAGGGTGGTCACACCAAATATGGATTTGATTTAGATTTTTCTTGTGTTCACTCACTTTGCATTTAGTTAATTGATAAATATAATCTATTAACATGTCTATTTTTGAAAGCATTCTTACTTTACAGCATTTTTTCACACCTGCCTAAAACTTTTGCACAGTACTGTAATTAGTGAGATTGGATGCTGATCCTCCTTTCATCATAGGAGGATCACTAAATGAAGTGGTAAATCGTCTTTGGAATAAAATGGTTTGCAGATTTTGTATAGATATTTATACAGTAGGTCAATTTCTCTGATGTAATACTCAGGTAATTTTATTCTAAATTCTGAGATACTGTCAGAATTGTCTTTGCTTTGTTGCAGTCGATCACATTTCCACCTGAACAAGTCATTATAACATATTATTTATAATTAGTGCAAGCGGGTGTGTGTGTATCTAGCACTATGCCTAAAACCATTGTCTTTGCTGATCTACAGTACAGTCGGTACTTTTACACTGCTCAGCCTCTCTGCACTAATTACAGTAACTAAGATGTCAGATCTTTGGATGTGCATCCTAAGGTTTTTGTTTTTGTTTTTCATTGCACCAGAAAGTCGCTCAAATACCAGTGATTGAAGTCAGCATTTAAACAACAGTAATAATCACTCACTCCAGGCACATGGTGCACTTCCCATTCGGTTTACCTCGGCTGGTTTTCTTTGAAATGTCTCTGTATGCTTCATTAAATTCCAAGGATGTATTTTTTTTTACCCTCTCCTGGTTTGAATTTGGAAAGCTATGGTAATTAATGGAGAGACATACAACCAGAACAAAGCTAATTTCAGCATGTCATTCTGACCCTGTTTGCAGTTGAAATGGCCTTGAGCATCCTTGACTAGCAGGCAGGCCAAACAATGGAACCACCAAAGGCATTGACATAACCGTGTCTCTCAGGAAACTGCAGTAGCAAAATATCTCATGGCCAGAATACCAGTGTTGATACTGAGGGGTGAATGATTGTGGGGGGGGGGGACGGGACATGTGTTGCCTCATTGACAACATTTGAATTAACCGGATTGCCAAAGATAATGGTTTAATGATGATGTTTCGACAATTCAGATAACTTCAACTTAAATGGCTCTACAAAATTGCTAGTGGAGATGCATTGGATAGCCTTTATATGTTGTGTTAGGGTAAACTACAGAAGTGTCTATAGAAGAGGCAAAGAGAATCTTGAGAATCCAGTGAATGAGAAAATAATTCACATATCTCTTTATGGTATGAGCAGAGTAATAATGGTGCTCTGGCAGGGTTATGTTCACAAGGTGTAGAATGTCAAGGCTGGAACAGTTTTTTTATTTTTTTTTATTTGGGGCCATGTTAACAAAGTTCATAACATATTTTAGTTGGCTTGGCTCAGTTAGTAGTCATTTCTGATACTAGGTCAGAAGTTTGAATACTAGTTGGGTGGTGAAAAAAATAAACCTCAGCAAACTAATCTTCCAGCTCTGTACTCCGTCAGCCAACACTCATGGTTGTGGGGGCGTTGTGTTGTTGAAATTGCTTTTTAAGTGAGACATGAAACTGCTTCTAAGTGCTAAAATGGAGGTGTAAACCTCTATGGGAAAGGCTTATCTCATAGAAGCATTCCCATTCACAACCATTAAATGAATTAGTCATCTAAAGAAGAGTAAAGTCGCCATACTTTCTTTTTTTTTTTTAAAGTAAGGACTAAAGTTGCCAGATGTCTTGCTGTGATTAATTACTCAGGCCTAATTTAACTCATTTAGGTTAACAAAGAAGGCTTACTATCTAATAAAATACTATTGTAGAAATGAGCAGTGTATACTTTATCTTACAGTAGCCAATCCTGTCTAACTTTAAATGAAATCATTATTTAAAAGTACCAAAGGGAAAGGTTTATTTCACACTGTGTTTAGAGTGGAAAGGCTGCAGGATATGGCAGAAGCTTGGGGGGCTGGGTTAATCTATCCCTGTCTTCCTGTTTTAAAGTGTCATTAAATGAAAAATAGGAATCTTTCAAGATGGAAGGCATTACAGTCCCCATGTACCTTGGGCTATAATCAAGAGAAGGGAAAAGGATCCAAATGGCAGTGTCATTGCTGGAGAGCCTGCACAACATTTTTATAGGGTGAAACTGAGAAGACTGAGTCGTCTGGTCTGGGGATGATGGCTGGGTCAGGAGCTTTACTGCATTAAACAGGAATGGTGGGCCTGGAACAGCTGCACTGCCAAACCAGACTGGACTAGAAAGCAGAGCTCATAGTCTTTTCATCTGCCAAGAATCTCCCAAAACCTGCACGCCATATGGTGAGGTAGAGAGACTGCACATGTTAAAATCTGCCATGTATTTAACTGTTTAGTGGTCATGTCTCTGAAAATGCATTGTTTGGGAATTACATAGATGGTAAAAAGATGATTTAACCACTGATGAGACTTAATGGAAATCTATGACTCGGGCTGCTGTCTAAATCTGATCTATTACATGGAAGAAATATTATTGTATTCCTATATCCTCTTGTGCGATAGAGAGAAGATAGACTTATCTGGGGTGTGGCTGTTGTTGATCAGTTTATTAGTATGCATTCCCTCTCTTCAAACAGTACTGCCCAATAGCTACACGTGAGATAGGTGAGAGTGGAGGCTGCAGTCGGCCAAAGCCACTAGCTTCCTGTGCCAGCCTGAGATTCAAAAGCATATAAGGGCTATCCAATTCTGTTTTCCTTCCAAGGTAATCATTATCTTAATCTTCACAGAAGACGGTTCCTGAGTCGGTATGATCAAGATCTGAGATTTGGCGTTTTTCATCATGAATTCGAGCCCCTGCCGAGAATGACATTAGTGGCACCAGATAGTTCAAAGCTGACAGCTCTCTTGGTAATGGAATTATTCTTTTGTAGACTTTCATCTCGGCAGGGGATGATCCAAACTTATTAGAGTAGCACTATGAAGAATGCTTTGCTTTTACAATATTTGTATATAAAAAGTAAAGGTGATGGCTGTGTCATCAAGAATTCATACATATGTGTGAAAGTTATATAATCATTTTAACTTGACTTGGCTGTCAAAATGTTATCATTTATTTTGTAATAGTGGCAGTATATTAATCACACATGTGCATGCTAATGGAATTTTATAACCCAGAGCACAGTATGGGGGGGGGGGGGGGGGGTCAGTCAGTGGTACAGTATCTAATCATCAGAGAGAATTTTTTTTTAACTGATCACAGCGAGATCATGCATTCTTCTTATACCTAGCAACCCCTTCAGAAACGTGTCTGGAGATTCCATATAACAGCTAATTCTGTTCAGGTGCTTGTCTTTTTGTCATTTGGATACTGATTTAATAGCATATTGAACAAAAGGATTGTTATTGTTAGAGACTCATAACTTACAAATGCATGTCAAGGCTCAAAATAAAAGCTTCACCTTGAGTATTTATTGGTTTAATAAAGTTTTATACAAGAGCCAGTGCCTGTGGAGAGACCCATGGTTTGATGCTGGAAGTAATAGTTTGCAGCTGTAAATTGCCCCCATATTCCATACTGAATCAAACTGTCAGTCCTATGGATTAAGGATCATAGGATTGCCTACTTGAAGTACTACATTAGGGTAATGCATGTACATGTTGTACAACAGAATTCGACCCTTGAAGTAACCGGCAATGAATTACCACATGTAGTGTAGCAGTCCACAGGTCCTGCCGGAGTTCTGTTGGAGGTTCATTTTCAACCCCACTACAAAGTCCTATATAGGTCAATATGTTCATCAGTTTTAAAATGAGTGTTTTAGTAATTACATACCATGTAAACATGAACTTACTGATTGCTGCTGTTGCCTTTTTAATGACTAATCTTTAATGCTTTTAGAATAAGAAAAAAAAAGGATGTGGATACTTAGCACTTACAGGGTTAAAACTGGAACTGGATGCAGCTCCATGGATTTAGGCAGTGTTTCATTGTATGGTTTTGGCTTGTACTGAGATATTGTATTTGGAATAAACATACATCCATTTAAAAAAATATAATTAAAAAAGTGTATCCAGTTTACATGTAATGTGTTGTATTTTATTGTTCTGTGCCAATGACTTAATCATTTTTCAAAGCATGGATTGTCGGTGCTGGGGCAGGTGAACCATGTCAAAGGCAATTCTTGTCAACAAATGGACCTAGTGCCAACCAGGTAAAACTGCAAATTATTCTCTGTACTTGCAGTATATGTAGCTTTATGTCCATGTGATTTTTCATCAGAACACACTTTTTAACAAGCTGTTCTTCAATTATATTTCATCATCTTCTATTCCACTCCTTTATTAATTAATTGTTTTCTGCAGTGTACTACTAAAAAATGATCTCCAAATGATTTAAGCAGGATTTGAACTAATTTTCATCGTTGTTGCATTTTTTAAAAATCGAGTTAATGCTCCTGAGACTTTTGGCATGGGCTTCATAAATATCAGTCTGCACTATTTTTCTATTGCTAAAAATCTCTGAAGAATTTGGCACAAAAAATCTGGTCCAAATTCTGGGCTCAGCACAGAGCCTTGTCTGAGCCAGCAGTGAACTTTATCCCTGAGCATTTCCAAGTTCCTCCATCTCGCGTTAGAGTGTACAAAACAGATTGTTTTGTGAAGCTTTCCACTAAAGGGAGCCTTATCATGTTTCAGTTGGAAAGTGATGCTTTAATTCCCCAGTCAGGCTTATAAATATGCAGGTTTATGGTTCAGGAGAAACGTTCCAGGAACTGTGTCTGGAAATTGTGTTTTTTGCCAACCAAACTAAATTTGCTTGTACAAAAACTTTTATGACCATCTTCAAAATCAATTAGAATCGGGTTTGATAAAGTAAAAATGTAATTGTGTTTTGTGTTTTCAGTCCCTTGTTTGTGGCACATACTTGTCTCTAGGTACCTGATAAAATAAATTGGAGTTGTCCCAAATGGTCGTGAGGCTGTCATAGCCTGCATTATGAATTTTGGAGGCTTTCATTTATCATTTGTGAGTACATAGTAATCATGACATTTATATGAATTCAATTGTATAAAACATATATATATATATATATATATATATATATATATATATATATATATATATATATACAGCTCTGGAAAAAATTAAGAGACCACTGCAAAATTATCAGTTTCTCTGGTTTTACTATTTATAGGTATGTGTTTAGGTAAAATGAACATTTTTGTTTTATTCTATAAACTACTGACAACATTTCTCCCAAATTCCAAATAAAAATATTGTCATTTAGAGCATTTATTTGCAGAAAATGACAACTGGTCAAAATAACAAAAAAGATGCAGTGTTGTCAGACCTCGAATAATGCAAAGAAAATAAGTTCATATTCATTTTTAAACAACACAATACTAATGTTTTAACTTAGGAAGAGTTCAGAAATCAATATTTGGTGGAATAACCCTGATTTTCAAGCACAGCTTTCATGCGTCTTGGCATGCTCTCCACCAGTCTTTCACATTGATGTTGGGTGCCACTCCTGGCGCAAAAATTCAAGCAGCTCGGCTTTGTTTGATGGCTTGTGACCATCCATCTTCCTCTTGATCACATTCCAGAGGTTTTCAATGGGGTTGAGGTCTGGAGATTGGGCTGGCCATGACAGGGTCTTGATCTGGTGGTCCTCCATCCACACCTTGATTGACCTGGCTGTGTGGCATGGAACATTGTCCTGCTGGAAAAACCAATCCTCAGAGTTGGGGAACATTGTCAGAGCAGAAGGAAGCAAGTTTTCTTCCAGGACAACTTTGTACTTGGCTTGATTCATGCCAAAGCTGCCCGATTCCAGCCTTGCTGAAGAACCCCCAGATCATCACCGATCCTCCACCACATTTCACAGTGGGTGCGACACACTGTGGCTTGTAGGCCTCTCCAGGTCTCCGTCTAACCATTAGACGACCAGGTGTTGGGCAAAGCTGAAAATTGGACTCATCTGGGGGTTCTTCAGCAAGGCTGGAATCGGGCAGATTTGTCTTTGTGAAGGACGCATGAATCAAGCCAAGTACAAGGTTGTCCTGGAAGAAAACTTGCTTCCTTCTGCTCTGACAATGTTCCCCAACTCAAATGCTCTAAATGACAATATTTTTATTTGGAATTTGGGAGAAATGTTGTCAGTAGTTTACAGAATAAAACAAAAATGTTCATTTTACCCAAACACATACCTATAAATAGTAAAACCAGAGAAACTGATAATTTTGCAGTGGTCTCTTAATTTTTTCCAGAGCTGTGTATGTATATATATATATATATATATATATATATATATATATATATATATATATATATATATATATATAAAGGAGACTGAGTAGCAAGATTAGAGGGCTGTTATCTATTTTAGCTGTGTTTTACATTGTATAGAGGGCTTTGAAGGACAAGATTACAGTTGAATGACATTGTTGGCAAGTGAAAAATTGCAGATTGACATTCATGCATCTTGTCTACATATGGGATATCTCTTGTTTCCAGGCATGAAAGCCATGCAGAGGAGCCCTATGTATCACAATGTGTGATTATGTGTAACTGTCCCTGTATCTTCAGTGCACAGCTTTACACACAACTTTCTTTCTATCAGTTTACTGATGCTCAATCTATGCACTGTACTTTTTTTTTTTTTTTTACAGGGCACTAGTAAATTAGCTTAGCAAACTATTAAAACCATTTGTTTTATTATAGTGAGGCATAATGTTGATTGGGTTTGTGGATAGAGACATAGTTGGCTCAATATCTAGCTCAGGGTGACGTGGATGTATGACTGTAGTGAAGAGAGCTGTTAAATGTACTTGTGATTGGCTTATTGCTGCTACATACTGCAGAGCTGAAGAAAAGTAAAACAGAACGATTAACTGTTCTAATGGTTTGATGTTTTTGAAATGTATTATCTGTTTATTCCTTATGAAAACCTAAAAATTATCATATAAAAAAAGACAATAAAAATGAACATACCCTGTAAATGTAAAAAAGAAAGCACATTTATTAATTGTATTAAAGAAATAATCTTCTAGCCTTGCATACAAATATTGCAACAAAGTGACAAAAAAAGTTTCTTTAGTTTTACTCAGATTTTATTATGGAGGGCTGTAGGTTATGAATGAAAGTAAATAAATGTAGCATTGAATATACTGCCTTTTCCTCTTTTCTTCACTAACCTCTTCTGACACATTCCTGAGGCTTCAAGAATATTGTTTTTCAATTTCAAGGAAATATTAGAAAAACAAAAAAAAATTACGCCCAATGAATCATTCACTTACAGTGGGTTTAGTAAAGTTGTAGAAGATACTGTATACCACATGTTTTCAAAATTTAAATTCCTCAGGATAACAATAAGGGAAATGCTATGTGTTTTTAAACTGGTTGTGAATGTATAATGGGCACTTGAAGGCACATCAAGTGGCACTGTTAAGAAGACTGTCACAAGCCATATTAGGCAAAATCAAAAATCGTGTTACAAAAGTTTGCCAATCTCCCCCATAGCTCTGGTTCTATATACAGTATATATTTACAGTGCCAGTCAAATCCTGCTCTTGCACATAGAAAGAGGTCAATGGTCATGTTTATTGGAACACACTCATTTTAATATATTTTTTGGTAGAAAAACATTTTATTTTAATATGGAGTTTTGATTTCCTTTTATTGTTTTGTTGCCAATTTCAGCTTTTTGCTGGCAGATAAAATTTGCCTCATCAGAACTGGAATTTCCTTTGGTAGAACCAGACATGCATCTCACCATTGACTATTCTTGGCTACACTTTTTTCAGACAGGCAGTTTTCTCCTTAACTCAAATGCATTACTTCATGTGACAAGATTGGCAGAGGTTGAGACTCAGAGACAGTTTAGAAGTTCAAAATAAAGTTTTTAATAAACAAAAATACAAAATAAACAGGCACGAGGGCCAAACAAAGGTTTCAAACACAAAATAAACACAAAACAAAACTTACAAATAAAGTTTCCAGGCTGGGCGTTGCCTTCACTGGTCAAAAAAAACACAGCACACACAAAAACACTTCTTCTCTTCTAGAACTCTCTCTAATGGGAGGCTGAAGCCTCCTTTTATGCCAGGTGGCGCAGTCCTTAATTGAATAATTAATTAGTTGATTGCTCCCACCTGAAGCAATCAATCTGGGCAGGGAGGAGAATTTAACTCCTTCCCTGCCAGTATTTCTAAGGGCAGAGCCCTGCTCTGCCACACTTCAATATCTCAATCATAATTCAAATACTAAAATGTCTTTATTGGATAATCCACCTAGCACATTTAGGGGCTTGTGAAGAAATATACAAAATATAATTGTAATTGCCGTATGAACCTTTTTTTATGTTTTTAAAAAATTTAGTAATCGCCAATTATTTTATTATTTTCTCCCAATTTGGCATATCCAAATTTCACACTGCAGACTAACCGTGCAGACACCTCAGAGCTACAGCGTCGGAGGACAACTCAGCTCTGGGTAGCTTACAGGAAAGCCCACAGGCGCCCTGCCAGACTACAGGGGTCGCTGGTGCGCGGTGAGCCGAGGACACCCTGGCCGACCTAAGATGTATAAAATTCACAGCATATTTTCCCCCCTAGTTTCCTGTTAGACACACCCAGATCACTTGCACGGAGCTGCCAAAGTCGCATTGTCCTGCCAGCCCTTCTAGATTGTGTGGCTACATCTGGAAATGATTTGGCTTGATAATATTATCAATCAGGGAGCAGAGGCAGTGTTATTAGTGTCTGATTTGGCTGGCTCGCTCATGCATTTTGGAGAAAACAGTCATTTTCCCCCTAGAATTACTGTTGGCCAGACCATTGGAACATTTCAGATTTTTACACAAAGTGGTTTCCCTCTGCGGCAATTCATAAGGGCTGGATCTGAGAAAGAAAGGGTGAATATTACATGTGGTTGGCATGACTTGGTCTATGCAGCTTCATAATTAACTCTGTAAAGACTGCTTACGGGTTCATGTATTGTAGTCTGTCAAGGCTAATCAGACTAGACTGTGAAACAGTAGACGAGTCAGTTACCACAAAGCACTGATCTTAAACATGAAATACATTTGATTTGTTTGCGTTCTGTTAGAATTATCCAATGTATATTGAGGTACTCTAGAAAAAGCAGTGTGTTTCTGTGACTAAACAACATAATGACATATACAATTTTCAAAACCAAAAAGCATTCACACAAATAACACAAACATAAAAAGCAAAGAGGACAGCTGAGCTGTATGTGCTACAGCATGTGCACTGGCACACATAAATCACAATGAGGTCTTTATATGATATTGCCCCTATATGTATGGACTATGAAGAAAACATACTAAACATCATATTATAAACCTGTGTTTCTTCTGTAGTTCATCATTACATCCTTAACAGTGTTTTTGGTTAAGCCTACTGGAAATGGAGTACAACATCACTGCCTGAAGATTTAATATGGGCTTGGATATTTTTGAATTATGTTTCATTAGGAAATAGAAAATAGAGATATTATTCAAAACCAGGCTGCTGTTTACATCTTTTTCTGGGTAGATTCTTCAGGGAAATGGTGTGCGATTACTGAATAGACTTTCCATTATGCATTAGAAGCAGCTGCTATGCTTAGAGACTGCTGTCAAAGTAAAGCAGGCTTTGATGGTTAAATGAGGGCATGTTGTCAGCTAGATCTGCTCTGAGTTATATCATCTAGATCTGCTCGTTGTTTTCATTTTCTTTAGTAGCTGTAATTGAGATTGCATATATCCATTTTGCGTAACTATTTGTTTAAATATAATCTGACCAATGTTATTCACTAAAATATATATATTTGAATACTCCTTTTTATTTTTCTTAAAACTGTGCCAAATAACTATAATGTGTTACTAATAATAACTGTTACTGTAGCACTGGATTGCTCAATCCATGTACAATATGTCCTCTCAACAAAGGAATGTAATCCATCTGTTTTGTTCACAATTTTGTCATTATCATGCCATTTATAAACCTTAAACATTGTAGGCCTCAATTGTATTTATTTAATTTGGTTCTCCTTTCTCTGTTACCAACATACTTTTAGCACCCCCAATTTATTATCTGTCAAATAGTATTACATTTTCATAATCTGATTTCAAAGCTCAGTTTTCAAGTTGTAAATGTTTTGTTTATAATATCTATATTATTATTATTATTATTATTATTATTATTATTATTATTATTATTATTATTATTATTATTATTATTTATTTCTTAGCAGACGCCCTTATCCAGAGCGACTTACAATTGTTTCAAGATATCACATTATTTTTTTACATACAATTACCCATTTATACAGTTGGATAATAATAATGAGGTGTCCTTGAGGCCTTTAACAGTGAGCCTGGGAGAGAGGTCAACATTGTTCATGCGGTATTCACAGAATTAAACGAGATTATCCATTTACAGCTCTGGGATTCTGGTGACTAAAATTGGAAAGTATGAAACCGATTTAGAAAGTTACAAATCAGTTTTATATAGCGGTCCCTTGGCATTTTAAAGAAACAATTTATTCAGACGAATGCAGGTTTTAAAGATTATGTTTACTTTGCCCCCAATATCAGGGATGCAACTGAAGAGACACGAGTCAAGAAGACAGTGGATGCCTGGATTGGCACTCTCAGCAAGGACATTCAGGTACGTGAGATTTAGACTGCCTCTGCTTTCCTGTGATCTTTTTTTTTTTGCATAGATCTTTGTTTGTAATGCACTGGTGTTCACATGATGTCAATGAGCGCAAAGTTGTTTTTTTTTGTATACATTTTGGCTGCAAACCAGCACTAATCTGTGAGATTCCCCCCCCCCCCCCCCCCAAATGATTGAGGTTAACATTGAAATCGTCATGGTATTTATGTATTTATTTAAAATGTACCCTTTACTCCTTGGATGAACTAAATCACGTATTCAATAACATACAAGTTAAAAGTTTAATAAACTGGCTTATTCAACGGCATAGCATCTATGCTATCCCCATAAAGCTTTAACCCCCCCCCCCCCCAACTTTGGGACAGTATCATTGGAAACAAGTAGACGAGCCACCCTTCAATAAAGAAAAAATAAATAAATGACTGAATAAATTGGATCCCTTGAATCTTTATTAACTTTGGCTAAGATAGCCTCCAATATCACACTGTCCTTTACTGAGCAGCGTTCAGGATGCATAAGCAATGTGTCCGACTGTATTTCAAAAACACTCAGAAGGAAGACTGACACTATTTTATGGTAATGCTCGACCTTTCAAGAAGGTAGGTGGAGTACAACCCAGGGGGGCATTGTAATTCATTATTCATTGTGATTCTGTAGGGGAGCTTTGACCCAGTAGTACTTGTGCCTACACTGTGGAATTGCTACCTTTTTTATATCCACGTGGGCACAGTAAGCAGAGAACATAAATAAATGAATACAGTGAATAAGCTGTTTGCCTCTGGATATGCACTTTCTGAAATCATCCAGCCTGGAGTGAAAAAAATCTTGAGTTGCAGAAAGTGGCAATTTTCCTTTCCTGATTGCTGTCATAACTGTATTTTTTTTTTTTGCCCTTTCTTCATTCAATAGAGAGACCTGCAAAAAAAAAAAAAAAATAGTGACTAACTGTAACGGGGTACACCCCGCCCCTGTGTGTATTGTATTATTTGTTGTATTATTATTTAAAATGTATTGTTTGTGTGTAAAAGTACATTATTTTATTGTTAATTGTTTTGCAGCATGGATGGGGTTAAACCTCCCCATCCATGCTAAACTACATGTATAAAAACCTGTAGCTTTGGCTAATAGAGGTCAGTGTGTTCAGAGGTGAAACGAGAGAAGTGAGTCATCAGATAAAGAAACTGACAAAAAACAATTGCTACCTGTGTTGCTTTTACACCAGCACGATACTTGTTTGGTTTTGGCTCTGTTTGTTTTGGCCTCCGTGCTGTTTTGTTTGTGTTTGTGCTCAAACCTTTTGTTTTGTTTATTTATTATTAAACGTGTGCATCAGTGCTTCCATACCCCAGCACTGTTGTCTGTCTACTTCCTTGCCTGACATCACCACCAGCCATCCTCAATGTCAATCCTTCCTCGTATCTAATTAACTTTTTTGAATCCTACAGGGAAGGCACAGCTGAAGTGGATATATTGGTATATCCAGAGTCATTCAGTAACAAGTTGGAAGGTTGAAAGGCTAAATAGTAAATTAAAGTCTTGAAATGCCATTTTCAAATATAATAAGTGTTGTGTCCTTTATTCACAGAATGAAATTGCAAGAAAAGATGTTCTGTCACAAATGAAAGTGAAGGAGAAAGAAGCTGGTACTGTTTCATCTCACAAGGGTCATGGTGCCAAGGACATGAAGCTGCACAGAGATGTGAAAAATAAAACCCAAAGTAAACTAGTAACTCAAAGCTCTGTGAAGCCCTTCCAGAACCTAGCAGGAGAACATTCTGAAAGGTCTGGTGCAAAGAGTAGACCATTAACTTTGCAGAGGAAAGAGAAAGCTGCCAAGGTGAGAGTCAAGAACGCTGCAGCTAAACAACAGACGTTTAACAACTATGAGGATGTGTAACAAACACGGCCAATCACACCTGTGCGATTGCAAATGATTATGCTAATAGATCTATTAACAGACAGCGGGTAGGTTTCCAAGGTTTTGTGGGAACTCTTAGTCTACCATTGTGCATGTTTCCATCCCTGACCAGTATGAAGGCATGTTCAAGTCATTCAAGTTACAGGAGTCACAAGCTTTTAAAGAAACAAACATCCATAGAAGAAACACTATGTGCGCTGTAAGCACTTTCACATAGTTAGCTTTTTTTATTATATATAATTCAGTTTCCTTCAGCTTTAAAACACTTAATGTTCTTAAAAATCCTCTTAATATTCAGAATCTCTTTCAAGGTGGCTTTACAACACTGACTGGCACAAGAACTTTTGGACCAACTCCAGATGTTTAGACAGAAACTGTTCTACTCTATGGCAATCAAAATTGGTAATGGTGTTACCACAACTGCAGCCCATCTTTTTACATTGTGATCCAATTACAAACATGATTTTGTAATTCTCTAACAGATGAAAACTATGTAAATGAATGAGCTACACTATGTAGTTTGTAATCAAAATAGGTTGCTGTAATAGGTTAAAATGAGCGATTTGTTGGCTCAGTCACAGATTATCTATAAATAAAAAAGATGGTCTCCTGGACAAAAGACAGACCTCCTCAGTACTCATTATAACATGCCAATGTTACTTAGCAAGCACTGTCACTATGGAACCAGGAGAAACACACACAACCTAGCAACTAGCAGAGTGTCTGACATTTAAGGTTGTCATTAATAAAGAGTGTACAATCTGTAGTCTATTATTTGGAAAATTATTTATTATGTTTTGGTAGATGAAGAATGTATTTCTTTTCTGTTCCAAGTCAACTATTTGCACCATTTAGAAAGAACTTAGAAGGTAACCAACATAAGGTTACAAAGATGATTTGGTATTTACTGTCTTTTGGTGTTAAAAATATAGTCTTTGGCAATCTGGACACCTGCTAGTGCTGGGACAGAGTAGTTTTGTCCTGAAGTTAGCCTACTTTCGACTTAAAATAATTTTTGTAGCCTGCCTTAGTACCTGCACGGCATACACTAATGGCATACTGGTGTTGGAAATTCATATTCATGTCCAGCAAAGGTTACTTGTAGATAACACATCCATTTGAATGAAATGCAGTTGTGAGTGATATAAAACAGAACAGAAAATGACATATACAGTATAGCTAGAAACATAACTAAAAACAACACTGGATACAATGGTATCCACTAATACAGTAGGAAACACAATTCAGGTAAAATATATAAGTGGTTCATTAAAACTTTGATAAGTACAGGATCCAATTTTCATGTCTGTAAGTTGACCACAAATGAAGTCAACCTCTAAACAAATCCAACTCTAATCAACCATCTCAATCTGCACTTGACTTTATTATGGCGCTGAGCCTGTGAAATTTTATTTTAGGTGCCACTGGTTATGCAGAAGTCAGTAATGGAGGATGAAGACTATCTCTCGAGGGTTTATGGGAAGGCTTTGTATCAGGGCCATCGCAGCAGTCTGAAGAAAGGCCCATATCTCAGATTGAACTCTGCTTCACCAAAATCCAAACCCCAGAGGCCCAAAGTGGTGGAAAGTGTCAAAGGTCAGTAAACACAGCAGCAGTGTTTGTGGTACATCATTGGGTTTCATTTGCAATCTGCTATTCTGTCTTTGGAATTAATTAAGATGTGTTTGGCAGTGATGTTATTAGCTGAGCCGTAATCTCTGGTAATTGCTGATGTGGAGGGTGTTTATGTGATTAAATGAAGAGTGCTTTTTATTTTTGCTTTGGCTTTGGCTGGTTTTGTATTCTAGTAGTTTTGGTAGTACTGTAAAAAGGAAGGCATTATTTCCTTTGTTCTGTTTGTAGTCTGTAGGGATATTAATACTTCTTGCTTTGTTTTTTACATTTGTAATGTTTGTTTTATAATTACATTCAGTTAATGAAAGTACAGAGCTAAAGCAAAATTAATGTAAAAGCTTAAAACTGAAGTCTGATATTGGAGCCTATGTTTAGAATAGACAATATATTCCACACTTGTATATTATGTGTAGCAGCTGGGAGTCTACTTGCGAAACAATATTTGGTTGCAAACAATTTTCAGAAACAGTAGATAATGCCTGTTGTTTTGTTGAAGGTCTTTTTTTAAGTAACTGTGAAAGCTGAACAGCTCCAAGGACATCTTCACACCTGTCTTCAGTTTTTACAAAGTGACTCAACAGCAGCCATAGCAATACATTAAACTCTATTGCAGACTGTTATCACAACAATACTTTACATACTTTATTTTCTTCAGATTGCAAAGCCGTTTAGCACTTATCTTTGAAATTGTGACGTCACCAGTGTCACGTCTATTAGAGGTGAATTAAGTCAACGGTGCACTAACAGTAATTTATGGTGCCAACTCAGTCTTTGTTGAATTGTTGTTTACCTCGCAAATGAAACCCCTTTGTTTAGATCTAGTTGTAATTGGCTTCTCAAGAGGTTACAGATCTAATAAAGTGCTAGATTTGACTGCCATCAAACACCAGTATAAAATAGTTAGGATTTTGTATTGAACATTGCTCAAGCAAAATGGCTTTAGTTGCACTGCATTTGACTGGTCCCTTCAAATAAGAAGGCTTGAGAATAGAGATGATATAAAGGTTATACAAACTGGAGAGATATCGTGTACCTTTTTAGCAGAAGTCAACATTAAAACAATGATCTGATTAATGGTGGATTTGGTGGAAAGTAAATAACTAAAGGCCCACTCACCTGCTTAGTTTCTAATAAACTGTGTGATTATGAAGAACAAACAAACCCCTAGCTGATTGAAACTGCTAGATCAGTGTGTTGTTGTACTAATTTGCAAGATAGTTTTATAATTCCTTGAAATCTAATCCAACTTTTTGTTGCAAGCATTTCTGCTGAGCATCAATAACTGTGTTTATGTTGTCTGCATACAAATGAAGTGAAGAGATTTGAATTGGACCGAAAGATTCAAAACATTTCCTGCAGGTCTGTCTCTTCTCTCACCACCTCACTTTGTTGGGTAATTCTTTCTCAGAGCTATTCAAACATACATCATCTTTTAATGCATGCCTTTTTAGGTAATATTATGTATTGTATCATTTTGTAAAAAAAATAATTAAAAAAAACTCAACCTGAAAAGGTCAAGTTTCAGTTTCAGTCGATGGGAATAATAATAACCTCTTAAGCACGAAGAAGTAATTAAAGCAACAGCCAACATAAACAGATATTTTAATTTGCTGCCTCTCTAATGCTTTTTGGTGATGCATGAATTGCTTGGCCTTAATTTATTTATTTATTTTGTGTGGGTGTATCCTCTGATCAAAAGAGCTAACACTTAATCATAAGCTGAAGTTTTGTTTTGCATGCATTAAAGTACAAAGCATTTGCCTATTTTTATGATGCTCTATGCTCTTGATAAAAACATAATTTGAATTAATATTCTTTCTCTAAGAGCCCTTCTGGGAACCCGGTGATCTTGTCTTAGTCTGATTTTGTTTATTATAGCACACCACGCTTCACAAAGAGAGCCTCTTAGGACTTGCTGACTCACCTTATTTTTTTTCCTTCCATAGAGTTGTCACCTTATTGATTCTCTTGGGTTCAAGTGTGCAATTAAAACAAAACAGTTGTTGACCTGTATCAGCTGCTATACTGTACAGTACATGTTCAGTATAGTTCTTCAACAAGATATGTGTAACATGTATATATATGTGTGTGTGTGTGTGTGTGTGTGAATATTTTGATAGGATAATGAAGTTGCTGAACCCATAGCCATGTTTATGTTGTGTTATTGAAAATGTCTCATTATCTAAGGTAAACGCAGAACAGTGATTTGATACCCCTTTAGCTAGTAGCAGTATATCATTTCCGGCAGGGTAGAGAACACTGTGGCAGATGTCCATGGCTTTAGATACCCATGAATGTTGGCTGCACCAGGAAGTGATAGATGATTTATTTTGCAGGTGGGGTGCAACAGAAACAGATCTCTTTCCATATGGAAAAGTTGCAAGACACCTGTTTTTTTGGGGGGGGGGGTTTTCCCTAGCTTATGGCTCATGTTCTGTCCCTTATGGTAATTTTGAGTATCACGGAATCTGATTTAATCTTCTCCCAGACATGGTAGCAAGCAGATTTTGTTTCCATGCTTAAGAAATACTTTGATCCAAATCACCACCAAGCACCAATGGAAAGAAAGATTTAATGTATTTGACTCGGTAACTTAACACACAATAAGCCAGGTGCTGTTCAAAAATCTCTAGAGTGGTAGAGCTCCAACAGCACCTGATACTTGGCCAAACCCAACCCACACTCAGACATGAACTAAAAAGTGTTACTCTGCATGTCAATATCTTCAAATGCACGTACTATAGTAATGATGATTAAAACAAGCTGTCTAACATTTAATGAATATGTAAAAAAAAAAAAAAAACATTGTGCTGCTATAAACATGTGGGCTTTGCTGCATTGCTACAAACACTACCATTTGTTAATATTAAAATAAATAAATACAAATCTTGTCATACCATAACTAATTAATGACCATTTTATTGACCTGCATAGTCATTTGTATGAAACTGCAAAACCATGAAAAGAAAATTATTTCTACTGACTGCATGCTGGTAGATGATTAATTTATTTTTAATACATCACTGTTTCAGTGGTCCACTGTATGCAATACTAATTCTGTATGCCATTGAAACCAATAACAATTTTTTAAATGTTTGTAAGTTAATGTCATCCAGCAATGCGGCATAATCTCTGTGGGTTTTCTCTTATGTTTATAAAAAATATATATATATATTTTATCATCAGTAACAGGCCACCAGTTAATTGTATAAGTTAATCAATGAAGGCTGCATAGTTTTTTTTTTGTTTGTTTGTTTTGTTTTTGTGTCTTTGGTGTCGCTAGTTTGAATACAAAAATTAATGGGGATTAGAAAATGGAATGAGCCATGAATACCACTGCATTAGCAATATAAAGCATAGTGGCAGTTCTGAGTTGTGTCAGGGTAAGGAGTGGGCAGGGTCGCTGGGACAGGGGCACATATAAAAGTATTGCACATGTGTTTTTTTTTTAGGAATCAAGATGAAGTCTGCCCGAACTCAAACAAGCCCATTCCCACTTAAATTGGCAGTGACCAGACCAATAAAGCAGAGACCAATTTCTATACCACTGCTTCCAGAGAACCAGTACATGTTCAGTCCATCTGGAAAAGAGCCTTTATCTGCTATGATTGACGGTCTAGTTGAAGGGCATCTGATCCCTATGGCCATTCCATTGGGTAAGTGTTGTATTTTAATGTGTGTTGAGTTAAGAGTGACGTTCATTATTTTGTTTTCCTAAGTTTTGAGTTTTTCCACATGAAGTCATATCACACTTTCATGCAGTCAGAACTGTTTCTGATATTTCATTGACCTGCAGGGTGACTGTGAAGTCACTTGACAGGTACACTCTGCAGTTGCAACAAAAAAACTGTTGACTGTCAGTTCCAGACAATGGGCAACTACCACGAACTTGGACCTACCCCAAAATAAGCAATAAGTTTTGATAGAACAAATATGCCTGCTTTGCTGTAAAACTCAAAATATAGTACTAGATATGGCCTTGATTACAATAGTGTTCATTAATACAACTTATGCTACACATCTTAACTGCACTACAAGCTCTAAAAACTGATCAAATGAGTATCACGGATAATGTACAAATGTACAATGAATAGATATGGCAGGTTACAACCCAGTAACAGTGTGGAACTACTGTGTGTCGTATATGTAAAGGGTGCCCTGTTGGGGCACTGGCCTCATTAAATGTGCTTTTAAAATACTCCTGGTTCCGGCTAATGTTGTGCTATTGAAGGTCATTCAGCTACCCTGCTGCTGTGCCTGATTGAAGGGGTATTGAACTCAGTTCCCACCTTAAGCAGCCAGAATTCCTGGAAATGACATTGAAAGTGCACACAGGTTTATAAAAGACTTTAAGAACATTTTTTTTTAGATGTAACAGTTGAACTGTAATTGTAATCATGTTAGTCTTCTAATTTATAAATCAGTAAGTGTTGCTTCTATTTTAATCACATTATTAAAATGTCTTCAGTGCTCTGCAGTAACTGCATTCTTCTCCATATCCAGGTAATGGCATTTCATATTTTTTTAAAAAAATGCTCTTGTATCATTTAATTAGTTATTGACAACTCTGGATGTTCTACATCGGTGGCAAATGGCTATAAGAATGGTCCTCATACTCCATTCAGTATGACAGAACTCAAATGGCTGTAAGAATGGTCCTCGTACTCTATTCAGTATGACAGAACTCAAATGGCTATAAGAATGGTCCTCATACTCTATTCAGTATGACAGAACTCAAATGGCACACTATTGGTGTCTAACTATTGACAGTAGTGAGGTTTAGAAAGAGTGTTAAGTGAAATTGATTAATTATGTATCCACCAAGCAAATGCAAGCTGTCCTTTGAAAATAGTAGGCTGCTATTATACAATTTAGAAAAAAGTACCTTCCTTTTTTTCAACAAGAAAATTATATATTGATATTGATCAAATGGTTTGTAAACATAGAAGTAAAATAGAAATGGTCATAAACCATTCAATCTCATATGACTTAAGCATTCGATTATGCTATCTGGGATATTTAGTTTTTGTTCACAAATACTCCCTTTTCTAATTTATACCGAAAAAGGAAATACATGTCAACAAACCACTGTGTCACTGTCCAAAAGATTAACCATACGTGAAAAGGCCCCAAGGGTAAGGACAAAAACGTTTTTTGAAAGAGCATTTGAGTTTTTTTTTTAATTTCTATTTTTAAAGCACTGAAGTAGTTGGTAACTTGTTGTTTGCACCATATTTGATTGCTCAGACAGTTATGTTTCCTCATATTAACAAAAGAAAACAGCTACTTTATTGGTACCATCTTAATGACAGGAGCGCAGAACTTCTGCTAAAGTTTATTCATTCAGCGGTCCAGATAAGCTGCATACCTGCCGTTTTTATGCATTACAAAATCTGAAATACACACTAAATTCAATGTAATGTGTAAAAATATGCATGGCAATTTTGCTGCACAGCTGTCCTGACTCCGATCCCGCCTCCCCTAAAACTTCCACTAACAACTACATCTCCCAGAATGCAATGTACACAAAAAAAAAAAAAAAACATTATCCAATCTCTGGCTAGTCCTGTTGTTGTTGGAGCCAATCACAGTAATAATAAGAAAAGTTCAAAGCTACACAGGTTAAAGTGTAAACACCCCAGTCCAACTGGAACCATCGTCTGAGGCAACCGCTATAAAAAGGTGCCTATAATATTAATCTGTATGGCTTGATATTGAAGTTTTAACATGTTCACTGAGTTTAATGTTAAAATATAAGTAACGTAATTAATTTACTGTCAGTGTGGTACCTTGAAAAAAATGTGCTGATAAAGAACCTTGTAGAACACACGCATGGTTGTACAGCAGTTCAAAGTAACATTGCAGTTAAAATGCAAGGCTCTTTTTTAATGCCTACTCCATTACCATTAAAGACTGTACAGTATTTATCGAAATTACTCCAAGGTAACGTTGCATTTTACCCCCTGAAAATACATTTTACTCTCTCAGTGTTAAAATTAGAGGAAGTTACTCTCAGACCCCAAACCTGGCGCTGTATTCAATGCAGTACAACACGTTCTGTAGCTGCGAAAACAGATGCTAATAACATATACATAGTTCTTGGAATTCTAGTCCATTACAGGAGAACCAATAGACTTTGAGCTGGTGCGGGGGTGGGAGGGGGGTTGCAGCTGTTTTTAGGAGCAAAGTTTGCCTCCAACAGCAACTGTTTACAGAACCTCTGCATGGGAAACAGCAGCTCCTGGAAGGTCAACAATCTTTAAAAGCTGACACAACGTCTCTTAATTAATATGGTTCTCGGGGCAGATCGGATCACAATTATGTGACATTACAGTTATTCAGCCTGATTAATTAGCAATCTCAGCTAAATAATAATTTTGCAGCCCTTAGATTTGATAAACACCGATACAGACATAGCCTATACGCCCTATATAAGGATTGAAGCTTAATAGACAAGGGAAATGATATAAATGATATAAATATATATGCTACATATTTAGGCTTCAGAGCA
The DNA here is from genome assembly GCF_902713425.1 of Acipenser ruthenus. Lineage (NCBI taxonomy): Eukaryota > Metazoa > Chordata > Actinopteri > Acipenseriformes > Acipenseridae > Acipenser > Acipenser ruthenus. The sequence continues at coordinate 25,056,663 of NC_081206.1, forward strand.
CACTCACCTGTAATACGCTACCCCATCTCCCTTGAGGAGTCTTTTCAGAGGCTTGAAAAGTTAGTAAGCATGGCAAAGAATTATTTAAATAAAAAAAACAATAGGGAATTGTTCAATCAACTGCAATGAAATGTACCTTATGTTGCATTCTTCAATAAAATAGCAAACCTGGTCAAACCCCCAAAAAATCCTATCCAGGTAATTTATTGGTCAAAAAATGAATAAATAATGTTTTAAAAAGGAGAAAGATACAATAAGATATTGACATGAAAAGTATTCAGGCACACCTTGCCATCAACCCTTTAAAAATTGAAATACAAAAAATACAGTCTGGACAACTTAATTGATTATCGATGGACGAAATGCAACAAACTGTTATCAAGTAGTATTGGTTTGTTAAAACAATTTTGTGTTCCATTTGTCCCATTTCATGAATCTTGAAAGCAATAAAAATACCTAAATATATTGATTTATCAGGTTAAAAATCAACTGCCCATGTAAATTATTACTTATATTAAATATCACTTTTTACTTCTAGCTTTAACACAGGAAAAAAAAAGCTATGCAAGCCTTAGGGGCATTTAAGGATGAGATTGAATGACTGCAGAATGGTTCTGACCAACAAAAGAGAGGAGCTCTAACCATTTCCAATTCTGCGCAGGGATTCTGCAGCCAGTCTATAATTATATCTGCAATGCAGTCGGCGTATCATTAGTCTGCAGTTGCCACAGTGTCACTGTTGATAGTTGTGTGGTTAATAGCATTTGATGGCTTCAGGCAGGCATCTCCTGGCATAATGAAACACTCCATGTACGGTCTCCTGCTTACTGCACTTGAACTATTCTAGACATTAAGTTTTCTTTTAATTATTATTATTAATTAAGATATTAATATGAAACCCGATTCTACCCATGCCTCCTCATTATCTTTCTGTTCCAACTTCTAACACTATATTGTTTATGTACCAGAAGCTCGTCTTACTGTATGTAGTAACTAAATAGGACACAATCTGGACATTGGAAAGCGATTGCTGTCAAAATCATGTCTGTTAGCTGTCATTCAGACTGCAAAGCAATGCACCAGTGATGTCTATAAACACAGCTGCTAAAGGAGGAAGTGTAGCTGTGTGATTACAGCAGAAAAATGGGAATAAAAACGTGGTTGGATTGATGTTTAACAATTAGATTCTAATACAAGTCAGCTCAGTTGTTTGTGCCTTAGTGTCTGCCATTTCAATACTGTGTTTTTAATATATCTCTATGTATACAGCATCTAACTGACATAAAATAGTAAACTAAGGACACCCTGATTTTCTGGAATGTTTTGTAAACATGGTTTCTGCGTCACCCACTCTCCTGACCTGCATTTATTGATTTGACACAAAGTATTAAACAGTTACATTCTGTTCTGGTGTGGGTAACAAGCACCAGGCAATGCAATCAGTCATTATCTAGGAACCACAGTATTATCCATGTATGTCTGCATGAGTCAGGGTATTCTGATGAGATCTGAGCTGGCTGTTCATCACTCTAATAGTATGTCTAGCCCCCACAGCACTCTGATACCTGGGGTAGTTTGGGTCGTTTCTAATTGGGGTCAACTAATGGCAGTAGTGAACATTTCTCAGTCGTCTTTGAGATTTAATGTGCATACCAATCCTCCTCACTACATGTTTAAGATATATAATCGCATCAAATTGTATCCTTTTCATTTAGGCATAGCAAGGAAAACATCATTTCTAAGCATAAAACCCAAAAGAGCGATGGTAGAGTAGAAAGATTTGACTTTTGGAAATGCTGATTTCTATCAAAGGTAATTGACTAATCCATTTGACATGATTTATCATTGGGGCCATGTCCTCATGTTATAAGTTTCCCATGGTAAAATTATGAAAAAGTGTAATAAAGCGTAGTGAAAAAAACATGGTAAGCAAGCATTGTAAAGCCTCTGCAGGAATGTTCAAGTATATTAGAAAATAAAATCATGGTAAAATATGGCAAATGCATGTTAAAACTGAGGGGAACGCATGGAGAAAACTGCAAACTGAGTGTACAATTTTACTCTAATAATATTTTATAAGGGTAGAAGTAAAATCCTAAATTGTGTTATGGCATAAGGATTTTAGGGTAGAGAAGTGAAGAGCCAAAAACATCCTACATGCTGAGGTTTTCTAGTTACATTTCATATCAAAGTTTAAAAAACTAAAATAGATGTTAGTAGCTTTTTAATATCAGAAGATTTGACCTAGAATCAATGTCATACAAAATTATATTGAAAGCTGGAAACAAAAAAATAATTTTCCGAATTCTGCATATAATGTGAATGTTAATACACATTTTAACTAGTAAGAGCAGGTACCATCAGCTTCCTTGTAATATTTGTTACAATTTTTTCAAACCAAAGATGAAAGTTTTATAGACTCATTAATAGATCAAACCTAGTTTGGGAGGTCTTTTGAGTAAACCATTGTAATATATTTAATTGGAACTATATAGATTAAAGGCACCCTAATCTTTGTTACTCAGGGCTCCCCTGGGTCTGCTTTAGATATGGAATAGACCCCAAGAATTTTTTTAAATCTCTTTCATCTACTGCTGATGTGAATTTGAAATGTGTAACTAAAGAAGGGTAGCTAATCCTAGCAAAACTAGACCTTTGTATCTTCCGAAGCATGGCAGACTATAGATCTGGAGGTCTCTTTTCAACACTGAGACTTCTCTTTTTAATGTGAAAAAAACAAGTTTTCTAAAGGGTCTCTCAAAAAATACTTTTCAGAGTAGCAAGTGAATAAAGAACACACAGGAGCACTCTTTGTTGGTTGGTGTGTGCTATAGGAAGAAGACAACCCAACCAACTGGGAGTAATTTGTTCAAACCCACAGCACAGAAGACTGTCAACACACTTGTCCCTTACCTACATTTTAATTACTCGTCACATACTTCACCCATAAAAATATTGTCTGGTCCACCTGGGGACACATACCAGTAATTATTTCATTGTTTATTATTATCTGTTGCTAGGCTTTAGCATTTCTGTTAGATAATTGTTTTTTCATCCACCCAACAAAATCAAAAGTCTTAAGTAAAAATGCCAGTTTTATCTGAGATTCTGAATCATTAGATTTCAAAAATATTACATACCGTAGTTTCCTTATGTAATGTTGACAGCATTATTGCTGGTTACTGTCGACAATAAGAACTGAGATTTAATAAAAAGTTTACATTTTATTTAGATTCCTAGGGCTGCTGTTCGTGTTCTTTAGTGAAATAAAACAAAACACTGAAAAAAACTGATTTAAATCATTATTACTCTGAAATAAATAAATAATAATAATAATAAGAGAATCCTTTCTCTACTTTCAGATTTTTGTTGGAGAAAAAACAGCAGATAAATATAGCGGTTTATCCTTCCCTTCCCTTTTTTTTTTTTTTTTGCTCCACAGAGAATTTCACTTCTGTAAATTTCAGTTATTTTCTAAAAGAAATGAGATGCTGAAAATTCATAGCTGCAACTTCAAACACTTTATTTTATATAGTTTGCAGAATACTTCAGATGGTTTGGAGCTTGTGAATGAACATATAAACTGCTTTAGGTACAGCAGAGAGCTCATCTATTAGGTATTAAGTCTTTTATTTTGTCAAAATCTGCTCGAGCAAAATTGAAGCATTTTCTCACAAGCCAATATCATGTTGCTAATACGTATGTCAATATTTTAAGGAATGATTGCAATACCTTTGATTTTTGCCTTCGTGTATACTGGCTGTAGTGTATCACTTGATCGTTTGTTAAACAAAGATGAGGAATATAAATGTGTTCACTGACTTCGGTTGTCAGGAGTAACAAAAAGGTGTTGCAGCCTCAGCTAAGTTGAGCCACTGATGGCCTGGTTTAATCATGCATATGGAACCTGTTTTGACAGCTTACCTCATGGAGCTAAAGATACTGTCAGTCAGTTACTGTTTCAGCAGATTTACTTTGTGTCATAGAGAATGTTAACCCCTTAAAAAAATGATGAGGGACTAGGCAAGTTTATTTTCATTTAATAATATGTGTTGCTTCTCGAGTGGGTGATCAGCTACACATTTAGCCACTGATCTGGAATGGTCATTAACTAGGCTGTGCTGTCAATGGACTCAGTATGTCAAGCCTGGGTTGCCTCAGAGAATATTGCTACCTTCATAGATTGTTAGTTGATCTGAGAGACTGCCAACAAAGATTCAGAGTAGGATCTGTTCATCTAATGTGTTCTTGAGGCCGCCTGTCTCAATGAAATTGATGTGGTTTGAATACAAATATTAGATGGTTTAATTTTTGAAATTGATCATAATGACATCTGTCAGCCACAAAGTGCCTTCCAGGGTGATTGCTGTGCAGCGAAGATTATAAGATAATACTGTACATCAAATGCTTGGTCATAGTACTGTTTGGATGAACTTGCTGTTCTGTGTAAAAAGGACAAATATTTAATTAGACCATTTGTGCTATAAATGATTGCACAATGGATTGATGCCCAGTAAAAGACATTTAAAGGTGAAATGTAAAATATCATTCAGCTGCTTGTAAAGGTCTTTTACGGTTTTACAATTGCAGTGAGTTTCTTTTGGGGATTTACACCATAATTTATTTCTACTCCAGTGTTTTATTCAACTAAAGAGAGGCTTGTTCTTCAAGAGCATGTCTCCAGTGTTATAATGCTGCTGTTACACAAGCTGGATTGAGTATGACTGAGGAAGCATAACACCTATTTTGGGATATGTTGAGATTATACAGAAAAGAAAAAAATACTACTACAGTACCAGGTTAGGCAACTATTCCTATCCCATACTACAGAAACTCCTGAAAGAAAAAAAAAGTCTAAGAGTCCATTTTCTGAAGGGAAAGGGCATCACTTCTGTTTATGGATTTATATTGTTTTATATTTTAGAAGATGGGGGAAGGGGACTATTTTGTTAAAAAAAAAAAAAAAAAAAGCCGTCATCAATGTTGATAAACCATTTTGTTTTGTTCCAAGACTTACACATTCCCTTCCTCATAATGGAACAGAGGGATGCTGCTGTAAATTTAACACAAGCCATGCATATGAATTGTCTGACAGACAAATGAATGGCAACACTTGAAAAAAAAAAAAGGAAAATGGACTGTAATCAGTACAACATCAACACAAAGTCATTACAGCAACCGATAGAGCTTTGATAGCAAATTGCTTGAAAGAAAAGCAATTTCTTGTAGAGTACTAAACTATCACTAAAGCACAAGATTCAGCCTGTGCTGTTAAATTCTGGTTCAGTGGAGGGGGAGTAGCAATAACAGTAGTTTTTATGGTTCTTTTCAAAAAACATTTACTGCAAGTACAATTAATTCATGTTTGTATTTTCAAGTAACTGTTCTTCCAGTTACTCAAGGACCCCGATGCTCATGATTCTTTAGATTAAAAAATAATAATAATGTGTTGCCCAGTTATGGTACCACACATAGCAATGTAAAATGTCAAACAAGTGAGTTTTTACCAAAGAAATCTGGTTTTCATGTCAGGATGTAGCTCGTTCCACTAATGAGGTGGTATGCCATAAATGATCTGCTTTCAGTGTATCTCTAGCAAGACCTCAAGCCAGTTTAAGAAATGTCTGTTGAGTGGAAACAGATGGGCCTTAGATGTGAAATCAAGGACACCCCACGTAATCATAGGCAGTTTAGAGGAAGACAAGATTAAAAAGGGGCCACATTACTGAATCACAATTTTAGATGTGAGGTGGGGGAGGTCAGATGATGGTGATTGCCTGGGTTGTTACATGCTTTGTTGAATGACCTGTCATCATTCAATATGCTGCTTCCCAATTTGGTGACAATCCGGTTTTAACTGTCTTATCCGTGACTAATACTTTACATGTGTTGTGCAGACATTTGTGTTTGTGAATGGGTTGTGTAAGAAGTTATGTGAAGTATAGCGTTTTAAAATAGTTTGGCATGAGGCACAATTTTATGAGAACGGACTGGAATGTGTTTTTTTTTTTTTACTATTAACCATTTACAAAGACTGATAGGGTCACTATTTATAAACATATTCTTTGTTAATCATACTTGGAGTCTCCTGGCTGTAGAAAGAATTGCATTTTCATGTTATGCCTGACAGACAGGCCCCACAGGCTCATGGTATTATTTACAAATCTAGATTATCACACCTCTTGCGCAAAAGCTGATTTATGGCAACCGGCATAAGTAATAATAAGAGCTATACTTACTAGTCAGATAGAGCCTTTCCTGTCTCCAGAAATTATGAATTCAATTTTACATTTCGATCTGTTTTCACTGGTTGTGGAGAAAGGCCAAATACGCGTACTGTGATTTTCCAGTCCTTATCTAATGTCTAATGTGTTTCTTTTTATGTTGTGTGCTGCTACTCCCTGCTGACCCTCCTAGTAGCAGTTCAAAATTGTATTTTAATGCTAATGTGAATTATACAAAATTGAGCTTTTGTTGTTTCGTGTACAGATCTGTCATATGTTCTCGAATACTTCTCTTGAAAGTTTTAGGGTTCCGTTATTTAATGGAAAGAAAGGGCCACCATGAAATGTATTTGACAACTGCTTTTAACCATTTTAGACACAAAAAAACAAACCATGGTGTATATAGTTTTTACTTTACTCATAATGATGGCTTATTCAACTCAGCAGATGATTAGGGTAGAGTTTGCATTCTACGGTAAGAACATCCTAATTAAAATACAAACTACATACAAACCATGCTCACGGCTGCAAGTAAGCAACATGCATTTGTAATGTCTGAAGGCAGAAAAGTCAACAGCTACACCAGCCTCCCTGTATGGGTTGCTATAATGTTCTTTTCTATATGGCCCAATTACTCCATTGCAGTTTCAAAGAGGTCTTCCACAAGTTTTATGCATTTTTAACTCACCTTGATGCTGTTTTTAAATATTTCATACAACGGGTCTTGATCCCCGTTGCTAACAACATTTTTTGATGTCTCCCAGGACCCTGGTTTAAACAAGAAGCCTTTAATTTATGTTTTCCTGGTTGAATAACCTAAATGGGAAAACCTGAGTGAATGCTAGAATTAGCACCAGTGTGCATTCTTAACAGCTCTATACAGTACATGTGTAGCCGGCTTTATTAAATCCTTAACATTGTTAAATAAAGTACCCTGCTCTTATAGGAATACTTTCATAGAAATAAATACAGAATCAGCAAAGAACAAGTCCCTGCAATGACTGGCAGAGAGAATCCTCCTAAACTTTGGCTGAACTCCTTTTTTTCAAGCTGTGTTTCTGAAACGTTTTCTGTGGCACCACTGGTTGCTAAGCAACCTTATACATCAGCCGACATCACCAAAAGGTAAAGAACAATGTCATGATTTATTTGGGGTTCCAGCACAAACACTGGGTTTAAATAGAGACGCTATCTCCAGCAACCCCTGTTTTCAAAGGTCTTTTCACTTGGGTGATGAAAGATGATTATAACCGGGTTGGAGATGTAAAACTGAAATAACAACATAGCCTCTGTTTAAAACTTTGATTTTGAATGTTACTAGGGTTGCTTTCAGGTGCAGGAAAGGTGCTTAATACTCAGCTGTCACTGCAAATGGATTTTAACTGTACCATATATTTTTATATTACAAGAATCTAATGTGACCAATCTTATCAATTGTAAAAAAAAAAAAAAAAAAAACACAACTTAGGAACCAGGGCCAGTAAATGTCTGCTGTATCTGATGGCTGAAGTGAGAATTACATCCATAACAATATCCAAAAGAAAACAGAGCTGCTTCCTTTATACTTACCCATACCGTACATCTTACTAAATAACTTTCGAGCTAGTCTTACAATAATATCCAAGAACCAGAATTGATTATGATTAAGTATAGTTCCAAAATAAAGATGATGATGTTTTTTTTGTTTTTTTTTAAATGTATATTTCTATAAACAGTGAACGTTGGCATCTGGTTTTCACTCTTGGTTTATTTTCTTTTCTTTTTTAGCGGAGATATTTTTTGTTCACAGTTGATTTTATGTCCAGGATGTGTCCCTCTTCTTTATAATTAAAATATATTAGGAATAACCTCTTAATTATATCATTTGTATTGTCTAATTTGATGGTATATGGATATTTTTGGCTTTGCAATGTTCGGGAGCAGGATATTTCTTTAAAACTGACTTTCATCAGCTCCTTTTAGTTTTGTTCTCAAACTATAACCCTTTGTTACAAAGTCATGTGGAAAGAGATACACCTAACCATCATGACAAACCTGTAAGAAAAGTTAATTTAAAAGAAAAAAAAAAAAGATGAATGGTCTACTCCCAGCAGTAATGCGAATCAGACCTAGATACCTCAGAATTGAGGCCAGAACTGGGGGAAGGAGCAGTCATGGAAAACTGCATTATAAAATCAATTTGCTAGAATGTGACCAAAACACAAATTGAAATTCAACTGGAGAGCACACAAAAGAAAAAAAGAAAAAAGACACAACATCTAATGCCAGAACCCTCTCAATAGCAACAATTATAAAGGATTAACATCTCTCATGCTCTAACAGGGAATGGCTACAGTATAGTAGCACTGCCAAACCTTGAGCAGTATGACTTGGAGAGGAGCTAAATCGCTTGCAGAGAGTAAGAGTATTAGAAGAGAATCATTAGTGTGATATAATTTCCATCCTCACAGTTGAAAAAGGTTTCCAGCTCAAAACATCCTGGAAGAAATCACTGAACAAACTGGAATGGAAACAACACGTAACTTTTTGTGCATTATTATATAAAAAATGTGGACAACCATCCTGATCAGTGATACACAGACTTGAGTGTCTTTGCCAGATAAATCATGTCAAAAACCTAAGGAGCTCCTAATGTAATGTCTGGACTGGCTCTCCTAACATTGCTCCAGCAAGCATGAATGAAGTTTTCCTATCTGCAGAAAGGTCCTTATAATATAAGAGCATCCTAATCCTGTGTGCCAGGCACAAGTTATCTCAAATATACTGTGTAACGCCAGGTTAGGTAGCATCTTGACTGAGCAGAGTTACTGGAAGGACCCCCAGCGGTTCAGTTGTGACTATAGGGAAATTGATACAGTGATTTAATACTGTGTATATAATTGAATGGGGGAGAAAATGTTCCTCACAAGCTGTCAAAACATCCACTATTAGTATTTGACTGGTGAGCTGAAGCAACATTTTCAGGGGGACGGTATTGTTTAAAGTGGGGGAAAAAAACATTCTTACAAATGTCAGTCAGCTAAATCAACACCATGGTAAGTGTAGTATAACATTATGTGAATTTCACCATGGAATGTAGAGTTCTGTGTCACTTTAACAATAACTGCTTATGACATAATACATCATTTCAGGGTTATGCTGATATTCCCCACTACTTGTACTTGCTGCAGTTGTTTAGTGCCGTTGGTGAGAAATCTCCTGTACCCTTTCAGCAAATTCCATCATTTCTTTGAAAAGCAGAGCAGGATGAGGGCTGTTTATTCCCAAAAGGCCGTGGCAGTAGTGCTTTTCAATCCTTGCCGACCTAACTCTCCTTGGATCCTTTCCAGGTCCACTAATCCTGGAAGAAGGCAGGATCATCCATCTGGAACCACAAGCTTGTTACGTGGGGGAGGTGACAAGCAGTAATGTACTGCAGATTTTGGGGCCATTGAATAAAAGAGAGTCACATACCTTAAATGTTGCTACAAATTGAAACAATATGAATCATTGTCAGATAAATTTTCCTTTTAAAGTCTCAAGTTCATAATTACCAAAGATGAATAGTTTAATCTTTGTTCTCCATAAATCAATCACTCAATGATGTCTGTCAAAGAATTTGGTTTGATAAAGGGTCTTCATATTTCACCTCAAAATGGGCCTTGTTTTCTACTCTGTGTAAAGTAGTCTTTATCAACTGAAGATTCTCAGTTATGAGAACACCCTGTTAATTAGATTGGGAACTGTCCCTTAAAGGATTTGGAAGTACCTAATCTATTGCGATCTACCCATACAGAGACTTCCATTCTCTTTTTTCCATTCTCTTTTCCATTAGGTGAGCCAAGAATGGATGGGATGGCCCCACAACCTGCAGGTGTGATTATCACCACCCGGCAGCCTGTCACAGTAACTACCTCAATCCCCCCATCTCCCTCCAAGCAGAAGACACAAGTGAAGAAACCCACCGTTGCTGTGATAGAAATGAGGTCAGAAAAAAAAGACCCACCCAAGTTGTCTGTGCAGGTAAAATATGCATCTACCACTGGTTTGCTAATGAGTCTTTATGGCAACTCTTTCTATGTATGCATCCTAAAGCAGTGTAAAATGAGTGGAGCTCAGTATAGAGCGCTCATAATGAGCACTGATGGGTCAGCAAAAATGTTGGTTGAATTATTTTCTCATCTTCTTCAGTTGTTCATTACAAAGTATGATAAAGACACACTATAGGTTGTTCTAATTTATCTTTATATGTATTTATTATTATTATTATTATTATTATTATTATTATTATTATTATTATTATTATTATTATTATTATTATTTTAGGTGCTACCAAATGTAGATATCAACAGCATCTCAAGTGAGAGCCCAGCGCCATCACCTCCTCCTGACCGCACAGAGATTCAGGTAAAAGCACCATATGAGATAAATAACACTATAAAATCTTTATTTTATGATGCTTATGTTATCCCTCTGATTCAGTGTCATGCTCGGGTAAACCAAGCCTATTCACTATTTATAAACATTTATATGTTTGTCACGCATTGTGGTTGTAATTTAAAAAGTCTATCTTATGAATACCTTAGAATTGAAGCTACAATAAGGACTGTGGGATATATATACTGTGTATATATATATATATATATATATATTTTTTTTTACGACATGATCAACCTAGTTTTCAATTGCTGCTAAAGAATTGTGATTGTTTTGTTCTCTGGTGTGCACATCAGAATGTGTTGTTTGAAAGTAAATTGGTGACCAAAGTGAGACAGGTTACTTAATCATGAATCCAGTTGAAGGTATTCAGTGCCGTGATGTCCAAGTATCTGGTGAAAATATTCTGAAAATATTACAGATGATTAAATTGTTCACTTTATACTGTAGAAATGTCCACATTTTGAATTCCGAAACCTGAATCTTAAAAAAAATGTAATCCGATCATGGGCAGTCACTACGGTACACTAGAAAATCCTTTTTGCTTTGGCTGAAGTGTTTCAGCACGGATCCTTTGAAGTATTATCTGGCACAACTGGTTGCTAAGCAACCTGAAGTACGGTTAGACATAATTTCTGTGTTAACACTTTCAAAGCCAGGTTTTACATAGAATGGTTCTGCAACAGAGAAAATAATAACAAGCGTTGAGACACTTCTCGTCTATCTATTAAATTGATCAACTAACATTCCTAGTCACGTCTGATGTGGAGTCCAGTCTGATAAAGCCAGCGTGAAATGTCCTAATTCGTTGAAATTGTCTCCGATCTGTTCTTTTGAAGATGGAGGATAATATCGCAGTACAGGTTCAGATTCAATTGGATCCAGTTAAACAGACAGAGGCCAAGATTCAGCAGATGTCTGATGCTAAATTGTGTTACTCTACCTTGATTTACTTCATGTTTGTATTCTTATAACACAGAATAAACCTTGAATTAAAAAATATGTTATCCCTCTATAGAAATAGTGTATTATTTGATTGCTGGCATATTATTTTAAAACTTAACTACAGCGGTTTATGAAGCAAATAAAAGCGCTACAAATATGTATTGTTTGGTTTTTTATTTCACCTGTCAGCTTTTTTGATGGATGACTAAATTATCGCAGCTTTCATACTGGCAGGGTGAGAAAGAAATGAATCATAAAATGATTTTGTCAGAGAACCATATTACTTTTTTGCTTAGGGAATTTTCCTAGTAATCTAACATGCATGAGATCAAAGGAAGATTTAAAACAATAACAAAACTAAAATTACATTTATAAAGTACCTTTCATGGCCAACCACCCCATGGTCATGGGCAATAGCATCTAGGTTTTAGCAAAAAACATTAGGCCCATTTTATAATTAAAGAAACGGCATGTGCAATAAAATTGCTCCAAGCTCTGTAAGAGACTATTGATTTTTGTTGTTCTATCATTTCATCCTTACAAACTGCTGAACATGCATACGCTTTCAGCTTGTGATATTGTCTGCATTTCCTAAAAGCTGTTAATTGCATTTTTAAAAAGCCAGGCTTTTTATTTTAGTTTATATTAATGCTGAGATCCCTGTTTTTCTGTCTGAAAGAAAATTATTTTAAAATGTATACTGTATGTTTAAAAAAAAAAAATCAGAGAGTAATCAGCCCTGTCTGAATTTTTTGCCAAACTTTCTTTTCTACTTGGTGTTTTGTAAATCTTTCTGTGGAATAGCTGGTTGCTAAATAACCTCCAGTACAAACCACTACAAACACAGCATTTAAATCACATTATTTCAGTACTTCCTGTCAAAGCTTTTGTGGATATGCTAATATGTTATACAACTCATAGCTTGTCTATGAAATCTTGGCTGAATGCTCATGGTTTTAAAAAAAGGAATGGAAAATGGATCTGGTTGAATCAGGCGTCAGAGAGCTAGCTGTGATGGAGCTGATGTTCATGCATACACAGACATACTTTCCTCCTGTTTTCCTGGGCATGACATTGATAGCAGTATTACAATGTTAAAGTCCATTAAACACTAAACTTATCTACATTTAAAATGTGGTGGTAAATCTCCGTTCACATCACTTGGCAACATTCAGTGACATTAACTGATTTTGTGGTCTTAAAATGTTTTTCATTTGGAGATCAAGACTGTTAATGTGAGACCTTGAATCACAGAAATCTGCTTAGGGCATAGTGATTGTCACATACCCAGCCACTATGAGATCTGTTTTTAAGCAAGTGTCTGATTAAATGTATGGTGGCAATATGGTGGCTTTAGAAGAGCAACAGCATGAAACAGGCACATATTGATCACTTTCTTATTCCGCTCCAGGGAGCCGCCGTGTCTGTATGTAACCGTTCTGCTATTTGACAACTGTAATAACCTTTGCTGTTCATGTGCAAACCTACAGAAGGAAAAAAAGAACAGCAAAGAAACCTGATGGCTTTATTTGATAAATGTATTTTTCCCAGCAAACCTTGCATGTACTATGCTAGTTTTTTTTTTGTTTGTTTGTTTTAAATAAGGTCAACGTTTCCTTCTAAGGGGTGTGATAGTATTTAGTAGAATTATTTCTCGTGGATTTTGCGCTTCCCCTTCCCCTTTCCCTCAATTCTTATTTTTTATTTTTCGTTTTATATATTCCATTTGATCAGTTTTTGTTTACGGATTCTCACAATTGTATGGATAGGTCTTTCTCATGCTATTGTCCAGGTACTTTTTGAGCCCTTTCTGTTTCACTTATTTTGTGTTGAGTAGAAATGATGTGAGGATAAATCCAAACACGCTACAGTAAGCACTTGTAAAGTTTGTTTGCTATTAAATGAGAATACTTTTTTTTTTTTTTTTTTTAAACTCAGATGAACTCCCAGTTTTCTTTTCTTTTTTTTCTGAGTGGCAGAGGAATGAGAGCTTGGTCTCCAAACTCATTCATTTGATCTAGTCTTTGGTTTGTGTGACACTTCTGACAAATGATCCCACCAGGGGTACAATTGTAATAGCAGTTTTGAGATGTCAAATCCTGTCAACTGAAATGTGGACTGGAACCTCCAGACTGCATCTCACATCGATGTCCGGTGAAAATAACTTATCATAGGGACATGTTCTTGAATTGGAACCATCAGTAAATAAGAGCCACACCTGCAACATTAACACTGATATGCATTTGTATCAAGGTTATTAAAAGAAAATGGTAAAATAATAGTAATAGAAGATGCAAGCAAAAAAAGCATGATCTCATTCTGTGATATCCAATAGCAAGCAAGATAGTACTTACTGTTTCAAGCATGGTATGTTGTTTTAAAATTAGTTTTCTAGCAGAACTATGTAAAGGTTTTACCTTGAATTAACTTGATGATTGCACAGCTCAGTAGCAGATTTGCACTTCATAAGTATAATCTCCCTACTTTTGATTACTGATAGGCTTTTGTCCATGGATTTACAAAGCATTTAAAAATTCAATCTGTCTCCCACCGATGTCCCCCATATTCACATTTGTACAAAAAAAACCCATAATCTGCAGACGCACCGAAAATGTGTTAAAAGCCAGTGACAGTGTTTTTGTTATCTCGACAAAGGTAAGGCTGTGGAATGCAGCAGAGTAGTATGAGGGAGTATTAAATGGTACTGTAAAAGTAAAGAATGCAGTGGGTGCATTGTCAATGCACATGAGAATGATTACACGAATGCACGAATGAATGTGCCCTCAAGAATCTCTAACCATGCACTTGAAATTTGCATAGATCTTTTAAACCACAAGCCTTGTCAGTGGTATATGTTTTGTTTTCTTTCTATAAGGACACATGAGTTTTAACAGAAACCATATGGGTACATGTTGTTGTTTTTTTCTTCCATTTTTGTCCCTCGGTTCTCTTGCTTTGTTCCCAGACCAGCTGACTTTGTGCAGAAAACAAAAGACTGGATCTCTGTCAGCCCTTCTGGATGTAGAATGTATTATTCTGACAGCACAGCGTTGGCCTAAATTTGTACATTAATTCTGTAGACGCTAAGGCAAGCATATTTTTTTCCCCTTGAAAAATCACATTTTAACCAGGTTTCAAACATGGGTATTAATGCACTGATGTGTTTTTGTCCCTGAATGGCTACGTGCTCAGAATGAATTTCAGGCAGTGAAAAAAAAAGCCTACATATAAATCTGCCTTGCTGTTTTGTAGCAGTTGTAATAGCACTATGAAAAAATGAAAACATTTTGAAAAATGTAACATGTTTTAAAATCCCACAAGTTATAGACAATACAATAGGGAAAAAAATGGAAATGGGGTACACATGATAACTTTCATATCATTAAACATTATATTTTTTTTTTTGCAAATCTTCCTCACCACAGTGTCAAAGACTTCATACTGCAGGGCGTTATAAATGCTTAATGCTGAAAGTGACACTCACTGTGAAATTAACCTGTGACCTAATATGGCTGACATTGAAGTCATGTGACTTTTGAAATTACAGCAGTGGAGAGACAGAGTTATTGTCTTAATGTTTGGTACACAGCTGTGTTCTTTGATTTTCTAGAGACAGTACTTATTGAATTATTGTCTTAATGTTTGGTACACAGCTATATTATTTGATTTTCCTACTTAAGTTAAATTATTAGTGTTGTCCTGTGAAAAAATAACGCTTTCACTGTCCATAGCAATCAATACAGGTGGTGTCCTATGAACATTAACCATTTCAGTTCCACCTTGTTTTTTTTAAACTCCATATCAGTATATCAATAATACAAGCTTTTTCGGATTACCGTTTTACTTTATGTTTGCAAACCATTCAATCTGATATGATCTGTAACTTATATTGTGCTACTGGGAATGCTTTGTTTTTCTTCAGAAAAACTCACATTTCTAACCTGCTTATGGAAAAATAGGGTTTTCAGAATTATTTGTTGATGGTAGTTATATATATATATATATATATATATATATATATATATATATATATATATATATATATATATATATATATATATATATATATATATATATATATATATATATATATATATATATATATTAATGTAAAAGTATGCTCATTAAAGACAACAAAGAAAAAAAGAAAGAAGGTACAATGTAAATTCCAAAATTATTATATTCATTTTCATTCCAAGACAAACACATACAAATCCCACAGTTCAAACAGAATATAAGAAAAATTAAATAACATAACATTTTAAAAGCCCCTGATAACTTGTGATGTCGTGAACCACCTTAAGCAAATAAAATGTATTTCAAACAGTATTCCTATTTTAAGTTCAAAGAAAAAAAGAAAAAAAAAATTATAAATGGTTTTGCAGTGGTTTTGCAGTTACATGTATGGTAATTGCGTTAACAAAAGCCTTATAGTTTGTAGAAATGATTCTAGTTCCCAAAAATGGACATGCATTATATTTTTTTAGAACTTTCCAGATATAGCTATATTTCATTCTATAAACAGTGTTATAATGCATCTGCAGAAGAGAATTGATTTTGAGTGAATCTATTGCCAGAATGAGTCATCTGAAAACATGTGTCATGAAAAAGAGAGACTTTTTTCTCTTTTAAGTGCTGCTGAACTCAGACAACCTAATGTGTCTTGGTAGCATTTTGTTTTCAGTGTCACTGTTAAATGAGCCTCAGCCTGTCTATAATACTTCAATTTGTGAAATATGAATACACCAGAATCAGGAGCTTGAATGAATGGCAAACCTTTAAAAGTGGTATCATTAACAGTGGTATTTTTCTCCGGCTCCCCACCATGTTCAATGTGGAGAGTGTTTTTTTTTTGTTTTATTTTTAATTCGGTTCGTTTTTTTTCTCGCAGGGAATTCTAGGTAAAAAGATGACTCACAGCAGTTATCACCTTGAAACAGTGCAGGTGGGTGGGAACGATGAGGAAACAAATCAAAAGGCTAACATCCACATATCTCTTTGCTGTAGTTGCTTTGACAACATTGTTTGTATTGATGCTATCAGTGTGTTTTTTATATATAAAAAAAATAATCGCTAGTCACCAATTTTTTTTCCTGTGTTTTACCATATAGGCATACCTGCGTGCATATATATATATATATATATATATATATATATATATATATATATATATATATATATATATATATATATATATAATTTATTCTTCTAAACTATATTTGAAATTAACTTTGTCACATCAATTGCAAAAGCTACAAGTAGCTACTCTACGGTTTCTTTTAAGTAGCAGGTAATGGAAATGGGTTTTTTGATGTGCCTTTTCCACTTTTGCACACAGATACTTAATCTTAGTCTTCCAACTCTTTCTATGGCTTTCCTTTCTTTTGGGTAGACCATTTGAATGCAGTTCAAGTCCATTACTGCAGGCTTTTCACTGGTTCATTTTACCCTTGCCTACTCAGGCATCCAAAGGCTTTGAGATTTCAGAGCGCCTGGAATTAGTGCCCACCCACCTTAGCCTCTCCAAGGCTTGGCACACATAGGGATGGTTGTGCAAGCCAGTAATGAATGTTTAAGATCAAAACTAGACTAACACAAGCAATACCCTCCAGAAGAGCCTGCTTATTGTCATGTTGTGTAGAGCACATTTATTATAAAGTTTCAGTACTTTAAAGAAGGCTTTATAGTTACCTTTGGCAAAATAATAGAAATGATAATTAGTGTTTGGGAGAATTGCTTTTCATTTTGTAGAGTACTGCTGTAGTTATGGGCTTTTAGTGCCAGTGTAATTATCTCTTCAAGAAGTATTTTTGGAAGAGAAGGGGGTGTTGTGCCTCTTGTATTGTGTGAAACAGCACAGATTGTAAAGTCTTTCTGGATTCTGAATTAATACCAATACAAAAGAATAAATAACACATACAGTAAGGAATAATATGATTTAAGTTTCCGTGGCTCTATCAGAGCTGAAAAACTACCTCTAGTACATACTGATATATTAATCACATCTAATACCTATCAAAACATATCCTAAATAAATGAACATATATTATGAATGCAGTTCTTGATATAAAGCTAAGAATAGTTTATTTTAGAATTTCTAAATCTAGTTCTTGCATTACTTCATCCAATACATTTCACTGCAATGTACTTTGGGTCATTTCCTTCTGGTTCTTCGGATATGTGTTTTTATAAGCTAACGTGAACTTGAACAAAAGATTTACTGTAACTTAATATTTGTAATGAATATGCTATGCTTACTAGACAGTTGACCCAGCTTTGTATGTTGTGTAAAACCTAAAGAACAGTTTCCAAATAGGCCTTGATAATAGTCACCAAGGCCACAGAGAAAAGTCCCCCTGCTGCATGCTCATATTGGAAGATTGGTTATTTTCTTGAGCCTTGGTACCCAAGGGGGCTTTAGCCGATTACTGTGAGGGTGAATGAAGTTGAAAAATAAATAGCTGGAAGCTGTAGATAATTACATTTCTAAAGAACAGAAATAATTGTTCAGAATTAACATTTTATCAATCCTTTCCCACCCCCAGAAATGTTTCTGCAAGATTAAACTAGGTTATCAGTGTATGGCCAGAATAAATACATTCCTTAATGAAAATCGGTATATTGCTTTCTAATTTAATGCAGTTTTTAATGTCATATTTTGGTGTATTGCATATTATTAAAATACAATGTTTTAAATTAAGTAAAGATTAAAAACTTAAAGTAAGCAGAATTGTGCCTTTGGCACTAGAGATGAAAATGAATGCAGGTCAGTTGCTTTTAGCTCAGGTGGCAATGACATCATCAAATAGCATCAATCAGCACATCATATCAATGATCAGCTCCATATGCTGAGTTGTCTTACTGCTTAATAGATCTGCAATCTTTGCAGACATAATCAAGTCCATCTACTTAAAATTAAGCTGTTATGAAAGGCAGAACACAACTAGAAGCTGATGTTATAAGACCCACAGTGGTGAGATTTGACATTTTTTTTTACTGCAGTAAGAGCATTCACTCCCTGTATTGACTTTTAATGCAGAGTAAAAATATTGTTTGCCTCTGTTTTGGCTGAACTCAAGATATCCCTATGGTGGTCTCCCCATCTGCAGCCCATTAGTCTTGTGTGTAGAAAATAAAAACCCTGAGAAGAGTTCCAGACAGGTTTCTTTTACTCCAAGCAGGCATCGTTAGCAGACAATGCACCTCTGCTGGAAAATGTCTGGGTAATTAGAAACAAAGTAGCGTGAGGGGCTGCTTATGAGCTGACTCGTGAGATTCTGTTTCTAATGTGTCCATATGCTGGCCAGGACCTGGAACTGTAAATACAAGTTTAGAAAAAATAAATTCTCCTTTTTTCAACGAGGTCTCCCAAACAAGGAAGTAGGATGTGTTGCCATGGAAACATACTGACTCATGCAGAATTTAATTATATTCAGAGGTAGAAGGTGACTAAAATGAAGAGTAATTTGTTAGCAAGACAATGACTACATTAGTAATATACTAGGAGTTTGAATTCCAATGTGAATATTATTCATTTTACTTTCACTGTTAAAATGCAAGATCAAACCTTTTTTTTGAGCCCTATCCTAAATCCTCACCTTTCAGAGATGGGTTTGGCTACTCTTGGCTGTTATCCTTTTTCCTTTTATCCTTTTTTTAATATAAATTAGCCTCTTTTTTTCAGAGGGTTGAAAAGTAGAAAGGATCAAATAATCGAACAATTACTACACACTGTTGAAAATGATTTATTGTGGTGTCATTGTTCACTGTATTAAACACAAAATGGAATACCTGTGTCTGTAGAACCCTGGCTGTCAAAACTCAATTCTTTTTGTAAACCCCCACCAATAGTAACCCAGATTCATTTCAGAAGCAATAATAGCATCCATATGTAGGCCAGGTTTGTATAATTAAATACAGTTTGTGAACTGTATATTATATTTGTAAGACACCACTGGATATTATCAGGTAACTACCATTGTGAAATACAGTGGTGATTCAGAAATAGTGGATTGTGAAAAACTGTGCTCTGCCTTTTAACATTTAAAGCATGCAAGTTCTTATGCTTTTTTTTTAGACTCCAGAACAAGCCCAAACTGAGGTTGAAGAGATTGCTGGGTTCCCTGGAACAGATTTTATAGCAGTCACTGACATAACACAGGTAATTGGGCATTTGTAATGCATCCTGTTTACATTAAGCTCCTCTAGGAGCTAGAAAACATTGTGTAACTAATTGTCTGAGTTACTTCTCTTTTTGGGTTTTCTTATTTACAAAACTAAAGATTTGTAATCTATATAACTTACCCAGATGCAAGAGCTAAAAGTAAAGAAAGGGCTTTCCTTCCATAGTAGAGAATACCTTAACATAATAATAATAATAATAATAATAATAATAATAATAATAATGAAAGTAGAATAATTCATTTCTGTAACATGTTATTGAAATACAGAATGATGATAATATTCATAGTGGTAAGGATAATAATAATTACCTAACCTTATGTTTGCAGAACAGAAGTTTACAGTTACTGTTTTTGTTTGTAAACCCAGATTCTGGAGGAAAAATCAAATATATAAATGGTTCTGTACTACTATAATTGTTCTGCTAATCTATAATATTTAAATAAGCACTTGAGGTTTCACTTTTGTGCTTTATGATGTCTTTCAGAACCTTCCCATGTCATCACACTTGCACAAATTGTGTATTAGCTGCAGATAAAAAATATATTCTTGCTAATTACATTTTCATGCAAGTGCACCATGAAAGAATATGTAAATATTACTGTAATCATTACTGTTTTATGTAAGCACAATTCAAGTAATGTAACTAGCAGTATGTAAATGCGTTATTAATGTAATAGGCTCACTCTTTTTCCTTTTCCAACCTAGTGACTAAGGAAAGAGATTGTTACACACTGCCCTCTTTTGGTAACAAAGTGCAAACAAAAAAAAAAAACCCTGAGAAGACACTGACAAAACAGTGCTTTTGAGAAAGAGATCATGTAACTATTTTGGTAAACACATTCTAATACAGTACCAAAGTACATTCTAAAACACATTCTAATACAGTACCAAAATACATTCTAAAACACATTCTAATACAGTACCAAAATACATTCTAAAACACATTCTAATACAGTACCAAAATACATTCTAAAACACATTCTAATACAGTACCAAAGTTGGTTTTGAGTGGCCTAAAGACTTCTTTTATATATTTAATTCTTAGTCGCCACAATTATCTATTTGGCCCAGCTGCTTTTTAGCAATTACATTGTTGGAAATGGAGACATACAATAACAGCGAATAGAGTAGAACTGAATTGCAGGGAAACAAATAATTCAAAAAGATGTACTGAAATGCCACTAGCTTCCCAACAAAAGTACATTTGAGGGGATTTGCACTGGTTTCATGTTCCATTCTTTTCCATAATATAATAAACAGATAAAAACAAAGCTAAGTGAAGTTTAGCGAAACAACAGCTTGTCGGTTCGTTACTGCTTTTTCACATCGACTTATTTCATGCGTCACTCATTAAGGGTACCTGTCAAGTTGAATCCGTCAGTTGAAATATAAACTGCTTGGGATATTTGTATGTAGATGTTGGCTAGGATTTTTAAAGGAAGAGAAAGTACAATATTGGGTTAAAAATAAAAACTGAAAAAAAGCCAAGCCTTCAGAGGTGCATTTACAAAGCCTGTCATTGTTGGAATGAGGTCTGCATTCTCATCGGCTGATAAAGCTTTGTGTCCATCACTGCCTACCTGGGGCTTTCTGTTTATCTGCTTTTTACTGTTTCTCCTGCCTGTTATCTCAGGCGTCTGATGCTTCTGTGCTGATGCTTAAAAATAGCAGACTGATCTCATTGTTGTGTTTTGTTTCAAATTCTCTATTATACAGTAGCTCTTTCAGACTCAACCCCCTTTGTTATAACAACCCAGTTTCTAATGCACAGGTGTACAGATAATTCCGATACATTGAGCTCTAAAAGGCACCTGTACTGTCAGTGTCTCAAATAATCCGAACATTAAAGAGGTGTACAGAATCTCACATTGCTGTCTGTGTTGTAGATATAGTCTCCATTGCTGTATCTTCATGACTGCAGCCAGGGCATCACTGATTCAATGTGACTAGTCAGCAGGGTTTGTATATTGTTCTGGAGGGATACATCTCATATTCCCTTAGGGAAGTTGGGGGTAGACATCTGTAGCAAAAACTGCAGAGTAAAATAATTTGTTCAGTCTAGAATGAGATTATGTGATCCAGCCAGTGAGCTCATGTTGAGATTCTTTGCCTGGTTTGGCAAACAGAGTGTTCAGTTTGTCCATCCCATTTTATAATGCAGAATAAATGACAGGGATTCCATTCAACAAACAAACTAATTTACACAAGTGTTGTCTATATATCAGGAAATGTAATTTTTTTGTCCAACCCCTGTTTATTTTTTATTTTTTTGTTAAAAATATTTGCATAAAATAATGGTATTCCGAGTGCATTTCTTAATCATTTTAGCTACACTGTTTTAGTGTACATGAGACAGCAGTTTAATATGTTGAGTGCTTTAGAGTAGCCTAATGCAATAATTTTATTGGTAATTAAGAACACTGTACACACTTTAATTATGCTGGAAATCCCTCATTTAAATAGAGTGCAAGGCAGCAGCCTCCTTCGTAAAGTGTAATAGGGAGCAATTTACTGTAATTATGTAATTTGTTTTTGTTCTTAAGGATTGTTTGAATTCTTCCCTTTGGTGTTGGGGCTGTTTTTCCAACAGGAGCCCAATAAAAATATGTTACAGTACTTAATTCACCAGCACACCATGTGTCTGGCCAGGTAGAAAAAAAACAGTGCTTGGGACACAGGGCTGTACTTATATTTCTCAACCAGATGAAAACACTTAAAACTCCCTGTTAAAAAAAAAAAAAATCAAACTTTTGGCTCTTACAGCCCTATATTTATGAAAAAAAATAACATCAAACACAGCCCCACTTTTGGCACCAGAATCCCCACTTTCTTGCCTGGAAGAACAGCCTACAGAAATGAGATAATGTGGCATGTTTAACAGAACTCCACTGGCTTCCCTGCCAAGGAATCTGCTTTTAATCCAGGCTTTTGACCTAAAATTGCCCTCACTTTAACACTGATAATAGCTTACAGTTATTGTGTTGTGCTGTTGAATGAAGTGATCCGTTATCACAAATCCCCAACCTCTTATTCTTGCATGAACAAGTTGTAAGCTCATAGCAGGTAATATGAAATTGAACAAACATACTCTGTGTGCGTTGATGATAACCTCTGTTCCTGATGAATCGCTATTACCCTGTTACTCTTAGAACTTGTAACAACTTGTTGAATTGATTTGAAATGTTTTATACTCCTTAATAATGCCAGAGTAACAAAACACTAACAATTGCGTGTTACCCCAAAAATTCTGCACATTTTCAAAACATTACATTCAAATCTACAGAGCTTTGCCATGTCTGGTTTCAAAACCAATAATATATCACATTTCACCCCAGGGTTACCTTTCCAAATCTGCGCTCCGCCAGATTTTAATTTAATAAATTGTCAAACTGATAACTGATGAGGGGATCCAATCTGCTTCAGTGTAATTTGATTTTAAAGTTATTGCTTGCCTGTTGGCTAATTATTTGCAGCACAGAGCAAGTTGCTGAGATTTGACAAATTAGCTTCACTCAGGGAAAGAATAGAAGAGTAAATCTGCAAATCATCAACATAGATGGTGATCAAAGCAATAAGACTTGCAGTTCCTTATACACTTCATGTTCAGCAGCAGACACTGACTGAATTAGCCTGATACAAGCCATGATCAGTACAGAAGCACGCTAAAGATATTTCTTTACCAGGGACAAGAATGAAGACAAGGCTAACATCTGAACTTCATTAGCATGTTATCCAACCTTTAAAATGAGACCAAGGCTTGCCAGCCATGCCTTGGTCTGTGTTGTGGCTAAGATCAATGATATTGGAGGTTGTTATATGTATGTTTGCATTACATTTAGTTTGCTTGAGTTTCTGGTACAGGTTTAGCCACATCTGATTGCTGCTTTTTAGTGTCTCCAGGCAAAGTGTGTTCTGTTGTCTTTAGAAAGCTTGCACATGAGCCTCTTTATTAACTTCATCCAAGATGATTAATGTTATTTAAGAATGTTCCTCTTTTTGTTGCAGTAGCTTCAGCGAGGAAAATTAGTTGCTCATTTTTATTTCATCAGGAGTCAGAAAAGGATGAGCTTCCCGAATCAGTTATTGAGTTAAACGGCTGTGCTGGGTCCATCTTTGCTCCATACCATAGGCCTGCTTTCCCACCCACTGTTCCACCCCCACTTCCCACTGTGGACGTTACTGAAGAAAGGATAAGAGAACAAGAAACTCTGGAAAACAGGCTGGTTCAATGGTGAGTCATGTCTCTGCTTGGTGCTTTCTTTGAACCTCCAGCATCAAGATCAATGGACTTTCAGCATATAACATACCATAATAATAGCACTATATGAAAACTCAATTGTCTAGCTGGAGAGTATGCCCATAAATTACATTATTTTGTTCATTAGACACTACTGTATCTTTCTGTAGTCTAAAAAAAAACTATATTTGGTTTTGTAAAAACACCCATCTTGTATATGCTAGGGTTAAAGTCAAATACAATTGTTTCTGGTTAGGATTTTTCTTGAATGTGATTTGGTTGTGATTCATGTGTACTGGGCAGCCCCTAAGTATCTAAAGAACTGTTCGTAAACTCTTGTTGAAGGGTGGAGCAAGAGCTTCTGGCGCGAGCGATCGATGAGATGTATCCACTCCATCTCCAGCCTCGTCTGGACATCCTTGTGTCAGACAACGAGGACAGCATCTCTTCAACATCTGATATAGGTAATGTCTATTGGAAAGCAGTTCTACGGATTCCAGTCTATCACTGAAGAGGAATACTAATTATTCCCTGCTGGTGAAGCATCTGTGCGTATGCTACACTTTATAAAGAACAGCTTATCTAAAAATGGTTAGTACATTCCTTAGCACAATGTATTGAAAGTATCAGAATCTGGGGAGATAAGGAGCTGTCTGTACTGGCCTACATACGTCACATATGTAAATGAAGGTCATGGTTATCTAATTGGAAGCTCTTATTTTGTATTTACAGCTTTAGGTGGAGATGTATTTTGCTAACATACATGAATTCACCAACCACCACCAAAACAGAAAAGTACAGATTTTGGTCTTTTTGATGGAGTATGCTGAGTATCTACATTTTGAGTACACTGTAGTACAAACCACAGTATTTAAAAGGGATAGTGTATATAATAGAAAGGGAAATGAATAATAATACAAATACAGCAGCTGTTTTAAAAAATTGATGCCGCAGAACACATTTTTCTCTTTGAAAATGTTGGATTTAGCTGGTGATTGTGAGTATTCGGGTAAAAATGCAATCTGAGACATAGTATGCAGAGTATTCAATTGAAGCAATATGTTTATCTTCGAGCAATTTAAAAAAATAAATCTACTTGTGACTTGAAATGCATGCGGTTTTAGTAGGTGATTGTGGTAGCTATGTAACCTTAGATGTTCAGAAAACACTTTTTGTTCTAAATTCTGTGCAAGGAGTGAAAAAACAAAATGCATTTATGATAACTATTTTCTTTTTAATTAGACTGAACATTTCCACAAAAAATAAATAGATGTTTAACAATAAGAGCAAAGCAGGAAACTATTTGAACTTTATTAAATTGTCTGGATTTTGCTTTTGTAAATGAGGGGAAAAAAGTTACAAGAAATAGATAATTCCAAAAATGGAAGAAAATCAAGGTTCTGGAATGGCCTATTCCAAATCCCAATCTAAATCTGATGGAGAATCTTTGGTATGAGTTGAAGAAGGCTGTGCACGAGAAGTCCTTGGAATTTGAATGAACTGGAACAATTTTGCATTGAAGAATGGTCAAAAATCACTAAAGAATCATGCCAAAAGCTAATTGACAAATATCCTAATCATTTAAAAGAGGTTGTTATTGCTAAAGTTGCCTCAACTAGCTATTAATTTCATTTTCCTTGCAGGGTATGAATACTTTTTAATTAGAATTTTTGGAGTTTTGCAAAAAAAAGTGCTGAAATAAATAATTGTAAACATCTATTTCTTGTAACTTTTTTTCCTCATCCACAAAAGCAAAACTTTTGCTAGGAAAGATTTTTTCCTGTAATTATTTGCTTTCGAGAAATTATAAATTTTCATTAGTGTATGTAGACTTTTGACTACAACTGTATATATGTGAGTGTGTGTGTGTGTGTGTGTGTGTGTGTGTGTTCCTGTGCTAGCAGAAATAAAAAGAAGCAGAATCCATGGCCAAAATAAACTGTACCACACCCCCCTCTGCTTGGCATGGCATTGGATCCCATTAAATCTGGGCTCTGCTGATGTTGCTTTGTGGTTCAAGAAAAAATAAAACGTTTTGGCGCTGCTATATTGACAGTGTATGTGTCTGTTAAATTCAAGCTTCAGGAAAATGATCAAGTTTCTGAAAATAATATTTCCTGGATCATATTGCAATGACATTATTTCTTATTATTGTGAGGTGTGTGTGATCCAGATTACAAAAATTATTTTGGTAAAAAGTTTTGAAAAGAAAATCACTTTTTCACAAACATTCTTCAAGAAACGCAAAGATTACAACTTGAGAAAGTTACCTTTTAAGACAGCTGTGCAGAGTCAGCTTAGGATGCAGAGCCTGTTGAGAAAAATGTTAAAGAAGAAGTGTAAGATGCAGGTGACTTGAGAGTTGTTAATTACTGGAATACAGTATGTGTTATCATTTCTGTTTTCTTGTGTTTCCTGTGCAGTTGAAGCAGCGGGTGGAGGAGGCTTGCAGCTGTTTGTCGATGCAGGGCTTCCAGTTGACTCTGATCTGATTCGGCAGTATGTCAACGATGCCCTTGCTGAAATCGTAGCCAACATGTTGGGAGAGAGAGAGGAACAAAGCCAAGCTCAAGTACCTCCGCTTCCCCTCAGCAGACCGTCATCGCTGGTAGTTTATCAGTCACAATTACCACAAGCTTTTTCATTTAGCTTTAGGTATAAATAAAGTGGTTAACTTGTATGGAAAAACAAAACAAATATGAAAAAAATATATATATCATGGCATGGGTACCTAGCCCCAAACCTGGGTGGACTGTTTGTATGTAAAAAATACTGTAGCTGGCCATTTAGTTCATACTGACATTAATTTAAAATGCTAATGCAAAGCAAAAATATATATATATGCAAATATGTTTTGTGGCTTTGCATGTGCTCACTTGCCTGTGGGTTTCCAAATGTTATTTCACAGTATTTTACATGGGCAATGTAGGGTGACTAAAATATGAGATAGTTATGATAGAAAGGGAATAGCTTAGAAAGGGAAACTAATATAATAATACAGCAGCTGGTTGAAAAAGTGCTGCATCTCATGGTGAAGAGTACTGTATAAATGTCAATCCTTTTTTATGATATACTCTTCTTGTTTCAGGAATTAGTAATCCCAACACCAGTGCCCACCCCTCAGCATACCCCAAGACAAAGTCCCTCTCTTCCTGTGAGCACCCCAGATATATCTGAGCTGGAATCTGCAGCAGAGTCAGTGGAACCGGAACCAAAACCTGAACCTCAGCCCCTAGCAGATCCAGGTACAAATCATCTTGCAGATGTAAACATACACCATGTTTCCATGAGCCTGATCAAAGTCATCATATCATGATATCTGGTACTATACTAGCTTAAATAAATCTGTGTTTGTAAATAATGCTTTCAAATAGTGTTGCACTTCCATAGCCATTTACCCACCCCTTTTACCGGCTTATCTGCTGTCATTAACCCCTACTGACTGACGTTCTTTCAGCCATTAACATGCTGAGGTGAAATGACTTTGGTAGTAGAAGTGCTCCAGATCTCCTGAGAACAAGGCATTGAACCTGAGAACAGTACAAGATAGGGATCTAGAACCAAAGTAAATGGCAGGGAACACAACTGTACTTTCCTTTTATGAAAAAGTAATTGTTTGTGGGAAGAAGACATTCATGTACGTTTGTATTTGTAAAACATTTGATAAAATGAGTTTTGAATTTCCTAGATCAAGAGGTAGTTAAAAGTCCTGTGGAGACGCCTGCCACAACCCCAATTCCATCTCCTCCCAGAGTAGCCACACCATCTCCTCCTATCTCTGAGAGAATCCAGACCCCGAGCCCACAGCCTGCCAAACTGCCATCCAACCCCTGGGGAGATGCAGAGCTCCCCCTAGAGGAGGAGGACCCCAGATCAGAGAGAGAGGACCTGCAGAGCCAAAGAGCTGTGTGAGTAAATGTACCTGTCCTGTCTTAACATGTAGTGGGCCATATTTAACATGCATCACATCCCTCTCAGCCAATCAAAACATTTATTGACTGAGTCTATTACTACAATACTATGTCAGAAAGACTTTATCACTGATACCACAGAATGAATAAGAAGAACATTTGTTTAAGAGCTGAATTTAACTGGACGGTTGCATTACTTGCAACGCTGTAAGAGCCAGCAAAATGATATTCCATCAATCAATGGCCAGCTCATGAGAAGAAAAACATGCGACAAGCACAAGAGTGTTAGTAACTAGCTTTTTTGTTATGCTAGTTAAGCATAAAAAGGTTCCATTTAAAAAAAGAAAAAAAAATACTATTCCTATTGAATAACACAAATATAAAAACATGATTGTACTTCATACCTCTGTGGTTATGTCACTGAAACCATCATGCATTCTCTGTATATAAACTCTTAGGAGCTATGGCAAAAGAGTTAAAGTTGGTATAACTGCTATAGGCAAGTATATGCAGTACAGTTGGTGATCATGCAGTATCAGATGTTTTAGGATATGGAGAACATAAAATATGTATTTGTTCCAAGAAAAGGTTAAAATTAAGATCTAACATGTTCAGAATAATTTTTCTGTTATATGTATAGGGACTATGTTGATGCCTGTGTCCAATTCTTTAAAACAAGACCATTCTTATATAATACCACCATCTGCTGTATCAAAACAGAACTGCGCTTTATTTAAGCCATTTGCAGGTTGAGGCTAGGGTTACCATATTGAAGATATTAACAAGCAATATTGCATTTATATTGCCTTAGCACTGCTTGGTCTATTACATAGTATTTTAATTGTTTAATACTGATTTAAAAAATAAGTCATTCATATTGGGAAGCACTTTCAGTTTGGAATAGCAATCTTAACATTATTTGGAAGTTGAGACACATTTAGATAGGACATAGGGGACTATTTTAATGTTCAATGGCAATGCCATGTCTAAATAGCACGCCTCTTTAATCCTGCTGCTTTTTGCACCCCGGGTGGGGATTTCTTGACCCACTTATTTATATTTCTGAATGCTATTAAAAAAAATGCATTCGCATGAGATCTGTGAAAGATCAGGTTTATACTTTTTTTAGGGCAGAGATATTAAGGATTTTGGAGTGAGGGATATAATATGCACAGTAATAACATGTCTTGTGTTCTCTTGCAGCGTGATGTCTGTGGCCAAGGAAGAAGAAGCAGAGGGTCTGATCATGCGGTCCCCACCTGTCACGCCCCGAATCCCAACCCCAGCCCCTCAAGCACAGTCCCCTACTGTGCCTGTCCAGACCCCACCTCCGGCCACTCTCTCCCCTGAGGAGAGCAGCTCCTCCATCTCAGTCACTGAGACAGAGACCGCCGAAAGGATCATCTCTGAGGGGGAGCTCCTCTTTAGCTACGGGCAGATGATCGCAGCAAGAGGTACAAATGAAATCCAGCAGTAATCACCCTGTTGTGGGTAGTAATTCGAAATGTGCAGGGAATTTGACTTTCCCCTCAATTTCATTACTGAAACAAACATATTCTGTATGGTCTTTACAAACTAAAAGACAATTCTATGAGTTGCCCACCAAGTGGAACATGGTGTGAAGTAAAAAAAAAATGTATTTGAATTAAAGAATTAAATATGATCATTCAGAAAGGCCATTGTATTGAGATTCCCAGAATGTTAAATAGTAACAATAAAGTAATCTGGAGATCCTGACCTAGATTTTTATACATATACAAATCTATAGGAAGTGTAGATCTCTATGTACTATATAAAATCTGATCTCAACACTTTTCAAAGACGCTAAGAACTATATTGAATTTAAATCTAAAAAAAAATACCCACTCCTTTCAATTCACTGCCTAATTTATTTATTTATTTATTGTTAAGGTTTAATAGCTATTAACAATAAAAGGAATCAATAAATGAAAGATAAAAGTTTATAACCTTTTTTTTTTTCAAAAGTTGATGAACTTTTATTTTTTCATAATTTCAAATTCAGATGTCTAACACAGTAGCTCTAAGTGTTGTATGTTTTATGTATCGTACTTTTATATCAACATTTCCTAATTCATAATAATATCAACATGCATGAACAAGACAGCTGCAGTGGTGACGTCACACCAGAAACACAAACCAAAACAAGGGACGGGACACCCTGCCGCACATGAATTGGAGCATTTTGGGTTAATAAAAATATTGAAAGTACGTTTTACATATCACCGTTTTAGTGGGTCAACCTATCCATGAATTGCATTGTAATATTACTGATGTGTAACATTCTTGTCTGGTTTCATGGAAAAGAAAAGGGTATCCATTGATTTTTAGAGGGAAGCAAACATCTACATTTGTATCTTTCCTCTGTAGTAAATGCTCTGTTGAAGTCTGAAGCTTATTCATGGCAGCTCTGTGTTGTACTTTTCATTTCAAACATGCATTCTGGTATGGGAGATTTCTGTTGAAATAATGGCACTTTGTTTCTGTTTTCAACAGCTTTGGCAGAAGGAGGGGTGACACTTCCCAACCTCAATGCTAGCCAGTCAAGCTCTCTGCATGATGCTCAGGAAATGGTAAGGCATTTGGTGTATGGGTATACATGGTGTAAACACTAGATATCCTGCCTGGGAAAGTTTAACAAGTTATAAGAGTTAATGTACTATCCTATTTCTGGTCTAGGATTCCAATGCTTACATTATACTGGTAAGTCAGTATCATGGGATTACATTGCTTTTCACTTAGTCAAAAAAAAAATCCTTCTTACAAGCTGCAGTTACTCTTTACAATGTCTTTGTGCATATAAGGCAAAGCATGACTTGAAAGTAATATAAACAGTTACTGAGTGTCATACCATAGACTAAACAATGGAGCCCTTCTGTTTTACTCTCTAAGAAATATGTAGTTATACAACATAGAGTTCGCTTAACCTGCTATATTCCTCACAACTGATAGTTTTGAGAATTAAACTCCAGTACTACAAATAATGCAGTATCGAATTAAAAGCCCTGGACTCAATTATATACAGTGCTCTCTCCCTAGTTATTTCATAATTTACAATTTCTGATATGTTTGTCATATTGACAGTAAAATGTACATATAATACATTTTTCTGTGTAATGACCTTTCACTACTTCAAAACCTTCAATAATTAGCTTATTTTGTATATGTTCTTTAGCATATTTATACTGATATACTGCTGTGTTGCCCTTAAATAAAAACTATACTGGCACCTCTAGAACCAGACTGCCTAATGTCCTTGATTTAAGTTTGGAGATATAGCCACAAGAATGACTACAACAGTTTTCAGTATTTTAGCAATCAGAAGAGCATGTTTTTACTCTGTGTACCCACATAGAATGGCATTAGTGCTGTATGCATTTTAAATAATATAGATGGAGATGGATGTACTTCATTCAAGTCTATCAAATCCTATGTACAGTTTCCACTTTTTTTTTTCTCTATGTGTTTTGACAGGACTATGACCCCCCTAGTGAAGGGCAGGTGATAAGGAGGCCACACGTCCATCATCACCGTGACCCTGTCCTCTCTCTGCTAGCCAAGATGAACCAGGGCCCCATCGCTCCACAGGAAGTACGCTACCACCCACAGGTACAGTACTGTGCATGTCAAACTCTAGAGTTATACAGACACCCCCCTCAGGCCACACAGGGATTGGGGCAGAGCCAGCTCACATTCCAAGACATGTTATTTAAAGTTCTGCGTCTGCATAGTGCCTTTACACTGTGACTTGTATTCTGCAAATGCTTAACTGAACGTGATCAAATTAATTATATTATATATTGATTATATACATTATATTTGAAAACTCTTTTGAGAAATATAAAATATGTTTTTTTTAGTTTTTTTTAATGTCAGAAATCTAAAATAAAATATGATATTAGAAAATAGTCTTGCCTAAAGCCTAAAATAATAACCTGTGAAGGCAGCCAGTTAAACGTTGATTAGTTTCAGTACCACTTTATACCAGTAAGTGGCATCAGTGAATAAGGAAATCATTACTTACACAAAGATATCAACTATCCATACAATTTGCTGATTCAATCTAATACAGTCCGCACTCACATATCCGACCCTATACAATTTTAACTTCAGTGGCGGTTAAACCAGTCTGATTATTTCATTTTGGCCCTTTCCGACCCTTGTCTGTTTTTTCAGGGAACAGAAAAAAGATGCATACAATGTCTAAAATACATAGCTGAAAGGACGAAGTAGGTTTCCATTTAGATGTACTGTAGTTGGTTTTGTTGGTACAGTACAATATTTTCAACAGTATTTTAATTCAGAACGATATGATTCTGAAAATATCACTTGCCAAAAGAGACGACTGTGGGCACATGGATTGTAATACAGTGCATACTTTTAAATCCGGTATGTATTGTAGCAGTATGTAAAATTCCCCCTTAACAACCCAACAGCAAAATTAAATCAAAATGTTACCCATGCACAGAACTGCATAAAACATAAAAGGCAATGCAATTTAGCAAAAGATTAAAAAAAACAACAGTTTCCAGAATTAAAACAGTATCCAAAGTCAATATTCAAAATTGCAGAATATAGTGCTCAATAAGGCTCTAATGTCACAGTTCATTTGCAAATCAAAGTGCACAAAAGCAACTACATAGATGTTAAAAAAAAAAATTGCATCCCAATATCTAAAACTGTTTAATGATTATCTTTTACATTACCGTAGCTTGACTTGTTCGCTTTGTTTTTGCTGCATTTTCACCATGTGAAATTGGAGGAAGTGCTGTGTAACTGCACCATACAGACAGACTGATTTAGAATGCAAAACAAGTACATTGTAACAGGTGGGCTTTGTGTCAGAAAACTGGTGGCAGAGTCAGAAATCGCGTACACACATATATTTTGTAGACTCTCTCTTTTGCTGTCTGTATCTATTTTAGTATTACACCTTTTATTACGATAGGAGTATAAATCACTACATTTACTTTGCCAGGATGCAGTAAGTTCAGGTCCTAAGCTGGGAACTCTGGGTATTCTGTTTACCAGCAACAATTCCAACCTACATGGCCACAAGAGGGAAAGGTATAACCTGCTAAACTTTCTTTTTTGAGAAATGCTGTTCCACTGACTTTGTTTAACTGTAGCTGAACTCTGATGAAGACAGCAGCAGCATGGGAGAGATGAGTGAAGGGCAAAGGCCTAGACTGACTGCAGCAGGGGAAACCATTCTGACTGGACATTCGCTCTTCTTGGACCAGTCTAGCCTGAATGGACTTATGAGCAATCAAGGAGAAGGACGCCCTTCGTCACCAGGCCAATTCAGCAAGGAGCCAGGTAAATGAACACATGAGGGACGTTTCAATTAAGACATGGGGATTTACTATAATGTAAACCAGCCTGCACCAAACGGACATCTTTTTTCTTCATCTGACTGCCAGCGTTAGCCCAGCTCTGAATGAAATGCAGACTCATTGTAAGCACTTCATCATGTCTCTTGGTACAGACCCTCTTCTGTATTTAAATTCTCAGTCCAAATGGACAGGAAGATTGGTCTGTGAGTGCGAGACTGGAACAGCAGGGGGTGTTCCAGAATGGCTGGTTTTACTCTTAAAGCGTCAGCCAAAACCAATATTTGCATTGTAGCTTGGAAGAAACAACGCTGTTCAATTTCCAAGGTTTGTAAAGGGTTTCTGAATGTGCAGGGTTGCTTAGAAACCTCTATTGTGGATAAAACAAATCAGTTCAACAAGACTGTCTCAACTGTACTCGCACAGATTTATGGGGAGATATAATTTAATTTTGCATTAAATTTGATAAGCTGGCAACATTTTGTTAAATGTCACAAGGATGTCCAAGATTGATATTTTATCGTTTTAGTAAAGGAATTAGGAAGCACATTTTAAATGGATATTTCCAGGCACAAAATAAAATGACATTGTTTTGTCATTTTAAATACTGCAATTGTGGTATCAATTAAAGGGTCAAGTACCAGAATGGTACGGGTAATATTATTTTCAAAAGTGTTTTATGATGAAGCTGCAAGATGTTTGACACACCTCTATTTAAGGATTGGAGCTCCAGTATTAAATTCCCTTTTAAGTTACTCATTAGCAGCTGTTTCTTTTGTATTCATGTAAAAGTGATACCGTTGTAGTATAGAAATGCCTGGCACATCTTGAAGCCATGGCCTTTGACCTCTCTTATAATGAGACTGGCTAGCCATAAGTCCTATAATGCACTGGGTATTGATTGTATAGAGCCTTTGTGAGCATGTTTTTTTTCTGGTCTATCTTGTTTAAACACTATCCTGGTGAATTAAATGTTATGTATATAAATTATAAAGGGGACAATTACCAATACAGTAGAATATAATGAACTGTTAGGAGACAAAGAACAATACCGATACTGTACAGCAGTAATTGTTGCAGAGCAGTGAGAGGTTTGTAATGAGCAATGGGAGGGGGCTGATAACAAAGCTCAGATTCTAAATCAATATAACATGTGTTTTTGCTTGCTTCCTTCTGTTGTCCCCCTCTTCGGAAACATGTACAGTATTAACCAATTCTTGACTCTACAGGGAGCGCCTCCAGTTTCACTTGCCTTCCTAAACATAATTTCTTCATTAACACTTAAATCAACTGCATAATGAGTAAAAACAGTTTCCATATGCTTAGTGTATGTAAGTGTACGGTATACTGGAGAATATCTGATTTTTTATTTTTTTTATTTTTTTCCCCATGATACTGACTTCCAGAAAGAGTAAAGTCAAACAGAAGTAGTGGTTTATTGTAGTCATGCATACACAACTAAGTCAAATTGATGATATTGCCTAACATGTTAAGCTCATTTGACTGCAGTTTGTTCTGTAACTCCAGGGAGGGCTCCCGGGGGGGTTGAGGAGACCCATGGTCCCATGAGCCTCAGAGAACTGGAAGACATACCCAGACCGCTCCCCCGGACACGGCGAGTTACACAGATTCAAAATGGAGAACAGGTAAACAGAGGGCAGATCTATGTATTTCTTATGAGCATGGGGATACTTTTGGGGTGAAGCACCTTCTTTCTAGTCACATGTATACCTTCCCATGCTTTAAGATCAGCTGATGCAGGCCTGCTGTGCCTCCCACAAGAGTACACAAAAAAGGAAAGGAGAGAGAGCTTTTAGTCACTGTGCTCCCAGACTGTGGAATGCACTGCCACCTCATATCAGAAGTGCTACATCAGTTGACGACTTTAAATCCAAATTGAAAGCTTACTTTTTTAGATTAGCTTTTTCTAAACTGAATTTTAAACTCTATTTTTCTTTAATTTATATACACATGAATTGTATTTTGATTTTCTTCGGTTTTGTCCTGTACAATGCTTTGATTTACTTTTGTATGAAAGGCGTTATATAAATGAAGTATTGATTGGTTGATTTATATCTGAAGTAGATTACAATGAAATACAGATTTAATTGGGAATTGGGTATCTCTCTGCAATTGACTCAAAGAACATGTGCCAAATTTTTGTATAATCTTGATCACCATCAATTTTTACAAATCCACTTGCTTCAAGTCGCTACTGTAAAGATTGTTTCACAAACAGCATCTACTGACTCCATTTAACATTTTCATTTATTTTATTTTATTATTTTACACATTTAAACAACATATTGCTGGTCTACATATTCTATGAACTCATCTGCCACTAGGTGGTGTTTAGGTTTAGCAAAACATCTAATACAGCGTCTCACTAGATGTGATTGCCTGTTTGAAACAACCTACTTTTCAAAAACGCCAAACTAGCCAGAGTTTGAACAGACACAAAGACCAAACTGCTGTTTAACACAGTTGTGGCCTATTTGGGGTTGTATACTTTACCAGATGAACAAACCAGTATGGGATCCTGATAAGGCCTATAGTTTCTGACAATCCTAAATTCATCACTGTAGAACATCTCAGCCTGTCAAACCTCTAATTAGTTAATTCCCTATTAAGATGTATTTCCTGCATTCCTTTGTGATAGATCTCAGAACACTTGGGGTCACTCTGTTTGGTGGTATTGACAAATAAGAGCCATTCATCGATTATGTGTGTGTGATGTATTTAACTAGCTACATATAGTTATTCCTTGCTGGACTGTTTGCTTTCTGAAATGTTTAAACTAGGCTGGGTCAGTAGCTCAGCTCGCTACTATAATGGTGTTTGGACCATAAGGTGGTTTAAATCAAGCACAGGGTTGAAACTGGAATTATTGAATGATATATATATAACATTCAGCAGTGTGGAGTAGTGGTTAGGGCACTGGGCACTGGACTCTTGACCGGAGGGTTGTGGGTTCAATCCCCAGTGGGGGACACTGCTGTTGTACCCTTGAGCAAGGTACTTTACCTAGATTGCTCCAGTAAAAACCCAACTGTATAAATGGGCAATTGTATGTAAAAATAATGTGATAACTGTATAATGTGAAATAATGTATAATGTGATATCTTGTAACAATTGTAAGTCGCCCTGGATAAGGGTGTCTGCTAAGAAATGAATAATAATAATAATAATAATTCAGGCTTCACATCCCCATCTCTCCTGTCAGGTTTCCACATTTTTAAAAAAATAAATAGAAAGCTCTACAATGGGCCTGCTGTGTGTGTGTGTGTGTGTGTGTGTATATATATATACACACACACACACACATATACACTAGAGGTAATGTATGTTTTAGTTAGCTGGAGGCAAAGGGGAAAAAAACTACTTGAGCTGTACTCAAGTAAAAACTACTTATTTATATATAAGGTTAAACTTCAAGTTTTCGTACAGTCTTGGTAATAGCATGCTATGCATTTATATAAAAGTATTTGTGCATAGATTATAGTCAAATTCCTTAAGTACATAAAAAAACTCTAAGGTTTACACATGTGAAATGTGATTGCTGTGCAGCTATCCATAGGTAAAGGAAGCAATGTACTTACTCCCTCTGTTATAACTTCACTAGGCTTTTGAAATTCCAAGAAATGAACGCAGAGCTTCACCTATACAAGTGAGACCGTATGAAAATGTGACCGAAGACGCAAGGGAGACAGGTATGCTGACAATTCTAATGAAGCACAAGGGAGTGTGTGTGTGTGTCTTCGTTTGTTTGTGTCTGTGACTGCCCTCATCATATGATCTTGTAATACGTTATCAGCAGTTCTGTATAATTATCGCTGGCTTGCAAAAGCAGTAAGTCAAAGCTGAAAGCACTGGACACCTTGGATCTATGTTATGCTTGTATATCCACGTCAAGCTTACAGAATTCAGTGTTTAGATATTTGCCTGATTCAGCAGCTAGTTGACAAGTGTCAGTACACGATTAATTTATGATTTGAAACACCTAAGTGACAGGGTCAAATATAGGTTCTCTGTAGAGGACAGAAAATAGTCCTGAGTAGATGCATACCCTTGATCCATCTTTTGGCTGCAGACCCAGCATCTGTTCTTGATAGTGATAGGCAGAGGCTGCAGGAGATAGTCCAGCCTACTGGGGAACTGTAAAGATCACTTGTTATAATGCATAAAGAAATGTACAATGAGCCTTCATCTGTGGAAGCCAGGGTTTGAATTCAGATTACATCACATCTGAATGTAGTTATGGTGCCGATCACAACTAGATCTTCATTGAACAGCAGTCCAGTTGGTACAGGGAACTTGTGAGGGATACATAATAACTCCCGTCTTGCACCAGCTTGCCTAACTAAGAATACTGTGACAAGCTTTATTTTAAATGTGACCCATCCTGTTCCTCATGCTGTTTTTATTAGTATTCAATATAGACTCATAAAATTTGTTTGCACATAGGATGTATCACAGATGCAGCTATGCTGAAGAAAACACATTATTTTTGCTGAAATGTATGGTTTCAATTTCTCAAATCTGCTTCTTAGCCCAGTAAATCAGTCACAGAATGCTTCTGTAAATACAGAGGCCCACAAACACTGTGCTTATGTGTATGTATGTGTTAATCAAGAAAGTGTGTGTGTAATTGCAGTGTTTGTGAGTGCATTTGGACATGTATTTAATTGCGGTGTGCATGTGTGTTTAGAGTAAGGCTTGACAAATTGAGTTTTCTGAGGCAAGAGACAACCAATTTATATGAATAGACAACTTAAGGATACACAGCTGTTGTCAGCCAGGCAGCCAGAATTCTGAACAGTAGCACTAGTGTTCACTTCTGGGACTGGTGATTTTTAAGTTGGAGAACTCAAAGGAAAACTAACCTGAGCATGCCACCCTAGTAATGAGACTTCCTTAAGCTTAAACAAATATGATACAAAGCTGAATGCTTCGCTGTTCTGCTCAATATGCGGTACTTATATTTCTGTTCTGGATACTTGTGTTTTAATAAAGGGGCATTTAAAAGCTTGCTGGAATCCTTCCCATTAGGTCCCAGGCAGATGTTGCAGAGCAATTTCAAGTACTGGTATGTTTTCTGGTGTGGTTAAAAAAAAAAAAAAAAAAAGGTGATACAAAATGAACTGCTATACACAGACAAATACAGGCTGACTGAGTGAACTCATGATATACGGAACAAACCTAAGATTGTCTGAACCAATGGGCTGTTTTACCATCAAAACTGACAGATTCTTTTTTATAGTTGAAACTGGATTTCAACTCTGGTTTGAAAGGTGAAAGATCAGAAAGTTAAGTGCACTCTCTGCACTTCGTTCCATAACGTCCCAGATATTATAACTGCTTTAGTTAACATCACTGTACTATCAGGACAGTATCGGGACACAGAGTTTATGTTTAAAAAATCATTAAAGATTAGATTGTTCTGTAGGTAAATACAGTAAGTATGTCTGTGTGTAACATAATTTGTCTGTATCCATGGATAATGTTCACTTACAGTACTGGTTAAACCAAAATAAGTATAATGCGAGTTTTCAGGGCTTGGCTTGGGGGTAATTTTCCTCATATAATGGGATGACAGTTGACCCCTGGGGCAGATAAACAACATCAAAGTAAACTGATAATTGACCCAGGAGCAGACATTGATAGACAGAGAATGTGAGGGACTGGCAGCCCTGCCTTTCCCACCTCTTCCAGCAGGTGTCACTACCAGGCAGTGGTGGGTGAGCCCCACTGTGGCAGTCAGAGCAATATTAAATGTTAACATACATCTGTACATAATAACATCAAGCTGATAGGTAATGCAAAAGCCAGTATTTTTTAGAAAATTAGGTTTGAACAGTTTTCCATATGTTATAAATAATATGTCACTGTTTAATAAATC
Source organism: Acipenser ruthenus (assembly GCF_902713425.1). Lineage (NCBI taxonomy): Eukaryota > Metazoa > Chordata > Actinopteri > Acipenseriformes > Acipenseridae > Acipenser > Acipenser ruthenus. The sequence continues at coordinate 25,095,830 of NC_081206.1, forward strand.
TAGGTCATTATTATAGCCTGGAAGGGGTTCCTTTTGTATGCCTTTTTTCCAGTGTCACAGTTCTTAAACCTGTTTTTTGGTAGACTGACTCCTGCTAATAATTACAGTGTACAAACACTACACTAGACATTATGGAGTCAGTGGTGTAACAAAAGGGCTGTTTTTTATGTGCCTTTTTTAATCTGCCAAGCTTCGAGGCAGCTGTTCACATGTGTTAAGTATATTATTTTAAAAAATATTCTTTTGTTTTCAAGGGTTAACCTGGGGTAGCAGTAGTTGTTCCCAAGCAGAATTCTGTGTCCCTGGAAACCAGAATCACTGCCAAATTATTAATCACTCTATGTTTTAGATGCTGATCTTGTTGGGTTGGGTGAACATGCACAGATTTAAAAAACGATAATGTCCCATAATACATTTTGTTTTTATACTAAAACATGATTTCTGTTTAAGGTTTTAGCTTTAGTAGAATGTCACTTCAGTAGGAGAATGTTTTGAATGTCATCTACAAGCTTTCATATAGTTCATGAAACAAAATAGAAAAAAAGATTCATTTTTCAGAATTATGTTTTTTGGTATGCTCATAATTATTATTTTTTTTGTAGGCAATGTCTCATATTCTCACTTAAACAACACCTTTATGACTTAGGTGGGACCAGTTAACTATAGATTATATGTCATCATTTTTTACATCATATTTCCACGACATTTCCCTTGGCGAGCTTTGTATTTTCTTTCCATCTCTAAGATATCCTGTAATTATCAATGAATTACAGCAGGAATCATGATTTATTTTCAGTGATGACACCAAGCAGTAGCACTTCCACACAGCTGCAGTTTATAATACAGCTGTCTTTTTGTAGTGAATACGGATGGAGAGTGAATAGTGAGATTATATATATATATATATATATATATATATATGAAATCTCATTTGAAAAAGGAAAACTGTTGTGTACCAAAAGGAGCAAAATCAAAAAGAAAAAGATAATGTAGGGACACAAAAATGTGAATAATTTATAAAAAAATATATATATAAATTATGTCAGGACGTTTCAGACTATAGATCCTTCTATTCTACCATCCTATTTTTTGTTTTATTTTTTATTTCTGGCAGCCTTTACTCACAAAGTGGGTAGTCTTCCAGTATCTTGCTCCAATAATTAATTATAAATCTGGTGGTAAAAAAAAAAAAACTCAGCCAAATTATACATCAGTTCAAAGCCAACAGTAAAACTGTGGTGTTGAAACCAAGCCCAATGCATTTCAAAGATTGGACATGTTTAATGATTAATAGTAAGTGAAAATATACACGTGTATATAAAAAAAATCAAAATTTGAATTCTTCTATTGGTCATAAAACCCAATAAACCCATGTTTTCTATCAGTCTTCTTTATATCTTTCAAGGTCTTAGTACGCTGTATCCATGGATACCAGGTTACATGATGGGAAGACAGAAGGGCTAAAAGCAGGAGTGAAAACACATGGATAAACAGCAAATTTGTGGTCTTACTTTAAATGATTTCTCATAACAAAATCACTCTGCTTGTAAGCCCAGAGACAGACAAGGCCTGCAAAAGGAGGCAGTTTGTGAAATTGTAATGCTGTAATCGAGGGGTTGAATTATTAGCCTAAAGCTATCAAACTATAGCATTGGTACAGTAATGAATGATCAAAGACAAGCTACTTGAAGATGCAAACCTGGGCATTTCTAGTCTAGGCAGTGTTCTTCTAATGAACTTACTATGTTATCTTTATACTAGTTTCTGCTGAATAATAAGCCCTGTAGACAATCTTAACTATAAAAGAATGGAAGAAAGATAAGGCTAGGACTGCTATGGAAAGATAGTACATTCCTAACCAAGTAGAAACTGCATGATGACCTAAACTAGTATGGTTTTATTAGTTTGTTAAAGGATATTATTTTTTAAAAATCCATGGATTTACCTTACTGTAAATATATATATTTTTACTGTATATTTTGGGTAATATATAGAATTGTTGTATAGGCTTTTGGAAGCATTGTCTACCAGCTGTTTATCTTAATATGGTAATATTTAAACTGCATAAACTTTTTCAATTCACAGCCCTACATAATTGATATAATCAGCTGGAATGAATCAATTTCTTGGGTAGCAACTTTGATTTACGCATGTCTGTATGATGGATGACATTTTAGTTTTCAATTATATTGCCTGCACTGCTGAGAAAGGCACAGTTCTGTTTGCACCATTTCATTAAAATAAATGGCTGCATTCTGTTCCTGAGATTTGTCTTCTGCAATTAACAATATCCACACATTTGTAGGTTTGTGAGCTGATCAGAGGAGAAACAAGTTTCTGAAATTCAATCATGATTGTGTGACTAGGCAAGAGGGAAGACCCATGAACACAGCTCTTTCATTTCTCAACAGGATCACTGCAGTAACAGAACCCCCAGCTGGCAGGAAAAGGAAGCATTGACACAATGCATAGTGAGAATGCTACACAGGTGTAGGTGATGGAACAGAAAATATTGAAACTTAAAGGCTAATGTAATAGAGTACTGGAAGTCCCAGGGCCATGTACTAATGCAACACGACGATTAAACTGGAAAGCTTCACAGTGACAGTCCCCCGTGCCACTGCATCAGTCTCCTATCACTGCTTTAACAGTAATAGCATGGTTGTGCTCCAGGCCCCAGGAGGAGGTTGACAAAGCTGGCCAGATAGCATTTGTATGCATCATGACCTGCTCTTGGAAGAAAGGAGTCCCTGGCTTTGTAGCTCATTGAGGACATGCTTTTTTGAAAGTTGTGAGCTTTGGGATTTTTCAGTATTTCAGAACCCATCTTTAAACACTAAAATGTAATTCCTTCGTGCACTTATGCTCATCAATTATCAACTAGAAGACTCCAGACAGGAAAGATGTTCAACTTGCAGTTAACAAACATGACATGGGAGAAAGCTTTTTCTAAAGGATACATTGAACACTGAACTTTGATAGAGTGATGTAAAATGGTTCACATACAGAGCTCGGTGAGCTGTTGGTGTCTACAGTTACAGAAATATCGTCCTAATTTGCGAATCAACTGACTAAATCAGATTATACAGTATACAGATGTTTTTGCTGCTGTACAGACAATGGCTAATATATAAAATGGTTGTGTAGGCTTCTCTTTAGTGTCAGTAGTATACTTAGAAAAAATATCTTTCAAACATAATTACAATTATACAGTTTAAAAGTTGCAATAAAGTTCAGATGCATATTTATTAAGTAATTAAACAAAATAATTTTAGGAAGCTTGTTACAAAAACTATAAGGATTTAAATACAGACGTGCTCAAATTTGTTGGTACCCTTACAGCTCATTGAAATAATGCTTCATTCCTCCTGAAAAGTGATGAAATGAAAAGCTATTTTATCATGTATACTTGCATGTCTTTGGTATGTCATAGAATAAAGCAAAGAAGCTCTGAAAAGAGAGGAATTATTGCTTTTTCTACAAAGATATTCTAAAATGGCCTGGACACATTTGTTGCCTATTTAAATGGAGAAAAGTAGTCCCTGTGCTGTTTGGTATCATTGTGTGCACCACACTGAACATGGACCAGCGAAAGCAAAGGAGAGAGTTGTCTGAGGAGATCAGAAAGAAAATAATAGACAAGCATGCTAAAGGTAAAGGCTACAAGACCATCTCCAAGCAGCTTGATGTTCCTGTGACAACAGTTGCAAATATTATTAAGAAGTTTAAGGTCCATGGAACTGTAGCCAACCTCCCTGGGTGCGGCCGCAAGAGGAAAATCGACCCCAGATTGAACAGAAGGATAGTGCGAATGGTAGAAAAAGAACCAAGGATAACTGCCAAAGAGATACAAGCTGAACTCAAAGGTGAAGGTACATCAGTTTCTGATCGCACCATCCGTCGCTTGAGCGAAAGTTGGCTCCATGGAAGAAGACCCAGGAGGACTCCACTTTTGAAAGAAAAACATAAAAAAGCCAGACTGGAATTTGCTAAAATGCATATTGACAAGCCAAAATCCTTCTGGGAGAATGTCCTTTGGACAGATGAGTCAAAACTGGTGCTTTTTGGCAAGTCACATCAGCTCTATGTTCACAGACGAAAAAATGAAGCTTTCAAAGAAAAGAACACCATACCTACAGTGAAACATGGAGGAGGCTCGGTTATGTTTTGGGGCTGCTTTGCTGCGCCTGGCACAGGGTGCCTAGAATCTGTGCAGGACACAATGAAATCTCAAGACTATCAAGGCATTCTGGAGCGAAACGTACTGCCCAGTGTCAGAAAGCTCTGTCTCAGTCGCAGGTCATGGGTCCTCCAACACGATAATGACCCAAAACACACAGCTAAAAGCACCCAAGAATGGATAAGAACAAAACATTGGACTATTCTGAAGTGGCCTTCTATGAGTCCTGATCTGAATCCTATCGAACATCTATGGAAACCTGCAGTCTGGAGAAGGCACCCATCAAACCTGAGACAGCTGGAGCAGTTTGCTCAGGAAGAGTGGGCCAAACTACCTGTTAACAGATGCAGAAGTCTCATTGAGAGCTACAGAAAACGTTTGATTGCAGTGATTGCCTCTAAAGGTTGTGCAACAAAATATTAGGTTAGGGGTCCCATCATTTTTGTCCTTGCCATTTTCATTTGTTTTATTATTTACAATATTATGTTGAATAAAAAATCAAAAGCAAAGTCTGATTTCTATTAAATATGGAATAAACAATGGTGGATGCCAATTACTTTTGTCAGTTTCAAGTTATTTCAGAGAAAATTGTGCATTCTTCGTTTTTTGTGGAGGGGTACCAACAAATTTGAGCACGTCTGTATATATGATAGGAATAAAACCAGCAGTAATCCATGTTTAATTTCTGAGATTATACTTGTGTCAACACTTTTACAAACACTCCACATTTCTCTCACTTTTCCCACGTCATACCTCCCCAAGAAGAGGAATCTGAAGCCCACAACAAATCACAGCTGTAAGCAGGTTTTATCAGTTGGCTTTATCAATTGCTTGCAAAGGTCCATAAGTTTCAGGAATTTGAAGTTATTCACATGAGTCATTGTGATACTAATTACAGAAATTGTGGCAATGTTGTACAACCATAGCTTTATGCTTTTGTTTTGCTAAATTGTTCGGATGTACAAGGTGTTGATCGTTGTTAAATAAAAACTACTTTATTGGGCTATGGCTCAAGTGAAAACAGATTGCAAGACAGAGCATGATATAGCAAATGTGATTTCTCTTGTGTACATTATAGTGAAAGCAAAACCGTGTCTCAGACGAACCTTTGTCATGAGACAGAAGCTGCACTGGCACTACAATTGCGCACAACACAAAACCAACATAATAAAGCTCTATTGAAACCCTCAAGTAAATTCATGTTACAGTATCTTTGAGAAGATTACTTTATGTGTCTCTCACTTGTCTGTGTGGGTTTTTGTTTTAATGAGTGATGTTGCCTCCTTTTATACATTGTTTTGTAACATTTATATCAGATCTCAGTGGCAGTTCTTAAAGTGTTGTAAACAATCGCAACTCTAAATTTGGGACATGGCACCATAAATATGTTATTGTTAATCCAATACAGTGTTTCCTGATTTTGGTTATGCTCTTTTATAAGGTAAAGGAGGCTATGTGAAAATTATATATAAAATTTGGATATTGAAACTAGTGAAATGCACAGAGATTATTTGAGGAATATATTAGCATGGATCATGAGACATTTTTGTGCTGTGTTTTCAGGTTGCAAGAATGGCCATAGTGAAGTAATGCTTTGCATGAGGACATTCGGAAGCCAAAATTGCTACTTTTCATCAGCAGTCTTTTAAAACACAAATGAGATGGTCTGTCGTGTACTGTAAATGTGTCCGTTACTGTGCAATATGTTAGGCACACAGATGCTTCTACAGTTTAAAAGGAAACTTAAATCTTTGTTTTATGTTTGGTTTACACCTCAGTAGTCACACAACCTCTGAACCCACCTCCCTTTAACGTACGTCTGATAAGTACCTCTTAACTGGACTGCACTCTTTGATCAGTAGAGCCCAGAGATTCTGACTGCATCAATGAATTAGACCAGGTATTTGAAGGTGGATTCTCAAATGTCATTGTTTTTCCAGTGGTTCTTTGAAAGCGCCTGTCATTAAAACATCTCCTGTTACAGTGGAAAGATGCTCTCAGCAAGCTGTGCCACATGTCCTAAAGGCTGCAGGTTCAAACCACAGTTGACCTTGTCTTTGATAACCATCTTCACGTCTTTGCATATGGTTGAAGTGGAGAGAGGGGGTATTGGCTGAGTGAATTATAATTTGCGGTTTTTTTATTTAAGTAATAGACTACTGTGTGTGGTGAGTTTGCCTCCATTTGCTTAACTTCATAATAGAAGAAATCCACATAGACAGGAAATTAAAGCAGCTGGGAGTTCATCCATAGACACTACTTGCCAGCTAATGGTGAAATACTATATCCGCTGTCTTTTACCTTGTCCATGTGCCAAGAATTAGATTATATTCACATTAAACTGGGTGGTGTCTAACTGGTTTCGGCTTGGACAATACCTAAGCCATATTCTCTTAGGTGCTGCTCTATACAATCACTTACTGGAGGTGTAACATGTTGCTTGATCCTCCAAAAAGATACTGTTGTAAAAAGTGGATACATTGCAGGGATACTGCATCTGAATATGTGTTTATGTAAATGTGTTTCATGGCAAAAATGAACATGAATCTGAATGGCTGCACTTCAGTATACCCTTACTACCTTTGCAATGTTTTAGATACTATTTTGACTGCTTGCCAGTTTTGAATCTTCGCGGACATGGCTGAAAGTTCGGATGATATAGATGATTGATTCCCCCTCCTGCTGGTGTTGAAAGGGACTCTAACTTAGGCCCGAACCTCTGCACTAAAATTTTCCATAGTTAACCTGATACAAAGTCCAACAAGCCAGAACAGCGAGGAGCAGCTGTGTTTGAAGACCTGCCAACTCTGCAAGCTTGTTTTTCATCCTGTCCCACAGCTAGCACTGACTACTCAAAACCACAGTCCGCTGTGCATTACCTTTTATGGGAACAAAGTTTGAGATCGGTCCTTAGTGTAGCCTCTATTACAGCTGAAGAGTGCTCTCTTTTTTTTCTTATAGGGGAGGCGTGTGATGGCTGCATTCACCATAGCCTCATTTGTTTGTTTAGGAGGAGGCTGGAAAATAGACCCTCTCCATCAGATGCACATTTTTTAAAATGATAAATAAATAAACAATAATTAAAATTATGTTTAAATATATATGTTCAGTATGCTGTCTGTTGGCACGCATTTCTTTTTTTTTTTTTTACTCCAGATATACTCCATCTGCTTATTTTGAGAGGTGGCAGGTTTTGCACATTTTTTTTTTTATAGATATACTGCAATAGAAAGTCTTATCTGCTTTTAAAAGAACATCTAGCATAGTTTGGGTAATTCTCACCTGGAATGCTTTACTTCTACATCCTAGCATGGAGACAATTGGGCATCTTTCAAACAAGCATGCATGCCCAAAGGGCTACTATGCATAACCTCTTCAAATAAACAAATTAACCTCCTCTCTGTGACCCTTACTTTGAACCACATCAAACCTCATTAATTAAGTGATGTGGGGCTGGGGCAGAAGTCTCTTCAACCTTCATTTGCTTTGCCTTTGTTTTTTGTTTGTACTTGCTTTACATGTTCAGTATTATTCTTTGCAGTGTGCTTGGTTAGTGTATCCATGCTTTTCTATTTGTATCCCCCATGAAGGTCATAACTATGTTAGTGGTTTGACAGGATGATACTGATAGGCTAGTTGCTCTCCTAACTGTATCTTATCATCATACTGTTATCTCACAGCAGGGTGTGGGAGCAGCATGTTATCTAGCCTGCTATAATATTGTCAGCCCGATCCGGCTTGTTTAAACTGCATAGAAAGTGATGTGGCCCATGTTCCCAGACCACTTGAAGACATGTTGCACGGTAATCACCAAAGGTCAAAGGTCACTTCCTGTTTTAAATAATGTGTGCCCTGTTTAAAAAAAAAAAAAAGATTGACGACCAGTTTATTTTGTTACAGCTTTTGAAGCATATGTTTTGTGTTGTTAAAACACCAAAGTTTAGTCTGACAGTAACAGGTTTACAGTTTGGAGTGACTTGCCTGCTTTTTGTTTGCCAGAATTGGAATTTGGTGTGCTGCTGTTATTGTCTTTGGTGAATTCTCCAGGGCACGGGGCCCACTTTGTTTGAAAGAGCCAATTGTTTTTCTTTGTCTTTCTGGCCACCTTCATCTGGTTCATATCAGACTGTTTTCACAGCCAAGCAATGCTGCTTTTCCTGCATCCTGACAGTAAAAGGCTCCCCCGCATTATCAAAGCAAAGCTGAGGTTGTACTGTTTGCCTGGAGCTTGAGGGGGGGGGGGGGGGGGCACCTTGAAACTATTACTGCTGTCACAGCAGCTTCCAGCTTCAACCATGACCAGATTCAACCTCAACCAGCACATAGTGTTGGCCAGACCAGTGAAACAATAAGGCTCAGTCTAACCACAGTTCCTTACACAACAGGGGCAACCTCAAGGCTCTCCACCTTGTCATCATGCCCAGTATAAAACAACTGTAATAGACAGTCAGCACCATAAATGCTTTAAAACATCATTCATGATTTTGCCAGCTTGTAAAACCAGATGACCTTGTCTTTTATAAAAAGTAAAGTTCTATTTTCCTTCTATTCACTTTAAAATAACAGCAGCTTATTTTTTCCGTTATCTATGTATATGAGTGAACACCCGAAGGAAACGTTTAGACAAATGGACCCGTCCCCACCCAAAACAGGAATATGCCTTGTCCCAGAAGACCCAGGACAGATGTTCTTTCATATTACAGATGGTCCAGGGAGGCAACTTGCCCATGGCACATTTTGGCCTTTTTAACCATGAACTTGACTATTATTTTAAATCTAAATAGATCAGGGGTCCAAGTCTCATTGTTATTTATTGCGTCCCTCTGTATATAGATCTGTCTCACTGTATAGACGATTTGGTAATGGTTTATACCCTTCATGCCATATGTCCTGTCAAAGAAGGTTAATCCAGCAAGCAGAGAAACTGAACAGTCTTATTTTTTTAACACTTCTACTATTTGCATACGATTGGTGTGCCAGGCATTTCCAAGCTTCATAAACTCCCAGAGTTAATTACACTAGGTCTTAGATTATATCAGTATGATTGCTTCACTCCCTCATCCAGACATTCACACACACATGAAGTAATATGGTAATGCTGCCAAATAATGGCTTTATTAATGTGAATTTGTTTGCTTTGCATCTTTACAAAATAAAAAAACTATGTGAAGCATACTGTGCTGTGGGGATGGAAGATAGGTCAGCTCATCCTCAGATAGCATTGAGGCATGTGGTCTTCTGGCCCACAGGGAAACACTACCTTCTGAAGACCAACAAAGAAATGCTTTGAACAGTCAAGAATATTTAACGAAAATACAAACCCTAAGATTATCACACTTTAATTTAATTATTGAGGCTTCAACATATTGTTGGTTTGCAGATTCCTTTTGTCTCCTTTTATTTTCGTATCCACTGTTAGTGACTTCAGGAGGTCAGATACTAATGTTTTTCAGGAACAATGTAGACTTTTGTTATAGCCACAGTGGACCAAACTGTACATGGATTTGATTTAAGTGAGGCTAAGCAAGTCAGGCGTGACAGTTGCCATGCTTTCTTCTAAAAATAAAATTGTATGTGAAATAAATAAAAAAATCCATTCTAAAGAGACCTTGTCAAGTAAAAGCGAATGGGTGGAGACAGCTTAAAACCAGAGGTTTACCAATTGCACAGTTGAAGAAGTATATTGGAATTGAAAAACAATTACTGTACAAAACTGTTAAAATGTTCAGACTCCTGAGAGAAATATGTGAACTGCTGGATGAGTAATGACAGCTTTTTGGCAATTAATTCCACTGATCCCCATACTTTGAAATGGTTGTCTATCAAACAGGTTTTGAAGTACAAGTAAAGTGCAAAAATCATGTAATTATGAACCAACATTGTTTTCAGAAAATAAGTGCATGTTAGGCTTTGTCACTTCATTTACCAGAAATCCATTTTTAGAAAGATGCAAGAATTCAAAATATTGAAGTTTTGTTTTCTCAACAATGTTTTCCATTCCTTTTCTGTTCAGCAGTCGTTACACCCTTCAGTCTGGAAGCAGCCCTCACATGAAATGTAATAATGTCATTTGAATCGTTTCATCAGTTACACCCAACAGTCTTATGTTTTTTTTTCTTTTCTTCTTTGCCTTTGTAGTTGTTTCCCAAGTTATGTCTCTCATTTTTCATTACTACTTCCTGTTCATTTTCACATTGTTTGTACAGCCTTATGAAGTTAAGTGACACTGAATGCTTCATCTTAAAAACACTGTTATGCTTGTGGGATCCATTTGAAGCAACTTGCATTCTGCAGAGTGCTCTAATATGGGATGGCCACATAATAAAAAAAAAAAAACTTGCAGTTACTTGTCATTTTTCTTGCTAATCTGGTATTTGGCTATATTGAAGTTGAGATACATTTTTAGAACAGGACTTTCTTTACTGCAATATTCTTTTCGTATTGAGCAGAATATGTTTATTGGCTATAAAATACTGTATTCCTGTTTGTTTGTTTTTACTAGAATGGACACCAAATAAATGGGGCTGCAGAATTTTCTGTGTGCGAGTGTGTGTCGAGGTCCTATATTTTTACATTGAAGAAAAGCAACCAGACATATAGATCAGTGACTAGAGAATCCGTTTGTTTTCTGTATACTGCTGTTTGGGAAAGAAACCCTTCAAGCACAAATACATTCTCAAAAAAAAAAACCTTCTCCCATTATGGGGTAAGAGAAGTTACATTTTTACACACAAAGCAGACAGGGCTTCATTTCATTCCTCATTCAAAGGGAGCCTCATAGCAGGCTGTGCATACTGTGCTAGCATGATGAAAGATAAAGCAGTCATCCCCAGGCAGTGTTCGGACCTATGATCTCCTGTCTCGCAGGGGAGAGCACTAGCTTCTAAATGGCTAACAAAGACGACCTTTGAACAGAAAAAAAATAGTATCGAACACAAAAATGGAAATTAAATGCAGGGTGAGTGATGCAGTGGGTTAATGTACTAGCCATTCACCACTGGAAATCTAAGTTCAAATTGATCTTTTTCACAGTTTTTATTAATTCCATTATTGTACATTCCCTTGTTTGTTAACTTTCTAGGTGCTTACCAGACTGAAGACCTGCATTTATGTTAAGGACATCAGCAACTGATGTGATGTGCTCTGCCCCAAAAGGTGTCTAGGAAGCCGTTTTAATCTTTGTGATTCGCCAGTGTTTATCTTCCAGAGCCGGGGGATGGGAGGTCATTCTTGAAGTCATCTATTCCCTTTTTAATAGCCTTACTCCATAGCGTTCATAGCACAGACTTCCCACATTCATTAAATAATTGTCGATGAATTGTGTTGCCATTTTTGTTCTGCAAATGCAGAAACTTGATGATCTATTTATATAAAAAAATGTTTTAAATTTGGTCATTTTTTGAAACGGTAAATGTCTTCTCTTTTGTCTGTTATGGTACTGTAGTTAAATGTCATAACCCAGCGCCAGTGTCGGATTAACCTATATATTCTGCGGCTATTGTATATATTAGATGCTGGACTTTCTGGTAAATTAACAAAACCGCTGGCCCATTAACCTCAATGGATGTTATATTATTATGCACTTGCTAATGCTTTTGTATTTTGCTGCCTGGGACTGAAGCTTTTTTATGTCTGTGATCCATATTGCATCATTTTGTGTTCTATGTTCCCACGGATGCTTGAATGTTAATTAAAATGATCATTAACAACAGTGAGATTTAATTATCACTCACATGTGATTTCTGTCGTATGGTACAAGGCAATAAAGGCATACACAGTTTAGCAAGCCTTATGCCCAGCTATGATCAGCAAAGAAAAAAGTGTTCAGATAAGATATCTAATTCAATTCGATGACACTTCCTCATTATTATTGATTGGTACTGAAAAAATGCATAAATTGAAAATAAATTAAAAGTTAGGAAATATCATCTTGCAATTAACAGGTTTTTAACAGGTTCCTACGATGTCATGTACGGTGCACTCACATCTTTCAAACTTTGCATATGATTCATATCAAAATTAGCTTTATACTGGGTTTGTTTGTATCTGAATATCTCATAGGGAGCTCAAAGCAACCCACAAACACCTATGAGTGAGTCTCAACGGGGCTGACGGACCACCCTGTAGTGTATGAACTATCCTTAAGAGTGCAGAAAATATAAACTGTGTTCACAGCGCTGTATTGGGGCATAACCATAGAACTGTAGAAGAACAATATAGGCTATGTAATAACTGCAGACAGATGGACACACTGATGACGTTTCTCATATTTTTATATGGCAGCTCCACAATCGGGAGAATATATATTTTTCCCTCCATAATGAATTATAAAGTGCAATTCGTTTTTTTTTTTTTTTTTTTTTTTTTTAAATGCAATTCTCAAGTCTGCAAAACATAAACGTGCCTAATTTTGGTTTGAAACTGGAAAATTAGTGGTTACCATGCACAGGCATGATGGAAAATACTGTACAGTAACATACTGTACAGTATCTGTATTTGTCACCTTCTTTTTTTATTTTTTTGCGCAAACATGTATTTAAGAAAAATAAAACCATGCTCCACTCACACTCTCTGTCACCAACGTAGAGCCAGATTAACCAATATACCAATAACACCATTCACTATAATATGCATAGGGCCCCCAAAATATGGGTTAGCATAGGGCTCCCACGTCCTTTAATCTAGCCCTGCCCAGTGCCATAATTTCCAATAAAATAAGCAGATGTATTACTATTTTAAAATGTGTCTGGTGACATTGAATAAAAGTAGGTGTGGTATGGATGTCTTTAGTGTATCTTTCTCTCACTTCCCCGATAGATGTGCTTCAAGGAACCAACTGAGGAACCAATCTTTCTCTTCCATAAGAGGCTAGCCACTAATGCTTATCCAATCCTTGACCTCATTGTAAAAGGGCTAGAGAAAGAGTCACTGACAGTTGTGATGGGAGTTTGATGAGGTGGACATCTTTCTTATGTGAACTGGGCAGAGAACACTCGAACATCTTAATCTCATTCAGTCACTGAACAAGCAGTGAATGAAAAGGCCATTGAATTACCCCAAAGCTTAATGGGAATAGAGTTGGCAACCGAGAGATCAAAGGCTTCATGGCCAATTGCAAAGCCAACGAGCCACCCATCCCCTCCTACTTCGATGTTGTTAAACTGACACAGCTGTACTCCTTTTATTTTAAAAGTGGACACACTGCTGTGTGGATTATTTCATAGCCTTGTTTGACTCAACAATGCTCGCCATTCATTTGAACAAGCCATGTGTGGTGGTAAAAAAGTGTTCCACTTTCAATTAGTACTCTCCTTTTTGTTTCCCTCCTTTTCAAGCAAATGACTCACTACTTTGCAAGACAATGGTTCAATAAACAGCACATCCAGTGCTCATGATCCATGGTGTAAACAAGTAAAAAAATAAAGGGATTACATTTATCTGTCAAAGTCAGGTAAATGTAATAGAAGCTTTAAAGTAAGGCAGTCTTGTAAATGTTTTCTTTCAAACAAAATTATTGGATAGCCTAACAAATCTGTCCTAAAGCTACCATTATATATACTCATACTTGCCATACCACTGCATGCCCAAGGCAAAATTGTGTTAAGTAGTAAGCATGAAAATAGAGCGCCTTTCACACTGGCACTCCTGGATTTGAAACCAGGGATTCATTTTTTTTATATTCAATAATTATAGAATTGACATTATTTACATTAAGAATTCAACCCTGTCACAGACATGTAGGTTATTCATTTTGTGGTCATACCTACCATTTTATATTTTCTAGGAACTTTTTATGACCTAGATGGAACCAGCGTTGAGCCCGGAGATTATGTCACATCATTTTCCCCAGGTAAGAATATGAAACATTACTAATCAGCTAATAAAAACTTATTGGGGTTTATTTATTGGTAAACACAACTGCCATCTCCCGTGGTTCACTATTTACTCTTACATCTATTTATCTATTGAGGTTTAAATACTGTGCTAACAGAACTTCTCAGTTTATTCACAAACACCTGATCTGACTAAATGAAAAGCCATCCACAATGTCCATCCAAACTCTGGCTTGGCTGTGGAGCTAGATACCAAAGCAGGATCTTCCTCCAGACCAAAGCATATATACCCACAGTGGCACTTGTTCCCTTCTAGCATAGAACATTGTCAGATTTCCTTGTAGAATGTGTTTTGTTTTTTAACATGATCCATAGCATAATGCCCGGACACAACCAGTCTTGCAAACACAAGCCAGCTGCTATTTTAAAGATCCCTCCCATAAAAATCTGTCATTCACTTCTTCGTTGGAGAATTTGCAGGTGTGTTTTCCTGAGCTGTCAAAAGAACACTCTTCTTGAGGTAATTCCATTTGTAAGGAGAGTGTAGGAGAGAGTGCTAAAACCATAGAGCTGCCAAGCCAAGCAGCTGGATTCAGGGTGACAGGAAAATGGGAACTCGCCCTTTTTCACTTTTTGACAGATCTTGTTTTTGCAGGTGCTTGCAAATCTGCCTGCTTTAAATTGTTGGGTTGTTTTTTCCTTTCTGTTTTAAAACGAAGCTGTAAACTTGCTGGATGACTGGGTTGCACAGCAGCACATGGCTTCTTTTGTGTGTGCTCTTGTGTGGAAAATGAAAGGGAAATGGCTTAATTTCACAAAGCTGTCTCTAAGATAACTGCTGGTAACAAGTGTACTAAAACTCATTTGCAGAGATTATTTCATTGTTTTTTTTATTTTTCATTGATCATATGAGACTCAGAAAAATAGTTTCATAAGGCTAGCTATAAATAACATGTTGAAGTATGGACCCTTGAAAGGGTGAGAGCAAATTGGACAGGATATGATGAGGTTTGTATTGCCAAAACCACTGAGCCATTCTGCCCATCCCTTGCTGTTTCCTTCAGATACAGCTGTGGTCAGCTATAAGCCTTGAAGCTGTAACTATCAACATGATACAACGTGAAAACTGAAAGTGAGATTCATTAAATTACAACCTTTGTTGTAATTAAGTGTACTGTATTTAAAAGTAATATAAAGGGCTCCCGAGTGGCGCATCCAGTAAAGGCGCTCCGCGTGGAGTGCTGGATGTGCCGTATAGCTTGAAGATCGCAGGTTCGAATCCAGGCTATGTCACTGCCGACCGTGACCGGGGGTTCTGAGGGGGCAGCGCACAATTGGCTGAGCGCCGCCCGGGTAGGGAGGGCTTAGATTGGTGCGTGGTGAACCGTGGATTCCCCTGCCAATGACCCCTGTGGCTGTAGGGCACCTGCGTTTCTGCAGTAGAGCCATCAGATCTGTGTTGTCCTCCAGGACCATAGGTCTGGTGGCCTTGCTATGGATCCGCAGTGCGAAAAATGACGGCTTGGCAGGAGCACATTTTGGAGGACACGTGTTGCAGCATCTGTTTCCGTCGCCAGGGGGTTGCAGCAGTGAACCGAGATACAAATAATAATTGGGCATTCCAAAATGGGGAGAAAACCGGGGTAAAAAACCAACAACTACATTTAAAAAAATAATTAATTAATTAATTAATTAATTAATTAATTAATTAAATAAATAAAAGCCATATAAGATGAATGACAATAGCACCGAGTACACTTAGCTGCAACATATTAAATATCTAAACCAAAATGAGGTAATAAAAATACACATTGAAACTGAAATGTCATGCAATATGGTAGTCGAATAACTTAATAAAGGTTGTTCTATAAACCCTACATCACACAGTGCATTTTAACCGTGCGACCCATAATGCACCAACATGTTTGTGCTGAATTGTCTTTGTAAGGTTTATCTAATTTAGCATTTCCCCTCTGTCTGTATAATATCAACTGGCACAAATGCATAACGATTAATTAGTCGCCTAGGAAACAGCAAGTAGTAAAGCAGCCTACAACAAAGAGAGCATGTGCTTTTGTTTCTTACTGCTCTGGAACGGGGCAGTTATTTTCTTATTTAAAAGGGATAGGGGTATGTTTAAAAACCTGAACTACTTTGTTTTAGACGTTGTAAGATGATTGACGTAGGTTTTGGGAAGACAGGCCGCAAAGCATTAATAAGTAATGAGAATGGCATACTCTTCTGCTAAAAATGGCTTAGTGCAATAGACTTAAGACATTTTCTCATAACTCCTTAAATTACTCTTTTAGATTTCTCTGCTAGCCAATAAGGGTTTACATGCAATATGAATATATATGTGTGTTTGTGTACAAATCTGTGCATACAGATCATTGAACACTTGCATTAGTGTCTGAGTTGATAACATCTCATGTGCATTATGCCTGTGTGTGGGAATAAGTCATGTTTTCATGAATATACACAAAATGTATGACTCCTTTGTATAAAAGCATGGTCATAGTTTGTAGTTTATTCTTTAGTTGACAAAGCCATAACTGTTCATTTTTAAATAAGAGCTTACACTTACAGGAATAACTGGAAACCCATGTGTGAGGATCCTTGTTTAACAGGGGAAGACGCTATGATTTGTTCCATTGTTACATGTCTATGTGTATGTGAAGGTGTGTGTGTGTGTGTGTGTGTATCCAATACTTTTGGCGATGCCTTTGGAATTTCTTACAGCTGTGAAATTGTGTTAAGGCCCAGATAGAAAGTGAATTCATTGCCTTTGCACTCGAGCTTCAAACACTTGGCAATGCACTTGAAGTCAGTGCTGTCTCTGGGGAACTGACAGAAGGGCTTTGCAAGCTTAAAATTAAAGCAGCTGTTGGGACATTGCCATTGGAGCAGTAACTGTGGAAAGTATTAAAAAATGTTTTTTTTGGTTTTTTTTCCTGGGGTGGGGGGGGGGGGGGCAGTTGTGTTCAGAGGTTTTATTGTAAAGCATTTTTTTTAGCATAACCACCCAGACAGAGGAGATTCTGATAGCTATCTTAACTTTAGCCAATGGCTGTTTACTAATATTTTCTGCTTCAAAGCATTTTTTTTCATAACTAAATCATTTCTCATATTTCAGACTGTTTTGGATTCTGGCTTAAATTTTCACACATCCTTCCCTCTCTTTAATGTTTGCCAGCCATAGGGCATTAGGACAAGGGTATGCTAAAAACCTATAAATAATGATGAACAGAGCCATTCTCCTCTCCTGTGACTCCTCAGTGAGCCCTATCTAACCAAGGATGAAATCTTGCCTGAGCACTCGTAACTCACATTTCAAACTAGGCCTTGATCCAAAGGTGCCTATGATTCAACCTTTTACCTAGTTGTTTAGCACTGTGAAGACAACATAAAAATCCACTGGACATTTCCCAGAGGTTGCCAACAAAAACTACACTTATAATTGAAGCTTCATTTCAGAGATTTGGTTAGCAGAAATCACAAAGTATTTTGTCCTAATGCATTCTTTTTGTGTTATTTTCTCTTAGGGATGGAAGCAGGCTCTTCCTCCAGAACAAATCATGCTCCCTTAAAAATGTCAGTGATGCTGCCCTCTATGCAAGAGGAAGACCAGAGTGGAAGCATCAGCATGCTTGAAGGGGACACTGATACTTCAGGGGCCGACGTATTCTGATTCATCCACCCATCTCCTTAAAGCTCTGACATGTTGCACTGTGTTTAATACCAATAATGAAATTATATTGAGAGTGATATTTTGTTAATGTTAGAATAACAGCATGATTAATATGTTAATGGGATGTTTTTTTTTTTCTAGTTTGGAACATAGATGTATATTTTGTCTTGTATGAGGAATAAAAAGTGTTTTGAATAGAGGTGAAAGTATGAAATATATTTCAACAGTATGGTAAAACGGAAATATTGCTGCCGGTTTTATTGCCTTTCCTGCATTGCACAGAAATAACAAGTCACTGTTTATTATCCTCACCTGGGAATGCGTTTCCCTAGAGACAGTGATACAGTGTGGTGGACCTGATACAGTTTTTTCTGTGGTGCTCTGGGAAAGGCCTGTGCATTGCTACTTTTTAAGTTTGTTTTCCTCAATATGCATTCTGTAATAGTCAGCACAGTGTTTTACTTAGTGTTGTCTGAACTTCTCTTATTGTTTTATAAAACACTACTCCAGCTGGTATTAATTTATATGTACATTGTAAAATTGGAGTTTGGCTGATGGTTGCTTAAAGCCAGACGCTCTTGGCTAGTAAGTGAGTTATTCCGTTTGTATCTATGTCAGCAAGTAATTTCTGGGCAAGTTGTTGAGATCTAGAGAACTAGCAGACTGTGCTGCAACAGTCCTCCCAATAACCAACCCTGTAATTGAATACATAATTATAATGACCGATTGCTTAACAAAATAAGGGGTACCGCATTTAAACAAAAATGCTTGAGCAGAAGGCAGCTTTTATGGCTCTGGCAAGAATTTGAGCGCAGCGATCAGCTCTGCAGATAAGGGAATAGAGGAGGGAGGGACATGGGAGTCATGCAAGGGTGATGATAAACAGGAAACATTAGAGATGCTCCTGGAGCAGCTTCAGCAGAAACAGACCTTTCCAGATGAACAGTTTGTCCTACAGAGAAATGACTGATCTGAAAGCTGCTCGCGAGTCGTTTGGATATGCATGTCAGCCATGGAGGGCCATTCACCTCCACAGGTTAAATAAGTAACTACCTTATAGTCTGGACTGAGGTTTAAATGGTTCAGGTAAACACTTTAGTACATAGTTATAACAAAGACCAGGACAAATGAGTGTCTGTAGTGAAACTTTAGTGTTGTGGGAAGCCTTTTTGGATCCTTAGTTTGTGCGTTTTACTTTCCTTTTCAGAGCTCCTTTACCGTGGAACCAGGGGCCCATGGAAGCACAGGAAGCTTCATATTAGGCGATGGATTCTAGAGGGTTCACTTCTGTTTAGAACTGACAAAAAAGAATCACACTGCTAACCCTTCTTAAGCAAATCTCTGGATATGTTACATCTGGGAACCAGTGTCAAGAAATCCCAGAACACAGAAGTGGGGATGGCTAACTTTGGCTCAGCTGTGGAGCAGCAAGCATTAAAAATGATGTCACGTCATTTTATGTGAGTCTGTCAAAGCTAAATATCTACCATTGTAGGTATTGACTTCATATTCACAAGCTAATCTAACCACCATGATCAACTTGCTGGTTGTTCTTATATTGGCCAACATATTGAGGTCATGGGACTTTTAAAGGTTTCTGATGTATAGAGATGGTACACAGCTGTAATCTATTAAGTTTTCTTCCAGTGGGGTCCAGTAAAAATGTATAGTTTTACTGGGCCATATAGATAATACCACCCCCCCCCCCCCCCCCCACCCCTTAAAATTCTTCAGAAGAATACGGATGCATTCTTTTATTCTCTCTCAGGTTCCAATACTGGTATTGTTTAACAGACACATTGTTTTAACCTATGACCATATCAATAATATAGTTTCCACAGTTTTTCACATGTGGATTTTATCATTCAATTAGGGATGTCTTTCCCCATACTTATGACCTCGGAGTCGCTTCAGTATTCGAGTTAATACTGAGCCTGGCTTACTCCAGGCCTCTTAAATCAATTCGGTTTATAGAGACATTCACCAACATAGCAGCATTCATGTAAAAACCAGAATAAAGATGTAGCTGGAGCATAGCAGGGCACCTAAATAAAGAAAAGTTTGTTCAAGTACTAAGCCTTTTAATTTTTTCTAGTTAAAAGCACTATCACGTGTTTAATAATAGATGCACAATGTATAATGAAATACACTGAAGACTGGAGGAGAATAGATTAGCTAACACTGTAAAATATAATGTATGTATCAATAGTTTTGAAAATGTGACATCTTGCTTAAAGAGAAGTAAGACTACTTAAGTAACTGACATTTTAAATTCGTTTCATTTGAGTTTTTTTTTTTATATATACCTCCCATACTATTCTGTGGTGTGTGCAATCATTCTGAGTAGGTTGTTCATTCCTGGCACTTTGGATATTCCACACAAACTCAGCCAGGTAAAAGCAATTTTACAGAAAAGTATAATAACTCGGTATGGAACAACAGAACCCAGAACCATGTAAGAAAGCAATTAAAATACATTTTGAACTGTGGTATACCGTGGTAAAAACATAGTAAAGTAAATAAAGCATAGTGCAAGTATAAACCATGATAAATCACAGCTACATGTAAAGCATGGTATAAACATTGTAAATAGAATTATTACTTTAGTCAAATAAAAAAAAGAATGGTTAAAATAACTGAAATCTCATAAATAACCACAAAACAAAAAAAAAATCCCAACATTCATTTTATTGAAGGAAATGTGTCATAATGAATGGAAAGCTTTATCTTATCTCAGTGCAGCAGAAATGAATGGTGGGTATAAGTGCCTATTCATGGGAGCTCAGCAAGTGCCACACACATACCTGTGACAAAGATGTTAGCTAAAACATTAGGGGTCTAATAAAACAGCTGTGGTGGTTGTTTTGTAATGGCTTGTTTTTAGGGGTATTACACCCCTCGTGGAAACCTATTGAACAATACTGAATATTAAGTATTCATTCTTACCTTGGTTGGACACCTGGATATGGGAAATGATGTATATTGTGCTGATAATGCTTCTGAGTTTCATTTTTTATAAGGTTGGAATTCAGCACAGGTGGAGTGAACCTGTTCCTCGTATTAATTTTCCCTACTCTTGATTTGCGTTTCTAAACCTATAGCAGTGTATACCCTGGCAGAGTGGTAAACCTGATAATTGGATTCCAGGAGCATAATTACTTGTAAAGGGTTCCAATTAAAATGGGAAGTAGCTGCAAAAACAACAGCAGGGACACTTGGGTGTATGCCAAAGTGCTGCAAGCTGCAGATTTAATATAAGGAGGCGCATCAAAACACCTCCAGATATCTTTTAGGGATTTGAATAGGGCTAATTTACACAAAACCTGCTGAAAGCAAACAACTCCCTTTTGTACAAGTATGCAGAAGCTTCCCTCCTCCGGCAATTAATTATAAAATGGCTGAAGCTATCAATTATAGCTTCCAAGCAAATAGAGAGTCTGTTTAAGTTAATATAAATCAGCCGTGATGGATTTCAAACATTCACCCGGATGCCAGTGTTAATGATTTGATCAGTCATTGTTTGTGTATTCTCAAACAGCGAGGAAATGGGGGAGTCAGATATTTATACAAAGTAAATGAGAAAGTGTCACAGTGAGCTTTAAAAGAGCCACCCGCCCCCATCCCCCTCCCGCTGATCTGACAAATCAGATTTACAATGGAACTGACAAAATCTCAGCGTTATGGCATTCTTATTGGTTACAATTGCTTTACATAATGCTTTGAATAAATGATGATACAATATTCAGAAACAACCCTTGAGTGTTAGTGCAACCTTTCTCAAAGTGAGCACTAGCACTTGGGGGTTATTGATCAATATTGCTGTGCATGTGCTGTTTTCCCTTTGCATCCCTGGAACATGAATGTGCCACCAGATATGACACTGGATTGGATTGAGCCAGAGAGCAGTGTCTCTTTCATTATGTAAGGAAAACAAAGAAAAGGCTCAAGTCAAACTTTCTAATTAACCATGACTCTCTGGTGCCTCTAGTTATTGAATCCCTCCATAACTAAACATACTTAAAGCCACATCAGAGATACCTTCGGCACTGTCCATGCAAGTCAATATTGTGCAACACCTGGGTGTTTTGTTCTTGGATAAAAAGAGCAACTTGGTGGGGGTGTGAAATATTACATCATCCTGTACTGTTCATTTTTGTTTAGATTGATTTTGGATGATTTTTGTTTCAGTCATCACGTCCTAAGACGTTTAAAACTCCCCTGAGGACTAAATATACTGTAGCAAGGAAGTCTGGGTAAACCACAGTGTGATTCTCTGCCTTTAGTGGATGTACGGAATACCACAATTTTTATTTCTTACTGATGTATTTCTTTTAAAATATATGAATAGCTTACTGTTTTTAGATGTGGCTTGATTCAAAATCATTGGGTATTCTCCCAATAAAGACCTGTTTATTTCACCCGAGCTGGGAACATTACATCACAGATTGCTGGCACTGGCAAGCATGGAGAAGAGAGAAGATGGCATTGAGAGCAAATCTTGTAGAGGTTAAAAACCTCTGGAAAGCGACCCCAACCATACGCACTCACATAAAGTAGATTAAGTCGAGGTCCTGTTTCTGCTGAGCCAGCTGTTATGCAGCTGCTGTGTTCAAAGCTGCATTGACAATAGATCCACAAAGCTTCTTTCATAATCAGGGCCACTTCTGAGAGCCTGAGGGTCTGATCTGTGATGGGGGCTGCTACAAATTAGACACAGTATAAAATGACTCGAAAAATACAGTAACTGGAACTTATCCACCCAGAATATTTATCGTGCATCCAGATAGCAATTCCATAGTTTAGCCTTCTGTGCACTCTGTTGTTGGCATGCCAGTTTGATTACGTTCCCTAAAACTTAAGTTGCAGGCATAGTCTTCCACCCTCCTTGAAGTTTTTTGGGCACTCTTTCTGCAGAAGGTATGAATGTCATAATTAATCTGTCAGAGTTGGGATCCAAATAATACAGGCTCCAATAGTAAGTTATTTGAATGGATAATGACACCCAATAGTGAAGACAGTGACGGCTCATACCACGTTCTAGTTTTAACAGGAATTCAAAAACTACACCTATGAAGGGGTTACAGCCCCATTTCACTGGGATCAAAATGTAATTATTTTATTTTATTTATAAGGTAGATGTAACTAGCTCTGTTGAGGTTAAATAACATACATTAAGCAAAAACTACTGTAAGCTTTATAAGAAATAAAACATGCACACAAGTGCACAGAATAGTCAATTGTGTTTATCACAGACTTCCTTTTACTAGTTAAAGAAAAACCACACCAGGGAAAACATACCATGACTTCACAACTGTGCTAAAAAAATGAAAAATGAACAGGAGTGCCAGCACAGCTGAGGCTGGTAATCAAAGCATCTCTGTGAAATCTCCTTAAGCTCAGTCAGCTATGAAGGTTTTAAACACTGAAGTGGAACAGAGAAAATAAAAAAAACCTGTAAAAATGTAAGGCAAAATAAATCCTTCAATCTCTTATGAATGAATCCCAGTCCTACCTGCCTCCGAGCAGTCCTGCAGGCACATCTTGTACATTTTCATCTTGTGTTGTTCCTCTGCTTCTTGACAAGCATGTTTTGCTCCACAGTGTCACCTGCTTGAAGAGCTGAGGCTGGAGTAGCTGCAGGCCTGTTTCTGATCAGACAAGGTTAGCTGTGGAGGATGAGGAATGCATTTCTAGTTTTTTGTGCTACATGTTTTGTTAAAGTGGTGGTAGTTAACAAAATCATGTAATAAATCTTACCTGTGGTGCACTTCTATTATATTGGTCTTAAATGTGCAGTTTTGAAACCAGCCCATGTTCTAGTAATTATCCATTTTTATTGGAAAACCTGCTGTCAGGTACTACACTGGATTAAAGAAATCCGTTTGCAAGCCATGCTTTTATGAAGTGTTGTACTTTCGTGGTCATTAACCTGGAGAATGAAATTGTCTTCTTTCCAGTTATTAACTGAGATGCTTTCAGACAGTACCATGCTTTGACCCAGAAGACACTGCTCAGGGGAAATTACTTGGCAAGTAAAGCAGTAACAGACTTATCAGATATAACATGTATTTATTTCAAAACTACACATTTGAGTCCCATGTAACAAATGGAAATGTACGGCATGTAAAAATTATGGACTTATTTTGTTAGCTACATCTACTTTCAAAAAATAACTCAGGATCCTAAAACTTACATATTCACAAAAAAAACAGCTTCATAGGTTCAATGCAAGTATAGAAAAATGTTGAAACCTAAAACAAGGTTGTCCAAAATGTCAGACAACAATGTTTGTTCATTCTCGTGTATTACCTCATTCTTGATTCTTTTTTTTACAAAACAAACTTAGTCATGTTAAACCAATTAAAGAACTGTAAATGCAAACTAAAGGCAGCTAACTGGTTCAACTACTGATAACAGCCCATGGATGGATTTAGGAAACCAGTTTTGTTTTTGTTCTAGATTCAAGTAACCTTGGAAGTTTTTGTTGGAAAACATACTTAAATGAAAAGAGCAAAGCTTGGAACTCATTTTCAGATCTGCTAATACATTTATGCATTAAGCCATATTTGTAGAGGCCAACATTAAAAAATGACAGCTGCAGTACTTATTTGCATTTCCTTGAGTGCCATCAGCCCTTTTTAAAATAGTATATTCTATCAGAGGAGTTTCTTTTAAGAAAACTTGGCTTTCCGGTGATATTGGTGACCCCCAGCAGGGTGCCTGTGAAGCAGGTGTTTATCAATGAACCACTGAAGTTCAGTTACATACACTTTAGCAGAGGCAGTGGTGGCACACCAAAAGAACACAGATGTCAACTGTTTAAGAAGGTAAATGGGTTAGAACGGCAGTCTCCTCTGGGAATCACTGTGAGATACAGACCAAAAGCTTTTTATTACCGGTACTTTTACATGTTCCTGACATCCTCTGCTTGAGGAATTTATGGCTTTTTATGACCAATTTAATTAAAATAACACTATTCAACATCACAAGGTATGAATGTAATATTCACTGCAGACGTCTGCAACAACTTACTTCACCCCCAAACACTTTTTAAGTGATTTATTCAGGACAGACCAACAGGGAGAAACAACATCTTGTATACAGTATTTCACACCACATGCAAGTGACTGATTACAGCTGAGGGCTATGTTTCCGTCACCCACACTTGTTAAGTTTGATGTTAATTGATGTTTAACAGCATTGGATGCATTCTGTTGTTCCCAATGCAAATGATTCAAACACATGAGCAAATGTTAGTCCCATTGTGATGTCATCAGCAATCCCCCTATCTACCACTGATGAAAAACAGTGTAATAGTGGTATTGCAATTGCCTTAAGCATGTAAATCAGTGGTAATCATCTGGTCACCAGAACACTGTTTTGTAATGGTACTGTGAAATAACAGTAGCCCCAGTTCTTTAAAACCCCAATTTGGGGTTTTATAGCAGACTATCATTCTCCACAGTGAATGATAGTCTGCAGTGCAGTGGAGTAGTGGTTAGGGCTTTGGACTCTTGACCCAACTGTGTAAATGGGTAATTGTATGTAAAAATAATGTGAAATCTTGTAACAATTGTAAGTCGCCCTGGATAAGGGCATCTGCTAAGAAATAATAATAATAATAATAATAATAATCAGAACAGAATACCATACTGTGTGTAATTTAATTGTAACTTATTGCCAAGTCATTTTTCTTTGATGATAATTGTAATTTGACTTTCCAACTAACCCAGTTATGCCTCTATTTTGGGTTCGTTGCTGTCTTTGAAATTAATTTAAAAATATTATACTATTCTGTTTTTGCAGTATTTTCATTTTATTTGGTTATGGTTTGTCCAGCACTTCTCCACATTGTGGAGAAGGAATTCAGGGTTTGGGGATCAAACAACCAAGAATTCCGGCCAACAGGCCAGTTACATTTTAAAATGAAATCCTTACATCTGAATAAACCAAGAACAGACATAATAAAAACAGGAACATAAAAAAGAAAATCACACATCGTATGTGAACGCTGAACAAATAGAGGCTGATGAATAAAAAGCAACATTCAGTTAAACTTGATGGGATCAATACAGTACATCTTAATTTTGACATATACAAAGAGTCTTCTCATATTAAATTAAATATGTAAAATAGAAGTGGATACATATCATAGGTACATATGTATTCAAAACTGTGAAAGGCCTTTCATTTAGGAGTCTATTAGCCTGAGCAAAAGCTTTGTGTATTGAAAAGTGTGTGTGGAGGGGGGGGAGGGGGAGGGAGAGTGACATCTGCTTAATGAATCTTCAGGATGGTTATAGGTGATGAACAGATCACCTAATGATTGAGCTTGCCACATGTGAACATGCATGTCTTACTCCATTTTCTGGATGTTTGTTTGTAACCAGTAGACTATCATTTATCTCTCTATTCAGGTGTTACAGACTCCTGGTGTCAATGACAAGGTTGTACAAAAGGCAAATGTTTATGTCTCACATGTTTTTGTGTAGTGATATATACATTTAGATTACATTGCCAATGACAAAAAAGTGAGCTGTGGCCTAGTTTGTTCATAACCCTCTACTGTAGTATTTGAGGTGTAACTGTTTGGCTTCTAGAATGACAAAGTGGCAAAAATGTTTAAAACAAGTTTTACCAACTGAGGAATTAAAGAGAACCAAGGGTTAAACTATGGAAGAATGTAGTACATTTAAGTTGAGGCTCCTTAATTTGTCAATATTATTTTATTAGGTTTGGAAAGAATTATGTAGTAGTTTTAATTGTGTTATAATGTGGTACGTTTTTGGTGTAAAAAGCATATTTGTGACAAAAGTTTACAGAATGTAGCGGATATGAATGTGTGACAAATGTTTCTCATGTATGTGTTCCTAAGGCATTTCTTGCATTTGTATCTTATCTTGTGGCATATGCTGCAGAATACAAATACACTACAAGTACCTGTATGCACTTAATGGCTTTTATCAAGTGTTAAAACAATGATGGTGCTTTACTCGTTTATATTTAAGCATGTAAAGTGATATGTGTTACGCTATAACTAATTCTATATTGTCAAGGATAAAAAGGTAAAAGATCAGCGATTATACAAGACATCTAAAGAGCCCATTTTGTTTCTGACTGATTTTGAAACAGCTGTAGCATTAAAGAGTGTATTAGAAAAAGCAAATGTTGGCAGGGAAGTTATTGAAATTGAACACTTCAAACAAGCGTCCAGCAGGGAACCCAAATGAGCTGGCCCACATAATTGCATTGAAGTCTAATGTGAAGTGTTAAGCTCCGGTAGTTAAGGGTTAGCGTCTTTTTAAGCTGTGGCACGCATCACAAAACTATCATGCATGCGCCATGAGATTGCTATCCTAAAGGAATCATATTTGAGCAACCAAATGGTATAGCAGACAGCACAGACACATCTGAGTCTTGAGGTCCCAGGTTTCTTTCAGCCTGGTCTAGACACAAGGTTACAGATGGTGCACAGAGCGGCTGGCTTGGCTTTCTCTACCAAAACCCTTTTAATCCACTGCAGTGCCAGGCTGTAACAGACCACTATGACCATTTCTATGCCCTGTCTCTCCAGGCTTCATGAACTATAGCCCCAAAACATCCCAAACCCATACTATACCTAATCTCCACTGAAACTGTGTGGTTTATAAAATAGATAAACCAGCATGTTTGGTTTAGAAGCATATCTCAAACTATTTGTCTGGACAAGTCGCATAGTTTGAATATAGTTCTTGAATGACTTATCCAACATTTCTTCCTGTATGAGCAACTGTAGATGAGAACATCTGTTTGATTGACTTTCAGCCACATAACAACAAAGCAGATGTAGAAATGTGATGCAAAAATGATAATGATCCCTAAGCTATGTGTATTTCCAAGCAGTAGAATAAAAGAAAATGTTGAAATAATGTGCAAAAAATACAAGTAATAAACAGTCATTGTAGCAAAATGGCCAATATATTTTACATTGAACCTTCCACTACATGCTTTTGTACTAGACATGTTATTAACACCAGGCCTTTCCTTGGTATGCTATACAGTCTGTTTTGGCAGTACTGTATGATGACATAAGGCATCCTCAATAAGTCATTGTTTTTACTGGTGAACTCTGAGAGTTCTCATTTCTTCATGTGCAGTTTCTTCCCCATCGCTGTGTGTTCCTTGGCTCCGGACTGTTCGCTGTATAATTAGGAGATGGAATGGTAAATTGAAAACACCTGTTCATCGTCTCCCCTCCTTCAGGAACTTATGAGTCACTTTTGAAATCAAAGACTCTTTTGGTCAGCATAATTTGATCTGATATTAACCAATATTATAATCCAATAGAACACCCAATAAAAAGGATATACTGGACATTGAACACAATTAAAAAAAAAAAAACATTATAATTATATACATTCTAATGATATACATTTAACAGAGACACAGCTGTTGATGTAACATTTACCCAAGAGAAAAATTTCTTGCATGTAGTCTTTTTTTTTTCAATTCCCCTTTAATGACAAACAAGGTGTCAACATACATTGTTGGAGGTGGGATAAACATCACCATGACAACAATATCTCCATTGCCCCTGCACTGCTGAGAAACTCAGCATTCAGCATACTTAACACTTTCAAGTCTGACTCAAAGTATCTCTGTATAGGGTAATATCCACAGCACCTTTCTGTGCTGAATCAACCGAATTGCAGAATTGCAGGAACCATTAGACAGCATACATTTTTGCAAAGGACAGAGAGTAAAACTGTTATATTGCATACAGAATATTGTACAATTAACAAACATTACATTATCAATAAAATGGGCATTGTGTGACATTTGGTGATTAGTAAATAAGCACATGTTATCAATTTTGCTTTGTGAACAGATAATGCACCAGAATTGGTTCTTACTAGTTCTGTAACAACAACTTGCTCCTTTGAGATAAAAAGGTACATGCTAGTCCCATTATGATGTCATCAGCAATCCCCCTATCTACCACGAATGAAAAATAGTGTAATAGTGATATTGCTGTTGCCTTAAGCATGTCAATTACTGCCATCTAGTCACCAGGACACTGTTTTGTAATGGTACTGTGACATAACAGTTTGATACCTTCTGTCTGTTTTGACGACATAAAAAACTGTACAGCACTAGTTGACAAGGCTCAACGATATTGATCCCCTGTCCCTTGACCAAATTTCCTCTGACAGTTCCATTACTGCACCCATCAGTTTGCAGATAAGTCCTGAGCTTGCATGCTAAACAGGGCTTCCCGGTTATATCAACATTAGATCTGACAGCAGCTCCATGCTCACATGTACGGTCTACTTTCGTCCAGTTTGCTTTTAACATCTCATGTCCTTCTAGGGCTCAGAGGCATAATTACACCTCTACTTGGATACTTTTAAATATACCCCATGAAGTCATTCAGTCATAATGCCTTTCCAAATCTATACGTATTGGGCAATTATCAATTTGGCACTGCAAAAATCTCCAGTTCAGTTTTCAATTAAAGAGCTGAAAATCTTTCAACCCAGCAATTACACCATGGGGGCAGAGGAGCCTTCTTTTGCATTTTTAATACTTTCAAGATCAATTACAGTGTCTGCTATGAAGGTTGTTCAATTAACCATGTATTCTGCAACACCTCCTCGACATAATGGCGGTTACAGTGCAAATGTGTAAGGCATTTATTTAGCCAGGCGAGTCATTCCAAGTGCCTGCGCCATGGGTGTAAAGGATACAAGATCAGTCATGTGGACAAAAGAAGGTGTGGGCTTCTCTATTATTCATGCATGTCAGGCACAAAAAGAGAGCCTTTCAGTGCTCTCAGTCAGGCTGTGGTAATTTGTATTGTACAAGCACACATTATCCAACCATTAATAAAATTAATGGCCTAGGAGCTGACAGTAAGGCAGGACTGGAGAACTGCCTGGGTGACCACAGCAGTTGAACTGTTTTATATGCAAGTCAATTATAGTGTTTCTAAGTGAAGTGGATGCACTGGTAGCTCCATTTTCCTTCCCTGGGTTGTCTGCCTTATTGTGAAACACTGAAATATGATTTCTTCAGCTTTAGTGGGTATGCTTGAGTTATTAACAGGAATATTAAGAGGAGGAATATGGGCTTTATTTCTGAGGTTTACTTTGCCCAATCCTCATTTGTTGTTAATGGTTTAGTTATGTTTTATTGGTGGATCACGATCATGTGTACAGTGTACAAAAATGTACAGATATCTTGAAACAGCTATATTGTTGTGACAAATTATATATCTAAGAGAACTTCTTTTTTTTTTCTTCACTAGCTTGGCGTCACATTCCCCAGAGATGTCAATCAAGTTCATCCCAAAGGCCCTGATCTGTATTGTGATCTTGCAATTGAACAGGCCAAGGGAGGTGTGCTCAAGCCAGTTCATGACCTCTTTGTATTAATGGATAGGAACATTGTTGGCTTGGTTGTATCCATCACTGTAATGAAATAACTGAGGAGCTGCAGGCAGACCTGCTTCTGCCGTGATATTCAGGGTCTCAATCCAACTAAAGCCCAAGGGATGGACATGACAGCCACCTCTAGGCAAGATGACACCTTTCAGCACTGCATGTTTTGTTTTAAACCTCTCTAAAAATCTTAGGATAAACACTGATATTAGTAAACTTTGGGGCATATATAATATATACTGTGTATACAAAACAATCTCTGGAAGTATAAGGGTTTGAGGTACACCCCTTTTTGTTGCTTGTAACACCCTGTTTGCCACTCACACCATGCGCATTTTAGCGAGTCTGCAAGATAGAAGCTGTTTTTCACAGGTTTCTTTGATTTTCTTGATTTTTCTTGGTATTTAGAGTCGTTCAGTGGGCGATGATGCCAATTGTGCGTAGGCCTTACCTATGGATAAGGTGATAACTTGTAGTCAGTGGTTATTGTGTTCTGCCTCTGCTTTTTGTGGATGTTTGTACAGAGCTTTCTGATCGTATCTGTCATTATTTATTCATTCCATTGTGGTGAAGTACATTATACTAGTTATATGGTGTTACTTGGATAATTGCCTGCAATTACTTCATCAGTTGATTGTGGCACCAGAAGCTCAAACAAAATCAAGAGTGAAGTCAAGCCTAAAAAAAATACAGTTAATAATCACATCCAAAGAGCTAACCGACACAATTAAATGTATCTCTCCTTTGTTTCACATGTATTTATTATTTTTTTCTCAAATGCCAATCCTGATCTACAGGGCAAAACAAAAAATACTATTGCTGTACACCACAACGTAGCAGAATAAATAACATAAATATCTATTCAGTATTTAGAAGAAGTAAGCCTTTGTTTTTTTTAACCTTGAGTTTCTCAGTAATGTGCAGCCTCGTGTTAAGGCATTGTGTGGAGCACGTTCAGAGCGTTATCTCGTACTGCACTCACTAACAAACAGGAAGGTCTGGTCACAAGTTGACTTCAGAGATAGATGACTTGCAAAGTCAATGGTCATCATTTATTTGTTCAGACTAACTGAAAAATTATATATATATATATATATACACAGTACTGTGCAAAAGTTTTAGGCAGGTGTGAAAAAATGCTGTAAAGTAAGAATGCTTTCAAAAATAGACATGTTAATAGTTTATATTTATCAATTAACTAAATGCAAAGTGAGTGAACAGAAGAAAAATCTAAATCAAATCCATATTTGGTGTGATCACCCTTTGCCTTCAAAACAGCATCAATTCTTCTAGGTACACTTGCACAAAGTCAGGGATTTTGTAGGCATATAGTCAGGTGTATGATTAAACAATTATATATATGGTCATCAATTCAATATGTAGGTTGAAACACAATCATTAACTGAAACAGAAACAGCTGTGTAGGAGGAATAAAACTGGGTGAGGAACAGCCAAACTCAGCTAACAAGGTGAGGTTGCTGAAGACAGTTTACTGTCAAAAGTCATACACCATGGCAAGACTGAGCACAGCAGCAAGACACAAGGTCTCTCCCAGGCAGAAATTTCAAGGCAGACAGGGGTTTTCAGATGTGCTGTCCAAGCTCTTTTGAAGAAGCACAAAGAAATGGGCAACGTTGAGGACCGTAGACGCAGTGGTCGGCCAAGGAAACTTACTGCAGCAGATGAAAGACACATCATGCTTAGTTCCCTTCGCAATCGGAAGATGTCCAGCAGTGCCATCAGCTCAGAATTGGCAGAAAACAGTAGGACCCTGATACACCCATCTACTGTCCGGAGAAGTCTGGTCAGAAGTGGCCTTCATGGAAGACTTGCGGCCAAAAAGCCATACCTCCGACGTGGAAACAAGGCCAAGCGACTCAACTATGCACGAAAACACAGGAACTGAGGTGCAGAAAAATGGCAGCAGGTGCTCTGGACTGATGAGTCAAAATTTGAAATATTTGGCTGTAGCAGAAGGCAGTTTGTTCGCCGAAGGGCTGGAGAGCGATACATGAATGAGTGTCTGCAGGCAACAGTGAAGCATGGTGGAGGTTCCTTGCAAGTTTGGGGCTGCATTTCTGCAAATGGAGTTGGGGATTTGGTCAGAATTAATGGTCTCCTCAATGCTGAGAAGTACAGGCAGATACTTATCCATCATGCAATACCACCAGGGAGGCATCTGATTGGCCCCAAATTTATTCTGCAGCATGACAACGACCCCAAACATACAGCGAAAATCATTAAGAACTATCTTCAGCGTAAAGAAGAACAAGGAGTCCTGGAAGTGATGGTATGGCCCCCACAGAGCCCTGATCTCAACATCATCGAGTCTGTCTGGGATTACATGAAGAGAGAGAAGCAACTGAGGCTGCCTAAATCCACAGAAGAACTGTGGTTAGTTCTCCAAGATGTTTGGGCCAACCTACCTGCCGAGTTCCTTCAAAAACTGTGTGCAAGTGTACCTAGAAGAATTGATGCTGTTTTGAAGGCAAAGGGTGGTCACACCAAATATTGATTTGATGTAGATTTTTCTTCTGTTCACTCACTTTGCATTTAGTTAATTGATGAATATAAACTATTAACATGTCTATTTTTGAAAGCATTCTTACTTTACAGCATTTTTTCACACCTGCCTAAAACTTTTGCACAGTACTATATATATATATATATATATATATATATATATATATATATATATATATATATATATATATGTATTTTCACTCTGCTGCCATTGTTAAAAAAATAATAAAACTCCAAGGTTAGGATTCAAATCAAACATCCAACAGCACATGTTATGTCTCTTTAGTTTCTGTCTGTGGAAATACAAAAAATAGGAAGGTTCAAATTGTAATGATTAAAATGGTGACAGTATTTAGATCTGCTGTTGTTTAGATTAATTGAATGCTGGTAGAAAATGCCAGGGGACACTCCTCCAGATAAAAGGGCACATGCATGCAAACCTCCATTAGATCATTTATCTCTGCTTTTTGATCATTTGGGAGCCAAAGTGTTCCTTTTTTTACCATAAGATGGAAAGGAAAAATCTCAATGAATAAGCATTTAATGTTATTAAATATAAATCAGCTTTTCAAAGATGTATGTGATATATGTGTGGTGTACACGTTTTACATATATTCAGTCAATAAGATTGCATGAAGCGACCCACTGCCTCCAAAAGGAAACTGCATGATACTTAAATGAAGAGTTGTCAGCATGTGTTGATTGTGTACAAATGGATGTTCAAGCTGTGATTAACAATTGGTCTGCAATTTGCACTGTTCGTTTTATGATCGGTGTGTTCGGTACCAGCATTAACAACAATATTGCCAGCATGGAATCCAAGTCTTAAGCCTATGAACGTTCTGTATAAAAATGACAGAACCCACATAACCTAGTCATGAGTTCCTATGGGACCAGACTGACTCTGCTCAAGTGTTATTTCTTTATAATTTGCAGGTTTACACCTCTTTCTATCTGTAATTGCTGACAGAGTGCTTTTTATTAGCAATGTTGGTATCAAAATTGACTTCCCCGGGGTCTCTTATAAATCACGTTAGCTAGACTACAAGCACACTAGTTTTGTGTCACATGACAATTTCCATGGATACTCATAAAGGGGTAATCATGTTGAATCTACAATCCTGGAATTAAACAATTAGGAGCAAGCTGAGTTCATTTTTAGCCCTCTCACTTAATGAATTTTGAAATGGGAAACCCCATTGAGTTAGAAAGTACTGATAAATATACATATTTATAGTTCTTTGCAAAGATTACTTAATGAAATATACCCTAAAACCTTTTCTGCTTGCTCCTTTAGGAAATTATATAAATCCAGGTAATTTAGGCTATGTGGAGTAATATTCATTTAGATTAACGAACACAGCATTTGTGATTTGTTAATTCAATCCATTCAAAAGCCTTATTATACATATACCCACCGTATATCTCTATATATCTTTTTCACACTGTGATAAGTCAAATTCTGTTATAGCAATTTCCTTTGGTCTGAGTTAGAAGAGGTTTGTGTGACCAGTGTTCAGCCAGACCACTGTATGGCTTACAAAAAAATAACACCAAGCATCCATTCCAAAGAACATAAGTATCTTCCATACTCAAGCCTGCTGAAATCAATTATATAATCAAGTGAACATTCTTCTTTTTTGCAATGCAATTATAATTGCGTTCTGTAAATGTTGTGGCCGTTTGACCGATTTATACCTAAATACCATAAGAATGTATTTACATTGTGCATTCCAAAGACTCATTGAGGAAAAGAAGAAATTATATATCATTCTCATCATTCCTCTTGTCATCCCTCAGTAAACAGTTCCCTTTCCTGTTAAATGTATCGCATCTCATTCCCAAGTTAATTAACCCACTGGAGAAGACAAAATAATAGAATGAATTACTATCCCTTCTCTTAAGCAATGAGATCTGGTGAACAGGGAACAAACATGAGTAAAAGAAAAGCTTACTTTCACTGATGACTGGACTCTGCTTAATACATGGTCGTGCAGGCTACACCTTAAGGCATTTTAACCTGTGGCTCACACTGAGCCATTATTTTCTCCTGAGTGGATTGCATGTAGACATGGCTGAGTGACTATGATTTTTCTAATGAAGATTATGCCAGAAATATCTAGCGAAAACAGTGGTCACTGTGTTATATCACAATAATATCAATATTAATCAAGATAAACAGATTACTTCAATGACACATTGTGAACCCTCCTTTTGAAAATGCTGTATCAGATAATTGGTAAAAAGATGGGTCCCTACTAACTGTTCTTTGAAATTCTGTGTTGTCCACCTTATAAGGATACTGTGGTTTACTATACTGAATCTGTA
This sequence comes from Acipenser ruthenus, assembly GCF_902713425.1. Taxonomy (NCBI): domain Eukaryota; kingdom Metazoa; phylum Chordata; class Actinopteri; order Acipenseriformes; family Acipenseridae; genus Acipenser; species Acipenser ruthenus. The sequence continues at coordinate 25,130,801 of NC_081206.1, forward strand.
CTGAGTAATAAGATAGCATTTGGAAAAAATAAACAATATTCTCACTAATAAATTAAAAGTATTTCCTCAGAATCATGACACAGTTTAACAAATTAATTCATTAATTTTTTAGCAGACACTTTTATCCAAAGCAACTTACACAGACTAGGGGGTGAACTATGCATCACAAATGCTGCTGTATGGTCACTTACAGTAGGACCTTGGTTTTATGTCTCATCCAAAGGACAGAGCACAGGGAGGTTGTGACTTGCTCACAGTGAGTCCGTGGCTGGGATTGAAGCTGGAAGCTCTTGGTAACAAGCACCTTTCTTAAACCATTGGAACACCAAGCCTGTAATCAGAAGTATATAATATAAGCATGGAGTTACATTTTCTGTATACTAGTTCAGTTTTAGATTAGAAAGCATCAAATAGTTTGAAGGTGAAGAAAAATAATGCACCAAATGGGAATACAAAGAAACATAAGGACATGCTTTACATGCAGTTAGAAACTGAAGATCAAATAAGGAATATGATCAATCCCAGGGGCCAGACAGGAATACCTGAAAACCTAAGACAGAAAAAAGTAAATGCTAAAACTCAAAGGGTTAACACATAGACTCTGTGCAAATGAATGCCAATTTAAGATAAGTCTGATAAAGAAAAATACCGGTCTGAGTTTAACTTTCTACAGAATCGATTTTTCGAATCAGTGCCTGTGTACAGTATCTTGGTTATCCCCAGATAGCATTGTGCTGAAGATTGTTTTTATCCTTCTCTATTCAGATTAAGCAAGGAAAAGATATATTCTCATTTAAAAGCTGTACATTCATACAGTACCACACCATTTGTCTTTCTTTATGTACTGGCTCTTGTGATCTAGTATCAACAGAACACAGTTTTTACACACCAGATGCTGATTAGATTTGCAGCACTGCTGCACATATGTGTTCTAACCTTGAAATGTAATTTTGTCCTTGTGGCTAACATTTGGTGTCTGAATTTGGTATTATGTTTTACTTCCAGTTCATTGTAGTTTGTGCATCATGGATACAACATAAGAGCTTTCAAATGAAACCATTTTAACCATAGGCGGCAAGCTTCTGTTCGTTCTAAATATTGGGGGGAAAAAAAGTCCTGGGATGCTGTATTAAATGTATTGATGCATTTAGGGAAGTAACTGAGTAAGGCATAACGTGAGGTTTCACTTTCTAAAGCTACATTATAAAGCTATATTTGTTTTGATGAAATGTTTGGTCTTCATTAAACTCTTCTGAATATTCTCCTATAATAGCTGTAATTGTATACATTTCTACTTAAACTTAACAGAACAGAGTTTTTGAATTGTGGTGTTTACTGCATTGTACAAAGGTAAAAGAAAAGTGTAGTAAACCACAGGGCAAGCATGGCAAACGAGAGAGAATATTAAACACTGTGGTAAAGTACTGTGCATGTGTGTTATAAGCACTGGGAAAACATTGCACACTTGAATATGTATGAAGGGAAGTGTTGGTATATATATAGTACTGTGTGTGTGCATCAGTATGGGAAAATTCCCAATGGTTAAGAGCATTAAAATCCTGTCTGTCAGGACATGTCATTTTTCTTGTTATTCAAAGAAAATCCTGCTACCTGTCATGACTTCCATGATCTTATTTTTGAAAACAAAAAGCACTTAAGCTTAGATGTTAGTTTTAAGAGCATAGTTAAACACAATCACGGGCTTACAATAAGTTGCATTAAGCAGCGCAATGACATAGGAAATTGACATTGGAGATATTCACAGTGCAGTGTGCCATGTGATAATTTCAAAAGTTCACTTTAAATTCTTTCTAAATCTTACATAGTAGTCATTCTTAACATACAGCTACTGGAATTGCATCTATGATAACACATTTCTTCAAGTTATTATTCTTTAAACTTTCCAACCTATGCTTTCTAATGAGTATTGACTGAGTAGCTGTTAAAAGGCAGCATACACATTGCTACATTTCTAATGCTTAAACAATACAACTCTGTTGTAATGTCATTCGATTGATTAATGGACTATTTTGCTATTCAGTTAAAAACAAGCTCGCTAATAGCTTCATGCCGTGGAATTGAAATGGTGAACGCTTCTCAGATTCCCCTTGACGTCGAAAAATGACAAAGCTCAGTTTCACATTGTGTTGAATTCTAGATTTGTAATGATGTCTAAAACTATGTACCATAATACATTGCAATGTAAGATTCCTTGATTTCTACACTCTCTGCACTGTCTATGAAATTCAGGCAAGACTTTGTTAGACTTGACATGAGGAATAAAACATGAAAAAGCCTTTTCTGCAGGAGGCTGATGGCTGTATTTCAAACATCTGTTCCCAATACAGAGGCTTTCATGGATCCTATTTCCTGGATCGCTATCAGATTCAAGGCGCTAGGATCAGTTTGTTTGGAGCTGATCATTTTCAACAATTTACCAGTCATTCTGCTTCCTTGCAGGAAATCATTTGTTTAAATTCAAATGTGGCCAAATGGTAAATTACTGAAGGAAAAAAACAAACTGAATATTTCTCACTTCCAAAGTAATTAATACAGAAAGCAGCTGCTCAAACTGCCAGTTCAAATGACATTTGTAAGTTGCATTGCCTTTCAATGCAATTATATAAAAACTAAAATGATCCCTCATGCTATAGCAAAATGATATCATGTTTTCCCTGAACAGAACCCCATCTGCATACAGCTTTATATTGACAGAGTGCAAAATACTGTTTTCAAGTTGCTTATCTGCTTTTGTATCACCTCCTGGCATTTATTAATAATATTGACCTTTTCGCATGTGGGATTTGAAGAATATGCATAATCCAGTATTCTAGTGGTAGACTGAGCTAAACATTCTTTTCCAATGAATGTTTAAAATGACAAACTAACTCACTTAAAACAGTAAATAGTACCAATCTTTGGAAACTTCAAGTATTTCATAAAACAGTAAGTAGTTTATACAATAAGTCAATAAAACTTTAAATAACAGCAGATCAAAGATCAGTATTCCAACATCCAATAGCAGGAATTGTGGCTTTGAGAAATCACCCAGCATCTGAGAAACATAATGCCTGAGAATAGAGAATAACACATCTAGCCCACTTACACTTGTCAGCTGATATGACACATTTCAGTTGAAATTGGTGGGGAAGTTCAGCCCCAGCTGATGTTGATTAAATCTGATACACTCTCCATGTGTGTTCTAAAAAATGTTTACCTTTGAAACTGTCCTCCATTTTGTCTGTGTGGCTAGTAGCTGCTGTCTGAATGATGTTTTATTTGAACGTTGTTATAATTTCTACATCACAGTACCTTCATATCTGTTTATTCCGTTTTTAAAATATTAATTTTGTACTGTATGCTTTATGTAGTGTTTTTATTCACTAAAGTGAAAATGTTAACAAACTTTAAGTAAGGTTTCATGTTATTATGGGTTTAATACTTACACCCATGTTGTAAATAATTTATTTTACAAGCATATATAGACAAGTTCAATTCTTAATGTTGTTTTGTGAACAAATTGTATTGTATATAATTATTTTTTTTTAAAAAAACACGTTTAACTGTATTATTATGGAACTTTTTATTAATTTGTCACAAATGTGTCTGTATCTGAAAAGTAAAAAATTACAGAAATATGTGTCTTGTGTTATTTCTTTCCTAATAGCAGATGCTAGGATGCACTTTGAGTTGTGTTTGATGGCAAAATTGTTGGTAGTTCTTACTTAAATCTATTCTGTTTCTATAAAATATACATTTTAATCATGACATACATATTTGGGGGTAGTCATTCCAAAATAAAATACTAAATGTTAATCAAAATACTCAGTTGGGTTGTTTTGTGAAACTCACTGTTGTTGGAAAAAACACGATTACATTCCTAAATTTAAGAACAGATAACGCATTAACCAAGGCAATCTTTTGGTCTCTCAGAAACCTGTCATGCATATTAAACCACATCTCGGTAAAACTGCGTTCATAAGAAACTTTCATTTGCATTACCAAAGTGTGCATTACAAACAGATATGCAGCAAAGATTTAATAACAGTCCCAAAGCAAATCAACAGAAATTGTATGCCTTCAGATGTTAAATTCTATGTAGATATTACACTGCCTTTATGTTCATGTATTCTCATGTTTTGTCCATACCATTATTGCTTTACTTGTTTGAAGAAACATGCTCCTTTGAGAAGCATGTGCTGAGATCCCCGAAATGTCAGGAAGTCGGGTTAAAGTTACATTGTGCCATTCCTTTTCCTTCCAAGGAATGGGCAGGGAATAACGTTTCCAAGTGGGTCAGCATGGGTCACACAACTACTTCCTATACGTTCGATGTTCATCAACTTGCTTTAACCTCGTTGACATTATATTAGGCTATCCTGTTCCAAAGCTATAACACAGCATACATGTAACAACAGTTCAACATTATTACTGGCAGTGTAAAAGCAGCTACACCTGGAGATGCTAAAAAGCTTTACAAGATTGCTTTTATATTGTTGTTGTTCTTGCACTGTACAGCATTTCTAAAACAAACAAACTTAGCCCTGAGCACTGATTTCTATCTCTCAGTTCCTAGCAGGTTACTCTTTTTTTCCAGAAAGGCTTTTCGTCCACTTAAGTGGAATACATAATACATTTCATATAGCTGGCTTCATTCTCTGTAGATATGCTGCATGAATCAGCGACAGGTGATAAGTAAGAGATTAATGCCCTTTGTGTTTTAACTTTATACCAGAGGATGTTATTTAACTTTTAATGCAATCCTACATATTCTCATTCAGGTGGAGAACAGATCATGTCAGCGCAGGAGAATAGTCTATAACATCAGTTTTACATTCTTCTCTCTTTGTAAGCTTTGTTCCATTTTTAAGACTGTTGAATCATTTGTGCTTTATATAAAACTAGCAAATAATAAACAGCAATTATGACTATTATGATTAGTTTTTTAGTTTTATTATTATCCCTATCCCTGGCCCTGACCCTTTTTAGCAGCTATTATCCACAAACTGATCCAAACCTGTGATAATTACTAGTAATGCTATAAAGCATTATCACAGAATTTAATTCAGTTCCAGTTTGTACTTGATTGTGGTGCTGGTTTTGCCATTTTGAGTACATGAACACAAAATCTAATTTAGTTAAATCCCTGAACATTCCTAAGCAATTTAATGCCTGCAATTGCTAAAGTTGTTTTGGTGATCCTTAGAAGCACCATATGTATTCTGTCCTGATGATTGGCCTTTTCCAACAGAGGATATTACCTGTTAATTAATTCATGAAAAGAGCAATGGTTGAAATCCTCCGCTCAAGGAACGCATCAAAATAGTGCCACCCAAGTTGCAAAATGGTGAGGGACACAAGAAACTAAGGCTGTTTTAACAATAAGACTCACATTTTTGATGTGTTACATGATCCTACTGTCCTGTGTAAAGCTTTCAACATTTTCCTTTCCTACTAGTTTCATCACAAATAGTAAATGTAGTTCATAATGTTGTAAAATTTCTCAAACACATTTGATTATCCAGGCTTTAAAAAAAAAGTTTAATAGAAACAGATTTTGACATGGTTTGCAAAATATTGAGTTACTTATTCAGTTTTAGACTATAGAATGACAAAATAATTTAATATACCCTAGTGTTCTATCTTATATGCATTTATTAGCAGTTGACGATGTTCTAAAGACCGACATCGTCAACTGCTAATAAATGCATATAAGATACCCAACAATAACGCATACAAGAAACAATAGAAAATATTGTATAAAAGGAAATGGGAACAAAGGATGAAAAGGAAAACCAGGATTCGTTTTCTTCCACCACACCCCTTGATGAGAAAAGAAAAACTGAATGAAAATTAAAGCTGAGAAAACATTTGTGGAGTTAATAAGGTGAATAAAGGCATTCTTATACTTTAGGAGGGTGTGAATATTTTTGAGAGAAACATTCATCCCACACCAAGGTTGTAAATAAAAAATTATAGCTATCATGAGCTATATCCACAGTATGCACATGTAAAAATGTTATAGTAACATACAGACAGACAATAAAAATGTCCTAAACAATTTTCATTAAAAAAGAACCAAGTGGTTCTTTGGACATATGTAAAAATGGAAGTGTTACATATAGAAAAACGGACAGGGTGTCTTCACATACCCCAAGATTCTGATACATGTGCTAAAGAATGTCCACAGTCAGTGACTTAAACTATTAAATTAAGCGACTATCTGAATAAAAACAAAAAACTGTGACATAAGTTTGTATGGGTGTCTCCACTATATCCATGTTTTCAGGTATATGCAGCCCTCGCAGGAGATAATTGGGGGTTTTCATAAAACATTCTTTCAAGTTGTTTGATTTTTTTTTTGATTGTCAGTTTTTGTTCATTACTGATAATGTATATGTATTTTGCGTTGTCAATGATGTATCACAGTGAAAGCTGAAGGTAATGTATTTCTTACTGTAAGGTGGGTATACAGAGCACCGGATTGAGTTCAATTCATTTTTCGTTTTTAAGAATGACATTACAGCTGATGTGGGCTAGGCAGCACCCCGGGAGGAGTAGGATGTTTTAAAAGATGCTCTTCCAAGGTGAGTTGACCGGCCCCGTGTGTTTCAACTCAGAGATGACCATTTGGGCGCGTCTGATGGTGAAACAAGAAGGCGGCTTCGGCTCAATAGACAAACCATTTTAAATCTTCATCGCGTGAAACTTGGCGTGATTATGCAGCCCCCGTTCTTGTAAACATGATCAATGCCCTTGACTGCGCCAGCTGTTTGTTGCATGTGTTTGGCGTGTGTCGCGTCCTCCTAACCCAATTGTTTCAGGTGGAGTTGTACTGTATACAGCCTCCTCTGCTGGTGTTAAAACACCAGCGGAATAACCATCACCAGTGGCAACAGCTTGTCTATGGAGCTGTGCTGCTTTTCTTTAACCTTGTGTCCTTTGACCTGACGTCTCTTCAATCCAAGACGCTTCGTTTTACAACCGAGACAGCACTGACGTGTTCTTACCTTTGCCAAAATTAGCTTTCTGTTTTATGGATATACTTTTTTTTTTATCCAACAAATTATCTGCATTTCTTTAGTGGAGCATTTTGGCTTCCATTGCCATTCTCTCAGGATGGGTTGATTTCCACAAGTCATGCTAGCACAAAATACATTTTCCGTTCAGCTCTATTGACGTTATAAGAATGGGACAAGTTAATTTAAATACAAAAGTTGGTGGAAACTTGCAAGTAATTCTCCGTCAAAAAAAGCATGCCAGTGAAACAATCTGGTCATATTTATCCTGACGGTGGTTTTATGAATCAGAGGATGAAAACCGTCATGGCGTATTATCGGGACACTCTATAGCTACTGTCTATTTTCAACCGTAAACCCCAATAAGCGGTCCTACTAATTGCCCCAAAGTACCATAAAGTTACCCCAAAGTACCACAAAGTAACCACACACTACCTCAAACAATCTTTTAAGTAGCATAAACAACATTTTATTCATTTCATTTGAGCCGATGTACTTTATTGCGTTTCAGTGCAGTACTTCACAAGAATATTTTCGTTTTCAAACATGTTTATATAAATGAGGATACCTAAACGTAACTTCATTAATGGACTGTATCTCCCCTGCATCACTGGAACGCGCTGTAAACCAGCCTTCTGGATGTGTCGGGACCGTTGGTGTGATCTGTGAACTAAAATGTCTTTTGTCATTGATTATTGACCCTTTGTTCCTGTATAAAGGGGTACTTTATGATAATTAGTAGGAACCCAATATCAAGGCAAATGCAATCCATGTTTATAAGGATAGGGTGAATGATTCGAAAAGGAACGTTTTCTGTATTATTATTATTATTATTATTATTATTATTATTATTATTATTATTATTATTATTATTATTATTATTTTCAGACAGGTTGTATGTGTTGGTTTATGTCATGTGTATGTGTTTTACTGTCACACAGTTGTATTTAATGGAATGGTTAAAAAAACGTTTAGAAAAAAGAAGGCATACTGTGCTGTTGGGTTACTTTGCAACAATGACACCGATTGTATCGCAGTCTGTTTCTTGTCAACTTCAAAAAGCTCGGATTAAGTCTCAGATCCTTTTCTACCCCGTCAACTCTCAACATCTTTATCACAAAAGCACACTTTATCTTCAGTAAATATATTGAGGAGGGTTTTTTCCCAACTTTTCGGCCCATCAGAGTGTATTTTATTTTTAAATAAACGATTTTCTCTTGTCTCTGATGTGGCCGCCAGCTCTGCTGGAAGTCCAGAGGCTTCACAGGTTCGAGACAGTTGGTGGATCATGCAAACTGTACTCCGCCTTCTCTCGTTAAGCACTAAGAAACGCTCGTGTTCTACCGGCATGCTTCACTTCTTTTATTACCTATTTTTTTGTTTTCGAAATATATAATGGTGGTTAAAGTAATTAAGCCAAAAATGAGTAATTATTAGTATTGATTTATAAAAGTTATTTTCTAATGTTAAACAATAAATGATCTCTAACTTTACATGAAGAACCAGTTACCTGAGGATGAAAATAATAATAATAATTACATTGTTGGCAAGTGCAGAGATACACACATGTATGCATCATATTTCTACATTTTTTAAAATAGATATTAAACATATTTTATGTTTCTAAAGACTAGGGAGATTTCATTATTGACCAGGTGGCAAAGCAGATTAGTGCATTGTCCGAATCAAGTGGTCTATGGCGACTTATTGCTGAGTGCTGACTCAGGCCATTGTAATAAATCTGACAATTGTGAATTTCTTATGGTTGTGCAGAATTAACTCATTTGGGCACCAGTGATAAAGCTGGACACTAGGTATATAGTTGAAGTGTACCATAGTCCAGAACAGACACGACTGCCATTGTCCTGACCATGTTCAAAAATAAAATTAAGATTGCATAGTCCTCTCTTGGCTCGAGTCACACTTTATTTGGTTGAAATATGTAATGTTGTTGTCTTGATTCTTCAGTAGTGTATGCATATTTAAATGGGCATGTCAGCATCCCCTTCATATTTCAAAACTAAGAAATATGCCTTCATAAAGCATCTTATCTTGACCTCCATCCTCCTCCAGATCCAAATGTGTAAAAAGCAACAGGTGCCAATCGCAGTTCTCAGCCTTGCTATAGCAATTCAATCCAGATAGAGGGCTCCAGTCTCCTGTGTTGTCACAGTGAATAGATCTTCAACCTTCAGAAATTCTGAACTTCACCAATATTCCTGCTTCAGCTTGCTGGTAAACGTTGTAGAGCAAATTCAATGGGCGTCGTGCAATTCTTTTTTTGATCAGATGCATGTGGTACAGTAATTTGCGCATCTGGCAATTATGCAATCGATTTTCTATCTTCTTAAAAATCAAGCACATGAGTAATTTGGCCTCAAAATACTGCAGATAAAAAGTGTATATGTCAATAAAAATGACTCCACAATAAAATATGAGTGAGTGTTAAATACATTCTATGAAAAAAATACAATGCCTATTATTATTATAGCATGCATTGCATTGCATCCATGTGTTATTTACGATTTTATGCAAACAATATTGTCTTCCAGAGAAATGTTTGAAAAAGGATTAAAAGCACTAATTTCACCAACATCACTAGTCTATTACTCCAAATCACATGGACAAGTACCTGTATGCTAAATGATAACGTTTGCCCCGTCCTGAGGCATTTAAAAATGTAGATGTGTTTACCCTATGCGATGACATCATTATTAGCTCCATATCACTTGAGCACTGTTGATTGAACCGTTTCAATTGAATCAGACAGGAACGTTGAATGGCGAGTTTTAGGACCCAGAGGCTACACGAAGTCCCAGAACCGCAGTATTAGTATAAACTCAAGGAGGTTGGTCTGAGCGTTCATCAGTAAACCAGGCAGTTAAGACAGCTACGGACGGACAACTGAATTGATTTTTGCTCCTCTCACACTTAAACCCATATCTGGAGAAGTTGAAACCCTGGCAGAAAATTACAAGAACAAAACTTTGTAATTAGTTGACACTACCCCAGATATGTTTATCTAGTCCTTGTATTTTACATAGTATAGCCTACTTAAAATGATAACAATGAAAAACAACTTTTAGATTAAAAAACTAAAGCAAAAAATATAAACAAAAACAACGAATCCTGGGGATTTTAAATGTGTTCTTAAACTAATCGCATACTGCAAAGTGACAGTCTATTGCAGCTTTTTGTTGTTTGGCTTTTTTTTTTCCCCACATATGCTGGGAAACAAATGTTGTAATTAAAGTGTTGTGTGGAGGAAACAAACGAAGCAGACGACCAGAGTTTCAGTGATGCCTGCCTCGAAGGACTGTTTCCTGACCCGGGACAGCCTAGATGCTGAAATGCGGTCCCGGGACACGATAGAGGGGGAACTGGATCGGCTGAGGATTCGGGAGAGGCTGGAGGCGACCCTGGCCGGTCTGGGGGAGTTGGAGTATCTGAAACAGAGGCATGAATTGTTGGTCAGGACCGTGCTAAATCACGGGGGAAATGCTTATTTAGCCGGGGAAGAGAATATCACTGGAATGGTGGAGGAAAACTACCTAAACCCGCAGGCAAAAGTCTTGGAAGAGAACATTTTGTTACTGAGAAAACAATTGGTAGGTGTTTTTTAAATACAATTTTTTGCCGGGTTTATTTAATTTAATTAACATTCAATGTGTCATATAAGTAGGTAACATTTTAATTAAATGTAAATTGTTTATTGATTTTCCACTCATACTATAGTTGATAGTTTTTAGAGAAAAATGGGAACAGTTTCGTGGATAGATACGCTACATTTGTGTTTGTAATTTGGATTTTTAAAACATTGATTTGTGGTAGAACATTTTGTTGTTTGCAAATGGTTAACATTAAACATTGATAGCTCATTAAAATATGATTACCTTTGTTTAAGGGTATCTACAGCTGGCCTTTTGAAAGACGTGTCTCAGTTGACCATGTTGACCATGCAGATCCCTTCCTAAACATCCTGAGTACACAAGCGAGCAAAGGAGATTTTGAGGGATTTGTTATAGTGAAACAACTTTACAAAGCCAAGGGTGCTGTTTAAACGTTTCTTGTTTGTTTTTGTTTTTTTGAGATGGGCGTTTTGTATACATTTAATACGGGTTGAATGTTATTGACAGCGGTAGGGCGATGCATACTATTAAATACGAATATGATCTCAAAGTAGGCGGTACGGTTCTTAAGAGGATAGACTGTGCAAGGAAAAAAAACACCATATGTACTTTAATTATAAACGGGATCATCTGTAATAAGTCAATTTGCCCCTGTTGCCAAAAAAATACAACAGCAACTATCTTCCAAACACTAGACTCGTAGGCTACTATATCGGCTCTGTGATTTTATATGGAAACTATACTAGCCAACTATCAATTTCCATACCGTTATTGGGAGAAATCAGGTGAAGGGACTGTATGTTAACACCAGTAGAGGCTACACTGAAAGAAAATAAAGGAATTTAAATATAACTTCCTGGAGGGGAAATACATTCCTTAAACTGTCCTCCCCAGTCAGTGAGGGGTCCAGCTGCCGGTGTTAAACTTGCTGTTGAGTTACAATGGACTCGGCTATTGAAACGAACTTTTACAAGCAAATACCCAGCCCTCCCGCAGAGCTCAAGGGAACCAAGGGGTGATTTCAAAATAAATCTCATTAGGTCATCAAAGTAAACGATATTTATTTAACGTGTGTTTATGTCGCAGACGCAATCTGTATCAAAACAAAACTGTTTGTTAGGGGTGCATATCGAAAATGTGTTGATTCTGTTTATGCAAAACCAGTTACTATGTGGCATGGTTCCTCTTGATAAATACAACAAAGAAACCTTTTATAAAACACTGTTTCAACACAACGCCGTTTGTATTTCTTAACCTAAAACTCCATCTTACTGTTAACATCCATCTGAAAAAATAAAAATCGAAATGTTGCTGCATTGCTTAAGATTTCTGTCAAGGGGTCATAAACCGAACTGGAAGATTTATTGTTTCGCTGTAAAATCTGCAGTCACCTTGGAGAGTTGTGCCAGTTTTATATTCAAGGTCATTAAGAACAGCAGGGACCCATTTTAAAAGACATTTCTGGAAAAAAAAATACCGTATTACCACTATTGTGAGGAAATTTGTTGTTTTTCAGGGTATTTCCATAATTCTTTATAAACTGTATTACTCAATGTACCACAGAGAGACTAGTCATTGGACGGAGCTTTATATAATTTCTTAACCCAGTGATGTTAAATTAGATAATGAAACATATACAGTTTGGAAGTGTTTTTACCACCAACAATAGTAAAGACATTACATTTGAAATGATGGATACCTTGCAAACTCCCATAAAGGTAACGATCAACACACCCTGTGCATTGCATGCACGCCTGTGTTCTTCCTTTCTGTAAAACCATAGCCCTTTTTACAGGTTTTTTTTATGTCTGTCTCTTCTACAAAATGTATATGAAGTTTAAGGAAAGGCACATTTTTGCAAAAATTGACTAGCAAGCTGTTGGCCTGTGTTAAGCGGACAGAACATCAATCAGATTGAGCTTCTGTCAAGTGCTGGCTTCATGAGCTGGGAGTTAATTTAAGGGGACAGCAGCTCTACCCAATATAGCACTACATGTGTGCGTGTGTGTATGTGTGTGTGTGCATTATAGAGGTGAAACACAAAATGGCTGAGATTAATACAAATGACCAGAGAGTATCTATCTATTTGTGAGGTTTATTAATGAGGATTTTGATGCAAGTAACTGCTTTGTAAGAGTATATATATATATATATATATATATATATATATATATATATATATATATATATATAATATGAGAGAGCATGCGACTGGAACAAAAGGCTTTCAAACTCAAATGAAGATAAGCTTTATTCTATAAAACAAAATCACGTCTGATTTTCGTTTTAAATATCTTTGCCAGAGAATGTTTAAGAATAAGCTTCACTAATAGTATTACAGTACTTATTTCTTACCCTGTCCTTCTTTCAAGTGGGAGGTTTGTTAAACAAGGTTTCTTTTCACAGCTTTCAATGCATTTTGACTTTGTAATTAGTTTTTTTCCTTGGACTTGCATCTAAAATTAGAATATTAGGTTCATGAGACATTCCTGCTATGTTTCTTTAATTGCTAGCAGATTGAGGTCTCCTGTTGCCAAGATTCTTGAGGCTTTGCTATCTTGTATTCTACATCTGCTGCAAGAGCCTGCTTTTATGTGGCGGCTGGTAACATCAAACTCTTGTCCCTGGCAGAACTGTTTAAGGAGAAGGGATGCAGGCCTGATAAACCAGCTCCAGGAACTGGACAGACAGATCAGCGACCTGAGACTGGATTGTGAGAAACCCTTTCACGATCACCTGGAAACAGACAGCCGACCCAGTTCAGGTAAGTGTAGAATGGGGCTGTAAATGGGGAAATATAGTATGGCCATCCCGCATAAACTAAAATGGATCCCTACAGGCAGTTTTACAAAAGCTGAAATGTTTGCTTTTGTTTCTCATTCATTGGGAAGAGTATAGGGGTTCTAAAACATTTCAAGTTGACTTATATTTCCCTCTACCCATCTACACTGCTGAGGACTCATGTCTCTGTTTAAAAACAAGCCCTTCATTTAAGTAAGAAAAGGCCAGTAATTCTGTTTTTTGTACTTTGTGGGGTTTTTTTAAACAAACAAATTGACAGATTTCTTGAGTTGCAATATGTGATGGCAGAACAGGGTTCAAGGGAGTTGGCTCAAAAGGTGTGGTTTTTTTGTTTGTTTTTTTGGGATTATTCTAGTCAGTCAAATTAAAATATCTAATCCTTTCTTGTTTTTTGAATTTATCACTCTGCAAATTTAACTAGATATCCATTAAGAAATGTTTTTTTAAAAAAAGGAGCTTTAATTTAAAATGTTTCTTTGTTCTATTTCTAGGTTTTTATGAGCTGAGTGACGGGGCCTCGGGATCCCTTTCCAACTCATCCAACTCTGTTTTCAGCGAATGTTTATCCAGTTGCCGCTCCAGCACCTGCTTCTGCAGCCCTTTGGACACATCACTGAGCGCTTCAGATGGCTGTCCCAAATCTGCAGGTGAGTCCAGGCATAGTAACAGATCTGAGTGGTGGTGTGGTAGGTTTGTGTGTGGTTTTGGAGGTGTCCATTTTAAATGTCTTTATCTGTGTGGCGTGCATTGAGTTTAAGCTATTGGCAGTTAAGAAGGCTAGTCCCACCCCTTACCCTGTCCATCCATGCTTGTTTGCCTGAACAGCTGCACCAGGCTGCCCTAAAATAAAAATCCAACTAGTGTAGTCCATTAGGAATGCTGTCTCTAGCTTACCAATACTTAGAAGGGATGGGTATAGCTCTTGTTTGTGTGTAAATGTCACAAATGGAGGGACTGGGTTACAAGAAAGATGTTGCATGACATGCCGTACGTTGCCCATTAAAGCTCTTGTTGGATATTTTGTGGAATTAATAGCTTTTATAGATCAATCCGTCATATCTATTCTTTGTCACAAGAGACTCGTTTTGTTTGGTATCTTCATGGTTTTTGTGCAGATGGCTGACAGGGCAGATGTTTGGAGTCTTATTGCATCTTAAGACTGTTCTTTTTATTTGTATTGGATTTAAAATGGTGATGTTTTCCCGAAGAAACAAACACAATCAAAATACTGGAAGGTCTTTTGAAGTTGTAATAGCGTTTGTTCTTCCTGACAACCTGCATGTTAAGTAGATAACTGTGCAAGCTGTATCCTAGAGAGATGTGTTTGTTCTTCATTGTTGTATCTCAACAGTCTTAATTGTTTGCTGCTGTTCTGTTAAGAGGATACACTGAATTTTCTTCATGTTACTGAATAATGCTGTTGGAAGTGATGTTCTTCATATAGATGAAGTGATCTCCAATCTATAGATTGCATGGCAATTTCCAAATAAAGGAGATGTTGTGGCCCTTGCCTCTGGTAGGTATTCCCCCTACTCCAGCTAATGGACAAGGTCACTGGTTCAAAAGAGAAAAAAAACAGCTTGATCTACCCTTTATACAGTAAATGTGTCCTATTATGGCCATAGGCACTCAGCTGACACTATTTTCTGCTTGCCTCTGTGTTCCACACCTAAGGTTTGTAATGCCCCTGGCAATATGTAAGGCTTTAATACTACATAAATGGGAACTACTATCTATGTAGATGGGATGTTAAAGTGCTACATGAAGAAAAACATGCCCAGGGGGTGTTTACATTTCTAAAAGGGAGTGTAGGAAACTGAAACACCATGCTTAAGGCAGTAAATTGTCTTTCTCTCAGTTTGTTTTTACTTTGACTCAATAATACTCTTCTTGTTGGATACCTTTTTTGATTTAACCTGACTGCGTTGTACATTTTTTTAAATTTAATTATTTTTTGGCCATTGATACGGTCTGTGGGGTTTTTAATGTGAATTTTAACACATGTTTTTAATGCTCCCTTTCATCATATTTGCAGATAACCTTGCGGGCTGGATTGACTGTGTTGAAGGGCAGTGTGAAGACCAGAATTCGGCAACAGTCAAGCGCTCCTTATCAGCTCCCTATTCAGCGTCTCTTGATGGAATGTCTGACATCCAGACCAAGTACCAGTGTGACCTAATCTCCAGGAATGGGAATGACGTCTACAGATACCCCAGCCCTCTTCACGCAGTGGCTGTCCAAAGCCCAATGTTCTTTCAGTCCCTGGTTGGTCATTTCAAAGAGGAAGGATTTAAGGCCAGTGACTCCTCCAGTGACTTTGCAAAATCTGAACAGGCCATGGTGTCTCAAAGCCCTTCTTGGCCTGTACCCTCTCCATCTTCATCTTCAAACAAAAGATTAGATAATTACATCTTTGGTCTCCTTCAGAGGAGGGCCCAGCCTATAAGGACTAATAAGCCAAGGACAAACTTAAATACAGACCCTGCAAAGAGCATTTTAAGACAGGGAAGCATTTGTGTCAGACAGACTGTTGGTGAATCTCAAAGCAAGAGTTCTGACCATAAAAACCCCAGACAAGCATGTTTACATTCCAAGGGAGCAAACAACTCTGATATCGGTGCAATGTCTCCTATGAAGCAGTGGCCACATGTTGAGGCAAATGTTGAACAATTGGAAAATGACAAGGCTCATATCTCTTGTGCCTACCAGCCACATAATGAACAATACATGACAAACAACAATGAACTTCAGCATAATAGTCTACCCAAGAAGAGGATTTTTGTGGCAAATAAGGGACTTCCTCTTAGCACTGTAGCTATAGACCTTCAGGAGGTAGGTAGCCTGCATTCAGTTTCCTCACCAAAAGACAATGTGTATCAGTATGTTGCTATGTTGGAGGAGAACAAGGCCCCCCAGCCTGTGAAAACAGTGCCTGCAAGGAAAGGCTTGAAGCCTCGTCCAGCTGTTCCTTTGTATCTGGAGGACAGGCCACCACTAGAGCTCAGGAGTGAGGGGTCTTCCTCTCAAAGCCTGGATGAAGGTGGGCAGATGGTAAATGCCCAGTATATCCCAGCCCAGAAGCAGACTGTAAAACTCCGTAAGGGAGGCAAGAATATTAAGATTGTCAAAGTGAGGAGTGCTACGCTCAAACCAAGAATGCACAATGAGCTTATTCCAGAAATCTGCCCGGAGAAGCCGAGGATGGTGGCTAAAAAATGCCGTTTCCCAGAAGAAGTTTCCAACCCACATAAAACCACCAAAAAGGGCACCTCAAAGGCAAAGAAAGGCAGCAGCTTCCAGCCAGAGGGAAGTCTTTCCACTAGACAAGCTTCGTCTACCAGCAAACCAACAGTCAGGCATCATGGGCATGGACGGGAGACTGTGGTGGCCAAACCGAAGTATAAAAGAAGTGACTACCGTAGGTGCAAGACAATAGCTGAGGTCCCATATGAAGAGGCGCTGAGGAGAGCCAGGAGGAGGCAGAAAAAGGAAATTCTAGGCCAGGTTTCGGCAGTATATCTGCGTCCCAACGCACAGTACAGCAGCCCTTATGCATACATTGGCAGCGACTCGGAATATTCAGCTGAGTGTGCCTCACTGTTCCATTCTACTGTACTGGACACCAGCGAAGATGAAAAGAGCAATTATACTACCAATTGCTTTGGAGACAGTGAATCAAGCCTAAGTGAGGTGGACTTTGCGGGCGAGAGCACAACATCCAGTGACACTGATGAGAGTGGCGGGCTGGCTTGGCCGCAGTTTGGTAACCCAGCTGCACCAGTCGCCCCCTCTGAAATGACCTCTGCACAGGCCAAGGCCTTTGTGAAAATCAAGGCATCGCACAATCTGAAGAAAAAGATTCTTCGCTTCCGCACAGGCTCTTTAAAACTCATGACAACTGTATGAAAGGCATATTTAATCCTTAGCAGTGGCCAGGCCAGTTTATTTGTGTTCTCTTCTTCCTGTGATACCTGGGTTAATTTTAACTGCCTATTTTATTGACCAAGTCATTTGAATTCCAAACAAATTACATAAAAGTATAACTGTAGAAACATTAGAACTGAAAAAATGTGCCACTGGTAAAGATCATTTATCTGTACCCTACTGCCCCATCACTTGTTTATTTAACCCATTTGTTATATTTATTATTTAAAACTGAAACATATAGTTAGCCTGTCTTACTGTATATGTGTGTAAATACATGCCCTGGGTCAATTCCTTTTTGTATTAAAAGCTATTTAAAACTTAATATATTTGGTTATAATATCAGTCCTAAGTGAATTGGAAGGCAGTGTTGAGCTGCCATGTTTTTTTTAGCAGTCCTTTGCTTTACGTTAAGGGTTGATGCTCCTTTGATAGACCCAGTCTATGGTTTGAGAGCAGATTGTATAAGGACTATTAACTGTTAATGCTACGGTGCTTTTGTAATGTGTGCGCATACAATATGCATGAGCAATCGCTTTACTGTTTTGTTGATGCCAAATAGTTGTAAATTGCAATTTGTTGTATATAGTACATTTCTACTGGTACAGCATATTTTTATGCTTTTAATAAATGTCTGCTTTGAAGTTATTTTGATTTGTCATGTTATCAATGTCTTTTGCACAGTCTGAGACTAGAACACAAAACCTTTACAAGTTAAATAAAAAAAAAAAATAGTAATACATTAAATAAAAGCTTTTCATAGCAATACTGTGTTTCCACATTAAAAGTGTGCAGGGACAAATTAATATTCCCAGGTTTAAAAAGCATTATTAAGGAAAGTAAATCTTGAGCATTGGTGAAATATTTTAAAACCCTGATAGAATGATGGAGTTACCGTAGATCTTTCTGTATTCCAAGGTTCTGCTTTTGAGTTAAAAAATAACTTGCTTCACACCTGCCCAACATTCCAGAGATTTGCCTGATTTGGCTCCGTCTCAATGCTTAAGTGACGCCCCTCGTTTCCATATTTATGTGCTTCTGAAACCGCTTGTTAATTCCATAGAGTCTCGATAGGTTGTCAAGACTTGTTAAAAATGTGTTTACCTGCAGTGCCACCTGGTTCAGAGCATTGTCCCATGCAGCACCTCTGCCCTACAGATCAGGGATACTATTACTGCAAAGGAAGAAAAGGTACTGTACTCTAGCAAAGAAACAGTTATGTAAGGCTTGCAACAGATAAGCTGGTTTTATAGCAGATCACCGTGTCAGATGAGAGCTTTATGAGGTTTCTGCCAAGCTGCTTCCTTTTAGTGAATTTTACAGTATCCGTTGCAGGTGCTTTTCTTTACGATAGTGGTTAAAATAGCATAGCCCTTGGTGTCACGATGTCAATTAGTGTTTGGGTAGTCCTACCTTGTTTGAGATTTGTTCATGAAAGCACTGTATGCTGTAATTCTGCAGTGGCCTTTGAGACATGGTGCTAAATCTAGTGGGCTGCACTGAACTTATTTAAGTATTGAAGGCATCTGAGGAGTTTCAGCTAATGGTCACTGTGGGTAATGATCTCTAATTGATTCCCTGGGTGACTGTGTTGCCAATGCAACAGAGAATGTTAACCAAAATCAGTTATTGGAATGCTCAGGTCTGATGTTGTCATGTTATACTATAGAGCTATCGTCAAAAGTTTTACATCACATAGAATTTTAGGATTAAGACATTCATAAAAAATAAAAACTATAGGAACATAATTTAGGTCTTATTTAACATCCTGTAATCAAAGAAACAAGTACCGGAAGACATAATAGTAGTACAGTATTTCATGTTGGACTTTGAAATATCACATTTTTCAATTTGTCAGTTTTTTTAAGTATATGGAAAACTAGAAAGTGCTATGCAATTCAATATTAATGTAACATTATTCAGAAAGCTTCATTTGACTTTATGCAACAAAATGAGTTCATTCTATAGGGTGATACAAAACTGCTGGCCATAGCTGTATAGCCCAGCTGTAGCTGTAGTACGAAAAAGAAGTTTCATTTTAGTAATACTATACTTTTCTCCTGGTTTGGATTGACAATTTTAAATATTGCTGTACATGCTCCATTTCCAGATTACAGATGATTCCTATTTTAGATGCCTGTCCTTAGTCGACCAAAGCAATCTGGTGACATTACTCTAATATCAATTTAGAAATCTGGACATACTAACACACACATGTACACTATACCTCATTTGGTAACCAGTTACACAACAAGCCATATTCTAAGGTCTTTGCTGAATGCCAAATTCTTGTGGCTCAACAAATTGGGTTTCAGAGTGCACGGTGTAATGCATACAATATTGCGGTTTTGCACTGAACCCTATTGCTTAGTGTGAATGTCCATTTGATCTGCAGTTGTTTTCTGTTCCTCTTCAGCTGCTGCCCTGAATGATTTGCATTGGGAGCAGCATGACCTGCTCTTGTCTCTTTTCCCCTCGTAGCAGACAGAGCACATTCTTTAATAGTGTGATGGACAGAGCCATCTCCAGCTCTGACCTCAATGCAATCTGCCTTCCAATTCCATTCAATAAGAAGGAAGTGCAGGAGCCCCCACCCCCCCTGCAATTTGCAGAAAAAGAAAACTGTGACCATGAGCACACGTTATTTATTATCAGCAATAAGCTTGCAGGGATGCAGCAAACTCTGGAACTAATTATCTGTGATGTTTACACATTTAATCATGGTGGTAATTACTATTTTGTTTTCTTACACCTCTGGCTCTTGGGTTTACTGGGCAGATTGTGTATTTCTGTTACTTGACACAAGGTGTATCATACCATCCTATTCCCTGTGATCTAGTGTGGCTACCTGCCAAGTTTGATAATTCAATGTGTGTCTACTTTACACCCCACCTCTAGTGTATCTGGGAATTGTTCAGTAACTTTAAAATGTCCTTTTGGTAGGAGAGGAACAAAAAACATTATTGGTGGCTATCCAATAATGTATGGCAGTGCCAAATCTAAAATATTGATTGTTTAACACTGAACTTCTGTTACCATATTCAGCTAGTTGAAGAACATTTTTACACAAACATTACACATTGATTTCCAGGAAATAAACCATTTATAGATATGTAGATGGCTCCCATTTTTTACATGTGGATTCGGGAGGAGAAAAATTATAATAGTTTCTAGCAAAAATAAAAATGTACATCTCAACAAATGTGCTGTCTTTAAATATTTTACAATAATCATGTTTTCACAAGTGTTTTCTTAGCTTTTGGTAATAAATCAAGGGGCCAGGCAGATGTATTACAAATAATCAATGAGTGTGCAGCCTTTTTCCACAAGAGTTATCAAATTGTTGACATTATCCAGGTATAAAATTGTCCACAGCAAAAGACAGACACCCCGTGCATCTAGATGCTCTTATGCATACAGTATACAGTTGTTAGACACATTGTTAAATATTGCAAACACCCAATGAAGTAGTTCTGTAAATAGCATGTGTAGCTGTAGTCTGAGCAGATAGATAGTAACTGCTCAGTTTGCAGGTACCTATACATGTACACAAAAATGCTTAAATTACTGATGTTTAAGATGAACATTCAGACTCTATGGGCCATTTGGGTTAATAGACTTTTGACTCATTAATGTCCCTGGAAAAATGAGAGTGTAACATCTGCACTGACTACCCATGATGGCATATAGAAGCCCTTTAAAATTGTTTTGTCCACATTTTGTATGTACATGTGTGCAATATCAATGTAAGAAATACCTTTTGAAAAGTACACTTTTGTCTACTATAGACTATGACGCTTCTTTAGTCTTTAAAAGAATGTTGCAATGTCATCTGTTTACTACTTACTCCTCCTCTGTTATTGTTGTTGTGAAACATTTCTTTGAAACGAATGACACACAATTTTGTTCCCGTAACTGCCTCTTGGAGACAAGTCTGCTGTCTACATGTCAAGCATGTTCCTGATACAGTGGGTTTGTACTGTACTCTCTGCAGGGATGTAGTTCACAGTGACAATGCTATGTCATTTACACAATTGCAGGCAAGTGTGCAAATACTGTATGTATGCAAAGCAGACTGGCTCACCCTAGCAGTCAGCTGGTCAGAGCTATGGGTGGTCATTCATAAACCAAATTTACAGTCTGCTCACATAAAAAAATCCATAGATTACACCTGGAATTTTTCCATTATTATAGAAAACTCTCTAGTATTTTACATTATGTGTAAACTAGGAGTACACATAAATACCAATTTTGGCCCACACAAAATGGACATCTGTAGTCAAAAACATGTAATACATGTAGGTGGCTTTTATAAACAAACTAGTGTTTAATAGAATAAACACACATTTAGATGCCACATTGTAAAATAACTCATTTTTGGACATCATGGTTTGTGTTGTGACTGTAGTTGCAGATATTGCTTATAAACACCACCCAGGCCTTGCCTGCACAAAAGTCCATTGTCAGTGTGTGATATCTGAGATATATTCTCATATTGAATGGAAAATAAGCGTGATGCAGATCATCCATAACCAGGCTGGCTTTGCCAGGGTTGCACAAAGATATGAGTTATGGGCTGCAGTGGCTATGTAGCGTTGGTCCTGTGGTTTCTCAGACATGCTAGACATCGTCTCACAATGAGTCCCTGATGGCTTACATCATTTTGGAATATTCTCACAATTTAGTAACTGAGAAGGAATCATTTTGCATACTTTGTTTCTTTAACTCACTACTTATTTCTATAGTTAACTATATTTTCCTGAAATAAAAATAGAAATCATGGCTTAACCCTGTACTCCTGAATTATAGGCTATATTGTAGACCAGTGGATATAAAAAATGTTATGAGAAGATGTCCCTGTAAAATAGATATGGATGTGTTCTGAAATCCCATTAAATAGAAGTCATAGAGCATTTCTATAAGGATGCCCTTGGTCCACATACATTCATTGATGTGATTTGATGCAATTCAAGGATAGGTATGCGACGTGATTATCGCCTACCATCATTTATCACTTGATGCATTCTGCATTATTATTAGCTCTGCCAATCCATCTATTAGTGTGAAAACAGTTTCTTTTTATTTTATATGTGCTGACAATTGGACAAATATAAGGTATCTCAACAGTGGATATTATTTTCTTTCCAACACATCATTATTTAATTGTGTAGAATATGGTAGCTAATTCTAGCCTCTTAATGCCTAGGTATTGTCTTTCAAAGAATAGACAGGTTGGGATGTGGTTACAGCAGTATCAAACTGCAACCTGTCTACATTTCTCCCCTCTTGGTGGTAAAAGACTTGCTGGGTCAGCCCCTCTTCAATTGCAATGGTTTCTTGGTGTCAATGAAAAAGCAGAGGTACCTCATTAAGAACTAGCCATGTGGTCACCTATGCAAAGTCACCAGATTTAGCCATCCCAGAACAGTAGAGTTAAAGCAAAGGCCATGTCAGTCTGGATGAAGTGGCTGTTTCCAATAAACATCATGAGAAGAAATGGCCTCTGAGATTCTATTAGTTTAATCCAACTAGAAAGGTTTTTCAAGGAAATGGGTGGTAATTTCCCTGTTTACAAAACAAACCTGAAATTAATTTTTGAATATATTTTCACAGTGGTGTATGGGTAATTCAAACCAGAGGCATTTTATTGACATGTTTCACTTTAAACTAACTGAGTAGAAGCAGAATAAGCAGAGGATAGAATAGTACATGTAAGTTTAATGGCACTGTTGAGATACTATTATAATTTCCATTGAATGACCAGTTGAACTCTTTTGTCTCTGTATAGATGATTTTTTTTATATAAACATCATTAATAATACCAAGTAGAATAGTCAGGATCAGAGAATGTGTTTTTTTAATGAATCAGGAATGGTGTTTACCAGTACTTGTTTGTTATTCTATCATCCTTATTAAATTCTTCTTGCTTGCAGATCATTACCTATCTGCTATCACCCACAGTAACTTCTAATGCTCCTAAAAGCAGCGCATGATATATCTGTTTGTTTCTTTACTGCTAGTGAAAGGGTTTAACACAGCTGGAATCTAGCATTTATACACTTGAAAAAAAATCTGGAATTTCAAACAAACCATGACTCTGATTTCCAAGAAGCATGACTTGGCAATCTCAAAAGACAGGAATGTACTTACGATAGCACAACTAGCACACCACACCCTGCCTGAACCCAATTGTGCAGTTCAATGTTCTAAAAAATAGTTTTTTAAGTCATTTCTTTCAATGTCATTTCTAACTGCTTGGCCTCCCTAACAGATTTAAACACCTTCATATTTAAACCTGCAGTAGACTTTGTGTAGAACATGGCAATGAGAGCACGTCTTTGGATTTTATTTTAATTTAAGCGAATAGAGAACCATGTGTCCCCAGCTGTTCATAAAGCTAAGCATAAATCATCTTGTGTTGTGACTGTGGGGTTGACCCTCTGTATTCAGTAGGTCAAGAGATCTTATTCTGACCCTGCCTCTCATATTTAAATTGAAAGTGTGAATGCAATGGGCATTACCAGATCTTTATTCAGCAAAGAAGAGAAGGGCATGGTATATATCTATACACACATCAACGATTAGATATTCCTATAGGCAAATGTTTAATTTACATACCTAACATACAAACCAAGCCTTGAATCTTGTAGATATACTTCAGTCTAGCTAAAACAAATGACATTGAAGTCTGTTACCGCTATTCTGATATAAGATTCTGTTTTTTTGGAGCATAATATTAGTAATTGTAAATGCCATGTATGCAATTGAAGTGTAGCTGCTTAAAACCAAAAGTGGATAAGAAATCAACTGAATTTGCATGCTTCAACATTGCCTTTTTGTTTTTAGCTCTCAGAGCCAATGGGGCTGTGACAATGGTTGCCTTTCCATTAGTCTAGCTGTTTATTTTAATTATACCAAGACAGGTAGGGATAGAAATGATCCCCCTAGAAGGATTGGTGTAAGAAGAAAAAAAGAGAGCTGATAAGATAGAACCAGGGAAGGCTGTACAGATGAGGTCCTAATAACTAGCAGGATCCCCTTTAGTAGAAATAGAGCAAATAGAATATGGGGTGGGAAAAATAAGATGCAGCATGAGCATCAGAACAGTATTCCATCCTGGGTATCAGCACTGGTTCATGCTAATTTGTAATTCTAGAGGGAGTAGTTGAGCAGACTGCAGATTAAGTAGAAGGAGTAGAGAAGCGACTATGTGAGTGTTGCAGGGTAATTAAAATAAAATTGGACTTGGATGCATGACTTACAGGTTTCATGGCTCAGTAATAAAAAAAGCAGAGGAATATTATGGAGATAAAAAGCAAATGTACTGCATCAGGTCCTGGAAAGATGCAGTGTAATTCATAGTTCAGGTGCCATGGAGGAGAATTAATAGTTTTGTTGTGTTGTTTACAGATGAGGTTTATGAATATAAACCAAATTAACAAAATACTGCAACGTGATGTTAAGGCATATTTGACTGCTTCTACAAAAGTGATACTTTGAATTAGCATTTGGAATAACATATGCTTAGAATATGCAGACTTTTTTGTGACGTATAAATGAGATCAGAATTGAATACGTATTTAAAGGAATGCATCCAACAGAAATATACTATAACTACAGATATAATAAAATACACAGTAATGATGGTCATATTTAAATCCCATTTTCCCTCACTTCTGTCCATTTCAAAGTGTGTTTGCTAACATTGTGCATAACATGACACAACATCATTTTTATCTATGACGAAGATATGTATATTTAAGAAGAAAAAAAATCAGTTAACCAGAGGCTCTGATAAAACATCAGCTGTTCATCTAAAGCAGGTCTATTCAGAGTCACGACCCTCCATTGTTCAAGGTAAACACTAGAGCTCTGACGTGTACAGGATATGCCATGTTTGGAGTTGAGAGGGGTGGAATATGTGAAACATCCTGGCTTAGTTGTTTTAGTTGTGGTTCAGGGGAGCTCTCACAAGGTTAATGAGTCTAGCGTTCTTGCAGAAGAGGAGCAGAAGGTTGCCCTTTTCAAAAGGTCACTCAAAAGGTCACTTCCAGGCCAGGTGGGCAAACCTAATACCTGGACAACTGGTGGAGAACCCTAGATTACATCCCCTGAAGGGAGCCTCTTCCGGGGGGACTGTTTAGCTAAGGACTCCAAAGGGAGCTAGAGAGGAGAGATGGGTATCAGATAGCCTGTGGCACTGGGACTAAGCTGTTTGGTTTACAGGTAGAAATTATTCATTTCAGGCCAGATGGCTGGTGAAAAAATTAGGGTGTTGCTCAAAGCTTTTGAGCATATCTCTTCCTCCTGTCTATCTTGTTTTTTGCTCTTTGTTTATTGACCATAGTTAATGGTAAGAGAGTATGGGTGCTTGGAATGCACATTAATAGTTCACTGCAGGGGCAAACCCAGAAAGTGTTTTAAGAAGAGAAAATAGAAGTAGTTGACCCAGAGGTCAGAAATGGGGATTGGGGGAGAGGGATC
The DNA here is from genome assembly GCF_902713425.1 of Acipenser ruthenus. Classification (NCBI taxonomy): domain Eukaryota; kingdom Metazoa; phylum Chordata; class Actinopteri; order Acipenseriformes; family Acipenseridae; genus Acipenser; species Acipenser ruthenus. Next base: position 25,156,659 of record NC_081206.1, read on the forward strand.
ATTCAGGACAAGTAAATAGACTGCGATAATATTGACTGTTGTTGGTAATAATACAAAAACAAATACTTGCATAAACTATTGCTACAGTATTAACATTGTTATATACAGAAACTGTGTTTTAATGAGTTGGTGAAACAAAGAAACCTTCTGGGGCTATAGATGTGTTCATCTCATCAGGGGGTTTTACTCAGGGTTTTCCAGATAGTGCTGTTGCATCCAACCCTTCCTGTAGTTTCAAACCACTTCTTTCATCAGTCTTTTTGTAATTAGAGATTTCAATGGAACATATATCTGATATCAAACATATGGTAAATGTTACAAGAAGGACAGTAAAACGAAATTATTTTGAATTAGAAAAAAGCTTACTTATAACAGGTCAATGTATGATTAAGATCATTTGGGATTTGTATAATAATTTGTTTAAGTATATCTTTATTTATCTTTAAAAAGTGCATGAGAATGAACATCATTTGACAGAAAAGAATGGCTTCTAAGAACCCTTATAAAATTATTTAATACATCTTCTGAATCTTATCCTCTTGGAACAATTTCATGAGTGCTATTAAATAAAGTGGACATGAATTATGCTTATTGACATTTTTTTTACTGACAGGGATACTTTGCAATTAAGGTTACACAGAATAACTTTTCATTGGGTACTGCTCTGGGGATTTTATCTGTGTGTTTATATTGCAGAAACATACTGTTTGCTCTTAGTGCTATAACTACAGACACCCTAATATTGACCTCCTTATTTGATATAATAACATGGGTGATGCATGCCATTATTAAAACAAATGACCAAGATGACCCTCCAGAGTCATTTGATGTCAAGTATTCCCATCAGAGTTGGGTGAATTGGATTTAAATTAGAATCCAACATAGCATTAGCTTACTTTGTGTCCTTACTTTAAGGTCAGCAGTACTCTAATGAAGATCACTTGTTCAGTTTAAAAACTGCAACAAACCTTCTAAATGGACTGTGCTTTTCCACATTGACCATGGGGCAGCCATTGTCAACTTAAGAGACTTTACAAAACATCAACTGCTGTACAGATTTCACAGCTATGGGGTAGGTACCATGCTCAACAGCATGGAAATGATGTATCCCTGACGAGGAATGTGTGAGCGGGGACTGTGCAGTTCTAATTATGTTTTATTCATTGCTGTCTGAATCTGCTATGATAAAGCTTGGAGCATGTCCCTTTTCTCATTACTATCCCGCTTGGAGCTTGAATATGCTGGAATACTATATCTCAGTTATTAATATAGACTGCATTTCAAATTAATCAGTGATACGCGTTGTGTTTTCTGTAATATCTTCAACACAGCTACAATGACAGAGATAAGACTAAAATGGTTTACTCACCCCCAGTGTGTTAAGCTCTGGTCTAGACTGGTAGACCCAGGTAGCAAGCATACAGCATTCTTACCAACTATTAAAACATTTAGACTTGTTTTTCCATTCTGTGTATCATTTCCCTTGTCTCATTGACCCTCTATTAAAGCTTTTTCCTCAACTAAGGGTACCTTTCATACCAGCAGTCTCTTCAGACTTAGTAATTATGGCTCACAATTATTTTTGTGTATTGGCTACGCAAAACATTTAATCAATTAGCTTCTGTTTTACTGGTGTCAATGGGCCAAAGGCAAGGAGTATGGGCCAACAAAATGTATAAGTGGCAGGCTGGCTGCTGACCTAGTTTATGACACCACACCATAGTTTTTGAAAGCAATAGCTTAGGTGCCCCATTCATCTTTATAGAGGTCTTGAAGATCAAGACTGATGAAGATAATGGAAGTACAAAATCAATGAATAAGCAGTCTGGAGCTGACATTTATAAAATTGTGACTAAACTTTTCAATTAAAACGTGGGACAGAATGTTGTTTAGATGTTTCCTACAATGAAGAAAACTAAAAAAAATGATTTAGTAAATCTTCCCATTGTTCTCAGGCCCTTTGGATTTTCTGTTGCTGGAATCATGGGAGAGTCATGTGACTCATGACAGCCATTGGAAGGCTGCTGGGAAATTCTTGAAAACATCTCCCAACAGACTTTGCAAACAACAAGAAATGTCTGTATCCCCTATGAATCATCCAAATATGTTGTCCCATAATCTAAGCAACCAGGAAAGCAAGTGATAGTCTGGATTACAAGACTGTTTATTTAAAGAAACGGATGATTCATATGCATTTACTGCTGCTATATATTGCTTAAAATATGACTTGGACAAAGCCAATTTACATTCCCAGGCAAAGCAAATAGCCTGAATTCAAGGTAAGATTTACTAAATTAGTTAAGTGGAACTTTTAGTCCACTTTATGCACATGTCAGGAGGTTTGCCAGCAATAATATATTTTATAAAGCTGCTTGAAGACTGAATTAGCCTTCAGAAACCATATTAATGCATGTCTATTTAAATAAGCACTCAGGGCAACCTCTCAGTGAGCACTTGCAGAGGGGAAAGTGATTATGTTAAAACACATTGTCCATTTTTAATAGGCTTTTTTTCTCCCTTGTGTCTCGTCAGCCATGGCTGAGATGCAATGGCCTGGCCAGACTGGAGGTATCTGTGGCCTGCAGGGGAAGGAGGTTTGCAGAGGTCAGGGGGGAGGGGGCGGGCTGCTTTGTGAGAGGGTCAGGCAAACTGAACATAGTCAGAGGAGCCGAGAGGTGTAACTAAAGGGCTGTTCATTTAGTTTAAATTCAACTAGCCCCAATAAGGAGGGGCCCGAAGGAAATAATCATAGCTCTTTTCAGAAAAGTTTATGTTTAGCTTTTAAGAATGCTATTAGGGATTGTACTTATGAAATAATACTATACCATTCTCTAGTATTGGTTTCTGGTAAAGTGTTGTTGTTCACATAATAAGAAAAATGTTGGATTGGGATGAGTCGTCAATATAGGTCTGGAAAAGAAGGTTCATTTTACAGATGTATTCAAATGGTTATATTATCAATCTAATACATGATGAATGTATTCAATCCAAAAATATGAATTCACATTTGCTCAGTTTTATTGCATGAACATCAACTAAACTGTTAATTAAATTGGGTCTTTATGTAAATTATTCCCATCACAATAAGACATCCCTAACTGTGTGTAACTGCTGTGTCTTTATACCATAAAAAAAAAACAATAAATGACTGGGCACATCCAGAAATCCCAATATTCTTAAAGAGCAATGCAAACCCTGTCTTTATGAAGTGGCCACTCCCGAGTTAAGCTTATCATTAGATGCTCTTCAGTTTCTTAAAAGAGATTAAATAGTGTTAAGTACAAAACACACAGTTATGTGTTGCAGCTTTTTTATTTCAAGTATTGCTTGGTTTGAAACCAAAACCATCGTGTGGTCACATGGTAGTTGTTACTTCAAAAGAACAAACTTTGTGCAACTACAGCAACAGTGGGTAACCCTTTTATCTAGAATCAGTGGTTGTGATCTAAACTGAAAATATCTGATAGCGAAAGAGTCCTTCACCACCATTTCTTATGAAAGATGTGGTGTGCAGAATGTTACAATTTAGCGAATGTATGCTGCGTTTTCAAAAGTATGTCACTTTTCTGTCAAAAGTATGCTGGCAAAATGTCAGCATTTCTTATAAACTACTCAATGACTATTAAAAAGTCACAGCAGGTAGTTGGACATAAGTTAAAAGTGGGAAATACCTACGCTTATATACAGTATATATCTATGTTTCTGCTATTCTCCATATTTAGAAATTACTTCAATTCAGAATAATCAGCAATGGAGAGGCAGAGAAGATCCAGACATATGGATCATTTGACATGAGATGACAGATATATAGTAGAAGGAAGTATATATGTCAAACACATTGGCAGGATAATTTATAATGCCTTTAAGGCTGCAGTCATGCTCTTTTAGCTACCTGGGTAAACCCCTGAAGAATGCTGACTAAGTAAGGACCAAGCATCAACACAGTTTACAGCTTTTCTGATAAGACTTCAAAAGCCACGTGGTAGAATGCATCTGCAGGTCAGATATTTTACCCAGATCAATGCCTTTTGTTATCTTGTTGAGCCTAATAATGACCAGCAATTATAACTATGGATGCACCAAAAGGTGCCTGCATATGGCTTCATGAAGGTATGTCATTTTATGGGGGAAGACTTGTTTTTGTTTGAGGGTTTTCATAACGTCACCCATTCAAATAAAATACATTCTGAGACAAAAAAAATATTAGTCAAGTACAAAAGTTTTGGCTGAGGTGAAATTTCCTGTTATTACGCGCTGAAAAAAAGACTTAGTGAGTTCAGTTCACCGTTGTCTGCTTTTCAAAACAAGAATTTAAATGACAATTACTTCTCGTCTCCTGTTTCAAAGCATACACCAACCTTAGAGAAAGTCTAGAAATACATTTAATAAAGTGTTAAAATTCAAAAATGTAACCCAATGTGTTGTAGTAGTGAGTAGTGTTTATATAAGTTGCCACCTAGCTTGTGCCACTTTAAAAGTTAATTCACTGACCTGTTCTATAGTCAGTAACATCTTCAGGACAACGCGTTTGAAAACACACAGGTGAGTGCCTGGCTGCATTGTGGAGAAAGCAACCTTTAATTGTCCAAACATGCACGAGCAAATTAAATAATCACACACTTATATAGGAATGGCAACCTGTAAGTGTTTGTTTCTCAGCTCAGAAAATCCAACCCAGCTTTTTCTTCCCCACTGCAGGTTCCACCTGTGTGTATTCATACCAGTATCTCTATTGGTTTTTGTAAGGAGCTTTTTGATGGCAGAAGATCTGATTCACAAAGGGGTTGAGGGACAGAGAAATGAACAAACTTTAAACAAGAAATACAAAGCAAATGGATTATTGCAATGTGCGAAGACTGTGGAATATGAGCTCAGTTTACTTTACAATGCTTTTCATGTCTGTGGCAATTAATCACATTTTTTGGGAGATTAATTTTTTAACGCACGTTAATCGCACTCCTTTATTTTCTGCTGGACAACAACAATACAACAACAAATGAAACCCGTCAGTTTCGACAGAGTACTCAGGACCGCTGCAAACCCATGAATCAAGCTAAGTACGATACTATAACCAGTGCTGTTGGATAGCTACTGACTGCAGATCTGTTAACATTGTAGCTTTGTTTTATTTCAATAACCACATTTATTTTTAAACAATATTATTTAGGAAGGATATAACCGTTACTCAATGAATATTTTGTTTTATTCAGGCAAATTCAAGTTATTGATAAAAGAGAATTCAAAATTGTTATTTTTATTATTATTTAAACGGCAATGGAAAAATATCTGTTTATGAGTAAAGGCAACTGTAAAGGAAACTGATAATTGTAAACGCAGTAAGGTGAGTAATAAACTGGCTCCATTGTGATTTAGCAGTTGGTTCAAAAAATTTAACAACAAATGCTGGATTGTAAATACATATAAAACTATAAAGAGAATCCAGGTTTCATCATATTTCATCTGCAAGGGTGTCTGTCATTAAACTTGCATTAAAGTAGAAACATCCAGCCTTAGTGAACATATGCACAGGACAGCTGCTGCTCTGCTTATGGACTGTTTGATCATGTTTTGCCAATCCTACAGTACATCCAGAGTGTTAACACCTAGGGGTCACAGTTCAATGCTGCAGGCCTTTTATGTGAAGCATACAATCTCTTTGCACTGCTGATGCAAAAACAAAAATATTAGCCAAGGTTTTAGAGTCCTTGAGGCAATACCTACATTCTGCTGATTTTAATCCCAAGGCTAGAGATGGGTTTTGAATATTATTATTATTATTATTATTATTATTATTATTATTATTATTATTATTATTATTATTATTATTATTGTTGTTGTTGTTGTTGTTGCAGTTGTAAACACTGAGGAGAGACTAATCTGCTTTCGGGTTTCCAGGAAATATTCTTCTGGTAGTAAAGCAGCTTAAGCTCTACAGCTGTGACCAGAAGTTTTGCATCATCCTATAAAATTAACAAATCTTGCTTCATAAAGTCGAATCAAACCTGCTGAATAATGTTTCGTTAACATATAATGAATTACATACCGCTTTGTAGTTTTCCATATACTTTATGAAATATACTTTTCCATAAACACAATCCTCTGAGCTGTTTTAACATTTTCTGCCAATTCAGTTTTTGTGTTTTCCAACCCTCTCGGTATTCTTTCTGGGTTAAACAACCCCTGCCCCCATTATCTTTTTAGTCGTGGGCTGACCTTTTTGAAATATACACTGCTGTTGACACCTATACCTGTGATGACAAGTCGCTGACATATGTTACTATTTAAAATCCTGACAAAAAAAGTATACTGTATATATGGTCTTCAAATAGAAGCTTGTTCTAATATGTTGGTATTAACAGATCCAGTGCTTTATGTCTCTAACCCTACTGTTTATGAGTTTAGGAGAAGAGGAGGCAGAGCAAAACAGGGTGACTTGCATTTAGGGTATTAGTTTAGTTTCTTTCAAGAATAAGAATGTATCTTTTATTAAATAAATGTAAATACCTTTTATTGTAACTAAGGTGTCATCAGGTAACATGAACTTATGAAATTATTAATAAGATAATATTTGTTATATCTTTATATTTTAGACTTACATATTACCATTACCTATGACCCATATACACAGAAAAATCAAGTCTCAAAATCTACTTAATATATCAGTGATTGAATGTCTCAAGACATTTTTATTACGTCGCAAATGAAAAAATAAAAAAAATAAAAAAATCAGCAGAATGGAGGCCTTATCTTTGCCTTTAGCTGTTTAGTAACCAGATGTCAGGCAGCAGGCTGTAATAAAGGAGGGCTTCAGTTTTTAGGATGTGACGTGGACTGCAATTATTGTCAGTGTTACTGAAGGTAAGTAAAAAAAAAAAGTTCCTTTTAATACAAGAAAACACATTTTTAAATATTCACGTCTTCATATCTTTTCAGCATAATCACATGCTGTGCATAATTATTTCAACAACACAGAGCAACTTAACAGACCAAATAAGAACACCCATTAAAAACTATTGGCTTGCTTAAAATCCACTTTTTGAAAATAGCCCCACTCTGAAAAGTAAATGGACTTTTCTGTTGGTTTTGCAGACCTGTCAAAGACATTGAAGTGTTGACCCAGGTGCTCTGACAAAATTGCCCACTGGGACAGCTGGAATGAGCATTCATGATCAATGAGCTAACTTTTTTTTTATCTGAAGACATAACTGTAGAACAAAAAAGCAGAGGCAGATATGCAGATATGCTATTGAAATGGATATTTCCCAGAATTAATATCTGAGATTCATCTGAAAGCACATGAATGTTAATTGGAATGCCATGTATTTATTACTGTAATCTGGTAAATATTTTCTTTCTAACTCCAGACTGAATACCTAAAACAGACGGATACAACATCAGACAGCTTGTTTTTGTCAAGTACTTTATGTCAGTGTGGAATGGAAGATGAACCAGTGCCATACGTCACACAAAATACATAGAACTGGCTGACAGTCAGCTCACACATGTTTATTGAATTAACACAGCTCTTTGAATAGAGCCACGAATTACTTACCTAATGCATTGATCTCACACGCTTGTTAGATGTTTCAGATTTGCAGCTTCTGCTTTTGAAAAGCCCTGAAATATTTTTCATTAATGTCATTTCTCTGTATTTAACAACAATGGAGCGATATTAACAGTGTGCCTCAAAGCACGGTTGAACAATAATAGCAGGGATTCAATTTCCTGAGATTATAGACTGGACTGACAACCAACAGATGTCTGTACAATTATTTTCTTGTAGATACACAGTGGAAACGAGTGTGCCATCAAAGACCGACCTCAGACACTTTGCCCTCTCATGGTGTATTAGATTTGTCATTAGAAAAAGACACAGATGTTTTTTAAAAGGTTCTGTTCAATATAATAATACAAAAAAACATAAATGCACTATTTTTTCTGACACACCATACAATTGTGCCGGTACTGTACTGCAATTTACTGGAAAAAAAAATGGCAAAGTTTTATACACACCTTCTTAATATTAACAAGACTATTCACATAGCCCTATGAAAATGTGTGATTCATATTAAACTAAATAAACAGTTCCAAAGCACAATGCATATTTTGAACAAAGCGTAAAAAGCACAACGCTTGCAATATGAAATGGTTTTATGCATTTCTGCCAAGCCTAAACATTAGGCATTTGAAAAAAAGTCACATTCCTAACTTTCATTCATTTTCTTTTTATTTTTCTTTCATGCAGCCATTGAGTAAAGCTGGGAAAAAACTTTTTGTCTTTGATGATCTATTATTAATAAAGGATGACTAAACTTTGTATTTAGATACTAACTTTACAAATGAAAGGAACCACTTACTGTATATGCTGAACATCTGTTTAAGAAATAAAACCGTTTGAAGATGTCTATTAAAGTAAATTAAAATCCAGACTTTCCATTATTTCCTAAATAATTGAAATGTTCCGGTCGGTATTTCTTATGTTGTGTTGTTAACCATTGCAAAGACTTCAGAGTTGTTTGTGAGTTGCTAGCCTTTAATATGGCCCTGCTGTCCTTATATTGGAAATGTACCATAATAAATATTTAATGGCAGTAGATGTTCCTCTACTGTAGAATGACCCCATGACCTTGGTTTGCTGAAATAAAGGTGGATCTGAGCAAGTGACACTTCTCTTATCAATGCCTGCTGATGTCCACTCCTGAGCAGCTGAGTCGCTGGCAACAAAGTCTCAGACACTTTCCAGGCTTTCAACATGCCATCAACATTTATTAGATTCACTTGTACAAGTATGTTAATCTGAAAATGCAGTTTCATTATACAATGAATGTATAATTAAATGATCAAAGGCATATGCAGCCAACATCTTTACACAGTGATTTTACATGTGATTGTGCTGTACTCATTTCACTAAATCATTAATCTCAGTATTTCATTTGAAAAAAATGTAAATCAGGTCTATATAGATTTGAATACACTCCGGTTTTAAAGATGGATCTTATTTTCATATTTAAATACAATTTGAATTACCAAACTTTTTAAACTTTTAAGTAAAGATGAGTATTGCAATTAACTGTAATGATAGCTTCATACCCTACATTAAACAAACACCTTTTTCCAACTCACACCAAAGTCACCCATATTGACTCTGATATATTTTAGACAGATATTTAGCATGTTTCAAAAATATAGTATCATGACTACACTGATACAAACTCAAAGCACTGAATAGTGAACCCCAGCTGGAGTCTCTCCCTGGGTATTTCTTTATTTAGACAGTGTAAATGTTTCAGAAGTGAGGAGAGGGAAGCTGGGAATGAAGTAGGAGTCCTTGTTTGGGGTGAGAAAAATCAAACCCAGCAGGAAGGACTCCTCCCTGGTCCACTGGTGAGCACCCAGCGGGACCCTGCTTTGAAATGGGCTGAATGTGCTTTGACAAGGCAAGTGGGAAATAGTCCTTTTTATGTCGCTTTGCCAACTTCAGCAAGCAAAGCAGAGAGAGCCCTGAGTCCTGGGTCATAAAACTCAGGTTATGATTGCGTTGGGTCATTTCTCACACTGATTTACAGTGTTGTTATTTTGACAATGAAAACAAACCTTGGTGTGAACTGCAGAAGAAAAGTAATTCACTGAGGAAACATCCTGCCCATAAATCTGTTAAGTGTCCCACATTATTCAAATATAAAAAATCCTTATATTGCTTTTAGTTTCAAAATAAACACGTTTAGCCGCTTTAGCTAAATGAATTGGATATATGGATGTTTTTCTTCTTTTAAGATACAGTTTTTGTCCTTGTCTGAATAATGTAATGCTGGCATTCAAATCTTTTTTTTTTTTTTTTTGTTAAATGTGTTGGTGTGGTTTTCTCATGGTGTCTCATGAATATAGTAGTGTCTCACGAATATACAGTAGTAAGTAAATTATTGTCGACAACAGTTTCATGAAAATAGCAGCTTCAAAAGTCTTTTTTTCACACTCCCCTTACCTTTTAATATGTTTGCTGAACCCTATGTGTGGGAAGAAGGATTGGGTTATGATCTCGAAACAGCAACACTCTTCCGGGTGCAAGATGCTTGCTTGGGAATCACAAGGTCGTCAATTCTTGCTTACCTTCTGTATGTGTTAGTATACCGGTATTTGTACCAATGTGTATAAATGTAAAGACCATACCTCTTACTGACCACAAACCATCATCATCGGCTGGTTTCACAGACCATGTTAAGCACTAATCATGGACTACATTAGTTTTAGTCCTAACTTGGGTCTGTGAAACCTGCCTCATGTATTTCTGCATGTCTGTTTAATCCAGGAAAACTGTAGAACACATACATTGATAACTTGATTCTATTAAAAATCTTTAATTCCCAGCACTACAAGGTTGCTGGCCCTGAATCGGGGTTGGATTTGTTGCCAACAGCACTCGAGAGCATTGGTTGCAAACTAGAGCTGCTTTAATGCATATTCATCAAAATGGCAGCTGGGAATTCTGAAGCAATGGCAAAGGCACATTTCTGAGAATAAAAACACAGTTGTAATACAACACAATTGCATGAAGGAGCAGTTGAATTATTATTCTACAGTATGTCCGACAGTCATTTCTTGCTAGTAATATACTGTTACATTTATTTTATTCCTCTTTGGTTTTGTACTTACATCAAAAAGGGCCCCTTGAATCACTGGAAATAATAATTTACAGAAAATTAGATATGAAACAAAATGCATGTCAAATCAATACACCAGAGAAAAGAACAAAAATATAACCTGCTGTTTTCAACTGTGTCTCTAATTTTAACGTTTTATCCATAATAATAACTATTACATTTTGAATCACTGCACTATTGCCATTGTGTTTAAGCAATAGGTGTGTATAATAAATACCTAGCATAAGGTAACCATCTCCAGCCAACCTGACCCTCAAAATGGATATTGTTTCTTTGAAGAAGTAATCAAATTTAGCTGTTCATGAGAGATAGAGGCTATCCTTGGCCTCCCAGTGCTTTCCCATTTAGACTGCTAAAGGAGGACGTGTGAGAGTAACGATGGAGGAAGCATTCTTAGCCTCAGTGTCTGATCCAATTTGGAGAGCTCTGGGAAGTGTGGAAAATCCCTTTTATCCTGTATCCCTTTTGAAATTTAAATTTAAATCATTTTTTTTAGATAAGGAAGGTAATCTTTCCGAAAAAAAGAAGAAAAAAAGCCAGAGGCTATGTTAGATTAACTTACTTTATCATTACTGTAGCAACCAGTATGTCTCTTACAGAATCATTGCAAAAATATAACACGTGGAGACGAGAGACATGCCTGTAACTTCGTGAAAAAGGCAATATTAATACATTTTTTTAATGTTTTACTTTTTTAACCCTTAAATGGCTTGTCACAAATGTTTTTTTTTCATTTTTTGTTTATTTCTCTTCATATTTGACAGACCCTGCAAGAAAATAAAAAGATCCTGACAGCTGAAAAGTTCAGCCTCCTTCAGCGCCCCTCAGACATTGAAAATGTGAAGAGCAGTGGCGCGTCTCAGAAATGTGGAAAAATTATGACAAAGAAGTTTTGCTTTTTCTCTTTTTTTTATGACAGATGAGCCTGGCTTACAATACAAGGCCATCTGGGTCATCTAATTGTTTCTGACAAAGCCAGGAAAAATAAAAAGGCCATTGCTTGCCATGCAAATGATATCATTCAGAAGCTAGCTCCCTGGGTTGGGCTTCCATTTTCTCATGTGTCATTCAAAGTCGGTTGCTGTGGCCCCCAGAATACTGATGAACCAAGTATCTGGCACTGAACACATTGCTATTCTGTTGTCTGCTGAATATCTTCAGCTAATGAATCAGTTCAAGAAGGCACTTCTCCTCTATGATGACAAATCTTAGAGTGCAAAATAAAATAGGTCAATTATTCAAAGAGTTAAGGGGACATTATTGCTCCTATTTTTTCCCACAATAAAATCTGTTTTAGTGGTGACCACTGTAAAGGAAGTGGTGCAAAGTTGGGTCGTTCATCTATAAAACACTGGGAAACTGAGACAAAAGAGAATATCCGAACCACGCTCTGAAGCTTACAAATGTCACTCTGTGTTTTTGTGGAGTTCTGTGCAAAACATCACTATGAGATATAGGGATTAAAGTGCAGTTGCGAGTTGAGACAAAACTGCATTCTATATTTACATTTCTGTCATCTTTAATTTGTCATTCATCTCTTGATGGTGATACAACAATGTTCCAATGCTAACACACAGACTGGGAAACAAAACAAAATCTTCAAAGTTAAATGCAAACTTTAACCCTACATTGTGTTGCGTTTTACGTGATTTAGTCTACTCAGAAAAGTTTTAAGAAATATAAAAAACCTCCCCAAATTAAGTTAACTGTAGGTTGTGGGTGTATCTTGGACTACACAATTGGCAGTCCATTGCTGTTGAATGACCTTGACACAAACATGGAGTTCTGGTTAAGTGGCTGACCTTGCACAAAGGATTTTGAAAACAACTGGAAATCTTCTGAAGTACCTGGCTATGAGGGAGAAAGAAACATAAACAAACAAAAAGCACTTACCCGGTATAGTGGCAGGAGGTCTTCCATTCATTTTGTGGGTCAGTGGGTTTTATCGTCTTGGTTGAAAAAGCTCTTACTTTGGGTTGATGCCATGCAACCTCAAAGGATATTGATATAGGAAGGGCTGACATCAAAAAGATCTGGTGAAACATGGCTGCTAAATACAGTATTTATCTATATCTATATAGCTGATATAGCTGTTTAGATGTTTTTCAAAATTGTATACCAATAGATTGAGCATGGATATATTAACCCTCTGTAATGGGGTTTAGCAAGTTGTTGTTTTTTTGGCCAGGGCACTGTTTCTAAGTGTCTTTTTCATAAAGAAGCCTCAGTGTAGCGTCTCATGCAAATAGTTTCATTAGAGTGCTTTAGTTCTGCTCTAGTCCACAGGGATGATGGAACTTAGCCATCACCCCTTCCAGGAGCACTGTTCCCAACCCTGCTTAGCGTCTCTTGACAAAATCAAACTCAGAAGTGGTATGGCTACAATTAATTTGATATATGCGTTGTCCAAATTTATGGCATAGGCACTGTGATTAAGTACATGACTTGGGTGGTCTGACCCATCTCATAAATGTGTTCATGTATTCACTATTATGGCAGCTTATCATCACCTTTATGGGTAGGGTTCCAGTTGTGCTTGTTACTCCTTGCAGATGTTGCAGATGTCTCTGTGGAAACAGGGCATTTTAGATGCAGAGGGTTAAATGGGCATGGAGAGTGAACAAAGCTCATAGAGGGTGGTCCCCCTTAGGCAAGGATGAGGTTTATTCGCCTACCTGCTCTGTGAATGCTTATAAGATTTAATCTACGGTGCTGCAAACTGACACCTTTCATTGACATTGAATTCGTTGTTATTTATTGTAGTTACATTTTAAAAATACATACCAACTTCAGTTCTCATTGTGTTAAAAACATGGAAAAACAAAGTGTTATATGTGCAATTGTTTAAAATACTTTTCCAAATAAGTAATTATTTTCCCTTTGTGTTTCATAGTCCTGCAGACAATGTATTTGACACATGTCATCTAACTGCTTAAAGCAGGCTATGTAAATAAAGGTACGGATGTTTGCAAGAAAAAAAAAAAAGAATCCCCTGTCATGACATAATTACAACCCTGTAGATGTAGATGAAAGTATTATGACATCTAGGGCTCGTGATCTGGTTAATTTGATTCCACTCAGACCCCCTCCTGATGCCTGCAGAGTTCCAGGTGATTCCAATTAGCTGTCACTGGTGTCCTCTGGCTGTGGGTTAGAGGTAGAGTGGTGGGGGTGGGGAGGTTTGCGACGCGAAGCAGCAAAATCACTTTGAAAGTGCTGTGTGGAAGGGGAGGGATGTACCACAACCAGTCCCTGCTGGATTTCTGAACAGATGGCAACATAGACTATCCCAATGCAATGTGACAAGAAACACAAACTCTTATTATTTCCATAGCTTGGTTTCAGTTCCTTATTTTATAGTTTTTTTCTGAAGAAGAAGAGGTATGTTAATCTTTCATGTTTTCCCTGATAGGCAGATAACTGGGGACATATCTTCCTGCAATGCATGTTTTGATGGTCATGAATCCTGTCAGTGACATCAAAAATCAAGACTCATCTGACCCTCTGTTCCAGCTTAACACCAGCAAGACTTAATGAAGAGTTTCCTTGACATATGATTCAATATACAGTTACCACATCTGTCTCTTTGACTGTGTATCTGTTTGCTGGGCAGTAACAGTATCAATGAATAAATTATTGAGCTGTTATGCAATGCCCTTTCCACAAATTAACTTTGTGGAAAGGGCATGTCAGAAAACAGATGTCAGACTTGTTGCATCTACATAATCCAGGTTTGAGTCACAAGTGAAACTAGTTTGGAGATTTTAGATTTGCCTGGCTATTAACCAATAGTTCACATCACAATATCCTCAAAACATTGGACCAAGTATTACGTAGATAGTCAGGGACCAAACTGCTTCCTTGCCCACTAAGAGGGGGGGAATGTCTCCAAGGCAGAATTCATGTACTGCCTTCAAGAACACCAAAATACTTCAGCACCCAATTTTGTTGCTATTTTTGTTTTAAGTGAAGGGCAGTAGTATTAAGAAGCTGAAAACAAAGTACAACAAGTCAACAAAAGTGTTAAGTTTCTCTATCACCGTGGCAGTTTCAACACAATGCACCCAGTTTGTTTTAATTTCAGTAATGCTGTTGCACCTATCCATAGGATTAGACTGGCTTTACACCATATAGTTCCGCTAGATTCTGCTTCAGCTCGAAGTCTTGAAGTTGATTGTCTGTTTTGAGCTATAGATTACTTGGTCATTAGTATATCTGAGCTTAGACCAATATAACTAATATGAGGCACATAATACAATTAAATGAAAATTATGTTTTGGTTACTTTGAGGTGAATTTGAGATGAATGACCAGAACTATCCATTGTGCTAAAGGTATTAGGTGAAATGGTAAAGGACATTTGTTCTTGGGATTTAGTTACAGCTGAGAGCCCTGAAATTGTTATTGAAGCCCTAATACAGTGACCTTCCCCAGCCTGGTAAGTAATGACATTTGAATCCAGTATTGCCTGCCCTTCACTTGATGATGTATGGAATATTCTACTGCCAAGGTAACCCAGGTATGGAATTATTGTATCAAGCTTGCCCTTTTGAAAAATAAAAACCATTACTGATGAAACATGTGTTTCCATGGAAACAAACTGGCAGCCTAGCATGAGTGCTTATGTCATTGAGAGCTCAGAAAATTCAGAAATGACTGTTACCCATCCAAGAAAGCAAATCAACTGCATTAGTATGGCTTTGAAATTGCTCTGCACGGTCCAACAATAAAAGATGTGTTGGTTTAATGTCTTCAATCTAGTGCTGACACCGATGTTTTTAAGCTTCCCCACTGGTTAAGGGAATTCTGCATTACAGTTTGAGTTATTCTCTGTAGGGAATTTGAAGGAAAACTACTTCCACTCTGAGTGGAGCCGTGTCAGCAGCTTTAGCTGGACCTCGTTTTTCACAGACTGCAGACTAAACACTCGGAAAGAGGCCATTAGCCTAATTCATAGCATTTAAGATTTTTCTCCATCAGGGATTTAAAATGTTTTCAAAGTGCATGACCTGTGCATTATTAGTGGCAAATTCTCTAAAATCTCTAAATTCTCTAAAAAAAAAAAAAAAAAGAAAGAAAAGTTTGGCATTTAGAAAGGTTTCTTTCTTTTTCATTGTTTAGCTGGGTTAAAACCATGTATAAGAAACAGTCTTTGGGAAACTCACAAAGTTTGAGAAACATTAAAAAACTATGGGTATACAGCTTTAGTTGGCTATGTTATTGGACAATGATCCACTTAGACAGGGTATTGAAGATTGATGGCTGTGAAAATAAGTAAAAACACAACCCCAATCTAAGCAATGGACTGGATGCACAGTTCAAAGACAGAAAGATATGCAGAGATAGTAAGGGGCGAGATAGATAGAGGGCACAGATGAGGATCAAAATTGCCTCCAAAGAAAAGACAAGGAAGCCTGGAAACACAATCAACTAGCCTTCTTGATCATTTCCAATTTTCTGCCTATTTGATAATCATTTGTTTTCCGGTGTCTAGTTTTGAGAAACATTTACAAGCATGTTGCTTCTCAGACACAACACAGGAAGTTAGTGATGACTGCTGAAATACGCTGTTTCACCTTGTATTGCTGTATAATGAAATGTATCTTTTTTTACTAGATTTATACACTGTACTTCTTGTGGTATGTTTTGATTATTCTGTGTAAAAAGTATTGCACTTTTATTCCCTGTATCCTGGAAGCCCGTTTGCTCAGACCAGCTTCCAGTACATCATCACACTTTATTTCCAGCTCTGTAAACATTCTACTGGTGAACAGGTAGTCTTTTATGCTAATTATATGAGATAGGTGTCATTGCTATTCTGAGCTACCTTCTTGTAGTGTATTTTAGAGTGGTTGAAACTAAGCTGCCAAAACAGTTTACTAGTAGGATATAATGGACAGTGAAATGGGATCAGTTTAGATGGTGAACTTTCTTTTTAAATAAAGTTGCTTGCAGTAAATGTTATTTGCTCAGGGTGAGAGATATTCCAGATAGGATTAACTTTTGAGACTAATAAAACTCTTCAAATTGGCAGTGAAAATGTTTTATTTTTTCTGCAGTAAACTTCCTAAATGTTTATTTCCTTCTTGCTCTCTCACATTTTTGTTTATATAGTGGTGTCTACCTCCCAAGCTCTAAGCTCTGTCTCAGTGAGAACACTCCTTGTGTATTGTATTGAAGGAAGACATTGGGACTGCTTATGGGCAGCCAAAGAAATCTACTGAAACAGCACTGGCTCCCACTCAGCCCTTCAGGCGCCACAGCACAAAAATAACTTTATTCCAGTGTGTTTTGCTGAAAGTCAATGGGATTTGTAAACCATATTGATTTATTTAAAGTAAAATTAAAATATGCATGTTTTCATTGTCACAGGATCAGAACTTCTAAACTCACAGTTCATCTTTCACTGGGCATCCATGCTTTTTAAATGATTTCAAGATTTTTTTGTATCAAAAATGTAATGTCAGTAAACAACATCCATCTGTTGAACATGAAGCACAATGGCACACTGTTTTTAACCAGTGGTAATGTAATGTATGTACGCAACATTATGACAACACAGTTACTTCTACATTATTTGAGTAATAAAGCAGTCTAATCTGAAAGGCAAGTCTGTCTGCTCTATAACACAATGCATCACAAAGCTCACTCCTTTTTAACAACATGTTTCCAGCAGCAGATTTCTAAGCAGAGTAATGTAATAAAAAAAGGCCATTAACTTATTTTAAGTTACTCTTGGGGTTAAAAGAATGTGTGTGCCATTTCCAACGTACACAGTTTACCATGAATCTTATTAGCATGTTAATTAGTGTTTGTCACAGCATAATACAATACTGAGACATGTGACATGAGCTCCTACTTGGAGCATACATTTAAGCTTAATACATCCCCAGTCAAGCCAACTACTATATTAAGAACCGGTGTTAAGATCTGATTCTGTTTTCTTAAAATCTCATCCTGTGTATTAAAACGTACTTATAAAAACATGACCATTTCAGTTGCTGTCACTCTTAGGTCTTGGAAGTCTCGATGTTCTTAGGCAGGCAGATAAGATGCAAATATTTTAGTGTGACTTTGTTTTAATCATTTTTTTTAATTGAAAGAACATTGTATTCAGCAACTTGAGCCTTCTGTAATAAATAAATAAATAAATAAATAAATACTGTATACATGGCACTGTATTTATATATTTGTCTTCATTACATTATCCCTGCCTGTTAAGGATTAGAGTCTTACTGGCAGCTGACGTATGGTTTCCATTGCTACTTGTTTTCAGGTGTGTGATTTAGTCTTCTGTACTACAGACCGATTTCCTTTACATCTATCTGGAAATCAACAAGTAGTAAACTTTCTGAATAAAAAAATTGTAAGCTTTTCCAATTTTTTTTTTTTTTTTCAGCCATGTAGAATCCATAATAGATTTTCTACGAACCAACCAGTGAAACAATACAGCTAAGGGCTAAGCAATTCACATATCAGTCTGCTAAGGCAGCTTTAGAAAGGTCTGCACTGTTCATTATCAGGTATAACAGAGAGGTTTTTTTGTTGTGGTTGTGGAAACATATCCAACAGGAAGGGCCTTTCTATTCATGTATTTGATGCACTCCTTGCTGTTATAGTGTAGTCTTTTTCCTTATTCATACCCTGGATATATAGCGTGGTGCCTGATATTTGACACCCTATGTTTCTTTACAAAATAATACCATTATTTTGATTAAATGTTGTGACACAGGGTTTTTCATCCATGGCTTATGGTTGATGAAAAGAAGCCAGCCTTCATTTACTGAGCAGTGGAAACAGATCTGTTGAGAAAGATGAAAAAAAGTTCTGCCAAGACAAGCAAAAAGCATGTTATGCTATGGCATGTCATCTGGAAGATGTAATAAAGCTGATTTACCAAATATTAATAAAGGTACACAAGTATCTGTCATTATTAACTATCACAATAGTGTATTCTTTCTATATGTTAACTATCTTTAGTGCAAGTGGTAAATACTTACTGTAGTTTAATCATTTATATTTTTTTTATTTGAGCACTGCCCTTGATTTATGCTTTAAAAATGCTCTACATTTGCTCTGTTAGATAACAATGAATTATTTCCTGATATTAAATGTTGTGATTTAAAATACAGTACGTTTTGGAGCCAGCACTGGGCAATGTGAACGAACATGTTAACTCACTAATGGTGTAAATCTTGGGAGAATTAACCTTCAATTACACAATGTTGTTCATTTATTTAACAATGTTCAGATACATTAAAGGTATTCGTTAGTCGAGTAATAATCACTGGACATTTTCAGGTTGTTTACTTGCCACAGATCCTTCCTCTCAGCTTGCTTTCCATTACTTATGAGGAGTCCCCATCTCAGCATGCAGCTGAAAACAAGTAAACCAACACACTCAGCAATGAAATGCCCCAGCAATAATATTGACTTTTTTAAAGAAACTTCCTGAAGCACTGGCGAATGGAACAGGGAACGTGTTAACTGAAGGTAACATTAAAGAGCTCTTCTGGTTTATTTGTTGTCTACTGTAATTTGGGTGTGTGTATTTGGGGGGAGGTGAGAAAAGGGGTACCCACTCTGCAGTTTGGGATCACCTGGGAAAACACACAAGTCTTTCATCTGAGCACCAAGGCTAAGGCTTACACTGGACTGGTCACTCCCATCTGGCCTTGCAGTCTGGTCCTTGTTAGCAGAGGGATGTCCTCTTACCGTGTCAGGGTGGGGCTTCTGGTTGGGGACCATATGATCGGGAACTAATGGATAAGAGACAGATGTTTCTTGTAAGGACATGGAAATAAAAGTGTGAAAAAAGGGAGGTGGCATGAATAATGCTTTTTATGACGTTGTTAGCCAAAGCATTAGACCTCATCAAAATGAACATGTTAACTGGCTTTAGTTAAAAGCAAAACAGCGAAAGAGAAAGACAGGCTTTTTGTTAAGGCATGGGTGACTAAAGTCAATTCTGAACCTATTAAAGCTCAAAGGCTATGCTATTAGAGTGATGGTTTGGTGTCCTTGGTACTCAAGGTGAAAAAGTGAATTGTCTGGTTTTATGTGTGCCCATTCATTACCTCTCAAGGGATACGTTGTTTACTTTAAACAGCAATTAGAGTATTTTAAAAGCAGGACCATTGTCATGCATTAGACAATATGACATACAGGAAAGTTGTATTGTCATTTACTAAAAGACTTTGAAGGTTTATAGCTCATTCTAACAATGTAAACTTTTACTTTTTGTAATACTAAAATATCCATATAAGAAGGAACTCTATCAATGATGTATCAATTTTGTAGCAGAATACATTCTCTGGTTTTTTTGCTGCCTTTAATAATTGTAAATAAAACGTATACCATGGACTGTAAATCCATTCCTTCAGCAGCTCAAATAGTAAAGAAATGTGTTTGAAAAATGTATTCTAGAACATACAGTTGATATATTTAATAGGAAGCACATTTGCAGTTTAGATATTTTTGTTTATTAAGGGATACTATCCAATTAAACTAAACTCTATTTATTAATATAACATATACTGCGGTCCTACATCTGTCCACAAGTATCTCTGTTAAGCAACAGTGGTTGAGCATTCCTACTGTGGAGAAGGGGGATAAACTAGGGGAACATGTTCTCCACTCATACATGAGGCCCATGCTCCAGAAAACCACACTGATGACAAACATCCTCCACTTATCCCACACAGCCCTATTTCCAAGTCTGATACAATCAGTTCAAATCATAGTGGACTGTAAAATGCATTAAAATGTATTGAATTTCTTTCACCACACTGTCATTCTTTAGCTTTCCTGATGGATCTTTATTTTTAAAGCCAGAAGTGGAGATAGCACCAAACTCCAGCTTGGTCTGCAATCAGTTTAAGTTAGTCTGTTTTTTGTATTTTACCCCCCAAAATGTTTTTAATGCAGTACTCAAAATACGCATATACTACTTGCTTTGTTGTATGCTTTCTTTTTTTTCAGACCTAATAATTCTTATATGCACTTATCTGTTCCTAAGCTGGATACAACAGACGCAGAAGGAGCAAAATAACATTTCCAAAGACTTTCTTTCAAAATGATTCAGCACGAACCAAAGCAACAACCAATATCTCCACCTTCACGGAATAGACCAAGTCACTATACAAGCTTGAACTGTATTAAAAAATGTATCAACCTGGAATTCTCTGCAGAATTGTAAAGCACAAATAATAGTGCTAGTAAATGCCTCTTTTTTAAGGCTAAATTGTAATAAAATAGGGCCAACTGTGTCTGGCTTACTGTTTAGCTACAGATCAGAAAAAAAGTGGTAGATTTGAACATAATCAAATGTGGACAAGTTAACGATTAAATTGTGCTGGCTCCAGAACCGATAACTTGCTGCTAAGAAAGGATTTAATTTTCGGAGGCCTACAACCAGACTGCTGTTTTTACCAACTGATGTCTCTACTGAATTGATGTCTCGACTGAAATTCCCTCCCCCCACCAGTCTATTAATTCAACTCCTTCTGGAGAGGCCTTCTCTATGTATGAATATGCATGTACTCTATGCGAGGTAGAGATCTGCTAGAGATCATTGCACTTGTCTATAAAGGATTGTACCTCTGTTTAAGTAAAATCACAAATGAGATATTAAACTAACTAAAGCCTTAAAATAACACAAAATGTCATTGTGGTTATGTAGTGTATTTGTTTATCCTTATTTAAACTGATATGTAATACTCCCCTACCATATGATAAACTGTTATTATAGTATTTTATTCTGCAGTACTGTTATTAGTAATTCTGATATTGTTAGTAGGTAATATTTTTAAATTGTTATGCCTTCCAATTCATTGAAGTTCATGTACTGTATATAAAGTGAGACTATTACTAGAATATTTAGTTACACTTGACAGCAAAGTCATATATTTTCCAAAGCATTAGCTGCTATTCCTGTGATGTTTCATTTGAATTTATTATGAACGTGTGGCCATTTAAAAAAAAGAAAAAAAACGTATCTTCAGGACTAATAAATAATGAAAAGACATAATGAATAAACAACTTCTGTATTAACTTTCAATATAGAAAATTGCCTTTAAAAGCCTTTAAAAATCAAACCCTTTTCTATGACTCCTATCTCATTGAAGAATTTCTGGAATGACATTCCTTCTCTCTGGGAGGAGTACATGGAGAAGTTCAGTAACAGGCTGCTGGTTACTGCTATACTAACTGTGTCCTGTGCGTGTGGTTCATGTTATCGTTCACAATGAGGTGCAGACATGAGATAGGGCCTTTTCAGACCTTCATGATAAACATACCCCGAAATAGGAACCTTTCCTGGCTCCAGAGCACAAACCCAGGCTTGGGGGTGGGCAAATGGAACTCAATGCTGACAGCTATGCCGCAGATGTGTCACGGCCTAGTATGCTGCAAAGCTAAAACAATTTTTGAGACCATTGGGGAACATTCCTTGTAATTTAATCCACATTGTGGAATGATTTACCAGTCAGAACCCCCGCCCCTCCCCCCAACACATATATACACACTCAGAAATAGAAAGCGCATTTTGAAGGAAATGTTCAGTATCAAACAATAAAACACAGTTCAACTAACACACAGATAACAGGCCTACACACTTCTTTAATACTTAGATTTGCTAATCAGGTAATGTCCTACATTCTTTGTTCACATAGTATTATATTAATTTGAACTTTGTTTGGCTGGTGCAAAATCGTTTAATCAATTTTTGGATCACTATTGGTTTTATGTCCAATTCACATTTTAGAAAAAAGGGCTTGTCCCATTTAGTCTGAAGTCCCTAGCCCATTATTTGTGGATTAACATCCTTTTGTGTTGCCTAACTGAGCATTGTCATAGGCCAACTCTGTTCATTCAAACTGATAGTTCTGTTACCAAAGCAAAGCCCCCTTGTACAGATTAAGAACCTCAAAGAGCTCCCTTTCCAATCCTTCAAAGGCTTCCCCGACATCTTACATCATTTTCTTCCCCCTGCTAATTTCCAGAGCAAGCCCCGCAAGCCACCTCTTTCTCACCTGCCCCCAGGCCATTTGCTGTGCAAAGCCTCATAGATCTGAGGCTGCCATTTAAGGTGGGTTGGCTGATAATGACTTTGGCCAACAACTGATTCCCCCTTATTGGAGGAGAAAAGGGGCGGAGGGTAGAATGATTAATGCTGTTCCCTCGAAGCAACACCCTCTTAAAGAAATCCCCTCAAGAAATCAATAGCTGAACACCAAATAATATGGAATCTAAACAATCCGGCAGCTCTTTCATCTTCTAGCACCCCTAATGATCTTCTACTAATGAGTAGACCTTTGCCATGGAGATGTGCCTTCCATTGTCTTCCCTGCATTCATTGTTTTGGCTCAGGAGGGGCATCCTTACACAAGAAAGCTGCTCCTCTTACTCAGCCTATTAACAAGTGGCACAGCCTGCCTGGTGGTAGCAGCAGGTTGCTGCCAGCATGTGATGTACGACCTTCAGAGGTCAAAAGTTCTAATGTTGGGGAGCTGGCTATAAGGTTATATGATGGTCACTTAATTTGTAGGCTTTTTCTTATTCCTTATTTATACTTGTCAGGTAAAGGGTGATGCATTAGATGCAATCAATACAACATATTGACCAGCCTCCGTTGTTTAGCTCACAGAAGAGTGTTGGCTTATCTGTGTTAAGGCCTGTTTAGACTCTCTTTTGACTTTAATAAAACAATAAGTGTGCCTGCTTAGAGAAAGTCTTTCGAAAGACATTTCTGGACAATGAATCCTATTGTAAATCCACAATCTGTTTGTCTGTTCAAGGAACCTTATTCAATTGCTTTGTCTCACCTCTTTTCAAGCACTGTTTATTTATGCCCCCCCCCCCCCCCCCCCAAGTATTGTGTGAATTGTTTTCATTTTACTTTTTTTGTTTACAAAATTGCAAAAGCAATTGCCTGAAACAATGTGTCCCAGAGAACATACTAAAGTATAGAATGCCATTGTTTCCAAAAATGTGCACACTCAATACTCCCTCAAAGCCTAACCATAGGATTCAGTGAATGATTTACACAGCTGGTCTTTGAACATAACCTCACCATCTCTCTTACCAAGAATTCTACGCTCATGAAATCCCAAGCACATCAAGGATATGATATACCTCAGTTCCTTATAAAGTTCTCATACTGAAATTAAAATTGGGTGAAGCAGTATTATGATAGCCAGTCAATCCAATACTTTTTTTTTTTAAATATCACAATAAAGATGTCAAACAAATTAACATTTTAAAACTTGTCCAGTCTTAACAGATTTATAATTTACAACTTTACAGTAGTATAGCTGCATTAGTCATTGTAATGCAGTACAATGAAGTACGTATATGCAGTGCTAGGGGGTGTAGTATACACTGTGTCCAAAATTGAAGTATGACCAACAAATATGTAGACAGCTACTGTACATACCAATATTGAAAGTAATTTATTCTACAGTTTATACTACAAGTTTTAGTGTATTTGTAATAGCAGGTCATTTGATCTTTTTTTAACCCTGTACTTGATTGTAAAGTTAAAATGTTATTAAAATCCACACCAGAACAGACATGGGAGATGCCAGTAGCCATGGAAAACAGCATGTGAATGCTATTTTCAGATAAACTAACTAGACATATCCAGTAAACCAGACTGTATAATATATTATAATAAACCAATTAAATGAGGTCCGGAGTAAGCCATTCAATGATGTCTGAACAATGTGTAAACTAATGCAGGCATTGATATAGACCAGGAGGGGGTTTGACATCTCAGGGTCAAGAAATGTGAAATATGTATGTTCTACCAGACTTGTATCTGACCCCAGGCAAAACTAATTACAGTGTCTTGAATGATGGTAAAGAATACTTAATTTGTTTAGCACAGAATGTGCCATATAAATAACCTGCCATCAATTTGTTCACAAGCTTGGAAATGCATGGAGATAAATGAGTGGCCCTCCTGCCCCTTCTCACAATACCATATTTTCAGTTGCTTAGTAGAATTACGTAGTATAGTTTATCTACACTGAAAACCACAACATAATGAACACGTTTTGCAGTATTTCTAGGAAACATCCAAAAAGTTTGACTGCCTGGGAAAGAATCTGCAATGTCAACTACAGACACAACAGGAACCTCATACTGAGCCACCTCCACTGGAGCAAATCTGGACACGTTTCAGGACATTTGTTTTCCATCTAATTCTAAAGAATGCTGTTGTTCCTTCTGCTCTGTTATATTTCATGGACTTCAGCAACTTCGGAATACCGGTATTTTGTCAAAAGGTAACTACTACATAGTATAGTGCAAGATTCAAAGAGACATTTGCAGAAACCCTTCTAACAGGAGTACTAAAGCTGAAAACAACATTTGTAAGGGAGAGAATAAATTAATTCAGTTTCTTATTTAAATTAGTGAATATGGGGTCTCCATTTGCAATCTGACTTACAATTAGCAGTCATTTTACGGAATATGGAGAGGGACACAAAACTGTGTGAAAAGTGCTGACTTCCAGCTGGTGACTTCTCTTGTATAAATCAGCTCCCACCACCTCCCAGTCAGACAAAGCAGCTGCATCCACTCATCCTCGAGGATACAAAAATATCCCCCCGCTGTGGCATGACAACAAGGGTTTTAAAAACATCACCTGATCAGGGGAGACCATGGGATTAATAGCAGGAATTATCAAAACTGCCCAGCTCACTCCTCTCCTGTATGTTTACATTAGCAAGGGTAGGCTATGTCTATCCAAGGCAGCATGAACTGCGTTGATTAATCTATAAACAGAACTGTAATGGCATCAGTTAAAGACTCCACCCACATCAAAACCTTTCCAGCAAAAAATTATAATATAATCTTATGAATTCAAATTGTATCCAGTGGTATAATCCTGATGAAGTCACCTGAAATGCCATGACTGATTTTTATCAAGTCTGCAGTATATTTTGACACAAACAGGTGCATGTTTAATTTGAATTATAATAACGCGTGCTGCTCACACCTGAGACTAAAGGTTGCTTGTGCATTTTGTTAATGAAAAGGAACGCCATCCAAGCAATTCTGTTTTGTTAGGAGTGATGGTCAAAACCAATAATCTAAATAATCTGGCGTGAATAACCTAACCCCAAACATAAATATTAGCCAAACTCTAAACCTAATTTTAACCTGACCAAGCCAAGGTGTTCTGTATTCTGAAAGGAAAGCTCTAACCACCTCAAGACATGTGTGATGCCTGTACCTGTGTTATCAGATGTAGACTTGGACTGTTACTCAACATTATCGTATTTTGTATAACACTGGAAGAATGAGCATTACCTTTTTTAAAGCAAAATCAAGGTAATCTCAATCCTGGGTAAAATATATGCAAGTTCTTGTACATTTACATTGTCTGTTGGTACACTTTATCACCATTTTAAGGAAACCTGTTTCCTTGTAAATTATTAACCATGCTTTATTATGCATGTCCCATTATATTGCATAGGCCAGACACGTATACCTGGCATCATACATTATGCATTTACGGAAATGTCACGTACTGTAGTACAATTCCTTAACTGGCGTAAAAATGACTTTATTTTTACTCTGATCTCTTATAATTAATTTATATTGTATAATAAAATGAACAGTATGTGAATACAACATCATATTAAAATTGACATGCAGTTTCTAATGTGGCAGCATACCAATGCTTTGTGGAAGGTTTATGTGGAAATAATCTGGAACAACTGATCTTGCTATAGGACTGACACCCACCTAAAATGACAAGGCAATACGTTCTTATTTCTTATTCCATCACGTCATGCTTTTGTGTAGCACATACAACCCTACAGTCCGCAGTCATTTCTTTATGACAGTAAATCTTGTGCTTGTAAATGATGCTGCTGTATTGACAGCACTTGTGACAGAAACCCTCTGTTTAACTAAAGATCAAATATAATCCTAGACAGACACTGTTCCAGGTTCACTGGTGCACACAATGCCAACTGTCTTATTAATATGGCCAAATTTCTTCAAGCGGATATCAGTGGGATGCAAGTGGATATCAATATCCACCAAAAATGTCCTGCTTGTACACTCATATAGGAAAATGAAGTATAGACATGAACATACTGACAATGAATTTTAATTATATACAACAAACCACTGCCCCCCTGTCTAACATTGAGTTTTCTTGCAAATTGCTAAACCAGGTCTCCAGTATATTGTGTATATGCATGTATCTCATTAATGAGTCATGGTTGCAGTCTTCTATGCATAATTAACTGACTACAGTGTACCTGCTAATTCAATAATTAAAAGAGCTGTCCTTAAGCTCAGCATTCTTTTGGCAATTAAACATGGCTAGAGGTTAGCTGTTATTTTAAGGCTCACTTATCTTTTATAGTGAGGTCATCAGCCTTTTATACTGTAGCAAGGTCATCATAACCTGTACAAAGAGAGTTGACAGCTGTAGCTGTTTCAACTGTGATGCTTTAATACCTTAACCGTCACCTGACAAAAATAACCTCAGGAAGCCAATTGAATATATTACCAGCTTCAGATAACTGGATAATTGCAATGTTTCCTCCCTACAAAGTTTTCAATGCTTTTTTATACCTGTTTGAAAAGGTCCAAATCTCAATATTACAATTAAAATGACTTGGATTCTGATGAATTTGTAATGTTTTCACTTTTAGTTTGAAAAATATGATCCTATTAACAAAGCTTATACTAAAAGATTCTCAAAGCTATTTTCTCCGAATTGTTAGCACATTTTCTTTCAATTTTTTTTCAGAAGGGACACATACATATACACTGCATAACCTTACTCTCTCAGCTCTCTCAGGCTTGACTTTATCAAGGTCATCTGGGAAACTTGCAGACCAGCACATTTTTCAAAAGCGTTTTATCCATTAATAATCTAATGGCGTATTGTAATATGATTTTATTCTAGCACAAAAAATAATACATGCTGATTATATCATCTGAAATGAAAAATTAATTTTTTAGCAGTTTAAATGTATTGCATCAATTATGCAAGTATAGAACACTGAGATACGTCTTGAAAAATAAACTTACTAAACCCACCATTTAGAAGACATGTTCACTTGTAAAGTGATCTTATTTGCCACACAAGATTATTATAAAATGTTAATACAAGAAATAAAAACAGTTCAACTGTGTTGACATAATGTACTCTAATGCAACAAGAACAGTTAATATAGTAACTGCAGCTCTGCATAGCTTCAGTGATATTGATATCCAGACTCTCATCACTTCTTACACAACAGCCCATTCAAAATCAATGTAGCCATAAATCCAAAAATCTATATATTGTATTGGTATTTTTAAATACTCTAAATTTAGAAGCTTATATGGATTACATTTATTGAGTAAAGTGACAGCAAATGACATACATGTTAACTTACTGTAGCAACCATTGATCAGAGAGTCAGTCATTTGATTCCTAACTTGTGTTGATGCAACAACTGCCTTGTATCCAACAAATAGATCATCCAGATCATCTTTATTATATAAATGTGATCTATTATCCTAGAGGCAAAGGCCTAAATCAGATAAGAAAAAAACAAACAAACACCCACTGGACAAAACAAGAAGCAAGGTTTGGCATATCACTTGTGCAGTGTTACAGTAGGTAAGAAGCATCTGCGATGCAGTGGTAACCTAAATAGTAATTGTAGATGTGGCCTCTTTTCTGTTTTGTGCCATTGTCCACAGAGCCCCTCCTTCAAGGTGATTTGCTTGTAAGCAGAATGGAGGTACAGGTTGCAGGTGAGATGATAACAGGTGAATAGGAGTATAGACATATGTGTGTTTACAATACACATAATGCCTTTAGTGGATGTCTTGAAACATACGAGGTTTGTATAAGAATGGAACAATGGCAACTGACTTGAGGACACACTTCTAGTTTCAGTCTAACATATTGATTCTCAGCATAAATCACAATATTTAATGGAGTAACGGGAGCAGGAATTGTAGCATTATTTATTTACGATATGCAAAAAAGTGTAAGGAGAGGTAAATGGTGTTTTTGCCCGAGCTGGTGGCTTGCAAATAGTACTGGATATGCAGGGAAGCTGCCTTTGATAAATGATCTCTTGGAAGTGCTGAGGCTAGACTTCTGCCCTGTTGAAATCTAATAAGGGATGTGAGAAAAGAAGGTATCATTAACTCATCAGTGGGAGAGTATTTCTTTTCTATATGGAGACCCAGATATCTAGATATTCCAGGCCTCATAATTAGGGCTTCTGATTTTCGGTTTTAACTGATAAAAAACAATAAAACAGCTCTGGTACAAAAAAAAGGGAAATCGCTGCATATCCAATAAACACTGGAAAAACAATGGAAATGGTTACGAAAATAGCTCAAAATAAGCACCGAAAAATGAAATGAATAACAACAGAAAAACAGAAGCCCTACTTATAATTATTTGTCAAAAAAGGACTTAACCACAGAAGCAGACAGAAGCACTGCTGGCTCTATTGCCTGCTTCTTAGATTATCAGTTGTTTTTACAGCAAAGCACTGGGTTATTGATATTTTGTTTCCAGCGCTTCTTATTGGAAGACAGTCTACGGTTTGCAAAATCAATACAGATAGAAATCCACAAATCAATAATATAAATTGTATTCTAGAGGGCTGTTAGTGTCTCAGCTCAGTGTAGGCCATAGGTTGATATCCAGCCTTGAGAACCTACTTACCCTGTCTAGCAATCTTTCTCTTAGCGTCATATATTATGCTTGCATGACTGGATAACTTATATTGTGAACCATTGTCGTGTCTTTTACCTTAAAGAGAAGATGCAATTTACTGTATATACATTGAAATACCAGTGTAGTACTTTAAACAAACAATTATTAAAAGAGTGCAGCATTTCCAGCTATTGCTACACAGATCTGGAGGATTTGCACATTGGTTGCACGCTGGCACTGATATGTCATGCAAAAGATAAGGCATGCAATCAGAGAGCTTTCTTTAACCTAGGGACTGATTTGATCAATCTGTACCCTGCCGGGATAAGCGGTTTAGAGCACAAGGGTGATGCTTCAACCACCTATCTGTGATTACCTTGGGGTGACGTGGTGATGGTTGATTAAAGTAACCCCCTTGTATGAAATCTACATGATCGAAGAAGGAAAAGCATGACAGGTAAGATGTATGGAAATATTGTGTTAGCAGAAACCCCATTAAATAGTACAAATCAGTTATTCTTTTTCTTTGACAGCAATTTGAAAACTGCATTTTTACAAGTCATCTACCATTTCTATTGCAGGGGGATTAGATCCCTCATCTAATGTGTTTAACAATATTAGGCAACCCTTTAATTTTGGTTGCAAGTGCAATGAGGCTGACCTCTTCCACCAGGTACATACAGTAAGCTTCAGGTTACCCTCTCCTGCAGGATTCCTCATTAAGAAGGTAAAACCTATTGGTTATTGTTCCCCAAAGAGATTGTTTGGATATTTCATCAGTAGTTCCCTGTTCAGCAGATCCTGGATAGCAGGGCAATTTGCAGTAACTGAGACAATAAAATAAACATCAACTGTGTCCCTCTTCAAAACTGCCAAGGCTGAAAGATGCTTGCCTTAATATAACAGCTGTTACAAATCGTATACAGTAAACAGCCATCAAAGGTTGTGTTTGTTTAGGATACTGGTTATGTGGTCTTCTTGGTTGGGGGGGGGGGGGGGGGTTGAAGTGGGTTGGTGTGAATCCAGGGTGAATCCAAAATTCTCATATTGGGAAAAATATTTCTTCAAGTTTAAAGCCAGAGGGATCTATTCAAAATATATCCATATGGATTAAAGTGCTCTAGGCTGATATTGGATTCTTCACTAACATGAACAGTTTAATGATAAAAACAGACCTTTCAAAAACACATCTGGTAAAGCCTTGTGAAAATGGCTCAAGTTTTTTCTTTGGCCCTGCGACATATGAAATATTATCATATATATGACATACATTTATCCTGGATATATACTGTTGTCCAAATAAGTTGTCCTTGCTCATACCACAATGGACATACAGCACTCATTATTCTATGACCCTCCCACTCTTTTCTTGTTTACAGTGTTATGCAAAGCCCATCATTAACCATATAAAACAGCCCCTAAATGAATCCTGCTCTCTGCTGTTTTTCTTGACATTCTTGTGGCATGACTCTACCTTCCCCTGCACCCTGGGTCAGCTGCGTGGTGAGTGGGGTCTCAGACATGTGGAGCTTTGTACAAAGTAAACACATCTGTCTGCTGGGGAAAGGCTACCTCAGCTCAGCTATCTTACAGCCACTTCAAAGCACAGGGGATAAAGCCAAGGGCAGCCAGCTTACCTTTAATAGAGTCTTGATGAAGACTAAGCAGAGGAGCACTGTCTGTATGTCTAGCCACTAAATAGGGTATTCTTTGTGTACTATGAACTCCTGGATACACACATTACCGTGGTTGAACTCAGAATCAGCTAGTCAACTGAATAATAACTATTGAGAAGCTCCTTATTTGTTCTTTAGTTTTAATAAGCTCATCCCTGGGTGTCTGGTGTGATTTCAAAAGATCGGAAGTGACAGAAAGTAATTTCCTCCTTCATGGTTTTTGGGGAAAGTGTAAAATGGTTTCTCAGCATAGTTACTGGAAGACTGGTGTACACTTATTAATAGGATACCATAATTGGCACTTATCAACACATTGGTCTGCAGTCTCATGCAGGGGTCAAAGATTGGATGTGAAAGGTGACTGAAATATACACTCACCTTCACAGCAGGGCTGAGACACCAAACAGCATGAGGAAACCCCCTCTACAGCAGCATCTGCCCACAGTTTTGCTGTTTGGATAATAAAGGCCAACCTTTAACAGACACAGTGATCATTCAAATGTTACATATGTTGTCATTTATTTGTGCTAGCAAAAGGCAAGGGATTTACAGTACTGGAGACAGAGGCTCTCTGTCTCTCAGTTCTATTATCCTCTACTCTGAAGTAGCCTGAAGTGGAAAGATAATTCCTGTTTCCTTCAAGTTATTTGTGCTAAATTTGTTTTCTCGTAATATGACATACATCTATGGCCAAAAGTTTTGCATCACCTAGATTTTTAGGAATGAGACATAATTAGAAAAAAAAACTATCTGAACGTAATTTAGATCTTTTAGTTAACATCATGCAATCAAATAAACTACAAAAGTATATTGTAAAAGTCATAATAGTAGTACAGTATTTCATGTTAGATTTTGAAATGTCACATTTTTAAATTTTTGTTTTTCGTTAAGTATATGGAAAACTACAA
Source organism: Acipenser ruthenus (assembly GCF_902713425.1). Classification (NCBI taxonomy): domain Eukaryota; kingdom Metazoa; phylum Chordata; class Actinopteri; order Acipenseriformes; family Acipenseridae; genus Acipenser; species Acipenser ruthenus. The sequence continues at coordinate 25,188,597 of NC_081206.1, forward strand.
AGCGGTAGTAACATAATATGAAAGACAGATACATCCCTGTAAAATTAAAGGCTATAGGCTACAAAACATTAAACATTCAGTTTCAGTTAAATCAAATGCCACATCCAATTAAAATAGATTAGCAAACATGAAGAACAAATGCATAGAAATCTGTCAGCACACTGTCTCTCATGGGAGTACGTTTGTTGTCTCGCTATGAAATGTGCAAGCATCAGAGCTATTCAAAATTAGTGTCACAGAAAGGTAAAATGTGGTATTTTAGATAACAGGCTTTCTTCAAGAAATTATACCTGTGTGGAAAGCAAAATGGTTTGTAGATCCATACTTGATCTGTGTGTTAAGAAGGAGGTTTATTCACTACTTTCTTCCTTTGTAACACTTAATTTTATTTCCAAAGAAAAACACACGCAGATAGTAAATTGTCAGCACACAGCAAACCAATACAATTTCATAAAACATTTAATAATAAAATATTCAAAAAAATAAATGGTTTCCTTCATTTTCACATTCTCTATGACACCAGTTACATCAGTATAAATAAATCAAAGGCAAGTTATATCCCATTGGGGCTCAAATTACAGAAATGTTAGGAAATATCTCATAATTGCTTTCAGAAGGTAATCTAAGACGGTCTAGATCCCCCCCCCCAACTAGAAATATTTATAATTTGCTGCCAGAAAATAAGATGTCTTGAGACCCTGGGCTTTTAATTTTCTGCCTTCAAGCCATATCTTACCTCATTACACAAATACAGCTTTCTAATTAGAAAGGGAGTAAATATGAAAAACCTAGCTGAAAGTTCTTCACCCCTGGGAATAATTCATTTTTATTTATTAATAATAATCTTCAGAAAAACATTGGTTGAGGCACATACATAATGACAATATTCGATTTTTAAATATTAACAACTTTATATACATAGTTCTTTTTTTTTCCTTGTATATATAATGATGTGACTCCTGTGAGGCACAATGACTGGAAGAAATCTACAAAGGCTTCAGTGAGATACATGGAAACTCCATCTCCCAGCAGCCTTTGCAAGCAGAAAGGAATGGCTGTGTCTCCTGTGATTGACAGGATTAGGACCCCCATGATTCTTGCAACCAGGTAATCATACATACCATGGGACAAGCTGGATTTTGAATGCATTCCTATTCTTCTAAAATAAATCTGCCGTTATGAAAAATCAAGAACGATTAAATTCCTTTATTAGATGTTATCCCTTAAACATTTGGTCAAGAAAAAATTGTGCCTCCTTCTGAGTTCATTACATTATTTCTATAGCTGGTGTTTTTTTTTTCCCTTGAAGATTGACCTTCCAAGTACTGAGCAAGTCCAATCTTGCTTTGCGTCTAACAACATACAGGAGCATGAAAGTAGATTATATTGGCTCCAACCCCAATTTCCTGCAAATATTTATTCTCTTGGTGCTGGTGAAAGTGTGAGCTGAAGTCTAAAGATCACAACAGGGGATACATACAGGGCTAGACATCAAAGTAATATAAACTGTTTTTAATTTCATGAATCCAAGCTAAAATCACATAACAGCAAGTAAAAATGTGAAATTGATTAAATCTAGGAAAGCTCAGTCCTAACTGTAGCTTTTCATCTGGTATCACAATTACCTGAGTAGTCTACAATAATTATAAGCTTATTGTGTTTTGTAGCGGTTATTTTAATTTTTTCCTTAATAAAACACTCTCTCCTCCCACTCTATCCCTTTGCTTATCTTTCTTCATTTTTACTTTCTGAGAAATCAGGTAAGAGGGACTGGCTAGACAGAATGGCTCCGGCCTGCTTGTTAGCCTTGACATCTCATAAACTCTGAGCTGTCAGCAGGACAGAAGAGATCTACAACCAGCTGATGTGGAACCTCTTAAACACACCCCACCACACAGCTGCTGTGAGACTGACACAATGTACCGCAGACCTGTCCACAGACTCTCAGATTATTTATTTGCTCTTTTATATGGAAAATTCAACCAGGTTGTTTATTAGGTTGTTACAAGTACTCTGTTGCAAGTACCATACAGTCTTTGAATCAACCCACTTTTTTGTACTTCTGTACATTGTTGTCAAAGAGCTTTCATCTTTTCTGTTGTAGTCTCCTGTGATTGACACGATTAGGTTTCTAAGGGGTAGGTAAAGACCTTGAATATTACAGGGCCTGATCGACCCCAAAGCGTTCACTTTTCAAATTGTCAGAGACAATATTTTTTAGATTTTATACTTGATAACAGACTCTTCTTTTGTACTTAATAACCAAATAATGGAACAGGGATGTTAAACATGTACATATATAGTGTAAAAGGAACTCACCCACTCGGGTTCGTTGCCCCTTTAAGAATGCGACCCAGACACGAGAAATGGCGTTTTTAGCGCTGACGCGCTATTTTTTTTTAATAACACACAAAAGTAAAACAAAGTACACAAAATAAACACCTAGCTCTTCTGAGCACTAACTACACACGCAGGAACCTAACTATCACAGGACGGCTAAGCCGTTTCCCTGTTCCACAAAACTTAACCATACAGGTTTGCACTGTACCTTTCTCTCGGGACTGCCGGGAAGCAGAGCACTCCTTTCTGCCTCCTTCCATTCAGCAGCCTCGAGCAGACTGCGTGCTCTCCTTTTTAAACCCCGCACCTGGGCCTAATTTCCAATAACGCCCAGGTGCGGATGATAATTAATAATAAAACAATTAAACAAAACAATAAAGCAAACAACCAAAACACAGGTACATTCTCTCGCAGGGAGGTTTTAACCCCCTCCCTGCTGTCTCTCACAACCCTCTACGTTACATTAGCTACTAAATGGAAAGACAAAAACTATGAAGGCTAACAAACTTAACGCTTAAATGTTGAAGGAAATGAACCACACCATCTATCATAATAGCCATTTATTTCCATTAAGGACTTGGAATTACAATGACTCTGCGGTCGATCTAATTTTTTTATTCATTGCCAATCTGTACCATAATAGAAGAATTGAAAGGGTTAATCAAAGCAATGCCTTGGTACTAAAGAGGAAACTAACATTACACCCAGGGCCATAATAAAGCCTTTCTGGTGAAACAGAGGGAGGAATTAAACTTTAACTGAGTGTTAACATCGTAAATCTACATGTCAGCATAAAGGCTCGCTGTGCCTTCCTTTATTTGGTGAAATGTCTTTCTTTCTCTAAGCATTAGCCTAGGCCAAATTCTTTATTGTAACAACAGTGTTTTAATAGGAGCTTTTCTTTTATATTAGCTAACCCCAGTACAGTCTTACTCTACAGGTTGACCATTGTCAACAGACTTGGGGAACAATGGATGACTTTTATTTTTTTTTAGGTGGAAATCTAACCCATCGATTTGAAGAAAATGAGATTCAAATCCCAGCTCAGCAACCAATTTAGTGTGAATTACAGAAGCCACTTAATCGTCTTTTATTTCAGTCCCACCCAACTTAAGAAAAAAACAACAAAAAAAAAAAAACAGAAATCAATTTAACTTCCCCTTGTAAACAAGCTATCAGGTACGTCATCTACTAATTCCTACTCTTTTTTCGTATAATTATTTAGTCACTGACACAGTCGCAAATCACTGGCAGTTGAAGGTTGTCAAGAAGGTGTTAAATAGACCATCTGACATTTGATTAACTTAACTGTTATTAGTGATGTTTCCCACTAATCTATAAAGGGTGAAGGAGCCCACTAGCATTTGTTTACCTTAAGTTATATTCCACTTGCTTGCTGAAGCTGAAACAATTGGCCTGAAATCATCTGTAAAGATACAATCAGTTAATCCCCCTGTTTATATTAGCATCCTTCACAGCTGCAATGGATTACATTTGCCACACTGTGTATGTGAGCGTTGAACACATTATACTTGAAATAGCTAGGTTTGTTAAAGCTGCTTGTTGGTGTCTAAAACAAAGGACAATGATTGGCACTATATCCCAGCTGCAAACATTTGATAACCCCGATTGTAAACAGCATTTACAAAATCCAGTTAAATTCAAATCTTAACCTGTCATGGAGAAGTGTCGTATTCAGCAAATAAGCAGAAGGAAAAAATACCAGCAACTGCTAAGTCAGTGTACCCTTTCAAATACAATTAAATTGGCTCAAATTGTCCAAATTTAAACAGGGTATTAGAATGCTGATGTTGTGATTAAAAAAAACAAGTTTCATATCAGAGAAAAAAAAATATGCACATATCCAAATAATGCTTATGTGGTTATCTTAAAATAAAAAAGAATACGTAGACAGGAATTTCTTCTTAAATTTTATAAAACTATTTTAATGGTTTAAAACGTTTTGCTATAAAACAAATATTATAAAAACTCTTTGGTGCTCCCAAGTGGCGCATCCGGTAAAGGCACTCCGCATGGAGTGCAGGATGCACCCTATAGCCTGGAGGTCGCCGGTTTGAGTCCAGGCTATTCCACTACCGACCCTGAACGGGAGTTCCTATGGGGCAGCGCACAATTGGCTGAGCTCCACAACTCTTTGATCGTGTCAATGTGTTCCTATATAACACACACACACAGCCACAAAGTGTGCAGATGTTTTTTGTTTAGATTTTTTAATTTTAAAGTGTTCTATGTACTGGCTGAGTTGGAAGAATCCAACTTTTTTTAAAAAGTTTTAAGTCATGAAATTTTCTCTAATTTCAGTACATGTTTTTTTATATATATACTGCTCATCTCTGGTTGTAAACAGCTTAATGAGCTCCCAGGCTCCTGGCCTTTTTCTAAAAGTAATTGGTAAATTTGTTTACTGGATTTGTGAATCTGTTGTTTGTGTTCCTGATTGCCTAATAAACTGAATATAGCTCAAGGAACAAAGAAATACCAAGAGACAGCTAATAAAATTCACATGATTGAGCAGACATGTCCCTGGGTGACTCACCCACTTATTTCTTGGATCACTGAAAAACTCTACCAGGTCTCGGCAGAACCATGGTTTCCATTTCCAGATCCCAATCTTGAGTTTAATGAGGGTTATTGTAACAGTTTCTCTCCTTCACCATGTTCTTGAGTTGCAGTCACAAGTTGTAAGCATGGGTTCTGATAATCTGTTGCATTAAAGGTCCCCTTTTATATAGAGAGGCAACTGTTAGGCTTTTGTATGTATTTATTTTTTGCAGAAGAACTCATTTGATCAGAGCAACTTGCTAGAAAATGTCACATTTCAGCTTGTAACTTCAGCAGTTGCGTAAAGGTTTTTGTCTTCTATGACCTTATGTTTGTGTTTCTGTCAAGAAAAGATAAGAACTGTACTGAACTTTGCATGGATTTCCACGGAGTTTCATAGGATTGCATAGGAATAACATCTGAATAACAAATGTTTTGTAGTTATTTATTAGTGTAACTAGTATTTTTTTTAATTCAGTAAATAAATCATGTACATTTTACATTTGATTGGCTAATACATAATCACCAAATATTCGTGGCTGTTAGCAGCAGGAACCGTACAATAAACTTACGTTTAAGATTGTGTAAAGGTTAGTTTTCTTCTTCCAAATCTTTTTGGCAAGACAGAACTTTTTCAGAGTGAAGTTTATGAGATATCAACTAACTCATTACCAGATTTCCTAGGCCTTTCCCTCACAGTGCAACAAAAACCAAGGCCTATACATAAGTACACATTAAAATATATTTATTGCACAGTACACGCTCTGTTAATGACTAACCAAAGCTAGCACACTTAGTATATCAGTTCATGTGAAGAAGACTAAATATGACTTAAAGATTAATATAAAGGAGATTGATGATAATGCATTGTTTATGCAGCTTTTTGCCTAATTTAAACAATCTGACAATGAGATTTGTATATTCATATAATGCAAATACAATTTGGGTGCAGGCTCAAGCCAAGTTTTTTGACATAGCAAAGCTAATTAAAGTACATTTATATAATGCTTTCTCTTGTGCATAACTGTGTATATAGTTATACCGGTACCGGTTTTCAGATCCAGTGTGGCTCTTGATGATAAGTTTGATATCTATTTTCCAAAACACACAGCTTCTGAATGCTAATATGTACACCAGTACATTATACAAATATGTAGTGGTAACACTTTCACCAAACTCTCAAAACATTTTGGTTTAAAACAAAAAAACTCTCTGTAAATTAGTAGAAAGTGCTAATGCTAAGTTAAACTGTCCCAGTACTGTTCGGTTTATCAATTGAAAGGAGCATAAGGCCACGTTTTGTAAATGGTTCAATAGTTTCCATCAAGGTGTCGTGCAGGTTGTTGCTGAAACTAGTTTGCCACAAACTCGTGTTCTGCCCATGGTGAACTTTGGACAAATGTGTGTATTGTGTTATTTATTGGAGACACCACTATTGTGTATCTAACGAGTAGGAGATAACATTCTATTTTTGCTTTGCCCCAAGTAGCTCATAGAATACTGTGTGTCAATCAGTTCATTTGAGATGGCGGTTCTGTTTGGTCCATGTGTATTCGTGCAGCTAATGTCTAGATGGTTTGTGTTAACAACCAAGCCACTCTGTCCACTTCTAATCTTGCTTTTAAATATATTTTAAATATTTATGCTACATTGATGTTGCCAAACAAGCAACAGAAGAGTATAAACTGAGGCCTCTTATCTCTCTGATAGATCCCCTTTTATAATAAAGAAGCAAGCATTCCGACACACTGGAGCCACTGAACACTAATGCAATAATATTTGTTTTCTTTTGTCAGTCGGGGCCAGTTTATAATGTAGTGGCACCAAGGCAGCATTATGATTTGCCCTTGTGAGACAGCTTTTATTTATTTATTTATTTATTTATTTATTTATGTATTTATGTATTTATTTATCTGAACAGTAAACTATTCAAAATTCTAACCTGAAAAAAGTAATGTGAAAGGGATTCACCCATGAATGTGTTGGTGTATTCACTTTGCAGCATGTCTAATCTGTGTTATATCCTTAATAGTCTAGAGACAGCTTTTGGGAGATTTTGGCAACATTGATAAATATAGGATAAGACTAATTCTTTCTGATATTGTCAATAGGTGGCGACTACACAGCTAACGTATTTCAGGTTGTCATTAATGCTAAAGCATCATGAGGCAGGTTTATCTATGTGTTTAAACTAAAATACAATGTGCCCCTTTTAAACAAAAAACAAAGTTAATAATACATAACTTGTACAGTGTTGAGTACCTAAACTAATCCCCAAAGCTGTTTTTACTTGTTTAATATTGAATAACTGCCAAAATGGCTTTTGTTTAATCAGTGTGTTTATTTTCTTGCATCAATTTTAAATCATATACTTTGTCATACTTGGTTTAAAAGCTGTCAATCTTTAAAATTAATCAGCAGTGATTGATTTGGAAAAGTATATGTTGGGTTGATTTGCTTTGGGTGAATAGGAACAAAAGGAATGATACCTCTAAGCATACATCTTCAAAGGCAGACTTCAATAAGGTGTGATTAAAAGGTATTGTCCATTTGGTGTTCTGCAACCAAATAAATCAAGGGAGAGCCAGGTATGTGAGTGTGGAAGCAGTTTGCACCAATTAGCAGCAATTCCCACGAATATGCTAACTGTAGCGTTTAACTGGGGTAGGCATTGACTTGATATTTTTTGTATTTTGGAGTGAAATGGATTGGAACATATAGTATAAGCCAGGGCTTCCCAAACCCGGTCCTCAGGGCCCCAGTGTCTTCTGTTGTTCATTCCAACTGAGCTTTCAACTACTTAACTAAACCTTTAATTGAACTATTCATTTGCTTAATTTTACCTTTTTAATTGTTCCCTGCTCTCAAAAAGGTGCAGATTTCAAGTTAACTATAACATTTAAGTAACTTGGAATCTGCAACTTTTGTAGGCACTGAGAACAATTTAAAAAGGTAAAATTAAGCAAATTATTAGTTCAATGATGGGTTTACTTAAATAATTGGGAGCTCAGTTGGAATGAAAACCAGAACACACTGGGGTCCTGAGGACCGTGTTTGGGAGGCCTTGGTTTCAACAGCCTGCAAAATGACCTCAGCCTGAATTATAGAAGGATAATGGAGGGGTAAACAACCTGGATCGGATACACTGGGAGGAGAAAAAGAGAATTAGTGCTGATGCAGACAGGCTTTGCTGTGATGTTTGCTATTGACAAGCAACTCTTTTTTTTCTTTCTTTTTAAACATGGGCAGTGTGATCCTGGTACATGTGTCAGCTGAGTCTGGTTACTGCCTTTTCCCAACTACATTACTTTATCTATTTATGGCTTATTAAAAACACATGCTTTTTAGCCACTGCCAAACCTCAGCCTGCGAGATCTGCTGTAAAATTTGATTAAAGGCATTGAAACAAAACCTATATTTATTAAGACTTTAAATTAGTCCATATTTTTAAACCCTAATCCTTTTAAAGTGTTTGAGTTGGCAAACAATGACTATGATTGTAAGGATTTGCTTGCCCTGTCATAAATAATGCAGTAGAGGATGTGAAACCCATTTTAAAGGGCAAGTCTCAATAAGTTGAGAGCAAAATCTTCAAATTAAACGTCTAAAGAGGCCATATGCAGAGGGAAACCCAAGACAAAAACACAAATCATTAAAGCTGCTGTAAACAAAACTACATGGCCCATAATCTAAATATTGCCGCTGTTAATAATCTGTGAAATGCAGGTAGGTTTACAAGTTTTAGGGCACTATTATTAAGATCTTCCACAAGCAGATCTCCTCATCATAAAATATCATATACCTTTAATGATTTCAGATAGCTGAAGAGACTCTTCATTTGTAACTGTTCATGTTAAATTTCAGTTCTGATAATAAAATTGTATTTTTATTTTAGTAGTGATATTCTGATGCTACATATTATATGCTACAGCGCTATTTTATTGAATTGATTTTGATAATATTCATTTTTCCTTTATTTTCATTATGAACAAACTGTTGAAATTATGGCTATGCTGTTATTTGACAACACACCAGATAGTTAAAGGTATCACACTTTCTTTCACCTAATAACTGCAAACGCATTGTAAAATCAATGGCCCATATCAAATAGCACTAAATGCTTACAATCTCACACTACATTATCATTTTCTCAGTTCTCTAGGCACTTTTATTTATTTCTCATTTTAAAAAGCCCCCCTAGTCAATGACAATGACTTAATACTAAGTCTCCATCTGATCCAGCTCTTACCATACAGTATTGTAGATTTTAATGTCAAGTTATACATCTACGAGTTTGAAACTTAATATAAAAGCATGGCACTGTAGGGTTTAAGATTATCACCCCCAGGGGGATAAGTGGGTCTGCACTGTCTCAAGCAGATTGCAGGTTTTCTAGGTATTAAGAAGATGCTTCCTCCAATGAAAACAACATGAAGTTGAGTAAATCTGTTTTAATAGTACAAGCTACTAATTATTACGCCTTTTAAAATGAACTCATGAATGAATGCATACATAAAAAGAAAAAGGTGTTACTGCAAGCAAGATTTAACTCATTTACTGAGCAATAACATAGACCGTCTAATTAAAAGTCCACCAGCATAGGGTTCATTCATATGGAGTAGGTTGTGTTGCTATCATGAGATGAAAGAAGCTAAGAGGATTAAGTTTAGGGTTAATAATAAACGAAAGTATGCACACGCCACAGATTAGATATGTAAATATGAGGTCTTTGCATAAAGTTGAGAAGTATAGGAACTTACAGCCACTTGTAATGACACAACCTTCGGCCCAGATTCTGAATATAAAAACCCTAAAGTCATTACACAAAGTGGATTGCAAAGATCTGAATTTTGGTTTTTATCTTCACAGTTTCTTTGTGTAAGTCATCACACTTCATTTAATAACCCTGTTCTCCCTCCCTTTACACCAGTTTGACATAGCTTACAAGAGCTGAAAAAGTAACTGTAGTCTATGGTATTTCATGGAAGAGAAAAATCAGATTCAAGTTAACGTAACAATGTTTAAATATAACGCCATCTGCTTAAAATTAGTAAATTAAGAAAATAGGACTAGATGTCCTATTGGCTCACATTTATCAGGTATTGCTGTATATTTAATCTTAAGCACTGAAATGTGTCAGTTTTTCTTTTATAATCATGTGTGACAAGCAAAATCCTTGAAACAGGCTCTTATTTTTGACATACACCAAATTGACTTTCCTCAATATACTAAACAAATATGTTTGCCCTTTTTCTGCTTCATTAGTTTCACCAACACTACCACATATCTTTATTATTCATCTAAACGGGTGTTTTCAGTGTGGATTTGTGTTGCTAAAACTGAAACAAAAGCCCATAAAGAATTATAAAAGGTATTCATTACAAAAGGTATAACTTATTCAACTTTAATTCTCAATATTAGCCTAAAAGAAAAAATACAGATGTGTATTTTTTTGTTATTTGTTTTTGTATTTTATTTATTTATTTTGACATTAAATGTAAACATCTTTAAACATTTCAAGACAAAAAAAATCTCCAGATAGAGTTTAAAGTAGCATATGAGATTTTAGATGATACATTTAATAATAAACAGAAGCTTGATGTATTCCCAGAAGATATAAGCCAAAAAAAAATACACCTTAAGTGCAGCACTGAGAGAATGCTTTGCTGCTATTGTTCAGAGTATTTTCATGATTGTCTTTAGATGGCATAAAAAGTCTGATGACCAGACTTAGTGACCATGCCAAAATTAACCAGAGATTATTTCAAAAGGCAGTGACCCTGTGATAATCGGCAGGTCAAGTGGGGTCAGAATCTGTAACCACCTGGTCCCTGACAGCGTTAAGCACTCAGATGTCCCAGATTGCTAATGAAGGATTAGGCATACATACCAGGGTTCATGAAACATGCATAATGTAATTTCAGAGTTTCTGCTTGGAACAATGTACTAAGTACCTTACCTCTCTCTCCCCTAAAGGAACAGGCATATGTGCCTAAGTATGATATATATTAATGTGTACAGGTATATATAGTTCATAAAAGGTAACATGACGTATTAAAAACACAAGTCTGTTCAATATTGGTACATTTCAGTATTTTACACAGCTTTTTCAGCATTTAACATGTCCTGCCATTTTTTGTTGGGAATGCCAGGCAAGGTTTTAAACTGCTGAATTGTTTGTTTAAATTTGTGTTCTTTTATAAATTATTATCAAAATTAATGAATCAATGATAAAATACAATTCTACAAAATGTGTATGCTATCGCATTCATTACAATACATTTTGAAGAAATTAGACTGACATCAGGACTTCATCACCATTCAAGCACTGCAAGAAGGAAAAATGGAAACATTTGGCATATTACAAAACAGCGCATGTTGACTGTAGCAATAACAATTGTCCCGAAAAAAGATAATTTGCCATTTTTTTAAAACAAACAAAGAAGTTTTTTTTTTTTTTAACCACCAAAACTGTTCAACTGATCCTGTCAAAAAGTAAAAATTTCATGGCGGTCCACTGGGCCTGAAAATGAAACTGCAGCAAGTAAGCATGTAATCAAATCACATTGTGCAGTGAGCCTCCTAGCTGGCTTTGCTACCTACTTCATATGTATTCATGTATTGCCCTCCTGGGAGTCTTTTGAATTTGGCATTTCTGTGGTTCCAGTTCAAATAAAGATATCTACCTGGTTGATTGGACCTGCTGGATGCTGCTGCTTGCACAGCTATACAATATGCTTTAATAATATTGTCTTTGTAAGCATTTGATAAAAAAACGTCTTTCACACACACAAAAAAAAACTCACACATATTTTATTAATTTAGTATGTGTGGCATAAGTGTAATCTATATATCTTTAGCCACTCTAGCTCTAGCTTGGCAGAACTGCCTTTTACCTGTGAGTAAAATTAGAATGGCAGCAACTGAGGGCTCATCTGCAGCATTTGCATTGCAGTTTTATCTGCTTACCCCAGAGTTCAGTTTTACCCACACTGATAGCAACAATGCAACCCTTAATGTTAAATGAATTTCTAGGAACACACTGCTTAAAGTCTCCCACCTGAGTACACTCCATGTGATTGATAGTGAGCATTCATTTATAGCATAGCCCTTTATTGTGATGCCCTACAGCACATGGTTTAAAATAACAAGATAAAGTTGCTATATGGTTCTGCGGTATAATTAAGCGAAGGGATTTTTGCTTAACATGAAACCAAAACTTGATTGAGTGTCTAGAGTAGTTTGTCATTGGTGAGCAAAAAGGTGTTCCTCATTTATAAACCCAGAACTGGATCTCCACACCTGGCAGTTCTCAACAACTGCCATTTGATTTTAAGTCTCAATCCTATCCTGTTTTAAATGGCACACGATCCGCAGGTTTGGTTCAGCAATTCAATTAAGAAAGCTTCCTGACTTTGCTCCGACTTTACAAAATGCTTTTTCTTTTTACAAAATGTGGGTTACCATATATCTAAATGGGAACAGTACTGGTTGGGGTGAAAAAAGTGTCAGCCAATTTCCAGGATTCTTCAGGCTGTCTCCCAAGCAGACTCTCTGGAGTCTGTGCAGCAATTTTCTGTAGCCACCTTCAGTGACCACAAGTACAGCCTTTCATTGTGGTTTCTGTACAGTTCAATGTATTTCAGCACATTGATTAGTGCAGACATTGTGCATGCTGCATCAAGAGGCTGGTCTATGTGACTAACACTTATCTGCGCAATGAAAAGAAAAAAAAAACTGACTTGAATCAATCAAATCAGATGCCAAAGTGAATTGCCTGAAGCCTGAAAATAGACCAAAAATAATAAACTAATATAATAAATTACTTTATTTAAGGTTGATCATAAAAGGTCCTCATAGTTACAGCACAGATATTGTACTGTCATCCTGATATGACAACACAATGGTACTGATATGACATAACCACAATAAACTACCAGTGTGCATACCATTATGATACCTTTGTAACTGGCCTTAGTACAGAACCATTGTAGAACCACTATCTATTAAGATCATTTGGTATGCGTAAGGTCTTTTCCTGACCTTTTGGTTATTATAATTGCCAATATGTACTGTCTCTGTATGTATTAAATCTATATCTTTACAAAAAATAAATACCAATCCAGCTTGATTGATTTCTACAAACAACAAATATATTATATTGCAGAGATTAATGCTATATTGGAAACTATTGTGTAACATTTTGTTTTCGGTATGTTAACATTTTATGTTTAATTAAAAGCAGCAACAACAACTTTGCAATCATCTTTTACTGTTAGTTGCTTTCTGATGAGGCAGTCTATGGAACTCAGCTTCATTGTAAAAACCGTCTGTATAAATGACTCACCATCCAGCCGAAAACACACAACCTCTTAGTTTGTCATTTGACCTTGGGAAAAGTTTGTACGAAAATTTTTAAACTGAATTGTTCTTTGGGCCTTTGCTTTGTTTTTTTCAACAGGTATTTCTTAATTCTATTATTCTACAGTACATTAAATGTGGCTATCCTATCGGTTGCACAGGCTGCTAAAATAAAGCACACATAACCCAACAACCAGGGCTATTTTGTTACATGGGACAATCAGCAAGAACAATGCTAAAGACAATCAGCAAAAGAATGCTAAAGAAACACATACAAAACATGGTCACATATCTCATCGGAGTTGTCTATGATACAGTTTCAAAGATATAGTTATTTACGGAGGTGGCTCACTGGTGATACAGATATAGTGTGGAGTTGTGAAGGACGCAGTTAAAGTTTTACAAAGTTCCTCCACTTAAACTGTGTAAAATGAGCAGAAATCAATTTGGGATTAAAGGAGAAGCACATGCATTATGACCCCATTTCCCTTAAACAAAAGAAGATATCAAATGGAGGAGCTTTTCTCAAGTAAAAAGTTTATCAGTCACTGAAGTAAAGATATCCTGGCAAGGCAAAGCTTCACCTGCAAATTACACATTAGCTATCCTGAATCTTGTATGCAACACTAAAAAGTGTCTGTGCCTCAGACTTCCTATTAAGAATGTAATAATGCTGTTTTAATGTCAGTTGACAATCACATTTAAATGTGAACAAAGGGGGAAAGCCAGTCTCACGTTTGAATAATACCATCCCCTTAGAGATGTTAGCAACTGCCATCTTTACTTTTCAATGAGCTGGCGTTTCAAAAGCTCTGTTAATATGCTGATACGAAAAAAGCTGTTTTTATTTTCAAATCTGTATCATGTCACTTTAAATTGATGCTCCTTTGCAAATGTTATGAATAGGTTTAGAGTAATAGGGGGCTAGTTCTGACAGCTGGTATTGCCTGGCACAGATCTGTTATTGTATATTTGAGATGGCTTGTGTCACACACCAAGATTAAAATAATCACTCACACTTATTAACAATGAAGTTGTGTGACGTGGTGATTATATCCATTGCATATAATTACTCAATAAATGTGCCAGTTACCAGCTTATCAGGAATCCCAATAGTGTATTGTTTTCCCTGCATGCTTATTTGGGATCATGATTTCCAGGTAAAACTTGACATTTTATACTTGTGCCTAATCCAATAATTTGAGCAACATGATGAAAAATATCACCGGAATTGTAAATCCTTATTTTAAATAATTAAAAGCAGAATAAAAAATTTGATTTGCAAATGCTGGTAAGGCCAAAATGCCTGTTTCTCTTTGAAAAAGTAGCTATTGCTGCTAAAAAAAATACCAGTAACATTTCTAAAATACTGTCTTGCTTTTATATTCAATTCTTATTAAAAAAAAAAAAAAGTTTAATGATGCAGGTTTCTTTTAATTTAACCCATGTCATCAAAATGTATGCAAACAGAGTGTAATTTCTAGCTGCAGTTTTATGCAGCATACCAATGAGCAGCCTGATGGCTCTGCTGTGCATTCATGCAGGTCTAGCTTGGTAGAACAATGACCTTGTTGAAGGCTCCTTCTGAAAGAGCCCTCACGTTGGCTAACAAATAGATGCCTCTGATGAGACCACAGCCACTAACCCCCCCCCCCCCCCCAGGGGGGGCCTGAGGCCTCGTGAGATTAAGCAGCTCAAACTGTGGGCTCACACACTGCATTCAACTCATGTTCTGGTGTCCCCCTCATGTTTAAAAGAGCTGCCAGCCCCTATTGTCCACACACACTGGGCTTATTTCAATATTAATAAATAAAACGATTCACAAGTTCAAAGTTATGTTCCTCAACCCTGCCACAAAATGGCCATTGTGGCTTAATTGAAAAAAATGTAAATACTCGTTACAGAGGGGTGCACGCTGCATTTATTAGACTCTGGCATTAGTTCAGCCTGATGTGTCACTGTGCTGTGTATTTGATCCAAATCACAACACAATCTAGTAACTTAGGCAGTAAAAAGAGAAATAATAGCTTGCAAACTTGTTTTTTTATTTATTTTTTTAATTATCAAGATAAGATAATGGAACATGGTGATATGATTCAAACATTTCTGATTATCCTAGCATAATAAAAGATTTGATAGCTCACAAAATGATAATTTGGTGAAACACTCACTACTTCAGTCAGTCACACACCAATGTGCATTTATGCAAAGCATTTGCCTTTTTTTTAACACCATATGCTTAAAGCAAATAAATGCATTTGACAGTAAATTTCACTGTAGAGCACAACCAATTTACTTAACAACACAATCGGCAACCAGACTTGTTAAAAATCTGTGTTAATATTCTAATACATATGGATTGTTATACAGTTATAATGCATCTGTATTTATTAAAATACAGATGCATTATAACTGTATAACAATCCATATGTATTAGAATATTAAGCATTCCTATTTTTTTATTAGACTGCATATGAAGAGTATTAAAAACATCCTGTTTTTTCCAGGACGGTATGACTGCCAGGTCAATCTCAAATCAGGAATGAGTCAGCTTTATGTAATCCTAAAGGAGATCTGTGGGTCATGTTGACTGCCTGTTAGGAAGATAGGTAAAAATGCAGCTACAATCAGAATTGGCAAATTTGTCCCATAGCTTCTGCTGCAGATAAGATAAGCCAAGGCAGAAGCAAGCCCTTAGAAATAAAACGTGCTACAGATGCAAACAAGACCTTGTCTCTATTCATCGGTATTTTAATCCCAGGTTGGCTCCATCTGGACCCCTTTTTGAGACTTCCTATCAGGTTTTACAGCTGCCTATTGATCCAAACCCACTGGTTGCCCTTTCTCAGCCTGATTCTGTTAGAAGCAGGCTACACCTAATGCTAATGTAGGATATATCTCAAGTTATAAATCACATAACAGAAATTAACCAAACGTTAAGGTTTTGCCAACATTCTATGTTTTAGTAGTAGTTCGTGAGTACATTTTGTTTTTGTGATTTTATAATGTACTAATGTTTTAGTACGGGGTGTCTCTTAGTGCATTCGTGGTCCTTTTACCCAAACTGCACAAAATGATATCTCATGAGAAGATTAAAACCTGCTGATTTTCTAAATCTAGAACCAAACAGTACTACTATTCATGGCCATTTATACACATTAAAACTGTTTGCTTCTCAGTTGTATATCATTTACATGGAATTGCATGGAAAAAATGAATGATGCAACATTATTGTTTTATTATTTTTGTGGTTTTTTTTTAAAGAATTTAGTTGAATATTTTTATATCTGTACAAATCATAAAATGAATGAACAGAGTAATACAAATATCAAATACTTTGCTGCCCACACTGTCGAGGAGCTTGGGAACAGAAAAGGCTACACAATAATGTCAATGAACGCTCCACCATATTGCATCATCAACATAAGATGACTTTTAATGATACCCCCACTACCCCCCAAGATTTAACAACCACTACACATAAGCTGTAAAACGCTTGAGGAGTTTAACCCCCACCCCCTTTGCTCTTTCCCCTTTTAAATATCACACTCTGATCCCTGGTTCTTAGCTCCTCTGTACTAAGCCTATTCGGAGTAATTTCCAGCCTCATATTCTGCGCCTGTTGTCAAGGCGAATATTCCCAGAAGCTTTCCTTCAAAGATTGTCAGCATGATTGACGTTCCATTAAATATTGTTGCTGAAATGGTAAAACATATCACAATTAGATTCACATTTTTAAATCATGAGTAACATACTGATTATTGCTTTAGCAGTTTTATAAATGGGTGTTTTATTTTGTAAAGCATCATATGGACAACATGATACCGAATATTTCTGTTGTGTTTCTTTTTATTTTTATTTATTTATTTTTTACCAATTTGAAATAACCAATTTGAATGCCCCTCCGCTTATGTCAGAAAAACAGGTACCCTCCGTGTCTGCTATTGGGCCAATCACCTCTTTTTCTAATCTAAATAACAAAATGACAAAACAAGCCCAGGATTACCTAGAAGACATGGAGTACTGCATTTTAGTATTGTCAGAGAACAAGCTATAAGGGACACAATGACGCAATGACGCTGGTAAGGCCCCTATGTGCAGATCACACCATAAAATAACTATGAACAGCAATAAAGCTGTATGTTTGAGGCCTCAGATCATTCATATTGTGTTGTATCATTATGTGATGACGTCAACACACATAGTTAAATCACCACATGGAAGTTAGCCACAGCATGTTTAATTAAACCACTGTATTTTAAGAGTTTTTATAATAATTACATTTATCAGAAGAATAACTACCTCTTTTAATAACAAACATATTTTTGGTCTGTTATGCGGCAAGATCTGTAATTGCAATTAATACTTTTGCAAAAATGAATTTGGAAGATTTTTTTTTTTTCTCTGGACAATCCCAAATTAGCATTCCAGTGATGGTACTAAGCAACTGAACAGTTCTTTTTACCCTGTCGTGTTTTTCCTCCTGGTGAGGAATAAATATGCTTTGTGTGATTGACGTTAAAATGATAAACTTGGAGGGTGCATTCTGTTTGTGTAGGGTTCAGTGGAAATGATTTGAAGACCATAATCCTTTACATATTGTCGGGAAATTCACTTTCTGCTCTTGTTTACACAATTATTCAGTCTAAAAATAAAATCAAATTACCTAGTTTTTCTTTTATATCACCCTGGTGGAAGCTGTATCCCTTTCAATATAAAATTATAGCAATGTAAACACGAAAGGGAGCATATTACACATTGAGCCCTTATTAAACTACTCCAAATATTCCAACCTTCACAAAAAATGTATTGGATTACTGTATTGGAAAAACATCTGTGGGAGCTTTCACCTACAAATGCAAGCCCATTGCAGGGAGTAAAGAGATGAAGTCCAGATACAGAGGCAATGACTGTATATTTAATTCACACATTGTGCTGGTGGTGTCGATATATCATCTTCCACAGACACACTGCTTCTCTCTCCTTATCAAAGCAGCAGGGATTGCTTGGCCCCTTGGGCTTATTCCTGCTGATTAGAACCTCATGTGTACAGATGAGTTGCAGTATTTATTTTTAGAAATGTTGTAAAAGTGCATTAAAGATATGTTGGGCGGATACTCTTGCCGTTATTATATGGTAATGTCATGAGTGACTATGATTAGTTGGGGTTGTGCACATTATATTTTATTTTGTTTTATATTTATATTTTATTAGTATTTTGGTTTTTCACATTTGTTGTTTCACATTTTGTTTATTACCGAAAGGGAGGCACGTTGCTGCTTATTTTGTATTATTGTGTAAAATTATTTTGGTGTGTGTGATTAATTTGTAATACGGCACAGGTGATTAGAGGGAGAAAATCGTCCCAATTCCAAATGCAGCCAGGTGTTTTCCATTTGCACCAATTCACTATCATTGACAATCCATTATAAAAAGGGAACTAAAAGTACAGGAAGGGGGCACGTGGTTCCAGGGGAATCGAACGGAGGACACAGGAAGTCGGCCATCCATCCATCCATCCATCCATCCATCCATCCATCCATCCATCCATCCAGACAGACAGACAGACAGACAGACATGGATGATAACATCAAGGATTATTTTTAACTCTAAAGAGAATACAGAAGGATAAAAAAACGGCAGACCGATGGAAGGAAGAACTGGTCAGAAACTGATAGCAAAGCTAAGTATTTATCCTTAAATTATACTTTTGAAGCGCCGCTTTTTGATTAAAAGAAGACTGGTAATATTATTACGCAGGGGACTGTGTGGCATTTGACGAATGATTCAGAAGTAAAGACACTTGGCAGAAATATTTAGATTTACCAAAATTAATTGTGGTTTATGACAAGGTGTTGTACTGCATGAACGTTAATGTAGCTTATGCCACAAAGGTTACCAGTCTCCTATGTTACGGCTGAGAAGAGTCTTGAGGCAGTGACTGTGGGTCATTTCAAGGCCTCTCTGTTTGGAGAGATGGCAGCTATTGTTTAATAGCTGCTCTGAGAGGCAACTTAAACAAACACTGAATGTGGGGGGAAAAGAATGACATGACAGTTCATTTGTAAAGCGATGAGCCAAATCTAAACAAGGATTCTTTTTAGAATTGATTCAGGCATTGATCTTTTGAATGCAAGCACTAACATTGTAGCTTTAAAAGACACCTCTTATCCCATCGCTGATTCATTGGCAACTGCATTCTGAGTTCAGTTATACTCTTTAGACAATAAGAAACTGTTTCCTAAAATAACTAAAGGATTGTATGCATATTTCATGGAACAGATGTAATTGTTTTTAAGAGTGGTGGTAGTAATTCATAAGATACCAGATCCACTCCATTTAGCCCCTGTTTTGTCATTTCAAATGCATTTATCACATTTAGTAACCCTTATTCTTGTGTTAGACCTCTTTCCAAATTCAATGTATGGCCTTGGGTGCAGTGTATACACTTTTTCCTTTTTGCCTCCTAGTTAATATTTTTGGTTGACTATAAACTATGCCACCATTTGCCTAGCGATTTTATGATGTCATTCGAAACCACTTGCATTTTACACACCCTTACATGCACTCCACCCCATCTATTATCCAACTTGCAGTCAATGCCACCAAACAAGCTAAGTTATAAGATTTAAAAAGTGTTTTATTACATAATACATTCTAGTCTCCTGATGGAATGTCACTAGGCTAACTCCAGGCCAGTAAGAGTTAGGGTACTGAGGTGCACTGGGGCAGAACCCTTGTAGAATACGAACATAGATGGATGGTGTGTTTTTCTAAGACATGTGCTTGTGGCTCATGTTTCAGCACCGATTGCCATAGCCCAAGAATCTCCTAAATTTGAAGACCGATTTGAAAGCCCTGAAATGCACGCACGTAGGATAAAGAAGAAAACAGCATCCATCACATCGAGAAGTTATTGTTTCCTGCTTTCCTTAAATTACCCACACAGGAAGGGCAAACCCAATGCCATGAACGTGATCATCCATATAACCACAAGATTGTATGGCCATTAACCGTGATAATTTAATTGGCCTACATGGGGATATATTTTTTTTTTACCCGTTTCATCCAGTAGACTAATTGACCATAATATGCTGACTCAACTTCCAAGCATTCACAAAAAAAGAACATAGATAAAATCGGATCTAATTTGAAGTAGTTTGTAAAAACCACAGCACACAGAAGAATTTTCTTCTCTCATTTGTAAAAAAAAATGAATACAATTATGTACAGCATGTCAGACTTGTATAGTATGTGCCAGAGGTAGCAACCACAAGATTCACTACATTCTAACTTTTACATCTATCTTGTTTAGTCTATTAATACAGAGCTGTTTGTTATAGTTTTTTTTTTAATGACTTCTGTTGGCTAATTTTGACCAGCACTTCAGACATGCTTTGATAAGAAGCAACTGGTGTTTTCAAGGATTTTCAAGGACTCATTCTGGATTGGAAATGCATTGATGACTTGTCAATTAAATGCATCGATGGCTTGTCAATTATGGCAACACATGAAAAATGATTTTGGGAATCATGCTATAAAATACCAGAGACTGGGTGTGCTGTTTTATTTGCACTCAGATTATTTTTTTTTTTTGAGGGGGGGGTACCACAAAGACATGGGTTCTTGTCCAAATAACGAATCTCACTTATTCCCAAATTCTCAAACTTTTGTCTTTCATTCAAACACTACTTGTTATTAATGAACATCACTCACTTATGGATGCTCCCAAAGTAGTCTGCATCTGAAGGCCGCAATGTAATTGATTGTTTCTCAGGCTGACAAGGCATACTGAACGGAAGCCACTGGAGCATTTGAGACCCTTAAAATTCTCCGGCACAGATTGATTTCCTATTAGTCTGTTATCGCTGTTACTTTGAAAAAGGCTCATCTTAAACCCCAAATATAGCCAATGCACCAGCTGTCCAAAAATATATGAGACACAGTTCCCAGAAATATCTTTGGCCAGAAAATAATAATGTGGTTATTTCTATGTGTCATTGTAATCTGTTTGATAAAGGAAGAGTGAGGCAGATATTTTAAGAAAGTATTTATGGGCAGCACATTCTATTGTATGCCCTAGCTTACTACAGAACTTCTGGAACATCACTTCCCAACAGCAACACTCATTAGGAGATGAAGACTGGCGGGTTCCAGTCTTTACCTGTTCATCTCCACCCTCAAAAAGATTACATTTATAAAATTCCCATTAGAATGAAACATATAAATAAAAAATATATATTTATAAGTGTAAATGTATATTAAGTAGTAACATTAACACTACAGTGCTTCAAATCACTTTAAATCATCTGCAATGGTTCAAATGTCTACAATCGATTGCAGAATGAACAGTTTTAATTAACTTTGTTTTATACATGCATTTTTGCATTCTTTTACTTTTTCTTTTAGCCTTGCTCTGTTCCCTTCCCATTAGTACTGTACACCAAATGTTTTTGTCATTATATTTCACCAGCAGGAGAGCTTGCCCATGGGACAACTGTGATGACTTACTCGGTACCCAATAAATGCATGTCTTTTAAACAAATAGAGTTTACTTAACCTCAAGCCAGGCAGCCAGCATATCCCAGAGTACACATTTAAAACTTTGTTGAGTCAAACGCTATTGGGTTTCCAACAACCGCAACCATCAAGGCCAATGGCATCCATATCAACCGCTTACTCATTTGCTTGACAGAGCATTATCTATGTACTGTATGACTTCATCTTTTTAGCTGGAATTATTCCTGTTCATTGTAATTGTGTTAATTAAACACATACTACTAGTATGGTACTGTCTCTAGCCTGTCTCTAGTAGACATTCAGCCCAGACTGGGACTTCCTTGAAAAAATCTCCAAGTAAAACAAAGAATTGTGTGAAGTCCAGGCTGCATTAAGGGAGGTATTTATAGGAATGAAGTGTATGTACACAGGGAGCTTTTGTTCTGCGGAATAGGAAAGAACAGCATTCACGACAACCCAGATTAGACTACTTGTAGCCCAGTAAATAACATATCTTAATATAATAGGAACTGCAGAAGGGAATGTGAGTGATAGGACTGTGTACTCTATTTACTTTTTTAAAATCCCTTCTTAGCTTTGCAAAGCTAAGTTGCAAGTTGAAAAAAAAAATATTAGGAATAGTTTTAAATAAATAAATAAATAAATTCCTTCATGATGTTTAGGCAGTGAGCTAGAAGACAGCCTTGAGACCTTTCAGGGTCAAGTACAGTATAGTCAATAAAAGAAATCTTCACCAGTCTTAAACATGTATCTTAAAAGCATGTTTTTTTTCTGTGTGACTCAGATGCATCCGATTTTTTTTTTAAAAAAAAACCAAAACGTCTCACAGTGACTACAGAGCTTGACTAATTCAAATAAGTAAAGACATTTGTCAAGTTTTAAAATACCATTTTCTTTGTTCAAGTGTTACAGTTTAATTATGCTTTACTGTAGAATGGATAATCTTTTCTTTGGTACTTATTTTGTTATCCTTCAGAATGTTTCATTTCATGTGGACACAAAGCAAACAGCCCAAAAGTATGTTACTTCTAGATCACATCAATGAAATGTACAGACTAATCTGTAATAAGCACCGTAACAGACTTACAGGGATGCCTCTTTCTGAAACAATTCTTTTTGTTCCAGTGTGGAGTATGGTATTTTGAATTAGAAAATCAATTGAAATGTTCAAGAACGGTCATTTTTGGATGTAGACAGGACAATTTAACTACAGTGTGTGTGTGTATATATATACTGTATATGATGCCCAAGGTTTAAATAGAAAAGATATACTGTATATATAACCGGATTCCCCTTTAAGAGAATATACCTGTGCATTACTTACATTACAGTGATGGAGCAAAAAATTATTGAAATGCGGGTTTGTTTGAAGGTTCGCTTTTTAGCTGCCATTGCTATCAAAGACCAGACAAGCAAATGTTGAGTCAGATCAGCTTCAGGTTGTTGTATCAGTCACAGTGCTCTTTCTAATTCCAAAATCATTTGCTATTTTATCCCTGGTAACTCCCTTTTCCAGAAGTGAAAGTATTTCCAACTTTTTTTTCAATTGTAAGCACAACTCGCTTTTGCTTTCCTGTAGCCATTTTGCATTAGCGCTGTACACCGGGGGACATTGCTGAAGAGCTTGATCGTATTGGATGAATGGTTAGGGCGGATATGTGAGGGGCAGACATGCCAGATTACTGTGTCTAAGTAATCAGCTTGATCTTTTCAGAATGAATTATACTGCTTATGATTCATTAATGACCGTTTGGTATCACTTCATGGTGCTTTCTCTTAATGCTGATCATGCAGAAATATAAATTGACTCAGATCTATAAATCACGACATGGGTCAAGGGCAGCCTCATCACTCTTGGCAATATCTTAATTTGGAATATTGCGCTTTGCCAAAGGATCAGGGCATGTTCCCGTGATTTTCAGTACACACCCCAGACAGCTAGATCCGACTAATACCCTCTCTGTAACTCAATCTCTTTTCCAGCTGCAGCCTAATAAGGTGACCCTGAGGAAGTGCAGAAACAGGATTTTGAGTGATTTTCCCAGGACACAGTACAACTTGATTATCTAAACCTCTAAAAATGTGCTGGGGGACAAAGATGAGGTGGGGGTGATAATGGTAAAGGTTGGACTTTTGTTGTGAAGTAACGAAGCCTTCAACTGTGTTATTTATAGACTTGCTTCTCAAATAGCCCTGTAACTTTCAACAAAACATACTAATGGGAGTGTTGAAGAAAGCTAATCCTTAAAGACAGAGGATGAAATAATGTGTCAGTATGCATTTATAGATATATCCCATCTCAGCAACTGAAAGAGGGCTCACCCCCGATATCTTTCCCAACTTGCAAAATCATGTAGTGAAGATGGAAATGTTTATAAATACTACAAGCAGCTTTGCATGCAGGTCTAACTAGTCGTTTCTGCAGAAACAGCTTCACCAGACCCCATTAAAACCTTACAGAACCTTACCTTGAATTATAGAACCAGAAAAGAGCATATTTGAATGAAACAAAGACCCAAACAACAGGGAGTCGACTCGCTGCAAATCACTAGCTCTCAAATATTCTCCTTATTGACATACCCCATAGTGTAATTTAGAAAGCCCATCTCTATTTATGAATAACAAGCCAGACAGCTAACCAATCAAGGAACCCAAGTTTAGGATCAGCTGCAGCCAAAGTGCCCTGTACATTTAACTGCAGAATACCCTACAGTATATCGAATTTAAATGAAGAAAATATCTGTGCATGTTACAGTATATTACATATTACATTTATATAAGCAACCTTATGTCTGTTCATCATAGCGCAGATCTTGATGGGGTTTGTCTTTGAGGTTCATATATAAATTAATGTTTATTTCATGAATGGATTCAGCTATAGCTGTGAAACCTGTGATTTTGAACAGCTGCCACAGTTGCAGACAGGGCATTCCCCCTAGTTCTTATTTCTAAAAACTTGCTAAGTTCAGAAATTCAGCTTTTAGAATTGGTAAAAACATTTTTGCTTGAATAGTTCGTAAACATGGTAAACTATTATCTAATCAGAAATAACAATAGAGCATGAGACACAAAATAGGCTATTTAACAAGTAAGAAATAAAATATTCTGAAATGTGGATGGTGTAAAGTATCCCTTTTAAAGTTGCATCCGACTGCTATATATTCCCTTGAGTATGCAATTTAATAAGTTCAGAAATACCCTTAAAGATGACTGAAAGTAATACTCTGTAAGTATACTAATGGTGTCCTGGATTCCAAAATCCTGGAATATGAGCCCACATTAGAGTTAATAATGCAGGTAAAAGTGATTTATTAACTCAGTCCAGATGTTGTAATGCAGCTGTTCTGACAGAAATGAAATTCTGAAGGTAACCCTCCACTGAGGTGCAGGAACTGAAAAAGTTAAAAGTAAAACCAATTAAAGGAATATTTAAAATAACTTAAATAAAATAAGTTTGAATACATTAATATATATATATATATATATATATATATATATATATATATATATATATATATATATATATATATATATATATATATATATATATATCTGAGTGGCTGGGGGGAGATTATCTTTTGTTCAGCAGTTGTTTCATTCTTCAGATTTCAAAGGAGATATGCATGCTACAAATAGGTGTGATAGAGCATTATGGTGTTCAGAAAACCTTTCATCTTAACAAGGCTAACATGGTTAGAAAACAAAAACAGATTCAAATAATGTACTGATATTTGTAATTTATAAACACCAATAGATTATATCTGTGAAAAAAATCCACTGTTTTTGTAATTTGTTAATTTTCCAGCAGCAGTGTGGAGTAGTGGTTAGGGCTCTGGACTCTTGACCAGAGGGTTGTGGGTTCAATCCCCAGTGGGGGACACTGCTGTTGTACCCTTGAGCAAGGTACTTTACCTAGATTGCTCCAGTAAAAACCCAATTGTATAAATGGGTAGTTGTATGTAAAAAAATAAATAAATAATGTGAAATAATGTATAATGTGATATCTTGTAACAATTGTAAGTCGCCCTGGATAAGGGCGTCTGCTAAGAAATAAATAATAATAATAATAATAATCCCACAGATGGAGGGATACTACGCCTGCTGTCTGAATTAAATGTGGTTCTTGTTGAATTTCTCTAACTGCTATTTGTGGTAAGATAGCACTCTGTGATGACAATGTTCCCTATCCAGTAATACATTTGTGCAAATCGAGGGAAAGCAGAGTCCCCAAAGACTAAGATTCTTGGCTGTTTTGTTCTCTGCTTTGTAATTTCAGATAATAGCAATGGAGACAGTGACTAATCCAGCAGACTTCAGCAGGATATTAAAGGATATAAATAAATACATTTAGTAACTTGTCTCAAATTATTGATGTTCTTTTATTTCCTGATTTTAATGTGTTATTGGAGCATTATCCTACAGTAACTTCCTTTAGATCTCATGAGGAACAGTCGGCCTCCTGGTCCCCATTCATAGCAACCAGGGAGCTATGGAACATCATGGGGCTAGCTCATAACATAGGAATTGTTACTTTATAAATTAAATTCACTTTTATAATGCTTTGTGGACCTATCAAAATCAAGAATATCAGACAAAATAAACTTCTTTAAATTAGTTCATTATTGGTTAATGTTAAATAATAATTCGTAAAAACTAGATAAAGTACATGCAAATACTTCAAGAACTGAAAGGAAAATATTACTAAATATAAAGTGTCGGTGGCGTGCCATTTGAAGGAGTTTCCCCACTATAAACTCTTCGTGTTTTGGGTGTCTGACAATTTATTTTGGACTCATCACATTGACCAAACCTGCGGTAAAACCCATAACAGCTAGGGATTTATGTTCAAATCCTTTTATAATGCCCCAGCCTTTGATTAGACTAGCCTTGGAGTATATACTTTGCCTGGAACTTATCCCATAAATACAACATTGTAAAACTGGAGTCAATAAGAGACTGGATCTGGGGGACATCATAAGCAAGCTGAAATAATTGAAATTTCACCATTTCTGCATACTCTGTGTGGCCACCTGGATAGCAATGCAGGTACACAAAAGTTCATCATTGCAATATATACAGTATTTTTTTTCTTTACTAATTGTTAAGTAAAACAAATAACATTAATTTACATGTTTACTGTAATGTGCTGCTTGCTTCAGCTGAATCAAACCAATTGAAAATCAAAAGAATTTTCTATTGAGATCAATTACTGCTACATGTTTGTACCAAAAATTTATCTCAGCTATGATTTCTCCCTACAGAGTTCTTAACACACTTTCACTAACCACCCGATTAGCCATAAGCATAGAGGCAGCAGTCAGTAATCAAAGCCTGGTAGAATCTTGGTTCGGGTTTTGAATCTAAACAATTTGTGTTTATTTTTTTTAAATAGACATAAACCATCCAGACATCCTCCGGCACGTACCCAAATAGCTTAGACTTTGCAGTGTCATTACCAATAGTTTCTTGGTACATCTTACACACTCCAAACTCCCCATACATTATGTGTGCCTGAGGCATGACAGGTCACTGGCATTGATGATCTACCAAGGGATCTTATTCAATATCCAACATCCAGCCCACCAACCATCACTGCTTTGATGAGACCCAAAGGAACCCTGAACCACCGTCATGTTTAGACTGATTACTTGCTGTGTGGATTCTAATGCGCATGTTGTAAGCAGTGGAGACAAAAATCAAAAAATGACTTCAAAGTGCAGAAGCACAGTTTTTATTTTCAAATAAATAGTAGCACTGGACTTTGAAGAACTCGTTGTGTATTACAGCACTATCCAGCATACTTCTCATTTTGTTCCTGTAAAGCCCTCTGTGCTTATACGAGTTGCTATTAGCTAAACAGGATGTTTGCCATAGAAACAGAGTATAAATCAATAACACAGAGCCACTGGAAGCAATCTTTGAATGATACTATAATAAGATTAGCTATTCTGTTTCTTGTTTGAGAAGAATTTAAGTTCAGTCTGTCAAAATAAATCAAATGCCATTTAATGGTTGTTGAATTTTAAAAGATAGAGAAGTAAAGCATTGTGTCCACTTTTTAGACTAACACAGAGGATGCCTACATTCTCTTGTCTATTTCATTTTAGAGTCGTGCTATGTTTGGCTGTGTCTGCAGAGTGCTTCTACAGATCCCTTATCAGTAACCCAGAAGTGATGTGCAGACCAGTGTACTTTCATTCACGATCTGCCCTTGTTTTCTGTGTACAATAAGAGATCCCCCCCAAGGACCAGCTGATGCATTATTTTGGCTCCAGTTAAGAAAAGCAAAGTCTTCAACTAAAAAACGTTCTGATCCCATGTGGGACTTTAAAACATTTATGGAGGAAATGTAAGAGTTTTTTTGCTACCCTTAAATCTATCTATTTTAAGGGGGTCTACTTATATCAGCCCCCCATACTCCCTTCAAATTACTCCTAAATTAATGACCATGTCCGTGAGTGTGAATTATGGGGTAACGTAGGAACCTCACCGCCAGTAATATGTATACTGCTCTTAGCCCATTGATGTGATCAGAGTTGGAGGATAAAGATAAATAACCTTTCACTTGCTATTTATATATCTCAGCATTTTCCCTAAGATTATTGAGATTTAGGTCGTAAGGCTAATTTTTACCAAATAATAAAGACTGTTGTCCATTAATGACATTCTGTTTTTATTATTATTATTATTATTTGTTTATTTAGCAGACACCTTTATCCAAGGTGACTTACAGAGACTAGGATGTGTGAACTATGCATCAGCTGCAGAGTCACTTACAACTACGTCTCACCCAAAAGACGGAGCACAAGGAGATTAAGTGACTTGCTCAGGTGGGATTTGAACCGGGGACCTCCTGGTTACAAGCTCTTTTCTTTAGCCACTCGACCACACAGCTTCCTATTTTATTTGCTATTTTAACAAAGCCATCTTCATTTGAATTTTTTATTTTTTTTAATAATATGTCTGCATGACACATGTCTCGTAAGACATTAATGGTTAAAACAATCTCATTTTGGGCTTTACCGTCATTCCTTTGTGTCTTCATTGCTATAAACATTGAAAACTGTCATTCACTAATCCTTTTTGTTCAACTAAGCATATCTTTCTAACATGGTCTGAATCTAAAGAGCTACAATTTGAATTGTCCTAAACTTGTCTGAGGAAACTAAAAAGTGAATGTTGAAAGGGAAAACAAATATCCATTCTTCAGGTAGCAGCAATGAAATAAGGCTGGATAGAGAGGTGTTATTTTTCACAGCATACTGATCATTTAAATGGTTAATACAGATCCTCCCGATAAAGACATTGGATGTAGATATATTTGAATAATATGGTCTCCTAGTCCTGAGAACAATGGTAGGGCTATTTTATAGGATGTGTTAGCTCTAATGTCTATTCTTAGAACACATTGATTTGTATTTTTCCATCAAGGAAGCAAATGAAAAAGCACGTGAATTTAAATCACATTGTGAAGTAATGGCAGCTGCAAGAACCTTGAGGGTACAATGATTCCCATGGCAGTATAGAATCCTACAAACTTCCTGGATAATTCAATGTATTTTTCACATAATGTCAAAAAAAAAGCATTCCGGGTGACTTATTTCCATTTTTCCATGTAATATAAAAAAAGAAGTAGTGTTAAACCTAGAATACACAGAATAGGTCTAATTTCTACTTTGAGAAACATGTTTTCCAGCTACTAAAATGAATAATGGTGTTGATACGTAACCCATACAATGTTAACGTTTCCCTCCATTTTCTAAATCTACAGTAGGAATGAATTGCTTTAAAATGGTTCCTAAAATTATTGTATTGCTTATGTTGGGTCTTAAATATTGATTCTTACACTGGCAAAATCAAATTCATGGCAGCCATGTGGTGGAATCATTCTAAAAGTAGTCTAAACATGTTCTTAAGCTTTTCAAGTCTTATTCATTTCTAATCTTTATATGATCCTGTCAGTGGCTGATACAATGTTTCTTATCAGTTTTAAAGTGTTACATTCACTGGCAGTTTCTTCTCAGTCTGTTGCATTTCTCTCAAAACTCATTTTGTTATCATTTCGAAGGTCAGTGCAAGTGAGACCTTGAGACAGCAAACAGTAGCAATACGATTAGAGTGTTTCTGAACACAGTCTGTCTTCAGATATCAGTATCTAGTTATATTATATCGTTGTATCATTGTAGTGTTTTGATTTTATAGAAATATTATTATTATTATTATTATTATTATTATTATTATTATTATTATTATTATTTATTTCTTAGCAGACGCCCTTATCCAGGGCGACTTACAATCGCAAGCAAATACAAATACATTCAAGTGTTACAATACAAGTCATACAATAAGAGCAAGAAATACAATAATTTTTTCAAGTGTGACAAACCACAATTCAATAATACAGCAGATAATAGTGAAAGTTACATCAGGATATGATTAAATAGTGATAGTTACATCAGGATATGATTAAGTACAAAATACTACAGGTTAAACACTTGGCAGATTACAATATTCTGAAGTACAGGATTAAATGCAGTAAAATAGGGGGCAGATAAGAGCAAAATAAAGCATATTTAAATGAAGGGTGATAGTGTCCCAGGATACAACAGAGGAGTTCTACAGGTGCTGTTTGAAGAGGTGAGTCTTAAGGAAGCGCCGGAATGTGGTCAGGGACTGGGCAGTCCTGACATCTGTAGGAAGGTCGTTCCACCACTGCGGAGCAAGGGTGGAGAAGGAGCGGGCTCGGGAGGCAGGGGAGCGTAGCGGAGGTAGAGCCAGTCTTCTAGTGCAGGCGGAGCGGAGAGGTCGAGTGGGGGTGTAGGGAGAGATGAGGGTCTGGAGGTAGCTGGGTGCAGTCTGGTCAAGGCATCTGTAGGCTAGTACAAGAGTCTTGAACTGGATGCGAGCGGTGATCGGGAGCCAGTGGAGCGAGCGGAGTAGTGGAGTAGCGTGGGCGAAGCGAGGTAGAGAGAACACCAGGCGAGCAGCAGAGTTCTGGATGAGCTGGAGCGGACGGGTGGCGGACGCAGGGAGGCCAGCCAGGAGGGAGTTGCAGTAGTCTAGGCGGTAGAGTACCAGGGCCTGGACCAGGAGCTGGGTAGCATAGTTGGTGAGGAAGGGTCGGATTCTTCGGATGTTGCTCAGGAAGAATCGGCAAGTGCGTGCCAGAGTGGAGATGTGCTGGGAATAAGAGAGGCAGGGGTCCAGGGTGACTCCAAGGTTCTTAGCGGAGGAAGAGGGAGAGAGTGTGGTAGATTCCAGAGGAACAGAGATAGAGAGATCAGAGGAGGGGGAGGAGGAGGGAAAGAAAAGGAGGTCAGATTTAGAGAGGTTGAGTTTGAGGTGATGCGAGTGCATCCAGGAGGAAATAGCAGACAGACAGGTAGAGATACGGGAGGAGATGGTGGAGTCAGAGGTGGGGAAGGAGAGGAAAATCTGAGCATCATCAGCATAGAAATGGTATGAGAAACCATAGGATGCGATGAGGGGGCCCAGGGAGCGGGTGTAGAGAGAGAACAGGAGAGGACCCAAGACTGACCCTTGGGGGACTCCAGTTAAGAGAGGGTGAGGTGTGGAGGTTGCTCCACGCCAGTTTACCTGGTAAGTGCGGTTGGAGAGGTAGGAGGAGAACCAGGCCAGAGCAGTGCCAGAGATCCCCAGGTCAGCAAGAGATGATAGTAGAATAGAGTGATCAACAGTGTCAAAGGCAGCAGAGAGGTCGAGGAGAATTAGGACAGAGGAGAGAGAGGCAGCTCGGGCACACTTAAGTGAGTTGGTGACAGACAGGAGGGCGGTTTCAGTGGAGTGAGCAGAGCGGAAGCCAGATTGGAGAGGGTCAAGCAGAGAGTGGTTGGACAGGAAAGCAGAGAGCTGGCGGTGTACAGTCCGCTCGAGGGTTTTGGAGAGGAAGGGTAGGAGGGAGACAGGACGGTAGCTCTGGAGGGAGGTGGGGTCGAGGGTAGGTTTTTTGAGGAGGGGAGTGATAGAGGCTTTTTTGAAGGCAGAGGGAAAGATGCCAGAATGTAGAGAGGTGTTGAGGAGGGAGGAGATGAAGGGGAGTAGAGCAGGAGCAGCAGCTTGAAAGAGGTGAGTGGGGAGGGGGTCCAAGGCACACGTGGTGGGTTTGTGACCCTGGAGCAGGGAGGAGAGGTCAGTCTCTGAGAGGGGCAAGAAGGTGGAGAGGGAGGGCGAGTTAGTAGGGGATGTAGTGGGTGTAGGGGTTGGAGCAGGAGGGGGTGCGGGGGAGGGAGAGGTGTTAAAGAGTATATATAGAGTTTTTGAACCAGTGATGTTGATTTATTTTCCAAGTGTATATATCTATCAGTTCTGCTTCAATTAAATATATTCAGCACATGAATCACGTTATGTGTCATTTGTCATCATTCTTTATAATTTACAGAGCTTCGCATGCATGACTAATAGTATCTGTTTTGATGGATGTTGATTGCTTGAATTATTTTCTCAAACAGCAGTAGGTGACATAGATAAAGTATGCTGGGTCTCCTGTTTTGGCATTTATTAAAACATCTACCATATATTTTATTAATCTTGTGTCATATTTGCACCAACATACTGTAACATATTTAAAATTGTAGCCTTGCTTTCTTTTACTTATCTGACAACTGCAGTTTCTAGCACAGCTGGAGACTGGCGGAAACAGTCCTAACTACTTCCTTTGGAGTTGTACTCCCTAAATTATCTTATAGCAAAACTTTGAACTATAGCTGTTTAAAGCACAACCTATCTCAATGTAGTGCCACATATGGCTTACCGATACACAGCTGCCCGTGATAGAGCTCTTTAGTATGGATCTCATTAAAATGCAATTTATCTACGGAAGAAGTATGTTGGCAGAATGCACATGTTTATAACCCATTATCCATTAGTGAAAAAAAAAATCAGCTGTGTAAATGTAAGTCACAGTACTAGTTTTTTCTATGGTTGAATTTGTTAAAGGTTTTCTGAATAGAATGGGATTATCTCAAGTAGTCCATCTCTTAAAAACTACTTAGGTTCTTGGTTCCAAGTGGTAACATCATCTTATTACAGTTTTAGCGGTACAAGCCTATTGCCAGTATGTATCCAAATCTCTGAGCTGACACCTTCCATATCTGATAATGCTTTAACCTTGAAGGATTTGTATTTGGCCACAAGAGGCCAGCATGGGATTTGGACCCATGTCTAGACATCAAGGGATTTGTATCGCCTGCTGCTCTTCTTAACCCTTTCCTCATCAAAGTCTTTTTCAGTCGCCAGAGACCAATAATGACAATTTTTGACGGGCTTC
Organism: Acipenser ruthenus; assembly: GCF_902713425.1. Taxonomy (NCBI): domain Eukaryota; kingdom Metazoa; phylum Chordata; class Actinopteri; order Acipenseriformes; family Acipenseridae; genus Acipenser; species Acipenser ruthenus. Next base: position 25,221,667 of record NC_081206.1, read on the forward strand.
ACATTAACCAGCAATTATAACTTCAGAGAGCTTTGAAAAGTGGCCTGCCAAGATGGTTTCTGCAGTCTGTTCTCCACTGTGCCATTCTAAACAGCTGTTAAATCTAAAGAAGAGTAGACAGATCAGTTCTGACCCTATACCCCAATACACTTGTGCAAGGTTTTTTTTCTGGCATAGACACAATTTAGCAGCATATGCTTCATTTTTGGAGATGTTTATTATTTTTAATTGTACAATTTTTTAGGCTCTGTCTGAGGAAAAAAATACAATGAAGCTGTATTCCAAAACATGCATTTTGAGGCGCTCAGGAGAAACCAGTCTAGATTGTTACCTGCATCTTTACTTTTTTATTTGTATAATGTCTCAAATGCTGTGTTATTTCAAATCTACGCTGCCAAAAGGATTAAATGTACATTTACAGTATGATTCTTTTGTGATACAGCAATAATGCAGCAATGACAATATTACTAGACTGCAGTACAGCATTTGCAAGATTTGCGTAACAAATACGTATTATTGAAAGAGTTTCTATTAAGTGTAGAAAACTGAACAGCATACTATTGCTTGGTCAAAATTAAATGGATGAACGTGGAAAAAAACAGTAAATGTAAATGATTATGTCTAGTTCTATTGGTTAAGTATAGAGATTCTCATCTCTGAGATTCATTTACTGGTCGCTTCAACTTTGGTAATTATTCTGCCCTCCAAATCTATTACAAAATGAATTTCCATGACATTATCTTTAAAACTGGGGCACTTTTTACACACTGAAGCAAATTCTTAGAAGAGTATCTCTGCAGTGAAGGAGAAACTATGATGTACTGTACCAGACTGTTTTTTAGAAAACAAAATCTGCACACAAAGGATTGCAGACATCTGTTTGATTGACAATGCCACATATACCTCAACAGCTGGTTGCACAGACCCCGTTTATCACTAATATCGGAATACCCTATGTAAGGTAACATTAGGCAGTCCAAGATTAGAGATAATCAGGGTCTGCGAAAACAGCCACAAGAGTATTTAGTGTTGAATAAATGATATGTGTGCATTTCCTAATTTTGACAATTTCAGGTCTAGCTATATTTTGCTTGAAGCAGAAATCTTCACTGAAAGCCAGCACCTGAATTTCTTCAGTCCGTTTATACATTCTGCAGTATCATCAGCAAGGTTGCCAGTTTAGTTTTTGCACGAAACTCTGCACTATATTATTATCTATAAAGCCTTAAGCTACAATTATTTTTTTTCTGCTTGCTTGGTCTAGTGAGCCATATATCAGCAACAGAGTTATATTTGTGTGCCAACCACTGGCAACATCACAACATCAGTGCATTTTCCTATGGTTTATTAAGCACAGCCAGACCCCCAGTACAATACACTGAAATGTTGTAATGCATTCAAATCACAAGCGAAGACATTCTGCTTGAAGACAGTATATAATGTCTCTCCTTTTGCAGGTGCCAAGCCGCGTTTAGCATTTATAGAAATGGAAACAGACCAATTAAAGGTTTTAAAATGAGAAAAAAAGGGAAAATCTATAACTAAACATTGAAATTCATATACAATACAGGAGCTTTGTCTTTTTGGGGGGTTTCAGAAGCAAAAAGCAGTGCTTAAAACACCAACTGTATTTGAGACATTTTAAAATAAGTACTGTAGCATATTTTACAGCAGTAAATGAAATATCACCACTGATTTGTGTTAGTTTCTTCATTTGTTGGTCACTAAAACTTTATTTATAGACTAACAAAATAGGAGAGTCCCCAACAGCAACATGTTCTGCATTTACTCTGCAGTTCAGTGAAAATGCAGTGGTACTACAACTGCAATGCAATGTAGCTGAAGGGCAGCTACAATAGTATAAGTCAATACTTTCTATTTTAATCCCTTGTGTTTTTACTTTAGCTAATACTAATGAATGAATAAAAACGATATAATATAATATAATATAATGAATATAATATTTCAATAGGAAATAGTATAACACGGAAAGTTAACCAGAAAAAAAAAATATATGTTTAAATTAAAAATGTTCAATACCAGAATTTTTGAGTATATTATGTACGGCTCTTCTATTGGCGAAATCGTATGAAACCAGTTGAACCATTACCAATCCTGTTACCGTAATTAACATTGATTAGAGATTAATTCCTAGGCTGATGCTTGTATAGTACCAGACAACTGCTATGTATTGCTAGTGTAGAACTCTCAGACAGGCAGGGTACAAATAGAGAATGGCAAAGTAGAAAGTCTGTAAAAGAGGTGTTACAAATCATGGCAGTCAGCACAGGAAACACTGCAAAGGCTCTTTGGGACTACGAGACCAATAAAAAAAAAAATTTGTATGGGTCACATTTTTTTTATAATAAAAACATGGTGTTCCAAAAAACAGTACCTTGTCTGTTCGTAAATTTACTGAGAAAAAGCTGTCAAAGTTTCTGGCCACCTGAACTGGCAGAGTGCCAGGCACAGTACAAGTCCTGCATCAGTGAGACAAAGATGTTCTGTTTTACCTCCTAAAGCCTCTTTTCCTGTAAGCTAAACAGCATTTGTAAGAACAGCAGGGGGCACTCATTACCTTATTTATTTATGTATTTTTTTTTTTACCAAGAAAACCTCAATCTCAGGTTTTAAATGCAGGTTAATAACACTATGTAACACAATTTTTGTTCCTGGGTAGTAAGTGTTATTTCCTAATTGCTTATGCCTCAAAAGTATAGAAAATGGCTATTATTCCCCACAAACTTTGCTTTTGTGACCAGGACAGTGATATTTTGAAAGTTACCTATTTCCAATGAGAAAACGGGCGAATTTGTGTCTTCTTTCACATAAAGTCAGAAAAAAAAAACATATGAATCCAAATTAACATGTATTTATACTAAAGTAATACAAAAATGACTACAAAAGATTTAGAAGTGAGTAGTTTTTCGAGATTTACGATTATACTGTAAATCACTTTCACGAATCAGCCCCCAAATGTAGTCTCCCATCATGTTCTCGTTATACTGTCCTTGGTAGCGGCGTTCAAAGCCCAGTATATCCTGATGGAAGCGCTTGCCTTGCTCCTCCGAGTACGCTCCCATGTTCTCCTTGAATTTATCAAGATGAGCATCAAGGATATGGACTTTGAGGGACATCCTACAGCCCATTGTGCCGTAGTTCTTCACCAGTCTCAACCAGCTCCACATAGTTTTCGGCCTTGTGATTGCCCAGGAAGCCCCGAACCACTGCGACAAAGCTGTTCCAAGCTGCTTTCTCCTTACTAGTGAGCTTCTTGGGGAATTTATTGCACTCCAGGATCTTCTTTATCTGTGGTCCGACGAAGACACCGGCTTTGACCTTTGCCTCAGACAGCTTAGGGAAGAAGTCTTGAAGGTACTTGAAGGCTGCCGACTCCTTATCTAGAGCTCTGACAAATTGTTTCATAAGGCCCAATTTGATGTGCTGTGGTGGCATCAGCACCTTCCGGGGGTCCACCAGTGGCTCCCACTTGACGTTGTTCCTCCCCACAGAGAACTCGGTCCGCTGTGGCCAGTTCCACCTGTGGTAGTGCGCCTTGGTGTCCCTGCTGTCCCAAAGGCAAAGATAGCAGGGAAACTTGGTAAAACCGCCTTGGAGACCCATCAGGAATGCCACCATTTTGAAGTCTCCTATGACCTTGATGCCATCTCAGAAAAATGCAGATATGTATCCACTTAGGCAGCTGGAACTAAACTGAACTGGTGGGCTTAAGGCCCCTGTATTTATACTACTATTTATATTACTGGAAAGTTCTAGAAAGTTCTAGAAGTTACTCCAAGTGCACTGAATCTATCTGGAATGTTCTGGAAAATAGGTACATTTCAAAATATCACTGTCCTGGTCACAAAAGCAAAGTTTGTGGGTAATAATAGCCATTTTCTATACTTTTGAGGCATAAGTAATTAGGAAATAACACTTACTACCCAGGAACCAAAAAAAAAAAAAAATTGTTACACGGTGTAATTACTAATTCTCTTGAACTTTTTGTAGACTGCTCTTTTGTCAGGAGAGCAAGTGTTTATGTTTAGTGCAAAGTTTATTGAGAGCCTTTAAGTACACTAGCTTTAATGAGAGCTTTATATAGAATGTATCCCTATAACAATACATTTGATAGGCCTAGCCAATTTCCAGCTCAGTCCTTGTGTATTGTGCACATATAAATAGATGTGCTATGTATACCTGCATAGAAAGTATTATAGTGCAGTCTCCAAACAGTATGACACAAGGTACAATGCTCTACACTTTCATGTGCCATTGTTTTTCTGCCCTCTTATTAAGAAATGACCAATAATACAATTGGTCATTACCAATGGTTTTAGTTCACAGATATATTAATCAGAGCAGCTGAAATTACATAGAGGCTAGCTGGTCAGGAGGGAAACTGAGAGACAAAGTGGACAATTCCAGTCAAGAGTCTCTTAGTCCTAATTAGAAAACAAAAGGCTCCAGTTACTTTGTAATTTGAAAAGTCCTTGATTGCTTGCCTTTTTGAGAAGGGTCCTGCTGTTTTCACTCCAGTCGGCAGGATACTTTCTCATCCTTCCACACACAAACTGCATTAGGAGCAGTATTGCATTTCACAGGCCTCTCTACAAGACGCAATTCTCAGGATACTTCTGTTTGCACCATAACGAAGATAGGGATTTCCTTTCCCCCCATTCCTTTGAGGAGTCTCTATGATGTGAGATCTGGAGAGCCCACGGATTAGCTCCTCTCTCCACGGAGGATTTACAGACCCCCCTCTGTTGTGTCTCTATTAGGGCTCCATCAGCTACGCTATGGAGTTGTAAACATAAACATAAAGTATGCATTGCCTTAAAGAGAGAGTATTGGACCATCAACATTTTCACAATAACCAATTCAGAAATTCATATTATGAATCTTTCTACTATAATAGGTGATATTTATCAATTTTTTTGTATCACTTTTTAGACTGCTACAGTATGTATTTGTTGGTTTTAAATAAGGTGTTGGTTTTATTCTCATGCTTAAGAAAGTTTACAAACACTTGTACATAAATTGTAAGTTAAAATGTCATGAAAAGGGGCCCAATGTTTATAGCATCCCATTTAACACAGCCTAAAACAGATTAGATGGGACAACTGTATTATATATGAGACAATTACTACAAACGTGAAATACAACACAGCGTTTGCCAATCATTTGGATTGAAAACATTATTTTTTTTGTATATGATAACTGATGGGAAGCTAACATGTTCAGATGTGTTTTGTCAAATGTAAAATGTATGTTCCATATTAATTTACATTGTGAAGTTATTCAGTTGTAATACTGCAATATCATAATAATGTATGTGATTCTTATTTTTTTTTTTAAATAACTACATTTTTAAGTAGGAACAGTTGATGCAAGCTTTTAGCTTTTATAATCCTATTCTAATATACCAACATCATCTAATGCTGTATAGCAGGAGGAAGAGCTACACAATAATATCTGAAACTCATTAATTGGCATGGGTAATGTGCAGTTTAGCTCTTAGTACTTCAAATTGCTGAACTGTGGTAGTAGTGACACCTTCTGGCTAACATCTGCAGTAACATCACAGGATTTGATGTAAACGGTACACATTTTATTTGCTTACCGATACATAATTAGACCTACTAGTACTGGCTTACATATGTTGGCCTAAAACACAATATTAATAGTGCATTTTAAAGTGTACTTTAGTGTATATCAGTGCCAATGTACTGTTATACTAAAATGTAGTACATTGTAACATGAAAATCTATGTTAACAGGGTAAACTTTACATTGTAATTTTTAAGAGGGTTCAAATTCTTATCAGTACAGAAAAGTATTAATTTCTTCAGAACTTAATAATGAGACTTCCTTGACCATGAAATGCATTCTACTGGCAAAGTAACAGGTCCATTCTTTGAAATAATTTTTTGGCAAGCTGTTGGAAAGTTTGAGGCTTAAGAAAATGTCATTATTCAAGTTTTTACAAAACATTTCCCTCAGGTATTGCCAACACATAGGCTGACAAAAAACGTGTTTAGCTGGCGTAAAGTAGGACTTTAACGGTCACTAAAAATGCGACATGTGTAAAGAATGGTTTGCACCTGGTGTTCTGCACTGTGCCATCATTAATCCATTTAAATGATATTAAAATGTATTCAAATGAAGAGCAGAGCATGGAATTGGGCAGGGATCTGGAATACTAAGCAGGCACAAGCATTATAATGAGATATAAGGATTTTGCCTTGCACTTGGGCAATTGCTGACCCTCCAAAAACTTTGCACCTCCTCTTACAAGGTGCAAACCATTGTAGAAGCGAGTAATTAAGAGCTGTATAAAACCACACACCTTCAGAGACCTATCATTGGCCTCAGGATGGCTGCCGTGGTACACTTCCTGATGCAGCGACACTTGGCTCTTGTTGAGGACAGGCAGAAAAGCCTTGGCAGGAGAAGGGCAAGACGGAGAAGACCCTACATATTCAAACCCAGGGTCACTTTGTTTGGGATGCTGGAGGATGCGTAGTAAGGTGTTATCGTCTCACAGCACAGGTCATCCTAGACCTAATAGCTGAATATCATGTTTTCATCACCTGGTTAACTGGCCTCCTCGTAACACCGACAGCATTAACTTTCTCCACTATAGAGGATCATATGGCCTCTTTGCTCTTTGGTAGTATAACTGATGTTGGCTGAGGCTTTTCCAGATAACTCAATTTCATGCTGAGTAACCTCAACCATAAGACTCTCAGCTCCACAAATCTCATACAGAGCCTACAGATCTCTGTACTGTGCCAATCCTTACATCAGCCCCAAAATCTGAAAATAACAGTAACGGAACCAAGCTGGAAACTGAATATTCCTATTGTTACATTGTTTTCTCATACTTTTAAATGATGAATAATAACAATTTTGAGATAAAGCATAGGCTAATTTGTTAATGCTAAATAAACGGATCATAATCTCTGGCATTATTTATTTTAGGCACAAGATGGCGCCATTGTGTTTTGCAATACACTAACAAGCAGCATCTAAATTCGTTCATATGAGATGTTAAGTACAAATTAATTGATACTTGAATAAGAATGGGTACTCAGTAATTAATTGATCACAGAGCAGGAATAGCACAAGCATGTGAGCTGTCCACATTGACCTCAAGACTGTCTCAAGCCTACACTGAGGAGGCCATCCTCTTTGGGTGTGAGAGAGCAGTATTCTCCATGTGTGACAAATTGTGATGGGAAAGACTGGGGGCTAAATTGAAACCAACAAACTAATTTAACTTGAGACCTATGATTTTTTTTTTTTTTTTAAGCTAGAGCCAGAAGACAACAGCTGGCGCAAAAACTCAATAATTTACACCTGTGTTTATTTATAAAAGGAAAGGTAGCAGACCAAGAAAAACACACCACCACCACCTAATATTTATTTGAAGATTAATGTTGTTATTTAAACCTGAACTGTTCTGTACAACCAGCAGATCACTACTGATACAATTTATTGTGTTTTGCATTCAGCTAACAAAATGCGCAAATAAGCATACAATGATAGAAATGCATTATATACATTTTAAACAGCAGTTGGGTAGCCTTTATGTTTTTAAACCCCATCACCACTTAGCTCCAGATCCATAGACATTACTGTAAAGTCTTTTTTTCAATCTGTCTTGGCAAGCTTAGAGGTATGATGTCAAAGGTTGTTTTTTTTTTATTTTTTTTTTTTATCTTAAAGCATGTTTAGTTTTCTTTATTGACCAAGCGTTGATCCAGCTTGGCAGAAGCAGATTATTATTATTATTATTATTATTATTATTATTATTATTATTATTATTATTATTATTATTATTATTATTATTATTTATTTCTTAGCAGACGCCCTTATCCAGGGCGACTTACAATCGCAAGCAAATACATTCAAGTGTTACAATACAAGTAATACAATAAGAGCAAGAAATACAATAATTTTTGTTCAAGTGTGACAAACCACAATTCAATAATACAGCAGATAATAGTGATAGTTACATCAGGATATGATTAAGTACAAAATACTACAGGTTAAACACTTGGCAGATTACAATATTCTGAAGTACAGGATTAAATGCAGTAAAATAGGGGGCAGATAAGAGCAAAATAAAGCACATTTAAATGAAGGGTGATAGTGTCCCAGGATACAACAGAGGAGTTCTACAGGTGCTGTTTGAAGAGGTGAGTGTTAAGGAGGCGCCGGAATGTGGTCAGGGACTGGGCAGTCCTGACATCTGTAGGATTGTTTGAGCTATAGAGGGAGGGGTGTTTCTTAGTAACATAAGAGTCATTAAAGTTAATTTTGAATTACTTAAAGGAACATACTTTGCATAAAAGAATTGTATGACTTTATATAAAACAATGACCTATAGTTTAGGATAGAATGCCATAGCAACTTCCCTTGTGTTGCCAATGCCCCTCAGTAGGTGAACCCCTTAAAGTTAAAATAAATGACTTAGTTTAAAACTAGAAAGAAAATGCCCAGAACAATAATGTACTATCTCTTAGATGCAACTACGTTTTATTAAAAAAGCCTATAGTCAATTGGATAATAGCAGCACTGAGCCCTAACGTGGTAGCTAGCAGCATGTACCTATTTTTGCAACTTGAAAGTGTTGCATGTGTGTATTTATATATATTTGTTTTACACTGAACCCTTTAGCTGAAGATGTTAACAGTAAGTCTGTTCCAGAAGCTTTTGCAGCCGCAATGGTTCAGAGAAGACACAGTTAACAGTCTTTAAATATATATGTGTATACACATAAGGCTGTGGAATTAATTATGTTGAATTGTCTAAGCAAAGAAATAACAATGACAGCAACAACATCCTGCCAACAAGGATGTATGAACCAAGCACTGCAAACACCATCAAAGTTTTCAGAAGCACATCAAAGTAATCTGTATCAGCTACAGCTGGGTTTAGATGCTGTAACACCAGAACAAAAACAGATTCAAGTAAGCACTTTTGTTGCAAACTAACTTCTGCAATTATTGTTACTTAAAAGAACTGAAACCTTTTTCGTTAAAAATAGATACTGACTTTAATACCACAAGCAAACAGATGTTGTAAGTAGTACTTTATAACTATTGATGGATATTAGTCTTAGTTAAAAGAAGTATCACAGCAAAACTATTGCTGTATCAAAATATGAAACGTTTTACCTCTATTAGAAGATCCTAATATTGTAGTTTGGTTGATCTCTTCAAACACACTGATTTATATTGAAACACTTGGGGAATTGTTTTGGCAACACAAATTAAAGTTCTATAAGTAACAGCATTGATAAACAGTTTATAAGTGAAGCTTTTTAACAACAATGATCCTGCACCATTTAGATACATATTTTGATACTCTACACAGTAGGCCAAAACATTTGTTAATCTATCATAGGATTGATGTTTAGCCCCAGATTTGAAATCCGCTGCCACTGCTGTACCTTGGAGTCAATGCTCCCTACCTACTCTCACTTATAGATATGAAAAGATATTCTATAAGTAAGTTCAGCAGTTGCTAAAAAGTAAGCTGCTAAACTACACAAATGAATCTGCCCTCTGTCTATTTGTACATGTATTTGCATAGGCAAAGTCCAATGCCCATTCTAAGTAACATACTTTCTTGCTCCACCAGGAACAGTAGCTTAGCTAGACCACCTCAGAGCACACATTTTACTTTCCTTTCTTGACAGACTAAAAAACTATCCACATCCCCCAAACCAACAAGGCATTAAGAGGAACTATAAAGATTTCAAACAGTGTCAGTTTATAATGGGGCCCTTTTGAAGTTCCTTTTTGTACTTTCTTTGGTGAAAGCATGCATCATTATTTTATCTTAAAAGAGAAGCAGTACAATACTATATAAACTTGTGATGTGATGTTTATCTGTTGGGCTTTCATCTTCATCAAGAGATATAAATGAAGAAAGCAAAGAGCTGGGTATAAACAGTGGCTTGAATGTTATATTCAGTACAACTCACTGTGATGTTCATCCAAAACCCACAGCACAGATAGCAAGCAATCTTTGACCTTGTAGTAGGTACTAGCAGTAGGTACTGTCCTGACTGAATCACACAGCTCACTAGCTGCTTGTCGAATGTATTATGAGTAGTCAGCCCTGAATGTTAAATATACTTGACAGAACTTATGTCTGATTAGACTTGTGGGTGACAGCTGGCTACTGGTTTGTTTTCGGTCATGAGGGTAGTATTTGCCTCTTATGCAAGCTGACTGTTTGGTCTTGAGTTGTCGAGTTCCAAAAACGAGACAGTTGCTTGCTGTGCAGTGCCCTCAGTCTCCATGGCAACTTCTTCTTCGGAAACGGGAGTGGTCGGCTGGGAGCCATTAGCCGTGTTCTTTTTGGCCTTGGCAGCCTTTCTCTTTTGGTGCACTTTGGAGATTTTCTTTTCAGTGTCTTCATAAAAAGTAGTCAGTAAATTAAACAGGAGAGCCAGCCATGCCATTCCAAAAAGGATCCAGAAAGCTACTAGTGCCCGGTAGTATGGCTTGTGATTGACACCTGGACATACAAAGGGAGGCTTTGAAAACTGTTTTAAATAGAATACACAAATGCATACAGTATATATATATATATATATATATATATATATATATATATATATATATATATATATAGACACACACACTGAAGAGCAACAGTATAAGGACACTGCACTATAGCATAATAACACAGCACTCATTCTTTCTATACCAGTTGGAACACTGGACAAACATTTAAATAACACAAGTAGGTGTCATGAAAAGCAATACCTCTTTAGAGGCATTATCAAAGTAAGTTCCCATATATGGAGCCAACACCCCCTTTTAAATGAATTAGATGGAGCTTGTAATGCAAACAGTGGGCTGTAACATCTGTGCAACTCCATTTACTTTCCCCGACATGGATTTTTATACAGTTCACTTAATTTGTTTACTTTCGATACAGAAAAGGTGTCCACACGGCCAGTTTACAGCTCATTAGTTGCTCAGGGTTCCAGCTTCAGAACTGATTTTTTTTTTACTGTTTGCTTAAAAAAGAATATTAACGGATAAACATATTTTTTGAGAATGTATGTGACGGGGTACCACCCATTGCTTGGTGTATTTGGTCTATTTTGTATAGTTTGGGTTATGTAGTATGGGATACCTCCATTTCTAGCCCAGGAAAATGCCCAAGACTATTGGGACTTGAAGGGGGGAGGTGGCAGAGGACATGTGTGCCGCACACAAGGGGGGAGATGTGTGACAGGGTACCCCCTGCCCCTGGGTGTATTTGGTTTATTTTGTATAGTTTGGGTTATGTAGCACAGGTGAGTTAAAATGTATGTTGGTATGTGGGCACAGGGAAGTCACAATCTCTTCACATGCAGACACTTAACAAAACTGTATTTAATAGCGTTTTCTTTTTTTTTGTAAGTATCTTATTTCTTCTACTCATAAAAAGAAAACGCTATTAAATACAGTTTTGTTAAGGACGATTAGCGGGTTGTCAAAGTTTTGATTTGGTCCCAGCCCTAGTTTCTTTTGAAATGTTTATTTTATTATAGTGTTTCAGTTTTTGAAGTGGTGCTTTATATGTGGTAAGTTAGAAAATAAACCCTTTTACGTTTAACTGTTCATTTAAATACAGTGTGTCTGCTGTGCAGATGTTTGATATGATGTGCTTGAATAAAAGTTTTGAGTTGTTTCCGATAGTTTGTCTTTCATTTTAATATTGAAGTTGTTTAAAATGTAACCATCATAATGACAGTTTCTAGGGGGTTCTAGGTATGAGTATAACCACGGCGGTTCTAGTGTTACGAGTCACGGTTCTCGCACTCGGGGTTGTTCGCAGTGGAGAACGGGAGAGAGAGAAAGCGAGGAAAATTTCAAATAATAATAACAATTGCTACTCATGCTGGAAGCACCAGCTCGATACTTGTTTGGGGTTTGTCCACTATTTTGTGTGTCTATTTATTTTGGCCATGCTGTTTGGTTTGTTCTATATTTTGTTTTGTTTAAACTGTTTTATTTAATAAATCTGTGCAGCAGCGCCTTCACTCACAATACTGTGTCCTGCATTTCCTGGTCTGACATCACCCCCAAACCATCTTGCCACAATGTAAGATTACATTCGTAAATGCCTTCTACAGGTTTGCTGGCTGTTCCCCAAGAAGCCAAGGATATCCTTAGTAAAATCTGTTTCTGTCTTGGCTATGTGACTTTTAAATTATTTTATTTTAAAATTAAACTCCTAATGATACAATGCATTGTTAATTTTCTTTCTTTTTTTCTGGCTATTTCATGAATAGATTTCTTAATATTTAGAACCGTGCTTTATGGTCTAGAGTAGTGTTTCTCAAGCAAATCTGGTAATGCACCAACACTCAACAAATGAAGGAAACCAGGAAGAAGAATAAGATTCCAAGACCATGGAAATGTAAAGAACTACTATAAGGTTGATTAAGAGAGGGGCTGCTAGTGGTCCATAATAGATTACAAACTGGTATATACGGTATATTATTTTTAAACAATAAAATACCACTTTAAAAAGTATAAAAGCACATCTCACCAACTACATAGTCACCAAATCCGATGGTGCTCAGAGTGATAAATGCATAGTACACTCCTTCCCTGTAGCTCCAGTCCTCCATCAAACAGAACATGAGTGGGGGTAAAGCCAGAAACAAGACAACACCAATCACCACGAAGAAAATGATGGTCAGAATCTTCACCGTTTTCTGCAACAAAACAATCAGGTTGTCAGTTCTAGATATCTGTATTGTCTGACCTTGGTATTACACTCTTAAACTTTTCTTGAACACATTATAATGAGAGTCTTATTGTTCATCAGATGTGACACAAGGCAACTTTCGGGAAACCTTTTTCTCGCAACGTATGAAGCAACTTCTTGTTGGTAACATCGGTTTGCACAGTTTGAGCAGCCAAACCTCAAACTGCACAAGACGACATCTCACCCTACACAACATATTAACTCATCTGTCTCTGTACCTGTCTGCATTTTACCTTTTGCATTCCTCTGCTGTACAACCTTTTCCCCAACCGGTCAGTACAGGAAGAGAGAGTCTTCCCCACATGGTTCAGAACAATCAGATTCAAGGGGATTCCAAACATGGCAAAAAACACACAGAATATCTGGCCTCCTGCAGTACGTGGGGCCAAGTACCCATATCCTGTAGAGAGGAGACACAAGCAGACCTCATTTTAAGCCCCTAGAATATCTCTTCCCATAGTGCAGTCTTGAGGAAACACCCCTTTGGGTGAACTGAAACACAGAACCTCACCTATGGTTGTCACTACTGTTTCAACGAAGAAGAAAGAACTACTGAAGTCCCAGTTACTGTAATTGGACGTCTTGTTTTCAATTGGATTCACACCATTTTTGAAGGCTTCAGTCATTACCTGCAAGATGCAAAGGAAAGTAATAACATATTTAGTTAATTAGTCCTCATTGTAGTCACCTGGGATATTATTTCCAGTTCATCCCAAGTGTTTCCTGTTCTGCTGCTGTCCTTGATGATGGGGAGTTATTTTTTTTCTCTATGAGTTGTTTTTAACCTAAAATATTCTTCATTTTGTTAAGCCTGTACTTGTTGCTCATCCAAGGAAAAGTATGCTAGTGAGATGCATGTACATCCCCACGACACAGTTGTATATTCAAAATAGGAACTGTCAGTAATATGAAAAACTGGGCCTGCATCCACTGTAAGCATATGACAAAATGTAGGTTTGATATTGTGTGGCAACAACGGAAAGACAGGATACACCATGCATAATGTTAACTGAACAACTATAATGAGGTATTTTTTTGTGACCTACTGTTTTTTTATGATTCACTCACAATGAACAATAAAAGTTTTGTTACTCATGAGTCAAACTTTTACATTAAAATCGATATCTTTAAGGTTTCTTTGGACGCTTATCCCTTTACATTCAGGGTGGGTAATTTTGAAGTTCCTCAGTTACAAGTCTAGCTTTTGGAGTCCCGTATATCATTGTTTCAATATGAATGAAAATGTTCCAAAACCCAGTCCATTAACTGCTCACCAGCAGGAGAAAATACAAGTGCTGAAAAAAATAGTAAAGCCTATGTGCAAAACATAAAGCATATAAGAAAAGGGAAACATCTATTTATACCAATGCAGTCGAAATGAAAGCATTTTAAACCTCTCTAAATGAGTATGCAATTCTCTCTTTTTCTGCCAGTAATAGCTATACATAATGTCAGTCTAGGGTTGTGGAGGATAAGGATAATACAATCTAATATTATTTATTACTTGTGTTGTAACATCAACATTTATATATATATATATATATATATATATATATATATATATATTGTAGCGAGCACAGTGATTAATGGAGACACGCACACAATAGCTCTTTTAGGTAATGCTGTTTATTTAACAGCAAGTCAGCACCAACCAACCAAACACGCACACACAGCCCTTCCCCACCCCAGAGCACTACTCTGCCTCTCAGGGTGACATTCACATACTTAACAAACAACACCGGAAGGGTAATAACAATTACAGGGAAATGCATAGAACAGTACTGGAACTTTTACAATAACAAACAAATAAACACAACAACAATAATTCCGTTTCTCCCCTACCATAGTTCGTACTCCCAGCATACTCTGCTGCACATTAACCAAATGTAGGGGACTGGCTCCAGGCACAGCGCCCTATTCGCCGACAGGTGGCAACGGCGAGTCAGTCCAGCCGTGCCTGTTACAATATATATATATATATATATATATATATATATATATATATATATATATATATATATATTGTGTTGCATCGTTATGTTTATGTTGGCTATTTTGAGAAATTCACGGAAACATCTGTAATCACTTGTATACATTATTAACTTCCAATATGTAATATTTGAACTTAATGAGACCAATTAAACTGATATGACAAAGATAAATGGCAATGACTCTTATAAACACTGTAAATATTAACACTATGATTGGTGCATTGCTTTTGATTCCAAAGTGCAGTAAAGAGTGTGAGTCGAAAAAAACAAATATGATTACAAACAACTATGCACAAAGTAGAATACAAATGTACATTTTACAAATATGCACACACAATTCCGTTTTCATCTCTTGCTTCTGTAAGTATCTAGGTGATTTAATACAGTACATTCTTACCTCTACAAACTTTTCAACGGCTTCTTTCGTCAAACATGTATAGTTTTCCAGAAACATTAACTTCTGACGGAAGGTGTCCGTCTTCAGTTCCTTCTCATAATTCTGTTCCAGAGCTTGAAACACAGCAGCTCCCACCAATAAATAAGACAAGTATCCTGTTAGCATCAAGCTTGTACTGACCACCTGAGACATCTCTTCAAATCGTGATTCTGCACACAGGTCCAGGAAATGATGACAATATCACGACTAGTATATCTGTGAAGACTTACATATAATAACTATAATAATAATGACGTTGAAAATTTTTAGGACGATTTTGTGTAATTCAACAATGGTGCCCAGCGTACAATCTTTCAATTTTAACAATTTGAAGTACAAGTGCGAAGTATAAAAAATGAAACGGTCTCGACACCAAACTATCGAGTTTCCGTTTTAAAGTTGCAAAACAGCAACTTCATGTGACCGCCCCTGTAAGCAAGGCTCTTGGTTAGATGACTCACATTCTGTAAAATAGGCAGATGGAATGAAAACGCAACCAATTATAGAGAACATGAGGAGGAGTTTAGAATATAGTCGGCTAAAGTCCATTGCTTATTGACTAAGTTAGAGAACACTTGAAATTTACCCTAGATTTTACATTTAAATTTTGTTCTGCAAAGGAGCTGAACGTCAAGATGTGTATACGTTGTAAAAGAAGAAAGGGGTTATGACATAGTAGTCCATGAAATTGCTAATGTGGTATTTTTAAATTATTTACTTTGTACCCAAACCTGTGGACTTGCTGCATCAAAGAAACTAGGCAGAAAAAAGGTAAAATTATTAGGAGCACGTCAAAGACAAAAAAAACAACCATTGTAAGCAAACACACGCAACTGATTGAAAAAGAAGGAATACATGATAAATGCAAAAAAAAAAAAAAAATGTAATACCACCAGTGAAGATCAAAGTGACTCAGGAGCACAGCTGAAAGTCACGCTATTTGCTGCAGCAGTGTGGAGTAGTGGTTAGGGCTCTGGATTGTTGACCGTAGGGTCGTGGGTTCAATTCCAGGTGGGGAACACTGCTGTTGTACCCTTGAGCAAGATGCTTTACCTACATTGGTCCAGAAAAAAACCAACTGTTTAAATGGGTAATTGTATGTAACAATAATGTGATATCTTGTAACAATTGTAAGTCTCCCTGGATAAGGCCGTCTGCTAAGAAATCAATAATAATATTAATAATGTCACCTCTAGAGGGTGCACAAGTCCTGGCTGTGTGTTTTTTTACCAAGTTTGTAGTGTAATGTTCTTGTGATAGGCTTAAGGTGGCAGCATTGCTTCACTGATTTGCTATCAAACTTCTAGTAACATTAGTGAATTTGTTATAAAATGGAACAGCGCGCCCCAGCATGCTGGCTTTTACTTAAGGCATTTAACTGCCTAGTTTCCTAGTATGTTGTGACCTATGCTGTGTAACTAGATTAGTAAAAATAATAAACTATTTGTGCTTAAAAACAGGTAATATAAATGACATATAGGAGCTGATCCACAGGGAAAGCCTAATTGAAAACAATACCACATTGCACCACTAATATAAGTTTATGAGACCTACTGAGGTAACTTGGCAGTTTTACAGCAGTAAAGAACTATGCAGATAGAGCACATTGAAAGCTAAGTCTTTTGAACAATCTTTTTTCCCTAAACAGCTGAAATCCCCACAGTTACAGCACATCTATAGTATTGACTATGACTCATTCCTGACTTTTCCCCTGTGGCTATCACACCTGGTATAATAGATCCATCACGCCAAGAAAATCTATAGTGAGAGAAATAGAATAGGAGTAAGGAGAAGGCTCACAAAGGAGGAGACCCAAATAAGTCACCAGAGTAGTTAGTAAGCACTAGGTCAGTATAATGTTAAAATATTTGACAGATGGCTGAATGCTATTTATGCTCTTGCATTTGTATTCTTGCTTTATAAAAGGTTCAAGGGTTTGAGCTGTCTACAGAGCTTCATACCAATGAGAAACAGATATCAAAGGCATGTAGTATATGGAAAATTCCAACCATAACCTCAGAGCAGATCTTAGCATGGAGAACTTTGAAGTGTAGTATGTTAGCCAGGACATAGTTTGAGTTGAATTAGGAGGCATGTAACAGTTAAATCATATGAACTGGATGCAGTGCACCACCACATTAATGCAATGGGTTGTCTTATAATGTGACTAATATTATCAACGCTGATCGGATGGACATAAAGCAGTATGAAGAGGGATCTTGTGGAGAGCTTACAGTTTGGCATTGTGTTGTAAATGTTGTGTTTTTGGAGCTGAGCCAGCCCATGATACGGCTTTTCAGTCTGGTTGCACAGACTGGAGATGCCAAGGACATTTCATGAGAAGGAGTGGAATTTCAGTCGAAGAGGAGGGGTGGGGGAGTGAATGTGGATTACATGCAACTTTGATTACTTGGTTTTACAGGGAAAACTACAAGCCAATTGTAACTTACAATATCCTTAAATTAAATAATCTATGTGTCAATCTTTTCACTGGCCTTAGCACTTAGTCTGATTTTATTTAGCAACCCTAAAAGTCTTTTTTTTATAGTTTTATTTAGGTAAGTAACATGGTGTCAGTATTATTGTCTATACATTGTCAGTTTCTAAGAATGAACTCAGACTTTTATGAGCTCCACCTTATTTATCTACATTTTTAAACAATAGCAGACACATAATTAATCACTTGGCTGTGGTGGATTTCAGCTTGACAATGTGATTTATCATGTTTCAACAGTATCAAGAATCAGCTGTTACTCACTTACCCACGTACAGTCCACCTTCATTAGATCAACTCTTTGAAAAAATTCAATAGTAATTAAAAAAAAAAATTTTTTGACAATTGTAAACCTGCATTGCTAGTTTTACTTTTGACATTTACCAGTTTATAGAATGATGCTTTCTGTGGTGCGGACAGCCTAATTTGCCAACAGACAAAAAACCCTAATCCTTTATAGAAAGTGGATAATTGTGATCAAGGTGTGGTCCTCTTTTTTTACAATACATTGTTTTGATAAAGTGTACTGTACATCATTGTGCTGATGCCAATGATCAAGCTTTAATAGCTGGTGACAATCATACATTCATTCCAATGATCTTTTATTATATTCTTGTACAATGATATCTCTGCTTATTGACAGATGAAGGTTGGAGAGCACTTACTAGGAATGAGGGACCTTGCTAACACTCTACCATACATCTACTTGCAATCTCGGCATGGACATTGCAAATGACAAATAACTTGTTGTGAACCATGCATCTACAAAAGAGGCTACTCCTGAAAGAGCTTTTTGAGCAGCAGTCATGGTGTATACATAAGAGCAGACTGCATTAGTCTGTGCTTTATTAACACTAAGCAGGCACAGACCATTGAAATATTTTTATACCACTTATATAGTGATGCCCTTTTAACATTAAACAGATCTGGGGCATAGACTTCCAAAATCAGTGTTTTTCTTTGCTTCAGATACATAGGAGTTGGTTATGCTGAGCTTGCTTTAATAAAGTAATCAGAAACTGACAAAACAATTTTAAAAACATTTTAGACACTGTTCTCTATGCCCATTGTGACCTGCTTGCTTGTGAATGTCTCATACAAAGTGTTAGCCAGCATATTACCCCTTGCATTAAGGACATGTCAAACAAAAGGTGCATGTGACTTAGGCCACATGGTATTATCAAGGATTACAGAACAGTATATCCCCTGTTCTTGAACTAATTGGGACGAGGGAGTGTTTGTAAAATCTATTTGACTAGACACAGATTTGTAATCTAAAAAAAAATAACTATAAACCCACTTGAGATAAGACTATCAAAGTTGTTGTCAAAAGGACAATTACCATACTTAGTCACTATGTGCAAAGTTACATTTTAGAATCCAGCCTTAACCAGTTTTATTTTGTCTGGCAAGAGTTTCTGTTGCAAACCTATCATTGGATGCACTCTGTGTTAGTGTGTTACATTGTCAAAGGTGAATAGATTTTAGCCACAGATATCTGACAAATATTTGCTTTAGTGTATGCTTTCATTTCCTACATCTGCAGATATTGCCTTTTAGGGTATCCCTTTGCTGTTGAGTGACCCATTTGTCTTTGGCTGCCTGTAGTATATTACTATATACATATTGCTATTTAAATAATAAGTAAGCAAAAAATAGATATGTGTATCTTACAAAAGATATGTATACTTGTTTTACAAACTAGATCAAGGAGAACATATAAGTACTTGAAAAAACGTTAAAAATACATGCTTGGAACTGTGTTCTAGGTATTTAGGCCAGAACATTCTGTTAAAGAACAAGAAGAATATAGCATTTATTTTTGACTGCCCTAATTTGCTTTCTATAGACAGAAGCTGATTCAGCACCCTTTCTGTGCACAGGGGTCTCTAGTGATGATGCTGTGATTAATCTTTCTTGCTTCACTGCTGCAAACTTCAATGCTGAAAATTGAACATATATGCATTAAGACAACGAAATTAGGAAGAAGGTTACCGGAAGCCAGATTTGATTTGGATGAAACGTACCCTTGCTCACTCAATAATACAGGGTAAAAAAATGAATGTGGATTCGCAATCAGACAGACAATGATCAGCCCCAAAGGAGACTAAATGTCACACTTAAGATGTGCAGAGCAGCTGTTCCTCCTAGCTTTATTGATTGATGGGGTTTTGATGAACCTCCATTGCAAAGAAGGGAACCTCTATTAAGTGCTGTCAGTCTCGGGGGGATAGGGCTGTTAATAGACTGAAATATGAAAACATGCCTTCTATTGTTCATTCAAAAGCAACCCATGCTCTTCAGATTACCCTGTGCTTTTTCCCCCTATTTAATTAAAATGGAAATGTATTGGTGCTGAGCAATGGCAACTGTCTCACAGATGGGAGTTGTGTGCCAGTTAAAGCGTGGGTATGCCTATAAAGGTACAATATAGATGTTTTTAAAGACCAATAGAAAAAAAGTAAAAGGGATGAGAATAAAGCCATCATTTTAAGTTGTTGGTTTTTAAAATGTAGCTTCACATGAAGTGAACACTTCACAGCACGTTTGTGTTTTTTAAAAATGATCAATATACCAAGAAACATTTGAAACCATGTGAAGTTGTAATCTCTAGTCTCTAGACACTCCTCTAGTAGAAGGAGCGTGTCTATTTAGCTTACAGGGTGAGAAGGGGTACAGTAAGTGCATTTCAAGAGTGGAGAAAGCTTGTGTCCAGTAAAACTACCTAACAAACTGCATGCTGTATACACAGAAATATATGGAAAGGCATAGAAAACTTACACCAAATAATTATTTTTATGTCAAGCTGATAATTTTAGACAAACAGGATGCCTGCTTGAGTCCTGGTTATGGTTCAAAGTATTGCCCACTCTGTGACAGTTACATGGGTATGGTGAGACTAAAATCTCTCTCATTGAACCAAAAAAGCACTACACTGTTTATAAACGTGCTGTACAGTATGTATATTATACCCATATTGCTTGACAGCAGCAGGCTCAGCAGCATTCCACACGGTTCAGTGCTACCTTATGTAAACATCGGGTTAAGGATCTGTATGTCGACACCAGTCATTGTTGTCTCAAATGTTTTGGTTCAAAGAGTACTGTGTGTGACATTGCTCCACAGAGATACATTGGAGAAAGAACAGATTTAAGCTTAGAACTTGCTTTTAATAAGACAGCAGGTGAAAGGTATATTGACCCAAGCACCTTATACAGCTTTACGTTGGTAACTGCTATGCGGGCACATCCTTGGTTTGTACCGCTAAGAATATTGATCCACATTTTCTTAAATCTTAAAGACTGCAGGGGCTTTTTATGGGCTATAAAGAATGATCAGCTGGGCCACAATTTGACCACTTTTCCCTCAGACACAGCAGCAGCTGCTTGGTACGCTCATGTGAGAACCCAGTTTTATCTAAATGGAACAGGCATTGAGAATGCCCAGAAGAATTCACTGTTTTGAGCTGAATGCAGAGAGACCTGCGTGTTCTGACTCCAAGAGAGTGAAAGATGAATGCTCCTTAGGTGATTTATAACTTGACATTAACAGAGCACTCTCTTTCCCTGGATGATGAAGGTCACAGACTCCGAAATGGAACACAGTTCTTTGTTTTATTAGGAGCATTGCTAGAGATAGTACTGAAATAAGGTTGGATAAGAAAGCTTTGTGTGTATCTGTGAACTACAGCAGTATGGAAAAGAATGTGCCTAGCGGAGTTGTAGTAGGCCCAGCCCAACAGGCTATACAACTCAGTCTGTTGATACTATTTTTTTTCTTAGCAGGGCAACTTACAATTGTTACAAGACATCACATTATTTTTACATACAATTACCCATTAATACAGTTGGGTTTTTACTGAAGCAATCTAGGTAAATTACCTTGCTCAAGGGTACAGCAGCAATGTCCCCCACCTGGGATTGAACCCACGACTCTCCGGTCAAGAGTCCAGAGCCCTGAGCCCTAACCACTACTCCACACTGCTGCCCTGATATCCATTTGAAAAATACCATAGCAAAAATGCAATACCCATAATAACTGAGAACAATAACGCCAGTAGTATAATACAGTATTTATATTTAAAGGAGTATTGGTCTGGTTAATTGACAATCCAGTTAATAGTCTGTATTGTATTTAATAAGTGTTTTGTAATACCATCAATGGGGATAAAGATGTTGGCTGGACTTTTTTAAGGATAGAAAACAAAACAAAAAAGATACTATAAAAGGCAAATAACAGACACCCTTAGCCCTGGTTTCCAGTTTGGACATAAATACCACATTTATATAATATTCTGCTGGTGAGACAGGTAGCTTATGAAGCAGAAACATTTTACAGCCATTGTGCCATGCACTGAGCATTTTAATGAGATCAAGCTATGGAAATGTTATATCTCTAACTAGCAAATACCCATTTAATAATATACACCAAACTTTACATTTCAGAATGTTATTACAGTTACTGTGTTTATTTTTTTTTTTATTTAACATTGTCTAAATTAAACCACTTGTTCAAATCATCTGGATGGCAAAGCAGCCCAGTTCAATTCTGCTTTTAAACCCACCTGATTTAATGTTATACTTATTAGGTTTGATATGACTAAACCATGTGCTGTTTTCAATCGAATCAAACTAAATCGCATTACTTAATACTATTATATAAGGCCCATTCCTGTCGCCTATGATGCGACTGGGCCTTTTAGATCAGACATTTTTTAATGGCTCAGAGACATTTGAAATGAAACTGGTGGACATGCCTCGACAACTGTTATTGCCATGCACATACGGTGTCCATGGTAACTGTAAAATTGAATCATGAGGTGTTCCACATTTCTATGATTAAAGTAACGCCAGACCTGTCATCACTTACACTGTAATCTTTGAGCCTCTAAGCACATTCACTATTGGTCACATTCAAAAAGCTGTGATTGATTCCCTTCATTAAAATATCTCTTATCACGTCAGGATTGCCTAATACCTTACTATCATTCAGAATCTTTGTTTTTGTTTTTAAATTAGTTCCCAGTGTGTCAAGTATCTAATTAGGTTTTGAAAAACGGATTGCTGCTTACAACTAGATTACCTGGTGGACAACAAACTTGTGGTTTGAAAAAATATAAAGTGAAATGGAAACAGTAAACTACTAGAGCTGTGTTTTTCTTCAATCCAGAGGTATTTTCTCTGCTGGCTTTAACTTTTTCTTTTTTATTCCCATTTCTAATTAGTATTCTCGTTGGTATTGCTGCTCTGAAGTCACTGGCACATACATTGGGGTTTATGATGGCATTGGTTGATTGCTGTCATTGGAGTGTACTACTACAAGGGGTGTTTTCAATAATTTCAATACAAGTCACTAATCCTGTATACTATTATCATGGTAATATTGATCTTACAGACAAATAGGTAATAAAACCACAAAAAAAAAAAAAAAAAATGTCCCATGGACTACGTTTTCTTCAGTGACATTGCAGTGGCACTGAAAATGGACATGTCTGGATTCTGTATGAAGAGATTACAAAGGGAAAGGCTTTGATTCTGTGTTATTCTTAGTAAAGAATAGCGCTCACATACTAGATTCGAAAACATTCCTTAGCTTCAGTATTTATTTCACATCTTTATAGGGCTGACTCTTGAATATTGACTGTTTTTGTACATAAGAATTGTTTTGGCCATATTTATTACATATACTAGATACCTCTAGCGACTGCATACAAGATATGCTACAAATGAGTGTAAAAGAGTTACACAATTAATAAGATAAGTACCTCTTTAAATGCTCTATGAGTAATTCTGTCATAATTCTTTTCGGTGCAGCCATTAAAACTTCATCAATGATTCCTATTCACTGAACAACCAAAGCAAAGGTTGGCCAAAATGTAATGTGACAATACAGTATAAAGAGATCTCTTTGGGACCAGTGACACAATGAATCAATTATACCATCAGAGAATTGCACTCAGCAGTGCCTCTGTTTTGTTTTTGTTTGTTTTTTTTCCACGATAGAAGCCTGTTTGATTGTTTCAGCCACACTGTAAACAATTCAGAGTTCACAATGGTTTTTCACTTTAGTGTTGTTGCTACTTCTCTTGTTTGTGTGCCCAAACTAAACACTTTCAGTTGGGAATGAAATTTAGACAGTCCCTCTGCAGAATACACATACCTAGATGTATACCTAAATAACTATGATACTCAATGAACACTCGTGGAGTTTTCTGCTTACACCTTTTGTGTATTTTATATATTTTCTTTATGAATTGAATTGACGTATACAATTCCTCAGTTGGCGATGGAGTCTTATTTGCTGCAGGGATGAAGCAGAGAGATATACTAGGATGCCACTTTGAGATTTCCCATATAGTGTGTGAACATCGAATCAGAGATACCATCCACAACAATACGACACATGTTCTTCATGATTTGGGTTAAGTCACTGTTTATTTAAATAAAAATCACTGTTTAAAACAATCGAAAGACAAGTACAACTTTTTGCATGTATTTTAACACCCTGCTGTTCCAAATAGAAAATAAAAGTGTAAATGATAGTTCTGAAGTCAGATCATGAACTTAAACCATGGGGTTGTTTTTTAAAATACATTTCACTGAAAGAAACTGTTCTGAAAAACACAAGGATATTGAACCATATCCTCTGGGCTGGCTATGCAGGAGGCTTTATAAGCAACACAAGACCTGGTTCCTTACAATTATTTAATTAATAAACCTGAAAGCTGAACAAAGTCAGCTGATTTATAACCATTTCTCACTCAATAGCATTAAGTTTCACTAAAGAAAAGTTTTACACACACAAGATAAACACTCTTGTGGAACGCTTGTTTGATGGAGCGTTTCTCTTCAAGTTCATTGCAGTCACAAGGAAAATGTTCTGACGTCCTAACTTTACTACTGACTTGACTACTCGACTCATCATTTCATCTCTCACCCATCTGTAAAGTCTAACAGGGTTTACTGGACAGGAGATGTTATGTCTCAGCTGGGCTATCCTGGGTAAATAATTGATCAAGAGCACCTGTATGAAGAGGTGCTTTTATTTTCTTTGTTTGCAAACCTTTTTTCAGTCAAGGGCTGGGTGGATTGATTGCTAATAAGATGATTGCTTTTACCTCCTAGTCACTAGGATAGTAATGAGTTCTGCTATTTTCAATTTAATTACTATTGGAAGATGTCTATGGTGATTCAAAAAATGGCTTCTTTGGACATATTGAAACTGTATGGACACCAATCGCTGCTTTTCTGAGAAGCCAGCACCATTGACGATTTTTATGCCTGCGTTTCTCTTTGAAAACTGTTGTATTTATTTAGGTAATGAACTGTTGACGTAGACAGTGTGCATGTGGACAAAATAAAGATCTTATTTATGTTTGGATAGTAAACATGAAACTATTCAATCAGCATTTGAGAGGCTGTTTGTAGGCTCCTTACTATAGGAGGCTGTGTGGTCCAGTGGTTAAAGAAATGGGCTTGTAACCAAGAGATCCCCGGTTCAAATCACACCTCAACCACTGACTCATTGTGTGACCCTGAGCAAGTCACTTAGTCTCCTTGTGCTCTGTCTTTCAGGTGAGACGTTGTTGTAAGTGACTCTGCAGCTGATGCATAGTTCAAACACCCTAGTCTCTGTAAGTCGCCTTGGATAAAGGCGTCTGCTAAATAAACAAATAATGATAATATGCATGTTTAAAACAAATATTGAGTTTCTTGTCAAATCTGAAATCTAATTGCTTTCTTACTTTGGCACGTAAGTGCTTCCGTTTAGTTTTTTACACCCATATGTGCTGATGTGGGAAAATGTTGCACTTAAAAAAAAGAAAAAAGAACAACAAAGAAATATGTCTATCAAGATGCAGATAGAAATAATAGACTTTGACAGAGAGGCTGAGCTGTTTCATACCATTTTTACATAGGACATAAACTGTTTGCCTGAATAGTACACGCAGCTTGACACCTGATGATTTAATTGTTTAATAACAATTTCTACTTTTTATTATTTCAGATATTAACATGTTTAAGGTACATATAGTATGTATTTTATTTAAACAACCCCACCCATTAAACCTAGATTGTATTATGTTTTTATGGGCTTTATTTGGCTAAATAGACCCACCAGCAATATTTATCTTTGAACCTGAGAATCCAGCAGAAAAGGAAGTGCCTGAGATGTTGTTTGTTGACTCAGTTCCCCCAAAGTGCATTCCACACTGATTCTTTTTCATTTGTTTCTAAGAGAAATTGGACCTTCAGTTCCACCTCAGTTCAGCACTCAGAAAGCACTAACAACACTGAAAGGGCTTACAGGCAACGTCATGCATTTCTTGTCTTATTTTTAAAATGCTCTCAACATTACAAGCTCTGTCTTGTAATTAATCTGATCCTGCTTCCTGAGTGAAGTGATACTGTATATATAATGCTGTCAGCAGCTGTGACATAATACCACACCTACCTGTTAGTCAAGTAAAAAAAAAAAAAAAAAAAGAAGTACAAATACCTTTTTGTCAAAGCAGGAAAGTGTTAAAGCACAGCCTAGTTTTGAACTGAAGAGTTTGTGAATCTTTCAAATAGAAATTGTAGGAGACTTGACGCTAAAATGCTTGATGATCACATTTACTATACAAGAAAACAACATCATAAAACAAGAGATGTACTCAACCAGATACTGTTTTGAGAAAATGATAAATAACCAACTATTAGCAATATAGAATTAAGCTTTTTCATTTCATGGATAAACTACACTTGTGAACTTTGTCACAGGTGAATCCAGCATTTAATAGGAAGAAAGTGAAGGCTCAGATATATACATTAGGTGATTTGTGTTTCATAAATTAGTGATTCAAAATACTATTTTTAAACATTGAAAAAGTTAAATTTAACATTAGACATACCATGTGTCCTTATTCATAGTGCAGTGAAACCTTGTTATTAAGGCCAGTCAAAATAGGAGGATGGTCTTACTATTGAAGGTACATTGAATTTCTTGTAACAAATGAATATCATAGGATTTTGATATACACATTTGTTAGTTTACCTCTTGTTTTTCTCATTAGAGAGGTCATTTAAAAGTGGTTACAGTATATACAGTTGGGCTGCAGATGGTCGCTTTACTATTGAATACAGGACTACCTTTTATTATTATTTGTTTATTTAGCAGACGCCTTTATCCAAGGCAACTTACAGAGACTAGGGTGTGTGAACTATGCATCAGCTGCAGAGTCACTAACAATTACGTCTCACCCGAAAGTCAGAGCAAGTGATTTGCTCAGGGTCACACAATGAGTCAGTGGCTGAGGTGGGATTTGAACCGGGGACCTCCTGGTTACAAACCCTTTTTTAACCACTGGACCACACAGCCTCTACCTTAAAGAAGGTGACTTTGAATTGCTGTCAATATGATAAAATCGGGACTGTAAAAACGTGTTCATTCTTAACTGGGGATGTCTTAATGTATATATTTTAATTTTAGACGTGATGTATGTGTGATATAATCGAGTTGGAATTTGAAGTGCTGTAGGCGAAGTGTATCTTTTCACAGGCTGTATGTTTTCATTCAGTTTGTGATCAAAAGATCATATTAGACCTTTTGCCAACTATTGTCAATTACTGATTTCAGTCAAGCATGAATGTTTTAAAAAAGTACAATGCAGAACAATACAATAATAACGTACATTGACCACTATTAATTTATTACACACGAACACGCTACCTCTTTGAATTACATTGTTTCTACTGACAAGTAAACTGATATCATTACTGCTTTGGCTGCTTGTATTTAAGTGGGAGTGCCAGGAGCGCATTCAGTTTCGGGAAATGCAGTCTCTCCGAACCTTTTGTTTCTTTGGAACAAAGAAGGGAAAGCTGCCAGTGTAGGACTACAACTCCCAGAACAACTTGCGTTTTATCGCCTGTCCATGCGCACTGTTATCTGACCAAAAAAGGATGATGTCACCTGCAATAGCAGAAGGATACAGTATTGTGTTAAACTGGATCTCTATTGTAACAATAATTTGTGGAGCTTGCTTGAATGATGAAAGGTGCATCCTCAAGGTACGGATTTGCGACATTGGGTATTATGTGGGTGGGATAAATGTACCATTACTATGAGAAAGAAAGTGTCTGAGAACGATGTATTAGAAGGATTCTATTGTTGTTCAACGATTCTCAAGAAAAGGTTAAAGAAATTATACAGGAGGCGCAGGTTAAAAATGGGTGGGACTACGAAAGACTAGGCACATGCAAAGCAAAGGTAGTGTCAACCTGGATTGTTCATTCCAGCGGCGTTCCGATTTAGAAAATCAGCTCTGGATATTTTTGCAAACATTATAGCTCGTTCCCGATGTGTTAACATTATAGTTCATACACAGAGATAATTTGGAATTCAAACCTGCGAATTCGCAGTCGGTCGCGAGGTGATGGCCACATTTCTATAATAAATATTGCAAAAGAATATTACTGTAGTTGCTGAATCAACTCAGCTCGTCATTGAAATAGCATCCATCCTGCGTGTTCGTTACATTCCAAACATTTACGAGATTCGTGTTAACCCACTCGGCATTCGTTTATTTCACCTGCCAAGGAGAAAACGTGTGACAGACAATGTGCATTTGTCAGGTTGGAGTTGGTGAAGAAGGTTAGTAACAACTTCATTTTTTTATGTTACGGTGGTGTTAATAAATTGCATTAATAATGACAAGCATATCATACTGTAAGACACGGGCTACTCCAATGCGTTTGAACGATGTGCTATTTTTCACGGTGTGTTATTTTGTATGATGAGGCGTCACTGTTTCTACCAGCTGTTGTTTGCTTGGGTTGCAGACAAGGAAAAGCTTGCACGCGAACACACACACACACACACACACACACACACACACACACACATATATGACTAAATTCTTTACAAGAAACTGATTAGACAAGCAGTATTTTGCAAAACAGCAGAGAAAATGGATATAACCTAGTTACTACCCTGAAGCAAATGGGCTTCTGTAAGAGGAATTTTGGTGTTAATCCAAAAATGTAGAATGCCGTTGCTGATACAAATATTTTTCACAAGCAGCATTTTTATCAGGATCTTTTTGGTTATTGCAGTGCTTACTTAGACCGAGAAAACAAGTAGGCTACGTGGAATGTATTGACTTCTCTTGAACGTCGGAATATGTTTTGATCAATACTCAATTTGTGTCTCACTCAGTTTCTGCAGAGTTTGCTTTTGTTCAGCCCCCACTTTTGAAAAGTGTTTGTTTTTGGTATTCTTGGTAGTGTACAAACACAAACGTAGTTATTGAGGCGAATGCATAATATGCTTAAAACGTTGTTAATTTACAGCAGGCCAATACAGTTAGATATAAGTGTCTGGTTTTATGACATTGTTCATTTTGCCTCCCTGGATATCAGTTGGAATCCAGCCCAGAAACAGAGTGATTTGAAATCAGGTTCTGCTTGATGGTGGACTCAAGGGACTCCGTGGAATGAGTTCTGGTGGACACAGCCCACCAACTTGAGGGCAGGAGTCCATCACTCACAAGGGTGTAAAGTGAACTGGCTCCTGGGCTGGGAGTCTGTGCCCACAGCGTCATCAAGGTCATAAATTGTGGAATATGAGAAAGTAAAGCCAAATTTTAAAGTGGGGCCGCAATTTAGAATGTATTTCAATCTCTGCAAAAACATGAAGTACTTCACTGTGCTTTTTAAAATGTAGTTATCACATTTCTTAAATCTATTTACTTAAAAAATGTCTCAATTCTGTGCAGTTGACAACTACAGTCTTGCTGAAATGGTTGTTGTTTAGTTAACTTTGAAAAATTGCCACGTTCACACTAGGCACTCATTTGGTGTTGAGATGCAGCCATTTACGTTGTGTAAGTAAAGAGGTTTGCTGTGGCAGAATTAAAAATCCTGACAGAGGTTGAACCGTAAATCTCCAATTAAAGATATTGTGTAATGAGCTCACTTTGTACAAAAGTTGGTGGCCAAGTTATTCAAAATATGTGTGGCAAGTACTGACTGTAAATATTATTATTTTTTTATTTAGCAGACGCCTTTATCCAAGGCAACTTACAGAGACTAGGGTGTGTGAACTATGCATCAGCTGCAGAGTCACTTACAACTATGTCTCACCTGAAAGATGGAGCACAAGGAGGTTAAGTGACTTGCTCAGTCACACAATGAGTCAGTGGGATTTGAACCGAGGACCTCCTGCTTACAAGCCCTTTTCTTTAACCACTGGACCACACAGCCTCCTATGTTTCTATGTGCTTTCCTAAGAGGTCTTGAGACCAATCACGTTTTACTGTATAAGTGTAAACACGAAATCTTTTTTTTATTGCATACAATAAAAATTATAGCACTGCAATCACTGCTTCCATCCAGTGCTACAATACCATAAAGATATCACCTAGGTTGTGGTTTTTTGGTTTTTGTTTTAAAGAAACACAATTATTTACAGTATCTGCCATATGCTATCCTGTTTTTTCCGAATTTTCGAGTTAATTTCCTCAGGCTCCGTGGTATTGGGAGCAATTATTACTGCAGTCTTCTTTCTCTGGGAATTTAAGGGCAACAAAAGGAGCATCTCCTTTAGGCATGACTAAAAAAACACTACAGGCTTTTAAACCAAGCCAGGAAATTATGCAGAAATGCACTGTGGATTACTTGAAAAAAGCACTGTCAATTGCAATTATTAGGACTGTAACAATATCTGAATGCATTGTGTTCATACATAGGTGTTAATTAGCCAGTACAATGTGAACTTAGTGTTGTAGTTTATTAAATTTGTGTTTATTAAATGTACATTGACCTTGGGAAAGTACCGTTTCTGGGAAAATGTAACACAGGCTAAACAGGGAATCCATAGTACTGTAAAGTGCAGAAATTGCTGCTTGAACAGATACAGTTGATCACTATTTTACTAATGGTTCAGTTTCTTCTGGGATTATATCAGAGTAGTTTAGTAAAGACATGTGGTAAAACATGCCATGAGAAATGTCTGAGTATTACAGTAAAGACGACACGGGGATCTTAAATGTTTCCGCACAGACCCAGAACCGTCTCTAAAGGTTTAATTCAAGCTCTGTTATCAGCATACACTATTGTAAATGTATTTTGTTCAATAGTCTTTTGCACAATTTATAAAATGTGATCCACCCAAAGCATATTCTCCCTTCCTTCAGCAGCTACTGTTGATATTGCGGGTGCACTATGAAGAGCAGCTGTGTAAGCAGAGTTCAAGCAGGGCCTGTGGTGATATAAGCATTTGGATTTCGATTTAATAAAAATGTGATTGTCTGTTTCAGTGCAGTAACCTTGGACTTAAACTATGCCAATTTGATGAAATCATTCAGCAATTTCTAATAACTGTTTCAGGAATTTCCCAGCAATGCTTACTCCTAAATGATAATAGGACACTGCGTTGTTTTTTGGAGACTGGGGTGCCAAACCTTATCTAGATCATTAGGTACACCACTTTAAGCTTCAAACAAATTTAAAATAATTCTTCTCCCTAAAGACCACGATTTCAGAAATGCTAAGTGTCTCAGAGACTGGGATGCATTTCCAACTGGCACTGATTCAGATAAATTGGTCTGTGAAGGATGTGGGTATCTACGGTTTTGATTCCTATTTATGTCAGCGTTGCAAGGCGGGCCAGAACTGATAGGAATCACTTTTATTTTATGCTGGCATAAGTGCCTTTGTACTGTTTACAAGTCAAGACATTTGTTTTGCCAGTTACCTGAGACCCACACAGCTGTAAAACAGTCTTAAAGAGGGACTGGAGCTGATGTTGCCCACTGAATTTCAACATACAAAATGTAGGTTCTGGACTTATTGAAAGTTATGCTGTGTGACCTAAAATAACTTTTACTGCACAGCTGTGTAACTGTTAAACAGACTTGTATTTCCACATTACTGAAAAGAACAAACAAACAGCTGTTTACATTTTAGTAACAAACATGTATTTTGAAAAAAAAAAGTGAATTGGTGCTCAGGAAGTAGGCTATCATTTTATTTTTATATATTTAGACTGACTGACAAAATCCAAATTTCAGCCCTTCACACAATTGTGACAGAGCTTAAACACGTGTCCAAATATAACCTCTTAAATATTCTGTTTACTAACCATACATATTTTGTTTGCCGGTTTCCCCTTTTCCTTTAATCTAAACTGCAGAAAATTCAGATACAGTATATGCTGTGTAGAGTTAAACCTCATTATATCGGTGGGTCAGCTTGTCTGCTTTAATGACAAGGCAGAATGTATTTGGATTTGTTAACACACAAGGCATAATAACACATTAGAGTAAAGAGTGCTGTGCTGTTGTCTTTGCTGGTTGCCTGGATAATTTTAATATAAACTGTAGAGTGTTTGCATATACAAACAACACAATATGTGCAATGGAAAACAAGGGCTGGTCTGTAAACTGATAACAAGGAAGAAACATTATTAGTGGGCCAGCAGATGAGGAACTGTTAGGAAGATTTAGTGGCAAATTTAGTTGAACATCGTTTATTCCAAAGGAGTGTATAGCAAAAAGAAAATTACTGGTGCCACAGGCATTGCAGAACAGCTGTAACCTGTGAGATTAGCCTAGAATGGTTAGCAACAATGAGCCAATGTGGTTGCTTGAATTTGCCATTCACTGTGTAGTATGGTTCAGTAAAACCAAACAATAGCTTGATTTAATGTTATTTTACACACAGGGAATAGACTGTCACCTCTGTGAACAAGGAGGCCTTTTCATATTTAACAGTCAAGAGGCCATTAATGCTGAGTAAACTCTTTGCAATTATAACAGGTGAGCTGAGAGCTGACGATCCTTGTACTTAAACCAAGAATATTTCTGCTCAAATGATTACCCCTTTCCATACTAAGAATGATCCATTTTATTCATATTCTGATTCTTTTCAGATTAAGTCTTTTTACTGTGCCTAAGATTCCATGCTATCACTAGGTACTGTAATGAGTGTCGCGAGATAATGAATCCAGGAAGCTAAATTGTTTTTAGTCTATAATTTGCTTTTGGAGATGGCTCCTTGGACACCGTGAAGCATTTCTACTTGTACTTCTCAAATTGTGTGTTTTCACTTTTTTTTTTTCTATGTGGGAGTGGGCTTTTCTTTTCAAACTAATCTATAGACACCCTGTTTACTTATTTTACTTTACATTATTGACAGTGTTATTTTTTGTATGCGTAACACTGTGCTGTCCACCTTTCCAGTTCTTAAATGTCTAAAAACCTTGACATTAATATTTCCGTTTTGAAAGCACAAATAAGTGGGCTTACCATTATCACTCAGTCTCCTTCACTTTAGCTCAAGACATTCTGTGAAGCCCATATTGGTAACTGAAGCTGCTAAACTAATTTGCTGCCTCCTGGTGAAGCTGGGGTCCTTGGTCGACGTTGTTCAGGCTCCAGGTGGCACAGTGGCAGTGTTTTCTCAGGGATCTGCATGCATTTGGCTCCTCAGCAGTCAAAGGACGTTTGCAGCATTTTCATTCTTTCTGCTCAGAATTTGGTTTCAAAGGATGATTCCTTGGCATTTTATTAAGGTTTTATGCCATATATATATATATATATATATATATATATATATATATATATATATATATATATATTTTTTTTTTCATAAAAGTACTCCTTACTGTTACATCACCACACAAACCATCATCCTTTATCTGACACCACTCTATGTAAATAAATATTATTAGTGCTTTTCCAACTCTAAAATCAGTGGTCCTAAATAAAAGGTTCTTAACTGCCTCAGTGTTCTAAAAAGGAATTCTAAAGAGACCTTCTAAAGGGTTTAAAATTAGGTGCACAGGTGCAGTGTACTAGACCATACAGTCATGGGCCTGTATTGAATTTATATATTTCTGTATTTAAAGCTGCATTTTACTCCTAGCTAAGAAGGTGGAATTTGAAAACAGGAAGTGTCACATGTGGTAGCTAGTTGTGACTCAGATATTAATCTTCAACCACCACACTATTCAGCATTAGAGTTCAGCGCTCTTCATAAACAGTACAAGCGTCCTCCGCTGCCCTATATCTGTACATCTGTTTTCCTTGTTCTGTGCTTAAAGTGTAGTCCAAGAGCCCTTGCAGGACGAATGAAAATGACTTATCAGCAGCTGGTGGCTTGGCTACAACACGGAGCTGAAAGCTGATCTGGCTGGAGCTACCAACTGAACTTCCAGCCAGTTGTGTTAATCAAATAAATAAAAGGGTATGGCCAAGAAAAACTGATCCAGCATCCTGCCATGGCAGAAGCAGAAGATGGAATGGCCAGAATGATGTTGAAATCACCTGCTTGGAGAGAGGAAAAGCAGGTCTTTGATCTTCAATAAGCCAAACCCAGAAAAATGAGCTTTTTCCCATCTGGAGCTGACCTTGTTCACTGCTTCTGAAATGCCAGCACCTGCATGTTTCTGTATTATTTTATTATTGTCATACGTACTACATTTATTTGTCAACTGCTAATTTCCACTTTGCCTATGTGTCAGTCTCTTTCAGCAGTTTCTTCCTCTGTTGCAAAGCTGAGTTATTGGGTGTGGGGGATGGGAACGGACGGACGACAACACAGCGCCAGTGCTTTAGAAACATAACCGCTACTGTAACTCCTACTCCTAAGATATTTATAAATCTTAATCTGTAAAAAAATAAATATTGAAGGTTGTGTAAGGAGTTAGAAGCTGAAATACAGCTACAAGAGAAATGTTGCACTAACAGTGAAATGTTTTGGGTATTACAAAGAGTTTGTCATATAATATAACTGTTTAAATTGCTTCAACATACTCTTTGTGAAAATGCTCATATATGTGGGGTAGGTCATAATCCTTCATTGTTTGCAATATTAACCTAAAGAGAATGTCAAAGAAACTTCCATTTAATTGATTCATAAATTTGAAACTGTGACGTGATTCCCCAAATCTGTTCATATTTTCAAACCTGTGGAGCTCAGATGTGGTTCCCATTAAGTGGATTAGCCTTTCAATACATTAAGAACAACACTTCTTTGTGTAGACCCGGATAAGAACCAATTAAATCTGCCTTTATCTCAAAATGGGATTTGTATATAATCCAATGCAGAGCATATTTCCTTGCTCAAACAGATTTAAATTAAGATATTGGAATCTGTAACAATGTTTGCCATTTCTGGGCTCTTGGGAATAATCTGTAAGCTTATCAGTTATTTGGGATCTGTCAAACCTGAACATGTGCAGTACAGTATGTATAGGCATGTTTTTAACATGTTTAGCATGGGTTTATAGGACAGTCCTGTAGATTATAAGACTCCTTTTTCTCGTATTTCAGGTAATGATTAGCGAAATACATGGCCAGTTTGTTGCTTTGTCACATATTGTTTTTAATGCACTTGAAAAAGTCTCCAAAGGGAAGCTGTGTAATTTTTACCTTTGCATCACAAAACAAGTCAATACCTGCAGTAAAATGGGTTACAAACCACAGTTTCTTGGTTTGTCATTTTGGGGTGGAATTAGGCCCTTGGACGACCCATTTCTAAAGCTGTTCATCCTTCTAAAGCTGTAGTTTGTGACATCATTTTCCATAGGAACTTCTCTAAGCAGTGGTTTTCAAACAAGGTATATTTTTTAACCTTTGTGCTAGAAATAGGCCTGTTTTAAGAATTGTTATGCTGAGATACGAAAATACAGGATAGACGAAACATTGATAAGAAAGTGTGAGTGGAAAATGATGGGATTATGGAAAACCTTGCCTTTTACCAATCATAGCAGTGGAATTGTATACTTAACAAGTAGGTTTAATTTAATTGTTTTGGTTACTTTCAAGATACTATAGAAATTAAGGCACATCATATGACAATGTTGCATAAATCATTTAAAAGTTCAAAATATTTATTTTTAATTTTTTTAGGAGATTTAGCAGAATATTATTGCAATTTGTCATTTTATTCTGTTCTATTTCTTAGTAGGCTATAAATGCACAAATTTTATAGCGACACCAAAAGGAAATTTAATCCAGGCCTTGGCTCTTTTTACAGTTGCTATAAAGAAAAAGCAACAGCATCATTTAAAATTAAACCCCAGGCAGAGTAAGATGGATGTTTTAAGGCAGTAAGTGCCAGTGCAGACTATATAAGAAAGGACTAACTTTAAATTCCAGGTCAGTAACTTTATTATTCCCTGTGGAAGCAAAATAGCAGGTATTAAAGGGCTAACGCAGTAGGTCCAATACCTCCTTCAGTGTTAAATAATATTTGCTGTACAGAGTACACTGTATTGAAACTTTTATAATACCACCGCTTAAATGGCTTTTTGTATCCAAGTTGACAGTCAAAGTATATCTTCCCTAAAGGTTGGATAGGGATCAGTTTTATTTCCTAATTTTGTGAGGAAGGGGAGACTGTTTCAAACCCTATTCAGTATCATTTGCCCAGGATTATCCTACAGACCTGTCTTACCCTACAGTTATTGCAGGGAGGTGATACTTCTCCTAGCAGGTGTTACCTGCTAACATGCTGTTGTATTTAAAGAACCATGTATGAGAGACAATAAATAAATAGTTGGGTATGGGCAGCTGTATTACCCCAATACTGGAAATACTGCTGACCCTGTCGAGCAGCACAAGAACAAACAAACGCTTTTGGAATCCGTTATCTGTGTGAGGATCTAGGGCAAGGTCAGTGAGTAGCCACCCTTGACCACAGGCACAATGCTTTGCCATGGCCTATTTTTTTTTTTATTATTAATGGCCTGCTAAGCTACAGCCTGCGTCTCTACTAGGCATGTTACTGGAAGACGAATAGAGGCTTCAGACCTCTTGAATAGCGTGATAATGAGAGCAGAGTGCACAAATTAACAGACTAAAGTGTCGTGCTGATTGGGAAGAAAGAGAACAGTCTGCTTTACACAAACTGCACTTTGGCAGAAACAAAAGCAGTGGGGTCCTGCGATTCCAATTAAGTCTTGGCTGGGACCCTGTCTTTTGGGATTCTTTGTGTGTTTAAGAACTCCTGAATGATGTGAAGTGGTTTTTGTGTACCCCTTACTTCAGAACTATAGTGTGCTCTAAATGACTAGGGTGGAAAAATTGTTGGCATCTGAAACCTTATTTTGTGTGTATTTATTTATTTTTTTTCTTAATATGCTATTTGTATTAAAAAAAAAAAAAATTGTATTAAAAAAAAACATTTTACTAACAAGGCTGCATCTGATAATGCCAACAGGATTTAGCTTCAAATGCATCTGGCTGCATACATTATTGTTTTTGGTGTGTATGGTATAAATTAGTCCTGATCTCTTTGTTTTTGGTATCTCTCTCCATAATGCCTATTTATTAAAAAAAAGATAAAACTGCTTTGCTGGTTAAATGTTTTGTGACAGAATTTTCTACCTTGAACTGGCCATTCATTTCAGGTAAAATGTGTCTATTTGAAACACCCACAAGCTAACCTTTACTTCATACAATCTGAAATTATTAGCCGTACAGTCAGCACCGCCTAATTGGGATACTGGTAATCGGGATTTGTTTAATTGGCACGTCACTTTGTTTAATTGGGATACGGTATTCTCAAATGATGAATGGAGATGCTTTTCAGAGCAAGACAGGTCATGTAGTGCAGTGCAGTGAGTACGTGATTCTGCTGTGACTTGCGTGAATTGCGTAAACCACGTTGAACTCTTGGAGAAGGAGGAGTCTCCTGTGGTTTCTCAGGCTGCTGTTGCAAAGAAAGTTGCCGTGTCAACATCGCAGGTGCCTCGCCTTGTGATTTAATTTATTTTTCATTTCATTTAATTTTGTTTCGGAATTAAAAAAAAAAACAAACAATTGACTCGTATTTTAAGTGATGCATTTAACTTTTAATCATAATGTGATGTGATGCGATGTGATTGAATTATTTTTCTTTTCATTAAGAAACAAAAAAGTGTGACCTAAGGTCGCCTCAACAGCGGCTTATTCGGGATATTTGTCCGACTGCACTGTCTTAATTTACCACTCGGCCCCTCATTTTATGTAGGAGATAGGCATCTACAGCAGTAAAAGTCTATAGAAACAAAGTTTAGCATCCTGACATCCTGAAAGGGGGCACCCCTTGGGATCCCACACTACTGTGTCTCCTCCCAGACTGTAATCACGTTTAAATATAACCATTAATCACCTGGAAAGGGATCCTTTGGGATTGCTTAGAGCATTTGAACCTTATTTCAGATTTCTTCTTTTTGTTTTCATTTCCCCCCCTAATACATGAGCACAGAAGACCTTGCTGTTGACAAATTCTATATCGCCATAGCAAAGTAAGAATTCTGGATATTCTGTTACTGTAGCACAGTTGCATTGTGTTTTTGATCATAAGTGTTTGTCTTTGCTCTTTACTAATAATTTAGTAATAGTAATATATCTCTAACCCTGCATTATTTATCTTTGAAAAGGTGACCAGCCTTTCTTGGTGCATTCATGTTAAATATGCAACTAGAGTGAACTGTGACTGGGTAATGAACCATAGAATCCACAGTGCAAATTAACTATAGAAATACACAGCTGACCAGTATAGTGGTAAAAACTAATGAGGAGACGCCACCAGCCAGTCACATGAAATGGGCTCTGAAAGCATGATGAGCCAATTGAAATGGAGCAGTTTAGCCAAAGGCTTGAAATGGTGCAGCGCCTTAATGGCACGGAGTGACAAAAAAAGCTGCATTTGTGTGCCTGATTTTTGTGTAGACTTCAATGAAATGATTAAAACACAACTTATAATTAAATTAAAATAGCTTTGATGACTGATGCATTCAAGATTTTTTTTTTCTTCCAATAAAATACAATGCTTGTCTTTTAATCCCCACTGACTAGTTTAATTGATGGGGTTATGCCCCTTTTGGTTCTCATCAGTACTGCTACTGTGGTATGCTGTCTGATTTGGCAGTGTCCCAGTTACAGAGCTTTAATCTGAAAGAGGTTGGAAGGGATGGCATTACACTTCTGTCCAGGGGTGTGTATAGTCCTGTAAAGCTGACTGCAAGAACCCAAACCACACAACACTGTACAGCCTGTTTTCGTATGGAAAATCACAGGGTGTTATACTGACTTTGGTCAGCGCCTAGTGTCTAAATTGTAACCATGGCATGCTTTTTGAGATAATTTTATGTTTCAGTTTTTGAACAGGAGGGGAACAAGAATCCAGCAAGGTAGGCTGTTTAGTAAAGTACAGAGTTACTGCACTAAAAAAGTCTACATAATTTTCATCAAAATGTGCTTTTAGTGTGGTCGCCCTGCATTGCCTCCCTAATTATTATTATTATTATTATTATTATTATTATTATTATTATTATTATTATTATTATTATTATTATTATTACTTTCTTAAACACATACATATGTACTTTAATACATATACAGTACATACACAAGTGAAACATACATTTTTTTATGTTGTGAGGAGTGCTTCTGTGATATTCCTTGAAATAATAATAATAATAAAAAATCCTTGCATAGCTTTTGATAAAAGCAAGTAAATTATCTAGCCACAAACCTTTGCTCTATCCTCCCACTTCCTTCTGTACTGAGTCTTGTCACACACGGCTTTCAAATCAGGCTTGCTCCTACTACTAGATAGCCTGTGTTTGTCTCTTGCCCATCCTTGCCTGCAGGGCACAGTCCTATTAAAGCAAAAGAAGGCCGGGTTGTTTCTGCGCCTTCCTTCCCTGTATTGCAGGCGTTTTACCCTCCGAGCCCTC
This sequence comes from Acipenser ruthenus, assembly GCF_902713425.1. Classification (NCBI taxonomy): domain Eukaryota; kingdom Metazoa; phylum Chordata; class Actinopteri; order Acipenseriformes; family Acipenseridae; genus Acipenser; species Acipenser ruthenus. Next base: position 25,261,090 of record NC_081206.1, read on the forward strand.
AGGGATCTGACCTGATAGCAACAGCAGAAACAGGGGCGAGTGCTTAGTAGCTCACAACGGGATGTACCGGTAAGTGGAGTTTAGTTGAGCGTGTTATTAAAGTTAACACCCTTCCTGATTTCAAAATGAGGGGTAAAAAAAACTGTGAGGCCTTTATCCCACAGTAACCTTGACTTGTATTGTGTTAGTTTAAATTGAATTTTTGATTGAAGAGGTTAGTAGTACTGCATAGTGTTGTTTATATGCTAAAGTAATTTACACTGATGTATTAAAGTATTTTAATGCTTATGTTATTGGTGAAGGCTAATATATTAATTTGTATTGGATACTAGACACATTTACATTAAAGGGCGGTTATGTTTAACGGGTTTCAGTATAGTAATTTACAGAACCTTTATATACAAGTTCTTGGTATCCGTGCAAACCCTCCTGCATTTGCATATTGTCAGCCAGGCTGTAAAACAGGAGAGACACCCTTGTCAAAACAGCAGGATCAGATTTCAAGCCTCTCGCACGACCCATCAATGGGAGCCATATATTTTCAGTAAGAGAGCAAGGGGATTAATGTTTACAGTAGTAATTCTGCAACCGTAGGAGGGTGATAAATCAGATTAGATACCCCAGAGAGCAGTTGGCAACAAACTGGGCTCCATGGCACTGACTAGTGTATAAAATAAGCAGCAAGGGTGTCAGGAAATCGTGCGTAAAGTTCATATAAAATGTCTGTCTAGTTGAGCTAATGATGTGTCATTCATTATGTTAGTTTTGGTTTTGTGGCTTTAAATATCTGGATGATGAGGATCAATTAAAAATCACAAATTGGTCTAATACAGTTCAATTGTTATTTTTTCAGTTCAGTGCTTTCAGACATCACTATTGCTTATTCAGGTCAGTGTTGTTGTGTTTTTTTTTTTAATTTTAATTTGTCCGTGTCAAATTACAATATTCATTAATAGTTTTAGAACAAGTGAACAGTGCTGCAGTGCATGTTGAGTCAGCTGAAGCATGTGCTTTTTTAAGCTGATTTATGGCTTTAGTTTGACAGCACAGTTGTATTGTAATTTGTTTGTTTTTGTCTGCTCAGATACACCCATTCATTACACAATGATGTCATTTATGTGTTCTTGCATATTATGAGCTTTGTGCTGGCAGGGCTTGTGCTAGGGGTTCCTTATTGATTCCTGCAGTGTGTGTTCCATTTTGTTTTGTGAATTAACAGCAGGCGTATTTTTTAAAGGTAAGACAAACCGCTAAGTTGGGTTTAGAAAACTTGAAAGCTAGATCTTGCATGTCAGAGCCCTGGTCACTGTGAAGAAAATACAATATTTACATTGGAATAGGAACTTCTGCGACCACCTCCTTGGAAAAACAAAACTACATCCTTGCTACTTCAGGACTGTACTAGTTATTTACAACCTGAACGTACAGTTTCAAGAGACAAACATGTTTAGGTAAACCACTGGCACAGCAACTTTGTGTATTTGTCGATATCACAAATTCCCCTTTTATACACAACCATTAAGTTATAATGAAGTCTGTTGTTCGTTTAGTGGTAGTATTTTTATGCTGTCTGGTTACATTCAGAAGAGTGTATTGACCTGACTAAGTGCACTATTCAATTCTAAATAGGATACCATGAGACCAGGAGAGTTGACATATAGGTGTAGTGCATCTAAATTTGGTGGATTTAAATACCACCATCCTTCAGACAGAAATTCACTAAAAAAACTTTCTCAGTGGCGGTATTTGGATCTAATTTGGTTTTAGATCAATTGACTGGAGCCCATTGTTATGTAATGTCTAACTCCCCCTGCTAACATAATCTGATCAGAACTGCTGACTCTCATCTACATGCATGTGACAGAGACACAGCTCCTCACAATGTTGTTTCCTTGGGGCTTCCAGTTATATGTGTAGCATGGCATTACAACAGTGGGTTGGGTCAGAACCTCCCTTGGTTTCAAGTACACTTTACCACAGAGGCTTACTAGTCTGAGCACTGTATAGTACTGTAAAAAGCCTAGGGTAAAAAAAATGATGATCTGCAGCAATGCAGTAAATTGCCAGTTGCTGCAGGCAAGGTGTAAAGGGAGCATTGGGAGAAATAGGAATTTAACAACCCACCAAAAACCAAAAGTTTAGAGATAATAAAGATTCCACGAGGAGCTGTTCAAATAAGAATCTGTCTGATTTAATACTTGATGTTTTACTGTTTTGTCATTGTACTGCCTTGACATTCGGAAGAATTAGATTTTTGAGATGATCTGATCAAATGTGACTGAATGGTGTCTTTCATATTGTGTTTCCTTCTATATAAAACACAGTATTTAATGTAATTTAGATAGCTTGATGAGGATATTACAAATTATTTCATCTACTTGTTTTTTGTGAGAACAGAATCATTTTATTCTAGTGAGCGGTCATCATAATACATTAACTGTTTTTTCACCCCATATTTTATTTGATCTCTTCTGTACAGGCACTGTATATTTAACCTGACTAATGTATTATCCACATTTAGGGGGTTACATCAGGGCTTGGCATGCAATACTGTACTGTATATTTTTATATTCATGCTGTTGTGGGTTTGGGACCATATAAGGCAGTGCCATTTTGCTTTGTGATTCTTCAGTTCATGTCTGCAATATACTGTACCATGTGCTGGGTTCAATCAAAGTTCAATTACTAAACCATTCCATCTAATTACCTGCCAGAGGAGCTGGAGGCTTTTTGAAGTTCCCTCACATCATGTTTTAAACCTATATGTCATCCTTCCATTTTGTGTTAAATGAAGTAGGAGAGACACATGTTGTTATGAATTTACGTAAATTGTAATGTTTCCAAAGAACGTACATTTGAATAGTTAAAGGGAAAGCTTCAAAACTTCTTAGATAGTACAGTAAGATGGGCTTGTCATGATGTTTCTCCTTTAACTGGACCAAAATGCTGTTCAGTGCTGTACCATTTTGAGTTTTAGATATTGTTTTGGTATGTGCAGGGAAGCATGTCAGGCTATCTCTCACGCTTCACATTTGGCAAACACACAACAACCTGCTTTGGGCAAGTTCATGAAAGCTCAATAACCCAATTACAAAATCGATGCCACCAACGGTGCAGATAAGCTACATACCTTTTTTTTCGCATTAAGAAATCTGCACTACATTTAAATATAATGCATAAAAATATGCATAGCAATTTTGCTGCACAGCTTGTCTGCCTCCTCCTGAAACTTCTGCTAACACCTACATCTCCCAGAATACAATGTCAGTTACTAGGAAACTGTACACAAGAAAAACCAACCCAACAAACATTATTCAGTCTCTGGCTAGCCCTGTTGGCTTTGCAGCCAATCGCAGTAAGAATAAGAAATTCGAAGCTACACAGGTTGAAGCGTAAACCCCCGGTCCGGTCCAGCTACAAATCCAACTGGAACCATCGTCAGAGGCAACCGCTAAAAAAATGGTGCCTATAATATTAAACTGTATTATAACTTATTAATGTATTTCCTTATTTTATTTATATGTATGGCTTTATATTGGAGTTGTAACATGTTCACTGAGTTTAAGAATGTAATGTTAAAATATAAGTAACGTAATTCATTGGCAGAGTCGGTGTGATACCTCGAAAAAAATGCGCTGAGCCGATAAAGAACCTTCCAGAACACACGCGTGGTTGTACTGTAGTTCAATGTGAAGAAATGGAAGTCTCTTTTTTTAATGCCTATCCCATTACCATTAAAGATTGTATAGTATTTTATCAAGATTACTCATGACTTCAAGGTAATGTTACATTTTGCCCCCTGAAAATACATTTTACTCTCTGTTACTCCCAGACCCAAAACCTTATCTGGATTGCTGGCTGGCACTATACCTGATCTGCTTATCTAATGTATATATATATATATGGCTCTGTTTATCTGCTGATCAGATACAGTACAGTTAGCTGCAGGGTGGGCTTTCTGGTATGCTGACCTGTCGGTGCCTCTTGATCAGAGACTACTTTTCTACTGAGGTCAGAAAGTGTTCTACTCTTCATTCACTTCTAGGCTGATTCTTTGAAAATAGTCAATTAATTTGATTCTGCATATTAGGTCTATTTGTATATGAAGTAGTGCTCTCTTACTACATGCATTCAATCCTGAAACGCACTAAAATGGTGCCACAGGAAATGAATTATGGTATGTGAAGAGGGGTGGACAGGAGTGCGACTTAACAGGCGTTATAAAAAAATCTCTCCAAAAAATGTACGCGTCAATCGCAGACGTTAACTGCGATTAATTGACAGCCCTAGTTTAAACTAATACTAATTAACTGCTTAAAGCTCCTAAGCTTTACTAGGGCTTTATTTGAAGGAATTTATTTACGGTTTACTCAAAGCGAAAAGTAAAGTTTTCTTACTGAGGTCCGATTTCTTACATCGCTGGCACTAAAAACAATGTTCTGTATAAAAATAAAGGATTATATAGTTTTTAAAAATAAATTCTCTAAAACAGCTTGCATTGAGTTTCCAGCTTTATGTTGCTCTGCCAGCTATTCTGGCTTTTATCTGCCCTGTTCTGTTTCCACACTGTTGTAACTAGAAAGAGCATTTGGTACTGGCAGAGACGAAACAATACAAGCCACCAATTTTTTCTGTGAGAGACCTTTGAGCCTTAGGAGAAACAAATGCAAAAATGACCCTATTTTGTTCTTTTGCTGAGTTGATCTATGAAGGACGTCACACTCAAATCTCATCTTGTGCAATGGAACTGAGACTGTTGCCCTCATTTGGCGCAGTTGACGGGTTTAATAGATTTTATGTATTATGTTTGGGATTCAGACACACGGACATATAAACACAGACACGCTCATGCACCTCCAGGCATTCCATTTGACAGTTTTTCTTGTGTGACAAAGCCAAGTCTCTTTAAGTGCACACGACCAACAGGAAAAAAAGGCATGGAAGAAGGCGTGGCTAAGCTTTAACTGCATCCTATTAGAAGTAGGGTGTTGAAAAGGGGTGTTCCCAAGAGGGAGGGACTGGCTCACAGCAGCAACATCTGTGTCATTCCTTTTGGCTTCACAGCTGGGAAAGGAGATGTAAGACTGAGTGAAGCCTTTTGTTTTAGTGTAAAATAGGAAATGGCTATGAATTAGCTGAGTTCACTGAGAAAGCAGAACTTGTTTGTGCTGTATGCTGTGCCCATACACCTGCTTTAAGGATATGCTAAACCTGGAAGATCTTGTTCAGGGAAACGTGCTGGAAATCAAATTTGCTTTTACCTGTTTTGTGAACAGACATTGGGAGATGTAAGCCTAAGGCCATCTTGCTTTCAGGTAAATATACAGGGGATTTTAATCTGTATGCAACACTGTCATTGGCCATTTTGCCTAGTATATTGAAATAAAATAAAATGTATTGTGGGGGGGGGGGGGGGGGTTAATTTGCATGCACTTTCAGTCATAGCCAGGCTAGTATCATCCTATTGTCAACTAATGTAGCTAAGAACCATCGTATTTGGAAGAAATTCTCATGTCTGAGATATGATACTTTGACCAGAAATCTTGACTCCTCTTGGATCGGTCTTTTTCATCTTTCCACTAATCCGCTGCTGCAGAGCCAGAATGTGTTCAACCTTCTGGCATGAAATGAATTAGTCTTTCTTCTCTTGTGAATGTTCTTTGAGGAAAAAGAATCAGTTTAACATAGACCTGCATGTTAATTGTGTAATGCACTGTTCTGCATGGTAGTACTGTAACTGGATGATTGTTGTTCTGTTTTGATAAGCACATACATTGCAAGTCTTCATGCTGAATGCCATAAGCAGCTGTGATGTTTTTAATCAAGGGCGATATTGTGCTCAAAATAGACAAGACTGTTAAGATGCATTCTCTTTATACATTGAGAGCAGACCCTCTGTGACTTATGCCTCACTTTTTAGGGAGTGTGATACTTGCTGATTTGAAGTGTTGAACTCAGTTGCTCTTTGTGCAAACTTGTGGCTCAGGAGATTGACTCAGTGAAGAATGTTTTGAGTGGGGTATTATAAATAGGTTTGACACTTGCTGTACTCCCATGTTTAATATGGAAAAATTGATTCATGCCAGAGATTAATTTTAACTGAATGGAATAAAAACCTACATACATTTTTTCTTATGAGGTGTGGCAGAAGTGGAGGCTTGAGGTTACGATTTTGGTAACATAGATATGGAGTCATTGTCAGTGATTGTCAACGTATCTTCATTGTGTTTTGAAGATTATTTGTTTTTTGTTAGAAGATATTTTGGATATACATTTCCAAGTAGACACAATTTAGGACAAAACAAAGAGCAGGAACTGCAATGTTTGTAGTTTTAATAAATTATCATTCTAAAAAGATGTTCAGTATGTGCTCGACGTGGGTGAAAGGCTGGTGGTGGGTTGGATCTTTCTCAACATCATTGTCTGTGGAACCGGTTGACCTTCGCTGTTTTAGGTGTAAACAAACAAACAAACCTCATCACTCTGTGTTCTCTGCTGTGTCTCATAGCTCTTGCTGAAGAGGAGATAGGTGCTGGCAGCTCATAGAAATACTGCATGCTTTGCAGCTGTTGTCTTATCCGGTCAACAGCCTAATCATTTTGGTACTGTTGAGTGCTGTTGTTCTATGTATTGATTAATTGATGGTTCCTCAGGCAATTTTGATTAGATAATTAAATTAACTGAGAGCTTTTATTGTTTTTTTTTTTTTTTGGGGGGGGGGGGTCATTCTATTTAAATTAAATGTATGTTTCTTTTATAATTGGTAAATATCTAATATCATCTTCTAGAACCTAAGCTAATGCTTTCATACCTATAGTTCGGCACTCAAACCACCAAGCTCCATATGTGTGCAAGGAGAACAGAGGTATAAATTGGAAAGTGACTTATTGACACATGCTGTATATATTTGCCACTGATTATTTAATGCAGTAAGTGTTTTGCAGACCTATGCAGTTGTTATATTAAGGACAATTAAGTCCATTCACTTAAAGAAAATCCTATTTTTTAATCACTCTTCAGCAAATATTTAGAGCAGTGGCATATGTGCTTTAAGCTGCTGAACATGTACATCAAGCAGCAATCACCATGGCAACTGTAGTAGAGGGCCTTCTTGTGTTGATGTACAGTACATAAATATTCAGTAAAACTCTCTCCCATTGGCTAAGCAAATTCATTAGAGGCTTAACTGGAAAAACTCATTACTCACACCGGTCTCTCACAATCTTAACAGCTTGTCCTCAGGGATTAGTGATGAAATGGGAAGCACTGAAATGGAAAAAACATAGCAACCGAGGAGGGCCTGTGTAGTCAATAAATCAAGGTCACAGAATGGATCTGTATGAAAAATGGACAGGATTCACAGAGAGGAGGAAGGCGAAAAAAAAATTAAATACTGAAGGAATTTTAATTTGGTGCCTTAATGATCACTCGTCATTTGCTGCATTGGCATTGGGACACCAATTATTTCTTCGCACAAGCTCTGCCACTTAGGCGGGATGGCATTGAATCACATCAGTGAAAGAGTATGGTGATGAAACACTTAGCTGGCAACACTATACCTGATCTGTAGATAAACAGAAGGCATCATAATTCAGGCCAGCATTTCCAAAAAGTCATTTTATCAGATGCAAACATTGAATGGTTTTTGTTAAATGTATTTTGGACAAAAATACCTGGTCCACAAAGTAACTTGCATGACTCCCATGTATAAAGCTGTTGTTGTTTGTCCCTGTCTGCTCCCATTATCTAGGATTCCCATTAACTACTGGACAGAGACAGTATGTTGGGGCAAAGAAAGGAGCAGGATGAAAATACACTTCCCTGGCTAGGAAAATATACTGCATTGCTAGGCAGTATTATTTGCCATCACAATGTCAGATTTAAAATAGAAATGGACTTGATTATAAGTAATGGATTTGACTGTGTGACACTGGTGCCCATGACACATGGATCACATGTGCAAAGAGGATGTAGACCTCAACTTCCTATCTAGTGGAGGTTTGTCCTTGTCCACATTGTAAAGCCAACATTCATTTTGTCAGCCTTTGTTTACAGAAACCCGACTGGGTTACATAACTTTAATATCATCCACAGTGACATTTACTAACATAAATAAGTATGGAAGTAGCTGAAGGTCACCCATATCCCTTCGTAACAGTAAAAAGAGGTTAATGTTCAATGCAAAAATCAATTTGTTTTGGCTGCTTTGTTTCTGCTGCAGATTTAAAGTGAGGAAAATGCCTCCCAGCTTACCCTATGGAATTGGATGTTTCCTGTAGCCTAGCTGGGTTGAATGTTCCATTCAATGGCTTAAAATGATATCCCCCATGCTTGATCCAGCGCAGGTACTGACTCGTACTGTAAATAGGCAGAAATCTGTTAATAAGGTCCTTAAAATGACGGGTTCTTGCTATTTGCAATATTTAACATATTGCAATTAGCAGACTAATTAGTTAAAAGGTGCGATATCCCTAGTGGGAGACCCGATTTTAGAGTGGAGATTGTATTATTATTATATATATAACAGTATTTTGAAATGTCTTCTCATTGCTGTAATCTAGAGATATGATAAAGGTTGATGCAGCTATGTGACAGATTTAATCTCCTGCCACCAGTTTCTATTGACAGATTTGGTGGGTGTTTGAACTGAAGCTATGACCGGCAATGCAACCCCTCTGCTATCTAGCCTGCTATGCGTAATGCTGTTAATGGTTACCTGATATTCATGGAGGTTGGTCTTAGGTGATGAGAAGATAATTATATCATTTTTTTGTACTAAGTCCACAAAAACAATTCCTTGCCTCACCTCGTTTAGATAACATGTCCTTCACCACTCACCCCATTTCACCCTCTGTGAGTGTTTATATTGCTTTGGCCTCCTGTCCATGCACATGGCTCATGATGAGTTTCTTCAGAAGAATATCCAAGCCGAAGGTCTAGATGCATTTGTAAGACACTTGTTTAGTGTCTTACAAACGCATATATGTTTAGAAGTAAGCTGGGAATATGATGAACAAAAGAGCAATATGAAACACAGTAGAGGAGCCCTACTACATAATCCACAGTTACAGTGCTTTTTATTCTGAATCGGAAGTCTTCAAAATATGGTTCATGTTTAGCTTCTGGCATTTGGTCCGAGGATCTTATCTCAACTTGACAGAAACAGTTTCATCCAGTCAGGTAAATAAACGCATGAGCATAACTGAGGACACCCTTCCTCATTCCATTACACCCCTGTTGTGGTTGTGTCATCACTCTGGTTTCTGTTCCTCATACCGAGGACTAATTGAAAGGAATGAAGATACATTGAGGTACAGTATTGTCTTGTAAGATGTATGACAAGCATGCGTGATTCAGGTGCGCCATGAAAGTCTGGGAAATGATTGTAGGCATTAACCCTTTCATCCACACAGCTGTTTTACTAAATTATTCTAATCCAAACACATGGCTTGGCTGAGCATAAGAAGTACATTCTTTTATGTGCTTTAAAAAAAAAAAAAAACATCATTAAAATAAATATTAGCCACCATTCCCAAGAATAGTGCTGGTTTAGCTGTCTATGCCTGATGTTGTCTGAAGCCCCAGTCCTCAACATTTTCTACAGTGACTATTTACAGACTGTTTTTCAAAACTGAATCAAAACTGTCAACCAACTGGCTTATGAAGTAGCAAATGCCCAGAAACAAGTTACTAAAAAGACAATAGCTGATTTTGAAGGATGGGAGTAAATGTCAAATTGTGAATGACATTAAATTCTAGCATATTGCACCCTCAATACCAAATATCCACAAAGTTATTTCTGCTAGATCAAATACAGAGAATGAATGTATCATTATAGATCACATTAACTTTTTTATTATTATTTAATGATTCCAGTGTATTTTATAATTTAATTATTATTGTTAGTAGCAGTCTGTTCTTATTACATTTACCTCGCCTTCTCTGATCAGCAGTTATGACAAGCCAAACTCCACTGATCTTAGCGAAGAGGCTAAGAAGCGATACACTTTACCCATTGCTAGAAATGTAAGTCTGAAAGCTAGATTTTTCTAGTGTTTAGTATTAACTCACCTTGAAACATCTGCCTTTCATAATGAATGAGCCAAATCTGCTCACCATAGAGGATAAGGCTTCTGTCAGAATAGACTAAACCCATTACATGTAAGTATGCATATCAGCAACTGAAAGCAAACCATTTAAAATAGTTTTGACTAAGTTTACAGCATAATAGGGTACAATACAATACTGTGCTCTAGGGCTCAGTGGTTCTGATTTAAATTCTACATTTGCCATTTGTATTTACTACCAAGCTTATCATTTGTCTACAGCTTTGTCTGAGGAAATTTAAAGCAGATTAGCAACATTGTGTGGTGCTTTAAGCAAGTACTGTATTCGCTCGAGTAAAAGTCGACCTTGTGTAAAAGTCGAGCCCCCCATTGTGAGGGCGAGATTTGGGTATAAATTAAAAAAAAAAAGAAAAAAGAAACTCATTTGTTATTGAAACAGATGGTAAGTTTAGTGAAACAGAAAAAAAAATTAACTGAAATCGAAACTGTTAGAGTGCACTTCAGGCGTTTGTTTTCCTAAATATATGTATTTAGATATCCCGACGGCGTTTGAGCGGCAGATTTGCAAAAATAACAATATTATAAGCACTTCTACCTAGAACCGCCAGACGCGTCATTTTGACGCGTATTACAATACAATACATTTTTTTAGTTTTAGTTTTTTTGTATGGTCTACAAGAGTATTATTTTAGTATACAATCGCCACCCCAGCTTCCTACCTAGCCCACACAGTAGTATGTATTTCAATGGAATGTGGGAGGTGATGTGGTCTGGCTGTAACTCAATGAAACTGCGTTTGTGTTTTACATGACAGCTCCTGGATGTAAACAAACCTGGAATTAATTTTATATATATATATATATATATATATATATATATATATATATATATATATATATATATATATATATAGACAATGTTAAGGAATAATTTTCACCAAAGCATTTGCAAAGCATTTGCTCTGGCAACGAGGGCAACAAGGATTTGCCCACAACAATGTCAATGGACGTGCGCTATTTCCACAGCAGCACTTGCTGCAGGGTCACACAGTAAAAATCAGCCCTTAGGCTATAGCCATCGATATACGTTCCCAGAAATTAGAAGTAGTTACTGTGCCAAATATAAGAATATCTAAAATATTGAAGTACAGAAGGATTGATTGACAGAGAAAAAAACACATAACTTGAACTATTTGCTTAACACAAGAAAAACTGTTTGCACTCCATCCAATAAGGACATGAAATCAAGCTTGCAAAAAACAAGTCCCTCCCAGCAGATGTGTAGGTGCGTGGCTAGGTACAGACAGGGATTGTCGTAACCACACAACGGCCGTGAATTTTGCAGACATTAAAGGTTTGCTGACAAGGTTTTTTTTTTTTTTTTTACTGTATTAGTCGACCCCCCCAACTTCAGGATTGTGTTTTGGTGTTAAATTTCTCGACTTATACTTGAACAAATATGGTATGTTGCAGATTAGGAAGAAATAGCATGGAGTGGAAAATGCTGAATTAGGTCTGGTGACTGGTAAGGAATTTCACAGCAACCTCAGTTATGTACCGTACAGGATTTGAGTGCACCTGGTCTGTGGGCTGAGCCGAGTGCATTGCTCAAGAATTAAGGAGTAGAGACAGATTCTGTTCAGTGGAATTTATTTTTATGTACCTCTGATGCCACTGCAAGGCTAAGTGTGTTTCTACAATTGAATACTTGTCAGTGCTTGTGACTCCAGCAAATTAAACTACTTTAAGTTTGCAGCCAGTGATTCTATGCAGTCCATTTATATTCCGAATAGAAGGAATCTATCTATGCAGCAGAGCTGGATAAATAATATTTTTATAAACTCTACTTTGTTTGAGGTTTGACTGCTAATGCAACTGCTAGTGTAAACAGGTTTTCCCCCATGGTAACTTGGATCACCTACAAACTCAGTTGTGTCTTGATAACTTCTGTAATATTAAAGTCTTATTGGAATAGTAGAGTTATGTTGCCAACAGAGGAAAATAATACATAATCTCACAAAATCTCACATACAGCATTCATTACCATTTGCTTAATCTAAGCAATAAATAGAAACCAAAAGGCTAATACAGTTGTTGTACAATAATGTACTGTACTGCTTTTTTCTTTTGGCATCTAATAGATTGAAGTATTGCCCCAGGGGATATAAAAGAAGTACTGATATGCTGGGTTTGTTGGCACTGGTGCAGCTTCGTCTGTCTCAAATTACTCATAACTGTATTAGATAAGGGGTTTTATTTTTCAACTATTACAATTGCATTAATCCAGTATCGTGTATCCCTTGTATTGACATGTTTATTCTTGTATTACGCCATCTTCAAATACAAGACAAACATGACAACCCTACTATTAGAATGTCAAGTATTTAGATTGTCTTTGATTTTGGGAAAGGAATGATTAATCTTCTTTGACTGTGTAAGGCACTCTACTGAAATATTAGGGTATTATTTTTGATAGTGGACTGCATAGGTGAGTCCCACATAAACTGAATCTTGATGGGGAAAGTAGTGAAGGGCTTTACATCATTTAAAGTATCCTATGGGAGGCCCAGAGTTCAGAGAGTGTGTGATGGTGGGTGTACAAGATGTTCTCCCTTACTGTATCTAGATGACTGTTTTAAACTCAACATTTGACAATACAATCTGTACTGACCTGTGCTTTTCTGACATTCTATATAGTATAACCTCAAGGCATTTTTGCGGAAAAGATTCAAAGCTTTCTTTTAAGAGGGGACCAGAAAGGAAAATGTTAATGTGAAAGTCTTCCTTTATTCTCTTTGCTTGATTTTTCTGCAAGATGACATTCTGCTATTTCCACTCTCATCATGCCCCCCTGCCCCCTCCTCCTGTATAAAGGTATGCTGTAAAATGTACAGGCATGAAAAAAGCATGTTTTACATGGCTCCTTCAACTGAGCACATTCTCCAGTCTGGAATTTCTCCAGTCATGGCAGGTCTATGGAAACCTGAAACATTTATCACTCGTAGGTCCACGTCCTGCTGAGTTTGGTGCTCCACAATGCAACGTAATACACTCGGCACGCAGCAGTATGACTGACTTATTGGTGCCTTTAACCCTCCCAACTTATTGTAAAATGAAACTGAGCAAGATTAAGTGAAACAGAGACATGCCACCAAAAGGTAAAGAGTCAGTTTGATGGATTGTGTTTATAGTTTATAGTTAAAAAACTAAGAAGAAATATTCTGATTCAGTAGACTTAACTACCACTTTGTGTGCCCTTGCTTTTACATTTCTGGGTGCATTGGAGATCAATCCCATTTTATAATGGAAAGCTTTGTTAGAAATAACAGCTGTTTTAACCTTGAACACTGGAGTGTGCACACAATGGACAATGGAGCCACAGGTAAATAACAGTACAGTTTAAAAATTATGATTAGGTGCAGAAGGTGTCAGCATCATAGTTCTTCTGACCAAAGAACTGTACCATCAAACTACTTGCAGGTTTAACAAAAACGGTTTGGTACATTATGCAGTAGAAGCCTAACGGTAGAGTATGTTACTTCCAACGTTGTCCTGGGACTGAGTATTACTTGCAAGGCTTTCAGATGATGTTTTAATATTTTATGTTCTGGAACTTAATTATTTATTGAACGCATACCATGTAAATGCCCAGGATAGGAACTGAAGGATCTAGATTTCTTTTTAAAACCAGATAAGAGGTATGGCTGTTTTGGGGGCCAGTGCTAGAAATGTGTTTGCAGATGACTGGGATCTCTGACTTTTTTACAGATCAGTGCCCTCCCAGAGACCCACTTTACTTAGTTTGACGGGATACATGTTCAGTATCAGGAGTGATGTTGGTGAGTTTCAGCCGAAGAGCACCACACCTGATAATGCTGATACGATTTCTTTGCTTTGACAAAATTGTGCATCACTTGACTGAAACCTTGTTCCACTAAGTATGAGGTAGGAAAGGAAATCACCAGGAGCTTCATCTTCCATAATGCCTGATATCGATGACCATATTCAGGCCAGATAACATTGAAGTGGTACCAATTGAATGTGGCTCTGGCTTTGACATTATTTTGCAAATCAGGATCACATTTCTTGCCTGTTATGGAAAATGGCTACACTGTCCATTCAGGAATATTGAGCATGCAAAGGTCTTGGAAACAAATCAGCATGTCTTCTTTCATTTGAATGATGTGATTGACGTATGTGAGAATGTGATCATCACTAAGTGAATTGGAGACCTGAAAAAGTAACAATGTTAGCCCACTAGTTTTAATAACTGATAGACTGTAATAAATAGTCATAGATTTCGGATGTCATCTTCCTCTTTCAAAAAACTCGGACTTATTTTTTCATTTCATTTTGTAAGATACCCTATTGTTAGCCAGTTGGAGTACACCAGTAATAGTTCACATTTTATTGATTCTTTAAGCAGGTGACAGCATGTTCAGTTGTACCAGACTTTCATGTCTGTCCAGATGCATTTCATTCTTTAGACTGACTGGCAAGCCCCAGCTGTCATCATTATCATATTAACAAACCATACATTTTAGATGGCAGAGATTATGACGAGAGAGCAACGTGCATGGATACACATTGGGGCGTTTCCAGAGTGCGGCATGCTGATATTGAGGCAGGCTCAGTAGGCAGTCCTGTTTGGGGATGACATTGACACACAACGGTACATCTACATACAGCAGCTGTTGGAGCTGCTGCTCTCTGTTTGAATTGTAAAACCAGGATCCTACGAAAAACTACTTTGATTTGACCCTGACTTCCTCATACAGCCCTCTCAAGAAGTTTGAACACAAGCAAGCTTAGTGTACTGTCCCCACAAACTCCCTATATAACTGTCTTCGGTGGTACCTACAGTCACCCTTCCTCCATCCTGCTGTTGTGTTGGTGGGTGGAGTATGTCCAAGATCTCCCCAGGCAAGATTTAACCTTGTGGCTGCACTGAAGTGAGTATGCTACCTACAGATCTGACTGTTTCCCAAAGTGAAGCAAAATACTGCCTGGTAAAAGCTAACCGATCATGATTTTATTTTCTGCTGAGGAGCCAATGGGGAATTTGTGGTCAACATGGCCTTTCATTTGCGGTCAGGAAAGAGCAGACACTTTGTAGTCCAATTGATTATATTGTTCTTTGGGATTTGTTCAGAAGGAAACAGCTGCCTGCACTTCTATCCAGTCCTGCACATGGTACAAATAAAGAACAAGGTACTGTACCATTGATATGGGCTACTTGCCAGAACTCATTTCAGACTGACAATAAAAATTCAGCTGTAGGAATGTTGTTTGAAGCTACACGAATGTGAAAGAAACTGAGAAGAGACACGGGCAGAAAATAAGGAGAAAAGTAAAGTAGCTTTTGGAATTATTGTGTACATTATCGAAACTGCATTTCCAGAATAACAAAGCAGACACAAGATGTTTGCTTTTGCATAGGAAGGATCAACATAATGGAATAATCTGAGTTCCATGCCATGAGCTGATGACTCCTTCAGTCATCTACAGCTGTTTATATTAAATTCACGGAAATGAGTAAAGGTCTGTTACTGTGTGCCGTCATCTGACCAAAATGACATTGTGAACGTAATCAGGAAATGGAGACTCACCAATGCATGCAAGTACTGTACTGATACTGGGGATAATATTAGAAAAGAGGCAAACGAGGACCACAGTTAGCCTAAAGCGGAGATTGTATGTAAAATACTGCTGCTGATAACTGGAATAGATGATTACAGTATATTCAGCATGGGACTTGCTTGTGTTTGTTCTGCTTAATTACGTCTATTGGAAAGTGCAGGCTGCTTTTTAATCTTTTAAGGAAATGCCCCTCATTATTACAGCAGTGATGTAAAATACAAACCGGTGCAGATTGACTGTATTGTTTGACATATTTATATGGTATCTGAAGGTGAGATCAGTAGTGTTCAGTTGTCTGGAAATCCCAAGTAATATGCATTGGCAGATACTTTAGGTATAGCAGGTCTTATCTCATCGGTCAGTGTATTATGACTCGAGTGATTGTTATTTGAATAATCTGCATGGGATGCACCTTAACCCTTTGCGGTCCATTTATTAAATGCGCGTCAGGCACGCCAGGTCTAATTAATTTTCACACGCGCAGTTAATTTTAGACGCGCTGTTTAAAAGTATTTTTTTTCACAGTCAAACAGGTTTAAATGGCCCTGCATATCAACAAAGCACTCACTTGGCATCTCCAGCCCCGCCCCACCCTTTCGTTTGCTATAGCTTTCACCTATGTAAGAAATAAATAATAATAATAATAATAATAGTAATAATAATAATAATAATAATAATAATAATAATAATAATAGTCGTACATACCGATCGATCATCTCCTGATCACTCGTTTTATCACCAAACTCCTCAATAATGCGATCCAAGTCATTATTTTATTACTATAACATCTCAAAAAAGCTCTGCAAATGTCCGTGTTCTGTGCGCTGATTCACAGGCAGCCAGCTTGTTTACTTACGACCGCCCCATTATCTGATACCAGGGCCATATATGACTATTCATGAGATACGCCTTTTTTTTTTTTTCGACTTGTCTCGGCTCCTTTCGTTACCACTCGGCCATTGAATGGTTTTCTCGACTTTTTCCAGAGAAAAAACGACTAAAACCCGTTTTTTGCGTTTCTATAATGATGTCGGACAGGGTCCGACAATGGACCTGATAGGAATAATTGCAATGTCGGACCAGGTCCGACAATGGACCGCAAAGGGTTAAACATACATAAACAAAATGCTTGCACTGCAAATACCTGTATTTAAGTTGTAATTTATTTGAATGCAATTCCTTAAATGTACATTATTTTCTGGATCAGCCTTATTGTAGACATTGGTTTTTAGAAGAGTACCTCCAGAATCTCAAATGAACTGGTATCTTAAGAGCTCTGGAACACAACGATAAAGGAAAAGCAGACACTCTGACAGAATGGCGATTGTAATCAGCAGCCCTCACAAGATCTGAAGAGAAGTACACTGCACTGTACTTTAGCTTGTATAAGCAGAAAGCGTACAGAACGTGGTGGAGCTGAGGGTATCTAGATGTTTCAAGCTAAACCAAGATATGCCTGTGACTCATGCAGGGCGTAGCCATGACAGTAAATCAGTTAGGAGAACCAGAGGGTTGTGACAGACCCATCAGAAATGCTAGGAAGTTGTTTTCAGGTCATTCACTAAAGAAAAAAGAACAGTAATTCCACAGGAATGCAGAACAGCAGAGACATGTACAGTACATTACAATTAGAGAGTTTCAGTCAATGATACACATTTCTTTGGTAGGTCAAACCTTTAGAATGCATTTCTGCTGATTTATCTGTCATAAGTTAAAGCTTTTTGTATACATCCTGAACATCTACTCTTCCAAAAGCAGGTATGCCTTTATTTACTCCAGGCTTTTTTAGCTTTAGTATGTTGTAAATATTAGACTTGTGTTAATGACTTGTGTTACTAATTCCGCTTCGCAGAGTATAGAAAGGACGGATGAGTTTTGACTCTGTAAAAGCCTCTAGAAGCATCTGGTCTCCTAGCTTATCTCCATCCTGCCTGAAACATGAGACAGACAACAGGGGGGACACCAGATGGCTTCCATCTCCATTTAACTCCTAAGTTGCTAGACTTTTGGTCTCTGAAATGCTTACCACTTTATTTCAGGAAAAGCAGATTTTCTGACAAAAACAAAGAAAATAATCATTAAGGTTAACATCTTGCATAAGTAATGAATAATATATATATATATATATATATATATATATATATATATATATATATATATATATATATATATATATATTCATTAGTTATGCAAGAAAAAGCCACAAAAACAGGAATGGATTAGGGTTTTCATGTAGTAGCCTTTTGAATTTTACATTTGTCATTGTGATTCTACTTGTAGTAAGTGAATGCAAGAGTTCATGTCAAAGGGATAACATCTGCAGGTCTGAAGGAAGCTACCACCCAGTCCGGGGCAATGTATTACTACAGCGAGTCGAGGCTCGGAGGATGTGGAATGTGCTGCCAGGCTGTACTGCACTACTTTGACTTTAGTTCTGCAGGGCAGGGCAGGGCTGTGTGGGTAACCATGTACCTGCTGTGTAGTTGATAAAAATATGTTTACCCCTGTTGTAAGGGAAATCACCTGTCCTCATTAGAAATATGATACAGTATGTTTTGGAGTGAGGTTCGTAAGAATTCATGTTATGACTTGCAACCTCCCTGTTTTGTGTCCACACATATCTTGTCATGAGCCGGGTTCAGCCTGAATTTTGTCTTTGATATTTTGTTTATCGGGTCAGACAGCAGTCAGTTAGTGCTGTTTTTAAAGGGCTTTGTTGGCACTTTTTGCAACCCATCCCTGATCATTGACACTGTCCAATTTACTATCAACATGTGAACCTGTATTTTACAGCTTTTGAGAGTCACGTAAAGATACCGATTGTGTTAGTATTAACTGGATCTAGCTTTTTTGCGGTGTCCTCATTTCAGAATGATTCAACCAGGAGATAACATCTTTTTGTCAGTCAGAGGTTTGGGGCTACTTGAGGTGTCACTTTTAGATTCGGCAGACACTCCAAGATTCCAAAATGCCACTTTTGCAGATGGTGTCTTTTTTGTTTCAACCAATCATTTGTTGGCATTATAATAAGGATAAAGAATAGTTTCTTCTTTTTACCATAAAATACGACAGGACTTTACTTTGGATTTATGTACAGTACTGTACTATGGCTGCATTGGTTGCTGGAGGAAAATATGTAAACAACCTTAAAGTTTTACATAATTTTGACGTCAAACTGACAACTCGCCTTCGATCCACAGACTCGGAGAGGCAAAGCTCAGCCTTGCAAATCAAGTGCAGGATGCAGATACGGGATCAATGCCGGCAGAGCAAATCAATTGCAGCCTTTGCTACATTTAAACTGTTTACTTAGCATTATATCTGTGAGGAAATCCACAGCAATTTTATTTCCAAAGACTGAAATGAGAAGAAGCTGGGATCCAAATGGAGCATCCATAGAGTAATATAGGCCTTTGGACAAAAGAAGAAAAGAAATTAGGATATTTGAATGGCCACATTTCTTTTGCAGCAGTGAGTGTACTGTGCTGCATTTCACCAGTTATATTGAAAACTGGGCTAATATGTTCAGACTGGATGGTGCATCAGCACAGTATTTATGCGTGACAGAAGCTGATTTGCGGACAGCAGTCTTGTCCTCGTATTATAGCCGTAAGGCACAGTTATTCAAAGCATGAGTCAAGAGAAGGACGTCTGTGGGTTATTTGTGTAATTTGTGCGGGTTGATCTGGACATCTAGTCCCTTTGCACTGGTGTGTTTTATTGTTGTACATAATGCTACACGATTGTAAGAGTACTTGATGTTTTACAATATCCTTTTGTGTTGACTACTTTGATATCATTCTAAATAATATAATTAGTATAAGATATCATTTAATACAGTTATTGGGTTCAATGTTCCCAGGTAGCAATATTAAATGGCTTTTGACAACTTTTGATTGACAATAATATTTTACCAGGGTGACTTTATTATTATTATTATTTGAGAGGCATACACATTTTCCTAGCAATCTTAAGCTGGTTTCGTTCTCCCATGGTACTTTTTGAGAAGACGAGTTAAAATAGTGTCCTCGGAGATCATTGTTTAATACATGAACATGAAAGACTTGCTGTGTAGGTGAGCTTATGAAAGGTTTAATGGATTTGGGGCCAAAATACAACCGCTCTCATATGACAGCTTCAACTAGAGTACCATATAATGTGAATGAATTGCACTCAAACCATTTTTTGTTGTACGTTCTCTCAAAGGTTGTTCAAATACGTACCTGCAAGTTGAAATCTATTTATGAATGTATGATAACACTGTGTCACTGGTATCATCAGATAGTAATTTATTTTGCTGCTGCTGTATATTACCGGCAGGTCTGTTATGAGGAGCAACCTTAGCAGATGCCTTTCATTAAATATTAAAATCACTACTTAAACAGACAGAGAATACATGCTTAAAAAAAAAACAAATGAGTGGTCCTATCCGTCATACACCCTTTGTAAAAGCTTTTTGTCTACTTCCCTGGAAAAGCTGTACAGTTGCAGTAATACAAAAAGTGCAAACACTGAACTGAACAAAACAAAGTGCATTAAGGTTGTTAACCCTTTAGGTTCTGAACTATTTTTGCCTGTTTTTTTATTTTTAATTTTATTTTTTACTGTTAGATATGTGGCTTTGACTATTTAACTGTAACAGTTACAGGTACATATCATACATTAAATGAATGTGCACACACTACACTTTTATAAAAAAAAGAGATGCCTTTTAGAAAAAAAACATTATTTATTGTTTGTAAAAAATATTTTAGCATGGCAAGCTCAAATCTGATGGTGTACAATGAAAGTTCAACATGTAGGGAACATGGAAAAATATGAACAAATTGGATAATAAATAAAGGAATTATGGCATATATACAAAAGGGACCAACAACAACAA
Source organism: Acipenser ruthenus (assembly GCF_902713425.1). Classification (NCBI taxonomy): domain Eukaryota; kingdom Metazoa; phylum Chordata; class Actinopteri; order Acipenseriformes; family Acipenseridae; genus Acipenser; species Acipenser ruthenus. The sequence continues at coordinate 25,281,678 of NC_081206.1, forward strand.
CAACAAAACTGATTCATTGAAAAATGTGCAAAAGAAAACAAAAAGAAACAAAAACCCATTCAAATTATTTGTCTCAGGCACTCTGATCATGTGGCACAAGATGGGGCTGTTCACTGTGGCTTGAATGGCCAGCAAGGTAGTGACCAGGGCAACATAACCCTAAACAGCTCTGGTCTCGTGCATCTGATCCACAAACACGAAACACGAAAAACAAATGTATATTTATCGGAAAATAGTTCCTTGTGCCTTCAATGTTGCCATTTCTCTTATTTTGTAAAGATTTTGTGGCCTTGCAAAATTCTTTTTAGTAGCAGATTTTCTTTTTTTTTCTTTTTTTTTTAGAGAATATTTTAAACAAGAATTCCATATTACAGTGTAACATTCTTTTTGTAAGTGAACAGGAGATGAAAATCTTAGGAAATACTACACCTTTACCCCAGATTTATGAAAGGATGGATGACTAGTGGTACAGACTAGAGAAATGAGTGTGATATTTGAAAATGTTTGTATTTTTATATTCCACTAGGAATCAGTAGTTGAAGCTTGTACCTGAAGGATTCGTGCCATGGCCCCGCGGAAGAGAAGTGGACGGGGGATCTCCTTCATCTTCTGCTGCTTCAGAGGAAGCGACCATCCTGAGATCACCTACCGCCTCCGCAATGACAGCAACTTCGCCCTGCAGACCATGGAGCCGGCACTTCCCATGCCTCACTCGGAGGAGCTGGATGCCATGTTCTCCGAGCTTGTGGTAGGTACAGCCAACAATGCAACCTTCAACCTTTTTTTTTTATTTTTAATCCAAGGCAGTGTGTGTTTTAATGGATGCATTATAACCTTTAAACTCCATATGACCAGTGTAAAAAAAAAAAAAAAAGTGATAGTAAAGTCACTTGGCCACTGCAGCAGGGAAACTGTTTGCTGAAAATCGGGCACAGAAAAATTGTTAATGGTATCCCAAGGAGAGTGGATGTCCCCCTAGTTATACATTTTGGATATATAGATTGTTAATGTATTATCACTCAAAGGCTTTGGATAGCTTGACTGATGATCATTAATATTTAATAACTTATGCAGCTTTTTTTATTTATTTTACAGCTACTCACACTAAACTGTAAAAAATAAGTTCTGATTCAGAACAGATATTACTTATTCCATAGAATGGCTCACCATCCACTCTGGATGTTACAGCAACAGCTACTGTACAGTATTAGTTTGTTTGGTCTGGTGGTCGTTCCTATATGCTGCTTGTTGTTGTTATATCAATTCTGCATAGATTACTAAATTGGGTCCCAGCAGACGGCTAATTTAGTATTTGACATATGTATGTATATACAGGAATACCAATGAAGCCTTCAAATAAATACTAGTGATACATTTGATAATTATTAGATGTTTGTTTTTTAAACTGTGCAGCTGGCATATATTTGAAATATGTCAATATAATAGTGCCAATAAGATAATTAAAAATCTACGTTGTTGCAAGAGGCAGCTGTAATTAATTCCTTTTCCAAACCCTTGCACAGTAATTGCAACAATCCCAGTTGCGACATTGCTGTTAACTTCATTTGAACACCTTGGATCAATTAAAAATGTCCAATTAAAATGCACGATAGGCACTTCACAGGTGTTGAAGGGGCTGATTCGGGAGCGGCAAAGACGAACACACGCTGTCCTCCTAAGCATGTGCCGTGAGCTTACAGGCAAGCCCGCAGGGACTGGACAGTCTACAGGGGGCGCTGGTGCGCGGTGAGCCGAGGACACCCTGGCCGACCTAAGCCCTTTTTTTGGTTCAGTTCGCTGATATTCCACATGCTTGCATAAATTGGCTAGTTATACAGTCGCACTCTCTGACTTTGTGAATCTTTGAGTTTTGTTGCCAAGAAAGACTTGAGCCATGAGTCGACCACAGATGGTATTCCCCTGCAGTAGAAAGCAGAGCAAACAGATAGCCAGTAAAGCAGTCGGCATGGAATTAAAATAATTAAATCTAATTATTGCTGCCTCAGGATCCACAAGGACATGCAGATGAATAGCCTATCTCAGTCTAAGTGTATATTAAATATAGTCCCAGTTATCTCCAAGCTTTTTATAACCAGATATAGACCATCCAGTATTAAGTGGCTGTACCAGTGGCCATCAACTCTTTCTGCAACTAAGCAGTTTCCCATTTAATGGCTCTGTTTTAATGTTCTAAACAGTGAGAGAGCCTAATACTGAAGCACTAAAATGTATAAGACTGATTTTTGTTCAAGACCTGATGTCACTGTGTTCGTATTATATGTTTTAATGTTAGTACAGAGTCCAGTAAATCACCATACGGAGGAAATTGTTTAGATCATTAAAATAGAATTAAAAAATTAATAATTTATCGTGTTCCTGTTTTCAATATCCTGCTACTGTAAAAAGGAATACATTGGAGCACAGTTATTTTAGCAATTTCTGTTGTAACCAAGGCATTTATATCCTACTTCATAAACAGGAGAAAGGATGTCTATGGCTCCTGTAGGAAATTAAATCTTAGGAAATGGGAAGAAACCCTCCCACAGAGGAGGAGAGGCTCTGAGTAACAATGTACAAAAAACATCTCCTATTCAATGTCCTGGAACCATTCCTTCATTTTTTACAGTATTAAATTTGAATTTCTCCATTATTCATTCTCTGGTCAATGACCATGTTTTTGTGTAATGGAGTGCTTTAATATTAAGCATTAATATTAAAATAGCAGATTTGGTAGCTTTCTGTCTTCTGTTTGCCAAAGCTTTTGTTTAAAAAAAAAAAAAAAAAAGTTTGTTTGTTAAACATTCAACCTTCGCAATTAAAAATAACAAGTGTGCCAAAAAAGATCACGTGGAGCCTGTACCCCTCCAGAAAGGATGTGGCATTTCATCTGAGCCATTGTTTATTTAAAAGAAAATGATGAAATGCTTACATTTTGTGCAGAACAATGATAGAAAAGTTAGAATAATATAAAACACATAAGCTTTGAGAACCTTTGCACACTGTTATTACTAAACTAAGAAGTGGTTAAAGCTAATATTTGACTAGGGCCTGTTGGTTAAATAAGAAGGATGGTGGCTTTTGGGCTAAGTGACAACTTCTCATTATCACCAGGGTTACTATTTCGTAACAGTCTAACAATTCACAGTGTAGGAGCTTGTGTTGAAAAGCCTTTCTGATGAGGTCACCAAATCAAAGCATTTGAGTTTCTCCCTTCTTGTTTTATTAGAAACAGTGGGCTTTGTTATTATAACCCTTTGGTGTATTGGTTTCTTAGGCAGTATACACACAATTATTAAAAACATGTTCAAATAATAATCTAGTGCTAAATATGCAATTTGCATATTCAGTCTTTTTCCTCTGTCCCAGCAAACAGTTGGGGATTTCGCTTTTACAAGAAGTTTGATGTCTTTCTCACCCACTGGTGGATTAGAACCAGCATTGAGTTTTCTGTCAAGACCACCTCATCTTTTCTGTCTGCTTGTGTTTAGAGTGACTTGCATTATTGACTGTAGGTGTACTCAAGTAATGGGTGCTGCCTAATATATGCTGTCAAAATCCTAGTAGTTTTTGGGTGAAGTGACTGGGAATGCACTGTAGTTTGGAATGTTGTTGTTTTTGGATGAGCAGAAACAGGTTAAATGACTGTTTGCAGTCAATCGCTAAAGGAGTCAATTTTTGATTTTTTGTGTGTGCTTCTGTGGTGTTATCTTTCCAAGTAGCCAGTTATGAAAGAATCGGGAGGTCCACAGGAAGCCAAGTGTAAAGAAAACCAATTAAGTTCCTCATGATGCTGTTATATAAGCAAACATCCATCGTAATGCAGTACGTATTTATAAGACTGGAAGGCATTTTCTGGCTGCTGTTTTGTTTTACATTTAAGATTGCCAGATATGGTTTACCTTCACACCAAACTCTGTACTGTCCTCGTATACTTGGAACTCCTACACTTACCGTGTGGTTTTTGAGGACTATCATATTTGTTCAGAAAATTAATATAAAAAAGAGCAAAAAGCTGTTTAAAAATGGAGACTACACTGACAATGCAGAAATGATAAATGAAAGTAGAATTAGTAGATAAAGGAATACATTAATACTGACCCCCCCCCCCCACATGCAGGTTGGTAAAGATGTCATGCAGATATCAATGGTGTTCTTGCAGCAACATCAACAGCAAACCTTGGGGATGTAGTGTGGAGAGGATGCAGAGTCCCTGACAGAACAGGTTAGCCCAAGATAGTCCCTGTGACAGAGAGGAAGGAGATCATCTGATCAGGAACTTGCATGGATGTGGTCTGATTTATAGACCTTTTTCAGCGCTGTGTATGCACAGTGGTGATAGATCTGCCTGCACAATCCAAATGGGAAACCAGTACTTTTGTTTGCTTAAAGAACTTCAAACATTTACTACTGTACTGTACTGTTTTTTTTTTTTTATTATTAGTTTGTCATTAGAAACATTTACCTGAGAAACCTGTCCATTCTTTGATACTTGGATACATTTTTCTTTTCAGTTTTAAATGCAGAATGGTTATTACTGTAGGAGGAGGAAACAGGGACAGTGTTTTGGGGCATTTATTCTTTGTTCAATTAATTTGATATGCTGCTGGTGACTTGATGCAATAACTGACAAGGAGCTAAGCAAATACTTACCAGTAACAGGAACAGAGCAGCGAAACAAGGTTGAATGCAAACCTGCAGTTTCCAGTGTTCGCCTATCTCCTGTATAAATGAAAAGCAGCCCCTATGGGAGGCCCAGAAAGGGACATGTCTGGATAGCATCAGTCTAAAGGCAGCAAAGCAAGAAAGTGTTTGGCCTGTGCACAGATTCCATTATACTGGCACGCAAATTTGCTGCATGAGCAAGGTGCCTTCAAAGTGCTTGTCTTTATTAGCCCGATGTTTGAAGTTTTTTTTCTACCTATTAGTCAAGTAGTACAAAGATGTTTTGTTGGTTTTAATTTGGTAGTGGTGCTGGTAGAGGAAAAAAGGAGGTGGGTGTGGGTAGTTGTAGTTACTTTACACATGAAAGTAATACATTTGCACCCAACCATCTGGTCTGGATTTCACTAGACAGGCTGCCAAGGAATGTGGTGTTGGTTATGTAACAATGCAGGTAGTAATTTAACAAATCTAAGATGCCAGTCAAACTGGGTGTAGGTAAGGCACAGGGAAAAAAAATGGATTGTCCTCATCCATTGACAATATTCTACATTGTTTGGATGACATGGATGTGATTTGTGCATCTGAAAGTGTGTTCTTGTGTTCAGTAGTGCTGTACGGAATGCTTACCAAATTTGTATCCTATATAATTTCTCAAGACTTAATCTGCAGTAATCTCCTTTACACATCTATTGTATACAGAGAACTTCAGAAATGTGGTATTACCCTTTCAGTGTTTTTTTCAGTGCTAAACAAGGTTTCATGTTATTTAAAGCCTATAACTCTCACTCTCTCTCTCTCTCTCTCTCTCTCTCTCTCTCTCTCTCTCTCTCTCTCTCTCTCTCTATCATTTTACATATGTAGAGAAGGAGGATCAGTTGCATTAATTTAGCTTGTCCATGACTGTGGATGTCTGTCTCTGTATCAGCCTCTTTATCTGTCTTCTTGAGTCTGTGTATGTTTAATATTAATAACTTTCAAGCTGTGAATCAAAAAATATATAATATATTCTAATTAGTTGCTATTCACAGCATTTAAGCCATTTAGGGCCTCATTTACAAAACATTTACCATAAGTACTGTCCTATTTACTATTCCATTTCCGTGCGGAAAACCAGGATTTAGCGGATGCAAAATGAAAGGGGCGGAATAGCGCCGCCGCCCCATTTGCATTGAATTAATAAATCTGCCGACTGAATGCTGCCGCAAAGCGGAGAGTATAGGCGGCAGAAGCTGTGTACCGATTTGAAATGGCAGATGTTTAAGGTCCTGTATAGCCAGAACGTGTTAAGCCTGCCGCACACAGCCCCACTGTTCTGCCCAAATTACCGCCGCTTAGTAAATGATACCCTTACAGTCTGTATTTTGTATGATCTTTTTCTCAGTTTATAATCTTATTTTTTGGTTTAGTCTGGATTCAAAAGTATTATTTGAGTCCGGCATGCTTGCGTTTTATATATAAAAGCCTGATTAGAGACTTTTCAGGTGCCAGACATTGTAAGAAAGGAAAGGCAATGATACACATCTGGGGAAAGGAGTGATCTGTGATGTATGGGGCACACAGCACAGTAGTTCAATATCCTGTCATATTCACTTAGTGCAGAACGGTGCCTGTTTCCTGTTTCTGTAATACCTTTGTGTTAAATCTAAAAATAGCATAGGGACTGTGGTTTGTTCGATAAAAAGGCCAATTTCATTCTTGAGACCAAGTTTCTACTTGTGTGTTTTTCCAGCTGTTTCCAGAATACATGAGTTTTTAAAAATTCTCAATTACTTGCTATTGACCCCTAATTGGTGTGCTATTCTACAGATACAGTAACACCTGTATTAACAGTCAGTAGTCATTAACAGTCATCTGCTATTACCAGCCAGGAAATCTCGGAGGATCTTTTGTTATTTTTCAATACAAGAGACAACTTGATTAAGCAACCACCTGTCTCAAACTACTACAAATTCAAGTTTTGCTGTACATAATCTATTGAACCTCTTCATGTGTTGCTGGTTTGTATGTAGGTGCTTGAATCGCTTCAATACAATAATGCACTAGATGTAAGCATAATTTTTTTTTTCTGTATTCTGACACAAAGAAAAATCTTTCATTTTTCTCTTTTGATAGGATGAACTCGACCTCTCGGACAAACACAGGGAGGCTATGTTTGCACTCCCCGCAGAGAAGAAATGGCAAATATACTGCAGCAAGAAGAAGGTAAGAAGTTATGCTTCAAATGTTTAAAAAAGGAGCTTTTACAGCTGTTTATCTGAGTTAGTCTGAATTGCATGCAATTCCCATTGTATCACCTCCTCTGGAGAATTTCACAACATATCTGCCTAGTTACTTACAATACCTGTTGAGAGAGTGATGGAGCAGCTGTGAGTGAACAAACAGCAATGGCCAGTCAGGGTTTGGTTGAGTGCCATGAGCAGGCCTCAGGCAGGTGCCGGATATCCTGAGTTTCCATGCTGCAAGGGGCACCACGTTGGGTTTCACTTTATCCACCTAACACTGGTTATAAAAATATCCCACCATTAGCATTTTGCATCTAAGGGGACATTTCTATAAAACAGAGCCAAAGATTTTAAAAAGTCACTTGAGCCAAATCTGCTTGGTCCAAGGCAGGTGTTTGTGCCAGTCAGTGTTGGTGGGGTCTTTTCCACCTCCTTAACCTTTCCACCTTTTCCAAGAATAGGTATTCAAGTGTGCTGTTCTGCACCCTTTAACAACCCATGTAGTCCTTGTTTGAATTGAGCAAGCCACATAGGATGGTGTCAGAGGTGTTTTCAATAGGAAATGCTTGCAGTTTTTATCTAGAAAGGTAATTCCCTATTCTTGTTCCAAACACAACACATTCCATAGTTTTAAAGCGAGGTCCCTCCCGGGTCCCAGCCAAAAACCAGCATCTGTTAGCAATCTTTTTGGATTGGAACTGACGGATTTTCTTGAAACAATGAACCGTTGGACCATGAAAGGCATCTGCTTTTTTTTTTTTTTGTATTGCAGTTTTTCAGAGCCTGGGAAATGGACGGAATGATGATTTGTTCTTTGTAACACGTGTACAGAGTTGTTATCAACTCTGAAGGAATTTGAATGTAGCCATAAATCTCTTGATAGTGTGAGACGTTTACATATGCAGTGTTAAAGGAATGTTAACACTGGCATTTTTTCTGTTGATTACCTCATTTAATATGTTTCAAATATGAATATTAACCAGTGTTGTCCTTTTTACAACCTGTTCACTGCTGCATTGCTTTTAAACTCTGGTCACATCACTAATACATACTTTGCTTTGAAAGGGTCTTTTATAGTTTGGCACACAGTTGTATTCTATGATTCTCTCAATAAAGTTCCGTTAGAGTTGATGTCCAGTGAACAATAACCACATTTGGTTTGTGTATGTCCCGTATGACAGGAATTAGAATGGATGTAAGGTTCCTGGAGATGTGCTTCTGTTTCCAACGCATGTATTCAAATGTTAGTATTAGTTTGGTTTTGGATTTATTAAAACAATTTTGTTTTTTAAAGAAAATACACATAGCTGGTTGGTTTCAGTTTAAGAAAGTCACCATAACCATAGCTCCCCTATTAGGTAGTACAGTACAGTACAGCACAGCATAGCATACTGTGTTAGCATATCAGTAGAATAAAGATTCTTCTGATTTACATTCTTACATTCTTCTTGCAACTTGGTTTCTTCTTCACCGAAGGAGCCTGGATAAGGACTCTCATCAAATAGTTTACCATGTAAAAAGACAGAAGCATTGTGTAAAGAGCAAAGCCACTGTCCTATAATTCTATTTGAGTAAATATATTAAGAACTGTGTGTCTCGTATACAAAATCTCCCTATCTTGTTTCCTGTGTCATGTATTTGGTGAGGTCACACTGAGTTAACGTATATCTGGCAGCAAGACAAGTATTCAGCCATTGATTTGTAGCCAGGCAACAAAAGAAACAAATCATTTAGTTTTGCAGTGACACCTTTTCAGAAATGCAATCTCAATATTGTGAATGGACAAGCAATGGACTTGTGCCAACACTCCTATAATACGTAATTGAAGACAGCTGCAGGATCAGCAGTTTATAGAGTAAGGAACTGACTGGTGGTAAAGGACAGTCAGTTGACATCATAGAGCAGCTGGTAGAGGACTTGGATCCTGCCCAGGCAATGCCATTTGCTTTGTTTAGGGGCAGATGACCCATAAACTTCTGCACTTTAGGAAAACTGTAAAATGAATTGTTTTAGATTCTATTATATGTAAACTTCTGGAAACTATAATAAGATCCAAAATGGAAAATTACCTATATGGTAACAATATCCTGGGAGACAGTCAGCATGGTTTTAGGAAAGGGAGATTGTGTCTAACTAACCTACTTGACTTTTTTTTGAGGATGCAACATTGAAAATGGATAATTGCAAAGCATATAACATGGTTTATTTAGATTTCCAGAAAGCTTTTGACAAAGTCCCACATAAAAGATTAATTCTCAAACTGAACGCAGTAGGGAGTCAAGGAAATGCATGCACATGGATTAGGGAGTGGTTAACATCTAGAAAACAGAAAGTACTGATTAGAGGAGAAGCCTCAAAATGGAGCGAGGTAACCAGTGGTGTACCACAGGGATCAGTATTAGGTCCTCTGCTATTCCTAATCTACATTAATGATTTAGATTCTGGTATAGTAAGCAAACTCGTTAAATTTGCAGACGATACAAAAATAGGAGGAGTGGCAAACACTGTTGCAGCAGCAAAGGTCTTTCAAAATGATCTAGACAGCATTCAGAACTGGGCAGACACATGGCAAATGAAATTTAATAGAGAAAAGTATAAAGTATTGCATGCAGGCAATAAAAGTGTGCATTATAAATATCATATGGGAGATACTGAAATTGAAGAAGGGAACTATGAAAAAGACCTAGGAGTTTATGTTGACTCAGAAATGTCTTCATCTAGACAATGTGGGGAAGCTATAAAAAAGGCCAACAAGATGCTTGGCTATATTGTGAGAAGTGTTGAATTTAAATCAAGGGAAGTAATGTTAAAATTTTACAATGCATTAGTAAGACCTCACCTAGAATATTGTGTTCAATTCTGGTCACCTCGTTACAAAAAGGATATTGCTGCTCTAGAAAGAGTGCAAAGAAGAGCAACCAGAATTATCCCGGGTTTAAAAGGCATGTTGTATGCAGACAGGCTAAAAGAATTGAATCTATTCAGTCTTGAACAAAGAAGACTATTCGGCGATCTGATTCAAACATTCAAAATCCTAAAAGGTATAGACAATGTCGACCCAGGGGACTTCAGAACTTCAGATAAAGGAGCATTCAGAACAGAAAATAGGAGGCACTTTTATACACAGAGAATTGTGAGGGTCTGGAACCAACTCCCCAGTAATGTTGTTGAAGCTGAAACCCTGGGATACTTCAAGAAGCTGCTTGATGAGATTCTGGGATCGATAAGCTATTAACAACCAAACGAGCAAGATGGGCTCAATGGCCTCCACTCGTTTGTAAACTTTCTTATGTTCTTATGTTCTTAAAGCATATTCACAATATTTAAACGTTGGCTTTCACACATCCTAATATGCATAATATTGAATGTTGTATTATTTAATATAAATAAGGTTAAAATCTATGTATTTAAATTGGAAATTGTGAAAATGCAAGTCTAGAAGATCCCTGTCTCTGCCCCTGTTTTCTCGTTCTTTATGCTTGAGTCATCTAGAAATGGACAAGTACAGCAGAGCCTAGAGGAAGAGTAAAATGGATGTGCTGTATGTGCTGCTTTTAAAGAGAAAACATCAGGAGATGACAGTGAGGTGCCACATTTCACACACAAAAATGACTACTGACATCATTCGTGTAACTCGAGTCCTTCTCTGTGTTGAAATTCTAGGCTTAACTATACAGATCCTTTTTTTTATGCTTGTGCCGGGGGGGACCTGGCCCTTGAATTAACTAAAAGGCCCTGTGATCTGCCTTAGCTTTAGGGTTTTGAAGTTGACCGTTTTTTTTTATAGATATATAAATAAAAGACTGCCTTTAGGTAAGCCAATCATATATCACAGTGCAACAAAACTCAGACTTGGTTTTTAAGAATTTACAAGTTCCTGTCCCTTTTCTTTAGTTAGAAAGACAGTTCAGGGATCTTTCTCCTGTATCTGGTTAAGCAGTACACATATGGTATTTATAATGCACATTTTTATTGCCTGCATGCAGTACTTTACACTTTTTCATTATTAAATGTCATTTGCCATGTGTCTGCCCAGTTATGAATGCTGTCTAGATCATTTTGAATGACCTTTGCTGCTGCAACGGTGTTTGCCACGCCTCCTCTATTTTTGTGTCCTCTGCAAATTTAACAAGTTTGCTTACTATACCAGAATCTAAGTCATTAATGTAGATTAGGAATAGCAGAGGACCTAATACTGATCCCTGTGGTACTCCACTGGTTATCTCGCTCCATTTTGAGGAACATCGCTGCCTGCCACATCTCCAAATCAAACTCTAGTCTTAAGTTTCAGATAACTGATATGTGAAGGTCATTGTCCAGCTGTGGTAACCTTCCGAGAGATCTCTGGAAACTAGATGTTGGGGTGCCAGACTTACTGCTGTGGATAATGCCAACCATGGAACATCTACTGGCTTTTAATCCAGTAACAAATGAGCCAAGTTTGTTCATGAAATGTTATCCATGTTTTGATTTAAAAAAAAAAAAAAAGGGGGGATTTAGCTTAACTTTCACTTTTTGTCTCCCTTGATTCTACATTTTTCCAATCTGATCAAACTTACTGTTTGCAGCGTTCAAATCTTCTCAAATCTGGTGCCCATATACAGTTTCTTTTGAACTAAATTGACAATTGGCATTTCACCACTGCTGCCTTCTGTAGAAAACAACCAAATGATGTAGTTGTTCATGGAGACCTTTGAATTGGTTAAGGCTTTGATCCCTAGCCAGTTTTGACAGCCTAGATACATTTAAACTACTGTGGTGAAAGCTGGCCTCCGTTTCATAGTTGGCATCACATCCATAGATCTTCTCTGAGAGCAGATGGGTTCTTCCCAAAAAATACAAGCAGTTCCTAATAAGCTCAACAGGCTAAATGCTTTATGTCAGCATCATAACAGAATTCTGGAGAACCAAAAAGGCATTCACTCAAGAGTATCCAACTGCACTGACTCCAAATGTAACACCCTCATACACATCTCTTGTAATCCTTTAATCTCAGCTAATGAAAATATTTCATCTCTAGAGATTTATTTAGAGAATCTCTTCAAAAAAGGTTACTTTTCCCCCTTTACAATAATTTTCCTTTAGTGGTATAAGTACATTCATTTTACATTTTATAAATATCTGGCTAGCTCTTATCGGGTCATCAGAAGCATTAATCTTGCATTGCGCTGAAGAGGAGTAATAAAATATATGATCTGTGTCATGTATTTTGTGTTGAACAGAAACCAGTTGTGGGATCCTGATTTGGAAAGTATACATAAAAGGATAACTTTGGCACAGCAAGCTAAAAATGCTTACCTTGCCATACGTGCTGTGACCCAATTATTATAGTAGTTATCTAGCAACAGGGGTAGTAACCACTTCAGTGCAATACCCCCCAGATACGTTTTACTTAACTTTAACTTAAAACAGCACAGATGCTTTCATACATTTTGAAGTCACGTAAAAACCTTTGCTGATTTAATAGGCTGTCAGCGTTTATTGTGATTATTGATAGTGCCAAATCTCAAATTTAACAAACTGAATTTCTTTGCTTAGTTTCTAAACTCTTGAGGGGGCATTTAGTCTCATCTCCTCGCTGTGCTTAAGCAAGCTCTTGACAGATTTAGGAATATTGCATGCTCAGCAGTGAGCCAAGCCAAAACACACCCAGGCTTGGCTGAGGTCCCCAAGACCTCAGAACTATGTGGAGTGATATCTGTAGGCAGGGGTGAAATTCTCAACAAACAAGCGCAGGTACTCGTATGCACAGCCGGGTGTAAAACATTTAAAAAATGGAGACAATTTGAGTGCCAATGAATACATTTATGAATACAAAATAAGCCTTAAAAAATAACTGATCAATTATAACCAATTCACCATAGACAAGGAAGCTGAAAATACTGAAAGGGTTGTATCCTCTGTATCCGTTGTATGATTCAGTCATGTACTGTAATATAACACTTAAGTTAAACCTTAAATGACAAGCATTAGAAAATATTACACTATGGGGAACTGCTGTAGAGAGGGAGTTTTGTTTCAAGATATCCTAAAAAAGGGATGATGTTATAAAAAATGGTATATAAAAAAACAACTGCTATGAAAAAATGATACATTGCATTGTGTACAAAGCATTATGTTTGCAAGCTTAAAAAAATAAATGATAGCTGTGCATATCATTTTACAATCTGTATTAGTTGTTTCCATTGACCCTTGTTCAAAATGTGGACCCTTATGCACCAATTGTGTAGTGTCACATTCTACATGGTGAACTACCTTGAATAATCTGATAATACTGTTTTTTAGTGTCAAAACATTATCTCTTCTTTATAATAGTGAGATGTGTGTACTGGTTTCATATTAATTGGCCATGTGGCCTCACTCTCTTATTCTCATGTAAGTGTTCTTGCAATGGAATAATTGTATTTTTTTTTTTATTGGAAAAAGCTGCTCAAGTAAGGCCTGTCTTAGCATGATTCAGATTCTCTAGTTTGCTTGATTGTGTGAATTCGTGATCCCCTACCCATCATTCTTGACAGGTGACAGCATTCTCCAAACCTGGTGCTGCTTGTTTTTCAGAGAGGGGAAATGGGCGAGGCCGTTTATCTGGTTTTCAGGGGAATTCCTCCATCGATTTCCAGCCACAGCATTCAGAGAGAGTAAACAGCAGCACAAGCCAGGCTCAGAGGGGCTTCCTTCCAGATTCTGTCAGATATGAAATTAAAATAGCAAATGGTCCTATAAAAAAAATGCTTTAAATACCTTTCCTGTAACCATTTTCGAAAACAATGCTTTTATGAATGACAAAGAAAAGATAATCTGAATTACTAGATGATTCTGGTGATTAATGGCTCAAAATAGGTCAGTCTTGTTCAAAATCAAGCAGCCAAACGTCCATAATCTCTGTTGCAATAAGGCCATAGGGAGAACAGTAACTACCTTTGTTCTAGAGTTAAAACAAATTGGCTGTCTTGGTAAACGTTTGCATAGTTGTGCGATGCAGCTAGTTGTCAAGCACACCTCCATGGTTGCAATGTTCTGCTGTCTGTGGGCCTTATCCAGACCACAATCTCTCTGTTGTGAGACCTGGTCAGACTTCTCAACATACTGAACAGAGAAAGACTAATTGTCTGGGCAAAATTATTGTTGCTTGGCAGCCTGAACAGTTATGGGGAGGTCTGTAGAACATATATACTAGACCATGACTCATTAGCCTTGATTTTAATTGTAGAGCATAATGGGAACTTTTATATAGTTTGTTTTGCGACCAACAGTAATTAATTATTTCAAAATTTTCTTATTATTGTTCCAATTAAAAATAATTGCATGCTGGAAAACTTGACTGATGAATACCTGTAAATGGTAAAATGTGTGTATTCTGCTTCAACGTTTATTGTAGCTTTTATAAAAAATAGTGTGAGAAGTTTGTATCAAAACTGCATGGTTTTCTTTTTTTTGTGTGTGTGTGTGGTGCGTGTGTCGTACTACACATTGCTTATTGCATTGTGTCTGGTGTGTATAGACATAAACACAGCTACGAAGGGTTAGGCCATTAAGTGACAGAAAGCTGCAGCCTATTTAATCCATTTAGTAATATTTATTGTTGTTACTGTAGAGCAAGCAGGTAGAAAGAAAGCATTGTTGGTTGACCAAACAAATCAAGTCATCCCGTTTCTCCTTGTCTCTGGTCATTTCCTCTCTCCCTCTAGGCTGCAGTCCTCTAGTTTTAGAGGACGGTATACATTTTTGTTGCGTGGGCAGGAGCACATAACTGCATCTGTGGTTCTTGGAACAGTGCTCCCAAAAGTGATAATATTGTACTTAAACTAATAGTGTGGGCTGTGGATTGCCTTTGTCATATTCCCCATTCTGAACAACAGAAAAGCAAGTTCTTTGTGCTTCATTGGCAGGGGCAAGCATAGCATTCCGTTTGTTCTCAAAAGATAAAGGCTTCTTTTTTAGTTGTTGATCCAACCCGAGTTAGGGAATACCAAACTAACTTGGCCCACACAGAGTTCTTTTTATGTCAGACCTTCTAATTCTGTCTAAATATGCACTGGGGTTTTGCCATTCCCATTCATATTGTGTTATTAGAGATAGCGATAGAGCATATTTTTAATGTACACTTCACAATAACAAGTGAGGTCTCTGATCCAAAACTAATATTTCTGTCATAGGCTACTTGAATCCAGTTCTCGGCATTTAATGCTACATTATTTTACCTGTGCATACTGAAGGTTTTTTTTTTGTTTTGTTTATTTTTTAAATATAAAACTTGTGCTGCTTCAAATACGGTTCTGTAGTATCTCCCTTTGATCCTTTTTATTGATTTGTTTTTATTTCTTTTTAGTTTTTAAGCATTTGGTAAGGGGTATCATTAAGCAATGGTATGAAGTTCCCTATTTCATATAAGCGATGGATGGTCATGAATTTTTAGTGGTCTTTGTAATGAAGCACACCATCAGCCCCCAGGCTTCATAAAACAGTGACAGCTCAGGCAGCTATACAGCTGGACCATTAATGGGGTGAGAGGTTAATTCACTTTTGATGGGTAAGAAGAGGACTTCTATTAAGCAAAGACCATTCAATGTGCTAAAACAGTACAGCGCTTGAGGGACTAAAGTATGAAGACTCACTTAAATTGGTGCCAGAAGGTCTGTTCTAGAGCACCACTAATGGTCAAGTAGCAACATATGGCGCAGTACTGTCGTATTCAGAGCTGGAAAGAATTGTAAATTATGTACAGTGTTTTTGTTAAACAGAGAACGGTACAAATGATGTTGAGGTAAATAACAACATATTTCTATGAATGTAAAATGTGTGGAGACAATATACTTTTAAAAACCTTAATGTAGGAACTGGCTTTTTTATGCCAAATGTTTTCTTTTTATCTCCAGAATCACAATTTCTAATTGCTTGATCCAACACTTTACGGCAACAAAGTCTGTCCGGCCTGTATTTCAAGGTTGAGCCTGACTTCAGTGCTGCCAATGTTATCAGCTTGTTTAGTTTGTGGCAATGTTAAAGTGTAAATGGTTACTTGTACAAGGGTAAGGAGTGCAGAGAGAGTGGTGTTATGCTGTTTCAGCTGGCAGTTGTAAATTGGGACATGTCCTCCTTTTTTAGCCAAACCACATAGTATTTGGCCCCACTGGTTCTGTATTTTTAGTCTTTTTTATTAATCCAGTGAAAAAATTGATGGGTCGGATGGGGGTGGGGGTCGGGTCATCTGACTGGCATGAATGAGGTACTGTAGACATGAAGGAATTATAAAGTAGGTATCTAAAACACTGCTATTTTATTTTAGTTTTATTTATTTATTTATTTATTTATTTATTAAATTTTATGCGCTGCTTCCAACCTAATTTCCTAGCAGCAAGCTGCTCGAGGCTAGTTGGATGGCTGCCACCGAAGCCATGGTCCATGGGGAGACACTGTGTGCAAAACAAGCAAGATTAAACATGCCAGACTTTCCTTATTAACACCGGCTTCAGATGTGTGAGCCGGTTAAAGCATTCGGCTGTCTACAAAGTGATTACGGGCATGCAATTAAATGTCACTTCATTTGATTTTCAGAAAACAAAAAATGCAGGTGGTGTCAGTCTAGGCTTGGCATGGAGCTAGGGCTGTGGATTGATGAAATAGAAAAGGCTCACGTTACTAAAAGCATTGAGTTGAATTGGAACGTTCTTTATCTGCAGCAAGGCTGTACCATGGCCTAAAGTTGTTAATCCCCGCTCAGTAGATTTTGTAAAAAAAACATCAAAGCAGCTAAAATAAATTTCAGGTGCTGTCCCAGATAAGGTTTCAAGATGATTAGGAATCACTAAAACGTTCCTTCAGTTTGTGGTTTTCTGTAAAACAATGAGAGGAAGATTGTAGGTACAGTAGGTAGGGTCTGAGGAGAAGAACATCATCATTTTCCATTTGGGATTCCTCTGTCAGGAAATATTAATACATAAATAGCAATGTGTCCTACAGCATTTCCTCTAATCAAAGTAGGGTAGCTCCCTGTTGGATAATGTACAGATTTATTTATTTATTTTTTTAAATAAATTCTTGCTACTTCTGATGCTACTGTTCTAAGAAAATGTTTTTTTAAGTATTTAAATATCTCAACAGTAAGAAGAAAAAATATTGTCTGACTGACCTTTTAACATATAATATTTGTATTATTTTGTCACTTGTTTGTTTTCATGCTGTGTTTTCATTGGGATGCAGACAAGCATTGCTAGTAAAGAGGAGGTTTGAAAGAAAGACATTACTGAACCCCTATTCTCAACTTAATACCTGTATGTGTCGTTTTCAAAACACACATCACATGCTCTCTGTTAGGGTAAATTATAATTGTTTGTATAAAGAATTCTCAATCAAGAACCCTCCTAAAAGATATACTATCCCTTTAGTATAAATATATAACATACAGTACTACACTGTTCTGTGCTGTTTTCATAGAAAATGCGGTACCCGACCCTCAGTCTCTGGGCAGCAGTGTGGAGTAGTGGTTAGGGCTCTGGACTCTTGACCGGAGAGTCATGGGTTCAATCCCCGGTGGAGGACACTGCTGTTGTACCCTTGAGCAAGGAACTTTACCTAGATTGCTCTAGTAAAAACCCAGCTGTATAAATGGGTAATTGTATGTAAAAATAATGTGATATCTTGTAACAATTGTAAGTCGCCCTGGATAAGGGCGTCTGCTAAGAAATAAATAATAATATTAACTGAAGAGTTACTGCATGCAACAAGACTCGTTATCAATGTACAGTACTTCTGAGCAGAGAAAATATCTTCTTTAAAATATCTTCTTTAAAATATCTTCTTTAAAATATGTTCTCACTAATGCACATTTCTGAATTAAACAATAACTAACGGAGTATGGGGTAAGATGTAGCCCAACAGTACATATAGCTCTTAAACTAAAGTTCAACCACCAGGATTGAGGTTGGAGCTGGCATATTAAGTATGATCAATGTGAATGACATCACTTACGGTTAGTATGTACAGGATTGTTCATGTGAACCTCAGGATCTAGAGATCTGCAGATGTTGCCCACATCTTCTCACATAATTTAAAAGAGCTTTGGGCAGAGTACACTGACCCAGAGCCTGAGAGTTTATGGGTCTCTAATTCTTCCAATCTGTTTACTATTTCAGGAGCAAGAGGAAAACAAAGGCGCAACCAGCTGGCCTGAGTTTTACATCGACCAGTTGAACTCCATGGCTGCTGTGAGTATTTTTATACTTTATCTAATTGTGTTGTAGAACTGAAGGGCCAGTGGAACCAATGCATCACCACGAAGGCTGATGAAGTGGTGTCATTAGACAAATATGTTGTGTGTAACCCTGTCACACGGCTAGCTGAGTGGTGACGTCAGAACCCGGAAATGAATAACACACAGACAGATGAAATGAAATGATGAAGGCGTTTGCTTGCGCCGGTTTATTATTTACGGAAAAATAAAAGGTTTTAACAAACACAAAACACAGGACACAGCACTTACGCCAAAATAAATAGACAAACAAAAAGGACTAACATTTAAACAAACGGTGGATGCACAGACAAACAAACACGATGAGTTTTAAACAAGTATCAATTATTATTTTAGTTTATTTCCCTTAACTTTACCTCCTTCTCCACACCCGTTCTCCACTCACCAAACACACAACCCCGAGTGAGTCAAACATGCATCTATATATACTGTTGTGCTGGGATTCAATTACCAATTAATTATTCACTTGAATCCCAGCACGTGAATTAATTCTGTGCAACCCCGTGCTCACATACTATACTTTAAATGCACGTGCAGTGATGTGCAATCCCGTGCCTAAATACAAATATACAATTTAAATCACACGTGAAACACAGACCTGTTTATATTCCGTGTACCAATCTCTATAAACCAACATTAACACACGCAACATACAACACATAACACACAAATGCACACAGGGATGGGGCACATTGCCACAAACCCCTATTTACTATATTGGGAAACAGTCATAAATGCAACCATACTAACCAATTAGTTTAATGTATTTTCATATGAACACTGAGCATGGCTTTTGGGTATTCTGTATGGGGATAAAGAATATACATGAGAACAAATATATCACAATATATAGAATGTTATCGGTGTCTTTATGTAACCACAAATAGAATATCTACATTTCTTGACTTTGTTTTGATTTTTGGTATACCTGGATAGCAACCCATAATGATGAACATGGCTCATAAAAACATTGTACAGACCAGCCTACAGTACAAAAACCCATTTCAGGACATTTATTTCTTTTGTGTAACAATATACAGCTGTTAATTGTGAGAATAATTGCTGCTATTTCTGAATAACAAAAGATTACTCAACTCGATTGAACCAATTCTCTTCATCCCCTACAACGCACATGCTGTAAAATACCAACCCCAGAAATCCACCAACAATTAAACAAACAGCAGGAAAAGGTTGTAAAAAAAAACCCTTAAAATTAAGTGAAAAGCTCATTTTGTTGCAGATGATCTAATGGAGCTTGGGTTTTCCATAGTTGAGCTAATGGGAGTCATTGTTTAGTTCTGCTATGGAAAGGTGGATTAGGGATAATGCTCTCTGACGGACATTTTTTTTATTAAATGTACTGTAGTAAACCATTACAAATCAACATTTTACAGATGGCAGAGAAATGTACCGTTTGACCACATTCACTGCTTAAATCCCATTGTGCTTTGTTTTAATTTTGTAAAATGAGATTCTCAACAGAGAGCTCCATTCTGCCTGTTATCAAAGCTGTCAATTTTTTTCATGGCACCCAAACTAGTCTGATAGAAATCACTTGGGAAGCTGCTGACAGGCCCTGTTAGCTACCGTTGACAAGGTCAACTGACAAGGTCAGCTGTTAAGGTCACGTCTTTGTGGTTATCTGAATACCTTAATGTTCGCCTTGATGATTTTATAGTAGTTTATTAAAGTGTGGATAACATAGTGATTAGAACAATAAGACCATAGTGTAGAGTGCTATGAATTAGGATCCCAGTTCTTAATGTCTATGTCCCTTTTTACAGTGGTAGTCCACTGTCCATTCGTACAGGTAGTACTATTAATAGTCCCATTATACAGAAGTTAGGCTTTCATGAGTAATGTTTTTTTTATAACTTAAAAAAGTAAATTAAGAAAACATGATGCAGTACATCATAATGGGTATATCAGGAAGATTGAATGCAGCTGTTTATGAGCAAAGCCTTAGGGTTTTTTTTAATTACATTTCTGTTTGATTTCAATGTGATTGATGATGTAGTATTCCTTTTGGCCTGGTTGACATAGCATATTAAGTATCACTTTCAAGGAATATTGTACAAAAGCCCCTTTCTTCCAGTAGTTTTAATTTTACATTAACCATTGGAATTCAGTTATTGTATCTACACGTACATTATGATTGTGTGTGAGCAGGGGGTTAGTATTCATTACAACCAAACTATTACTTTCAGATAACTAACCAGACATTACAGTAGAATAACAACCGAAACAATGATACACTAATGAGGGAACAAAATGCCGTATACTTGTTTTTTTGTGGGGGGTGGAAGGGTGGGATTCATTAGTATCAGCATCTGTATTTATCAAAGTTTCAGCTGAAGCATATGTAAGCTGTAAATGGGTTCTAGCTGAGTGGAGAGCATTCCAGTGGGAAGCCACTAGGAAGCTGAAAGATTTCCTGCCATATTCAGAACACATATGTGCGATTTTCAAAACTTACTACTTGACACTCCAGCTACAAAAATAAAAAAGTAATGTTTTCCTTTATAGGCTCTGTAATTACCGGTGAATTAAAGTATGAAGTCAATTAGCAACATCATTTTCGTGGACATGGAGTCAGCTGTGCCCAGGCCAGTCGCCAACTGAGCCAGGCCATTGATCGGAACATTTTAAAAGTGAACTTCTAACAGATTAGCCAAGTGTCTTGATATAAGAATAAGTGATCTACCACATAGACTCAAGGTTCCTTTTGTTTTACTGTCAATACACATCAGGGCTTTTTATGGGGCTGGCAGAGGCTTACTAATATAGACACATTGGCTGATCTACTGGGCTTTCTTTCACTGCTTCTCCTGCACATAAAACTGACCCAGATTTTATATATATATATATATATATATATATATACACACACACACACACACATGATATATATATATATATATATATATATATATATATATATATATATATATATATCTCTTAACAGAGGTATAATGAATTTATTTACCCTTGGTGCAAAAACAGTAGCGTTTTACGGAATCTCTACCAATCAAACATGGTTTGTCAAAATATTCCAGCAGCTAAATTAATTCTTATTTGGGTTTTAAATCATGACACTTGGTGGTGTAAAAACGTAGCTGTATCATTGGTCATGAGTAACACACATTGCTCAAATGCCTGGAGTCTGAGATTAGCCCAGACACAGAGTGAATTTGATTCTTTAGCACAGATGAGGAGTGAATTTGATTCTAGCTTCTCAGTAAGCCAAAAACAATTTTCGGTTTCAGGCTGTTTTATTAGTATATTTAAAAAAAAAAATAAATAAAAAAAAAATGAAGACGGTCTTCTATCTGTAGCTTTTCTCTCTGTTTATAGTCTCCAGGTGTATAACAACACTGATTGCAATTCAAGTGGGGTAAGGTTGTAATAAATATTCATATCACTGCTGTTTTAAATGCAGAGTTCGTACAGCAGGAGATAACATGCTTTTGCAGGGTGTGCAGGCGGCTGGATTTTCCAGTACAGTGCACTCTCTGATTGTTGACTTCATCCTCCCTGAAAATCCCTCAAGGACAAAAATGTTGGAGGTGGGGTAGGGGGGCTTCCTATTCTTAACAATGGGAATTTTGCTTCAGGGAAACGATTATAATACATTTCAAGACTGGATTATGTTACGAAAATTGAGGAAATTAATTACCAAGCAGAGTTTACAATCCAAGTTTTATGGGGCATAGCAGATGTTCAAAGGGAAGCTGTGTTGTAGTATTTTATTGGCCTGCATCACTCTAAAGTTTGAGGGACTTCTAGATGTTACACTTCTAACTTCAGCCTGCAGGGGTCACTTGTAAGGAGTGCCCAGTCGGGTTTTACAATATCATTATTCTACTACTGTAATAACAATAATATGAACTTATGCTTGTCAAGTGACCCCGGAGATTGGTTGTGCCTCCATGATACATCAACAGTCGCTTGCACAGTTTGCATTCAATATTTTCTTTGGTTGTATGGGCATTTAATAAAAAAATCCCTAAACAACAGAGGGTTTTCAAGTCTTTTCTTTCAATACAGCTTACACTATACAACGCTTTGCTGTAGAGATGGCAAATGAAGGAATTAAAGGTTTGCCTCTGGATAACACGAGATGGAGGGGGGAGGGGCAGAGGGTGCTCAGTTTTTTAAATTGAAATTATTAGTGTTAGGCAGCGTATATATTGTGTATGTTTCAAACATATTCTACCATAGCACTTTTCTTACACTGTCTTATACACTAGGTATTCAGTACATATTTTACTGAAGCACTACAACCGCTGTAGGTACCCCCTCAGTGCTTTGGATACTATACCCTGCTCCATACACGGCAGCGGCACCATATAGAGTTGCTACGTATAATTATTTGTTAGTGGATTTTAATACAACAACTTTTGTTTAAGTAATATATATTATACAAATCAAAAGATCGAATTTTAGACGTGAGTGACATTTAATGTGTGATTTATAGTATTCACAGATTGTTAAACATTGTTTCTGATAAGAGGGGGGAAAAAAAAAACACAGTGCATGAATGGTGCCTGACGAACCTTCGAAGGTTTAAAACAATCTTAGAATTCCTGGCTAGCGAACGGACCTTCGAACCTTCTAACACAGCCCTAATATTTTTAATGACTACAACTAGAGCTCTGTCTAGGATAAGTAATTGTAGTGGTCCATTCTTCCAGAGTATCAAAGGAATATCATTTTGATGTGTAGTAGTTGTTTAACTTCTATTCTTTCTTTTCGACAGAGAAAGACTCTTCTTGCCCTAGAGAAAGAAGATGAAGAGGAGAGAAATAAAACGATTGAGAGTCTGAAGACGGCACTCAGAACACAGCCTATGAGGTATTTTGGCTGTTCTTGGCCATTAATTAATGTGGTGACAAAAATAACATTACAGTGGAAATGCCACGGAAAGAATGGTCTTGAATACTGTCCTTGGTGGTCTTCTGTTAGTCTTGGAAAAAGAAGTGCTACCATTGATTCCAGTTTCCAGTAATGGCTTCCTTGTTTAATACCAAGCGTTTAAGATGTAATATGAATATATGTGAAGATTACAGCGACAGAGCTGTAAGGAGTAAAAGCTGAGCTCTGTTATTTTTACCTGCTTAAAATGCAAGGGTTTGCAGCCCCTGATGAATACCAACATCTAAAGTTTCCAGCTAGCAAACTTTATTTTTATTGTGTCATGCTGGTCACTTTAGTACTGCCTGCGGGTTTTTTTTAAATTGGTGATTTGATGAGTATTAGGGAGCAGTTCGATTTCACTGGGGACAGTTAATTATTAAATGCTTACTCATCACTGCTGTCTAACTACCACTCCATTAATATATCTGGCATTTCATTAGGATCCCATTTATTCTGACATAGTGTGTGTTCGAGTGTATATGCTGTGTACTGCTGTACTAAATGGGACTTGAAGTTACGTTTCAGAGATTAAATAATGCGGGCCAGTTGAACAATAGCCTCTCCCCTCTCCAGGAACAATGTTGAGAGGCATGCTGAACTGAATTTCATTCCTTTGTAATTGCAGGTTTGTCACCAGGTTTATCGACTTAGATGGCTTGACATGTATCCTCAACTTTCTAAAAAGCATGGACTATGAGACCACTGAGTCTCAGATACATACCTCACTGATAGGATGCATTAAGGCGCTCATGAATAACTCTCAGGGCCGGGCTCACGTACTATCTCACACAGAGAGCATCAACATCATTGCTCAGAGTCTCAGCACAGAGAACATCAAGACCAAGGTGGCGGTGTTGGAAATCATGGGAGCTGTGTGTCTGGTGCCAGGGGGCCACAAGAAGATCCTCGAGGCCATGCTACATTACCAGAAGTTTGCTTGCGAAAGGACTCGCTTCCAGGTATGCTACATGACTGACCTAGAGGAATGAGCATGTCTATTCGCTACAAATCATAAAATTAAGAAAAGTAAGTGTTTTTTTTCTAAAACAATAAAATGTTTGTGCATTAGCCCTAAGCTTTTCAACAAGCCTTTTACTCTACGAAAAAAACGAAATAACATGTGCTCCAAAATAACCTGTATCTACAGGGTGAGGTGCTAGTTTTATCCACCATGGCTGCCATATTTTTGTTTTATAATGTGGACACATGTTCAATAGGAATTTGGATGAGAATTTGTGAAACTCCAGTCACATCAGCCTGAAATAGTACCAACTCTGTATCATCACTCTAGACTAATTTTGTTTTATTTTTTGTGCACCCACCAAAATTTTGTCCATCTATAACTAAGTTTATTTATAGAACACTATTTGCTGTATTTTAGACATTATTGAATGACCTGGACAGAAGCACAGGGAGATACAGGGACGAAGTAAATCTGAAAACAGCCATCATGTCCTTTATCAACGCAGTTCTTAGCCAAGGAGCTGGAGCGGTAAGTGTTCTACACAACTTGTTCCTGAAATTTGTTCATGTTTACCCTTTTGGCTTTTCAGTTGTAATGCAACTCTGCTGGTCTTTCTTTGCAGGTAAGCCTTGAGTTCCGCGTCCATCTCCGGTATGAATTTCTCATGCTGGGAATCCAGCCAGTTATAGATAAATTGCGTTCCCATGACAACGCAACATTAGATCGGTAAGTCGCCTGCTTTTCTTTCAGTCTTTCAAAGGCCCAGACCCTTGATCTTATGTACTCAACATTGCACACCAACTTTGTGATTTCCCTTTTTTTCTGACGCTTTTGATTATAATTTAGGCATTTGGATTTCTTTGAAATGCTGAGAAATGAAGATGAACTGGAATTGTCGAAACGATTTGATGCAGTAAGTTCATCAGCAATTTGTTCTTTTTTTATACTACACGGTGAAATAGCATTTAAGACTTATCAGTGTTTTCACTCCACCACCCCATCCTGTCTGTCTGTTTAGGTCCACATAGACACGAAAAGTGCTAGCCAGATGTTTGACCTCATTAGAAAGAAGATGAACCATACAGAAGCATACCCGCACTTTATATCTGTTCTACACCACTGTCTCCAAATGCCTCGTAAGTATACCTTTTCCATTCTTTTGTTCCATTTTCATTACAAACGAGTACCAATATGAACCCAATATGCTTTTTTAAATATTTTCTCCCAATAAATAGCAAATAAATACTTGATAGATGTGTTGCTTCTAGAAGCTGTAATTGTCTAGTTTCTTATTCTGCCAGTACATGTTTCTTTTTTAATAATTGTACTGACAACCTTCTCAATTGTGAATTGCGTAGATTCTCAAATCCCAACTACTGGATAAACCAACATGCATGTTTTTTTCTTCTTAAACCCTTCACCACTTCATAGTAAATGTGAATTTGTTTATACCTTCTTATTGGGATCTTGTGTTTCTTCCTTATGGTTTAAAAGGTTATAATAATGATGAGATTTCTATATGAAATTTGATAACATTCCTACCCCCAGATAAGAGAAGTGGCAACACAATGCAGTACTGGTTACTCCTTGATCGAATAGTACAACAGATTGTCCTTCAGAATGACAAAGGTCACGATCCAGATGTTGCACCGTTAGAAAACTTCAATGTAAAGAATGTCGTTCGAATGTAAGTAAAGTCTTCTCATTTGTTTCACCATAAAGTACTGATGATGTATTCTTTAGTTGTACCATAATGACACTTACACATTACTAACCCTGCATGGCTTTGTCTGTATCTTGAAAATGTCTTTTTATGAGTTCTGGTCATTTCTATTATTCAAATCCCAAATAAAATCTTTCATATGAATCTTCCCGGTGAACAAATGCCTGCTGTAGACATCAAAGACCTGCTTGCATGAACTGTCCATACTCAACTGATGTCGTTATTATCATCACTTAAGTTACAAACATTTGGTGCAAATAGCGCCAATAAAATAATGAAATCTTGGCCTACCTGAACTGAGCTTTATTTTAGTTCTTCTAAGCAATGGAGCTCATGCTCCTCATTTAATAACTAGAATAGCAAAACCTTCATCTGCATACATGCTCCATTTCTTAGTCACAACTTAAGTCCCAAAACACTTGAACCAAATGTTAATTCTGGACCAGTGGTCTGTTGGAAGCAAAACCAGTAAAAACAGCACATGTGTGAATTTAAAGCTCTTACTTTATGTCAAATGTAACTTTTTTTCCATGTTGCCTCAGGCTGGTTAATGAAAATGAAGTCAAGCAGTGGAAAGAGCAGGCAGAAAAAATGAGAAAAGGTTAGTCGTACAAAACAGTTTTAAATAGGTTTAAAAACCATGTATTCTGTGCTAGATCTGGATAGTGATTTCCTTCCATCTTAAACAGAACACAGTGAACTGCAGCAGAAGCTAGAAAAGAAAGAGAGAGAGTGTGATGCCAAAACCCAGGAGAAGGAGGAGATGATGCAGACCCTCAATAAGATGAAAGAGAAATTGGAGAAAGAGGCTTGTGAGCACAAGCAAGCCAAACAGCAAGTGTCTGAACTCTCCACACGGCTGCATGATCTTAGCACCGTAGGTTTTTTTTTTTTTGTTTGGTTGGTTTTTTCCAGCGGTATTCTTCTGTCTGCCTTACTATTGCAGGGGAAAAAAAGCTAATATGCGTCGCAATAAGTTGATGATTAGATCGAAATGGTGCATTCCCAAGTTAAAAACATGTTGAATAATGTATTTATTCATAGCTCTGCTTGAGATGTGCATACAATTTCCATGAAAGCTACAAACTTCAGGGTGATCAATAGTTTATGATTTAGACTGACCTTCATTTTATTAAAATGTATTTAATTACAGAAAGGTTACGCTCCAGTGTTTGTGTACTCGCCAACTCTCAATAATAAAGGTTTTGCGCCAGTGTCTGTCATAACTGAAATGTGATCTCTTTCTCATTCAGAGGGCTAGTTTCTCCTCCATCCCTGGTGGGCCCCCTCCTCCCCCAGGAGCCCCAGGTGGCCCCCTGCCTCCAACCCCTCTACCATGCGGCATTCCTCCTCCACCCCCTCTTGGGGGAATGCCTCCACCACCCCCACCACCAGGGGGCCCTCCTCCTCCTCCTGGACCTCCACCCCTTGGAGGGGCACCCCCCCCACCTGGAGCACCCCTGGGACCTGCAATGAAGAGGAAGAACATCCCACAGCCGTCCAACCCCCTCAAGTCTTTCAACTGGGCCAAACTCCCTGAGGTGAGTTCTGCTACGTAAATCTGAGCTTTGAGATGGTTGAATGTCGAAGGTTGGATGCCTCTGAATGTATTACCCATACACTTAACAGAAGGACACTTCCTTGACGCTGCTTTGAGTCAATGCATGTCAAGGCCATGGAAACACTGTCAACAGCTTTATGGTAGGATTTGTATTGAAACAAATGCAGGGCTCCAAATGTTTATCTGTTACCTATGCCATTAAATGTTTTTGTTTCCTGCTTCTTTTTGTTTTGCCCACAGAATAAATTAGAGGGAACTTTGTGGACTGAGGTTGATGATGCTAAAGTTTTCAAGGTGCTTGACCTTGACGACATCGAGAAGACATTCTCTGCATATCAGAGGCAACAGGTATAGTGGTATTGCATTGAACCAGAAGTGATTGACACATAGGAGTTTTATATCCTGTTTCTACTAAATGCTTCGAATGACCACTTCATGCAAAGATATCCATTGGCCATGCTTGATTATATTAAGTCATGACCACTGAATATTTAGCCTTTGTGTATTTGTGATGATATATCACTGCCTTATGTTGACAATGCACCTGTCATTTTAATTACAAATTGGAATTTTCTTTTTTAAACTACTAAAACTTAAATGGCTTTAAGCTAAATATAAAGCATCTGCATGACTAAACATTACACAAACCTTTTCATTGCTTTTTAGTTCATTATCATGCCCTTGCAAAAACAGTACAAATACAGTGTTTTGGAATTAGTAACTGTTTTATCCAGTTCAATGCAGTGGTACTGCATGGATATAAAGGGTATTTTGAAGTTGCCATATGCAGATACTGCATTCAGGATACTAGTATTAGCAGTGAAGTCCTTTTTTGTAAGGGTTAGATTAACGATTAACATTAATTAAGAAGCTAGTGTTCTCTTAGGATCTGGAAAAAGTACTGCTGGAATTTCAGCAAATTCATTTACAGTCACCTTCAAGAAGTAATATGCAACATTTAAAATTAAAATGACCAAATCAGTTACTGGACACCCTTTTTGCTTCTTCCTAGGAAGAACACTAGCTATATATAGAATCAAAACTACTTGATTTAGACAGGTGTACATCTTGGATTATTTAACCTCTTCAGTACCATTGCTTTTTTGAAGTCGTATCCAATTGCACTGACTTTGATGTACTTTCATAATAAGGTATGTTATTACTATAACACAAGCTTGTTCTACTTTTCTACACAGCAGTATTAGAATATAAACCCCTATCATCTGACAACAATCAAACTGAATTGTGAAAAAATTAAGTGTCTTAGGTATAAAAATGAAGTGGAAGTCATAATACATCCCAAAAGCTGAATGGCAAAGATGCTTGCAAATCTTCACCACATATGCCATTTTTATTTATAAACAATGGTACTAGGGGGGTTCAATTTTATTACCTTTTTTTTCATAGAAAATGGCAACATATTTAAAAAAATAATAATTTGCATGGCTACACTGCTGCATTCACAGACTTAGTCATTTTTATTTCCTAAGATCCCAGTGCATTTCTCATCAATCACTCGACTAGTTGGATTTGATTTGCTGAGGCTGGCGGTTTATTTTGCTTTGATTCACCAAACTGCATTCTTTTAATAAATGCTGCTTCTTCCTTGCTCCTTGCCTGCATTTTAGGACTTCTTTATGACCAATAACAACAAACAGGTGAGTGTTTTCTAAATATTAACACAGTGGCGTCTTTGTCAGTGTCATTGAAACTATTTGGATAAGACAAGTTCATCATGTACTGATCAGAATACAGTTTCGGGGGGCGGGGCGGGGCGGGGGGGGGGGGGGAGAGCTCAGTGTTGGTATCTCTGTCTAATCTTATCTGTGTTCAGTGACCTCAATTATTAGCACTCATTTTATCTTTCGTAAAAGCAGAACAAAAATACTGGCTGTCTGTCTCTGTCTGATTTGTAACTTTGCGTCTGTTTAACCATCAAGCATTTAAAAAATGTTATGAAAGCAATTAGACACCAGCTGTACATCATGGGCTATCCTGTGTGGAGTTAGTGTGGAGTAGTGGTTAGAGCTTTGGACTCTTGACCGGAGGGTCGTGGGTTCAATCCCAGGTGGAGGACACTGCTGCTGTACCCTTGAGCAAGGTACTTTACCTAGATTGCTCCAGTGAAAACCCAACTGTATAAATGGGTAATTGTATGTAAAAAATAATGTGATATCTTGTAACAATTGTACGTGGCCCTGGATAAGGGTGTCTGCTAAGAAATAAAATAATAATAATAATAATAATAATAATAATAATAATAATAATAATAATAATAATAATAATAATAATAATAAAAGGCTGTCACTTTGCTAACCTCCACCTGCACCCCAGGTATATCTGGGCCTCCAAGAAATCCTCCCAGTATACCCCAACACAAGCTGCTGCTTCTTGGGTGTTTTCCTCTGAGGAACATGATCATCCCTACAGTAGATATTAGGCTTTTCTTTTAGAACCAACAGGGATTCAAAATGAGTCTAGAAAAAAAAAATATTCTAGCCATATTACAGATGATAAAGAAGAAGCAATCTTAATGTTGAAATATATTTAGTATTTAGAATTGTCAAGCCCATTTTAATCTTGATCAATAATATATATATATATATATATATATATATATATATATATATATATATATATATATATATATATATAATGTCTCCTTTGTTTTTGTGTGTGTTCAGTAGGATCAGCTTTGTTTATTCCAACATCTCTCTCCACAGAAAGAAACGGATAACGATGACACCTTGGGCTCAAAGAAGGTTAAGGAGCTGTCTGTGGTAGATGGAAGGAGAGCTCAGAACTGTAATATTCTTCTGTCCAGGTGAGTTTGCAGCTGAAAGTAACGTTGCGGTGTCCCACAATCATGTTCAATGTACACTCAAATATGATTCTTGGGCAAACGTTTACTATATTGCTTCACACTTGCGCCTGTCTGTACTCCACTTCATTCGATACCATTTGTCTTAACAGCTGTTTACGTTACCCTAGACAGTTTTAGCTATAGGCAGACATGTAGGCCACTCTGTTACACTGTGAAATAAACAGCCATTCTCTTACCACTGCCTGCAACAGCAGGTGGGTGTGGATGCTATATGCAAGTCCCATCTGGGAAGCAGAATAAAGTTTGAAATCAAGCTAGAAAAAGGTTTAAAAAACATCTGGATACTTTAAACAAAGTTATTTCCATCATCATGACATCACTGTATTTTGATGACCCTGCTAAAATTGCTTTAGTACTACTACAGTATACCATAGTACTACTGCTATATACTATAGTACTACTATAGCATACTATAGTTCTTTTTTGGCAAGGGACTCCCTGTATAAGAAGGCTTTGTGTAGTTTAGCTGCCGGTCTGTATTCAGTTTGGTGTCAACCTCTACAAAGCGGGTCTATACCTTTTATGGTTAAAATGTATTGCGGACAGATGGTTACCTTATTGTATTTCTGTGTCCACTGTTATAGCTAATGCCTGGTTGCAATTGTTATTTACCATTTAAATGCTGTTTATCTAAGCACATTCCTTCCCTGCAAAAGCTGCTGTCACAGGGCTCTAAGCTGTTTACTTGCCTTCTCGTTGTCAAAGCACAACAGTCCACTAGCCTGACTTCACAATTAAAGAATGTAGCATTTATGTAAACCTTTGAGTTTTATATAACCAGAAACCATTTGTCATATCTGAAAACATGTTTACATTTCTCTTTGGGCCAAGAATCTTATTTAATCTTTACATATGGGGTTAAAGTTATCCCAGGCCCTTCTTTTCTTTGCATGGTTCCCACTGTTGTTTCCATAGCAGCATACACAAACAGGATTCCATTTGCTGATTCCCAACTTAAGTTACTGCACCTATTATTTTATATTGTCATGTCTGAAACTAGGATTTTCGTTATTTAATTTCCTGTGTTTAGAAACAGGAATTTTAAAATAAATTATAAAACAGATTCCTGAAAGTCATAGAAATAAACCAGTAACTTATTGAATCTTCCTGTTCATTTCTGCAGTACCTAATAAAGGAAAGACAGTTACTGCCTTTTCTTTCACTGTACAAAAGTCTATCCACAGAAGGGCAATCAGTTGCTTGCTTTTAATTTATAGTCCCCTTAGGAATTTTACACAGAGGTGGGCTTCATCAAGTGAAAGAGATTCTGCTCATTACTACTGCACTGGGGAGCAAGTTAGGACTCGATGACTCTTTTTGTGATTGAGTCCTGTGGTATTTACCTTGGCCAGTAAAAATGTGCTAGTTTAGACAGGACCAGGTAACTTCGACAGCTGTGATCAACACGGTTGAGTCACGTCACTCTACAGGTGAATACATTTCTGTACTTGTAAAGGCTTTCAGAAGCTGAGCAGCAGTTCAATGTGTTGCAACTCCAACTATATATTTTTTTTTAAGTTAAAATATATGGTACAGTAGAAGCTGTTTTTTTTAGGTTTTTTATTGATTTATGTTGCTTTTTATAATAACATCACCTTGATTTTAAATAGTTCTATAAAAAGTTACTTTTTGTCATACTCCTACTTTTGAGCTTCCTGTTGTCAAAGCTGGGATAATTTATTACAAACCAAGTAACCAAGTGCCATTTGAGTGGGTTCAAGTCCTTTCTGGTAAAAAGTATTTTAAAAGTACAAAATGACAATCTGAACCCTGGTAATAATAATAATAATAATAATAATAATAGACAATGTATCTGGAATCTGTAAGTTAACACATATGGGAGAAATAAAACCCCCAAAATATGTTGTTTTATTGGATAAATATTTATGTTCTTATGGAATTATGTAACCACTTCTTGCATACACCTAGACATTACACAATTGTTCATAGGAATACCAATGCAGAACCAGGGGAGGGTGTGTACTAGGATTGTGTAAACCCAGGCTTGTCTAGGGCAGCTCTGTTTTAAGGTTTGCATTTGAAGGACAGCTGGGTGAATCTGTGTATTAGAGACTTGGCTGTCTCCATGTCTGTATTGGTATGTTTGAGGCTGTGTTGCTACATAATTCAGGGATCATTCTTAAAACTGTCAGGTTTTGCAACTACTTGTGATTGTTGTTAGACAATGTAGTGGATCATAGCTGGTCTCTCCCTGGGCAGAATCCTGATGCTGCCAAAGAAATCCCAGAGCTGGCTATTTACTATCCTCTGTTCTGAATTGCAATACAGTATAGTGTAGGCATAAGATAGAAAGGTTGACCTAAAAGAGAGAAATGTAAAGAGATTACCCCTTTCAGATTAATTGTATATTATGTTCATTGGTATTTCAAGATTATTGATATTCTACAGTATATTGAGACAATAGTATGTTTCGTGTTGCTGTCTTCAGTCAAGGAGGTACAGTATAACAAATATTCATAAGCTAAGTTGACCCAAGTTGTTGCCTACTTTCCTGTCATATGATTATACCAAGACAATTAATGTACTTTACCTTGATTTAAGGTGGATTTTAGCTGATAAAAGATATTATGTTTTCATTTTAAGGTAAGGTAATGTGTTGCCTACAAGCATTTCACAGAATTAAATAAAACTGGACCTGATTCCCTTATCTACTATAGATGTAGCATTTAGAGGAATAAAAAAACATAATTGATGGATAAAAATGTGGAGTTGCTGTATTTTTTTAAATAAATAAATAAATAAATAAATAAATAAATGCAAATGCAATCATTATAAACCTGGTTTGCAGCAAACCAGTAATGTGCTAATGATTGTTAATGATATAATACATTTTGAATGTCTGGCTGAGTGGAAAGTGACATTTAATATGAAAAATAAAAAGATGTCCATGATTTATGATTAGAGTGCTTCTTAACCAAACTGCCTTGAATTTGAATTCATAATGCTGTCTGTTTATAAGGCAAGTTCTCTCAAGTAGCTTCACAACTTTGGCACAACCCTTTTAAGCCCAATGGCGTTGATAGCTCAGTGTTGGACTGCAGTCGGTGTGGCTCCATTGCTCCGTCTGCATTTGATCCACAGTGAATGTGTTCCAGAGTGAATATCCTCTTTTGTGTACTACACCATAGAAACAACTGCCTATAACAAAAGTTGTGTTGTTGATGGTACTGCTAAACCAATACTTGTTAGTGTAAATAGCAGTGGCTAAACCCACAGCGACAGTACTTCAATCCCTTTACCAGCAAGTTAAGAAAAAGTGTTTGAGACAGACAGACAGTGATTTGAACTGTAGTAAAATGAGGATCTTTCTTGTGCCAATTTTTGATTCCTGGTGTTTTTTTGTCTTTCAGACTGAAACTGACAAATGAAGAAATCAAGCGTGCTATCTTAACAATGGATGAGCAGGAAGATCTTCCAAAGGATATGCTTGAACAGGTGTGTTGAGACCTCTTTACAGACTTGCAGAATAACAATTTACAGGACAACACCAATTTTGATAAGCAGTCCTCTTTATTTATCTTTCACAGCTTCTGTCATGCACACATAGCAGTTTAACCATACAGCATTGGCTTGTTGGCTGATCATGAACATTTTCCATTAGAAATATTACTCCTGGCCTAAAAGTAGATCTTGCTTTTGCAGCTATATGTTAAAAAGAGGTGTGTCTGGCACACACGCAGCTGTGAACAATTTGATTTATACCAGCTGAAAGTTGTGCATTTTTTGTTTCCAAAATTCATTAAGTGATTCTAACCGTTTCTAATTTGGAATGAAACTCCTTTTTATGCAGTCAAACCTTTATTTAGAATACAAATAAAATGTACTGCAATGGTCATTGTAAAACAAGTATACCATAAAATATCTTGAGAAATTTGATGAAGTTATTAGTACCAGAATCTGTGTACAGTATACAACCACTGCAATACCCATGTCTTCCACACTTCACATATATTCAAATAGATTATTCTCCTCTCTTCAAAAACAGGGAAAAGATTTTATTAAACAAAATGTTTCACAAGTGCAGTGGCATCCATTTACTACCAATGAAGGATGACTGTGTTGGAGAAATTGTTAATTTGAACCATACTGATGCATATTTTATCCACCACTCCATAGTCACTCATTTTAGAAAGTCGTCTTGATGACAGTTAACGCAAATTACTTTCATCATTGGAATCCTTTTTCTAGCATTTTTGGTGGACCTGCTTCTCCAGATAAAAGTAAAAATTATAGACGCGCTGCTCTTGTGTCCAACTGTGTGCCTGTTCAACATGTGATGTAAACGGAAGTGATGTGATCAGCAATTGTATTGGATTTTCTGAAGACGAGGGACAAAATCCTTTCAATCCAGCATTATACTAATCTGCTTCACTGGAAAACAAGTTTAATAAAAATAAATATATTTTTTTAAATAAATAAATAAACATAACAAATGATGTTGCTCTAAGTACACAGAGCCTGCATGTTGGTGCCTCTTGTCATTAACATATAAT
Source organism: Acipenser ruthenus (assembly GCF_902713425.1). Lineage (NCBI taxonomy): Eukaryota > Metazoa > Chordata > Actinopteri > Acipenseriformes > Acipenseridae > Acipenser > Acipenser ruthenus. Next base: position 25,316,373 of record NC_081206.1, read on the forward strand.
CTTTGTATACATGTTTCTGATAGTTTGAAAATGTTGGATGACATGACTGGGTTCTTTAATTACCAGGCCACACTAGCAATCTAGATATCGCATACCAGTGGAATAGCATGCTATGCAGTTACATTGTTGATAAAGCTGGGGTCAGGAAGATGAAAGGTTGTCATGCCATGGGTTTATATGGGTGAGGCAATTAAGCTGAAAATAAGTGCAAGATCTGCCCTTACAGTGACCACATCCTTTATAAACATAGCTCAGTTAAACAGCCTTAATATAGTTTCAGTGGGGGGTTGGGGCTAAGTGACTGGATTAAATGACCTAATGGAAGTTCAAGTTTTTGCAAAATATTCTGTTTTAGATAATGAATTACTTTTATGACAACAGGGAATTTGAATTAAAAACAAAAAAGTGACCATTATGCACATGCATTGTACTCATTGAGTCTTCAACATTAACTTGAGTGTAGGCACTCTTAGCATGGGGTGTGTCCATTTCAAAGCAGTCAGAGAGGAAGCAGACTTTTTTTAACAAATAAATGCAAATTACCTATTTTGCTATGGTGTCATCAAAAGATGGAACAAGAACCACATCACACAGTCAAGCAATCAGTTAGTCTCACTTTTTAAATGGACTGGATCAAAGTGCTACAAATCTCTTTTTTTAAGTTATGTTTAACAAGCTGTACTGTCGACACTAGGGGAAAAATCCAAACTTTTGCCTTATTTGGGGAAGCTCTCCATCAGGTACATTCAGCAGCAAAATGGTTACATTTACAACTATAGTATCAGCCTAACTATTATCATTATGATGTTTAGCAATTTTAAATAAATTTGGTCCCCAAGTCAATAATTGCATACCGATACACATGGTCAATCGTTCAGAGTTTAGAAGGAGGTTATATTTTACATATATGGCTAGAAAATCCCAGCCTTAATTGAAGCCAAGTTACTCAGCTCGGCACTCCTACACACATTCTTTTTTTGTTCCTCATGTTTGCAGTTTGCTTGGTTTTATTGTTGTGGACAACAACAAAAGAAAACTCCAGAAACACACACATGGGCTGTAATACCCCTGAATGTATTCAAAGACCCAAACGTCAAAATAAAAAGTAAATAAGTTGATGTAAACAATACTAGGAACCTTCTGCCAGTATGTTCTGATGCTGTGCTCGAGTGAATTCTAGAAGAAGGTTCTACACACTTCAAGAAAGACAACTTAAAATGGATCCTTTTAGTTTTGTTTCGACAAGACAAGAAGAAGCCTTAGTGACTTTTATAGTTCTCTTGATACCTATTATATCATACTGGGCTATCATAAATTTAAGTACAAGCAAGGCAGGGCTTTTCTTAGGGATGACATAATCACTGGACTATTTGTTACTGAAACCCATAAAATCCAGAGATCCTGTTCTGATTGTAGGGTTGCACATCTGAATACTGTTAGTGACATAGCAGCTACTTCAGAGTTCGAGTTATGCTGGAAATCCAGTCCAGCAGGCAATCTTTCAAGTTTGTGCTTTTGAGCATTCCAAAAATAAAGCAAAAATACATTTTGAATCTGCTTATAGAGTTGCTACCACTGTCGGTAAGAATTGAATTGAAATCTTTCTTCAGTATGGGTTAATCATATACAAAATATCCATTATTCTGTTTTATATTTTGCTTTCCAATTTGGATGTCTAACCTTGGCAGTGTAGCTTTTGGTTCAATTCAGGCAAACAGGAAACAGTCCTCCTTACTACTTGCTACTTGTTATTGCTGAGAATTGTTTTGTAAAAGTCAAGGTGTGTCCTCGAATGCTTTGTCAAGTACTTTTAATTAGGTTCTTGCACAGTTTTACAGGGCTTGTTTTGTAGTCAATTTGTTTTATAATCCATATCCATTAATCACAATGACTATTGGGAGGACGTGCTGTGCTAGTCCTTCCTGTCTGTATATCATCTGTACAACATAAGGGAGGAAAATGTGTTCAGCTATGCTTGCCCGCTATACAAAGCAGGTCAACCGAAAATACATGAGACTTGATTTTGGCGACAACAAAATATTAGCTTTGTGATTTAATGTCAGATGTTATAAAATGTTTTTTTTTTTTTTTTTTTTTTTTTTTTTTTCATTAATCTGCTGCATATAATTTTAAATAGTACATACATTTATATTTTTAAATTGACAAAAAACAATAAAAACTTTAACTGGAAAAAAACAAAAGAAATAAAATGTATTTAGAAGGGGGCGAAGATAATTAATGTACCAAATAATTTTGAAAGCCCCTTGCATAATTTTGTCTCCATTCAGCTCCTGAAGTTTGTTCCTGAGAAGAGTGATATTGACCTGCTGGAGGAACACAAACATGAACTTGATCGCATGGCCAAAGCTGACCGATTCCTTTATGAAATGAGCAGGTAGTTACTGAAGCAGGCGAGCAGCGAACTAAACTGATTCTGACAATTAAACTTACTTCATTTCACCGACTAATGTCTTTAACTACAGCAGTGGGCAACCTAATAAGTCGCCAGCAATGTCCCTGAGAAAGACCCGGCTCTGAAATGCCATTGTCTTAGTGCTGAGTCAGGAGTTTTATTATTATGAATGAGTCCCAGGTGAACAAGTTGGCAGCTGTAAAAATACAGGATGACACACCCTGTAAGTGTAGTGAACATGTTTGTATGACTTAAAGGAAATGCACTCCTGTGTGGGAAAGCCAGGCTGTTTCCTGGCCTAATCAGAAATCCAGAAGTTATCACTCTCTGTACATGGTGGATAAGGATAATATATACTTGGCTTGACCCTAGGTTTTTTGTCCCATATAAAAATATTTTTTTGAGGCATCCGACAAGAGTTTGTTTTAATATAAACAATGACGGTTCTAAGGAGTGCCACCCAAAAATTCATTAAGCCAACCAAACAGACATGTTGTATTTGTATTGTATTTAGTAATGTTTATTGATGGCGGTATTTAGATTGGTATGCTACATGACAGCTTCATTGTGCTGTTGAATTTTTATATAGGGCGACTTCCTGACTGCGTATTGGGGTCTTGCCATTCGTTAGATTAATTTTTCCCTCCCGACAGACAAGCTTAATATAGACTTGTAGCTTGATTAAGTCAAGAACAACTGGGCATCTGATCAACCACTGTCTAATCCAAAGATATCTATAAATATACAGCAATCCACCCTTCAGCTACTGCTTGAAAGGAGATAGGTCTCCCAGGGAGACCACTTTGGCAAGGGGACTGAGCCCACAGCCTTTCATTTTAAAGGGAGACAATGTAGTATTTGGTTAGTGTGGTAGGGTACTTGTCTTCATTACTGAATAAAACTCTATTTTAGGTGCTGCAGTCTGTGCAGGGTACATTTTTCCTAACACCCCGATTTTGGCACATATGATGAAAATGTTGCAGCAAATCAAGTCACATGTGTAGATGGGTGGGCCTACCACAAGATTCAATTATGTGTTTAAGTAAAATCTGTTAAATGTCACATTGGTGTAACGTATAGAGTTTGGTCAGTGCACAATTAGTATAAAGTGGTGCAACCATGTGGCAAGCATTTATACAGGCCTGCACATAATCTTGTGCATTAGTTATAGACTCCCTGTGATAGATTCATTGTCTGACCTATTTTTTACAGAATAAATCACTACCAACAGAGGCTACAGTCGCTGTACTTCAAGAAGAAGTTTGCAGAGAGAGTAGGAGAAGTAAAACCCAAGGTTGAAGGTATGCATTTTCTGATTTACATTCTTGCATGTGCACACCCATCCATGTGGTTTTAAATATTCTATTGTGTGTAGAATTGAAAAGGGGAATAAGGTAGCGGGGAGACCCTTAATCCTTGAATGCAAAGACCTTGAGAACTGGGCTGTTGTCAAGATGCTAATCTACTGTGTTTTCAAATGACCTCCTACATTTTTCTTACCTATTTGTAGCGCTCCGTGTTGCTTCTAAGGAGGTGCTGCAGAGCAGGAACTTTAAGCAGCTGCTGGAGGTAGTCCTGGCCTTTGGGAACTACATGAACAAGGGTCAGAGAGGCAATGCATACGGGTTTAAGGTGTCCAGTCTAAACAAGATTGCCGACACCAAGTCAAGCATTGACAAGTAAGCAGCTTTGCATGCTTATTAAAAGGACCACTATAGGTGCCATTGTATATAGGTATTTGTGTGTATGGACTATACTGCAGGAAAACAAACTGTAGATTTGACATTTTACGTTTTTCAGGAATATTACCCTCTTGCACTATCTGATCACCATTCTTGAGAAGAAGTATCCCAAAGTTGTGGCTTTCCATGAGGATCTGCAAAATGTACCCATTGCTGCAAAAGTGAAGTGAGTACTGTAGAAAGAGTATTGATGAGTGATGTTCTTTAATGAAAGGTGGTTGGGTCAAGCTCAGTGCTTTCTGGATCTGCCTGCATTATTTAGAAAATCGCAGACCATGTCACAGTCCACTGCTTGTATCAATTTGCATTTGGATTGTGCTTGATGAGCTTGGTTTTGCGTTCACTCTCTCTGAAACAGGTAATAAAAGGTTTCGGAAACTGCAAACTTCATTTAGTCAAAATGGGCTTACCAAAAAAAATCAAAGTTGTCCGAAAAAGTGATACAATAATAACACCAGCTCCACCCATTCCTCTGTTAAATATGACTGTTGAAATCCCCATGATCTGCTATTAAACAACAGTACATGCCGTTTTTGTGCATTAAAAATACACACTAAATTTAAATTGAATGTGTAAAAATACACATAGCAATTTTCCTGTACAGCTTGTCTGCCTCCCCTAAAAATTCCACTAACTACTACATCTCCCAGAATACAATGTCTTCAGTTACTAGGAAAATGTACACAAGAAAAAACAACCAACAAACATTATCCGATCTCTGGCTAGCCCTGTTGTCTTTGCAGCCAATCACTGTAAGAATAAGAACATTTTGAAGCTACACTGGTTGAAGTGTAAACACCCCAGTCCAGCTACAAATCCAACTGAAACCATTGTCGGGGGCAACTGCTAAAAAAAGGTGCCTATAATATTAAACAAACTGTTTTATAACGAATGTATGGCTTTATATTAAGGTTGTAACATGTTCACTGAGTTTAAGAATTGTATTTAATATTAACGTAATTAATTTGCAGTCAGTGTGATACCTCGAAGAAAATGCGCTGAGCCGATAAAGAACCTCATAGAACACACGCGTGGCTGTACAGTAGTTCAAAGTAACAGTGCAGTTAAAATGGAAGGCTCTTTTTTAATGACTTCAAGGTAATGTTGCATTTTACCCCCTGAAAATACATTTTACTATCTCAGTGTTCAAATTAGAGAGTAAGTTACTCCCAGACACAAAACTTTATCTGGAGAGCTGACGATAGGGATAGTCCATGTAAGTACTTACTTGGCAACTTGTACTGTTCAGTTTAAAACACTGCCACTGTCAATACACCTGGAATGAGTTCTGGTATTTCAAACTGTGAATGCTTTATTTTGCAATGCTTAAGGGATAAAGCCATAGTGCTTCATAAACTTTAAAAAGCCAGCTTGGAAAAACAACTGTCACTTTTTTTTTTTTTTTTACTTAAATCCAAAGTCTTGTCCACCCACCTTTTGAAGCAGATTGACAGGGCAACATGACTGATAATATTAAAGAAGTGCTGAATTTCAGCCAAGGCAAATTTGCTTTTGGCATCTACTTGTAACCAGAGATAGGAGCCCTACAAATAGGACTTGGCCAGTACCAGAGTGATTTCATTAAGTAGTGTGTAATGTGTCACTGTCAAAACACACAAATGACATTATCAAGTGGTTTGATTTATTTATTTATTTTTTATTATTATTATTTGTGTATTTAGCAGACGCCTTTATCCAAGGTGACCTTACAGAGACTAGGGTGTGTGGACTATGCATCAGCTGCAGAGTCACTTACAACAACGTCTCACCCGAAAAACAGCACAAGGAGGTTAAGTGACTTGCTCAGGGTCACATAATGAGTCAGTGAGTGAGCTGGGATTTGAACCAGGGACCTCCTGGTTACAAGCCTGTAGGTTGTCAGGTATGCAGTGGGAAGGATCAATGGAACAGTCTGGACAGTGTTCAGTTCCTGATATGCCCTTTGGTAAAGTAGTTATATAGTAACTCTAGAAACAAATAAGTATAGTAATAGTGCAATAATAATATAATTGTCAACATGCCCTAACTTTGGATTAAATTAAATGTATGTGTGTGTGGATCAACTGAGAGCTTAATTCACCTGAAAGCTTAATATGTTCTCTATTTATTATTAATAGATTTCCTCTACCTGTTTAATCACTTTGAAGGGCTTGCTTTCCTAGTTGGATGTTGGCTAGACAATCTTTTTTTAAACAATCTCCAAGGCTTAGCCAATATTTTTGTTTCATGAAAACTTGAAATATTTTATTTTCCCTTTGGAACCAAAAGGAAAACCAGAACTGCAAGTGTGTCATTTGCTTGGAACATGATGTGTCGCCGGCATAGAACATGAAATATAATAAATATCAATCTTCAGTAACTGGGTCAGTGAACAGGAACTAGGCATTCGGCAGCTGTCTGAGATTCACAGCTGAAATATTACAAGAAACACCAACTTAGACTTGGAGGGAATTCTTTTTTATTTTGCCAAAAAGGTTACATAGGACTATATTTGTACTGTATTTGGCTTGGGTTTGATTGTAAAATATCCACTAACAGTCTTTATGGGTGGCAATATGCTTTATTTCCAACTGATCTGAGTAGATGGGAGGATTTACAGGTTTGCAATATTAATCTCTACCAGTAGTAATTTTTTATACTTCAGTCATGAAGCCAAACTACACTTTTGATGACCCAGGTGGTCAATTGTACAGTGTCTTAATTTAGAGTCTTACCATAAAGGGTTCTCTGTGCAGAATAAGAGCATTGGATCTATGGTTCCCGCTAATGACAGCAAAACAGTAATTTGCCTAATTTGTCTTCTGTTTTGTTCCCTTGAATAACATTGCAATTAATGTCACAACGTATTAAGATGTGAGAAGTTCACTTGCGTATGCTAATATTCTATACATGTTACTGTTTTCAGTTTAAATTCATGAATCTGTGACTTCCCATTATATGTCTTCGTTATGTTAGTCATGTAGACTTTTTGTACATACTAAAATAAAATTTAAATAACATAGTGTGATCTTAGGCCCTACATGAATGACTTGTAGTACTTACATTTTTTACTTAGTGATTTTGCCTGTATTGAAGTATAGGGCTGATATAACTGTGACTTGAACCTGTGGATGTTTGTCTGAAGCTGAAGTAATTCTGAGTTATTCTTTCTTCTCTTAGCATGACCGAGCTTGATAAAGAAATCAGCAACCTGCGAAGTGGCCTGAAAAATGTGGAGAGTGTAAGTGTGCTTTCTCTGTTTCTAATTTCCAAACATGCTTTTCTTTTCCTGAGTGGTGGGAAGGAAGTGAAGGTGGGGGACCCCTCATCCAAGCTGGCCCGGGTCTCTTTCCTTCCTGAGCTGCATGAGTGGCTATCTTCCTGTCTGCTGTCGCTATCCATCGCAGACCAGAAAGAGCCATGTCACATTTTTATAACCACAATGACTTGGTGGTTACATTTAATATCTTTGAGTTGGGGGAATCTGGATTTGATCTAAACAGTTCCTGGGGTCAGCAAGCTTCCTTAAATAAATTCTTTCAGAAACTAAGTTAATGTGACAAGATGTTTTAGCTAATGCCTTATTCACTGTTAATACATGAACTGAAACTTTGTCCACTTGACTTTTCTTCTAGTTACTTATAGATTTACTTCCAATTTACTTCCAAGTTTATGTCCTAGACTTTGTGAGCAAGATGATAAAATTAAGCCAAAGTATGGTTCTTTTGCATTACGGTGGAAGACGGGAGACTTCCTCGAGGTAAAGAGGAGTCTCTTAGTTTGAGAACTGTGATGTCAGGGAATACAAAGCATTACCTGCTTGATAATCTTGTGCTCCCTGTTTACATCCAACAGGAGCTGGAGTTCCAAAAGTCAAAGTCTACGCAGTCCGGGGACAAGTTTGTCTCTGTGGTTAGCCAGTTCATCACTGTGGCTAGTTTCAGCTTTTCCGATGTGGAGGATTCACTTACAGAAGCGAAGGAGCTGGTGAGTGTTGTAGATTTCCCAGTTGTTAGAATGTGTTGGCTAAATTTGAATAGCTAATTATATAATACTCTAAAGTAAGGATTAAATGGAAAGTGCCAAAAAAAAGGAAGCTGTTTCTGTTACATGTACAATGTCTTCTGTCAAAGAACCCATGGGATTATATATTATTGTTCTGCAGCCGTGTTAGTGTAGGTGCTACAACATCATGAGGTTCCCTCGAACATTAAGTCATTTTTCCTGTTTCCTCTCTTGGTGTGTGGCAGTGGTTTTGTTTAAAAGGAAAAGGAAAAGCACCACATTGATGCATTTGTTTTGTAGTGATGCCACAAGTTGGCAAAATAACAAACTAAACTAGAGGCAGATATTTATTTTGCCCATTGGGTCTTCAACAAAAGTGTTGATTCGTCACCATGCAACAATACGTCCTTACACCGTAGAAGAAAATCTCTAGATCAGCATTACTTGCATTGCATTAATTGTAAAAAGCCAGTTTCTAATTACCCAGGCTTCTGAACATTGCTACGCTGACTTTTGCCTTAATCTACAATGGAGGTTTCTTCCATGGATGCGGTCAACAATTTTTTTTTTCCAACAGTTTCTTAACCCATTAGGGCAGCCCCAAATTTTCAATCACCACATACCCTTCCTGGCTAGCTAATCCCACCACTTGATTAAATTCAAAAAGTACAAAAAACAGTGAAAAAAAAATCAGTTTATCTCCAAATGAAATAATCTGTAAAGTTTGAACACATGTTTATTGAGCACTATTTATGATAACCTTTACAACTGTGATTGACGGTTTCTCTTAAAAAAGGGCAGTTGAAGAAATCTGGTGCTTTTCGATGAATGGAAACACGTGGTTAAGTAATCTACAAGGCAATACACATGGCCTTGCTTAAGCTCTAATCGAAAGCTCGTTTAGAACAGAAAGGCCCTGTCTGCCCCGATTTTGTACCGTGAGGGGGTGGGGAAATGATGACATTCCTGTTCATGAGACTATAATGCCTTTTAATAACCAAATTGGCATTTTGTAATGTGTCAGACTTTGCTAGGCTACCTGTGTCCACCTTCACCTCATGTGCATATGAACATGTAAGCTGTTCTGTTTTATTGTGGAAACTAGCCAAGACAACAAACCACAGTGCTTGTTAATCACGCACCATTTAATACCTAAACTGAGTAAATTTCCGAAGCACAGAACTGTGAAAAGGTCCTGCTAAAACACATTTGGTTTTGATATCGGGCCCACATGGCAATGATAAATTAAAATGACATCAAAGCGATGTTGAAAGTAAGAGTTCTTCATCCCCTGCAGTGTTTACTATGGGTTTTACGTTCTTGGTGCCCCCAGACCACATTATACTGCTTCCTTTTTTTTTTTTTTTAAACTTAAAAAAAAGTTTTACTGTTGCTTTGGCCAATAAAATATATTGTTATTAGGGAATGCTAAGCAGAATCTGGTGGCAATGTTACTGTGATCTTATCTACTGCCGTTAGATATTCAGTCAGAATAGCCAGATGGGGCGGTTACCCATGGATTGCCTAACATGTGTGCGTGTGAGTGGGTTTTTCACCCTCTTAACAGTCTCATTTATGTGATAGATGATTATGCTGATTATTTTAATATCAGCCTGAATGACACTAAACCTGTAACTGCCATCTGCTGACTGCGTGTCTTCGTGAAAGGGTCTAATTGTTAACAGCACTTTGATGTGCCAGTAAAAGTGCACCTAACCTTGCTTTGAAGTTCTGTATATTCTTGCTTGCTACAACATTGCTTTGAAGATCATTCTAAATAGTATTTATATGTCATTAGTTTGAGTGCAATACTGACATTTCACCAAAAAATAGCATGTGCCAAAAAGCAATAACAAGTGGAGTAAGTACATGAACAGAAGAAAAGTTTGAAAATATGTTTTTGCCTCTCCTTAGGACCAGCATTCTGTGCAGTATCTGCACATTTGTCTTTACTTCGCTGAGTAAATAGCCATTCATTCTTTCTTTCATGCAGTTTCATGAGCAGGGAGCCTTTATTCTTTAGCTTTAGCTCTGGTTCATTTCCTTACTTGGGATCTCATGGAAATTCTTACCGTGCTTCAAAAAGCCCTTGCCTTGAAGGTTTTATCAAAGCGAGAAGGTAGATCGATGAAACTCTCAACCCTCTTGTTCTGTGTTGCTCCAGTTCTATAGAGCTGTGAAACATTTTGGAGAGGATGCAAACAAGATGCAGCCGGATGAGTTCTTTGGAATCTTTGATCAGTTCCTTCAGTCCTTCAGCGAGGCCAAGCAGGAGAACGAGAACATGCGGCGCAGGAAAGAGGAGGAGGAGCGCAGAGTGCGCATGGAGGCACAGGTCAGAGGATTTAGGAAATGAAGAATTAATACTGTACTTTATCACTGTTAGAAAAAGGCGAGGGCTTTGGGGACGGGTTATTAAAAATGTCCATCAATTTTAAGTGGTTGCAAAATTGGTAACAGGATGATGCGATCATTTCTAAAACCAATGGCCCTCATATGCATATAAAGTCTGAATACAATATGCAACTCATTTACTTTAACTGGGGAGGAAAATAGGATATTATAGTTCAATTAACAGCGAATGTGGAGCAACATTTATTTGGTTCAGAATTGCTCATGTTTTAAAACTAAGGTTCTTTGTTTTATTTTTGAGGAGAGCACAAAAAACAGAGTAAAGTATTTTTTAAATGACTTGGGTTCTTCATTGAAACTTTCTGAAACCTGTTGTCAGGTTTTGCCACTTAGGGCCTGTTTTTCAAAACTTAGTAAAAGACTTACTAATGAGTAAGACCAGCAGTGTTGATTAAATGTTCATTAAATGTATCAAATTTGTTTTTTTGAGTAATTATAGCTTCCAGTGAATTTACTGATTTGATTTTGCAAACATTGACATTGTTTCTATATAACTTTATTGAACATATGTTCTGTCCTTACTCATTAGTAAATCCTTTACCAGCTTTGGAAAATCAGGCCCTTATTGTGATAACAGGCAGAACAATTTCAAGTAAACAATAAGACAGTTGAATGGAAAATATATCACATGTAACCCTTTTTTCAAATGTAATTATTCAATTATTTATTTATCTTATGTAAGAACTAATAGGTTCAGAACTACAGTATCACAAACAGTATTATTTATATTTTCTTCTGTGTCCCAATTTGTTGGCACAATTTTGCAAAAATAGACCTGGAGGGGCTTCTTACATGTCCTAAGTGAAAGTCCAACAAGGTGGGTGTTATACCAGCTTGCCTCCTTACCATCTTAGATGTCTCTGCCCCTAGATTGCACTTCAACTGGTCAGAAACAACAAAACAATTGAATGAAGCAAATTATTGTTTGAAACAAATTATGGTTTGTAGGAAGATAATAAACCTGCCTTTGTTTTACAGCTGAAGGAGCAGCGAGAGAAGGAGCGGAAATCCCGCAAGGCCAAGGAGAATGGGGAGGAAGACGGAGAGTTTGACGACCTGGTGTCAGCCCTGCGCTCCGGCGAAGTGTTTGACAAGGACCTCTCCAAGATGAAACGCAATCGCAAGCGTATCAACAGCCAAGTAACAGAGAACAGCCGGGAGAGGCCAGTTACCAAGCTCAACTTCTAAACTTCTACATGCGAAACACTGCAGCTTAAAAAAGGGGCAGTGGCACTTTCATTAAAAATGCTAGGAATCCTCAAGCTCTCCCTCTCTGTCTCTCATGCTAGTCACACTGCCCTGTGGCGGCTTCATTTCTTATCTGACTTTCTGTTATTTCCGCTATTGGCTGAAAATAATAAGAAAAAGCCAATTTGCTGTGGTGCATAAGAATACCAATGTCTGTCTGGAAACAGATTACAAAAAAAAAAAAACATTCCCTTCAATGAAGAGTATGGAGAATAATTTAAAGCTTTCAGTCTTCTAAAGTGAAGTGAACCACTTATTACCAGGATCATCAGCCTGTGGCTGCCCTAACTATTTAGTTTTTTTTTTTTATTATTATTGTCATTGAATACTGGACTAGACAGTTGGAATATGGTGCTGGTGCACCATAGATGGAGGTTAGAAGGACATGCATTGATAACAGATCTTCAAAGGAGTTTCAAGCACCCTGAAGGGATGCCCATCCATGCACATATTGCAGGATCTTTTGTTTGACTCTTGGGCGGGACGGATACTGTTTTATAACCATTGGAAATCTGGAAGTCATGGAAATCTGTTTTGTGCTCCCTCCTTGGAATAATGTAATCTCCAATGACAATTTTTGAACAAAAGAAACATATTTTGTTTCTTTGTGGAAAAGCTTTCATTCTAACAAATGCAGTGTTTGCACTGAAAAACAGAATTATTGGAGCATGTTTGTTACTGCCAAGTTACCCCAAAATGCCCTGCTTTTATGAAAAACATTCTATGCTGTCTCAAATGGGATGCTGTTTCTCAAAGGGAAAACATCAAATAAAAATGTAATTAAAAATTAAAAGAAAAAAGAAGCCCCCACCCCATAATCTACAAGAAATCTGCTTTTGGAAGCCCAGTATGGAAGGGGGCATTGTGGACCCAGGCATTACTAGTATACTAAAACCATAACCTTTTGATCCTAAAAGGAAGAACTTAAAGTGTAAACACCAGTCTCAAAATGTAGAAGTGGGCTTTCAGCAAATCACCAGTTCTTGGCAGGGGATATGGTGATTATTTGCTTGCTAGGTAAATTACGCATTTAAGTGGCCAATACAATAATCATTTCTACAATTTTTCCTGCCTGTAGCAGGCACTCTAATGGCAAAACTGTAAGTTGTATTTTTATTACACGATTTAAAGTCAAAATGGTGCAGTTTTACTGATCAGGGCTCACCTAACTGTTTTTGTCTCTGTTTGCATCTTATTTAATTTAAATGAAAAAAGGTCTACCAAAACAAGCAATAGACGGATCTATAGAACTATGAGTCAGCTCTTCCTTGAATAAAACTACACTTTGTATCCTTAACCTCCTCCAAATTGTGTGAACAACTTTTCTTTATATGTGGGTTCCTATCTATATGACTTTTTATAATTTAAAACTGCCTTCTAATGTAAGATAGACCTGAAATACAAAAACATTAAATAAAAAAAGGATGGCGAAGTGTAAACTGTTTTTACTGTTCTTAATTCATGAATGATTCTGCCAAAAATAGAAGTAAACATTGACTCGGGCCACCAGGTGGCACTCTTGTGAAACCTTGGAAAACAGCTCCACCTTTTGGATTAGTATGATCATTTTGAAAAAAATGTAGTGGAAGCTTGTACCTAGAGTGTGTAAAGTACTGGTCTTTCTTTATGGATTATACACACATTTAAAAAAAAAAAAAAAAAAAAACCTTCAGTTACCATGCACGGCTAGTGTGGATTGATATATTGAGGTTTATACCACAGGATGCTTAAAAGAGATTTCAAAAATGGGTTATTTCACAGTTTGACCTGGTCCCTTATACCATCAACCAAAATATTATGTAATTTTCCACATCTGTATGCACTTTTAATACACTTCTCCAAAGCAAAACATTATTTTTTTCAACTGTCTTTTGAAAGATTAGTAGATGTTAGGTTGGGTGTTGGGTTATGAATCTTATTTTACCATTCTTGTCTTTGCTTACTCTGAAAACTAGACCTTAATCTTTGCATACAAAAATTGAACCCAGAAACAAATATATATATACACACAACCTATACTTTTGCTAATTAAAAATTAAAAGAATATTTGAATGTTTTTTATCTAAAAAATTCAAAAGCCATGTTCATCCCAGCACCAACTTTCAAGTTTCAGATGGCCAAGTCAAAGCTAACAAACGTAATTCTACATTTTAACCTTAAAAGGTATGTCATATGCAGACAGGGTAAAAGAATTGAATCTATTCAGTCTTGAACAAAGAAGACTATGCGGCGAACATTCAAAATCCTAAAAGGTATAGACAATATCGACCCAGGGGACTTTTTGGACCTGAAAAAAGAAACACGGGCCAGGGGTCACAAATGGAGATTAGATAAAGGGGCATTCAGAACAGAAAATAGGAGGCACTTTTTTACACAGAGAATTGTGAGGGTCTGGAACCAACTCCCCAGTAATGTTGTTGAAGCTGACACCCTGGGATCCTTCAAGAATCTGCTTGATGAGATTCTGTGATCAATAAGCTACTAACAACCAAACGAGCAAGATGGGCTGAATGGCCTCCTCTCATTTGTAAACTTTCTTATGTTCTTATGTTCTTTTATTATGTAAGAAAGAAAATAGAAGGCACTGCTGTATTAACAAGTTGTTCTTGTTTAGACTGGCAGTCTGCAACTATTATATCCCCTGTGACCACTACATTTTACCTGTCCATCCCATCACATCTAAAGGAAGCAGGCATGCTTTTCACCCATCTGTTCTGATGGCTAGATTAATAGATCTTGGCTGTCTGGGTTGTGGGCCTATCCAACACAAACTTGCACACGGCTTGCTTCTGAAACCCTGAATTAAAAAATGTGTTTTGTATGGAAAATGACGTCTGAGCTGCGGTGTGGTCTGATGTTTGCTTATGAGCTCTTATTAAAACAGAGGATGTTCATTAATGCGGGGGGGGGGGGGGTAGGTTTGCTTGGTTTTAGTTGCCAGTATGTAACTTGAAACCTTTGATTTTGTTTTATTGTGCCTTAAAACCAAATAAATAAATACATAAAAAAAAAAAAATATTGACAACCAATGTGGTTGCCTACATGATAATCCTGGAAACGTTAAGTCTTAAAAGTTCTATTAAGAGGATTTTGCAGCAGAACATTTCAGCTGTACTTAAGCTCCTGAATGAATCATAATAACATTCAATATATCGCCTTAAAAAAAATCATTTCACCTTGGTAACAGGAATGCACTCTATAATGTATACACTGGCCTTCTGAAAAATAAATATTTTCTTTAAATCAGGTATCTGAATCTAGGTCATAGTGCCCTAGGTTTTTATGTCTTGTCCTGGCAAATTTCACTTCCTGTACTGCAGAAATTAGGTCGTATGTACAGCAAAAGAAAAAAAAATAGGCTCAGGTGACTTTAATGTTGTAGCTGGTGCACAGGAATGTTTTGATTGGATAAATGAGTTTCACCAGATTAAAAGTGGAGTCTGAGCAAGATGGTATGCTAAAGACTATTAAAAGCTCTTCCACTATCCTAACAAAATTATTCCACTTTCTGATTTTTTTTTCAGTTTGGAGTATGTTTTAAACATGAATATGAAATGTAAAATGTTGTGTAGGTACAAGTGACGGTACAAGGTTTCACTTTATTTCAATTATCATGATGAGATAACAGATATGTATGTTTTACAGACTGGTAATTCTGCAATACAGAACAGAAGATCTTAGATTGTCCTTCAAAGCTTTAATTTTTTGAGTATCATTTTCCCTACCACCGTATTGTATATACTATGCTGAATACTGTCCAGTATGAGGTATTACCATATCATAGATCTATAGATGTTAATATTTTGGTATGTTAATTTTCAATTAAGCATAGTGGGGTCATTTTTCTTATATGGTTATACAGTGTTCATATTCATATAAATGAAAAACTGTGCCTACACTTTATAGGCCCCTGTACTGATGTGCTTGTGATACCAAAACCATTGTTAGTTAATATATAACTCATTAGGGTAATAATAGACAGATAACTTGGGCATTATTCTCAGAGTTTTTAAGGGGTCTACAGGTGTGAGGAGAGTGCCAGTCATTGCAACTGTATTTCATTTTATGGAAAACTTGTGATCTTTTTCTCTGCATTGATTTGGTTTGAAGGTTTGCATTCCAAAGGTTGAAATTCATTCTTCTCGCTACTCGGCCGACGGCCCACCAGGATTCTTCACACTCGCTTCCTTTCAGGATCACTGGAGTTATCTCCTAATCTTTGGCTGGGGTTGATCTTGGATGGCATTGGAAAAGTAATGCATTCCTTTCCAGTTTATGGTCTTACTGCACATGTGTGGATTCCAGATTTCTAATGCACATTATTACCATCATGGGAGCTCCTCTAGCTCTTAATTTGTGCAGCTTGAAAGATTAATCTCTTTCCATGCAGAAAAGTGCCTAAATCCTTTCCAAAATTAACTTTGCTGTTTTTAACAGAACATCTCATACCCCCTCCTGTATTTCCCTGGAAAACGCAGAACAGATTGGGCCAGCTGGAAAAAAAAGTAGATTATTAACACATTTACAAATGTTCATTTTGTGTTTAGTTAGTTTAATATATTGTAACTGTGTAAGGTATTGTAACCTGTTTATAAACCAGTAAAAATTGAATAACAACATAAAACCTGATCTCATTACCACAATGATATTTTTAAGTGTCTTTCAACAACTTTCACTGATATGACTGAGTTAATAATCATTAATTAGTTATCTGATGTTGTTTGAACTGTTTTAGCGGTTCATAAATAAGCTACTATAGATAAACAAAATGTTATCAAAAAAAAGAGTAAGCTAGTTGATAACAGAAATTGTCCCTTAAAAGTGTGAAGTTATTACTCATGAATCATTTAATTATTGTCAAGGCAATATTATTGGTAGTATACAATAATGTAAGAATGAGAACAATGCACAGCTCCCGTTTCATTCATAACATTATTATTTGTTTCTTAGCAGATGCCCTTAGCCAGGGCGACTTACAATTGTTACAAGATATCACATTATTTTTCTACGTACAATTACCCATCTAGGTAAAGTACCTTGCTCAAGGGTGAAACAGCAGTGTCCCCCACCTGAGATTGAACCCACGACCCTCCGGTCAAGAGTCCAGAGCCCTAACCACTACTCCACACTGCTGCCCCAACATTGCGAGACATACTGAAATGTGATCCTGTAAAAAGTATTTTTACTGCGCCAGCTAGGTGAAGGGAGTCCCCTGGTGGCAAATTTCTGTATGACATGCATTATTTTGCTTTCATGCGGTTTCAAAGGCATAGCACAGGGGTGAGCAGTCACGGTCCTGGAGGGCCATTTCACTCGAGGTTCAACAGGTAAAATTTTAGAATGACTAATACAGGGTCTAGATGGAGGTTGAATTGGTTCAATTAAACAATTTAGAACAGGGTTGGAACAAAGACCAGGACTGGAAGATCCAGCTTGGAACAAAGACCAGGACTTTGTCCATGCCTGGTGTAGCACTTGAGCAGTCGAAACTGCCAAACACTAAAACTAAAAAAAAAATGTATCCTTGTTTTTCTACAGTTTTCAACCTATTAAAGCTCTGTAATAGTGTTCAATCTTCAGGATTCATCATGTGTAACTACATATGTATGGTAAAACTGTTCATCTTTCGTTCTAACACTTTGTTGTTTTATTGCCTCTAATTGTTAAATACTGTAGTTGAATGTGTTGAGAAGTTGTTTAAAATGTATTTTCACGATCAGTCTTCCCTTTGTCTAACTGAAGGGCTTGGTGGAAGAAGTTGCTAGCCCTCAACTTTGAGATACTTGAAGTTGGTCAGAGCTATAAGAGCTTATGAGGAATGATCGTGTTCCATGTGCACCCCCATAGTGCTAAATCTGGCTGATTCAGTGTGTAGGTCCTGCATGCAACTCATCCACTGACCCTTACTTTACATACACTGTGTATCTGTATATATTTTACAACTGAGCCTTAAATTGTTACATTGCAATAGTTCACAGCACTTTAGGTGATGCATAAAAGTTGTTTATTTCCCATTGGATGTACAAAATAAGTCTTACATCCACATTTTGACACAAACAATAGCACATTTTGAATAATACATTAAGTCATTAAATACTGTGTGGAAAAAATACTGGCTAGCTAGTAACAAACCTCAATCTTAAGAAGGCAGTATAAAACTGGACTCTTTCCTTATTCCATAAACTGTGTTAAGGCTTTGAAACAGCAGGCATCCAGAGTGCAATATGGGTTAGTCTAAATAAGCACTTGTTTTGGGTGAGTTACTTGACTAGACTTTGTGCTTTTTCCGTCACATACTGGCATTCCACATAAAACAAATATTTAACAAATAACATCATATCAACAGTGAGGACAATAACATTTCAAAATTTCTTATACAGAGTACACTGCAAGCCTTTATCTGTAATGCAAATATAGGTGTTGCAATACCAGTAGTTTTTTGTGTATAGAAAAATATATGTGTGTGTGTGTGTATATATATATATATATATATATATATATATATATATATATATATATATATATATATATATATATATATATATATATATATTTATATACACACACACACACACAAATTTATACTATGACACATTACATTTTAAAAACACTGATTTGGCAGTTGACACCCAAGGTTCATCTATCTTCAGGAATTGTCAAGGTTAAACACCAACACACACAAGAAAAATAGAAGAAAAAAAAGACACTTTGAGAAATGCATTACATCATCATCATTCAGATGCACTGCCCACTGAGTCAGGTCTTCAGTAAGCTTCCATTTTGTAAGGTTTTTGTTTAAATAAGGTTGTAGTTGTTTTGTTGTTTATCTGATTTGCATTTGCATGCATAGCAAATATTTGTTATTTAAAATGCATAGGAAGCTGTGTGGTCTGGTGATTAAAGAAAAGGGCTTGTAAAAATCTCGACTCAGCCACTGACTCATTGTGTGACACTGAGCAAGTCACTTAACCTCCTTGTGCTTGTCTTTTGGGTGAGACATGGCTGTAAGTGACTCTGCATGATGCATACTTCACACACCCTGGTCTCTTGTCGCCTTGGATAAAGGCGTCTGCTAAATAAACAAATAATAATAATATTGTGAAATATAAACGGTTTTGGTTCCGAGTCAGGAAAACATTGCAGCAAGGGTTTGCTACAAATAAACAACATTTACACTTAATAACTAAATACATACATAAATAAATAACAATTTGACAACAACACTTTTGGCACTTTAAAATACTGCTTTAAGTTTCTATTCCCATCGAGAACACAAAACAAATTAACACAATGAATCACTCTGTTTCCCCAAAAAGCCTAGCAAGAACATCTGATTATTTTAATTTTGTATCACAGTGTTGTCTGCTTCATATTGGCACTTTGAAAGGCTTTGAAATTGCCCATTTTGCAGCAGCTAATCACATGATTTCCATAACATACTGGTCAATTTCACTGTATTAGGTTGATGCTTAACTTAGTTTAGCCACATGGAGATTATATATATATATATATATATATATATATATATATATATATATATATATATATATATGCTTTTCTTTATCTGTCTTTCTCATAATCGGCGTTAAAAGTTCCAGTATTGCAGTAAATGGTCCTGTTATTTAGTTATTTATTTCAAATGTGGGACTTTGATATAATATATGTTTGCAGCAACAATGCATCATTCTTATTAAGCAATATTGCCAAAACTACGGTTATGTCTGAATTACTGGTGTTTTAGTGCCACCAAGGCCTGGCATCAATTCTCGATAATAAGGTTATAGGCTAGTATCCGCGGTCTCAGATTTGGCTATCGCTGGTTCGGACACGGTGTCTGGCTGCCCGTCCCTACAGAACATCAGCGCAGGGTTTTTGCAAGCCCACATGGTAACGTCCCCTCCGTTCGCAGGGCTAGAGGAGGACATTCTGCTACCTGCTCCGTGTCGGTTAGCATACCGGTCTCTAATCCTATCAGCGCGGCTCCTGGCTTCCCTGCTCTGGTTTTGTGTGGAAAGGTAAGCCGCAATGTTACGAGTCCTATATCCTTCTTCTCGGTTGCGCCCCAAAAGCATTGAGATATTGGGGTTCCTTATAACGTATATAAGAGGATTGATTGCCCCGTTTGCCCACGCCATTAATACAGCCACAGTGTCCATAACGGGGTTAAAACGATAATCAGCGGCAGCCGTGATGATACCCATCAAGCAGTAAGGCCCCCAACAGAAGATAATAAACACAATCATGATAAGCACAGTTGTGGCCGTTCTCATCTCGCTATAAAACCGGAGAAGGTGGGCATAAGTGGTCACCGGTCGCACCCTGATCTCTGACAGCCTCACAGTTTTGCAGATGTTATAGTGGCAAAAGCACATGAGGGCAAAAGGCAGAAGGTAACAGATCACAATTAAAGTTATGCTGTATGCAGTGCCCATCCTAGAGCTGCCCGAATGAAAGACATACATGCAGTGATAAAAGCCATTTTTGTGAATTACCAGCTTATCTGTGGTCTTTGCCATCAAGTACCATGGAAACGAAAAAAATACCGCTGTCAACCACACGGCCACCAACAACTGGGCGGCCTGTTTCTTCCCAATTTTTTTTTGCGGCTGTTTCACTATGGCATAATAGCGGTCGAAAGATACCAGAGTCATCGTCAGGGTGGAGATGATGCCAAAGCAAGAGTTAAAAAACCCATTGGCTACGCAGAAGCCATCTCCAAACATCCACAGTCCATCCTTGCTGAACAGCATGATAAAAGAAAAAGGTAAACAAAGTATGGCCGTCAGAAAATCTGACAGAGAAAGGGACATAATAAAGGCATTCGTCACCGTCCTCAACTGCCTGTGCTTGATGATGATAACAATAACTGCCAAATTTCCAAAGCTGCAGAGCAGAAAGATGAGCAGAAAGATCAACGTTTGAGATGCCAAAGCGATGCCATGGAGAAGGAAACTCGTCGGGGCGACTTTCCCATCGTGTTGCTCTTGGTTTTGGTCACCTCCTGCAGTCTGGTTGTCTGATATGAGGTGTGTTATTGTGTTGAAGACGGGGGTCTGGGTAAAGATGTCCAGCATAAAGTCTCTCCCTGAGCTGTTGTCAGCTTCTGAGCAGTTGCTGAGCAGAGCAATGTTCACAGAGGAATCCATCGGGCTCAGCTGAGGGGCATCCACGAAATGGAGGATTCATCACTTTGCAATATTTATAGCTGCATTTGTTTGAAACCAGGCAGTGCAAAAAGTCTTTCTTTATTTTATTCAGAGCCTATTATAACGGAACCTATTGTTCCGTATGGAACACCCAAGATATTCGACTGAATCTGCATTTTTTCCTGTTGCACGTTGCTTTCCCCGGGGGGCAATATTTGCATTAAACTGTGTTGTTTAGTTTGCTCTTCTCTGTCACTCCTAGTCTTTGCCTTTCTCTCGCTCTCTCTCCCTCTCTCTCTCCTACATTTTGGTGGCTGTGATCAACACAGTGACGTTTCGGGCCGTTACCAAGGCAGCGTTGTGTTTATTTATTTATTTATTTATTTATTTATTTATTTTACTACTACGCACTTTGTAATAAAAAAGGTCGATTGTCGGTACTCTTTTCACGTATACGTATGCGGTGGGAGGGAGTTAGGGGAGTAAATTAGCGTATGAATTGTACCAAGAGATGAACAAGAAATGTGAATCACGCTGGATAATAAAAAGGATGCTTTACAGAATGAGTTAATAAAATATGACTGAAATTAAACATTTCAGTAAAACGCAATGAAGAATGAAAAAGGGGATTGTGTATATGAGTCTTGAGCAGCTAACCATGTGAAATGTTTGGCACATTTTACATGGTAACTGTATGTAAAAATATGTATTTGAAAGGTACAAATTGAAAGATGGATTATAGTTTCAATAATAAATACATCATCTGTAATGAAATCGATTTTTTATTAATTGATTGCTGGGCATGC
Source organism: Acipenser ruthenus (assembly GCF_902713425.1). Lineage (NCBI taxonomy): Eukaryota > Metazoa > Chordata > Actinopteri > Acipenseriformes > Acipenseridae > Acipenser > Acipenser ruthenus. The sequence continues at coordinate 25,338,124 of NC_081206.1, forward strand.
ATTTTTGCACACGACTCAATAATGCTTTAATTTGTACACAAAACTACAAGTCTAAACACAACCTCTAGGAAATGGGTAGGAATTTCTGAAGAATGAAACAAAAACTTCCTTATTTCCAACAAACATGACATTCTAATAATTTTAGTAATAATATGAAACACACTAAGTGGTACAATAAAATAAAACAAAGCATTTTGAATCCAAGTATACAGATATATTTAGAAATGATCCTATAGTCTGTAATTATGCATGCTACAGATTTATTTCAAAAGAAACCCATTTTTTAGGTCATCATCATTTTCCAGTACAAAACTTGCTGTTCCAGTATAATGTGCATGTCCTGCAACCTCTACAGTAACTGCCTTGAAGTCTCCGCATTCGGTTTCCTAGAGAGATAAAAGTGACATCACACAGTGAAATCATACAGTATTTAAGGAATGCCAATTAAAATGTTCTGCACTGCTTGCTAATAATTACATTAACTTTCAGTAAAATGTCAGTTAGATATTAAAGAAGGCTGGTGACTTTAAAGAAAACAAAATGATCAGATATTGATTGTTGAAAGGTCTTTCCATGTATTTAACACTTCTTACCTGCACTGCTTTTCCAGTAAACAGGGAACCCGTGGCCCCACTTTGGAATGTCCTGGTCTGGTTCAGTTGAATAAGACCCTTATGATATTGGAGGGCAATTCGAGCGGTCACCCCTGAACCAGTAGGACTTCTATCAACCTATAGAGAAAAGTAATGTTTTTCTATTGTTACACCAGCTTGCTCTAATTTAACTATGTTTCTTTTTTGTGCTACTCTGTATAGTATATTTAATAAGAAGGCAGCACTGGACCTAAATTTGACTAGTCAATATATATATATATTTTACTTTTCTGAGGCAACAGGGCAATTCCTTTTACTGATTCATGTTTTTTTTTTTCGTTTCAGAATTATTAAATATTATATGATAAATAATAATAATTCTGACCTGAGCATCTGCAAAAACACAAACATTGGCAGTAGGTTCATCAGAAAAAGCATCTTTACCATCTGTGAGGATGGTTCCATAGAGGAAAGCTAGATCTGGACTGCTAGGATGGTGAAGTTTAACCTGGAAAGATAAAGCTGTTTAACATGTGTGTATTTGTTCAGGACCTTACAAGTTACACTGATAATAAAAGCAGTTTTCTAGGGTACCAGTCAACTCAAAACCAGGCCGCCCCAAGCACTAGCGGATATACTGCAGGTAATCTTGGACCCAAATGGAATCAGATGCATGAAATCAGCGCCAAGTCCAGTCAGACAATTGTTGAAAAATAATCACAATCACAATCAGAATTTCATTAACCTTTACAAAGAAAGCAAACAAATTCAAAGTGAAACACCGGTATATGTGTTGTGTTGCACTGCATGACTGATAATAATGCTATTACTAATATTAATAATAATAATACCTCCTCTGCTGTATTTTAAATATAGGAACAATTAACGGTTAATTGTGAAAAATAACGTTCTTGCAGGGACACCATATAGCACACAATTGAGAATGAAGACACTTGTAATTACTGTTAAAACTGTTGAGTTTCTGTGCAATCCACTTCCTACCTTTCTTTTGACAGCATTAGTTACTGCAGTTGCTGCATCCACAAGGTCCCTGGTTCTGGAATGACTGATGACTGATGTCCAAACTTCTCTGCTCTGACAAATGCATAAAACGCACCACCGTAACTGATATCCACAATGACCTCCCCATGACCAGGTACATCAACTGTAATATCTAAAAGTATAATCCCAAAAATATAAATTATAATAAAAATAATATCCAGATCTTATATAAACCATTAGAGATGATCAGTCTTCTACAGACACTTTTAGGCAATGATTCTTTAAAAAAGACAAGGTGTTCACTTGGAAACATTTCTTCATGTAAATTAAAGGACATAGCATTTTTTTTTTTCCTTTTAACGATTCAGATTGTATTTGACTGATTGATACTTAATTTTTCAGCTCAGCATTATCTTAGAGATTCTGGAGTATTATCAGTTATTGTCATCAGCAAATGTGAACTCAGCATTTGCTCGATTGGAGAGAATAAGGACCAAAAGGTTCAATGAAGATGCACAGCATCATAAAAAAGAAAGAAAAAACAAATGGTAATAACTCCTTATTTACAAAAAAGCATCATATGAGGTATTTCACTGTCTGTAACTATGGCTATGAAAATGCTTACCTGTAGCAAATGCAAACGCTGGGACGCTATGGAACCTCACCTTCCCAGTGTTCTGATTGGAGTATTCGACAAATGCCTTCACCAGACCACATGGGCAATGAATGTTCACCTGAGTTTCCGGCGACTGAGGCGCTGTGACCAGACCGTAGTCCACAGCAAACCTGCCCAGGGCAATAACGGCATGACCACACATCGTGCTGTACCCTTCATTGTGCATAAAGAGTACACCCAAGTGAGCTTCATTAAGTTCACTTTTTACCACAAGAGCACCATACATGTCATAATGTCCCCGGGGCTCAAATATTAATAGTTGCCTTAAATGGTCAAGTTTTTCACGTACATAGCGTCTCTTTGCCAGGACGCTCCCTCCTATAATGTCAGGGAAGCCACTCACCACTATCCGTAATGGCTCGCCACCAGTATGCATGTCAACTACTGAAATGACCGACCCATCGTGAGGGGGCAGTTTTAGTGATTCCATGCTTGCATAACTCCGTAAAAAGTAAAATTGTCACATAAGCAAACAAACCTAGACTACAAAAAACTTCAGACGTATTAAATGGGAAAACACGCCTACACGCTTACGTACTGGACCGCCCTCTACATATTTTGTGTGGCAAGATATGAGCTCGTATTCTCAGTCTGAGTGATCTATGTGAGTCAAGTAGAAAGTATTAGGCATTTTTAAAATAATGTCTTTATGCACATTTAAAGCAAATTAATGTTTATTTAAAATATCTTAAACTGTGGTCGATAAAAAAACAAACAAACAAAAAACCCCGTAAGATTTGTGTTCATTTGCAGCTTCCGTAACAGCGAGGGTTGTTTAGTCACGTGTGTAAACTCATCAAAATGGGCAGGATCGTATTCTGAAAATATTACGGCAAGTCAGTCCTATAGAAAGCTGAAACTGTTACGCCTTAAATGTAGTGAGGAGGGTTTCCGGCTTTTTTTAGAAACGACGAGGAAGCTGCTTCTTTTTTATGCGATACTTTCTTTTTTATGTAGAACATGTTCTCAAACATGTGTAAGTCGGATTTCTACAGCGTATCAATGATCTGTGCTGCTAGTTTAGTAAAACAAAAATGTACACATTTTATATCAGTGTCTGCCTGCCGCACTGCAGTCAGATTCGCTTTGTGTCTGTGCCAGCAGTTACTGACGTCGTGATGCATCTATTTGCATGCTTTATATATATATATATATATGTGTGTGTGTGTGTGTTTATTGCACATAGTACTGTAATGAGCAGAAGTACACGATTGGTATTATTATTAATGTAGCCAAACATTTATGCATGGCATATTTGCATTCCATACATTTGGTATTACTATATATATATATATATATATATATATATATATATATATATATATATATATATACTTCTCCTTTTTCCTTGAAGCTGTGAAGCTATGCCCAGGATTATACTGTGGAAGACCCAGGTTAAACCTCACCGAGGGAGAATGTGGGGTAAGTACAAAGGAAAACGGATAGTACCAAACGTGAGGTTTAGTTAATATTGTCTAACAACTTAAAAACACATTGGCTGTTGCTGTGCTTGGCGGATGTTCAGATACCATTTTAAACAGTGGTACTCTGTACTGAGGTTCCCAGGGCAGCACCCCAAGAACTTATCTGTTATCTAACTTACGAGGGATGCGGGAGCACGTTTTGAAGAAATTGGTGTGTTATTAACTAATGATGACATAGGCCTAGTATTGAATTTGCCCCTGCATTTTTGAAACTGTAAGATTAACCATAATGCTGTTAATCTTTTAAAGGTTTGTCCAAGAGGAGAAAGAACTGATGGCGAGAAGATTTGTCGTATGTGTGTGGAGTCTCCAGAGCTGTATGACTGGCTTTACCTAGGCTTTATGGCCCTGTTACCATTGGTTCTTCACTGGTTTTTCATTGAATGGTACTCGGGCAAAAAAAGGTAGCTACCTATATAATCTTGACTGTAGTGTGTAGTGGGAATTTATATTCCATTCTAGCACCACAGCTCAGAATTTAAAGCAAAACGATAAATTGACTAGTAATGTTACACTAAAATAAATAAACCAGTAAATGGGTCTTATATCTGTGTATGCATTATTTTAGGCTACAGCACATAGGTTATGCTTACATAACAAAGGTATTGTTCTTTTGTCTCAAATGTCATCAAGGCTAGAATGTATAAAAAATGTTGCAATAGAAAATTTTTAAAAGGTGTTAAACTAAAATGTTGTTTTTTATTATTCTAGCTCCAGTGCTCTTTTTCAACACATAACTGCACTGTTTGAGTGCAGTGCAGCAGCTATTGTCACACTCCTGGTAAATGATCCAGTTGGCATGCTGTCTATCCGATCCTGCAAAGTACAGATGCTGTCAGACTGGTACACAATGCTCTACAACCCCAGTCCTGATTATGTCACTACACTGCACTGTACCCAGGAAGCTGTATATCCTCTGTAAGTACTAACCAGTTTTGAATGGCGAGAAAACAAATGTTTTTTTAATCTAACAGTTTACCATCATAATAAAGAGTATGCATTGATTTTATTATATATGTTTTTTCATTCATTTGATCCCAGGTATACAATTGTGTTTATATACTATGCCTTCTGCCTAGTATTTATGATGATGCTTCGACCATTACTGGTAAAGAAGATTGCTTGTGGTTTGGGAAAATCAGACCGATTTAAAAGCATATATGCTGCCCTGTACTTCTTCCCAATTCTGACTGTACTACAGGCAGTTGGAGGTGGCCTGCTTTGTAAGTATAATACATTTATCTGGTACTGTACATAGCAGGGGGAGAAAATCCAGATTTAACTGGCTATAACTTGACAGGTGTGTGTGTGTGTCTGTCTTTATCTATTCTCTCTCTCTCTCTCTCTGTCTCTCTCTCCCTGGTGTGGGACATTCTCCTGGTATACCCAGAGTCTCTTTTATTCTGGAAGGCCAAATGAATGACACAGTTCACATTTCACATGTCCTAATACAGTTGTGTGTGTTTATGTAGATCGATTAATGCATATATAATATAATATATATATTTTTGATATATATATATATATATATATATATATATATATATATATATATATATATATATATATATATATATATAATATAATATAGATATTTTTGATATATATATATAATGTAATATATATATTTTATATATATATATTTTTTTTATGGGCATGTTAATTAATTTCTGTTTTGTTACTATTTTAGACTATGCGTTTCCATACATTATCCTGGTGTTGTCATTGGTTACCTTGGCTGTCTACATGTCGGCTTCAGAAATACAGGTAAGAACCTTTAAATATAAGTGTATTCGCTGGTGGTTCGTTTTACTTTTCCCAACTGTTGGGAATTCATTGCTACAGTAATTCTGTTGGTAGTTGCTGATTACAAAAAAAACCAAAAAAACAAAGGGAAATCTTTGCCAGTGTTTATTTAAGGATTTTACTACAGCATACAAAGATTAAAGGACAACAACACTTGAAATAAAGTTATTTAATGATTTTTTTATTTTTTATTTTTTTCCGCCCCAAGTCTTTTAGGAACCTTGTTGCCAAGAAGAAAAGACTGGTTGTCCTCTTCAGTCACTGGCTGCTACATGCTTATGGAATCATCTCTATCTCCAGACTTGATAAACTAGAGCAAGACCTCCCCCTTCTAGCTTTGGTTCCAACACCTGCTCTTTTTTACCTGTTAACTGCCAAGTTTACTGAGCCTAACCGGATACTCTCAGAAGGGGGGAATGGGCATTAAACAATTGTGTGAAACAGAAACTCGATGTATTACATGTTTTTGTAAATGAAGCTGGTTTCTGATTATAGTGCATAAATGTACCGTATTCCTTTGAATTTAAGACACTTTTTTTTTTTTTTTTCAACAATTTTTGTGCTTCTCAAAATAGGCTGTGTCTTAAATTAGAGTACAGTATAGTGATGCGTGTATTAAAATCGCCAAAAGACCTGACTACCCGAGTACACAAACAGTAATCTACAACACTATTTTGGGTCAGTTTTGTACAATACAACAGCGTAATTGAGGTTGTATCTTTGTAAATAAATATTTATTTGTGTGTTTTTTTTTTTGTTTGTTTTTTTTTTCCCTCAAATTGAGGGTGGTAAATTTGGGCTGCGTCTTAAATTCGAAGGAATACGGTATATGTTTGTATTTATGTATGTATACATTTTGTGTTAAGCCAGTGATAGTTCATTTAAGCATTGTATGTTTAATATGCTGAGTAAAAAGAACATGTTAATCGCTGTAAATAATCACCCAGCTAACTATGTAACCAATGTATTTCATTAAAATCAACCACTATATGAATGTCCAACAGACTAGTATGGCTGTTGCAAGTTTATGAGGTAAAGTTCATTCATTTAGTTATTAATTTTATCTAATTTTATTTATATTAAGTAACAACAGAATGGCTGACCTCCATAGAAAACAATGTGGGAGAGCTATGTCCTCTTGTTGTATAACAATTAAGCATTAAAGAATGAGAATCTTTTATGCTCACAAAATAGCACATCTGGGACATTCTAGGCCAGGTGCACAAAAACATCCGACTTCAAATCATTTTTTAAAAGTAAGTTCACAAAAACACAGTTGTCTATTTTGTTGCCTCCATTATGAATTGAAATACTGTAACTAGAACAGAACAGGTAGCAGGTGGCAATCAGTTAAGTTCATATGATGTAATTGACATGCAGAATTTTACTCTGAAATATCATGCAGCAATATATTTAAACTAATTGAAAGCAATGTGGGGATTCCCAAATCAAATAGAGGATGGTAAATACATTGCCATGGTTTAATGGTAATAAAAATGCAGTTTTGTTTTACTGCCACAAACCGAAAACATTTGGGACTGGAGTTCTTCCTAGGCTTTAATATTATAACAATATAAAATATTTGACTTGGATGCTAAATATGTCTGTTAAGAACATACATGCTGTTTATTTTAAACCATTAGAAGCAATGCAAATGGACACCTTTCAAAACATAAACCCTCATTTGTTTTTCCCTTATTCATTATTTGAAATTTTTTTTGGGAAGTGGAGATTTTCCCTAAAAGGGAAGCCATTCCATTCTCCTCATCCTGTAGTTTAAAATGAATTTCTTTAACTTTCTGCTCAATTTTCATCAGGAGCTCCTGAAGGTCATCAAGAACACATTGGTCACGCTCTAAATACTCCTGGTGGGGAAAGAAAATTAAAGCGGGATTTAAAGATGTCAGTTTTCTTTAAAAGTCAAAACCGTTCCCAATATGCCTATTATAAGTAGCCTTACCACCTCCACAGAGTTGTGTGCAGCCCACTGAAGTAGGAGGAAATCTAAAAGGCAAGTATTAAAATGTTAAAACAAGCAAGCAACACAACCCTAACCTTTTCTGCGTTTTTTTGTATATTACAGTAGTGGTGCATTTTGTTCCCCTCCCAATATAAATCAATGACCTGTGCCTGAGGTGTGCATTGCATTGGCTAGCAGTTAAGTTTCACATTGATTTTAAACGACTGCTTCTGTCTTTTAAGGCAATTCATGTTCTTGAACTTTCTTATTTGAGTGAGCTTTTAACCTTATATCCCTGGCAGTAGTTGATCTCTTGGTAGTCTCCAGGTGTCAGTAAGGAGCTGCAGTGTCAGGCTACTGCAGTGTGCTCCATAGCTTAAATGCGGGGGCACTTAATATTTTTAAGGTTAGGCTGCAGACTTCTATTTTTTATAAGGAATGTTATGGGATCCTTATGCTGAACATAGAGGATGTAATTTATGTGTAACTGGTTTGGTAGTTTCTTAGTGGATCATTATATCGTGTGTAGCAACTGGAGCAAAAGCCAATGTAATGGTTCAGTACCCTACAGTAATGTTCAGTTATGTGATTTCTTTGAAAGTTTAACCTTCTGTGAATAACCCTTGTTTTCAATCCTGATTGTTTATGTTGCCTTAAGTAACCTCAGCACATCTGAAGCCTTCATTCCACTTTGAAATACAGGCATGTTCTTGTGAAATGTCATCTGAACATTCAGCTGCAGTTAAAAGGAAATAACTACAAATATAATAATTTCAAAATAAGCCTACCTAAGGGACAACATTTATGAAATATATAAAAGCTGTTATTTAAAACAATGTTTACACAATTTGAATAATACAAACACTCACTTAACAACTCATGTTTATCCTCTTGCAACTGTTCTGTTTCCTTCATATGTTTTTCTGCCTCTTTGTTCATAGTATAGATGTCCTCCTTCATTTTTGCATTACACTGCAAAATAATTCAAATATGTGGTGGTAAAAAACAAAAAAAGACTATACCTTGATGCCACCTAGTGGCATGAAAGCCAACATACAAAGTGCCTCATTTACAAAAGTCTTATACCAACTGAAGAACAAGCATCAGTACTTTTTTTAATAAGTAAATAATCAGTCCAGGAGCAAATGAATCATCCTCACTTACCAGGTGTAACCTGCTGTTTTCCATGTTGATCTGTTCAAGCATTGAACCTGACTTGTAAATACATTCCTCAGTTTTGTTTATGGCTGCTGCCTGATTTTTCAGCTGTTGAAAGTGCTTTGCATTCATTGCATTAAGTTCAGCTTTAATTGCTTCCTACAATGCAAGCAATGTTAGCTTTTAGAAATAATATTTTTACATTTTAGAAATTTTACTTTTTACAAAACTGAATTGTTTGTATGTTTTATGAAAGGGTTGTGGGTGTGATAATACCAGTGCAATATATTTTTTAAAACATGGTTATAACTTTCATATTATGATATACTGTATTTAGATCCCTATTTTTATTCATTTGTAAGCAGTATATGTTATCAACAAATCAATTTAACCAAATTTAAAGAGTAATTTAACCTGTGACTTCCGCTGTCATTTGTCAATGTGGTTCATTTAACTATCTACAGCAAAAAACGTAACTTATAAAGGAACTATAACATTTCCCAAAACTGAAAAAATGTCTGGAAGCTCATTTATGCTATAAAAAAAACTATAAAACAAATTCTTGAAAATACTAAGAAAGAAAGAGAAAGTTAAATATAAAAAGATTACCTTTGCCTTCAAAATGCATTTTGTTTCTGCCTTTAACTGATCAATGGATAATTCTAAATTATTCTTCCTACTTTTTAACAATGGAAGACAAGGAAAAAAATTATGTATGAGAGCTATGTTACTTTGAAATGTCAGGACTTAATACTCTATCTATCTGTCTGTCTGTCTGTCTATCTATCTATCTATCTATCTATCTATCTATCTATCTATCTATCTATCTATCTATCTATCTATCCAGTCTTTTTTCAATCAATTTATTGACATGTTTATGGTTTTAGCTTTACCATGTTCCACAATGGAATGCAGGAACTGAGACATATTGCATAATGCAACTCAAAGATGAGGCAATTAAATTAACTGGATTGAAAGCACAGTATGGGGTCATCATCAAAAGCATGGTATCATCAATGCAAAGAAAGATGTAAACAAAGTTGGGTTGGTGTATAGTATAAAAGAGAAAGGGAGTAATAAATGGTTTTAACTAGAGATTTACTATTCCCTGTGTGATTACAGTTTAAATTGTGGCATTATTTGTCATAATTGAGAAGAGTAACAAAGCTTGCACTACAGAAAAGGAACAACATCAACAATTAGCTCCTAGGAGTAACAGAGAATACATTAAAAAAAGGTTACATTTCAAATTCTGATTTTTTTTTTTTTTTAATACCTGTGGTTTGTTTCTTGATTTCCTCATAGTTACACCGTTCTGCTTCATTCTCTGCCTCAACCTGCTGTAGGACTTTGTGTCTTATCACAAGTTGTTTTTCCTTTTGGAGTAGGTTTTCCTTTATTCATTTCACTTCACTCTTTTAACCAGGGGACAGAAACAAACATAAAAAAAACAATTACTTGCAATATTGTGTTGTGTTGCAAAACTAAAACTGTAAGAGTCCTTATCATATAATTTTTATACAGTTTCCTCACCCCCCACATTTTTACATTCTTGAGACCTATTATTAGTCTATAGTGTAAAAGCAATCTAGCCTATAGCCTTCCCACAATAACAATAAAGGGGTAGTATACTTCAACATACACCTAAATATGTAAATATCTGGGCAAGATGTTTCAATTAATAAATAAGACAAATATATGCCTTCTTCCCTTATATTTAAATAAAAGTGGATCTGATTCATGTAAATTTAAATTTAAAACCTTCCCAAAAGGGTAAAATATACCCACGTTATATCTTGCCTTCCATTTTGCGGCCCATTACATTTCAGGAATTGTTTGATTTCATGTTGCATAAGAGAATCTGAGAACTGGAAGGCTGCACAATTCTTGTATTATTTATTTCTTAACAGGCGCCCTTATCCAGGGCGACTTACAATTGTTACGAGATATCACATTATTTTAATGTGATATTAGTAGCGTTAATCTAGCTCCAGGGCCATGAATCTGAGAACAAATTATCACAGAAGTGTTCATTGAGTAATAAGTCCCGCCTAAAAAAACTGTGTCTGTGAAATCAATGACGTGCGGTTTCTGAACAACGAAGGTGTGACTTGTTAACTATGAACATCTTCGTGCTTTTATTAAAAAAATAAATAAATAAAACATTCCCAACTGAGATATGAACCCCACTCTAAACATTGGAAGCTCAGGACTCTACCTGGTAGACATCTTTTCACTTTTCAGAAACACTTGTTAATTTTTATAAACATGCTCATGCCCTATTCTTATTGTATTAAAGCAACACATGTTAAGTACATTTGTAATTTATCAGGAGATACTAGTTAAGAAAGCAGTGGTTGTGCGGATTTTCTCAAGGAGAAGCCAACGTCCTTGGTTCGAATTGGATTTCATTTCTCAGGGGGCTGGCTGCCTGTCTGTGACACTAAGGAGGTTGTTTTATAAGGTTTTAGTTCTGTCTGAATTCCTTTTTAAAACATTTGAAATAGTGCCATTGGATCTTAACACAAATTAAACATGTTTTGTTTTTCACAAACAGAGGACTTGGATGCACCACCTTACCACTATATTTGAGATGTCTGCAGTTAAGGACTCTTCCATAATTGTATACCTCTTTTCTGTTTTGTGTATTGCCTTTTGTAAATTTTCAGTTTCTTCATTCATCTTTATATTATCTAGCTGAAGACTGGTATGCTGTGTAGAAGAAAACACAAATTAATATTGATGACAGCCCTGTGTTGTGTGGCCTTATGGAAATGAAGTATTTTATGAAAAGTTTCTCACAGGCTTACAAACCCCAAACCTCATCAATCAGTTCAGCACATTTATTCTTGTTCAACTCGATATTTGTGTTAATTTCTTCAATATACTCTGTATGTGCATGCTTCCATCTTTCAAGCTCATTGCTCAGTTCGTCCTGTTTAACCTCAAACAGTAACCTGTAACAAAAGAATGAAGTTAACATGGATTTGCAGGCGATGACAGATTTGTGTTTTTTTTTAGCTACACAAATTCAACCTCCAAGAAAGATGCTTTTCCCATTCACATCTTTTTACATCAACTGACAACAGATTAAATACATGTGATGGAAGCTGAAGAATGTGTTTAATCACTCAATCAAACCTCTTTTTTTGTTCTTTCACCAGCTGTTCTTTGAGTTCATCCAATTTTCTTCTATGCATCTCCATGTTAATTCTAAAAAGGAAACAGCGAAATATTAATTTTTGGTTAGAAACATGGAAATCAGGGGCAGAAAATCTCAAATAATATTTTTACTTTAATCTACTGTATATATGGTATTATGTTTTCAACATAAGTATAAGGTGATTAAAACCCACAAGTATGTTTGACTATGAACTAACATTCTAACCAGACAATCAGACAAAAATTGCTTTCTTCTACTCTCTTTTTTTCCCTCGTCGATTCCTTTGATTTCCATTTTGAGCTTGGCAACATTTTCAAGTTTTTCTTCAAGAGCATGTTCTGATGCTTCTAGCCTTAAAAATAAATGTATACATTGGTGAACGATTTTTTAAAGATTAGTATGTATTACTTTATTATCAAACAGATTAGAGTCTCACAGTTTTGTATCATCCATATGGAATGCCAGCACAACATCTTCTCTTGCTCTCGCTGCCTGAAAGTTCTCAGTCTGACTCAAAATCATCTGCTGGTGTACAAGATTAATCTCCTCAACTTGTCTCATTTCCTCATTAACCTACAATTAGTAAAAGATTCAATAAAATGTTAGCAATAGATCGAGGGCAGTGTATGCTTTTTGATAATGGCTGCAGATAATGGAATACATGATTCTAGTTGATAATTTTGGACGGCCCCTTATATCAACAGAAATATTACGTACATTAAAGTACTTTCTCAATTTACATTTAGGCATTTTATATACTTATTTATTTTGTTAATTCAAGTGTTTAAACTGAATTATTCAGGAAGGGTTTTTTTAAAATGTGAAAGGCAGGAAATAATGGAGCTGCTCCAGAACCTCCGCTCCGGCTCCAGCAGCCCCAGCTCCAGCTCAGAAAACTGTCAAGCTCCGAAGCCGGGGCATGGTAAATCCTACTTGATAGGTTATAGGTAACAATATAATTGCATTGGTTAAAAAGTTGACCTCTTATTAAGATTATTATTTCACCCTTCTCCTCTTTATTTCATTGAATGCTTTCATTTGTACACAAGGACTACTTATCAATCCCCACCTGCTTCTCTTGTTTGAAGTATAACACATCTGAGGAGTTTCCAATAACCTTGTTCTTTTTAAGGTCAGCTTGCCACAATTTGTCTTTGATGGTGCATTTTGAAAGATCACTGACTTGCCTAAAGTCTACAGCTTGCCTTGGATAAAGGCGTCTGCCAAATAAATAATTAAATAAATAAATAAATAATAAAGCTCCTGACAACAAATCAGATCTGTCCTATTTGCCGCCTAAGATACAAGGTCTGCTCTTGTGTATTTTAATTCAAATTGTGGAACAAGAAAAATATTTTCTTAGTAAAAACTGTTGCAAATGTAACGTTTTTTTTTTTAAAACTTAATTACCATCAAATTATATATATATATAAGTAAATTAAAATGTTTCTTACCTGTACGATTTTATCACAGAGAGCTTGAGATTCTATCTTAAATCCTTCAGTCAATGCAGGTAATTCTTCATCAAGATTTTCACTGTTAAAAGACATGTTTTCAACATGAGGATTTTGATTTACCCTTCCCAATTAAAACCAAAAAAAAAAAATCTGAATCAAATATGAATGTTTTGTTTTTTGGTTTGTTTGTTTTAAGGGACGCTACTAAAACTGCCAAAACTCCCATTTTACACATGAGTATATATTTACATCTTACCACTTAAGTAAATGTTTTTTATTTTATTTTATATATATATGACTGACTGAATCCATTTAAGGCGAGAGGTTACTAATGGCACAAAGGCAGACATTTAAAGGATGCAAAAAATTTAATTGTCAGTTGTAAAAACTTATTGAAACATATTGGTGAATTGTGATTTACTACTTTGTTCATGTTTTTTGAAATTTCTTTTTTTTTAAAACATTTTTTTAAGAGTAGATTGATTATTAAAGTCCTGTTTGTTTTTGATTTGGTTTAGCAGGTAAACCTGTTTTCAAAAATAAAGAATTTCAATTAATCACATTTATATGTCACTTTTACAAACAAAGGCCCACATGATAGGCTTACTTCTGATTGGTTTGCTGTTCACCCATCTTCTGTTCCTGAGCAAGCTGACTTCTTCTCTGCACATGTGTTGCTTTTAGTTGGTCAATGCTTTTTTGTAATCGTTGAATACACTGCAAAATAAATGACTAAATTACTAAAAGTGCTAATACATATACAGCAACTAACCAAATTCTTATACAACTTTGTAAAGTGAACCGCACACATAGTTTTAAAAAAAATGAAAATCAGGTGAAGCATCTAATGTAAATACCTTCTGCTTTTCGGAAATTTCTTCCTCTTTATCAAATAACTCTGCTCCCGCAAAACGAAGCTCTTTTATCTTTTTTGCATTCTCTGCTTTCTGATTTTGTATTTGACCTTCTGTTTCAGCCACCTAAATGAAATTCAAAACACGACCTGTTAACCTGGAAGTCAGGTACATCTTTGTTGTCAGTGTACAACGTTTGTACTTTGCTTTGTTGTTACAGCCAAATCTCACTTTGAAGAACACAGCTAAAACAAAACTCTGCATGCCTGTACCAGCACCTTGCTTTGTTTGTCCACTAGATTCTGTAATGTTTGCACTATGATGTGTAAATTTAAAAGGAAATCAAAATCCTGGTTTCTCAGACCCAGATTTGCGCTAATTCTGGACTACTCAATGATAATCTAGGCAAAGTAGTCCAAATTAGACAGGGGGAATGTGCACTTTTATGCTTGGGAGGATTTTGAAGCTCATTATTGACAGTGCTACCATGAACAGAAAATGTTTCATGTACTAGTTTTAAAAACTATACACTTTTGAACAGTGAGTGTCCTAGTACATATCTGCTGCAAACTCAATATGACAGTACTACACTTTCATCTATTACATCAAGAACTGTTCCTAGGATAAATACATTGGGATAATAAAATTATGATGTGTTGTATTTACAATTTCAATGGTTACAACTCACTTATTGTCATGTTGATGTTTTATGAATACAGATCTAAATGACAAATAACAAATAAAGAATAAAATTAGAATTTACATTGCTTTCTAGTTTTTTCTTGCTTTCTGCAAAGTCCTTTCTTTCTCGTGTCATGTCTTGCTCCAAGTCTTCAAAGGCATTGTTCACATTTACTAGCTGTTCCTTCAAGTCTTGCATTTTGTTATAGGTTTCATTGAGGATGATCTGTTTTGTTGTTTTCTCTGACAGTTTGTTGTTCAGGGTGTCAATAGCATCTTCGTGTTCAGCTCTTATACGCTCTCTCTCTGGGCTTAAAACATATTTTATATTACACTACTAATTCATTTTGTGACTGTCAAAGGTCAAAGCTTGTCTGATCAGGCCAATATTACTAAACTTCTACGGCTGGTTACAAAATTGCTGTTGAATCACATGCTTAATATAAGTTTGGCGGCTGGTTTCACATACCCTGATTAGCACGAGACTTGGACTACTTTGTGTTAATTTAGGTAATAAAGTTGAAGATTAGCGCTATTCTGGGTCTGTGAAACCAGTGGATAAACTTCTAATATTAAGCATGTGAATCAAGAGCAAATTTGTTTTCAAATATTTGCTAGATACTTGTTTATAGATTTTGACCCAATGCTTAAAAGTTGTCTGTTTATTTATTTGTTTTTATAGCTATTTTATTTTACAATAGGCTCCGTGTGGCAAATAATAAACCCTGGCAAATTGAATTGGAGTAAAATAACTTGTTTGTAAAGGGTAAAGGAACACTGCCACTGCACCCGGCCCTGCTTTTTAGAACTAACTTGCTGACAAAATCTACAAAATGTATTGTTCAAAACTTCATTAGTATCACTTTTTGTGTTTCTAGTATAAACCAAATGGTCAAAGTGAAAGCATATTTAACACATATATTTACTTAAAATAATTTCTTAATTAGCCTTCAACACAAATAGCACTTATTTATCATAATTAACAAAATCTAACAGTTTTGAGAATAACTCACAAAAGCAGGAGATTTGTTTTTTCAAGAAGTTGTTGCTTCTTTTCCATGAATTCCATGTCCTCCATGACCTTCCTCATGTCAGCCTGTAACTGTTTTGACTGTATAACATTTGAATCCCGTGCACCAGTCACTGCATCTAAAATTGAAGAGGACATCACCAAATTACAGTTTTAGGTATGCTCAGGTTTTTTTTTTAGGTCTATCCATTCTGTACTCTCCAGAGTTTTAATATTAAGACAGAAATGCCAATCAAGTAACAGCTTTAATGGTGATAATTTAGTAATGCAAACTAGACACTTGGTTGTTATTACCAAAAGTTATATCACTTAAGATATCTCTCTCTCTCTCTCTATATATATATATTATCTCAAAGAACCAGCTGCCCAATGTTTCAATGTTGTACATATCTTTCTCAAGGGAGCATAAGGTAACTTATGATATTAGCTTAAACTGTATCTCTTAATTACATTGCTTCCTCCAAGCTTTATCTATCAATTTTCAAAGCTGTATTGCTGCCAGCTATCTTTTATAATCTAATTTGTATGCTGCTGACATTTCATCTGCCGACGTTCAATTTTTTTTTTCAATACCTGCAATTTCTTTCTCAATCTCATCAGGAAAGCGCAGCACTTTGTATCTTAGTTTACTTGTTTCAATACGTTCTACTTCTAGTTGTTCATGCACTTCTCTCCTGGACTGCTCCTGTTCAATAAAGAATTATTATTATTATTATTATTATTATTATTATTATTATTATTATTATTATTATTATTATTAACAAAAAGTTACAGAAATAGCTTTTTTTCAAAACAAATGAGAACATAGTAGGGTTTAAAAACTAATAGGAAAGCATTTAAATATTTGCATGGTATCAACCAGCCTAAATAGATATACTTCAAAACCATATGGGACACTGCACCTTTAATGGCTAGGTCCACAGACCCTGATTAACACTAGTCTTGGGCTAATTTATCTAAGGTAACATTAGGTAGTCCATAATTAGTGATAATCAGTGTCTGGAAGCTTGTGATTAATTATTGTTTAGTTAGTCCAATAAAAGTTATCACCTCTTCTTCTCGTTGTCTATCATCACTGGACACATAGGGCTACCATTTAATCTATCAACAAATTATTTCCTATGAAATGCAATAAATATTATGCTTTTTGTGCTCCAAAACATGCACATAAATGTTTAAATTAATTACTGTAGTGACGAAGAGTTTTCAATGGAAAAGGAAACTTTTGTTTATGCACTAAAAACTACTTTGAAAATGCAACCTAGGCTTGTAGTATTAAGATGGCAATTTACACAGTAGTGTCAGAATTTGCTTCAAGAGTATAAAGTGTGGTATTTTAATGTACAATTAAACATTGTTGTGGGACACTACAGGTTCAATTAATCTGGTTACTAAATTAGCTTTTTGAGATTATATTATGTTTATGGATTACTCAAAAAAGAAAGAGGATATAGTTTGTTCTCATGATCCCACTTTACCAGTTCGGTGATGGCGCCTGCAATTTCACAAAGGTGCTGGCACGCCTCCTCGCTGAAACCAAGCCCTTCATTTTTAAGTTGTTACTCTGAAAATAGACATCGTCTGGAATTTACTGTTTATGTTTTCAATTTGTTTTAAACAGAACATCAGGCCATGTATTCACACGTGTTAGCTGTTTCCTGAAAATGATGATCAAAAGTTTTGTATCATCACCCTGTAGAATTAACTGGTTTTGCTTCATAAAGTCGAATGAAACCTGCTGAATAGTGTTACGTTAACATATTGACGAATTACATACCGATTTTTAGTTTTCCATATACTTAACAAAAAACTGACAACAATTGAAAAATGTGACATTTTCGAAATCTAACATTAAATACTGTACTACTGTTGACTTCCGGTAGACTTCTGCAATATAATTTTGTATAGCTAAATTATGTTCATATATTTTATTTATTTATTTATTTTCTCAATCCTAAAATTCTAGATGACTCAAAACTTTTGGCCATAGCTGTACACAGTCACCATACATATATATTCTCACTCAATATACGCATTATTTTATACAAGAACAACAACAACAGATTTTAGAAATATTTTTTCAAACGTAGCCTCAACTCACCAATTTCGTGCAAGTGTTCCAAAGCAACCAAAACGGCTGGGCACTCTGGTACCAAACAAGAACTCATTTTAGAGATTTCAACTTTATATGGCACAAACGAAAAATACTCGTTTTTTAAACAAATACATGTACCATACGGTCTTTCTTTCAATGTTTCAACAGAAACACATGTGGTTGTTATGGCAACAAGCCACCGACGCCGCTAACAGAAGGCACGCAATGCAACGACCTAAATTAACTTCCAGCAGCACTGCTTCGTCGAGAAATAGATGAGTGTTTTAAATATAGCTGGAAAAGTCGGATCATGAGAACAAACTATATATATAACTTTTGCTTCTCTTAATGTACATACAGGCTTTTTGTATATGTTAATAAATAACAGCCCCCTGCCCTGAGATTGGTGTTTAAACTGAATAAACATGTTAAGTTTCAGAAATAAACTGAGAGGTGCTTAGCTGTGGACTGATATGGCTACCATTTCAAATATCAACGATTATGGAAGAGTTAAACTATGATGAAAAAATATTTACACAGCAGTCATCAACTCCAATGCCTTTTCATACGATTGTTTTATTATGTCATATATATATATATATATATATATATATATATATATATATATATATATATATATATATATATATATATATATAGTGAGTGTTTAGTTTTGGTTGCTTGTAAAGCTGCAATGAAATATAATGATTTATCACAAACTGTTTTGCTAGAGAATTGTGGTTTACAATGTCTGGCATCCAGACCAGAAATAAAAATGTATTTAAAATGCTCTTTGTGCCTTCAATTCCAAGAGAAGCATATGCTTTAGGATGGATGGGACAATGCTCAATAAAAATAACCAGTATGCATTTCGCCATTTGGGTTTGATGGTTCCAGCTTAGTTCCAAATGAACCAGTCCCTCAAAACCCTAATTACAACTTAGCACAACCATATTCACTCAACTTTACAGCACCATGCTGAATTGCAGTGATAGTGTTTTAAGTGACCTAAGAGTACCATACTTTAGTTTCATGTATACTGCATTAGAGGTCCTAATATTACAATGATAATAACATTTACTCTATACCTATTTCATTGCAGTAAAAAAAAAAAAAAAAACGCCACCTGCAGGCTGCTATGTTAAGTAAGCTATAGCACATAAATATTGCTGATTAGGTTAGCTGACAGGGTTAAGACAACCATGTTTCCCCCCACTTTTCAAACTCATTAAAAAGTCATTTGATATTTAATCACACTTCTTATTACTGCTGTTATGCACAGTTAATACATAATACCACATCATTTCCATATTATACTAAACCCTAGCGCAATGCAGGCTTGCATTACTGTCCCTTTTGTGGAGTTTGTCCAATAATAAAAACAAACAAACAAAAACACCAGTCTGCTGATCAGGTCTCAAGGTTATGCCCTTCTTATTGTGTGAGGGGTTTGATGTTTAGCGTTTTTGAAATGATTACCCAGCCAGTGAACCTCCACAGAAGGTAAAAATCTCATCACGGAGTCAGTCAGCTGTAACAGATGTTTTACAGCCTGAGCCAGAGGTACACTCCATGGCATGACTTGAGGTTCTGATAGCTGTCCCATAGTGCTTCATGCAGGAACCCATATCATAATAGCAAATTATCCATTGCTAATTACGCATCACTTAAAACAGAATTGAGATCTTTCATGTATGAAAAAAATGCAGCGCATGATTGAACTCAGAGGAAAAATCTGCGCTCCCAGCTAGGTCTGCTGTGTTTGCATCAGCTAGGTCTGCATCAGCTTGCAATTGCTGTTGCTGTCTGGCTTGTTGCCTTGTTGGACTAAGAAATTTGTCTCCAAGGATTAATCTCCTGTTTAAATACAGTAAAAAAAAAAAAAAAAGTATTTAATGAATCTTCATATGACATCATTTCGTTTCCTTTCCGGTAAAATTGGTATAGCATGGCTGTCCTATCACCTTTTTGGTTACTAATTTGAGTAACTGTACATTGTTGCCAATAGATGTTGTGAAAATAATGTTGATCAACACAATTCAGCATTTCTGAAGTCCAAGAACTTTAAGCAATATCCACCAGATGGCAGCAAAGAGACAATAATCTAATGTTCTGCATCTTTGAAAATCACAAGCAGTGCTTGGCTCATTTTTTCTATACCAAGGGTTTGGAAGTCAACTGTATAGAAAAAAATCCCAAGATATACAAATTCATTAAAATTTCATACACGTGGCCAGCAATTTCTAAGCTGTGTTAGCAGGGCCCTATTAAATTTCCAAGAACTGACTTTCTGATTCTGCAAAGAATATAGAGAAAGCTGTTTTCCTTGCATGCATGAACATGTGAGTTGAGTTTGCTGATGTTTTGTTTTAAATTAGCCTAAACTAGTACAGCCTATGTTCTGTACTGATAACACCATGCCTGAGTACAGTACAAGGTAAATGTCTGAAATTCAAAGATAATCAGCAGGGGCTAGAAGGCATTGCAAAGATTGTTCGGCATCAGTTCAACACATGTGGGGCTAAAATTAATTCCCAACATTCATTGCACATTAAAATTAGATACATATTTTCTAGAATTTGTTGTCATTCTAAAAGCCAAAACATTACACTCTTGCTTCTACTGCAGCAGTTGAATGCAATGTCCTCTACATCACATCACTGAAAGAATTCTGTTCCACCTAAAAAATGTGACGCAGCTTGGTGACACAGAGCCTGTATTTAACACCTGATCCTGTTTGGAGTGATGCATTCTGGGCCTGCTGTCAGACAGTGCCCCATAGATGGCAGTATTGACCCACCCATGGCTAATTCACATATCCTAAAGCTGAAAAGTAATTTCACTAAGTTTTTCGCTCACAGTGTTTTGATATTGATTTTTGTACTCCCCTGGAAATGTCGTCTATGCTTCCTCAACAAGTTTAGATTTTTTTTTTTTTTACTGCTCTTTTGAGCCAGAAGGTTGCTTATTACTTCACAGCATTTCCCACTGCAGCAACATAAGGTTATACGTTCAGAACCTTGTACAGACACTAAGGCTTTCGTCTGAACTATGGGTTTGACAGGTAATTGGTTCCTGATAATTTCCATTTTTATATAATGGCTTGGGTGTTCAGCTGTGGGTTTCAGCCAGCTGTTCACACAGATTTGTCCAGGTGGTTCCTTACAGGCAATTACCTTGTACAATAGGCCGGCTGGTTGTAAGAACGTCTCTGCTTAAGACATCTCTGTTTCTTGCAGCATGGTAAATGGGATGTACATCGAAGAAATTAAGACCATCAAATATATGATGAAAATTGGAACTGTATTTAATCTACCCTCTAGACCAAAGCAACATTTATGGAGGGTGCAGCTTTGTAGAAATTGAAGGTCAAATGCACAATAGGTGGGTCTAATTTATCATACAGTATATATCTCCCTTGAAGTTATATTTTTTATTCACATTCAGGATCTGCACATATATATATATATATATATATATATATATATATATATATATATATATATATATATATATATATACAGTACTGTGTGAAAAAATGCTGTAAAGTAAGAATGCTTTCAAAAATAGACATGTTAATACATTATATTTATCAATTAACTAAATGCAAAGTGAGTGAACAGAAGAAAAATCTAAATCAAATCCATATTTGGTGTGACCACCCTTTGCTAAAGGTTTTAATGAGCAATCCATCTCACCAGTTCAGTGGTACCCTAAATACAATTAACTTACTTAGCATTTGAGGGTAAAATGAAGAGAACATGTCATACCCAGTCATTCAGTATTGGTAGTAAGTGGAGCATATTTGGGGTACCACAGAGAGAGAGAGAGAATAATGCATGGGGTAGTGTATGATATGAGAATTTAATGCCCACCTGGGGTTAATGAGCGCGTGTTTCCGATATCAAACAGCCATTATGCCATTATGGAAAATATTAACTGGATGAGCCCATTGAAATAAATGCTCACCAGTTTATATATATATATATATATATATATATATATATATATATATATATATATATATATATATACACACACACATATGTAATCACAGAGATAGATAGATATAGTTTGTAGTAATGTTATGGCTCCAAATGAAGTGATACATGAAAAAGTATTTAATGTTAATGCATTGGCCCCATCTTGCACCGAGGCTATTGTAATCAAGGTCTGGAAAGTCAAGTATTCTGCTTGAATAGAAATGTACAGTGTGCAAAGGGTCAACACTATGACATTGTGCCTTGAGTCATTTTGCTTTTGGAATGAAGAAAGAACATTACGGATAAATGTGTTTAGAATAAAATGTTCATTACAGCACCTTCAGAGAGTTAGGTGTTTCAATAAGGTTCTCAGATAATTGCAAGAAATATGTAACAGACATATTTCCCCCTGTGGTTTATACCACTGGTAAGACTAGGACTCCAGGGTCGAAAAGAACATCTTTAGTCATGAGGCATATCTGCCATCAATCTCAAAAATTCAACTCAATGCTTTTGCACCCTGCTAGTAGTTACCAGCATCATTGCTCCATAAAAAAAAACAAAAAAAAAAACATTCAACCTTGACCCCCATATCACGAAATTACATGAAAGTTCAAGGATTATTGTTATAAGGCTATCGCTCATTAAAATTGGCATTTTTATCAAAAGACAGCAATTGACATAGGTACTTTATATCCATATCCAATAGAGGCTGCATGACATTTAATCAATACTTTTATTAGAATAATGTATAAACAACAGTCTATCCATCCATCAGAATGCATTCATCTACATCTCTTTTATTTTACATAAAGTATTTATAAAAGCTAACTTTGGTTTAACTTATATTTATATATCTTTGTTGTGTCTTTAATTTATGATGAATTTTGTGATTGTAAAATATGCTGGATTGAAGATTGGATTCTGAGTCCATTTTTTAAATGTAATTTTATGTAATTCTGTTGTAATTTCACTGTTGATGTCTATCCTGCAGCAATTTTTGAATTCATTAAATGTATTTTTCCATGAAAAGGGCTACTGAGGTCTATACCTAATTAGCTAGGTACATTTGAGGAAACAAAAGTAGAAGGTACCAATAAAAATGTACATTACATACAGTTCAAAACAATAAACTAAAGTATTAATAAAAAAACTGCTCATGGGAGATCTGCTTGAACCCACTCATTGGGCAACAAAAGAATAGTCTTTGAAATAGACAGTGAAGAGTTCCAGGTGCATGCAGCCTGATAACAATGAATGACAACCGAGTTCAAAAATGCTTGAGGTTGAGAGTCGCAGAATCTGAAATACAATAACAGATTACAGCACAATCCTTGTAAACAAAGGGCACCATTCTCCCGACTGCTATGTTAAAATCACAATGTAACTTCAAATAAACCTTGCTGGTTACAGAAAAAATAGATCTATAAAAGAGCCAGTAGGTACACAGAAGGAAACCCACAGTCATAAATCACATGGAGCTGACCCAATTCTTGGCAGCTTTAACTAAATCACTTTTGGTCCTCTGATTGTATCAGGAGAGATACTATTTAATATTAATATTATGTGGTGTGAAGATCTTGAGTCTGTTTGGACCTTCTCCTTACTGAAACAAGTGTTAAATTCTTTCTTAAGGGACTCTAGATTAACTCCAGCTCAATAGGCAATGGCAACTAAACTATTGAGAGACCTTTGCTGTTGTGGGAATGAATTCTGGTTAGTAGGAGTAGATGACGAGAAACTGATTTTCTTCAGTGAAGACTTTACAGCTCCAATGATATGGTGACTGCTATACTGTAGACTGGTGTGTTGCCTTAATAGCCACACCTTATGTACTACTTTCATTATTATTTTAACTTCCAAAATAGAGGACAATATAAAGGCTAGGCTGTACATAATGTTTTTTTAGCAGCATTGAAGTCTGTTGGTATAGTAGATTTAAATTAGTCCTGTTTTCATGGAAGGATTCTAAATGAAAGAAGGAAAGATTAAACAACTGTGACATTTCTAGGTAACCTTGCAAACTCTAGAAGCAAATTCTGAGAATTGATCTGTCTTTCTTCTTTTAATGTTTCCAACAAGAAATACCAGAAAATACCACTTCTGTGTTGAAAGCCCTCAAGGATCTTTAGTTATTTTTTTGTTATGAATTATGTATTTGTATTATAAAGTATAATGTTTCTGAACCACTTCCACCATATGCCATATATGATTGTTGAGTCTATGAGTGAGGTTTCTTAAAGATGTAGGGCCCTATTCACAATTATTTTTTTTAAGGATTTTTATTTTTTTTAAACAATTTCCCTATAAACGTTAACCATAGTATAAGCACAGCAAAGTGTGATAAAGCATAGTTAAAGTATGGTAAAGCATAGGTAAGACTTGTATGGTAATACATGTTTAAAAACATGGTAAGCAATGGTAACACATAGTATAACCATGGGAAAAGCATGGAAAACTGCAAAAAAAAAAAAAAAAAGCAAAATTACTATGGTAAAGTTAAGGGTTTAGTTAATGAATTAAATAATTCAATCATGTTTGCTTTTCACAAAATCTTGTTTTATAGAAGTTTTATTCTCATTTTTTTTTAAAGAACTGTTAAACCTAAGAGAATGTTTAAAAACACTGTTCCATAAACAGTCCTTTAAAAAATTGAATACAGAATAATGCTGTACTAATAAATGTATGTTAATGTTTGCTTTAGATAGTATAGATGGTTGTGGTAACATGTAATCATAAGTAGTGTTAATAATTGTTAGTTTATATAACAGTGTGAAATACTATGAACAATTTTTGTGTATAAGATCATATGCCTCTCCCTGCCCGATATGATAGCATACCTGAAGCTGTTTCTTATCAAGATGGGCATGGTTGAATACCGAGTCCCAATTCAATGAAAAGAGTTGCTGTGTGCTTGCATTTAAGAATTATACTTTCTGAATATAAAGAAAAAGGGGTTCGGAGTATTTTTTAAGGAAAAAGGAAAACAGAAAAGGACTAAAATATTTCACTTTGAGTTGGTCTTTGCTTGTAATTTAGTTTTAGAATGAGTAGGCGAGTAAGACTGATTAAGGGTAAAAAGCAGCCTCTAATTCAAGAAAAATAAGAAATTTTGAAGATACACCACAAAAAGGGAACAGAAAAATTAAATAAATTCCTATTTTAATATTGCTGCTATGTTGCTGCTAGTAGAAAGTAATATAGTTAACAACCATACCCTATAAAGGAGTAAAATATTAGTTTGGATCTGAGTTAAAAAAAGATGTAGCATAGAAAGAAGTTGTGATTAACGTACAAAATAAAAAGATTGAATAAATAATGAAAAATAAAGATCAAAGGATAGGCTTTGGAAAAGTAAACTCTATGTAACCTGTCTTCTCGAACTTTCTACAAGCCTGCCCTTGGAGGGATCAGTGCTTGATGCCGAGAGGTCTTCGTTGGCAAGGGAAGCGGGGATTCTCTTATCGGGAAACTTACAGTATCGGGGCCAGAACTATTCCAAGGACTAGGAAAAAAGGGAGTTAGAATAAAAATGGTCTAATTCCAATATATAATTAAGATAGTTAGTTGCCGGGCAGAAAAAGCAGGTAAGATACAGATGTAGGGAGACTTCTAGAATACATTAATCACTACTAAAATTGGCAAAGAGAGAGGTGTCTCTAGCAAACTGGTTTTAGCCGGTTTGTGTATAGCTGAAAAATACAAAGACAACTGAAGGTCAATTAAGTTCAGGCTACCAGAGACCCATAAGGGAAAAACACTACAGCCTTACAACTCAGTGAAAATAATTAGATTTTCCACGGGGAGAAACTCTACACTAAAAAAGATATAGGATGGAAGTTCCCTATAATATTTGCTAAACACACACCTGTAAGGAGAAAAGGAAACCAATTTGAAAAATGAGATGACATGAGGGAATATATTTTTAGAAGCCAGGCACATATAATGAGTGTAATCAAGACTGTTGGTGTTGTATATATTTACACAACACTCATATATTAAAACAAAAATGCTTTTATAAATACACATATAAAAAGTAGAAAGGTAGCAAGGACTTTGTAAACTCTGCTTCACCTAACTTTTCAGATGAAGGAGAGGGTCAGAAATGAGTAGATGAGATCATGGGCCGATGTTAATTTGTTGGCATATGACTCCAATTAAGTCTGAAGAGTTGGTTGAATTTTTTAGAGATTACTGTTTGCCAAAAGATAAGAGCTGTCTATATAGATTGATGATTGGATTTAATTGGGGCTTCCCATTACTTTCAATGGGACAAAAATCCTATAAAAACCCTAGGCAAATCACACTGAAACCACCACAACCAAGACAGAGCAACGTGGTCCATCCTTTGCAGATCTTCACAAGACAGTCCTTCTCTTTTGTTCACGCTACTCTCCCTTGTAATAGGAGGTAAGCATATTAATAGTAATATTGTATCTTGCATGTATTGGTTGTATTGCTATGAGGTTTTGAAACTATGCTTTAGTATTAAGAGAGTGTTATATTGAATGTGCTAAAATATAGCAGTGGGTGCTTGTAGGCTTTGTGCTTAGCTGGCCCGAGGGCTGCACTAAATACATATAATTGTATTATGTTATTGAAGTATTAATGCTGAGCTTGTAATAAACTTATGACTGCTAATTGTTATTACATGTTTCTGGGTTTTGGTGGTATGCGCAAACTACTAATCCAATATTAAAGGCATTTTAATAAACCGAAGGAGCGCTGATGTTGCTCTGATTCGTAAAACTTCAAATAAATGAGTCTGAGTGATTTTCTTGGTTAAATAAAGGTTTCATGGACACACCGCTCGTCCAGTGCTCGAATATAAACCACTAGGAGTTTTAAACATCTCTGTTCTCCTCAACGTCTCCCCTGAGTTAAGAGTGTGTACAGAGCAACTAATACAATAAAAAGAGTATGTGAAAAGTGAAAACGTGACAATATATATATATATATATATATATATATATATATATATATATATATATATATATATATATATATATATATACAGTGTAATACAATACCATTGACAATTAAAAGGAAGATACTAACAATGGACATAATGTATTCATGTCAATACATTATGATGGGAAATGTATTGGACAAAGGTTGTGCTATTTAAATTTCCATTAGAGGCTACAAACATTGGACAAAAGGAGTATTTTTAAATGTAGCTGGGTATTTTTTTTCATTTCTTCACATTATTTTATTACAGAAAAGGTCACAAAGCAAAGTGAGATTTTTAAATTACTGGAACAGTGAAGTCCAATTAAATAGCAGCCTGCTGAGAAATGGGGCAGCATTTGTTTTCTTTAACATTTTTGTAACTGGAAAAAAATGAACAAGTATAAAAGTGCAGTGCCTTTGTAATCTTAACAATAGCACAATATTTCTGCAGCTGATGGGCACAGGCCAATTTGTTATTGGGTAAAATGGAAGACAAACACTTCAAGAGGGCCATTAAGACCAAGACAGCATTTAGTACAAAATTCAGTTTTGTAAAGTATGTAAAATGACAGGGCTGGGCAATAAAGATCAATTGAATATATTTTTCTTTATCTTTGTTTATAAAGTTATGGAACTATAAAAACAAATCCCATTTTGTGCACAAGCAAAACAAAAAAGCAATTAACAGTATCATATTGTAAACAGGATCAAAACTATTCAGCTTTTTTATATTTATATATACAGTATATATGGAAAAAATTAAGAGACCACTGCAAAATTATCAGTTTCTCTGGTTTTACTATTTATAGGTATGTGTTTAGGTAAAATGAACATTTTTGTTTTATTCTATAAACTACTGACAACATTTCTCCCAAATTCCAAATAAAAATATTGTCATTTAGAGCATTTATTTGCAGAAAATGACAACTGGTCAAAATAACAAAAAAGATGCAGTGTTGTCAGACCTCGAATAATGCAAAGGAAATAAGTTCATATTCATTTTTAAACAACACAATACTAATGTTTTAACTTAGGAAGAGTTCAGAAATCAATATTTGGTGGAATAACCCTGATT
This sequence comes from Acipenser ruthenus, assembly GCF_902713425.1. Taxonomy (NCBI): domain Eukaryota; kingdom Metazoa; phylum Chordata; class Actinopteri; order Acipenseriformes; family Acipenseridae; genus Acipenser; species Acipenser ruthenus. Next base: position 25,366,094 of record NC_081206.1, read on the forward strand.
TTCAAGCACAGCTTTCATGCGTCTTGGCATGCTCTCCACCAGTCTTTCACATTGATGTTGGGTGACTTTATGCCACTCCTGGTGCAAAAATTCAAGCAGCTCGGATTTGTTTGATGGCTTGTGACCATCCATCTTCCTCTTGATCACATTCCAGAGGTTTTCAATGGGGTTCAGGTCTGGAGATTGGGCTGGCCATGACAGGGTCTTGATCTGGTGGTCCTCCATCCACACCTTGATTGACCTGACTGTGTGGCATGGAGCATTGTCCTGCTGGAAAAAACAATCCTCAGAGTTGGGGAACATTGTCAGAGCAGAAGGAAGCAAGTTTTCTTCCAGGACAACCTTGTACTTGGCTTGATTCATGCCAAAGCTGCCCGATTCCAGCCTTGCTGAAGCACCCCCAGATCATCACTGATCCTCCACCACATTCCTAAGTTAAAACATTAGTATTGTGTTGTTTAAAAATGAATATGAACTTATTTTCTTTGCATTATTCGAGGTCATAAAACACTGCATCTTTTTTGTTATTTTGACCAGTTGTCATTTTCTGCAAATAAATGCTCTAAATGACAATATTTTTATTTGGAATTTGGGAGAAATGTTGTCAGTAGTTTATAGAATAAAACAAAAATGTTCATTTTACCCAAACACATACCTATAAATAGTAAAACCAGAGAAACTGATAATTTTGCAGTGGTCTCTTAATTTTTTCCAGCTCTGTATATATATATATATATATATATATATATATATATATATATATATATATATATATGAAAAAAAACTTTCAGTGTTCATTAGTAACGGTCTCAAGGTTGTGAATTGGCTGTAGCTGTTGGCTGAGGTACACAGTTCTGCATTATGAGATTTTCCTTCATAAGTGCTTGCTTGCAGTATATTTTTTTCTGATGCCTTATGCTTTCAGTGAAAAATCATACATCTCTTGGCATAAGCAGAGATGCCCCTTCTCAGTCATTAAGACTGACTCATTTGTCATCTTCTTTCTGAGTCCCACTTGGTGAATGGTCCTTGTTTGCATGCCTCATATATGAAATCTCTCAGTGCTTTCCAGAAGGAAGCCTTGTCTTAGGAGTTTCCATTAATGGGGGAAGTTCTCCGTATGCTCTTTGGTTGAGGGGAACATGAATATTGTACAGTATACACAAGGCCATGACAATGTTTTAAAGTACAGCCTTCAAGGAAAACTTTAATGATTATTATTTTTTATTTTTTTTGTGAAAGTTATAGACATTAACCCTAAACTGCTTCAGAAACACATTACTTTACCTTTTGTGCATTCAAATTTGTGAGCAACGGAGCAATATACAGTTACCAAACTAGAAATAAACAAGTAGCTTTGAGAATCTGATCAAATGTGTATCTTACCACAGCCCCCCACAAGTATGATAACTCATCATGACACTCACAACCAATTCATAATCATTCTTCAATTAAACAAAATAACATCATTACATTTGTAATTACCATAAATATAAATGTATAACCAACAGATGGCACAGTAACCTAGGGAATGCTTAGGGTCATCTCTTGATCTATAATCGAATTTGAGCTTCCAGAACATGCATATCTAAACATGAGTCTCTGCCAGCTTTTCTTTTCCAATATTATCAGTAAAACTGCACCAATGGTGACTGGACTGGATGTAATGTAAGTCATCACTTCAGAAGCATGAATGGTATTTTATTAATACAGTACCACCCAACAAAGTTTCATTATTTATGGTTACATTTTTACCAAGAGAGAATTAACCAAGGATTACATTTTATTTATGGCACCACTATACTTGTAATGGCTATTACAACGTACCAAATCGTAAAAACTATGATAGATGTGAGAAATTAATTAAAGCTAAAAATCCATAAAAATGCTAAAAAATTCTAATTTTGAGAGAATGCATAGCAGCTGCTCTAAAACAGCCGCACCAGGTAAAGTGTCAGTGAATACATCAGGAACCATCACACCAGTAAAGCATCAGGTAAGAGTTACTGAATTATTTCTGAAGCTACAGCCATTTCAGGGAAGGGACTTTTGGTAACTTGAGTCGAATTGAGCTTAATTTTGAAAAACATTCCCTCCCCTAATCCCTACTGCATACACTGTCTATTCTAATTTATATAAATGCAGTTCGGGGAATCAGCTTTCCCTTTTCTAGTTTAATGTATTTAGTTTTGTTACAGAAAATGTGCCTCGCAGTAAAATGCTTAATTTCTTAATTATTTAGAGGTTTAGCCCTGGAGTCCAGTCAGCTGTCAAAACCTTTTACACTTGCACAGCCTCATTAATTATACTTAGTAAAAGAGAGCAAACTGCTGTTCTGCTGTTCCCAAAGGGGTTTACCTGTCTGGACACTGGCATTCCTTCCATATATTTTGACATTTGGAAGAAACATATCCTGGGAAAAATTTTAAATGACTTGATCAATGGCTCAGTTTTTTGTTTCTCACACATTAGTCAATCCTTTCCAGTGATCTCAGAAACTGTCCACGTCAGTCTTGGGCGAATTCATAGCATTCCATTTTTTGCTGCTCATTTATTTTGAATTTTAAATGTTCATTTTGTAAAGTCTGTTTCCCTGGCATGCATTTGTGAAGGTCAAAATTTTCCCTGGTCATCCATTTCAAATCCAGTTTAAATACAAATAATTTTCATTGAAGATTGAGTTGGGTCTGGAAAGTACTTTTATGGAAGTAATGCATAGAACAGGAGGTGCCTGCTGGAAGTTGCTTTGGTGTCTGAGTGTGAGGCAGTCTTACCTTCAGATTCTCACCAATGCTGCAGCATGTTGTTGAGGAGCTCTTCTGTTGGAAGTGCTGTCCTTTGTATTCATTCCAGGTCAAAACAGTTATACCCTATCATGTAGTGGTGCTTCGCATTTATTTTTGACAATGGATTTTGCGCAGGAGTCACATTAAATGAGGCTTCTATGGACAGCAGGGATTTAAATCTTTATCTTAGTTTAAAAGTTTAGGGTCAAACCCAATTGGCAGTGCCCTTTTAAAATACTGAAAGCTTCCTCTATGCACAGCCCTTATTCTAAACATATGGTTGTCTGAACAATGTAAGCAGTGTAAGTGGTTACATCTGGGAAATGGAAGCTACTGTTGAATTCCATGGTTTGCATTTACAGCCAAGTCTTGGGGACCCTGGAAGCTGAAACACAGAATAATAAAGCAGCTCAGTGAAGTTTGTACATTAATTCAACAACTAATTGGTTGATTGGTTTTAAAACTGAGGGAAAAATACCCCCCCCCCCCAACAGAAATATTTTTGTTACAAACTTATGATAATGTGAAAGAATGTGAAATGTGAAAGAATGCAAGGCTTCAGGCTGTCTTTGCATAATGGATGACACACAACATTGTATACAGAGCTAAAGCACAAGACAGCTGATGCTTATTTTCCAAAAATGAAGACTGACTCAAAATACTCGGTTTAAATACCGTTAGTGTAATAGGGTACCTGGCTGTACATGAGTAAGATTTGATTAGTGCTCAGTTGTGCTCAATTTGTTCTGATGGAACACTTTACAAAACCACTGTTATGCTGATAGCCTACTTCAGTTCCCATACAACCTTCCATAGGACAACACTTCGGGAGAAATATAAAAAAAACGGTAGTGATAACAGTAATGATAACATTGTATTTGAAGCTTTTAACAACAGGGGGCAGGTTTTTTATTAATGGCAAACCATTAGACTTGAGCATCCAATTATGGTGAAATATATTCAAAAATGAATGACCAACTTTGATTTGAATGACTTGCAGATCATTCACTGAATTAAAGAACACAATTAAATATCTTCCTAATGGGTTGTTATTTAATAATTACCCCAAAAATACATTCCCCCAAATATGTTGAAAGTATAGTTAAATCACCATTATGAAAAGTAGCTGAGGGACCAGCTTAGTCTAATGATTCATCACCCCCTGTTCTAACATGTTCAATTAACACTGATTAATACCCCATGCTTTCTTTACTGATAAAACATTATCTACTCAAGTTTTATTATTTTCTTGAAATACTGTTTTACTTGTAGTACATAAAGGTACATGTGTAATAATGTAACAGTGTAATCACAACTCCATTAAAAAACAAGAAGCCAGGAATTAAACCTGAAGCTTTGGGAACAAAAGGCACTGAATTTACTGGTGTACTATCTTCTGTCTCACTAACAATATAGTCGATACCAGGTCCATTAGGCTATATTTTACAAAGCCTCCAGGACAGTCGTTCCAGTGGGAATTGAATCACTAGTACAACATACAACAGCTGCTGTTCAGTTAACCTTCAATATAATTGTACAATATTATAATAGGGATAGGTGTAAAACTTTATAACCCATTTTGTCTTATGCAATATGTATCAAATCAGGCTATGGGTAGCATGACTAGGAAATTAAAAATCTATATTTTTATTGTATGCAATTACGAATACGTTTTTTTTCCAGGATGTTCATTAAAAAAAATAAATAAATAAATAACATGCATGCATGAACAAAATACAACAAATATTTTAATATAGACATATAATCACTGTTACATAATAGGAAAAGGGGGGTGAGAGAGTCTATTAGTAATATGGTAAATAAAAGGTCAGGTAAGCTGAAAGCAATTGAGCCTTGTCCTCTCCCCACACTCTTTTTCAGTTCCACTACAGGGTTTCCAAGCTGTAGTGGTCTGTCTTCACATACACACTGGACTGCAACCCCAGACGGTGATGTTTAAGCCATACCACTGATACCTTGGTAGCAATAAACAGAAGTCTGGAGCTTTTATTTAACAGAGCAAGGGAAATTTGAATGTTGATCCACCGCTGAAAACCACTTACCAATACCACATTCAATGCGTGACCACATCTTTTTACCAGTTGAACATAAGCAACAGATGTTATCAAGCTACTGAACCCCAGAGAAAAAAGCCCAGTCTGGGAAATATCCACCTGGTCTTGTCAGGTTACTAACAAGTTGTGATCAATGGTGCACAATGAGGTGAACTAGCCCTATTTCAATTTTAACCCTAAATGTGGGAGGGCAAAGGTCAATGTGGGTCTCACGCCAAGTGCCAGGATTTCAACCATGCACCAGCTGAGCTTCTAGGGACTGGGTATGTAATCAAGGGATTGGTCTAGTAATAGCATGGTTGGCATTCTAAGACCCTCTCACTCGCCCTGAGGAATACTCAAAATGTATTTATTTATTGTTACTTGGAAGGAAGCTGGAGGGAACATACAATGTTACTTTTCCATATGGGGGATGTTATCATTTGTCTTTGACCCATTGCTTTTTAAAGCTGCTGCAGAACTTCAAGGGTGCTTGATGCTAAAACTGGATTTATACTCATCACAGGCCCCTCCATTCCCCAAATGTCAGGAAGCAGAGAGATAATAATGCATGGAATTCATTTCACAAACCAAATTCCATTTTATATTTGCTTTCTGCTAAAGTGGAAAATCTCTGGCCTGACAACTTGCTGTTTGGCACTAGCTGCTTTATAGATTTAACAGTAAAACATAACAGAGGGGACACCTACTGACTCCTTATTATATGTCTGTATGTGTGGAGAGTCAGTCTGGCTTTTGGGGTGCAATATGTGTTCTGTTATTCACTGTAAAGGCATAATACTGTATTTATTTTTTAAATCCTTACATTTTCAAAATCTTTATCCTAGGGTGACTCACTCCAACATTAATTTGCAGATCCTATATAGTATCTCTGTGCACGTATATAAAGGTACACACATAAAAAAGTGGCATCTTACATGGTCTAGTCCAAATACAGAAGTCTGAACATAAATCTATTATATTTCCCCATAGTGTTCAAAAGGGCACATTTTCAAGTGTCGTGGGAAATCAGTCTTCTTTCAGCAAGCAACTTCTGATGTTCTTTGCAACACAGGAGAAATTCATATGAAGCTAAATAAGCTGATAATTGAATTATTTAAAATACAGCTTTTAGCACCTAATATGGGAGTTTAGGCATGGATTAGGGGGATCACTCCCACAGACTGAACAACATTTACACAGGCTAATTAAATTTAATGTGTCCCCCCCTTTGAAAGAAAAACATCTTTAACTAACCCTGCTACAGTAAACACATTTAGTTCACTAGTTCTCAAAGCTTTAGCTCAATTAAATCCTAGTGTAGGCTGTGGAGTACAGAGATCAATAAAGGAAATTAGCATCCGTAGGTGCACTCTGCTTCAAAGGGCTTTGACTAAAAATAAAACAGGTTTGGAGTTTTTCTGTGCCCTCACAGGGGAAAAACCAGCAAACCTTCCAAATAGCCAGATGGCTAAGGTGATTATGATGTTAGCTTTTGTCAGATGGCAAATATTGGTATTCCAAACAGTTCTTTTTTTCTGTGAGTTTTTACTCAATCATTTGTGAAAACTGTGAGTCTTCAATTTTGACATTTTATTTTACATATTTTAAATTTATTTACCCCAGTTTTTTCTCGGAATCTTCCGTTCCCACTGTCAGGATTGTACTGGCCCAGGTTGACTGTCTAGACAGTTGCTTTTTTTCACCCAGTGAACCTGATCAGCGAATGTCGCCTAACTACTAAACCTTGAAGGACAGAGTTCAGCTGAGGTGTCTTAGCCTCATTTAGCACCACATCAGTAAAGCCCACAGAGGAGTGATAATGTGTACCAAGGAAACAGATTTCACTCCCTCATCAATGGGAGCACAAAGACAATGTACAGCTACAAGAGGTCCACTGTCATTCACAAGACAACACGGTACACCCCAAACTCTATGCACAGTTACTTTACTTGGTGAGTCGTTGGGAATGCTGACAGCCAATTGTATTTATATAAAAAAAAATTCTACTGCAGTGTCAAAATATGGGCAATGCTTAGAAATATACAAAATATACCTCCACCATATGTTCCCTTTTTTTGAAAAATGTGTTGTTTACCACGATTTCCAATAGTTTCTTTTTTTTTTTTTTTGCTTGAACATCTTAATGAGATCTCAAGAGATCTCATGGTGTCCTTTATTTTGATCTCTAGAACACTACAAATGCCAAACTTGGATCATAATTGATAGTCTTTTTGATGGCCTTTTGATGGATTACCATTACAACCAAAATCTCTGGGGCTTTGAGAAAATAATAGCTCTTGCGGCACTTCTTAAATAAAACAGTGGTATTGACCCTGGTGCCCGAGCTGCATTCCCCCAAGACGCTTTGATCTTCTTGTAAAAGTGCAGAGCCTTTTTTGGGAAAGAAAAGGTATCGTTCTACTTATTATAGCAATACAGAAATTAGCTAATCTTAGTTAAGGCAGGCATAGGCAGCCTACACCAGGTTTAACAGGAATAATGAAGTAGTTAACTAGTTCTAGGCAGAGCGCTCCAGAGTATTAAGTGTTGAACAACCTGCACACCGAGAGCGCTACATAAAAGTAGCGAGTCAAGCTCATAGCTGCCTTGCTGGAGGTTCAAAATGGCCGACCTACATTATCAGTGTGGTGGCTGCATATTGATTTTTTCAAGCATGGATTTGTGTGACCGACACATGTGTGATAATGTGATGATTTTATTAGAAAAGGAAACAACTTGACAAATCTGACTCAAGATGTTAAACTAAAGCAGGAAAGTAACTTTATTACAAAAATACAGTAGTAGTAATTACATTAAATATATATATATATATATATATATATATATATATATATATATATATATATATATATATACAAAAAATTGCAAAATTCGCTTAAAGCAACTGTTTTATTACACAGTGATTTCTTGGGTGCTATTGTGAAACTGCTCACTCCTAGCAGACTGTTCAATAACTGCTAACATGTGTTACAGGGCGCCATGAGAGAGCTCTGCTTATTGAACACACCCCTTGTCTGGAAGGGCCAGAGATGCCCATTCATGATTGTAGAGGTGTGCAGATTTGATTGTCCCCAGCCACTGTCATTGCACTATATTTAAAGATTAAAACAGCAGGTCGCACATATCCAAATATCAACGTTAATGGGGAATTCATATTAGCCATAATAACAATCAGGTTTTGCATACAGTTTTCATCTGGCTTTTAAAAAATGGTTTAAATGAAAACCAAACTGCAACCTATAAAATGTTATGCATGTATACCCCCTTCAGTCAAGCAAACAAGTCATTTTTTTAAACATTTCTGCCTATATATAGCAAGAAATCAATCTGGAGCTCAGTTTTGACAAAAAGACAGATGCTTAGGATGTGCTTCTTGAATTGCATATGAACTTGCTTGTGCTTGGATGGTAAATATAATAATAGGCAGGTGTGCTAAGAGTTGACATGCATTCTTAATTACAGCTTAACACATTGAGAGGATGTGTGTTAATGAATGCTTCCTGCTCAATATGGAAAATGAGCATCTCCCACATTCCAAGACCTTTCTGACTTGCTTGATAATTATTTTTTGACAGTGGGCTGGTCTAGGATGTCTCATTTCACTGTTATGTTTCCAGTGCCATATAGGTTTATCACAGTGTGGTACCACCATGCTTCATCAATTGTCTATAACAAGTCATGAAACCATGAACATTGTGAATGTCGTTGGATTTCCTTGGGTCTACAACCTTAGAAAACATTAACATTACATTGTCCACTACTTTCAATATGAGAAGTACTGGAGCTTTGTTAGCATGCTGCTGTGACACAGAATTTGAGTGGCGCACACCCTTAAATAATATTTACTATAAGTTTTAACTGCTCTTAGTCAAACTCGCTCTTACTTCTAATGTACTGTATTCTTTATTTTGCTCTTACTTGAATTTGATCTTATTGTACTTTCATAACTGCTCTTATCTGTATTATGATATTCTGTAATGTGATATTTTATAATGTGATAACCTGCAATATCATACTTTATAATGCAATACTTTGAACTGTGATATTTTGCAACAATTTTATGTCACCCTGGATAAGGGTGTCTGCTAAGAAATAAATAATAAATACTAAAAAGAAAATCTAAATATGTGTCATGTCAGTGACTAACTTTAAATTCACTCCTGCTGGTCTTATGTGAATGAACAGACATCAATGAGCTGCCTTGCTCATTCAGCATTACTCCTTTAAGTAAAATGCACTGATATTTGTGGTTGTGAACTTGAAGTACATGAAGAGGTGGCTTTGACCTTTTCCAGCAGGCAATTTATTCAAATGCAGTCTGATGAACCGTTGATTAAATGTTAATGTATATTCAGTGCACTTGTTATTGAAAGTGATAATACCTGCAAAATTAAAGTGCATTTATTCATTAAGTCTCCAGTGTATATACCCGCCACTCATTGGTACTTGGAGGGAATATTTAATGTTTTTATTTTGAAATATTCACAAATGTGGTGTGCGCGTGGGAGATCTTCGCAGTTTCTTGTGGATAACTTGCAGAGGTTGAACAGGTCAGACCAACCAGAATCCATAGTGAGTACAAATTAAGGGATTCATGGCTATGCACTAAACACAGGGTTATCTTTGCTACTCAGCAGTACGGTTCAGAATTTAGTAGCTTAGTCAGTTAAATGTAGGGAGATAGAATAGTGAGCAAAAGTATAAGCAAATATAAAACATATAAATAATACTTTTTCTGTTTTCCCTAAGACCCTGTCAACTGAGCTAATGTGCTCCCCAGTTTCAAGTAACTAGCAAACACAAAGCCAGGACACCCCTTTAGCAATACTAAAATAAATGAAGTTTATATGAGCAAAGATTTCAATTTACTGACTTTTTTCAGTGTTCCTGATAGTCTTGGTTAACATGAAATGGTGAACCAGCTTTATAGAAAGGTTCCTGTATTAATCATTAAAGTGAGGCTTTGTAGTGATTGATTGAGTGTTCCTGCATCATATAAAGTCTTACATTGTCAGTATTACATGATGTGGTTCTTTATGTCAGGGCACAATTGAAGAGCCAAGGGTAAAGTTCCTGAGGTTAAAAACCCACTGAATAAGAATGGCTGTGTAAAAACAGAAAACAGTGATTCAATGTTGCCCAAAAACAGGGCCTGCAACAGGTATGATTGTGATCTGACTCCTATGACTCATACATTATTTAAGTCACAGTCAAAAAATAGGCTTTCACCAGGTGAAGTATGAGGTAGGTTAATTAGGAGATGTAACTTTTTACATAAAAAAAAAAAAATCAACTTAGGGGCCTATTGTCTATTGCAGTTGTGAAATAGTGACAACTGTGTATGCCCAACATTCTTCAAACCTAAAACCACTTTCCTATGTTGAAATGCAGCCAATTTCTGCAGCATCTTATACCATTTAAGTATACCATTCAATGCTTCTCGCACAGCAAGTTTTCTATGTTGATAAAAAACTGACACTGATTAGCATTTTCAATGTTTTCTGTATCTATCATTAATCTGTGATATACACATTCAAAATGTTGCTAGTATTTATAGTTGCAAAAAAAATGGAGGTGGGGACTGGGGGACCACATTTAGACAACTTTGTTTTACAACTTGGCTAACACTTATGACCGGTACTGTACTGTTTCTTTGGTTTCTTATGAATTGTCCACCACGCAAGATGGTTTGCAAACGTCCTGCACCAGTCACCATATAATATTTAATATGCCATTTTTATGGACTGGCAGACAGTGAGAATATCAGAAATAAAATAAATCTAGACTATTATTGCATTTTTTTTTTACGCAAATAGAGGGCATCTGTAATGATCTGCCAATTTATAATGATTATCCAGTCAACCTGCTGAACAGCCTCAGAAATGCAATTCACTATGCGTGTCTGTGTCATGCTGTAGTGGATTAGTACTCCTAAACTCCTCCGAGCATTGAGAGATACAGGCTCCCAGTGGAGTTATTCATCTACATTTTTATTCTCTCTGAACCTACAGCTTTTCCAGACAGTGCTCAAGCGGCCAACAACAGTGAGAGCATAATCACTTAAAGCATCATTCCATCTGTCTGTCGCTTACTACAGCTTACTACAGCCCACAGAAAAGGAAAATGGAATAACATCTCATCAGTTAACAGATTCTAGCAGAACATCTTCTATTTAACCTCCAAAGGTTGTTTTTATATATATACAGGTATATATTTAAATTGCAGTCTTCACTCTTTATTTTTTTTAAAGGTTTAATTCCAAGTTAACATACAAAACTGACAAACATTTTTTTTTCTATGTTCACTGATGAAACCTGTCCACCATCTTTTCCAGGGTATTAGCAGCATTAGCTTGGGACATGTTGTTTTATTCACCAGTTGCTTTTCTGAGGACACCAGTTTGCATTGCAATTGGTATGATCAGGGAAGCAACCGGTGAATAAAACACCATGCAGCTCTCTCTGGTACATACACAGGTTTATGAATATGTATGAAAGGGAACTATTAGCAGCAAAATATGTCTATTAAAAGATTTACGATTGTAAAATCCCCTAGGATAACATTTTAATTATTCTGCCTCTATCCTTCTAGAAAATGGATTTAAAAAAGCTATGTTATCATTCCTTTAACTACAGAAGTTAAAGAGCAGGCCAACTGCTGCTGCAAAAATGCAACTAGCTGCAAATGTATGAACATGCTACCCAACTGTGAATTTAATAAACTACTTTGCAACCAGGTTCCAACTTCCTTGTAAATTTATTCAAATAACCTGCGTGGACATACACATCATCATGCTGTTTATTGTTACTGAATACACTCCCTTTGGATTGACTTAACATTTGACATGTTATTACATTTGCAGCCATATGATGTTAAACATAACTTGACCAACAGCTGAAGGCGTGCAGTAACCCTGAGCTTGGGGGATGTCCATTTCAAAGCAGACAGAGTGGGGTACAATGCCATTTAAAGTGTGGAATTTTACATAAACACTAACAGTCAAGCCTTATCTGTGGTAATATGTTTGAATAAACTCTCCGCAGTTTGAATGGCAACAGGCCTCCATTTGTGTAAAACTACTGTGTAATTGTGTATTAAAAATGTAATTGTACTGTAACTATTAGGTAATTATTGGAGTAAATTACTTGGTAACTACTTAGCCATTTATATTTTATAAATTATATTGTGATGATTATCAAAACCAAAAAATGATCCTCCTTAAAGCATCATTGAACTCACAATGTAATACATGGTTATTGTACCTGGTTATATGGTAACAACTATAATAATTACAGTATAATTCCAGTGAATTTTTGGAAATATGCATATTAACAGAAAGATGAGACATATTTTATATAAGCAAAGAAAGTTTGAATGGAGCTGCATAGCTGCATGTTCTATCAAACTGCACTGATAAAAAAAAAAAAAAAAAAAATCATTTGAAACCTCAATCTGTTTATGGTGATCCATTGAACCCATCATTTGGACTGTCTGCTTGTTATAAAAAGCTTGCTACTGTTTTCAACAGTCTGTAACAGACTAGGCAAATTATAGGTATTGTTGAAAAAGAATGCGAGTGACATTTAGTTTAACACCTGTCAATTCTCTAAGCAAGACAAAAGGTGATATGGAATTGTTTTTGACAGGGCTGCTCTCAAAGCAGATGAAAATGCACTTTGTGGAATATTCCATTTGGTTGTAAGGCTGCTTACAGTTATCACTGGATGTTTGGACAGTGCAATAGTCAATTTAATTCTGAGACATGATGTCTGATGTTACATTTAAGGTTATGGAGAATCTATCAAATATATTTTATATGATGCAGTTATATTTTGTCCCATATTTATGCAGTTTGCATGTAAAACTTATGAGTTGGGAATCAAAACTAAGACAGTTCCCATCTAAATTATTATTTTTAACTTGTTTTGTTATGTATACAGTATTAAGTACATAACAATAGGAATTATTAAATATTGTCAAAAAATTTCTTAAATCTCCTAAAAACTGACTTTATGGACTACTTCAACACTAGAACCGCCGCGGTTAATCTCATACCTACAACCGCAGGTACATTTTAAACACCATCAATATTAAAATGAAAGACACACTATCGGATACAACTCAAAAGTTTTATTCAAGCACATCATATCAAACGTCTGCACAGCCGAAATGCTGTATTTAAATGAACAATTAAACATAAAAGGGTTTATTTTCTAACTTACCACATATAAAGCACTACTTCAAAAACTGAAACACTATAATAAAATAAACATTTCAAAAGAAACTAGTGTGTAAACAGGTATATGTACATACAAAACTGTAAAAACAAAAGTAGTTTTTAATCTGAAACAAAAGTAACCTATGATTTATCTTGCGTGTGTGTCACTCGCAGCACAGAATCCAGGTTGAGCTGCAGCTTTGCAGTTTTCTGATCAAAATGTTTCTGCTGAAGCGCTGTGGCTAGCTTCAAGATGAAATCTCTCCTACCTTGTACAAAACAAAGGAATTGATGGCTGCCAGGTCCAGTAGAGATAACAACATATATTGTACAAGGCGGTTCTAGTGTTAATGAAATGTAACTTTTAGATGTTCCACAAACACACACACACACACAAATATAAATTCTAAGTAGTAAAAATGATATTTTATATAATTTTGTGTGTGTGTGTGTGTGTGTGTGTGTGTGTGTGTGTGTGTGTGTGTGTGTGTGTGTTGGAAAGGTAACCAGACAAACAAGTAGCTAATGCGCGGCGTAATTCAGAATGTGCACGACAACACGTGAATTAATTTCTCTTGTTAAATGTTTTTATCTTCATGGCAACGCATGAAGCTCTCCTCACGATATTCAGAGTCGTTCTATTCCTACTTAGTAAGCAGACACGGACATTTAAATATCCCCTCCCCTAAATGACTATGAATTGAGTAATCTGCATTGGTATGGCCGATTTGGCCTAAACTGCAAAGCAAAGCATTTCCTGAAAATTAAGGCAAACAGTTTGTGAGGAAAACCGTCATGACTTGTGCATGTAAATGCCGCCATTGAAAAAAGAAGGATTCTTGTAATTGAGAATTATATAACCATACTGTCAACATAAATGTCAAGCAAAAATATAAACAGTTTCAATAAAAAAAAAAATGCACAGTATATTTTTAATAGTTCAAAATATACATACATAAATGCATGTAGTATTACAGTATATTGGAAGACTTAATAGATTATGTTCACTTTAAGATTTACTCTTTGGCACACAAATGTGTGTGTGCGTATATATATATATATATATATATATATATATATATATATATATACACACACATATATATATATATATATATATATATATATATATATATATATATATATATATAAACACATGAAAAGGCCCTTATCCAATCAGTAAACTTGAAGGATTTACCTTTACAACACTGCAGATACGAGTTTTATTATTTTGAATTGATAATTCATTAATGCCAATAATTCATGTATGCAAATAAGTAGTAAGAATACAGTATGTGACTGCAGTACCTTTTCAACATGTAATAATGTTATTTAAGACTGATCATGTGCTTACTCATTATTAGACCTCTTGTTTATAATAATAATAATAATAATAATAATAATCTTTATTTTTATATAGCGCCTTTCATAGTGGACCACCATCACAAAGCGCTTTACAAGATACGAGACGAGGGTGTGTGAACTATATATCAGCTGCAGAGTCACTTACAACAACGTCTCGCCTGAAAGACGGAGCACAAGGAGGTTAAGTGACTTGCTCAGGTTCACACAATGAGTCAGGGGGATTTGAACCAGGGAACTAGGAATAACTAAATTTTTTAGTGAGCTGACACAGGAAAAGAATGCTGTTTAGATAGAATAAAAAAGGCATTTATCTTAATCGTTGCCCTTAGCAACGTGCTAGAAGTGAAGTCTGTGGGGACACTTTTTACCTGCATTTCTTGCTGTTTGTCAGAGATAATAGAAACTCATGGGATAAACTGGTGGGTTTTTAACTGTTCATTTGAAGAGAGCTTTAGTGGAACAATAAGATTGATGGGTAGAATGATAAAGTTTGAAATTGATCACAGGGGACACTAAAGCTGGACCTTGCACTGGATCAGCTTCAATGATGAATTATAGAACAAGCATGTGAACTAACATGTCTTGCAGCTATTAGTTAAAGATTAATGGCAAGGCTATTTGATCTGTTAAAGAAAAAAAAAACATACTTCCATCTTATCTTAAGAGAGGTGGGTAGTAGAAGTTATTAAGACTACATTGTTTTTGCACATGGGCTGTTTCAATGGGTAATGCTTGAACTTTTGAGCTCTCCATTATCCCCTTTGAGGATCACGTTTTGAGATCAAGGTTGACTTGCTCTAATAAGCAACGGAAGGTACATCACAGTGGGTAACCAAGATAAAACTATAGTGAGGAATAAAAACAATTGATTCAAAGAAATAAAAAACGTATTAATAATAATTTTTAAGAAATGCAAGCTTTAAGCAGAGATTCAACTGGGCAGAAAGGAGAGTTAGTAATGTATACTGTTAATTGAACGGGGGGGGGGGGGGGGGGGGATGCAGTCCCTATGTTATTTGGTCAAGCGACAGCCATCACTGAAATCATCATTATTTTGTATCCCCCTCCCCCCACATCATCGAATGCTACCCTGCCCATCGCATCTCAGTATCTACAGTATGCTAGAAGCCGAACCTGGACGCAGCTGAGTTATGAGCAGCTGAGTGGTATGACTTTTCCTGGCTTTTTGTGCCTTCAAGCTGCATTATTAAAGTTAATTCAATTGTCATTTTGTTGTAAGGAATGTCCTCACTTTTGTGGCTTCAAGCTTAAACCATTACTATTTTTTTAACAAATATGGGAATATGTATGGAATACCATTTGGTGCCCAACTCTCAGATCCAATAAAGACTGTTTGCCAATGTTTAGTAACAAACCATCAGAAGAAAATAGAAGGAAAACAATTGCACCTCCCCCATCACCTACCTATTAACATTGACCTTTTTCCTCTACATTTTTACTTGAACCCATTTAAAGTCCTTCTAGGTTTTTAATCAGTTAATTGTGTAATGACACCTATAAAACCTTGATGACCAAACATTTTCACCCTTGCTAGGGGTAAAACGTTGCAGTAGGTCACATGGTCTCAGTGAGTTTGAACAACACCACATGTAGTCATTAGGTACCAAGAAGCAGATACAAAACTAAACTGTTTCTATGTGGTATCTAATCATATCCAGTGTGGTAGGTCGCATGTTTGAATCCACTACTATCAGAGTTTCCGAAACCTCTTGGTTTAAATTTGCCCACTACCACTAGCTGTGCAGAGCGTTTTGCTTCCTGCTTAACATATGCTTTAGGTAGGGTGTGGGACTGTATGTTGCAGCCTACAGAATATGCTGTAGTATATAGAAATATCATCCTTTAGAATATTGCTTTTGGTATTTGACAAGATGCATAGCTGGCTTGAAGTTTATCTGCTGGTAACTAAGTATATTCATTTCATTCACAACCTATTTGCATTTGTATGAGAATTGCCAAGCAAACAACAGCATGCAATAAAGATAGTCTAAGTTGGTGCTTCCTTCTAAGATGCAGGATCTATGTGTATTTTAAAGGTTTAGTTGCAGCACTGGAAAAAGATGAGAAAATGCAAATGCCTGACGCAACAAAGAGTGCATCTGACATAACAAAGAATGTAAGCGGTAGCCACCGAACACTTCGAAATATACAAAATGTTCCACTTTTGTGATGCAGAGAGCAGTCATCTAAGGGACTTATCTGAAACCGCAAAACATATTAAAGTTGTCAGGAGTGAAGTTGAATTTTAGCTTGGATCTCCAGAGACGAGCAGGCTTTACACTCCTGTGCTTGAGCTGATAATTCAGGTTTGCAGATATAAACGTTCACTGCAGGGTGAATAAGTGTGCTGCCTGCAGCACAGAGTAAAGTAATTTAGCTAAGTTTGAGTTCCCTATTTACAAAGCGTTGTGATATAGTTTAGTAAGAAGCATCAACATCTTTTGGAAGTGCTTTCCGCTTTTACAGTGAAAGAAGGCATATCTACTGCAGAGAAATTTTCTGGTATACAGAAAATCTGTGGCATATGGATTTGAAAGACTCTTTATAGTTATTTTGCCCATAGGGTTAGCTATATTGTTCTGACTAATATATTGGGGATTTGGTTTCAAAGCTTGTTCAACACCTATATTGAAGTTTAATGTCAGCCCTATATCAACAATTAGTCACAAAGTGTAGCATGTCATTTTCTTTTGCCCTTCAGAAAAACTGGCAAAATGCCTGTGAGTGTTACAGACCCCTTTGCACTTGTTAATATACAGCTAAGAAATTTAAACTAGTGACCTCTGCATTGTATTTTTCTGATTTATTCATCTTGGGGCAAGGGCAAGCCTGATAAGTTTAAGAATAATTACCTGCGTAATTTTTTAATACTGAAACACAGGTGTCATGTTTTTGGCTCTGTAGAAGTTGAATATATATGAAGCAACCTCTATGTTGCAGAAAATGTGAATGGAAGACAGAGAAGTCAGACAGCTATCAACCTTCAGTTGCTGCAAGGACATGATAGTAGCTGAGTTTCTATTGCTCTATGGGACTAGTGACCCACTGTGCATTGGAATCTGAAAGTTCTGTTAATCCATCTGATTGGTTGCATCCTGTGAGTTCCTGATAATGCTTTTTTTCGTCACCCAAGACCTAACCTTGCTGGATTTCATAACGTGTTGTGTTACTGCTTGTTAGAAAACATATTTTCTAGTCAATTAGAAGATCAAGAGCCAAGAAGTTTTGGATGTCCCTGTGAAAGCTGCATTTTGTAATTGGAAGCCTTGGCGATGAATGGTGGCCATATTGGTTAATGCAACCACACCTGCATTAAAGATATCAACTACAGCGTCCACAATGATCAATGGTTGCTGTCATTGACTATTGTTATTATTATTATTATTTGTTTATTTAGTAGACGCCTTTTTCCAAAGCGACTTACAGAGACTAGGGTGTGTGAACTATGCATGAGCTGCAGAGTCACTTACAACTACGTCTCACCCGAAAGACGGAGCACAAGGAGGTTAAGTGACTTGCTCAGGGTCACACAATGAGTCAGTGGCTGAGGTGAGATTTGAACCGGGGACCTCCTGGTTACAAGCCCTTTTCTTTAACCACTGGACCACACAGCCTCCTATGATATATTGTTTCCTTATATCTAGTGCATCCATCTGCCAGGATTCATTGCTGCTTTGAGATGGTAATTTATATTCTTGTAACTGAATCGTTCTTCTTCTCATCCTTAAAATACTTTCCAACAGCATGATTCATTGCTATGATTGTAAGGACTGCAAGCTAAGGAAGTGAATTTCTGTTTCTGTAAAAAATGATGATTCTTCAAATTGTGTAAATTGAACCAAATTGACACTGGCCTACCTCCTCCATATGTTCCATGCTTGGAATGCTCATCTCTAAAATCAGTATGATGACATCACAATTCTAGAAAATGAATATTTTATTCTGGGTGCCAACAGTTATTGTAAACATAGATAATCACAGAGTTTACGTGATACTTTCCCCAAGGTCGGGATGAATGGCAATGTTCCAGTTTACATAGGGTATAAAGGACTTTATGGAGGAGCGACATGAATGCTTGGCCCAAAGTGTGGTTACACTTTCATGAGCCTGACATAGTATGGATGAAAGTATGTATTAAGTAAAATAAAACATTGTGTTGTTTTCCCATGAGATTTAACATGGTTTCTGGGAAAATGAATGGAATGTGTGCAGTCCTGTAATACAATGCATGACAGAAATGCACAGTGACATATTCATTATATTTAAGCATATAGTATTAAACTATTAATATAAACTGTGTAACGATTAAACTTTAAAGCCCAGTTTGACATTGCATTAATGATGATTATATATGTTTTTTTTAGCATTTGTAATTTCCATAACAGATGTTCTTTTTTTCTGTGGGCCAGACATTAGCTGAGTATTTTTAGCTAGCTTTATTGCATGAAGGTACAAAGCCAGAAAATGAGCAAGATAGAATATAGAAATAAATAAAGAAATACATAAAAAGCCTGTCCTCATAGTCTTGGAAAAATCTGAATAAAATTTGAGTTCCAAGCAGCAGACTCTGAAAGTTTCAGCAGCCTAATTAATAATGTATGTGCCTCAGGCACCGAGGGTTGTGGGGATTGCATCACAGTGGTTATCAGAATGTATTTAAAGCACTGCCCTTGGCAGCCATTCCTCTGTAATGTTTAATAGTCACTGAGCAGAGCTTCCACAGGATAAGTAAAATGTATTTTTGTTGTTAGAGAATTTCAGATATGGGTGCACATTTGGATTTATCATTTTATGTTATGATGCATCAATACAACACACCAATACAATACAACATACATACATATTCAATGCCAAGCGTCATGAGGCACTTGAGATACTTGGCATTGAAATATAAACCTTTAATATGTAAATCAAACATCTCCAAACGACTTCAATATGCTCATATCCGTGCATGGCTCTGTCTAGGTCTACCTTGATGTCCTGGTAGATCACAGGGCAAGGGCTTCCAACTGCCAAAGCAAGATCATTCATCACTCATACCATAGAAGAAATTACCATAATTCTAATATTAAATGTAAAAGTTAACATGATGTGGGACTGCAGCTTAGTATTGACTGTAGCATTGTTGTGATGGCAAACCAGAGGTTTAAAAACAGAATGAATTTGAAAACACTGCTGTGTTTTGTGTTCTTCATTATTCATATAAACTATAAAAAGCTATGAGTTGTTTATTTATGTACTTCCTTCATTCATGTATTGTATTCCAAAGCTCACTTCATCGCCAATGCTTTTCACATTGTATTCAGTATGTAGGAGTTCACCACACAGAATGCTCTTTCATCCAGCTTTGTGCCTGAGGATTTCTCTGCAGGCGGTAGTCTTATACAGCACATTGACGTTAAAAGTGTTTTGTCAGCCATCCATACCTTTTGTTGTGATACAGACAGTGTCAAAAATAGTCCTATAAGCTTTTTTCTGCTTAAGTGATTTAGAAGAAAGATTAGACATTAGACAACCATGATCACTAATCACATATAAGATCTAGTGGAGCCTGATTCAACAGGAAAATGACAATTTTCTGATATATATTTTTTTAATAGTACTATATAAACTAAAAAGTGTCATGGGCCTGTGTGACAGGGATGGGGTTAAATCCTATACCGGCCAGTAATCACAGGTGTGGTCATTCCCCAATTAGGTAACTGGTGCTAATTGGAGAGTGGCCACATGTATAAAACAAGCCAGACAGCTTTTGTTTGTTGGAGGGAGTTAGGTGGGGTTTTGACCTGTTTGTAGATGTTAGTGAACCGTACAGTGAAGGTGAATGCCCAGTCAATATTGTATTGTTTTTGTAAACCAATTGTTTTGGCCCTCGTGCCCTGTTTGTGTCTTTTAATAAACTGGCTCCTATGCTCTTCAACGGCAGCTGTTCTTGTCTCTGAGTCTCTCTTCCTACTAATAACATCTTCGGCCACAGTGCTATCCTGTCACTGCCTGATTGCTGGAACATGGTCATTTTATAATACAAGACAGGGCATGTACTATCCATTCACTCTACCTTCTCAGAATAGGTCATATCTGCCTTTGTCGTTGCACCAGCTTTAAAATAGGGCCCCTAATGTTTGCGGCTTGTACATCATGCATGAATGTCAAGACAATATAAAATCTCCAAGCAGTTCTGCATATGACCAGGAGAAAGCAGCACAGATGGTGTCTTACCCTGAATTAATTGCAATGTTACTCCTGAGTGGTATTCCGTTCTCTTGATTAAATGCTTTATCACTGGGGTGAAAAAATCAAGGTTCTTCCAAACGTTGCTGGGTCAGGTTGAAGTGGTTTAAGTATTAAGCAGTAGAAACTAATCTATTGAGAGAGAGTGGGAAAAAAAACTTGTTTTAATGTATAATATGTGAGATGTATTTAATATACTTATATTAGGTAACACATTGGTTTTAATAAAAAAGCTTTTTCACCATCTGTAGCTTATAGAGACAATTAGCACAGGCACAAGTTATGCTTCACTCATTAGTTTATTTCAGCAGTCAAGGCTGGAATACACACATACAACTTTTTTTACCCTCCAAAGAAGCTAGGAGCCAGATGCAATTCAATTTTGTAGATTCAGTGATTCAGGCTGGGATTACATTTGAAATCATGACACAACTGTGATTCCACCATGTCAAAAGTCACAGTTTGCTAAAGTCAATTCAATCTTTTTTGATGGAATAGTATAAGAATATAAACAGTTGCCCAATGTAGCATCATGAAATAATTGACCAATGGCAGTGTACCAAAAAAGAATCAAGTGGAAATTATTATTTATTTCTTAGCAGACACCCTTATCCAGGGCGACTTACAATTGTTACAAGATATCACATTATTTTTACATACAATTACATTATTTTTTACACATTATTTTTACATACAATTACCCATTTATACAGTTGGGTTTTTACTGGAGCAATCTGGTTAAAGCAATTGTGTCTATTGTAATAATTGCACATTGTAGATAAACAGCCATCAGATAAGCCAGCCAGGAGCTACATTTAAACAAAAAAGGCAAACATGAAGAAATGTTACTTTCTTCCTAAATCTCCACTTTTACTTGACATATAAAAAAAAAAACACATACAATGTAGATTATGTATCCCTCCAGGGGGGTTTATATAAATGCAATGAAAGGTAGTTGAGTGATAATCTTTTACTTCTCTTTGGGGGTGTAGAGCATATATTTGTACTTTGCTAGCCTTTGGCTTGAACTTTGAAAGTTTACTAGCTTGACAAAAGAATGATTTGTTTTAATGTGGTTGAAACTTTGAGAGCTGCTGTAGGCTTGTAAAAATCATAAATCAAACTGACCTCATAAAACAAAAAGTTACATTTAGTGCACTAAAATATTTTCATAGGAAAAAAATAAAAATAATAATAATAAAGATTCTGGGTGTTGCATAAAAAATTATCGCTCAGCGGCCCACATTTTGTGGACGAAATTAAACCTGAAAACAGAAACTAAACCTTTTCAAACTTTAAAATCTTTATTTATAAAATATATTTCAAATTAAATTACATTTTCCTTTCTCTTGTTTCATAATTTCCTTTGACTTCTTTGGACTTTTTTTGTTGATTTAGACTGCAGATATTTGTCCATCGTTTTTGTTTAGTTGTGTTGCTTGAATTGATTGAAATGGTTTTGGAACACGTGTTTGAAGGTGATGCATAGTATGTCTGCTTGTAACTCTACAGCAAACTCCCTTCTTGCAGCCATCTTACCATTAAGACCATTCATATTGTATCCTTTTGATAATTATATATATATATATAGAGAGAGAGAGAGAGAGAGAGAGAGAGAGAGAGAGAGAGAGAGAGAGAGAGAGAGAGAGAGAGAGAGAGAGAGAGAGAGAGAGAGAGAGAGAGAGTGAGTTTACATTGCTTGTTTCCTTAGAAAAGCACCACCTTTGCAGTGAATTGTGGGATTGTAGTCCTGGGCAAGATTTAACCTCTGATTAAACTCGACAGAGAAACACATATCCCAGTATGCATAGTGGTAGCTCTTAAGGTAGGTCTAAGGAAAGGTCAAATTTACAACAAGAATCAGTTGCATTTGCTAGTCTCCCAGCATATTTCTATTGTCAGGTCATGACCTCAGTACAGCAGTAAAAATGGCAGTGATCCAGTTGAAATGAAAATGTGCTTACAAGCAGATTTTAAATCACTCAATGTTGAAGATAATTGCCATTGATTGGAAATGTGAGAGAAAACCAGCTGGTGTATTTAACAGATTAATAAATGGGCTTGTTTGGTTGCATTTAGTATCTGCTGAGAAAAAAAAAAATCTTCAGGAAATTGCTAGAAATATCTAAGTATTTGCACACCCATTATATACAGTACATGGTGCTGGTGTAACCAGTGCATAGTGATTACTTAGATAAACAGGAAAAAAATTAGCTATTCCCTTAGAAAATGTAAGCACATTTCATTTATCAAACGAAAACTTACAGCTTGAGGCAGGATAAACCCAAAAGATTACTAATAAAACTAAAATAATGAAGTGATTTATTTCAACTGTATGTCTCAAGGGCTGTTGATATTTTATTTCTAAGGTTTTAGATTATATTAAAATAGATTTATACATTATTGTATACAGAATCATGTTTAACTGCTTGATGATCAATGCCTTTTGATAAACACAAATATCCCAAGCACACTTAATGGGTTGTGATTGTTTTGAGTGAACCAAATGTTGAGATTAGGAACTAGGATGGGGATTCAAATAAAAAGGGGGAAAATTATGTCACTATTGTAAGCTTTGATGGACAATGCATGTTTGGAGCACAATTATGAGGTGTGGTGTGATTTAATAATAACTTCATTTCATATAAATGCAGTCCTGGTTCACAATGAATTCATGTTAGGTTTGAGTTAAATATGAATTAGTGGAGAATGAGTTGCATGCTTGCCTGCCAGACTTGTTTTGCATTGCATGCACTGCATCAATTTTTTTAGATCTTTTTTTTCATTTATTAAGGAAACATTACTTTTGGTAAATTTTTTCTTTCATCTGTCAGAACGTACTCATACATTGTGCATTTTCCCTGTGGTCTGCAATACTAATAACTAGGCCCAGGTAGATGATTCATTTTCAGCAGGAGAGAATGAAGGCAGATTAAATTGAACAGCAAAGTTCCCCTGAAGAATACCAAGTCTATAAGAAAAGATGCAGAATTGAAAATTCCTAGCTTCATAACAAACAACAACGGTATGACATGTAACGTAGTTAAGTGTTCAGGGATGACATTCACATACTGTACATGTGTGTGCCAGCTTTTTAGATAACAAAGTAAGATCTGAACCCTATATTACACTCTTAAATATATATATACACATTATAATATGTAATTAGTGGCAGGTGAACACCTTGATGAATCTTAATAAATAATTTTCTAATTCTTGTTGATAGACACTCCCCCACTCCCATCCCCTCACATAGCTAAACACAGTCATCCATCACTTATTCATATATTCTGAGGTAAAACTAAAACAACTGAAACCAAGAATACAAATCGTTTCATCATTACTTACAGTAGTAGGGTGGCAAACATATTTTTAGATTTCAACAAACAAAACCCAAAATAGATTATTGTCAATAGTTTTTACTTAACTTTAAACATATCTAAAATTAAAATAACAAAAAAATGGACTACATTTCCTATCCGGTGGCCATCTTGGATTTAAGTCTACTGACTTTCAGTTTTCAGAATTAAGAAAAATAAAAGATTTGTCACTAAAATATTAAAACATTTCAAAGGGACAATTCACTCCAAGCTAGATTGTGATTTGAATTTGAAAGATCTTTTTATTATTATTATTATTACACTACAGCCTGCCCCCAAAAACACATCTGTCACTCTGCCAAGACTGTCAGGAGGGTGTGGCATCAATGCTATTGCCATTGTCTCAGAGAGCAGAGAACGAGTTAAACTTCGACAAACCTGAATGTGCGTGACTTAATCCAACCAAAATATCTTCCAAACCCCACCTGATAGGATAATAATTCAAAGAGGTATATCTTCCGGACACATGTCATTAACCAATTATATAATTTTTGAGAGTTTGGAATTTGTTTTTTGTTTTCGAAATACAGGCCCATAAAATTGAAACTATGTTTTTGTAATGTTCCGACTGTCAGAATAATGTGAAAACAGGAATTCAGAAAGATTAAAGGGTATTGAGTTTATTTTTAAAGCAGTTTGTATGTGTAGTATAATGAAGTCGGTGTGGTTTTGTTTGAAAATAGGTAAACCTTATGTCGGACCTGGTCCGACATTTAAATTTTCCCTTTCTGATCCAATACATATACATATACCTTTGTGAATAAATCCCTGTTAAAAATGCTGCTGGGCAAAACCATCAATACCAAAACTTTGTTCCCAGCTGATAAAGTCATTATCCAAGTCTGGGCCAATTTGCCTGTCAGACATCCTGATAAATTGTATTAAATTCTGCAGAGTACACCAGCTAAACTTGAAGAATATGTGATATCAGTACAATATTAACTGAGGGGATGCTAAAGCAAGATATACATGTTGTAAAAATGTAATTTGTCTTGGGCTTATTTTTTCCTCCAGTCTCCATTTTTAAGATTAAAAATGCCCTTATTCCCTTATTTGACTGGCTTTAATTGCCAATCTGTATCATCTTGAGACTTCAACATTGAAATCAATAGTATGTACATGCAGCTACAAGCTGCTGAAACATTCTGGTATCCTTATAAATGTTAAAACAGGCTTTATTTAGGCTTTATTTATCTCCACATCCCAGGACATGTTTTAAATGATGCTAGAAGGAAATAACTGAGTAAAGCTTCAGAGAATATTCAAGCCTATTTTTGCATCTTTTAACATCTACTAAATGCATGCTTTATGAAATGGCTAACAGTATTCCTCACTTAAGTACTGTAGTACCTCAAGTTGATTGAGTTCTCATGGCATTTGCAGGGCATAGTAAATGTAGCCATTATGTACCAGATAAAAATCATATTGAATGTTATGTTCAGATATCCAGAAGTTCAGTGAAGGGGTTTGTACAACAACGCTGGGAAAACCAAGACAATAATTAATCTCACTTTTGGCATGAATCCCCCTGATTCCCACACAATCTATTTTCATAATTAACAATTTTATTGTAACATTATCCTCGGCTTCAGACCCAGTCTCACATCCTAACAACCCCCAAAAATGTCAATATAGTACAGTTATGAAATCTACTGTAATGCAAGCATCATCATTCTCACATATTGTAATCCATATCTCTGTATATCTACTGTTAACATTGACCAGAGCCCAATCTGCATAACTTAAAATGGCAGTGGAGATCTATGAAGATGAGTTTGAATTGTAAATATGCACTTAATAAGAGTCATTGCAAGCGCTACATAATGGATACCATAGCTATACATGGTGATGTATACTGTATTTCTGATAAAATATATCAGAAATACAGTATATTACATTATCACATAATTTTTATTCTGACCTCGTTATTTAGAAGCACTGCAGGCTTTGTTTTCTCCAAATGTAATAAATGAAACCAATATCCCACTAGAATTAGTCATTTAAAAAAAAAAACACTAACGACAACCAAATATTTGTTCATGCAAACATTCTCTCCAGGGTTTATATCTCATTTGGTTCTGATGGAATTTCTGTTAAATAATACTGCTCTGTTTTCAAAATCAATTTTTGTTACTCCACTTTTAAATTATGGGTCGTGTTTTCTTACAATGCCTTTGTTCATAGGATTCATTTTTCGTAATCCAGGGAACAAATGTTACAGTAAGTGCTGCATCCACAGCAGGTAAAGACATGGAACTATCACTGAGCTAGCAGTTATTGACCTCCAATTAAAACATGAAAGAGACACAAAGGAGTTTAATGTGCCAGGCCTTTAGCTGAAGTAACTAGATGCAGTATCTCAGCTAATGAGAACACGCTGTCTTGATTTGTGTTGGCCCCTAGGGTTAATTACTATTGGGATACTACATGAATCAAAAACAAACTTTTCCTTATGACTCAATAACCCAAAGGTGAATCTGTGCCATGGAGAATGCAGAATGTGAAGTATTAAATTAGTGGCTCATGATTGCTCAGGGAAATGAGAAGTCATTTGCATGTAATCTTAATTATTTAGAAAGAGATCATAATGTAGTTGTAGGTTAATTGTTTAATGTAGAGCATATTCAAAATAATGGACATTCATGTTTGATGTACAGTAGCTAGCATGGCTTCTAAAGAAGAAATCCTCTTTAGAGGATATTTATACAAAAACTACGGGATTATGCTTGATTTAATAAAGCCCTGCCAAGGCCCTGGGGCCATGTCACTGAGGGGTTTACTCAGCATACAGAACACACATCTGGACTACAGGGGATATCAATCACTCCTGATGACAAATGTTGGACAGCATTAATTTAACCTGGCTATTAGTATGTTCAACCCTTTGAAGAAGTGTCAGTACTGTTGGGTTCTGGTAGTAAATTAGTAGATTTGACATCCAGACTGATTGGGAGCAGTACACCAGACCACCCCATCAGTCAAGGGGTAACTTGTTTTCAGACTAATCCCTTAGTTACATGTGCTTATGTGACCATATTGATATAGCATTACGCTTTTATTAATAGCTGTGCATTGTTGTTTCTAACAATTTATACAGCAACAATTATTTAGAAAGGATCCTTACACTAAAGTCTAACTAAGATCAAGATTAAAAAAGAGGTTAGGTATATGGGCTGCTGACCTGCCCTGTAACATCAAAATGTAATTATACCCGTGAAAAGAATAAACATATACTGTATACTGTGACTGTGAAGCATGGCCTTCATCCTTAGGAACACTATCATGATGGTTAATCTATCAGGATTACTATTTAGAAGTGATTAAAAAACACTGTACTGCATATTAAACAGAGCAAAGCTGCATTCCTTGGATGCTATGCAAGAAAGACAAGGATAAAGCACCTATCATCCATTGACAGACAAATCATTCAGGAATAATCATTCCAGTAGATGTCATTTTTATGATGATTCATGTTTTCTAGTCCCTTTGGAAGTAATTGTCCTTTAAAAACAATGTCCATTGTTTCCAGTATTTGGCCGTCTTTCAAAAAATAAATGGTATCAAACATAAAACCTCCATAATCATTGCTATTGTAAGATATCCGTTATTATGGGTATTTTCAAGACTGCATTTGCAAAAGCCAGTATTTATTTTTCAAAGCTTGCTGTAAAGCCATCATAAAATGGTGTGGTACACCCACTCCTGTGCTTTTTTAATGGCCCCTGCAGTTTTCCATATTGTATTATTATTATTAAAGACAATTGTTCAGTAAACTGTATCTACATATAAATTTCAATCACAATGTACAAGAACAAGTAGCCAACTATCACTATGAAAGACTAATGCTTGAGCATCGTGATTATAATCTGAGTGCAAAAATATGAATTTTGTTTAGACCCCACTCATTGGCTGAATTCAGGATTAAATGTGGAAAGGTCAATATTAACCCCTATGGCAGAATCTAAGGTGAAATTAATCAGTACATAAGTACAAAGCAAAGACACACCTCAGAGGCTGTACTGAAGAGTATTCAATGAGGCAGATATGTCACCAAACCTGACTATGAAGTATCTTTGATGTTTACTAACAGGGAAGCCTTGTGAGGCAGAATGTCAATGCACAATCGAGGGTCTGTTTAATTGCAGTCTTAGATTTTTTTTAGACCTTTTGTTCTAATGAGGGGGATATTGATTACATTGGGAGTGTGTATTTCATGTATTGATTTCCTATAATAAGACCTTCATAATCTGCCAGTAAGACCATATGTCTTTCTAAGCTTATAATGCACTCTTATACCAGCTACATCACAAAAAATCCAGATGCAAGGCATCTAAAGGTTTATTCATCATAGCCTGCTTTGAATATGTAAATAGAACATCAGTATTTTTCCCTTGCAGACACTAATTTAGTAAATGCCCAAAACTTCAGAAGACCTTGCCAATTACAAGTCATGTAGTACTGTATTATTCAAAGCGTTAAAAGTTGAAAAACATTATCTGATTATTTTGATACTGTGCCCTATTAATATGATAGACCATTAGATTGTTCCTAAACTTGCAGATCATAGTGATGCCAATCACAACCTGTATGATTCTTGTTGGATTATCATTCAGTTATCACAAAATATTGGTCGTTTTTTAGTTTAAAATTCATTAATAATCATTTATAAATATTAGATTAGATTAGTTGCATATTAACAACAATGGATACTAGTTTACTACAATATCTTGTTAATAATACACTACTTGTGCGACTAATTTAAATTGTTATGGAATGTTTGATTATGAAGTACAATATAATGCTTTAGTTACAGTCACTGTAAGTTTTATAATACTCTATCTGTGTTTAATATACACAAATAGTCTAATATTGTTTATTACAGACCAAATATGTTATTTTGTGATTCCAATGTTGCTTATCATATTTAGCATTTCATCATGTGGGGCTTTTGGACAAATACAACCAAATTTAGTATGGGTTAGAGATTCGGCCCTGTGCACATGCTTACATGTATTTGTAACACAAGACTCTGGTTATAGGTTGTCTTGTTTCTTGTGAATATAAGAAATCAACATACATACAAAGAACACACATATACTGTATGTAAACTGTTGTTACCTTAAAGAAGCCATAGACTGAATAGTGAGGACTACATTATTATGAAGTCAAGGATGAAGTACAGTGCACTCAGCAGTACCTACATAGTTGTGGATAGACTAAGTGTTTCAGTCTCAAAAGCCGCGATCAATAACCTTTTAGTACTAACGTCAGCACAAAAATATTACATTTGTAATGTAAAGATGCAAGTATTGAATAGATTGCAGAGAGCAAATAGGGGATCAACCCTAAACGTGCTGTGTGGTACTGCCTATATCTTATATACATTTAAAAGCAAGGCTGAGGCAGTAAAGGTCTCTTGTGTGTAGAAAAAGGCTATGGCACTACTGAGGCAGAATAAGCTTTGAGTGACATTCTTGTCAAGGTCTACTGGACATGTCAACAAGATAATACCACCAGTTAAAAACCAAGGTCAGCCAACCCCAGATACACCGTGGTAATTCTGAGCATCTATGCATGTTGTTTTCTCTGGAGAACGTGGCTACTGTGGCTATACTCTCCAAAGGGAAAGCATTTCTGCATTCTCCAGCATGTCTGTGAACTCCAACATGTACAGCACTGACAAACTCATGGATGTCAAGTCTCAGGGTTTACCCGTGCAACTCATGTTTTTTCACAATTTTGAGAGTCTCACGGCCGTGCAATGGATTCTCACGTTTGTGCATAAGTTTGTTATTGTTTGCGAGGCTGCGAAACCCTTTAAACATGATACAGCGGTAAACCCAATACAACTTTCCAAGCGTATTACTAGTATTCATTTTGGGGGAGTGGAAGGGGGAGGGGGGGGTCACCATGAAGAGGTGTACATTGCCATTCTATATTCCTGTAGCTGCTATGCAAACTCCCCCCTTACTCCAAAGATAGAATTGTCTCAAACTGACGCTTTGTCTGCGCAAGCCTTCTATGTTTCTGTACACAACACGTCATTACTCTGAGAGAGTCAAAGGAGAGGCTGTTAAATGTAATTTTTTTAGTGTGTGGTGTACCCAGACTATTTCTTTGTTTTATTTATTTTATTTTGTCTCCACAAAAGGAGCAAAAGCAGACAGTATTTTCTTGACTAGCTACAGTTGTTTGTTTGTTTTTTTGTATGTACTCGTGCTGTATTCGTGTTGTTTGCTTTGCTCCCGGTGTGCATAGCCCTTAAGTCTCGGTCAGTGGTGTAGCTGTCAGCCATGTGCAAAAATCTTGATCCGTCACCAGCAATTGTGACAAACACAGCACACGCACCAATGCAAGATATTTAAATTCTGGATTCAGATGACACACCAGTGAGTTTCGCTCAAGGAACAGAATGATTCTACCATACTTTTAGGCAGCTCACCACTGGGTTTGTTTTGACATCTATGCTGCATTTTGATTTATGGAGAAGAGCAAAAAAAAAAAAAGCAAGAAAATGCAGCTGTGCATGTTTTTTTTAAGCATGTGCTGATAAAAGCATTTATGCAGCATGAACTATTGAATAGAGAATATTAAAAAGCATGTCAGCCTACATAGCAAACACAATACACAATTAATCAGAGGAAACATATTCATCAATCTGTGAATGTACAACAACATGAAAGGAAAGGGGTTATATCTGATATGGAGATATTTAGCAAAATCGTAAATAAGTACCAAGATAAATATGAAAACTACTGTACCTATTGTTATACAAAAAGGTTAGACTGAATCCATCACTAAGCTGAAATTCAACACTATAGTTTACTGATCACTTTTTCAAATGTATAAAATATACACTTCAACCTCTGCTTGATGCTAAACCCTGCTACAATATTAAATATATGTTACCCTAGCCTATGATCTTGGCAAATTATAGGCAGGCATTCGTACAGATTACTGACCTTACTTAATGAAGACCTTCAACAGCAGGGGTGTCCTCCATGACTTCTCATGCATTCACTTGATGGGATTTAAATATACATTATGTGTTACATTAAATAGATCATTTAAAGTTTCAGTGAGACTCGAATAATTATTCTAATCTCTCCAAGGGTTTTTTTTCAATTATGAAACTGCTTAGTAACCTTTCCTTTCTACTCTGATACTGTAATGTGGACTAAATATATATGAAATTTGTTTGGTCAAAGGTTTGATAAGGTTTAAAGTCAAAACATACTGTACTGGCACTGTAGAGAATATTTGAAAAACTGCATAGAATAACTACCCTCACATTGAATACTGAAATAACTTTCAATCTCTCTATATTCTTAAAGCTTCCCTGACATCTAAATAGTTGAAAACACTGTACAATAATCAGTTTACCAGTACTTGGTATTCAGAAACATAATGTATATAAAATACACGTTTACTTTAATAATAATGTGATGTACAGTACATTTGAACACTTAACATTTCACTTAACCAATGCAAGGTCCAAGTCGTTCAGGGATGTAACTAAAAATATAACTTTTTAGTCTCTAGCTATTAAACATTTTGTGGCTGGACGGTTGTGTTATATGTTACTTAAATCTCCCACAAACCACACATCACTCTTCAGACCCTTCCTAAATGAATAGCTGCATCAGCCTGTTAAGAAGGATTTTTCTGGCATCAACAAAATATCTTTCAGAATATACACTTTAGAAAATAAAACTAGTACTTAAAAATGGCTTATATTTGCTGTGCATTCTACTTAATCACTCACATTACATTTTAATTTTTTTTATTTGTTTTATTTGTTTTAACAAAGAACTAAAAATGTATTAAAAACAAAAACGCCACAATATGTTACTTCTTGGTTTGCCGTTATGCTTCAGTAAACCCTTCAGGTGAGGCACCTGTTTTATGATACATGCCCATGTAGTGTGAGAGGGGGTGTGAGATGAACTCATTTGTGACACAAAATAAGGAGCCAGAGCAGCATTCATTTTAAATGTCGCTATCAAGAAATAAAACTGCAACAATCAATAGGTAACCGAAACAAATACCAACAAAATAAATCCAATATGATTCAATCTTGTCATCCTTGCAATTTGAACTAATAGTAGTGCAGTTCATATCAAGACACAATTAAAACACATTTAAATAAATCCAACCAATACAATCATCTTTTACAGGACAGTAGGTGGGAGATTGATTATTTTACATTCAATGGATAGAAGTTCAACAGCACGGCTGAACAGTGTTCATACCTATTTGTGATATAACATACAGTATAACAGAAAAATGTTGCCTCATTCCATCAACGAGGTATATCTCAATATCTAAATACTGCCCTGCTTTAACTGTACTGTAAATTAGTAAATCCTGTAGATTGTTTCCTTCCAGGGTTATTTTTGACCACCATATACTGTATATGCAAAGAAGGGCAGTGGATGAAGGTCATGAAAGATTAGGTTTATATTTCATTTCTATTGAGGCAGTTTTAAGATCCCCTGCTGTTTAGATTATTATAATACACCCAATGGGTTTCCAGGGCAGACATCTACTTAGGCTGACCAAATATCCTTGCCCTTTTGCATAGGCGTCTGCTAAGAAATAAATAATAATAATAATAATAATAATAATAGGAACTGCTATCCTCACCTGGGTGTTGAGCTCTATTTAGGTTGTGTGGATATGGTATTAAAAGTCCTGAATCACCCCCAAAGTCTTTGGAGGTAGACACAACATAATAGAGGGTTGGTTAATGTATTTAACTCATGCATCTTTACAACCATTACAGTGCCTTGCGAAAGTATTCGGCCCCCTTGAACTTTGCGACCTTTTGCCACATTTCAGACTTCAAACATAAAGATATGAAACTGTAATTTTTTGTGAAGAATCAACAACAAGTGGGACACAATCATGAAGTGGAACGAAATTTATTGGATATGTCAAACTTTTTTAACAAATAAAAAACTGAAAAATTGGGCGTGCAAAATTATTCAGCCCCTTTACTTTCAGTGCAGCAAACTCTCTCCAGAAGTTCAGTGAGGATCTCTGAATGATCCAATGTTGACCTAAATGACTAATGATGATAAATAGAATCCACCTGTGTGTAATCAAGTCTCCGTATAAATGCACCTGCACTGTGATAGTCTCAGAGGTCCGTTTAAAGCGCAGAGAGCATCATGAAGAACAAGGAACACACCAGGCAGGTCCGAGATACTGTTGTGGAGAAGTTTAAAGCCGGATTTGTATACAAAAAGATTTCCCAAGCTTTAAACATCCCAAGGAGCACTGTGCAAGCGATAATATTGAAATGGAAGGAGTATCAGACCACTGCAAATCTACCAAGACCTGGCCGTCCCTCTAAACTTTCAGCTCATACAAGGAGAAGACTGATCAGAGATGCAGCCAAGAGGCCCATGATCACTCTGGATGAACTGCAGAGATCTACAGCTGAGGTGGGAGACTCTGTCCATAGGACAACAATCAGTCGTATACTGCACAAATCTGGCCTTTATGGAAGAGTGGCAAGAAGAAAGCCATTTCTTAAAGATATCCATAAAAAGTGTCGTTTACAGTTTGCCACAAGCCACCTGGGAGACACACCAAACATGTGGAAGAAGGTGCTCTGGTCAGATGAAACCAAAATCGAACTTTTTGGCAACAATGCAAAACGTTATGTTTGGCGTAAAAGCAACACAGCTCATCACCCTGAACACACCATCCCCACTGTCAAACATGGTGGTGGCAGCATCATGGTTTGGGCCTGCTTTTCTTCAGCAGGGACAGGGAAGATGGTTAAAATTGATGGGAAGATGGATGGAGCCAAATACAGGACCATTCTGGAAGAAAACCTGATGGAGTCTGCAAAAGACCTGAGACTGGGACGGAGATTTGTCTTCCAACAAGACAATGATCCAAAACATAAAGCAAAATCTACAATGGAATGGTTCACAAATAAACATATCCAGGTGTTAGAATGGCCAAGTCAAAGTCCAGACCTGAATCCAATCGAGAATCTGTGGAAAGAACTGAAAACTGCTGTTCACAAATGCTCTCCATCCAACCTCACTGAGCTCGAGCTGTTTTGCAAGGAGGAATGGGCAAAAATTTCAGTCTCTCGATGTGCAAAACTGATAGAGACATACCCCAAGCGACTTACAGCTGTAATCGCAGCAAAAGGTGGCGCTACAAAGTATTAACTTAAGGGGGCTGAATAATTTTGCACGCCCAATGTTTCAGTTTTTTATTTGTTAAAAAAGTTTGAAATATCCAATAAATTTCGTTCCACTTCATGATTGTGTCCCACTTGTTGTTGATTCTTCACAAAAAATTACAGTTTCATATCTTTATGTTTGAAGCCTGAAATGTGGCAAAAGGTCGCAAAGTTCAAGGGGGCCGAATACTTTCGCAAGGCACTGTAAGTGCCATCAAAGCCCAAGATCATTTTCATTGCATAAAGTAGCTTAGTATGGAATGGATCATTATCGAGAGCATCATTATCATCTCACAAACATGTTTTATTCCACAATGTAATTTACAGGGTCAACCTTTTATAAAAAGACTCCCCACGTTTCTTGAGCTGCTGTGTTTTGGTTTTTTTTGTTAGGTGAAATTAAACATTATAAATTAATTCTGGTGATTTTTGTTCAAGTTATATTTGGTAAATGATTATCTTTATTTTGGGGTTCCCTAGTGGTGCATCTGGTAGAGGCACTCCGAGTGGAGTGCAGGATGCGTCCTATAGCCTGGAGGTCGCCAGTTCAAGTCCAGGCTATTCTATTGCCAATCGTAAACAGGAGCTCCCAGGGGGCGGCGCACAATTGGCCGAGCGCCGCCCCGGGGGGTGGGGGAGGGCACAGGTCGGCCAGGGTGTCCTTGGCGACCCCTGTAGTCTGGCCGGGCGCCAAAGTATTGTACTTCTTAGTTTTATACAACAAGTAAGAATCCCACTTGAAATAAACTGTCACTAGTGTTGACTTTAACAGCAGGAAGCATTTTGTTTGTACTCACTGGAATGAGTCCAATCCACTTCAAAGTAAATTAAAAATGCATTTTGTTACACAACATGACAGAATAGCAGTGCACTTTGCATAATGTAATGCTAAAACAAATATGTGTAAATTAATAGTAGAACAATTACAGTTGTAAAACACAACTGGGTACTAATTAACAGGAAAGTTTGAAACAGCAAATTGTTGTTAAACTGCTATTTAAAGCATAGCATGTAAGTTATCTGGTGATTCATGAAACATTGCTAAATTAATTATTTTTTTTCTAAATTATTAGAGACTAATCTAATGCATATAGATTATATTACAATTTAAGCCTAAATATATAGTATTTTTATTTTATCTTTGTATTTATTTTTAAAGCGTTCATTTTAGAATACAACAGGACACCAAGAAAACATTCTTTACATAATTTGAAAGAAAACATTTCAAGGGCTTGGACTAGAACTGATATTTCTGAAAGAATGAAGAAAAAAGCGAATTGCAAAAATTGGTATTTCTATATTTGTTGCACATTGATTTCCAACAGAAAATTATTACATTTTTTGCACATAACATTCAAATTAATGTATTAGCTTTTTTTTGTTATCTACAGATCCTTAAGTTTTACAGAAAACACAAACAAATGGGATATTGACTAAAACTGTATGTCCTTTATAGATAAACACACAAAAATGCTGATCTGCTCCAACCACTATCCCAGGACCCCCACCACCTACCTCAGCGACCTCACTGACCCCGACCCTGACCGCTATTACCATTGCTGCAGCTACCAGTGAATGTATTGAATTAAAAGGCCTCTAATAATGGGAGAACTGACTGTACCTACAAAAATTACATTATTCATTGAATGTAGTCAATGCTCATTAGTAATTCCACTAACTGAGTGACATTGAAGAGTAGAGCTCTCTCTCTATCTCTGTTTTCAGCAATGGCTGTAAGTGTGACTCTCAGAGAATTGACATTAGTAAATCTAAATTGACCGCCCCATACTTGCAAATGCATATTCCAGTTGTGTACAGGAGGTCACATTTTATTACAAGTGATGTTTTCAGAATACCAGATTAGTTTTCTACAAAAATTATATTTCTCAGTGAACTTTTCTGACTTGAGATAAGATCATTGATTGTGTAATTCCTGTATGGCTTTGACACATCCTATATACAGTATATATATATATATATATATATATATATATATATATATATATATATATATATATATATATATATATCAGTATATATATATATATATATATATATATATATATATATATATATATATATGGTGAGAGTGAGAGCGAGAGAGAGATGTGGAAGAGGAGAAAACTGATTCCTGGAATCCTCTATGTAGGGTCAGATTCCATGCATATTTTGGATTACTGGTAAATGTAGACTCATGTTTAATGCTTCAATAACCAAAGTGATTATGAGTAAGAACCAGGAAGGAGATGCTAGTTGACTCATGTTCTCCTTAAAGGTTTGAGGTCAAAACTGTACTGAACTGAGCTGTGTATATATAGAAAGAGGGTGCCTTTTATTTTTTAACAACTACAGTAGCTTACTAACATAGTTTAGATAAGGTAGGCACTTATAAACGCTTTTTAGTTTAAGTACAGTGAATAATTGTCTACATAAAAGTCAAACCTTATCTTGACTGATGTACAGTATGTATTCCAAAACAAAACACACATATTACAAAACGATATAAATATCTGTAAAATTAAATAAGCTCTTCGGTTAGAGTGCTGTAGGAAGGAAGTTATGGAGTGACATACTAAACTGATTGAAGAGACTGAGTGCCATAGAGTAGTATGACCCATGTCCTGTAAAATGAAGTGTGTGATCTAGAAAAGCCCCCCCCTTCCTCCTGCCACACACTAATGAAGAGTTTGCATTGCCATTTCACTACAGAGTATTTTCTTCATTTCAAGTTAACTGGAGCCTTTTCACTCCACCTGAGTCCTTAGCAGAAATGGAAAGATTGAATGCTCTTGATTTCTCACAAAAGCCAGACTAAAGAAAAGACCGTGGGGTTTTGTGTGATTGATTTTCATATAATTCAGCTTTTTTTTTCCTTTTGCATTTTTCCTGGGAAGCATGGTTCTCAATGTATTTAAATAGAAAAAGAAGAACACTCTTACTTGTACTCATACAGATTGTGACAACACTAGAAATAGGCCTTCATTCCATGCTTCATTATTACACAAGTGGAAGCAATTGTACTTTTTTGGTACATGTTTTCTTTCATATACCCACAATGAGTCCACTGAATTCTCAGTGCCACACAATGTAATTTAATAGATGTGTGGGCAGAATCACAATAAAACAATTGGTTAGAGGCTGTCCTTCCGTTGGCCTTGGTATTGTGATGAAGAAATCGTATGCTGAGCTGGCTTGAAATACATCCTGCATTTTGCCAGAAACAGGCATTGATTAAACAAGAGAGATTGACTGTTGCATTAATGATCTGTTATGAAAAAGGGGTTTTATATAGTAATAATGATATGTTAATTTTGAATGCTTTTATTTAACATTTTATGACCACGCCCACTTTTCACAAAATCTTCAGAAAGTCTTTCACCCCACCTTCTCCTTAACTGTATATCCTTTCTG
This sequence comes from Acipenser ruthenus, assembly GCF_902713425.1. Classification (NCBI taxonomy): domain Eukaryota; kingdom Metazoa; phylum Chordata; class Actinopteri; order Acipenseriformes; family Acipenseridae; genus Acipenser; species Acipenser ruthenus. The sequence goes on from NC_081206.1 coordinate 25,403,791, forward strand.
GGGTTGGTGGTCCCTCACCTGGCCTTGTTTAATCTCTGAACGAGCTTTGGCTCCGGTTGGACAAGAAGGCAAGATCCTGGGACAAACAGTCTAATCATTCAGCATAGTTATACTACATAGTACAAGATTCCAGTTGTGACCATATTGAGCAATAACGCAGTGACACTTACAGAAGCTACTGTATTGTGTCTGTGACCCCAAAGCATATATATATGTTAGGACCCCAACCTGAAATACGCTCCCATCTAGATCGGGTCGACCGCATCGGGTTGGGGTTAATTAAATTTTTTAGAATCCCGAAATCTTTTCATGTTCGGGATGGGGTTGTCTGTGAACGACCCCATCGCAATGCAGAAAATTCACTTAAGCCGAATCTGATCTGAAGATCATCCGAAAACACAGCCTAACTCAAGCAGCGAGCAGCAACATTACAATGCGTGTCAGACTTCTAATTAAAGTTACAGTACCACATTAGCTGTATAATACACAACAGAGTACCATCATTTTTGCTGTATTCAGAATAAAATAACACATCAAATAGCAACCTAAATATTCTACATTTGTTTAATTCTAACAAATAATAACATTAATAAAATAATCTGAATAGTGCAACAATTCTACATTGTTGGAATGCATTTTCTATTGTTTTGGCCAGGTTACAATATTTCAATCAATCAATCAATGTATTTTTATAAAGCGCCTTTCATGACTTTTATAGTGTATGTAAGACATACATAATTACTTTAGGACCCTGGGGGTTAGGAGAGGACACTCCATCTTTGTAAAGCTACCAGGAGGCCATCTTGGTAAAGGCCTCCTGAAGTGGATAATTTATTATGTAATTGATGATAATGAGAAAATGCTAATCAGCTGCGACTGATTAGGTTGATTAATAAAAAGGCCACAGTGTGTGTGTTCTGGGGGTTAAAGATTAGAGGTTAGAGGTTAGAGGTTAGAGAAAGAGTGGCGTGAGTAAATGGCTCAGCCATCCGGTAAAGTTAAACTTGGTGAAAAGTTTAGTTAGAGTTCAGGAGAGGAGTTCGGTTTTGTTTTGTTTATTTTGTTTGGGTGTAATCAGAAATAAACACACAGGCACTGTACTGTTTCAACTGTCACAAGAAGACGGGTGGTGAGAGCGGACACCTGGAACAGTACGTACAAGGGTCAACTATGTCACTATATATATATATATATATATATATATATATATATATATATATAGACACACACACACACATTTTTTTTACTTGTGTTATTAGCACAGTTTATTAGCACTGGTTATTTCTACTGTTGGCATCAAAAATATTTTTGAAACGCAATGCTTCTGTTCACAAAGTTTCTCTGTATTTGTATAGCTTTACAGTTCTCTTTCTGGAAATGCTATACATGGTAAAGGCTCATGATGGCATTGTATGCACGCATGCCCAATAGATCTATACTGCGTATCTACAGCCTGAGGGCTATGTGGAAAGTGACTTGATCTAGAATAAGAATTGCAAAGTTAATTCCATTATGACTATATTCATCCATCCATTAGGCATAAGCCTCATTTTCTAAAGCCATTAAAATGTACAGGGGGAGAAGTTATTATTTTTAAAACACTAGTCTGGGCTACCCAAGATGTGTTGTTTATATATAGAGAGAGTGAAATTAACAGACATTTTTGTATAGTACTTTTTAATGTGGCAATTATGTACCATCTGTTCCTTGTCAATTTTTCAGGAGCCAGCAGCTGTTGAGTTTTTTGTTTTATTTTGTTTTTTTAAATTACAAGCTCAAGATAGTATTATACCCAAGAGCAGATCTTGTAGGTTTAGTGCTTTTCTTGCCATTTACCAGTCTTGGGTGAATTTTACAACAAAGTTAATAATCTGGCTTTCATTACAGCAGAGGAACACAATGGCAGGTAGTTGATGGTGAAGTGCTCTTAAGAATGGATATCAATTACACAACTAAAATGTATCCCGCTCCATCCTCTCAATAAGCCTTCCCCAGTCCCTGATTTTTTTTTACCAGCGTTGGAAAACTGTGAAATAAATGATCACGTAATGAGAGAATGACTGAGTGGCATAATCTTATTCACAGGGGTGCTCTATTGGTAATAACATACATACAGCACTTAAACTGTGGCTTTTACTGCAGTAAGTCTTGGAAACAAGCCAAGGAAACAAAAGCCAACATGTCACGATTGTTGGTTTCTCTTGGCAAGTTCCAGAATCTGTTTGTACATCCTTGCATGAAATACAAACCTGAGACTTAATACTTCACCGAGTTGCATGTTCATCTTGATTTATTTAAACATTTTTACAATTGAGAATTCTGGCTACAAACGTTGAAGGTTTATAGTCCATTTCAAAACCGTTGCATGAAATCCTGCAACTGATTAGATAGAACCACATCTTTAACACAGCATTATAGCACAGTTGCTGGCTGTTTGTAGAATGTGATACTGCATTTAAACACTAACAACTTGACGATGCACATTAACAACACTACAGGTGTGCCAATATGTAAGCACAGTGCATGACTTCTTGCTCTGTTAGGCTACAATACAAATTCATCTAGTGAAAACACACACACACACACAAAAGCTTTCAGTGTGCATGTTCTCCTGGTATACTGGACCATGGGCTGAATGAGTAGCTTTTAGTTACTATGAACTGGAATTGAATATTGGTAACTGGAATTGTTTTATATAAATTACTTAAAATAACTATGAGCACATCATATTACCCATAGATTCTGGTATTCACAGTAAAAATGCAGACCTAGTTCATTTTTAATTAACCAATTTTGTATTGTAAATTCAAATTGTAATTCTCTATTTATTCTAAATCACAGAATAAAAAAAATGCATCATGTAAGTTGTGGATAAAAAATGAAAACACCAGGCTTTCCAATAAATACCTCTAGTGCACAAATATAAATGCAAAGAATGTGATCAAAAGCCAATGAGTATTGCATTTAGCCATTTGGATTTGATCCAGTCACCACTGGAATGCCGAGAGTGTAATATTGGTTGGCCATTTGAACCCAATTATTACAGTGAAATTATGACATCAGCTTAAACATATTTGTATTGGCAGTCTCCTTGTACACCATTTTTTCCCCACATAGTTTTGCAATTACTGGTAAGGAAGAAAAAAAGGCCTGTCATTCAGTGGTGTAGTCCTAAATCTTAAAGTACCGGAATGCCAATTAAAATATATATTTTTCTCAAACAAATTATATTAATTCAAGTTGTATTTGTACATTGAACTTCACGTAACACTTAATAGGTAATGCATGTGTCTAGCATGTGACTAAATAAATAATTATTACTATGACTTTAACAAAGGCCTGTGCCTCCAGTGCCTCCTAGCTGGCTACGGCCTTGTTAGTATATCATGTCTCCCCGCCTTTTTCTGGAGCTCTGCATCCAATCACGAATCACACAAACGCTCAGTTATTTTTTTTATTTGTTACCAATTTAAGAACTGTATCAGTACAATTAGAATTGTTTTTGTTTTTACATTTATTTTTAAAGACTATCTGCCGGTCTAAAAAACACAATTTGGTGGGGCGTTGCAAATAAAAATGTCGAGGCTGCCCTTGATTAACCTCCGCTAAATCAGAGATACATATTCCAGCCCACCAGCACCTCATTCCTCCCCCACCAAATCATAGCTTAACTTACACTTTTTCCTCTGCAAATGTACATTACCCACAGGGCACAACGTGGCATACTAAGCCAGTTGCAAGGACAGTTGTTCATTCCAATCCCCGGGTCTCTGCACTGACCGATATACAAAGCAGCTTTAAACCCGTGTTTATGGCCACAGTCAGATTCACTTTTGCTATCTTTTTCAGTAGCATTTTTACTTAAAGTAGTACTATAGTTTCTAATAGAAGCCCCTAATGTTCTCTTCATTGCATCACAAGGACGTACCTGCATAATTAACACGTGCCTCAGACCAGGCGGAAAATGAGATGCATCTTAACAGTATAACTTCCTAGCATAATTTCTGCATTTAGGAACATGTATTTAAGCCAATAGTAATAATAAAAAAGTCTGTTTAATTATCCAATAATTACGTAAGTTAAGAATTTTAATATTTGTAACGCATACATTAAATTGTATTGTTAACTCGTCTGAACATGATAGGCTACTTACTGGTTGGAAACATATAAATCATGTTTGTAGCCTATTAGGCCTTCAGGAGAACCTTATTTCATACAATATTTGTAGGAACATGGCTTGCCCCTTAGCCATGTGCCTAAATGACTTCATATTGCTGTGAAGTGAAATTTAATCTGTTGCCTATTTAACCTTTTATAATCCTTTTTCTGGAGACTTCATGGTTGGTATCGTGTCTCATTCTTGTATTGTCAATGACGGCGAATGTTGATGACAGTTATCACGTTTTAGCTTCTCTGGGGTTGTTTTTATTGATGAATAATTTTGCTTGTACTTTACTACTTTTGTTATATTACAATGGTTTATTTATAAACAATACCTATGTTTTATTTTGAAGCTCAGTATATATCATCTATAAAGTAATGCTGTTATACAAATATGGACTAGTGTTGAGGCGTATAGTGGAAAACTGTTGTCCCCTAAAAGACAGCTTTATCTGCATTGGGTTTCTCATCTTCAGAAACTTGAGGACAATGCACTTCTGTTTTATTTACAGTAGGTATTTTTTTCTCAAATACTTTCATCTGATGAGGAAGTGAGCAGAGATCTTATTTAATTAACTCTATCTTTAAAAAAAACAAGATGGCTAGTGGTTCATTTAATCATCTGTTAGTGAAATACAAAGGAAAACGTAGCAATGTATGTTGGACTATTTTTGATAAGGTGCTGTGTCTGACCTCTATAACACATTTACTGGGATCTATTCAGTTGATCTAATCATTGGCAGATTTAAATGCCACTGTCCTTTAAATTACTAAATAAACCCTCGCTGGCATATTTTAATATTTTACTGACATTAAAGAGACACACATGCACTGTTAGATTTATTCATAACCTTGGTATGCACATTTTTATCTCAATAATGGTATTTAGAGCTGTCATTATTTAGATACATTAATAAACCCCACTGTGTGTGGAGTATTGGTTAGGACTCCTGACCAGAGGGTCGTGGGTTCAATCCCAGGTGGAATTATAAATCTGTTATTTTTACTTAATTGTTCACTTTATTGTATTTGATTGAGTGCAGATGATTTATTGGACCTGATTAGATGATGCTAGTTTATCAGGTCTTATTGATTAATTCCCAAGACTGATGAATACAAAAGACTGATGCATCTTATTGTAGCATTAGTCACAATTCCATGATTTGTGCTCTGGTAACTGAAGGCATCATGCAATGAATCTAATTTCATTAGAAAAAGATTGACTTTTTCTCTACGTACAATACCAAAAGTGCTGTAATATGACCTCAACAGAAGCTGTTACAATATTTTTATTATTCAATTATTTTTGAAAAATAATAAATAAAATAAAATATGAATTTATCATGGCAAGATACTTTAATTATTCCTATACTGCTAAAAAAATAAAGGTTGTAGCAGGTTGAAAATCAGCAGTACCCTTTTTGAAATCATATGAAAGCATATTACAGCAGTGTATTTGTGACGGTGAGACCCTTACTGTATTGAACTGCCTGTTATTGTGGTTATTATTGTGATTGTTATTCTACTGGTGATAGAGCCATGGTTCATTATGCATTGTGCATGCTGTTGACCAAGTGTGTTTGATATATGCTGGTGTATTGCTGTATAAAATCATTCCAGATGAAAAATGTTTATTGAATAATGAACCCTTTTAGGAGTAGGTGGGGCTGGGGATTTTAAAATGCTATGTCTTTCTTTAGGAGATAGGGTTATTAGGTCAGTCGTGATCTTGGCTGTGAAAATTGTCATTGTACCTGCAAGTCTGTTTTAGTCAGTTGTAATTCGTGTGCAGTATTCTTAGTTACATCTAGGCAGGAATAGTTACATTGTGGCAGGAATTCCAAAGATTCGAATGAATCATATTGCCTGACTGCTACCCATCGTAGAGGTTGTGATTTTAATGCTGGAGCTTGAGCACTGGAATCCCTGCCTAAATGTAACTAATAAGGCACTGACCAGGTTTAGATAGTGAACAATAATTGTGTATTTTAGTATTCGGTTATTAAAAATAATTAAGCGATGTAATGAGCCAAAGTGGAAAAGAGAGAAATAATCAAATTATTTGGCTGTAGATTCTGAACCAGGAGTTATCCTGTTGGAATCAGTACAGCTTCACAGGAAACAGGTCTCCAGCAGCTGTTCAATCTATTGTTCAGAGCAAATCTCTCAAATTTGTTTCTTTATCTTTAAGGGGCTTTTTTTTTTTTTTTGGCAAAAAACCCCAACCCTTTGACTTTTCATGTCATATTTCACAGATGAAGTGAAATGTGTAAGGTCACTTCAAGCTGAATATAATTGTGCCTTGCATTAGGCAGTGATAAATACATACTGTAGGCATTCATCCTATTCTATTAATGATTAACGATAATGGAAATAATGTAAATGCACTAAGACTGGATTTAATGTTCTCTAAAGAATCCATTTCAGGGGATAATCTAGTTTTCCTCAAAGTGCTGAAGATAGATACAGTATATGTAATATTGGCAAAATGCAGCTGCATGAATATTGACTGGTACAAAAAGGACTGCACATATTACACCTGTTTTGGGAAATTTGCACTGGCTACCCATCATGTTTAGTATTTAAGATCTTACTCTTGGCTTATAAGGCTGTTCGGGTAATAGGGCCTACATATTTATCTGAATTGTTGCATCCCTAGATCCCTAGACGTCATCTACACTCTTCAAGTTTTAAGTTGCTGACCATTTCCTAATTTTTTCTAGTTGTGCTCCCTCCCTCTGGAATTCCCTGCCTCCAGTTGTCAGAAACTCTGACACCCTAGAGGAATTGAAGTCTCTATTAAAAACCTACTTTTTTTGCAAGAATATGTAAAATAGATATTTTATATTTTAATTAATATTTTTTAATTTTATATATTTCATCTTTCCTGACCATGACTGCACTTTGCAACTGCTTGTGAAGGCATGGACTGAGATGTGTTCATCTTACTGAATTCTGATTAATGTAGGGTTTGGGGAAATAGTAGTATCCACTGTTTGTGAGTACAATTTTCTTTTAAGCCACAAATGGACACTAATAAGTATAAACATAAAGGAAACATGATGTATAGACAAATTATTTAAAATATAACTGCCAATATTCATGAATACAATAACTGACCATAATACACAATAGTTTGTGGTTTTCTACGAACTATTGTGTATTAGACAACACAACGCCATTTTTATTAAGATGCCAAGACATTAATGTAGATTGCAAATCTGCCATTTGAGAAGAAAAACTGGGGTGCTATCAGAAAGTGTGAACAATGCATGTCTTATAATTTAAAGGGGCTTATGTGATGTCCCTACAGCTGTCACTGAAGAATGTAAACAAACAATATGTTTAGATTTTGTTAATATATTTCTGATTAACAATTGCCTGTTTTTGCAGATAAACAAAACAATGCTAATGTCATTACTGTATTATATGTTGCATACAATGGAAATGTTTCATAGTGGCATATCATTAAGCTATATTAAGCTAGTTGAAATATTTCAGCAGTTGATATCACATTGTATTACATTTTGTTGTACTTGTTTACATTACTACTGTAAAAAAAAACCAAATACAAGTTAAGACTTTATTTAGTTCAGAATAACAAAGACAAACAATGTTCATGTTTTATTAATTGTATCGTAATCCGTATCCTATCACAACCCACGTATCAGGGTATGTATTATATTGTTGTAAACTCCAATGCAAGGAACGAGACAATGTTTCCTATCCCTGAGCTTCAGCGAGCAAACCTTTCCACAAGTTATTATAATACGTTATATTATATTTCAAAATTGTGCCAGGAAATTGATGAAATTGACTATAATTGTGGGAAGCTATTTACACAGTTTACTCTGTCAGTAGGTTTTCCCAAAACTCCATAATCTCGTAATCCATTTATCGATAAGATCAGAGGGAACATGCATCAGTAAGTGTAAATAGTACTATAGCTATTCTTGTTGTTTTGTTGTCAATTTTGTGCCAAAGGGCAACGTCTATGCATAATAATGATAGTCTAAGGGAGGTGGAAAAAAATACTCATAAAACATCATACACGCAGAATACATAGCATTGCATTATTTCAAAATGTGTTCAAAAGTGTGAGGCTCTAAGCTTAACATTTAAAGAGCATGGCTCAGGTTTGTAGCTATCAGAGTAACTTGGTAAATCTAATTCTCTAATGAACAATAGCTCTTTAGCCCACTTGGATGCCAAGGCTATCTCATAATACTTGCATATTGTATGGACATTCACTCAATCAGATAATATCTGCTGAGCCTTCTTTCTGCAGATCTCTTAATGGCCTCATTATGATCGACTCTTGACCTACCATTATCGTTAAGTTTCTTGAGTCTTTTCCTGCCTTTTGAGCTTTAAGAACTCTTGTCTCTTTTAGGAAAGAGAAAATGAGAGAGAGAGAGAGAGAGAGAGAGAGAGAGAGAGAGAGAGAGAGAGAGAGAGAGAGAGAGAGAGAAGAATTAGCACTTCCATTATAGAGGTATAAATATAAGTATGTAAAAAAATACACTAGGCTTACTGCATGCATTAAATCTTTCACTATAATTGGATTTAAGGTACTGCTGTGCACACTATAGTTAGCCATATTCTGGAGGATTGTTCAGCTCTTGGAATGGAACACAAACATGTATAATATATTCCATATGAGCTGGCAGATGTTGTGGTATTTAATTACACTGTTAATATAAAACCACCTAACATTTTTATTTTGTGGTATTGTATAAGAAGACAATTCTGTAGTTAGGCAGCACCTTAGCTCACATGGTGTCACATTATTATTATTATTATTAGTAGTAGTATTATCACCAAACCATAACCATAACAATAATATTATAAATATCTTATTAATAGTGAGATTCATTTTGTATCTGAAGTTGCTGCATCTATTACAGGAAGACTGAGGTGGACACACATGCTTGGTAATTGTAAAATGTAATATGCTTCTGAATCTAAAAGGAAAATGGCTCCTAAAAGCAAAACTAGAAGGCAATGTTGTTCTGAAAAGGAATGACAATGTAAATCAAATAATAGGACAGATGTCGCCTTCCAGCAAAAGAGTAGAAAGTGTCAGATAAATGTCAGATTGAGATTATGGGCTCAGGAGAGAATCAGGCAATAATAATAAAAGAGTATGCAGTAATATTCACAACCACTGTATCAGATCCCCTCAATATCTGATCTAATTTATATATATATATATATATATGGATGAAGGCTATATTTGCATCCTGAGCCATTCTAAAAAAAAGTCATAATACCACAGTAGTGATGTCAAAAAGTGATAATTCCTCTAGAGGAAAATATAGCTGAACTTTGACCCATTCGACTCCTCGAGACCATAACTTTCAATTCAAACACCCACAGTACAGAAATGTTCATTAATGATCAACAAAATGAGAATACGTTAAAAAAAGATGTAAAGCTGGTACATTTGTATCACAAAGAAACAGATAACGACATAGAACGTCTGTACAGCACTGAAACACTATGTTTAAAAAAAGCGAACTGTACTGCTGAACCTCGTCTTCTTTAATATTAGCATCACAAGGGTATCCACAAGGGTATAACAGATGGGCCTCTTCAGTGAGTTACAGGAAAACAATTCCATCTCGGGTTTCTGTGATAGTTTATAAATTACTTGACCTTCGGTCTCGTAATTTATAACGTCACAGAAACCCTAGATAAAATTATTTTCACTGAAGCCCATCTATTATATATATATATATATATATATATATATATATATATATATATATATATATATATATATATATCTAAGAAATTAACCTGGGTCCCATAAACCCTCTCTATATCGTCAGCGTCGCAGCCGGGGTCTGTCAATCTCAGGCTCACACTCAAGCTCTAAAATTACATTTGCTGCCACTCCCAGCAAATGCAATTAAACCCCTCCTTTTCCAAGTGCAAATTAACTCCAGATAAATTATGACAATTAACATGGATTTCCTTTAAAATTCCCATACAAACAAAAGAAATAGTCGCAAGAGCAGTGCACGTTAAAATATTAACATTATTTCGTAAATGAACATATTTTCGGAAATCTCAATTATTTAATAACGAAATAGGCATAACGACTTCTTGAAAATGCCAAAATCAATGCTACATACCAATTTGTTGATTAACACCGGAGTTATCATTTATGACCTTTTGAACCCCCCCTCCCCCCCCCCCCCATCAACACTTAGTGTTGGCTTATAGAAAATGTGAGACACTTTACAGTGCATTTTATAAGGTGATCAAATGGCATACATATACAGTATAGAGTATGTTTGGATCTTAAGTACAATTATAACTCCATCTACAAGGGGATCATAGTCGATAAATACATGGCCTATGATATAATTTGCATGGTCTACTTGCCATACGTGACCATATTGTAATCTTCCTTTTGAGGGCCTTAGAAAATAAATTCTGGGAAGCAGAGATCACCGAAAGCAAAGTGACACTCGACTTATTGCTGGAAAGGTCAGCAAAAGAGCATGTGCCAGCTTCCTGAATATCAGTCCTGTCTGAAAGGTCTTAGCTTGAGCCCTTAGTGAAGTTTATGTGTCGACATGGGTTAAACAAAAGTCCTGGGGCAACCCTAATAGGACTTTCAAATAACAGAACACAACATTTAATGATTTCCTGTTACAGTAGTAGATGGTGAAAATGTAATTGCGAAATACTAAAGTTAAATCTCAGGTGTTCACGCACCAAGTAGTCTCTAAATGCATTATATGCTACGAAATGTAAGTTAAGGAAAAATATTAAAAGCAGTTGTTTGAGGCAGATTGCCTACTCCAACCCGTTTCATTTTTTTCTCAGTGCCCTGAAGCAGATGGTGAAGGAATAGTGGAAGAAAAAAAAATGAAACACATGTCATGTTTGATTTGTCAGACATATCCAGTAAGAAAACTTAAGTCAAAACCATTTTCATTCCACCGGAAAAAAAAAAATAATTACTGCGCCAGATTTCAGAAAGCATAATAATTTAAAACACAATGCCTTTATGAATGATCACTTCAATGAACAATTATGGTTTACAACAAAACAATAAGTTAGGGAAACCAAGTAAGCATAAGACAAACATCTCTTTTTTTCACCTGGACCTTCAATTCTATCATTTATAAAAAATGATATAGTGCTACAAACTATGATTGGTTTTGAAAGGTTAAGAGTTGAACTCTGATAAGAAAAACTCCTGTCTTACCGAGAGGGACTGCTTGCAGATATATTGTATTGATTGTTCTATTGTTGTTGTTTTTTTTTATTAACAGACATAAATAATACATTGAATAGAGCTCTGTCTATTGAAATGTGTGTAACACACTACATGTCAATTCTAGACAAAGGCCCCTTGTAGATGCTGCTGCTCCTTTGTGATCTCTGTCTGCTCTTGCAGTTAGCTCTGTTAAAGAAGCGGCTGACTTCAGTTTCAGGAATTCTCTCTTCATTTACCAGACATCACAAGTTGAACATTTGTAATATAATTTTCCAGGGTGGGGAATTTAATAAGGCCAAAATTTGTGACCTATTATTATTTATTTCTTTGCAGACACCCTTATCCAGGGTGACTTACAATTGTTACAAGATATCACATTATACATTATTTTACATTATACAGATATCACATTATTTTTACATACAATTACCCATTTATACAGTTGGGTTTTTACTGGAGCAATCTAGGTAAAGTACCTTGCTCAAGGGTACAACAGCAGTGTCCCCCACTGGGGATTGAACCCACAACCCTCTGGTCAGGAGTCCAGAGCCCTAACCACTACTCCACACTGCTGCCGCGCTAACAATATGTTGGAATTCAGATGGGACACTGTGTTGTGTGTGTGTGTGTGCGCGTGCGCGTGTGTGTGTGTGCATACCTGCCATTCTTTTAAGTAGTGGCATGGGATCTTTAACGTCCACAGAGTTTAAAGAGCCTCAGTTTCTCATCATCTCTGCAACAATGATTAAGTCCATTGGTGGTCATAAAATCCACTGAATACATAGCTGAATCTTTTTTTTTTACAGTGGGTTATTTTTTATATAAATAAAATTAATGTGTATTGAAACAAGCACAGAAATCCAAACGAAAATATTTTGTTGAGCTGCATAAATCGCTAAGTTTATTTTGTGATTCTGTGTGCAGAGCTGTGCTTTACAAAGAGTTCAAGCCCGGTCTTTACACAGTCATGCGGAGAATATAAAAACGCCTGTGTGACATTCTTTGACCTCTCAGCATAGATCACAGAGCTGTAATTTTAGAATGTTAGTTGTTAAAAACAGAATTCAAAAATATACACAAGAAAGATTTTAAAGTTAAAGGGGTTTATTATAGTGATCTAAATAGTGGTGGAGTCTGTTTTATCCTGATGTCCTGCTCAATGACTTGCATTTAAAAACCAGTGTTATTGGGGTGATGCAGCTTGTGATGTCTCTTCTCTCCAGTTCACATGCAATCAAAGAAGCAACTAATTATTACCGGGGTCTGTAATTTTTTTTTTTTTTACTTACAGCAGTGTGCACATTCATTTAAATGTAGTTTTAACTGCACTGCTTATTGGTTACTTCCACACTGTTATTAGGCACATCACATAACATGGTCATTTGTAATTCCCTCATTTGTTAAGATAATGAGGTTTTACAGTAGATCCATCACAAAGGCATCTACACCAATGATATGCCTTATCAAACAGCAATTTAACTGACTCCTTCTTTCCAGTATAATTGATCTGTTATATAAACATGGACCTCTTTGTATTAGCCTCATATGTACATTTACAATTTATTGTCTGTTTTTATGTGTAAAAGTAAGTAAGAACAAAGTCATTAACACATTTGCATACCTATTCAGACTATAACGGCACAGAATCTATCCATATATGTGTATCTCATAAAGTGACTTGCAAAAAGATACAGGCTAGAAACACATATGGTTTAGATGTGATTTTAAAGTACTGACCCTTCATCAGTCAAATTGCTCACAATGACAACTTAATGAAATGCATCAATCTTTGTGTTGTTTTATTACAGAAGGGACAGGATATAATATAGAAGCCTCAAGGATGAAAACAAGGTTTTTAATACAATATTTAATACAAACCAACAGCGTAGCCTAGACAGTAAATTAATAAAACCAGCAAGGCTGTTAGGCAAAGGAATTATTTTATTACTAACTAATTTGAATATTTGTTCTTATTGTTCCAAGCATTGGTTTCCTCGGGGTGGGGTGGGGGTGGGGGGGTGGGGGGCAGGTTTCAGTGTTGTACACACACTACATACAAATATTACAGTCAGTGGGACTTCTGTACCTTTGAAGTGGCAGTGTCTGGTTACCAAGGGAACAACACATAGATATCATTGGTAAGCTGGAGCCAAAAGCTGACCAACTGTTACTCCATTATTTAACTTACGCAATTCTTTAGAATAAAAAGACATAGAAAGCTCAATGTAATAATATTAAAATTGACAAATCCTTCCTTTGTATGTGGTTTCAGAATGGACAGGTACTCGGGTTGGAAGGTGGCTGGCATTCTTGTTATTAAATTAACTTTGTGGTTTACCAGCTGTGCTGGGACTTTAGTAATGAAACGAGAACTACAGTATGACAGCGAATAGAATTGTGATGTAAGGTCTTGTGGGGCTGTAGGTATAACTACATAGCTATAATGACACGTTTGGGAGTATAACTACATGGTTGGTTATGCTGTTTTTATGCTATTGCTGAGTAACACATTAATGGATGTTCATGCTCTGATTAGCTGGATAGACCTTGAGCGTGTTATTTCCTAAATGTACTTCAGATAGTAATATCATCTCTAAGAGGAAATATGAACCCAGACAATATTTTTTTTTAAATGCCAGTTGCTATGCAAATCAGTGCATTGCCAAACACTTGAAACACTTAGTACATTTATGTTATTATCTGAAACTCTGTTTCCTGAAGAATAATCTGGTGTGTGAGGATATAAGAAGCATCTATATTTTAATTAGCTGTTGTTTGCACTGATACTGAGCAGTTCATATCCAGTGCAGCAGTATCCTGCTATTCTAAGTAAGTAATTTAGATCGGCATTTCAGTTTTAAACATGTGTATTGACTGCATATGTTCCTTTTTGTTGGCCCTGATTTTAATTAGTGTACATCAGACTCTTTAAACAATTACTACATATATCTTAGGAAATGCACCTCTGTTATTATTAACTGTGTTCATACCAACACAACCATGCACTTTTAGCTTCTGCAAATGCCTTATTTTCAACCCTTTCAAGACCACACATTTTTCAGTGGGATGCTCCCCCAGGACCAGGTGTTTTTTGGCTGTATTTTCACCAGAAATCTATTTTTTACAGTAGCATCTTGGAAATGGTGTCCTTTTTTCAGAAAACTGGGTAACATAATAAAGTACTTTAGAAACCATACAAACTTTTCGCATATTTTAATTAACTAAACACTGTAGTATTTAGATTTGTTTATGGTTTTTTTTTAACAATTGAATCGAACCCATAAGTAGTACAATATGTTTGTTAAAACATTATATCTGAAAGTTTCTACAGAAGGAATGGTAAATATCTCCCCAAACCCCGATTTAAAACAATAAAACAAAAAAAAAAAAACTTTTAATAGCTTGTTAGATAAGTATACACTATAGAGGGTATTGATTTCTTTCTCTGATTTATGCCAGGCTGACAATTGTGCTTGTGCATACCAGAGAGAATAGAACTATCAAAAAAGCCCTTAATGTGTTATCCCAGTTCCATCAATTTATTTTAATTTGTATAAACCTATTTGTTCTGTACTGAACTTACCTACAGCGATTTGATTTAGATCAATAAGCAATTACTGGCCCCAAGGGCTCTTCGAATGTACCATATGGACCTGTGTGAATTTAAATGCAATAATCGAACAATTAACATATGCTGTAGAAACAAGTTGGAGATAAAGGGTCTAAATCATGACTGGAAAAAAATAACAGGTGTCCCCATAAGCTATTCAAAGGGGCAGTCTATTCATATACATCAAACTTTTAGATTGATAGATTTGAGCAACAGATAACTCTTTTAGGATTAGACTTAATTAACCGTACTATATTTATTTAGAATTGGAGGTTTACTCGACTGATTCACTATATTTGGTCATCTGTGTGTGTGTGTGCCACTGAACCAAAATGTTTTAATGAGGCCCATATGTTATTAAAATATGTTTATATTAAACAGATATAAAAGATACTCATTATGATGCTTTGAATATATAACGTTGCCCACACGATTTTTCGTTTTTTTGTTGTTTTCAAATTTGATGGCAATTAAAGTACTTGTTTGTGTCATATTAACTTCTACAATAAATTCTACTGTAACCACCAAAGCATAGAATTATGTCATTAAAACAAAAGGGGCAAAAATGGTTGCAATGTTCAAACACAGGTGTGAAGTCCAATGTGTTTGCCTCCCCCTGCACTTTTCCCATAAATATGATTTTTTTCAACTTGAAAATGGAGGTCACAAGCAGATATATACATCTATGGCCAAAAGTTTATATGAACTATGACCTATATGAACATGGTCATTTTTAATTTACAGCTGTGGCATGAGATGTATGTTACTGACATACCTGTTACTGTATATTAAGTTGTATTGCCCTTTCACACAGAACGTGCTAGGATTGAGTGGGCTCAGAATTTGTTATAAAACACATTCACGCAGCACAAAGACTTTCTGATTACATATTGAGATGAACACTTCTTATCTCACATCCACTAAATGTATTCACATTTCAAGATTACTTTGTGTTCACAGTACCTATAAAAGTAGTAATCAAGGCATGATAATAATGTGCTGTCGGAGATCTCACCTGGTTCTGTTTAATAAACAAAATGCTTACGAAGGGCAGGCTGTGCAGTCTGAAGGAATTAATTCATATACATGATCTTGTAAAAAATAAGAGGATGAATACTGTATTTAAATGTGAAGTATTTTGTGCTATGCCTGTGAAACGCATAGCTTTAGGGAAGCACCTCGACCTGCAGAACTGTAAACACAAACGGAGCAGGAATATTTGATCTTCACTCTCTGTGAATGGGGGTAGGAACATGCAATATTGAACTTTAATATAACACAGGTGTTGGTGAAGGATGTATTATTATTGTAAAAGGGCCTATAATGATACAAGGCTGAGTAGAGTGAGCGGCTGTCTCCCTTGTAAGTAAAAGCATCTCAGCCTAGTGGTAGAGTTTCATCCATTTGAAAGACTCCTAGGATGCTTTATACATTATACCATCTATACTAGTTGCTGTTTTTTATGAGTAATTAAGACACTTTACTAAAAGTAGAGAAGACAACAGAATTTAAACAGATTAAGCCACATATCGAACATGATTGTGTTTTTTTCAATAGATGTAAATGTGTTTCCCTTATGTTATCTCACAACAATGAAATACATCACATTCAAAACATAATATGTAGTCTGATGTTCCTCCAGGAAACTTTATTCATTAGTAAGAAAATCAATTGAACCCAACACATCCTTCTGAACAAAATCGTACACTGTCAAGTGAGTATCTCTCATGCATTCCTAAATACCTCTGTGTATACTTAATTCAAGAACAACTCATATATATATATATATATATATATATATATATATATATATAGAGAGAGAGAGAGAGAGAGAGAGAGAGAGAGAGAGAGAGAGAGTTCCCTTATACAGCAATTGTCCATTGTCTTTATAGTTTGTTGTTACATTGCAACTAATAAAAAACATGTGTAATGCCTGTGTTATTACATTGTAATTACAGTATGGTTAAGGTCACTTAAAGTGTTAGTAGACATTGATAAAGACTTTCCATTGAAACGGTTGTCAAAATGTATGATAACATACAACAAATAAAATACAGCTACTGTATATATGTTACGATAGAATGTTTAAAGTTTTGTATAAGAATTTGTAAATTAATTTAATAGTTTTAAGTCTATTGAATCTATATAGTGTATTTATTGAGATACAGTATGTTGGCTGAACAGGAGTAAATATAAAACTGAACATCCAAAACTAGAAATGCACATTTTATTTAGGTATCTATTTATTGATGTGTTCATATATTTTCCATGTGAAGCATTGTTTCCTGCTATATTATTATTATTATTTGTTTATTTAGCAGACGCCTTTATCCAAGGCGACTTACAGAGACTAGGGTGTGTGAACGATGCATCAGCTGCAGAGTCACTTACAACTACGTCTCACCCAAAAGACGGAGCACAAGGTTAAGTGACTTCCTGAGGGTCACACAATAAGTCAGTGACTGAGGGGGGATTTGAACTGGAGACCTCCTGGTTACAAGCCCATTTCTTTAACCTCTTTAACCACAGGACCACACAGCCTCCACACAGCATTAGAGTATCTCTGTGCACACATGAACACAGGGTTTGTAAGTTCTAAGAGTCATCCTTAGGGCTTTACAACTGAAAGAATAATAAAAGAACACCTTTTTTAATATTAACAAATTCCCCACTCACAATGCTTTGAACAAAGAAAGAAGTCGTCTGTGTCTTATTTCATCTACTCTTACTTCATAAAGAAACTCAAACAGAAATAAATAAAGGGGCTGTCCTGAAGGATGAAAGTTCTGTTTCGACACAGATTATGTTATTATACTGCTCACCAACTGCCATGTGTTGCAAGGCCCTAGGAAACAGTGTGAACCAAGAAAATGGCTTCTGTGATGTAAAGAATGCAGGAGGAATTCAACAAATTCAATTAAGTACCAAATGTTCAATATTTCATGCAAACATATTTCAAGAGGCAGCATAGAAAGTGCAAGCTCTTAAAAATCTGTTTGTGTCGTTAAAAAACAAAGAGCTTTTGGTAGGACAGTCAATTAGATGCTAACAGAAATATTTACTTGTGTCTTATTTATTACCGTACAACTTCCATTATAAACTGATCCCTGCCCCTAACTGCTGGACCTTTGCAAATTAACATTAGGGTCCTATTTAAAAACTGTGTCAAAAGTACCAAAAATAGAACTCATGATCACCTACTTGTCTGTGTGTTGCTGTGCTCAAGGCATTTATCTTATTAGATGCACACACTTATAAATCACATACGTTGCTATCCGTAGTTGAGAAGCTTTTTGTTATGTGGCTTTCTCTCTGCTTGGTTCATGTTGCTGCAGAGTTGGATATTTATTATTATTATTATTATTATTATTATTATTTATTTATTTATTTCTTAGCTGACGCCCTTATCCAGGGCGACTTACAATCGTAAGCAAACACATTTCAAGTATCACAGTAAAAGTAATAATACAAGGCGCTTGTGTCCATGGCAACACGTCACACCTCCCAATGAATGCAAGATCTCTGCAGTATGTCGTGGGATTGTAGTCCAGGAGCAAGACTTTTTCTTTTTTTGTCAGTAATGTGCTTCTGTAGTTACTCCCATAATTAAATATACTTTTCAGGAAAACGTATATTTGCTTTACTGCTTTGTTTTGCCTCCCAGGCAGTACAATTTGCAGATGGCATTCATAACCTCCTGCTGCTGCAGGTGGCAGTAGAGTAGCAAAAGATTCACTTGGCTGCTGTACCCAAGTATCATTGTTATTGCTTTTCTTAATCCTGAATTTATACATTTTATACTTAACTTTGCAATGTACTGTTGCATTGCAATTGTTCTATTTTTTTTATATATTACTTAGATGATTCAGACTTCCATACTATCTATCTATTACTATTTCAATGATAGTCACAGCATTGTCAGACATATTTTAGTGTGATTTCTGAGCTCCAAACCAAGAAACATACACTCAGGCTTGTAAATAACATTCTGTGGTTGTTGAAATTCATTCCTCGAGTCACTACACCTTTTAACACCATGTCATAAGACCTATAAGTATGGTCAGTGTAATTATTTGCCAACACATACTGTATGTATAGTTTTTTTACAAGTGTGCTATCAGTTTGTTTGTGTTGTCATTTAATAACTGTCCCTTTTAATTAGTGTTACAGCGCCAGATGGTAAGACTCCAGGGATGATGTTCCCCACAATCACCAAGGGGAAGAAGCTGGATGTCAGTTTTCCTGGAAGAAGAGTGTGAACTTAAAAGAAGTAGAATGTTACCCAGAATGACAAATAACAGCCACACATTTCCCATCTTTACTCAGTCCTAACATAACTATAGAATAGCAGTATACTTCAATATACCACTGCTGTGTTAGAAAAACACACATCACTGGCACTATATACAGTATATATAGCTTAGCTTACTTTCATTTCATACATATGTATTTGCTGATAAACGAATGATTTCGAGACTAGAGTATTTTTCTATTTCTGTTTCATGTGGGACACTGTAGCTTTTAATACTTGAAGCTGCTGTCAGGAAAATGTAATAAAATGTACTTTTAATGAGTGCTCCAAATAGTCCAGACATTTAAGTGGCACGGCTACATATGGCAACAGAAAAGTTTGTCTTGCTTTTCTTAGCCTCTTAAAGCATGCTGCTGTTTTTTTGCAGAATGAAGCATACATATGTAGATTTTTCTTCCCCGTAATATAAGCGGTATGCATAAAAAATAATATGGAAATTAATTAAGCATATAAACTCAACCTGTTTACATTGCTTTTAGGGGCTGATTATTTGCTTACCCAGAAGTTCCAAGTTCCATACTGATTGCAGTTTTTTTTTTTTAAATGAAAAGTACAATTTCTCTATGGGTGCTAAAAATATTGAATATATTATAGTAATTTATTATCTTACCTGGCAATAACAATATGGTGGAGGCACATTGGGCATGTATATAAATACACTGCCCTTGAAGAAGTATCAGCACCCTATGACTAGAGGTCACATTTACATTTCAAGAAAACTTAAGAACAGCTCATTTATTTGTGATAAAACTTGTTCTATACCAGAACTATGACTGTAAATCATTATCACTTTTTGACTTAGCTATTAAATATTATTTCTGGTTATTGTTACGCACACAAACATAATGCTTGAATCTCTTTAACCTACAGCTATGGCCAAACGTTTTGCATCAACTACAATTTTAGGATTGAGATAATAAAAAAAAAAAAAACTAATAATAATTATATATATTATTATTAATTTCTTAGCAGATGCCCTTATCCAGGGCGACTTACAATTGTTACAAGATATCACATTATTTTTACATACAATTACCCATTTATACAGTTGGGTTTTTACAGGAGCAATCTAGGTAAAGTACCTTGCTCAAGGGTACAGCAGCAGTGTCCCCTACCAGGGATTGAACCCATGACCCTCCGGTCAAGAGTCCAGAGCCCTAACCGCTACTCCACACTGCTGCCCACGCACAACCACCCACCCACCCACAAATCAGCTATTTTATTTAACAAAAGGATATTGCAAAAGTACTGGTCTACCTGCAATATCGAAATTATATTTCTGATAGAGCGCACCCATACGCTTCACAGATTTACAGTACTGCCAAAAATAACCTGATGTTTATTTTACGTTTTCACATTCATGTCTGCAACTTTTGATGCATGCTGCATATATTTGTAATAATAGAAAGCTTATACTTCATACCTGTGTGAAGTAATTCATTCCAAACTGATTCATTTTATTATAAGTACATATCCAATTCATATCGGCTTTAATATGGACGGACATTAAAATAATAAACAAAATTAAAGTGCTTAGCAATAAATGAGTTCTAGTAATTTTAAAGTATCAGTATTTATTTTTTAAATTTGCAAGGCAATGCAAGTGGTATTAAGTTCACACGTTTGTTTCTCAATTTCGGTGTGTTTGCAAAAAGTGTGCTGCTTCATTGCATACTTTTGTAATGAAGTTTGTTGCCTTCAACATGATTCCTTCCGAGTGCTGTGACATTTATCCATATACCTCATCTAAAGCATATAGTTGCCTATGCTGTCCAAAAATAGACATGCTGAATAGCTGTGTTAACATAATGTTCTGGTCAGGTGGAATAAACATGCACGATGCCCAGTTTTCTGAATGTGTGTGTGTTTTTTTTTTCCACGGGCAACACCTGTAGCGAAAGAGGCAGGTCAAAACAAGCAAATCATTCACAAATACACGTTCACATAATTATACTTCGCCTTTGCAATATAGCTTAAAAATAGGGCCCTATTTTTTATATGGCCTTTAGTCAATACTACATTGTCAATTAATTATAGGAAGTATAGCGTCTTAATAACAAAAAGGATTTTGAAAAGAGTTAATAGCACACACTGGAATCAGTATGTTTATGCTCATAAGTGTCCAGTGCTAAGAGGGCCTAAGGCCAGATCCACACACGAGCGATCAGTTGCACAACTTGGTTGGCAAGTGGTTGCTTATAGTAGAGAAAAGCTCTACTTTCAAACAAACAATCTGCTGAGCGATTTGTAGTGATGTTTTATCACATGCACGGTTGTGAAACATGATTGGTTGTTACAATCTCCTGACTTGTTTACTTTCCTGTGGTAAAGAGGCACCAGTGCGGTGCACTCTGGAAGTAGCTGCACTCTGGAAGTAGCTGCCCTCAGCGCGGGACACTCCGGCATTGGTAGTGGCGCTGAGTACTCCGGCAGTGAAATGGCTACAACAGAAGGTGGTCTCCTGACCTCCCCCCCGCCTTCTCTGTACCAGGCGGCTCCCTCTTCTTGGGCTATGGCCCAAGAGACGGCAGCTCCGGACCCTCGGGAGGCGACGGCAGCAGCGAAGTCAGTTGCTGGAACAACAGATTGTCTCCCTCTAGCGGTGGAGGCGGGAGCAGCAGGTAGTCTCCCTCTGGAGACGAGTGCGGCTCTCCCTCGGGTACTGGAGACTGGTGCGGCTCTCCCTCGGTCACTGGTGCGGCTCACCCTTGGTCACTTTGACCCAGGGTGAGCTTGCCACATGCAAGACCATCTTCACTTGTCTTTTGTGTAAAAGGAACAGTACTCCACACAAGCACAGGTAGGTTTTCAACAGGGCAGGACTGTGTTTATTTTAAACTCCAAAACAAAAATAAACAAAACCAAAAACCTAACTCCTTTCAGGAGTACTAACTAAACTGTTGCAGGTCTAGGCTACTCCCAGTCAACACCCCCCGCCCAAACAACAACAACAACAACATTTACTGTTTAGAAGTGGATCACAAACACTGTACCTTTCCTCTCTGTGTCCAGCTCCCTGGTAATCTCCTGATGGAGCCCTGAGCTCTCCTTTTTATAGGATGTGGCTGCTCCCAATTATCACTAATTATTCAATTAAAGAGCAGCCACATTTTCACGTTTTTGGCAGGGACAGGAATTAACCCCATCCCTGCCAACCACCACCAAAACACACACAAACACCACTATATTTACAGGCAGAGCTCTAGCTCTGCCACAGAACATCATTCCAGAAATAATTTTTGAATATTGACGTGCAGGTATACAAGTCGGAGACAAACACTGTATCAGATTTCCATTTCTAGACCAGGCAATGGAGTGATTTGTATTGTGTCTGAGGTACATCACTGCCTTTAGAGCATGAGACTCTAAACTAAAACATAATTGCTATTCTATATTCTGTATCATTCTTATATGTGATGCATTTTAGCTGTATCAAGCTAGCTGTAGATATGCTCAAATGTATTATCATCATGTGTGGAATAAATCATGAGTGTATGTGTGTGGGTGGTTGTGACAGTATATCAGCAAGCTAACTTGACAGTGCTACAAAATAACGTCACAATAACTGATGGGTAGGATTGGGATCTTCAAACTGAATTGTGGGAAGAAAATCTGGAAGTTCAAGGTCACTGGATTTTTTAAAATTTCCAATCTATTTTCATCCTTGTTAAACAAATCTTGCATGGTTGCTCTAGCCTGGTGCTGAGGTTGGTAGCCTGTAGCAATATACAAGATCACTAGCATGAATTCCCTGCTATACTAATTTAACACGTTTACAGTATGTTGGGGTACAAAATGTTTTTTTTGTTCTTGGTAGGTACCCATGGTAGATGCTACTTAAGATGAGTGTACCATGAATTGCATCATATCTTACTGCCAAGGGACTGAAAAGTCTAAACTTAAAGCGATCAGCTTTAAGTTTAAACCAAACATGAAAATAACAAAAGTGTACAGGATAAAAATATGGGAGAACAACAGTCACCACGCCAGGCGGGTGAGCTGTAAAATGTTATTATAATTATTACCAAGTGCGCCGGGTAGGCGGGCTGAAGCAAGCCAGCGGATTCAACTCAACAGCAGGGTGCATCAGAGCTGTGTCCCGGTGGAGGAATCATGCTTCTACTTTTTTTTTTTTTTTTAAACACATAAAATAACAGTCACCATGGCAACGCGGATAACTGTTTTTTGGGGGGGGGGTTACCAACGTGCCGAGTAGGTGGGCTGAAACAAGGCCACGGGTTCAACTCAACAGCTTGCACCGAGCGCCGCTTGCACCAAGCACTATGTGCACCGAGCACTGCATGCACCAGGCACCACATGCTCCAGGTGTACCGAGCACCAAGGGCGCTATGAACACCGAGGTACTAAACCCTGTGCGCACCGAGTGCACCGAACACCGTGAGCACCAGGCACCATATGCCCCGTGTGCACTGAGCACCATGCGCACTCAGGCACTGAAATACCAAGGGCTGGGCGTGCACTGAGGTACCGAAGCACCGGGGGAAGCAAATGCAGCGGTGCCTACCCTGACCGTGTGTAGTCACACACCCGGTCAGCGAGCAGCACATACCAGTGGGACACACAGGCTGAAGGCCGCAGTGTGTGAAGAAAAACAACAGGGGAAGAACAAACTTTTTTTTTTTTTTATAGGCCCAACACACCGGGGTGGGTGGGCCGAGGCAGTCGGCGAGGCCTACTCAAAGTCTTGAAAATCAGCACTAAGGTGTCAACACATTGGTGCACTAGTGCTTTGAGCTGTGCTGTCTTTTCGTTTAATATTAATAAGGGTACTAGCCCCAAATAGAAATTTAAACCCTATTTCAAAGAAAACAGCATTACCTTTGAAGACAGACAGTCTTTTAAAGCAGATTTTCCTGCTTTGTTATATTATGTTTAACACCATTTTTTATTCTTTTTACAAAAGCCTGTGCTTTCAATTTCCTTTAATATAACACCTTTTTCATAGAAAGGCTAATTGCCATTGATTATAGCCAAAGAAGGAGCAATGTAGTCACTGACAGTAAAAATATATAAATAGGAATAGAGAGATAGCTATAGAAAATGTAAACATTAGAGGTTTAAAGAGCTATTACCCTGCAGTTGAAGAAAGCTGCCATCATGCTTCTAATGACATTATCTATTGCATAGTGATATGTTTCCTTAATAATATCGTTTCCATTTTCTGAGCACCAGTACTAACTTCTCCTTTGATCATTATGCAGTTTACATCAACAGTAGGTACTTCACACTTAATAAAAATGCATTGCTATGGGGTTTTTTTCTGCCAATAGTCGTCTGATTAGACGTAAATTGTACTTGAAAGGACTTACAATTTATATCAGCGTTTGAGGGTGGAGTTATTTTGTTTTTATGATCCATCTATAATATTACTGATATCATAGAATCAGCTCTGTTAGTTCCATTTCCCGTATATTTCAAATTAATTAAAGCAGAAATAACTCAGAGTTTGCTTTCAAAATGTTGCCTGTACATTCATGTTTAAAGTAGATTAATGAATGCATGCATAACATAGCAAGGGCACAAAATGGTATTTATCTATTTTAAATGCTGTGTAAAGAGGAATTGATCTTGAAGCCAGGCCTGGCTGCTGTATTTTGTAAACAACTCAAATTTGATAATTTCCTTTTATATTCCTCTAATTTAGTTTGATTTACAAAGTCCACAAAGCTAATCAAACCATTCTGGAGTACTTATTGTCATGTTGCTTCGAAATACTTTTGACAAAATTATCAATGGATCTCCCCCACAGTGGCTCTGGCCTTTGAACTGTGACAATCACATTGTTTGCAGTTATCTTCAAACATTGTAAAAATAGCTTTTAAAATTTCACCATGTCAACTCTGGCTGCTTACCACCATCTAATGTAATAGAAAACACAGCATGATTCCAACTAGTCCCTCTCTGTAGACCTGCCTGCAAACGATAAACTCTTGTTTGCCAGTACGAACTATAAAAACAGAAGCATGTGGTATATACACAAATAATATTGCCCTGTTAAAGATGCATAATACTGGCATTTCCCTAGGGCATGTCAAATATATAATGCAATATGAACATCTTGTATAATGAAAGCTGATGTTTCCTGTATTGATGTATGCCAGCATCTATGCAGTGGTACTGTAGCTAAATATCATAGAGATGCTGGGAAGCAGCAAATGCCCCTTCTGCCATTTATTAATATGAAATATTGGTAATCGGAATTGTATGTAAGCTATGTGGTTGACAGGGCTGTTCTTTAGAAATATACTTTACGCTCTACATATACTCTAGTATACTACTGTACATTTGCATATTATTAAATCCATTAATATGCATCCATATATATATATATATATATATATATATATATATATATATATATATATATATATATATATATATGTTGTGTTGCAGACAACCAGTGACCTGCTTTGCACTTGTCTATGGGACAATCGGAAAAAAAATCCCTTTCAAATCTAATCCTGTACCGTAATATAAAATGTAATCTATAAGATATACTTAAAGATTAAGCTCTAATGTACATCTTCAACAACATTTTGAATAATTTAGCACTTATAAAAGGTTAAAGTGTTCTGCAAGTCTGGATTTTTCCCTGTGTTCATTGACTCAGCAAATACAAGAGCAACAAAATATGTTATCAAGTGAACTCATGCATAATTTTATTCATTATTCTTAAAGTAAATTATGTTCCTGTAGGCTTGGGCTACTTGAGTTAATGAATCATTATAACTTAGTGAAGTTTGAAAGCAGCTATTACAGATGTAGAAAGCACATAGTAATTAATAAGGTAAGGTTAAGGTTAGAGTAGAAGTTGGGTTTGAGGTAATACAATTAAATATTCCAAAATATCATGTTAATAAAGAGTATAGAGTAAAAGAAAATTGTTTGTTATTGCAGAAAATTTGTCAACAACTTCAGAGTGAACTGATTTGCTTTAAAAAATGATGAAATGAATACAAAGATTTAAAAAATAAAGTTTTCATTCAGAAAGCTCAAAGCTATTTGGAGTTTAAATGATTTCTGTAGAGGGAAAGGGATATTATTTATTTATGATTTATGTCGAATCTCATTTAGTCGCATGGCTGTACAGTTAATAAGCAGAAACATAGTAATACAATGTAATGTTCCATAACACCACTGAATGTCAAGTACAAATACTGTATCTATTCAAAACAATTGTACTGCACTATAAATTAAAATAAATAATACATTTTAATTTACAAATGGGGAAAAACGTACTTAACACTTAGTAGTAAGCAGTACTTAATTGCAGTAATTAATTAGAATAATTTGAAAGTGCTTAATGCAGTGCTGGTGTCTTAATGGAGACATTCATGCATAGATATACCATCACTGCAAGTATGTAAGTGAATACAGTTACAGCTATCCTTGGAGGTTGTGTGGTCCAGTGGTTAAAGAAAAGGGCTTGTAACCAGGAGGTCCCCGGTTCAAATCCCAACTCAGCCACTGACTCATTGTGTGACCCTGAGCAAGTCACTTAACCTATTTGTGTTCTGTCTTTCGGGTGAGACGTAGTTGTAAGTGACTCTGCAGCTGATGCATAGTTCACACACCCTAGTCTCTGTAAGTCGTCTTGGATAAAGGTGTCTGCTAAATAAACAAATAATAATAAACAAGATGGACAAAGATAAAGAGTTTAACCAATGGTTTTTTTTTCTGGATTCACAAATAAAACCTTTGAAAGAGTCATCCACAGTAATGACAGACAAATAATGACCTTCCCTTTAACGTGTGCTGAAAACATACTGAACTTTCACACAACAAAATTGGGGCTGACCAGAGGACAGAACTCTCTGCCACTTAAAAGGGCTGTGTGAAACCAAAAGGGCTGTGATCAACTGGACTATACTAGAAACATCCATGTAGGTGCATTTAGTTATTCGCATCCCAGCTAAATTAGACTGGGACTTGTCAAAAAGAAAGCAAACCTACTTTAAGATTCACTACAGAGTTATATCATAGCCAGCCTCATCTATCAGACAGTGCTGTGGATTGTATATGGCACAGGCAGTGACATTTCATACATTTCATACATTTCATACATTTTTAAACGTGTGGCCATTTTTTTTTGCAAATTAAGGCTGTGCTGACAGTAAAAGGGAAGAAAGATCACTCAGCCAGGCCTTACTCATTAATCTTGCTGGTGTTTTTACTGAGCCATTTTACTTGATCTACAATTATTTAAAGTAGCTTGTGTATCTCATTTTGTGTATTGGGATTAGTAAAGCAAAGACCAAAGGCTGACATGCTTATGTAACACAGCAATTTTTCAGCTATAAGCTTCATGATTTAAATTGTTAGGTTAAGAAGATGTTAGGTGTGTGCAGAGAACCCATTACTTATACACCATCCACTCGATATATCGTGGGTGTCAGGGTCCAATATAAATCCGCTATATATCGAGGGCTGCGATATTGTGAGAGACCCATAGAAAAAAAAATTTAAAGACACCGCTGCACAGAAAAAAAAACACAAACAAAGATACACATAATAAAAAAGTCTGAAATCCAACACAAAAACCTGTGTGAAGAGCAAATAGATCTGTGTGGAGACCTGTGTGGAGACCTGTGTGAAGACCAAAGACCTGTGTGGAGACAATTGCAAAGTTTACTGGAGTTAGGCTTTTGTATTTGTTACAGTGTTTTGTTTAAACCTTTTTGTTTATTGTAAAGAATAAAACTGCACGAAAGTGCTACACTGACAGTACTGTCTCTGGGTGAGTGATATTTCTGCAGTTGGCCAGCCTTGACCGCCTGTCACACTACCACACTGTATTATCTGTTATGCTCTACTAAAAAAAAAAATATGTGTATGCTGTATGAAATGTAATGTATATTAAGTATGTAGAAAATGATGATGAGTGTCTGATGATTGTTGACAACAACCCTCCTCCTCGGGAGGGAGTATACAACTCATTTATGTTCTCTAATGTATAATGTTTCAAACTACTGTATTACAGATGCACACAATCACGGTG
This sequence comes from Acipenser ruthenus, assembly GCF_902713425.1. Classification (NCBI taxonomy): domain Eukaryota; kingdom Metazoa; phylum Chordata; class Actinopteri; order Acipenseriformes; family Acipenseridae; genus Acipenser; species Acipenser ruthenus. Next base: position 25,432,130 of record NC_081206.1, read on the forward strand.
GTGCTTGTATGAGACAGCTAGAGAAACAACAAAGTCATTTTAAGTCCTTAGAGCACTGTTATTGTAGCTTCTCATTTTTCTCTCCAATGTTAGTGGAGTCTTGCTTTAGCGGGTCATTTGTCCTAATTGTCCGTAGACAGGATAGGATGGATATCTGAGAACTTGAAGAGAAACTGAATATTTTCTAAATAAACTAGACCTGATACTAATAAAAACAAGGATCAGATGAGAAAGAAAAATGTGACATATGACATATGTGACATATGACATAACGTGGCTTATATATATATATAAATATATCACTCCACTTATTTATATTTTTATTTTTGTAAAATGATTTTCACTGACTTGGCTACTGGGCCTCATAACCCGTATATTCTATAAAGGTCATAGCTTTTTATTCATCGGATTAAAGACCAGTTGATCCTACTAGTGTTCGGTACTCTGGGATTTGACAATATTAGCCTATAAAAAAACAACCTTTGAAGGGTGAATAGCTTTAAGGGTTTTACATTAACTTCCTTGTAGACTAGGATCATCCAACCAGAAACACATTTATTTATACTGCGTTATTATTAAAGCTCACATATTGTTCATATTTCCTCAGCGGACCCTCTGCCGAGGTTCAGCTTCTGTCATAGAAGTAACTCACCTTGCATTCTCTGTCATTTTCTTTCTCTGCAGGGACCAAGCACGCATGGATTCTTTCAGTGAGACACATCCATTGCCATGGAACATATTAACAAGTTGACATTAACATTCATTCTCATAAGACCAAGAGTTATTTAGAAAAGCATGTTTTTTTCCCCAGACCAGGTTGGATGGACACTAGAGACATTCTTTATCTTATACCACTCACATGTTTTATTATAGGGTTATAAGCGAAGCTTTATCCCTTACCACCTTGTCATGCTTTTATACAGCCTTCCTATTTTATTCTGCAAGGTCTTTAAGTTGCAAGGCTCTGTCGCAGATTTTTCTTGAACATCTTTAGTGTTTTAGCACCCACAAAGTCGTGCCTCTGGCTGTCAGAATCACACCTTTGCCAATCAGAATCCCTTGTGTTCTACTTTTAAATGTTATAGTTCAAAACAGTGAAAATACAGTACTTCAGTTTGTTGTACAGTATTGTTCTATTTCAGCTTAACAGTACCTGTTTGTAACCTAAAAGCAGTTCATGGTTTGACAAGAACCTGGTCCTGGTTTATTGCTTGATTTTTATTATTGAAGAAGTCCAGCATTTAACGCTCTTCCAAGTTCCAAGTGTGGGGAACAACACTACCCAGCTTAGATCAATTGATTGTAAAAATGCATCAACTAATCAGTAGCTACACTGTATTGTTAGCAATTAGTTTACATTCTCATTATTTTTTGTAAATGAAAAAATCTAATTTTCTTTAATAACTTCTTACTCACCCACCACAATAACTTAATGCCATCTACTTTTCGAACAATTGATTGACATTTGTGTCATCCAATGGAAGCATACGTTTTTTGCTCTTGTTTCATTGGGTGATTTAGATGACTCTTCCCAACCCCTCACTCTCCCCTTAAAAGACTTGAGGACTGATGCCTGATACCTTACACCTGACGACTGACTAAAGGAGGACTGACGCCTGATACCTGATACCCGAATACTGACTCAAGGAGGACTGATGCCTGATACCTGATACCCGACGACTGACTCAAGGAGGACTGATGCCTGATACCTGATAACCGAAGACTGACTCAAGGAGGACTGATGCCTGATACCTGATAACCGATGACTGATGTACTCAAGGAGGACTGATGCCTGATACCTGATACCCGACGACTGACTCAAGGAGGACTGATGCCTGATACCTGATACCCGACGACTGACTCAAGGAGGACTGATGCCTGATACCTGATACCCGACGACTGACTCAAGGAGGACTGATGCCTGATACCTGATACCCGACGACTGACTCAAGGAGGACTGATGCCTGATACCTGGTAACCGATGACTGATGTACTCAAGGAGTACTCGGCAAACCCTTAATGATTTTCACAGGGTTTCACTTTCAACCATTTCTATCTCTGTTACATGCTTTGTTGTCACTCTTTTTTCTCATCAGTGCATTTCTATTTCTCTGAAGGAGAAATAGTTTCACATTTAAGAGCAATAATACATTTTCCAGGAAACATATTGGGATTTAGTTACCCTGAGTGCGGGACATTTTGTGGGACTGTTCCAACAGTATAGAGACTTTTGGTATGTCTGACCAAATTATTTTATTTTTGACTACAGGTATTTGATTATCAAACAAACAAGCATCTATCTTATCAACATGTGTTTATGAAAAGAACAAAAAGGTATAGTAACCTACCAGCTGTTGTTTTAAAAATAATTATTCTTCTAGACCAAGTCAATATTCTATTTTAACATCTGGCCTTTCAAAGTTAACTTTCATGAAAGGTCAGGCTGTTATTCACTCACTGTGACAAAATGTGGTTCTTTCAGTGTCTGCTATTATGGCACACCTTACCAACTGCTATGATCAAAAGTAGAAAATGTCATTCAATACAAAGGCATAGTAGGTACAATCCAGTTTCTATACAGTTCAACTGCAGCATATGCATTTATTTTTCTTAGGAGCTGAATATAAATGATTTTATGGAGGTTACTAAGGTTGGTTTGAAATCATACTAAAGAAATAGTTCAGTAACTGTAGCAGCAATTGAGCTAAAGAATGCCTATTCATGAAGTTGTGAATGATATGTCTGCAGCAATTGTTTAGAGACTGAATATGAGGAATATGCTTCTCGGCAACATTATGTAAAGAAGAATGCAAGTCTATGTAATGACGACAGTGTGATAACGTAAGTGCTTCTAAATCTCAAAATCTTTATATGAGTAATGACAGGTGTAATTTTTCACACACAAAAAAAGAATTGGCAATCTACTTGTATCTAATTTTATTTGCTGCTTTTGAAATACATTACAGACTATTGTGTGCAACTAAGATTCTTATGTCTTTGACACTAGAAGCCCCGCGGCAGTCATTTTGACTATTTTTGGTTTTAAAATGTAATTTTCTCCAGTCGTGTAACACATACGGGGCTGTGCGTTCGTGTACCTTTCTGTCCATATGTATTAAATATTCTCACAAAGCATGAAACGTGGGAGTGCACAAATAAAGAAGATATATTACATTATACCTAAAAGCCCCGAGAGCAGTCACATTGCCGGCCACACAGAAAACAATTGCATTGTGATTATACAGAATGTTATTCTACTTTATTATTTTTATTTACTAGTCCGCAATGTGCTTAGTTGTAATTAGATTAGTCTCTACTCTCTGCCTGAGTGAATGACTGACAGTCTATTGTTTTTCAATCAGCCTTTTCAAAGGCTGGCACCTGCTTGCCAGCTGTGCTGTTTTGGTCAGGCAATTAGCATCGGGACTAGTGAAAATAAATACCCGAGACTGTGGAGTTTTACAACGCAAGAAAACATGGAGTTGATGTTTTGGATCAGATGGCACGGAAGTATTCCGTGAAATACAGCCATCAACTCCTGGGTACTTTACAAGGAATGCACAGAGAAGAATTTACCAAGGAGAGAATATATTTTACAGTTAGCACAGAAACTTCGCAAAGCAGAGGAAACAGAGGGAGAGTGCCAAGCATGTACCCACAGTTGAAGCTGGCAACCCCTCTGACAGTCACAAGAGACGCCAATGCCAGGTTGGCAAGTGCAATAAAAATAAAACTTCGACAGCTGTGCCCTGTGCAGAAAGGCGGCGTGGAGAAGCGCATTATCTGTGTTGATTGTGAACAGCCTTAGACTCAAGGTAAAGGAATACCATTTTGTCGAAAAAAAAGATAAAATAAATTCGACTTTTTTTTATAACTTCTTGTGCTGTGTGCTTCTGTAAAATGTTTTCTTCTAAGTTTATTTATCTACGTTGTTCAGTTGCTTTTGCGCATCTGATATTAAACCGATTGCTGTTGAAAAGTTAAAAATGTATTGTTATCGTTTCATTTTTATAAATATGCATATTTTAAACTGATGTCTGTTCAGATGTTTATTTATTTACATTTTCTTGTTTTGATTTGTAAAATAAATGTTCATATGTATATACAGTGTATATATATATATAAGCGTCTATTTACCATATTTCCCAGAAGCCCCCGCGCTTATTAGAGACCCGGCAAGTATTGGAGACCGGCGATTACTTGAAGTTTTACGGTATATGTAGCCTTCATGGCACATAGGTATAGAAATGCTTAGAAAAGAAGGTAAACTTTTACTGATATGTCGCAATATCATATATCGTCTGAAAACAGTGTCTTAATCCCTAAACATCTCCATTGCCTTTTGTATGAGACTTTAAAGGCTGTGAATTTCTGTTGATAATAATACAATCTGCTATTCCGTATGGATCCATAAATAGGTCTATTTTTTTTCCACAAATGACATTCTCATGGTTGTTATTCAGCAAAATGAAAGCACTGTCCAATGTGGAAGATGTGATGTGGTTCAAAGGCATAACAGCTATTCTGATTTCCTCAAAGCATTCTTGTTAAGCTCTTTATCCCTTAGCAAAAGGTAGAATCTAGCTGGGCTCACGCTTACTTACATTTTCTGCATTCTAATAGGATTTTTCAATTAAATTGACTTTATTTTTCCCGTTTTGGTGTTGAATTGGGACTCACATGTCACACTGTTACTTACTACACAAAGTAATTACTTTATTATAAACAGCTTAACAAAATCTAGGGATTTGAAAAGTAATATCTCTCCAATAAGTTGGCATGGCAACTTTATCCTTCAATTATCAGTGCACGTGTACTGTTGCAAACCCATTACACCTTTGATCGTATTGGCATACTGCTGTCACCCAACCCAAACTGTTTGTCGATAATACCTGGACAACATGCTGTAAAATTCCATTGCAGCTTGCATCAAGTACAGTACTCTACTTCTTTAGTGACAAAGCCAGGTGATACATTTTGGTGCCATACAATCTATCAACAAGATTCTATTTCTACACATAGCTTAATAAAAATAAATCAAATACTGGGTCTGGATTACATATCCAGGATACTATATTCTGTGCCCTAGCTTTTTATAATACCTGTAATCAAAGCATAATGTATACAGTCTTCAGAACATAACAGAGCAAGCTTATGAGAGAGATAAAAAAAAGTAACTTTGATGTAGCTGAAGGACAGATTCATACATTACTGGCCCGTGGGACAACTATTAGCATTCATATTATGCTGCCATTGTGGTGATTCTCACTGGTATGCGCCAACTACAACAAAATCAAAATGTTTGGAGTCTGATACAACAAGAAAATGACACTGGATATGTGTGCAAATAGATAGAGGGGTATCCCTAGGTCAACCTTTGGACTGAAGATTGGAATTCAGATCTGGAATGTTCTTTTTGTGGGAGGGGATGTCTTATAACTTTGCTGGTTTTGATGAAAGTTTTTCAACTCAGACATTTATACACATGGGAGGAATAAGAAGAGTGAAATATTTTCCAGCTTTGGATCTAAGAACCAATAAATTATGGATAGGACTTTTATTTTTTACCCTTCCACAATCATTGCAGCCATAATAATGATTTAGGGAATACCATACAGTCTTTGTTTATTGGTATTGTAATTTGCTAACAAACAGTACATGTTGTATAATCAATGTATAACCAATTTTAAACAATTTTATTGTACCACTAAATCAATTTGTATAGAGCAGAGATACATATAGACTGGAGAAATATGCTATTCAAGTCCTGTGACTATAAAGTAGGGGATAAACATCCTCAATGTTAACAACAAAAATGTATATATTATTTGGTAGTACAAGTTGGCAAAAAGGTCTATAATCAATGGTGCTCTCATCATACCATCAAAATAAAACTTGATTATATAATTAGTACATGGTATAAAATACCCATATTCATCTATGAGCATTTAGGGAATGATTGATTTCATTATAATTATGGATACAGAAGATCTTCACAGGTCTGTGTCTAAAGTTGAGTTGCTTTATTAATTAGTCACAGCATACAGGTTCATCCTGTACATTTGTAAAAGTTTGTGGTAGTTAGCTGTCTGGCTTCAATAGTTGAAGCAATTTATAATTTTCCAGACCTCAAACATTGCATGATCATGTTTTATAATTATCAATTGTGTTCCTTTGCAGTACACTCTCTATCCTTCTCAGAATTAGGCCATCAAAGGAAACCTTGATTTCCCTTCTGTGGTGTGCAACGAGGTAATTATAATATAAAGAACAGATTTACAAGTGTACCAGGGTACATCTTATAAATAATGACACGAGTGTGTGTGTGTTTGTGTGTGTGTGTGTTTTTGTGTGTGTGTGTGTGTGTGTGTGTGTGTGTGTGTGTGCAGCTAACAGCAAAGTCCTGTGTAGATTTAAACAAAAGTTATTGGGGAGGTTTTTATTTTCTTTTGGCCGGGTGGATTCTGATTCTATATTGGAACAACAGAACAGAGAATGATTTTAAACATCATAAAAAGTTAAGGGAAGAGTGAAGAAATAAATAAATAAATAAATAAACACATACTTGTAAAGCTTCTTATCATTTATTCTCTAGTTTATTCATTTATATATAACTAGATGCTTAATTAGACAAAAATGTCATATTAAACTGAATGCAGGTAGAGAATCTTATCACATTTTAATTAACTTCTCAAATAAGATGAGAGACATATTGGCAAATAACTCTAAGGGATGAATACAAGACATGAATATAAAAGAATGATGTGTCAAGACTGAAAGAGGAAATTAAATCTGATGTGAATTAATTTTTTCAACTGTCTTTTGTAGTTTGCTGGTGATAGAATTGAGCACATTTTAAACCTAGGCTCCAATTTTCAAACATTTATTCCCACTCTCAAAGCTTTGGGTTTTACATTAAATGCATTTAAGTACCTTCAAATATTTAAATTAAATCAACTCTGATCATACTGTGGTTATGGAAAGTGTGTTTAAACCTTTTACAAAACATTTTTGTCATAGATGTTGAACTGACAACAGAACTGGCAGAAGGCACAGGTGTCGTTGTCCATCAAATCAACAGTACGAAGATCACTCTTGAAATCAGTACTTAAAGGATGTGTTACAGTAAGAATACCGCTGTTAAGAAAGGGGAACAAGACTAAAAGGCTAAAATATACATGAACACAGAAATTGGACTATGGAACAATGGTCAAAGGTGCTTTGGACTGTTGATGGATGGACAACGACACCTGTGCCTTCTGCCAGTTCTGTTGTAAATTCAATGTGTGTCTTCTTTCTGTTCCTTAAGGATATTATCTTCAAGTATTGCTCATCCTTGTTAGACAGCTTTTTGGGTCTTCCAGTCCTGGGTTTGTCAATTACAGATGATGTTTCTCTGTACTTGTTGATTATGCTTTTGATACCACACCTTGAAAATCAAGTGATGCGAGCTATTTCACTCAATGTTTTTCCTTCTTTATGCAAGTCAAGGTTGTTATAATAGAAAACTAGGCTTTGAGTAAATTGTTCATGCTCATAATGCATCAGAGTAGAAAAATGCAATATGTCTAAGACTTTTGCACAGCAGTGTATAGTTCCAATTAAATATATTTCGATAAGTTTAGAATATCAGCAAATGTATTATTTACATGTTTTAGATGTTTTTGTTGTCCTTTCAAATAGTACATACAAATAGGACGTTTTTTGTTGGGCTGGGAATATGGGTGTGTGAGACAGTGACAGATGCAACACAAATCAAAGCCACTATCTTCAACGCAAACAGCCTGTCAACCAAGCTAAGTAAATAACAGATACAAGTCTGGCAGGTTTGCAAAGGGTTTGAGTGTCTCTATACAAAGTTTGATGCAGTTAAATGATGGAATGCCATAGTTACACAGTTAAGAAGGGACACAAATAGCATGAAATTGAACACGTGGAAATGTGCATGGATTGGAATAGTAATGAAAAGACCATGTTCTTGCTGTTGTAAAATAAATGGGTGAAAACACCCATTTGCATAGAAGTTTGGGATAAGAAATTAAATTGTTAGCACAATATACAAATACATTCCATCTCAGTAACCTTACAATTCTTTATAAATAATGCACAATACATTCTGTGGATCTAGCCTTTTTCTAACCATTTTCCTTTATGCAATTGAATTCAACAGGCCTTCCATTACCTGAAGAATTCCATTATCTATCGAGGATCTGACCTTGTTTATTTCATATAATCGAGGTCCTTCTGTAATCTCTTTTTGCCATTCTTGTCTGTATTGATGACAAAAATGATTTGTGTTGAGGACTGGGTGGTACAACCAGAATACAGGACATTTGTGTATACAATGATATGTAACGATCCTAGTACTGCTACCCCTGTAGTACCTGAATTGTGGATTTTAAGATGGACTTAGTCACCTGGCCTTTCCAAACTTGTCTTCTCATATCAAAATGATTGAAAAGAGTTGAATCTGGAAATAACTCTATTCATATGAAAGTTAAGTAATGCGTCTGACTTACTTTCATTAAAGTATTTAATCGCGGTAGCTTCGTTTATTTGCAATTTCAGTCCTTACTATAAGGGATGGATTTGAAATGGCTGTTTGGAACAAGCTGCATTTTAATCTTTTTTTTTTTTTGTGGCTCAATGCAGATATGTGTGTAATTTATGTCCTAGGCTCTCCCAGTACATCTGGGCTTTATTTAAAGCCAATGCAAAGACGAAGGTCATTTTCTGAAAGGAAATCAAACAAATTTAACAATATAAAACAAACATACAATACTCAAACAATACATCAACTGACCATATCTGCACCTAAGTTCACTTTCTAGATGAATTGGTTAGATGTTAACATTGCAGAATTAATAGTCTACTTATGACTTTGATATATAGCTTATGCATTTTTGCACGCTTTGACTCGAGTGTACGTGCATATAAATAGAAAATTCAATATTACAGACATGTGTCAATAACTACAGTGTGGTGAGTTGGGCTCATTCATTTTCCATCGCTAAATGTTTGGTTCAGTGGTTGGAGTTTGCAACGTCACCATATTTTGATATACAGTATATATTTGAGACTGCAATTTTGATCACTCTGTTTCTATGCAGCACATTGTTTCAGTATGCAATATTGAGAATTTGAAAGTTTTTGAGCAACATCAGCAGTGAACAACAGTCTCAGATAAAGAAAGAACACATTAGTTTCAAGTGTGGCACCAGAGCAAACCAGTACAGAAGATACTGTCGAAAAGAGATAACAACAATAACAAAACTTACTTTGATTTCAAGAGTGAGAAAAACAACACACAATTGTTTTGTCACGAGCAATTAAACATAATTCTGAAAAAAATTCAATTGTTACGATGTGATGCAAAATAAAATTTAGCAGAAATACAACTAATTAGCTGTATAATACTACATAAAGATAGAATCAGTTGTCTGTAACAATGTATTATATTAATTATGCCATTGAAAAGGACAAATGCTAAATGGCAAATTGAATTTGACAAAAATAGGCACACATTTTAAATTCTCCAAATTACAATTGAAAGGCTGACCTCTTTGTTTAAATAAGGCAATTATCTTAGGTACATAATAACTGAATTGAATTGTCATGCTAGATGTTTATGATGAAAGCAAATATTTAAACGTCTGCTTTCTATATTGAAAAGGATATGCAATTCACTTATTCATGGCAGCTTTATTAAAACTCAGTTTAATTAGAGGGAACAGATAGAGGAGATGAACATTTCAATATCATTTCAATAGCAGTTTAATTTTCCCCTTTGACACTTTTAATCAAACAAAGCTCCGGCTTTCTTTCCACCCTTCTATTTCTCTTCTCCCCAACCCCAAACGTTAATGGAACCTATGAAGAAAATACAGATCATTTATTGTCTTTGTTCATTTGGAAAATCAACAGCAGCATACCATTTTAAATTTTACAAATATACAATTACTGTGATGGATACATCGCACATGCTGCCTTAAAAAGGTGTATTCAATCTGAAATTCTTGTTTGTTAAGCATACAGTGACTATCTTTATGCTTGTTTAATCTTTTTTTTTCATTTGCTTTTCCATGAACTCTCCAGCTAGTACAAAATCAGACATGGTATTTGTTCATTTGTGTCCCTATCCAACGTTTATAAATCATGTAAATAAGTAAAACCATTACCATTAGAAACAATCATGCAATATATATATATATATATATATATATATATATATATAGTGAGAAAGTGTAGTCCTGGGGACCAGAGGACTACACCTCCCAGAAGGTCACAGGCTGAAAAGCCTTAATTTTTTTAATTGTATGATTTAATTATCCCCTGCACCTGGCTATTATTGTAAATTAGAGCCAGGTGCAGGGTATTAAAAGAAAGCAGGCAGTCTCTTCAGGGCTGCTGTGTGTGTGAAGAAGCCCGACTGTGCACGTGCATACAGCCATAATATCTGAACAAAGGTAGTGTGAAAAACCTTGTTGTGCCATGTAAAACTGTGTGTTTTTTGTTTGGTTTTTCGCCGGTAAACAGCTTAGCTGTCCGATTATTAGTTTAGTGTTCCAGTTTGTGTTTTAAATAGTGTTCGTATCGAACTAGGTGTTTGTTTACGTCTTGTTTATTTTTGTGTAACAACAAATTGAATTCAGCTTTGTATTAATGGATTAAATTTACATTAGCTGCAACAACTGATTTGGTTTTAAGGAATAACATTTATAAAAAAAAAAAATTAAACATGTCTACTGGCACCAGAATTTAATGTTGCTGGTGCTATATGAAGTACCCTAGTGCTAGAATCTAGCACCATAGCGCCAAATTTGCACCCCTGAGTGTTTTGCTTGCACGTAACAAACACATTAAATCTCAGTTTAGCGCGGGGCCCCATACAGGGTGGGGGCCCTAGGCGGCCATCTCGCTCGCCTTGCCTTAGGGCTGGCCCTGCTGTGTTTGTTTTAATTACAAATGAAGGTGCACACATAATGGGCTAGATTTTCAAAGCTCGTTCCTGAAAATGTCATTCAAGCCCCTGAATTAAACCTCTTTGTTGCTTATTTCTGGTTTGGTTGTGTTTCTCCTTTCTAAAAAAAAATGTGCTAATGACAAATTGGAGTAAATAGCGTTTGGACATTTAGCCCAGTGAGTTTTATTTACCATGTATAGATATACTAATTCTCAAATGTGGCTGGACAACAAACAATTGCAAGGCTTTGATGGTGCACGTGTCATATGGATATGTACAGTTGGGAGTACATCATTCCTTATTTTAGTGTTATGATTGCGTTCTATTGTTTTTGTAACACCTACAGCAAACAACAACAAAACATTGGATATCAATTTGTCAGATGTTTGCAGTTTCAACAGTTTGTTTTATAGTGATCCATGCCTCTTTGCTCATTTTAAACTGGCTTTTATCCCCCACGGCAAACTAATAAAGCTCCCAGTTCAAGTTTAATTAGCTGCAGACAACAGAGTGGCACATACAGATAACAGGAGGTCTTCCTCAGACTTGTGGCATTAGTCAGCCTCCAGCGGTTTATACTGCCCTTGGCTCATGAAATAAAACGAAGATAAAAGGATTTCAAAAAGAAAAAAATAATCACTGAAGGCAACAAGCTTAGGATGTACAGCACTGATTTAAAGCTTATTTTATACATAATAAGATTGAAAGTTCATCATTTCTGCAGGCTATTTTTCAATGAATATTTTGTTACTGTCCAAAAGTTCTATGTACTCCTAAAATTAAGTCACATAGACAAGATCAGCTTGGGGTTGATTGGGGTATGATCCTGATACGCACCAGTGATGCAAGTTTTTTTTTTTTTCTAGACATTTTTTTTTTGTTAGCGTGGCAGACATTGTTTGCACCAGGTGCTGTAAAGGTGCTCATACTGGTGAATTCAAGACAAATCTACCTGGGGAGATTGCCCTGTTAAAAAAAAAAAAAAAAAAAAAACTAATTGTACTTATTAAAATTTCTAATTTATCTGGCGTCTGTTAGAAGCACTAAAATGACTCGTACTGCATAAATATTGTAATACGAGTACACCAGAAAAAATAAGGTAATGTGATAATTCACCAATGTGTCATTATAGAATGAAATCCTTTGCAGTGCATCACAGAAACTATTTATTATTTCTAATAGGCTATTTCTAACTAGATGTCAGGTAGTTATAGGAAAGGGTCTTACAACAAAAAAGGTCAAACAGATAACGTTTTTTAAAGTTGATTATTGCAGACTTGCTTTATGTATGTCCTTTTATTTTCCTTATCTCTATTGGGATTGTGAACACACAAAATTGGAGCTGTCACCATGACTGACATTGATGATTTTGGAGATAATACATTGTGGTGGTTCATGCATTATGCAGACAGTTGTGACAGACTCTGTAATTAAAAACCAATACATTGTTTTATAAGTAACCAAACATATTGTGGCCATGTCAAGAAGGATGCAAGGCAAAGTTTCAAGGCTAAACTTTCTTTTAGCTTCAATTATTGCTTAGCAAAGCTGCTATCAGCCACAGCTCACACTTCTACTAGTTGGCTCTATCTCTCTTTAGCTCTTTCTTTCTTTAGCTCCTTTTCAGTATGACTAGTAGAAGCATGAGCTATGGCTGACAGGAGCTTTGTTAAGCAATAATTGAAGCTAAAACAAATAAAGTTTAGCCTTGAAACCTTGCCATGCATACTTCTTGGCACCGCCACATTAGTGGCAGTGGTAGGGCGCAGGTACCCCGGCACACAGTCGTCGTACTGTAGCCTGATGAGCAACAGTTATTTTATGGGTTGTGATGATTACCCATGACTGAGTAAGGTCACTCTCCCTTGTGTAGGAGTTAGTAGAACAATATCCATATATTTTAAATCTTGGGGGGGGGTGGCAAGTGTATGAGATGGTAACAAACAGTACTTATTATCACCATAACCTTGGGATGTTAACATTAATTCTACGAATGTCTAGAACCTTTACAACCAATATTAAACTATTAAAACCCTTTTTTTTAATGATTGCACTGGGCCTCTGTACATATCAAATTGCATATGCATTTCCCTTAGAAAAAACATCAGCTTAGTGAAGTACTATTGCAGTACAGCAGTTTACCAACAAGGTCACAAGAAGATTGTCTTTTGCTGGGCAAATGTTCAAATCCTCAAAGATATTGCTCCGAGAAGAGGATTAATTGAATTGGAAGAAACATCAAAATCCAGTATATTTAAGTCGTTTAGAACATAAGCACAGTTTTTGTCTAGTTTCTTTTAACTGCTAAAAAGCCATTTACATAAATCTCTGGGGCTAACATGTTTGTGCAGTGATAAGTTAGTAAAAATGTCAATGAAATGAAAATATTTCATAAGAGTATTTTATAAATTAATGTATTATTCATTTAAAAATACACTCCTTAATTAAAAAATGGTCTTGTTTTGTTGCTGATACAGTATTTCATACAGTAAGTCAGATATTTGAGTGTCTAAGTATGTATTAAAACTTAAGTGTATTACTTTGTAATTAAAGTGTAATTATATTTGTGTTTACATACAATTACATTGTAAAACCAATACCCACATTGGTAAATACGGTGTCATTATGTGTACTGTAATTGCTATGTTATTACAGTGTAGAGATTATTTTATTATGTAATTTCCAACCATAAAAATCTGATGCAACTAAAATCTTATTAATATCTTAATTGATCTGTAATAAGGGAGTTAAAAAAATATATTTTTGAAGTGTACTGAACCATATTTTGTAAAAGCAGCTGTTATGGATTAGTGTAGGAAGGATGAGCTTTGATGACTGTTAACAGTGTGACACAGCCATTAACACTACAGGACTCTTCCCTTCAAGTCTCATGCAAGGAGATGTGTAGGTTGCAACCTATAAGCCCTATTTTGTATCAGCACACGTTGAATGACATGGGTTGTTGAATCAAAAGCCCCAGGCAGTTGCTTACTGATTCTGATATGTTCTGTACGTACACTTCCGTTCCATGGCACAGTAATGGATGCAGCCCAAATGCAGTTTATATCTGGTTTCCCATGAAGCAGCAGTAACTCTGCCCCCCCCTTTTTTTTTCTTTTTCAACAACCAGATAATTTCTCTACAGCTTAGTGTTTAGTTCAAGACACTGAGACCCCAGCTTGCATTTGAAACTTCATTATTCATTTTGAGTCATTAACAATTTCATTTACTCAACAGGTTAAATTGCATCACTGATACGCTAGATGTGCAATGAATAAGATAGCAAAAAATCCCACTGTGAATTATTTCAATTAGCATACTGGAAATGACCTGTGGTTCATGTGTTCTATCATTGCACATATTAAAAAGATTACATTGCATGGAAAGACACTAAAGGAAGAGAATTGCTCACACATTATCTGACATTATGTAAAAGCAAGTCATTTGCATACTTTTTGATTAAACACATTAACATGCTATATAAAACTTTCTGGTTTCAGCAACAAAGGCTTTAGTATCTAAAAGCTGAATTTATTAAGCTTAAATGATTCACTCAAACTTTACAGCCCTGCATTCTGACCTGCATTATTTTGAATTTCTAAAATTAATCAAAGTTTTAAGGATAGGGTTATAGTTTATTTTAAAGAATAAGTCGCTTAAGATTACATGTTTTTTGTTTTTGTTACTGCTTGCCTACCTTTTTCTGTTTGACGCCATTGGAGTATTTATTATATTGCAAATAACTTGTCCTTATGTAACCATTTTTTTCTACCATACTAGAAGTGTGTTTTATGTACTGATTAGTGATATCTGTTAAGTATTGTATCATGCTCAAATGTAATGTTTTTTCATATACATTTATATATCATTTCATTAGAACCTTCTGCCTATCATTTAATTGTTGTCTTTAATGAAAGCATGGACACAGTTCTTTAAGCACAATTCTTTTGGGAACTGGAGAGAAATGCTGTAACTTAAATTACTGTTGCTGGCAATGTACAGGAACTCAATTAGGAAATCAAATACCGGGCATTTAATTTGAGCATATGGCTATCTTAATAAATTATTTTACACAGTGTGTTTGCAGAGCTCAGAGGTATTTATTTGTTTGCCACTGACTTATTTCTTTACTATATATATAATTACAAGCTATTTTGAGAAGTGCAGAAGCACATCCAGGGGATAGATGCAATATTTGTCTTTGCTCTTGTATGAAAGAAATCATTTAACCCTCAATACTGCTTAACAGTATGGGAATTGCATTCCTGTATCTGGATTTTATAGGTTACTCACATAAATATATAGTGACAGTAAAGTACCTAACAAAGTTTGAATGTTTCTGTTTAAATCAAAATATCATCTGCTTTCTGTGCCTTAACCCTTTGCAGTCCATTTATTCAGCGCCTATCAGGTGTGTCAGGTCCAATTTATTTTCACACAAGCTGTTTATTTTACATGCGCTTTTTAAAGTAATTTTATTCACAATAAAACAGGTTTAAAAGGCACTGCATATCAACAGGACACAGTACTGCATCTCCAGCTCCGCCCGACTCCTTGTTTGCTGTATCTCTTCATAGTAGTACATACTGATAAATCATCTCCTGATCACTCGATTTATCACCAAACTCCTCAATAATGCTATCCAAGTCATTATTTTATTACTGTAACATCTCAAAAAGCTTGGCAAATGTCCGCGATTTTCTTTGAGCGCTGGATGCGGAAGTAGCTATCTTGTTTGTTTTATGTTCGTGTTATGTCTGTGGTGAAGGGACTGTGCGTATTGCTCAGATCCGCCTCCATTATTTTTTTCGGCTTCTATCAGCTTCTGTCGGTCATTGAAAGCTTTTCTCTGCTTTTACCGGAGAAAAAACGACTAGGGATATGTGACTGACGCCGTTTTGATGATGTTGGACAGGGTCTGACATCGGACCGGAAAAAAAATTGTAATGTCGGACCTGGTCCGACATAGGACCGCAAAGGGTTAAATATTCCATGACACTTGCTAAAGATGAAACAACCTCAAAACTATGTTTTTTCACTGCTCTACTGCTGACCCTGTTTCACATCTCTAGATCACCTCAGTTTCTGGATAAAAAAAACATGATTCAATTCCACTCACCTAGACTTGTTCTTGAACTGTCATCTAAATTAAAAAGGCTCAGATCTTTCTTGCTGTCTAAATGCCCTAACGAATATTGTAAAACTCCACTGCATCGCGTCAGTGCCCTAAGCATCCAGAGGGAATACATGGTATTACACTGGCAAATCCTTTCTCTTGATGTTTGATGTGACTACAAAGGAAATACCGTTGAATGCTACACATTGAATAATTCAAATATGGCTAAGACATTTCCTCCCAAAGGTGAAACCTTAGGGTGGGCAACTACTGTATGAATCAGGCTGATGTGAAAGTTAACCAACTTGATAATCTAAGCTCTACATCCCAAGAGGACAGTTGTTTACAACACCAAACCAGTAAACAGTTAGTTACTATTGATGGTCTGGTAATTCAACTTTTTGTTGTGCAGGGACAGGCACAACATCAGAACTAAAGTATGTGTCAACCCACCACATTGCATGCTTATTAACCCTTGGCATTTGGGGAATGTCAGCCAGCCATGTGAATTAGTGATACCTAACCAGAAAGGTTGTTAATTAGCTTCTGAGGAAAGCAGATGTGCTCTCTTGCTTTTGTTTATCATTAATGTCAGTTTTGCAACCAGCCCCAGAATCTTCTGTTTTTACTAGGGGTCTGCAGAGAACCCATGACTTGTACCCGGAAACCAATACTCCTAGAAAAGTTGTAAGGAAATCCCTTTTTCAATATGAAAGTAATATATATCTGAACAGAGTCTGATTCTGAGCTGAAGGTTGTGTCCTTCAGACCTCCTCACTCCCTCGTGCAACACAGAACGGTGCTTAGTTCACTGTGTCAGAGACTGTCAGGCTGGTCCCTCCTGCTTCCTCCTCTGGATTGGATCTCTGTCTCTAGACCTGATTGACGGTCACCTCTGCCCTTTTGGAGCCAGGAGCTGATTCATCACATTTTTGTACATATTTATTTTTCTCGCCTGTGTATTACTCGTATTTAAAAGAATAAATAAATAAATATATAAAAATGGCCATACTTGTTACGAATACCATGTTCGGCCATATTCGTACTCGGGCACACACCCTAGTTTTTACTATATGTACATTTAAAAGAAGTCTGAACATCATATATTGTATTGCTGCTGAAAATCTCAATTACATAAAGGTCAACTTAAAAAGAAAAAAAAAAGTAAATCATATCGTATAGCACAACACTGCTATGAAAGTTAATGATGAAAATCGACTTAGAGAAGCAACAGTGAAGACCTGACCATCAGCCCTAATATTGAATCATTTTATTTATAGGGTGTAGAATAATAATTACACAGTGAAATTATATTATTATATAATATGCAAATGATATAGAAGAAAAGTCAACTTATCCTGCAGTGCACAGTGTCTTATCATTCAAATGGTTTTATAGGCTAATTGTAAAAATAATTTCTAAAACCTTTCAAAATAAACACATTGCCAACGACTACAGGGATGTAAAATAACTTATGGGACTGATCCAGATGGAACAGATGGAGTAATCCAGCCAAGAAAAACCTGATATATTGATTTTCTAATTGTTTATGAAAACTAGTGAAAATGCAATAGTTATACAAAGATGGGAATTCAAGCAGCACAACATCTTTAAGACTTGTGCTTATCTGTGAAAATCCAAACTTTATTTATCAAGAATATTCAAATTTTCATTCTCGGGTATAAAGGTTAACCATTACATAATGTGTAACTTCTTACAAGACCATCTCTTACCATTCTACATGATTCAAACAATTATGGTAATGCATTCTGATGTGAATGTTTAAGGTTTAGTCAGGTATAGATTCGACCAGAAAGATGTTACTGTGCATTTTATAATTGAATAGTATACTGTATGTGCTTTTGGATTTAAGATACTATTAGCTCGCCACACACATGATGTTCCCTTTCTTGGGCTGCAGCTCCCAGTCACCCTTCTAGAGAAAGTCTACAAGGTTTTAATGTTTCTGCAGCTAGGAGTCACAAGTTACCATTGCATTTCCCAAACTGGATTTAGACCAGGCAGCAAAAAGCTGACACAATAGCTTATAACAGAATATCTTAAAAGTAGAAAGCCATGTTCGAAAATAATGAAAAATTCAGGAACATGTTAGATTACCTTGTGCTATACAGCCGAAGACTGGCAGCCAATCAGATTGTTCAGATTGTTTGTGTTTGTTTACATTGCTTTTGTTAATTTCAAATTTAGGCCTTGAAACATCAAGAATATCACAGCAATAAAATGCCAAGTGAGCACACAATGAAAGGTGATAAAATAAATGCTGTTATATGCCCAGGGCACTTAAAGCTTTCTACTTTAAAAATAATCTTCTATTCCTCTTGTTGATGGATGATGGTCTGCAAAATATAAAAAATGTATGTTATTGATGGATTTGATGACATTTGCAAGAAAACAAAATGTCCTGCCAGCAACCTTCATTAATAATTCTGTTCTCATGTCGCTTGCAAAATTATGTACATATATACAGTATCATTATCATATCTGTGGATTTAGGTAAAAAGAATAGACACTTTCTTTGATTCGTAACATGTGGCATAAGAGCACAATTCAGTGCAATTACTATATTTGGCAGCTGGTGGCACTGTTAACACTATAAGAACGTTAAAAAAAAAAAAATAATAATAATAATAATAATAATAATAATGTTTTAAATGGATATGATAAACAGATGTATTAGTGTAACTTTTGCTGTCAGGAACACATAATCCAAATAGTTGGGCGAGCAGAAAAGAATCACACTTTTTTATGGTTCATTTAAAGCTATCCCTAGTGAGTGTTTTTTATTCTGAGAAACTCACTTATGAATATTTCATATAAACAGTATGAAATATTCATCTAGCATTGTTCTTTGCCATATTTAGTGTTTCAAGTAGGGAAATGAGCTTCAATAAACATTTTTCTCCAGCACCATGCCATTTCCTGCTATAGATAGTACCCAGATCGATACTACTGAATCACAGTTGGGTTGCTAGTGACTGAAGCAGCTGCATGTAATACATTCAATTAATAGCTCCATTAAAAAGGGGGTAAGGTTGAGGTCTCAAGCTAATACTTGTTCCTTGACAGCTTTTATAGCAGTCTTGTCTGTGGGTAGATACAAAGTTTAATATAAAAAGTTATCGTATCAGAATGGTCTCCTTCTTTCTCCATGTTAGATTCCTGGATGGATTCCTGATGGATAGACAGATGTCAATGTGTTTAAAACTATACAAAATATGTTTCTTTGAGTTAGCTGTAAATCCTTAGTTTTATACAAGTATCTCTATCCCATATTACCCAGAAGTATGCTGCTTCCATACAACTATAATGTGTTATGTATAATGGCAATAGGAATCTTGCTCATATAGTAATATTAAAATATATTATTTTGAGTAGGTTTCTACTCTTTTTCTCATACTAGAGACCTGTCTATGAAAATTAAATGCAAGACAAGTTCCAATTATGGATTGATGAAAGGCAATTTTATAAATATTCATTAAACAATACTGTATACAGATTGCAAAGTTAAATCTAATGAAGATATATATTTAGGTGCAACACTTTTCAGCAAGTGTCTCTATAACTACACTGTAATAAAACAACATGTACATATGGCTTTGTAGTTGCAATGCAACAACAAGCTGAAAGCAACAGAATTTTAAAAAGTGTTGGCAGTTGCATCATGTGGCTGTGTATTTACAATGCAATTGCTAAGTAATCATACATTGCAGTTATCTAACCTTAACAGAATCTACTGTACCTCCACTTGCTTTGAACTAACGTAATGAAGTACACAGCCCTATCATAATACTGAGTTACTGAATCCTATAGTGGAAATACTGTAGCACCTTGCCTTGATACATTTTTCATCTTTTTATGCTTTAAAAATCAAAAAATATTGTTGCTATTTAGAAATAACTGATATTACAAGTTTTGTGAAACCAAAAACTTTTATTTTTTTAATACATATATATATATATATATATATATATATATATATATATATATAGCTTTTAATATAAAATGTAGCTGCATCACAGCGGTATTTGAAAGGTAACCAGGCTTATCCATACAACTGCCAGCTGCAAAGAACATTTAATGTTTCATTCTCTAGAGTATACCGTTAATGTTATCTCAGACACTCAGAATTAGAGCTGATTGTATAAACTGAGTTGCCAGATGTTTCTATTCATTGAAATACAATTAGTGGAAAAAAACAAAACAAAGAAAACACTGCAACCTGACAAAAATAAACTAAACTTTACAACTGTCCAAATTGTCCTAAAAAGTAGTTTGCATTTTCTAAAATCTATTGTGTCGCTTTATGATGTGCCATCCTGGTCTAGTTTTCACTTGACTTAAAACCCATTGAGCTTGTCTGGGATGAGTTGGGATAGGTCTGGAATATAATTAAGCAGAGGTGGCAGCTGCAGTGCAGGGGGATAGATACTTTTAGTAATTTCTGAGAGCTGTGGTTGTTATAAAATGTTTTTGCTCTTCTAGCTGTCATAAAGTCTGCTCAGAGGAGTTTGAGATCATGCAACTTCAGCTCTATGTCTATCATTTTCGGCTACTAACTTGCAAGATTTTGATAGCTCGAGATGATGTGTCCTGAGCTCTGATGGCTGCAGTTATGACACGATTATTTATTTATCAATGGGCTTAATCCAAATTGAGCAGCAAGAATGGGACTATTTATTATGCAATACTATTCCCAGCACATCGGGCATTCATATTGGCATATACACATTTGATTCAGTTAGTATTGCTTTGTCAAGTTTTATTCAGGTCATTTCACATTTAACTATTTCAGAGGACTTCATAAAAATGGAACCATTCTTTTAATGGCATCTTTATACATTCTAGATTCCACCTCCCACTGTAGTGTTCTACAGGGAATGTTTTTAATTAAAGTCAGAATGAAAGGGTATCCATCAAGCTACTAACCAACCTCTTATAATACTGTTTATTATGTTTATTTACATGCTGACAGTGCAAACAAAGCGAAATTTGCCCCTCAAGGAAATGTTGTTTTTACCTGTGCGTTGTACAGTATAACTAATTAATAACAACAGAGGCTAGACTTGTAATTAAGTATTTCTTTTCACTGTATCAGCCTGTCTGAAAAAAATGCTGTCTCAATTTAAGATATTTTAGGAACTAATTGCAAATCATCACTCCTTCATAAGGTACAGTACAGGTGCCACATTGGTACCATGGAACTTATTGCCAATTCCAAATGATTGCCTGGCTGCATTATCACACACACACAATGTTCAAGACAAATGTTAAAACATGGTGACCTACTTACATTTATCACAAACAGCTCACTCAGACATCATAACATGGTTTGACAGCCTTTTGCAGGGTCCAGTCTACTCAGGGGGAAATAACTAAGCAGTTGTAACTCAAGTAACTCTGGGGGGAAATTTAAGTTTTAAACTTTTTAACTGGTTGAAAGCAAATTGCTTATATCATACTGCCACAATGCAGTTGGTAAAGTATAAAGCCTGTAGTTTTGAATTGACTTGTCTGCGTACCTGTAATTTAGTCCAATGAATTTAACTGAATGGACATACAAGGGCTGAAGATGAACCACTAAAGAGTGACTGATGCTGATGTCAGTTAATATTATTAACTTATCATCTGCTAAGTGGAGATCCATTATAACTGTTTACATACCATACTATATATAATATATCTGATTGGTTGTTAGTCATTACATGACCATGCAGGAATTTTTTACACTACCCCATGGGTTGGAACTTTTTTTGCCTCGTCACATTCTAAAAGGTCAAAGCGTGTTTGATTCAATAGCTTTTAAAAGTGAATTTCACCACCATTACAAGTGATAAGGAAAAACAGACCACTCAGCTTTTTCATAATTATACAGTAGTCTAACAATGTCAGAAAGTAAATAAAATCATGTACATTTAAAATGTTAACAGTTTCCTTGGATGGTTTTATTTTATAATTTGTCATCCACAACGAGAACGCCCCAGTCTTTAGTACTGAATGTAGCCAATCAGCAGCTCTAAAACAGAGGTAGAGCTGATGCGCTGAGCGCAAGAGTCTGAAGCTTTGCCTGTATGATACATATTTAAAATTTAAAAAAAAGTTACTTAACTTAAAGCATGTTTTAATAAAAAAAAGAAAACTCTCCCTCCAAAAAGAAAAAGGTAAAACAAATTGTTGTTGAATAAGGCTTGGTTCAAGTAAAAAGTAATTTGTTAATTTGCCACAATCATGTGCAAAAAAAAAAAAAAAGAAAAAAAAGAAACCCTGATGTTTATATTAATTGACTCACAAATATGTTGTGTTTTTTTTTTTTTTTAATATGGTTCATATCATATGGGAAAACACTAGAATAGGTTTGTTGTTATGAATGTAGTATTATTATTATTTGTTTATTTAGCAGACACCTTTATCCAAGGCGACTTACAGAGACTAGGGTGTGTGAACTATGCATCAGCTGCAGAGTCACTTACAATTACGTCTCACCGGAAAGATGGAGCAGAAGGAGGTTAAGTGACTTGCTCAGGGTCACACAATGAGTGAGTGGCTGAGGTGGGATTTGAACCGGGGACCTTCTGGTTATAAGCTCTTTTCTTTAACCACTGGACCACACAGCCTCAGTTCTATTGGTGGGGCCAATAGAACTGAAAGATCATTGTGTAGCTTGATTGTTCTAGATTTGAAACATCTCTTTGCATGGCTGGAGTTAGTAGAGCAGTGGGTCCCTTCGTGCAGCTGTACAACAGTACCTCCTACTAACTTAAAATAACTTTGGTTCTGCATCTGTCATACCAGTGATGAATTCTGCAACCTTATATCCCTGCTATACCTTGGGGCTAACCCCATATCTATAACTAGGTACATCTTGTACCTACAGTGCTGAGGTAAGGTGAATTACATTTGATCAGCTAAGAGAATTAAAGCATTTGACAAATAACAAGAGAAGAAAAAAAGAAGAAAAAGGACTTATAATTCCACCAGTTATAATAAAGTAAATATGGCTCAGGCACATAGGAATGACTAGGATCTTGGCTAAGACCTGAATCTGAGCCCAAAGTAAAAATCAGAGCTTAACTTTACGGTAAATTTTTTAAAGCTCCCCATTGCTGGATTTGCAATTAAAACCAGTTTTGATTAAAACGTCAGGTCTTTCTCAATGGAAATATAATAGGAGCTTTGGTAGGATATTGAAGATTAACTATACGGCTGACTGCTAACATATGGCACTCTAAAGTCTCTAAAATCAGGCAGACATTCTGCCATGGTCTCGTGTGCAATAGCTTTGGAAAAAAAAAGAGAATTATGCAAATGTATCTGTGAGTAGTTTTGATAGTTGTAAACTTTCAGCACGTTCAGAGCTGAGATTAGGTATTTTTTTCATTATAAGCTGCCAGTTGTGTATTATTTACAACAACATTTTCTTGCCAGTGCTGTTATACTGTATCTTCAGTTACACATCTCTTTATATAGTCATCGTTGAGACGCTCGCCGTTTTGTACCCAACTTCTGCCCTGTTTCATCTACAATAATAACTTGCAATGTGTGACCCTGAGCAAGTCACTTAATCTCCTTGTGCTCCGTCTTTTGGGTGAGATGTAGTTGTGACTCTGCAGCTGATGCATAGTTCACACACCCTAGTCTCTGTAAGTCGCCTTGGATAAAGGCATCTGCTAAATAAACAAATAATAATAAATGAAGGCATGTAATCACTTATGAGCTTAGAAGTACAGTAAGCTTATCTTTTTTTCCCAAGAAGTACATTATTAATGTAAAGCACAAAGACTGTTAAAACTTTAATGGCCAAAAAGCAGTGTTTGATGAATGGTTACTGCAATAAGTGAATTATACATGAAGTAAAAATATTTCAACTATGAAGCGCAGCTTACTTTACAGCTGTCTATTCTTCACTTCTACCAGGAGCAGGAGTTGACATTTGATGGCACTTTTCCATTTACTCCTGAAATCTGCCAATGGCGTGTGCACTGAATACAGATTCATTCTGCACACTCCCTACCACAACAAACTTCAGATCAACCAGATTTGATATAAATCCCAGCCTTACGAATTGGTGTTATAGTGTCAGTCCTTTGTGATAGAAGATATAACATTTAAGGCCATTGAATCCCTTATAGGCTTTTCCAAATGAAGCTTATCCCTGATCCCTCTTGAGCAAGGTGTTTACACAGCAATAAAAAAGGTTAAAGAGCTGTACATGTGACATGAGACTGGCCAGTTGACAAATTGGAGTACCAGTAAATGAGTGAGGTTTCAATTTGAAACGTATTTTACAGTGAGGTTGATGGCATTTGAATTCCATGTGTTGCATATATACAGAAGGCCACTGATTCTATTCCGACCTTGGTATTGTTCCATCTGTCAATACCCTATTATCATTATTATTATTATTATTATTATTATTATTATTATTATTATTATTATTATTATTATTATGCCACCTGGAACCTGTTATGCCATGTATGCTCAAATACATATCATACAGCTACAACAGTTGTGCCTCTGGCTAAGTTATTCATCCACTAACCAGCATATCCCTAGCTGGCCTGCTGACCAATTGGATAATTATTAGTTACAATAGGAGGGCAACTCATTATTGCCATTGTGACTTGTGACTTCTACTTTCTTAAATCATTTTTTCTTCCCTTAAAGAAAACAATTACAAATACACCTTTCATCAGTCTAATTGGAATAAATGCATATGACATTAAATCTATGGCTGCAGAGCCTACTGCTGGTGCACCCAAAAATATTTTGACCATATTATTATTATTATTATTATTTATTTCTTAGCAGACGCCCTTATCCAGGGCGACTTACAGAGACTAGGGTGTGTGAACTATGCATCAGCTGCAGAGTCACTTACAATTACGTCTCACCGGAAAGATGGAGCAGAAGGAGGTTAAGTGACTTGCTCAGGGTCACACAATGAGTGAGTGGCTGAGGTGGGATTTGAACCGGGGACCTTCTGGTTATAAGCTCTTTTCTTTAACCACTGGACCACACAGCCTCAGTTCTATTGGTGGGGCCAATAGAACTGAAAGATCATTGTGTAGCTTGATTGTTCTAGATTTGAAACATCTCTTTGCATGGCTGGAGTTAGTAGAGCAGTGGGTCCCTTCGTGCAGCTGTACAACAGTACCTCCTACTAACTTAAAATAACTTTGGTTCTGCATCTGTCATACCAGTGATGAATTCTGCAACCTTATATCCCTGCTATACCTTGGGGCTAACCCCATATCTATAACTAGGTACATCTTGTACCTACAGTGCTGAGGTAAGGTGAATTACATTTGATCAGCTAAGAGAATTAAAGCATTTGACAAATAACAAGAGAAGAAAAAAAGAAGAAAAAGGACTTATAATTCCACCAGTTATAATAAAGTAAATATGGCTCAGGCACATAGGAATGACTAGGATCTTGGCTAAGACCTGAATCTGAGCCCAAAGTAAAAATCAGAGCTTAACTTGCAAATGCATATGACATTAAATCTATGGCTGCAGAGCCTACTGCTGGTGCACCCAAAAATATTTTGACCATATTATTATTATTATTATTATTTATTTCTTAGCAGACGCCCTTATCCAGGGCGACTTACAATTGTTACAACATATCACATTATACATTATTTCACATTATACAGATATCACATTATTTTTACATACAATTACCCATTTATACAGTTGGGTTTTTACTGGAGCAATCTAGGTGAAGTACCTTGCTCAAGGGTACAACAGCAGTGTCCCCCACTGGGGATTGAACCCACAACCCTCCGGTCAAGAGTCCAGAGCCCTAACCAATACTCCACACTGCTGCCCTATGTAGGTCATATGTATACAGTGTTTTTTTTTTCCACACTCCTGAAAACACTAGTCCCAATCCAATTGATATTGTAGAGATACTCATATTATTATAAAAGGTATTCATTTCAGGAACGGTGAAAGTCTGCTGACCTCCCTCTGCGCTTTTAACTCCTTGACAGGACAGCGCACTGCTGTGTGTGGAAAAAAATTAAAAAATCTAAAATGCTTTTATCTTTGTTAGCTTTAGCTTTTCAGATCACACAGTGGGCAGCCTAAGAAAGCCTATGTGGTGTTTAGAAACTACAGTCTCATATATAAAGCATGCAATGTTATGAATTCTTAATGTAGGGCATACTGGGCAGTTTTTTTAAAACTCTATGGTCAGGCTCCATACAATCGCTTCTGTAGTGCCTAGAAGAAAATATTATAAGTATAATAGTACCAAATGACTAAACATGTACCAGGAAGGCAACACATAAACTATAAATTAGTGTACATTATTGTTCTTTTTTAGAATGTCCCTGGAATCACCTTCAGTAGTTACCTGGGGAAATGCATTTGAGTGGTTAGAGCACTAGCTTGCATTTGCAGAGAAGCCAATAACTGGTGAGATGTGCAAAAAAAATGTCCTTGTAAAATGTACCATTCAACATTGCCTTGGAGGCAGACACTGTTGAAGTATAGTATTGTAATGGATGTATACTTCCACTCAAACCATCTAACTTTCATCTAACTGAAAGAGGTGCACATATGGAAGTCACTGGAGATTAACTAATTGCTTAACTTCCACTGTACAGAGCAGAGGTGGGTGGTGCTGGATCCAACATTAACCAACTATCTCAGTTATCTTTGTCATTAGGAATATAAAAGAGTAAGTATCCTAAAATAAAGAAAAACATTTAAAAGTATATGATTATACATGTGATTTAATAACATTCTGTAATCAACATGTTATCCTGGTTGTTTAGTCCTACAGTAGCTCAAAATTTTATCAGAAATAACAAATGTATATTTTTAAAAAGTCAGAATATCTCAATAGTCACTAGTTCAATGTTACGGAAATGGCGAAGACACCTTAATACAATTTGTATCTGAGTGTGTAAATTGTTTTTGAAATGTTAAGAATTGATTTCTTTTTTAATGACATAATCTTCACAGAGTGCATGGAAAGGTGGTGGCATCACTTGAACATGTTCTTTAAAAAAAAACAAAAAACTTAGGATTGAAAATAATAAGAAATAATTATGAATATGTTCTAACCGTGCTTGCAATAGCTGGAAACATTAGATCAAAAGATATGATTAATCAATAACTGAGGTGATTTTTCTTACAGAAGTGAGTAGGCATGGATTCTTTTTTTGTATTTAGTACTAGGTGATGTGGAGGATCATCCATCACATCTCAAATGAATTGTGTTGGGATGACAAGTATGTTGGTCTGAAAAAAAAAAACTAATACAAAGGCAAAAGCATGAAAGTATGAACCTCTGGCCAGCTCTGACAGCTTGTTTTTCAGGAAAATGCTGATTACACAAGAAAAAAAAAACACACCTTCTCAGAATGGTTGCCTGTAAAGATTGTTTTTAGGGAAACTACCAAACTAGTGTTCAGTTTTCTTTTTGTATGCATAACTGTCACAGGATTTCACTTCTTCCTCTGAAATGTATTTTCTTTGTATGTGTTTGAGTGAATCAGGTCACACCCACTTATCTCACACACACACACGAATATGGAGCGCAAGAAGGCTTTTAAGCTAAGATACAGAAGTGCACTCCAAGTAAATGAGAACTTTATAAATGAACTGGTTCCTAAGTAAAGGATTTGCTGAAGCAAGGCTAACACTAGACTGGCTGCCAAGCAGGTTTAAGAAAAAATAAATCAATAAATATGATCATTCTTTTTTGGAAAAGCCTGTATGTTATTAATGTTGTATTCCATGTACCAAAATCATGGTGGTTTGTCATTATGCTTTTTATAAAAAGTCTAACAACATTTTATAGGTAATATTTATCTACAGCTACAGCTACAGTTACAAAGTGTTGCATCCCTCTATAGAATTAACTACTTTTGCTTCATGTCCAAAGTCCAATGAAACCTGCTGAATAATGTTACGTTAACATATTGAATTACATATCGCTTTGTAGTCTTTCATATACTAAACAAAAAACTGACAATTGAAAAATTTGACATCTCGAAATCTAATATGAAATACTGTTACTTTTATGGCTTCCGGTAGACTCTTGCAATATCATTTTGTAGTTTGTTTTTATTACATGATGTTAAATAAAATATCTAAATGATGAAAAAAACACCTACTGCCAACTGTTGTGGTCATCACAGGATATCAAAGGCAGTATCTGATGTATATTTATAAGGTAGATGGTGGTACTGATATAAAGTGTGGAGTAAGGTACAAGCCACAGAATCAGGTTGTCTTATACAAATTGCAAACTGTACTACAGAACACGGTCATGTACCTTCTGTTTACATTACCAGGCCATGTTTTCTACATTTTCAACAGTGTTTATTGCAACTTTGTGTTGTAGTTGAGAGATGTCTAGTTCAATTTAGTGATGATTTCATATAACCCAATTTGCTGATAAAATAATAGAAAATCCCTGTTCTGGTACTTTGCTGGCTGCTTTTAGAGTACAGTTTGAGATTCATGTTTTTTTTTTTTTTCTGCAACACATCTAGTTTTTCTGCCAGCTTGGACCATTTCAATGAGTGACACAGTGTAAATCAATAATGGCAGTTATGAAATTGAAATGCAATGTAATAACGTGTTTTATGTGTTCTATGTATGTTTTGATGTATATGTTTTCATTAGCAAGGTTGTGTATTACTAATATAAAATGTATTTAGAATAGTATTTTCCAACTGAACTTGAGGTCTCTGTGTATTTCTGTGTATTATTGGTGACATAAATCAATCATTGCTAACATGAATAAATCATTTCTGTAAGTGGAGAAGCCAAAGTAAACTTTATGTGATATGTATTGTTGCCTTGCTTTATGTTTTATGGTCCATTTGTTTGCATTTTCGTAACAGCAGGCAAACACAGAGCATTAAAAAAGCTGGTGCTGTACATTGGCTTTCAATGTGAGTAAAGGTACACCTGTTAATTGCACTTAGATTTTGGGAGAGATTGCAATTCAAACGTTTTCTGTGTGTGCCTAACCTGCCTTA
The DNA here is from genome assembly GCF_902713425.1 of Acipenser ruthenus. Lineage (NCBI taxonomy): Eukaryota > Metazoa > Chordata > Actinopteri > Acipenseriformes > Acipenseridae > Acipenser > Acipenser ruthenus. Next base: position 25,461,231 of record NC_081206.1, read on the forward strand.
TTAGTATAGCCAACAAAGTTCATCTCTACTGACTTTTATATACATTTACAAATGATTGTGTTAATAAAAAGTCTCTTTATATACTTTATTATTAGTATTATTATTATTATTATTATTATTATTATTATTATTATTATTATTACAATAAAGCTGTCTGAGCTAACTTCCAGTGATTATACTGCCAAAAGACAAAGAATGTCAAGATTGCCTGACATTGGCAGGAATCCAATAGGCTACTTGATAGCCAATTACAGAATTCATTGTGTTGCAGCATAAAACACAGATGAGTAGTTAAGTCTTCTGTCACTTATGACCTCTAAACTTCTCATTTAACTGTATGTCAGCTATAAATAAAACACACACATGGCTGGTGTAAAGGGGTACAACATGACCCAAACAGTAAATGAATAGATGTATTTGTTAAAGCACAAACCCCCCACAAAACATATGGTATATAATGTCTTCTCACTGAATAATTGAACTTTTCATACTGCATATTCTAAACACACTACATGCTCTAATTCAAGAAGACGTGACAGGGTGTCCCAAGCGGGTTGAAAATACACAGTGAACACACCTGACACTGCATTTAGTGGTGTGATTATTATTTTGGTTGTCATTAAGAGAAATAATTGATCAGGAAGAAACTTTTTTCCATTTTCCCACATTAATAAATACACAATAATACTTATTAGCCTTGTATGAGCCTCACCCCTTTACTCCTGGTGTTTGATTCTCTGTACTTTATGATGCAGGATGTAGTTAATTAAAACCTATCCAGGCCTGTCATTTTGTGCCTACCAGTTTGAACCTAATGAAGTCTTCATGTATGAAGTGAAGTGAGGCAGGGGGAGCAAACTCCCATGAAATTACCTCTCTATTTGGCATCTTGTCAAACTGACAGAAAAGGTACTTTGCTCCTGATAAAGGTGAATGAAATAAATCTAAATTCCATTTGAACTCCCCTTATGCTTAATATTCTGCTCTTCCCCTCCCAGCGGCGTTTCATCTTCTTTTTACTTCAGTTCAACAGTGCTGTCTGCACCTGTCCAGTTGGCGATGATCTCTAACATCCACTGCAATTCAGTTTCTTTGTTCTTTATGTCCAAAAACATCAATTCCTTTTCACTTTACCCACCTCAAGGCAACACTGAATAAAAAGTGAGCCCTTATATAAACTTTGCACTCTCCTCAAGACTGGATCAACTCGTCATTGATATTTGTTTAAAAAAAAATTGCTCAATAATTACATTGAAGTTCAATACAGTAAATCATTAAATATTAGGCTTGATTTAAATGTATATCTACTTGTTAATTTCACACAGTGGTTCCAAGAGGTGAAAGAGTACTTTAATGTGATATACCTCCAAGTACAGCTCAAACCTCCTAATATGTTGAGAATGTGTCACATTGGCTTAAAACATAATGTTTTGTGTATATAATCACTCGAAGCAAATACCGAACATGAAATGATTATACTTTTCTGTATATATATTTATGACCCCAAGTTTGGAAAAGACATAAAATGCCAAGATGAAACAAAAATAGCTGTAATAAGTTAAGCAGGAAGTGCACTAGCACTTTCTTTTCATGTGAATCAATAACTCAGTCGAATTGACAGAAATAAGGTTTAGGATTAGGGGAATGCATATTATTAGTGGTGTTTTAACATCAGTGGTGTAAATAGTAAATTATCAGATCACTGCTGTGTACAGTATATAAGGCCCCCTTTCTTATTATTTAATAGGACCCATTATGTAACCCTATTGAATGTCAACTGTTTCCTGTTGCTTGCAGTTTCATTGGGGGCTGCAGATGATTAATACATGATATCAAAACATGGTAATGTTGGTGCTGGTGTGCTGAAATGTATTATCAATCATTGCACCTCCCAATCAAAAGAAATAATAAGATTTAGGTAATGTAATCAATAATACATTACGCTGTAAAAAAGACATTTGGAAAATAATAATGCAAAGCATTAGAGTTGATTTCCTTCTTTAAAAACAACTTTGTTAGAAAGGATAAACAGAGAAATAATGTGTGAAGTAATGATGAAAACACATTCTCTGCGATACAGAAAGGACACCATTAGGCCTTGCTGGATGCATTTTATAAATAGGCTTCAGTGCACATTCAAGGCAAGTGTTTTTGTTTTGTTGCAAGCTTTAATGAGGTTCCCATTATCAGGTTTCTAAGATTTGTGTCAGGAATGTTTGATAATTGAAGGATGTATTCTTGTGGGGTTTCTTGTGGTAATATCTAACCTTATTTATTTTGTCATATTTTACAAACCTACAGAAATATGTTACAGGGAAGCTTTAGTGTGTAGTTTACACTACAGTGTGTACAACCAACATGAATGCAAACACAGAGTACCGTAAAACTTCAATTAAACGCCTCCGCTTTATTTAGAATATTTGCTAGCAGACCCGGCGCATATTGGAGACAGGGGATTATTTGAGACTCTGCAATTATTTGAAGTTTTACGGTATATAACATTATTTCGTTTTCTGTACATGTATTGAAGAGAAAACTCTACTTTGTTGCAGGACTGTGACAAAGTGGTTTGCAGTGTGCAGATGTAGAGGTGATGCAATACTTAAACAGGTGACAGACAGCAAAGTTCACGGCCCAAACAATCCTTTATTTGTTTTTATAATCCGGGTCGTTTGGCGACCGTACATAATAATCATGGGCACCATACAGCAAAGTGTACTGCAAAGTGAAACCACAGGGTTCAGTCCCGAAATAATAAACACAGTATGAACACACACAGAACAGAAACATGATCACAAGTCCAGAGTGAGTGCTAACGTGCAAGTGGTGAAATACAATTTATTAGTGAACAGTAGTGCAGTGCTGTCTGGGTTGGTGCTGGCCTTTAGTGACAGCTCCCGGAAAGTGGTAGCCATCTAACAATGACAAACGAATACAATTAGAAGGACAAACATCACAAAACACTCATGGTTACTCTACAGTCCTTCAGCGGTTCTCTCGCAACCATAACAAAGGAACAGTTTGCTTTGCCACATCCCCTTTTGTACCTTCAGTCACACCATCTTGGTTAGTGAGTGCAATCGCTTTTCCTCCAGTCCGTGATTGATTGTAAGTTTTTTAGTTTAAAAAAAAAGAAGATTTACACATTAAGTACATTGTAACTATGCAAGCCTACCGCTTGGAGTCTTAGTGCAAGATGCATTGAATTAAAGGCTTCTGTGAACAGGTCTTATTAAGGTACTGTAGATTCATTCATCATGCATGCATTGAAATTAGTAAACGAGAACGTTGCTTGTGTTTTTTGGGGAGTTCTAGCTCTACGTGCTTGAGTCAAGTGCACACACAAACATATCCTTGCATTTTACATGAAGAGGACATAAAGCCAAATACTTCTGGCTGGTTTTACTGACCCTGGTTAGCACACCCCTGGTTTTGATTAACCTTACCCAATCAACCAGCTGTGCTACCTGGACCTCTAGACATAAGCCAAACAAAGCTAAACAATGGAGCCCATGGCATACCAATGTGAGCCACTATTGCATAGACTTGATCTGTAATGATCGCCAGAAATTAGAATTAAAACTGATCAGGCATCTGTCCCTAAGAACCAAACATATGAAAACACTCTCACAGAAACAAAAAAACACTGACGTCTAGAGTAGTTCCTATTAAGTTTAAAGACAATTTGTAGCCTGAGCCCCCAGTTGTCCATTCCAATTTTAAACTACAGCTTCCACAATGCATTGAAATATACACCCAGATATAGGATAATATTTAGGTGTGTACAATGTAAAAACGAACAGATTACAATGATAGAATACTCATAAATCAATAAAAAAAACAAAAAACGATGTGAGATACAATAAGGAGAAACATTTAAATGTCCCTCAAAACTGAAAACCAGCTGCTTCTTTTTTACACTATTTAAATGTGGTCCAGTGATCAGATAAGACTCTGAGTCGCCTTCAGTTTGTCACGGTGTACAAAAACATTCTTTCTGGGGACTGACTGCCTTATCTCTAGTGTTCTGTAACACAGCAGAACTAATGATACAATATGCTGCTTGGATTTATTTGAAACTCAAATTCAAATAAAATGGCTGAAGTTTCAGACAACAACATATTCAATTTAATGCTTGAAAATTGAATATTTTCATAAATACATGCTGGTGATATGCCAAAAGCTATGGCAGCAGTTGATGAAGCAGGCAAATAGTTTTCTAAATGTGAAAACACAAAAAGAAAATGTTACGTGGGAGAGTGGGTGTTGCAAAATGTATATCAGTAGTAATTGCAGTCAGAGTGGAAATTAACAGTTAAAAGCCTAAATTAAAAAAAAAAAAAAGACTTCACAGTTTACAGTGAATTTTAAAGGAATGTTAATGATCATACAAAGATATACAGATCCAACCTGAGTAAGTGTAGAAGGTAAGACCCCTGAAGGTGACATAAGCAAAAAGCCCAAAAAAACAACACAAATCTGGAATATATTACTATTTAATCTTTTTTTTAATGTTGTTTTTTTAAGTGCTTCATGTTTCATGTTAGTCTCATTCCAAAGTTGGAAACTGACTACATTAAAAGAAATGTAATATGTAGGGCTAAATGAATCATTTTAATAGCTACACTCCTTTTCTACATGTCTCAAAGCTCCCTTGCTCCTCTCAGCAGTCTATTCTGTTGTCAGTAGGAGCTGTGCTATAATGGTAGCCTTTATGAAATACATGTCTTTTTTGCAACTCACGGAAGACAGAAAAATAATAAACATATGCTGTTGTACTGCAGCAGGTAATAAGCGGAGTACTGGAAACTAATATAATATACAACACATATTGTATATGCAGTCTCATGCTTGTTTTATTCTAAAATTGGAAACTGACTTCATTGAAAAAATGGAATATATGGATAAATCAATATTTTCAGAAGAAATACACCTTTTTTAAACCTCTCCCAGCTACCCGTACTGTACCTCTGAGCAATCTTTTCTGACATTAATCATGAGCTGTGAGATTGTGGTGACATGTACTGTATATGTTTTATTACTATCGGAAGGTGTAATGTGGTGCACAATTCTCCCAAAAATTTACAATGTGCACTTTGAAGGATTACTCTAAAGGACGCGTTTGATATCAAAATGAAGGTGATCTTCAAAGGGTTTTGAGATAAGCTGATTTGAACATGCTGGGATGAAGGGTTGACAAGGTGTGTATACAGTAAAGTAAGAATTTGGTTGAAAGCATCTTCATTATCTCCACAGTAGTTTGTCTAAGGTGAATACATTTTACCTGTGTTCATTTTATCACTAGCATTCCTAATAGTGTTTAAATACCAGAAAGGTATATAATTTTCTCAAAATGTTTTGCTTTTAAACAAGGGTAACAGAGATATGACCTTTATTATAAACTATTGGTAATCCTAATATACCATTTGCAAGCATGATCAAAGACATACATCTGAATGTGACATTGCCATAGCAACAGAACTGAAAAAAAAAAACACGCTCTTCAGGCTTCACATATGAAGATGGAATACTGAATGATGGAGATCTATATCAAACGATAATTCCCCAAAGATATGCGAATGACGATAACGAGTGTAATTTGAAGAATCTACAAGCCTAAATGTTAACTGCAGTACTCATTTGCTACTACAAAAATAAAATTAATAATAACTGCAAGGTATGGTGTAATGTAAGGACAAAAAGGATTGCAGAGGCGAGTGCACTTTTTACAGTATGTAAAATGAAACTCTTTTTACAGCATGTAAAAGGCAAAACATTTTATAGAAAGGTTAAAGCATGGACAGGTCTAATACACCACCTTAACTTAAAAGAGCATTTTCACCATCATCCTGTGATTTCCTTCAAACATGACAGCTTTACAGTTTCCCAATAATATTTCTGGTAAATGAAAACAAGGCATATTGGTAAATGACTCTATTTATCACATTGGCCTGTGATAGTTGCTCAAGCATTTGGCAACCTTAAATACTAAATTATTTTGTTGGAACCTTTGCATTTTTCTGTAACTCTTCATTACTGCTGTGATTTTATCTATGAAAAAGTGGCATTGCTTTATGGAGTGCTGTAAAGGATGTTATTACTTACATCTATACAGATTGTGCTGCTTGGATAAATGGTTTCATAGATGAATCTGTAGGTGAATCATCCTAGAAATGGAGCAGATTATTCAGCTGTTAAAACGGTCATAGTTCAGAGCAGTTTTTTATATAAGAGATATATGTGGGCATAAAAAAATATAAATAAAAAACAGAGCTAAGTTATTGCTACCATACATATTCTTATCTATTTAGAAATTTCACTTTCACTAATAATAATAATAATAATAATAATAATAATAATAATAATAATAATAATAACATCTATAGTATAACTTTAAAGCTCAATCATAGATGCCAAGTTAAACTAGAATATCAAACTAGAGAAATGCCTTGGCTCAAGTCGACCGCCAGAATTGGATTTTGTAGGAGTGAAAGTTATACTAAAAGTCAGCATTTATATACATCAAGCGACTAAATCTTCCACTTGCATATTTTATGTAAAAATGGCACTCTTGTTCATCTTTTTCAGTTGCTGAGCAATACCTCAAGAGTATGGTATTACCTTTAGGAATACTACATTTTATTTCAGCCCACAAAAGATCATGTGCTATAGACATAAAAAGGCAATAAAATTTGAATTAAATCAAGTAATACCCCTGGGTAAGGGGAACTGTACATAATGATTAGCTACTAGTTAATACCATTAAGTACCATATGGAAATCTTATGTGGATGTGTGTTTTTTTTTTTTTTTTTGTATTCTATACTGATAACTGTATTTCTTTAAAAGACCAACAGAGACCATTTTTGAAGCACTGCAGTTTCCAATCTGTTCTGTTTATTACAAAATCTCAAGTATTTTCTAGAAGTTTATTAGTTAATGTTAATGACAAAAAAATGAATACATGTTTTAAAATCCTTTTTAATTGATTGTCCAATTTCTACTTGGAAAATTCAGGACTACCCTCGACAATCTGGATTTTACAGAGAGGAAAAGGTTACAATTTAAAAACATAAATAAATAGAATATACAGTTCCATGTTGTATCTCTTTCCCGTCATACATTAACTTATGTAAAACTACTGCCAGGTAAAGGTCTAGGTAAAGGACACTATCATGGAACATCAGCTCATAGAATTTGTGAGCTTCACATTTGATTGACACAAGGGAGCATTTATAGAAGGTCTGTATCACAGCTAGACTGCACCATCAGATATGTTCCATGTTAATGTGATTATTCTATGATAACTAAGGGACATGATTAATGGCAGTGTTCCAGTTTACATGGGGTCTAATGTCAAGCATTTATGACTGGTGGGAATTTATGGAGACACAACATGAATTCTTGGGCCAGGGAGTGGTTACACATAGCACTGAAGTCTGATGAAAGGTATACTTAAACCAACAGAATGAAACAAAAATAAGTTCACATTGTAGTTTGCATGTACAGTAATACAAATCTCTAGTAATCCTTCTTTGTTAATGCAATCCAGCAGACATGTATCAATAACTGTTGGCAGGTTACTGATTAACAAAACTGTAAGAGTGAAGAAGGAGTCTGTAGTAAATTTTAAAAAAAATCACAAAAAATATATACAGTAATCTTCTATTTTGGCCACTTCGGCTGATTTAAATTGCCCATAAGTGCTTTTATTCTCCAAACATAACATTTTGCTGACATTACATTTAGTTTCATCTTTCAGTGCAGCAGTTCTTTCAGTTGTAAGGAACCTATTTTTTCACGTTTCGATCTGTTTATAACAGTAGTGTTCCCTGAGGTGAGGTCATTAGCACACAATGTTCTAATGCTGGTAAATTTCACTTCAGACCACACTGTTTTATCAGTTCCCTTCAGCCCTTCTGTTCCCTGCTGCTATAAGCTATTTTTTCACCAGTAGAAACACAGTCATAGTCTTGTAGGACCTCAGTGTAGCAGTTGCATCTCTCAACAAAACAAGAGACTCAATCCCTGAAGAATTTTGCCAAGCCCCAAGCAGTCAGGGAGATGAATTATATTTATGTAGTAGACAAGTGCAATCTAGACAATTACTGCCATTGTAAAGAAGAATTCCAGCGTCTTTCTTCTGCAACTATGTCATATTTGTACAGTATCTTGAACAGGTATCTCTATTTTTTCCCCCTTGGAGCTGTCGATGGTAGTCTAACATGTGTTTGTAAACCACATTGTAATCTATGTTAAATTTGATATCCAGTCATACAAAATGTAATGTTCCCATTCCACTTGTAATTTGAGTACTGAAATAGACATATATAGTCTTTAGCTAATAAGACTAGTAGGCAGGCACTCCTGGCCAATAGAGACGGGATGATAATCCTTGATAATATTCCATTGAATGGACTGATAACAATCAGATTGAGTGAACTGTGAATGATCTATGCAAGAGTCATGGCTGATTAAAAAATAACTATATTGTATGTTCTTCTGTAAGACAGACAAAACAAACAGAGAACACTGTCATGTGCGTGAGAATCCCCACCATATATTCTTTGTAATGCACGTGCTAATGTTGAAGTATTTTGCATCACAAACACAAATGGCAGGGTATTTTGTAATTTCAAATATTATTTTGTATTGGAGAATACAATGTTTTGAACGTAATTTGCATTATTTTGTTCTTCTCTTTGCATCTGTCCAGCACTTTTTAAACATGTCCACCAAGCGCATTTTTTTGGAACCTTGCTACCTACTCTTTAAGGTGATGTCTGGAAATCATGGTTATCCATAGACCGTGATCAAAATGCCAATAACTCAATTATACTGTCCTGTTGTGGGAATTATTGCATTGGTGCTGATAATGCTGGTAATCATTAATAACATATATAGTGATGATGGTGTGAAGGATCAATACGATTTATATGGATGCAAAAGTAAGTGGTGATAATTGGTGACATTTAGGGACTCATTTATTAAAGGTTCTTGTATGTAAATATGACTCGTTTTGAATGATACAATGCATACGGTTGCCACACAAGTGGGTAGCTGCTGTTATTGTTGGTTTCCTTTTGACCTTGGGGTCTCCACTTAAGGCACTTTACTGTTCGAGAATCTCCTCTGGATCAGCTTTACTCATCTGGCACAATATTAACGATCCTGCATTAGGTAGAAGCTGCTGACAGACTCAAGGCACTCTGAACACTCACAGCTCTAATTCCACTTTCCAATAACTGGGACAAGTGACAACATCCATTTTTCACATCTACTTACCTTGGAGCTCTGAGAGCAGGAATTGACAAACTGGAACACCTTTGTTTTGCAAAACCACATCAACTGGAATTAGGCTGCCCTTTTATAATCTATCACTTGAATTGTTTTTTTCAGCCCCCTACTGATAAAGAAATACATTATTCTGTAGCCTCTCGAGAAAAGAATCATCCCTACATCTATATTGTATTTCACGTGTTTGGATATTTACTGCATGCAAACTCTAAATGTGGATAAAGGTTTTTGTTTCATATATGGATGAAAAACCAAAAACTTCAAACAGCTGAATTTGCTCAAAGTCTTGATTCTTTACATTCCAATGAACTTTTGAAGTGAAGCTAGCTATTGTACAGTATGTTGCTCTGGGATCCAAACACAGTAGACATGCTCTTGCTACTAATTTCAACACAGGTTTCAAGGTAACAAACTACCTTCTGAAATATGTAAAACACAGATAAAACTATATGGGGGCAAAGCACCCTATGGCGTGTATTTTGGATTTTAATTTTGGAACCAAACCCATAGTTCTCAGACATACAATAATGAACATTATAGAGGTGATTATTGATTTTGTCAGGCAGAAACTCTTATTTACGCCCACTAAAATGAGATACATGCAGATACATGTAATGGTAAAATAAAAACACCAACTATGTGCATACTACATACATTTAGCTATCTGTCACTGTCATTTAACTATGAAACTTGTTCTAGTTGGTGATAGTTATTTGAGTATAGACTGTATTCATATAGATAAATATTATCTTCATAGGGAATTGTATCATATAGTATACTGCATACTTACTGTATACTGTATAAGATTTTTTCCTCAGTTGCCATGTTTCAACACCTGTGCTTGTCACCAAAACTACCAGTAAAGAAAGCCTTTTTTCGGGAATTGATTTGTCTGATTTGACAAATATTTAAGGACTTGCTGTCAGTATTATTTGCCTGTAGCTTTCAGAAATTTATGCATACAGATTTAATATAACAGTGGGAGAAGCTTTTGAATGGAAACATAGGGCTGCCATTACTTTCTTTAGCCTCTAATGCATCTAGAAAACAATTAGATCCAAAGTAAATGAAGATACAAGTTTACCAGCATAAACCTTGATTATATTTGGTAACCTAGTGGGAAGCTGATTTTGGTACAATACATTATTTGGAGGAATTGAAATACCCTGCAGGGTGCTGATAAGTCTGTGTGTACTGCAGGCAGTAACAATCAATCAGGCTTCAACAGGAAAAAAACAACAATGTTTTATTAGGGTTGAATGACACTGAATGTGAAACCTTTCAAGAAGACAAATTAAGATAATGGTATTAAGCCTGGCTGGAATTAATTTCCTAAACTGCCTGGTGTTGATATTTCAGATATGTTTTATCAGGATCAAGAATCACTGTAAATGTTTCAGTTCTTGTTCCCTGCAACTTTTAAACAGAAAGTTTCATTGTGAATATTAAGAATATTATTTTTTTTCTCTAAATTCTCTGCTCATTCAATCCAAAGTGATGTGCTGTATACATCAGTAAAGGCGGAAAAGTGAGGAATATACTTTAAAAGCCTACCACAATTGGAAGCCTGCATTTTAATATTCTAGTTTAAAAGTGGGTAAATATTGTGTGTCGTGTGTAGGAAAAATTCGGGGGGGGGGGGGGGGGGTATGGTGGTATTTACCTGTCTGTCTATCGGTCTGTCTGCATGTCACATTTTTTTTCCATGTGCATTCTGCTGCTGTTTATATCATCGTCATCATCACCATCATCATCATCATCCTCTTCAGCCTTTTTCAATCCACTGCTGGACGAAGGCCTCCCCAAGATTCTTCCACAAAAGCCTGTCTGCTGCATCCCTCATCCACATTGTTCCAGCATGTTTCCTAATTTCATCTTGCCATCTTCCTGGAATTAGTGTTCGTGGTATAGTTTTTATTCGCCGCAGGAGGATGTCCCAGTAAGGACATCCTCCTAATGCAAAAAAAAAACAAAACTTATACCATGAACTGGTGATAGCATATTAAATATTGGAATATTTGTTTCAGTTGACAGAATGTGAAAATAACACACTTGCATAAACATAATATTGGCTCAAATTCATCACCTTAAGAATTACACTTGCCTTTTAAAGTACCTTATTGCTGAACAGCCGGAAGTACATTTGTGCCAATGAATGTATGAGGAAGACCACCTGGACTCATTGCACATGTGACCTTGTGCAGCTGCTGGAATAGTGTACAGTAATTATTTTCTTCAGGCTGGATGAATTCAAGACCTGATTCCATTATATCTGCAGCATTATGAAGTTAGTAAATTAGTGGAAATGCATTGGTTTGGTCTTTGCAGTGTCTCAGTGGGTTTAGGGAGGAAGGTAGACTTTATGGGTTTTGTTTTATCTAGATTTGTCTGAATGAGAGTTGACTGTATGTTTAATTCATTACTATTTCTTTATCATCAATTGAGAAGCCTTCACTTATGTTAACCCTAATCCATACAATTAGCCTTCCTAACTACTATTTGTGTACTTTTCATTTAGATAGGCCATGGTAAATATATATTCATGCTCCAAAATAATTATAATTTGTGAATAAAATGGGAAGTCTAATTTGGACTTAATCAATTCCAAATATAAAACAAATCATTTTGCAATTGCAAGTAAAATATCTGAAATGCATGTTTTTCTTTACTCATTAGTGCTATCTGCATGTTCTAAATGCTGTGTAACCAGCACCATGTGCCATTGCACTCTCACACTGCATGCAAAATTAAGTTGCAATGTGATAGAAACCCAGAAAACTCTATAGAACCAACTTCTTTGACCCACTGCTTTTCAATGGAACATAATACCCTCAGGGGCAAGTCACTATTTCACATCTCATAAATACAGGGGCTAAAATAGAGGTCAATCTTGTTTTGCCCTGTTCAATATCCTTCTCCCAGTTTCAGTCGGTAGTCGGTCCTAGGTTGGGGTATAAATTGTATTATGCATACTGTATACTGTATTCAGAGGTACACTCTCAGCTACATCATTTTCCAGTACAGATTCTAGAATGTCCTACCTCCTTACACAGAGATAGAACCCATGATTATAGCAGTTGTCTATCTTGATATTGTACTCTTCACAGCACCTTCTTCCATTATTTCTAAGCAGGCAGGCATCAAATGAGGCTTGACTAGATGATTGAGTTGGCTCAATTTCTCTCTGCAGCATGTAAAGAATATGAACTGCAAGTTGCTGGAGGGAAAGACGTGATCATGTACAGTTAGATTGCCTGACAAAGCGATTTCCACACAGTTACAGTATGTATGTAGATTGGATGAGGCAGAAAAAAAGGCAGACCAGTATTTGTGTATTTACCTAATGAACCTAACATACATTAATGGGGGACGGAGGGGGGTGATGCTGGGACGCCAGAATCACCGTCGAGCCCTCTTGAGGTGTCGTGGGCTAGTCGACGAAACACTGAGGATGGAAGGTGCCCACTTGAAAACCCCAGAGATGTACCCTACTCAGCTCAATCCAGACGGTTGTCATGCTGATGCGCTGGGGAGGCCGCACTTTGGTTGATCCCCGGAGCCAGCATCGCAGCCGTTGTGTGTGCTGATGCGCCAGGGAGGCAAAATAAGCTGATCCCTGGAGCCAGCATTACACTTCAGCCATTAACACCAGACAGAAGGATATCTACATCATCATATGGAAGGAAACGTAAATGGGTGGAGACACAAATGGATCACACTAGTTTACTGTAAAGCTACGTCTTAGTTGGTGCTTATCTTGGCGAGAGCCGAGTTCAAATCAGCATGAAGTTTTAACATCTACTCTCGTGTAATGGAAATCATTAATGACATACATAAACAATCTAAAGTAGTAAAAGCACATATTTAAGAGATTTTCAGAACTGTCATAAGCTTCATAGCATTCTCAAAAGTCTCTTTTCATTTTGATGAAGACTTTTACAGTTTCCCAAATAGCAGACTCTTTGCATACTGGATTCAGTGCAAGTGATGGTCTGTGGGGTTCAGTTCAGCACAATAATTGTAGGGCTGAAATTTAATACAATTTTTTTTTTGTTTTTTTTCTCATTTAGGAGATCTAGTTCTGACTTCTTTTGCTATTTTAAGTGATTTACCTACATATCCCATGCTTCTCAATAATTAATAAAATGTGAAATATGCAAAGAATATCAGTTTGCATTAAATTTGCAAAGGGGTGTTAATGGCACAATAAATAAATAATTCATACACATTTCTTTTTGCTTACACTGCTTTGCAATCCGTAATTGTAATAAAAAACAGGATCTTTGTCACAACGCTTACTATTTAGAAACCCCTCGCTTGTCTCTAAAACAGTTTTCTGGGCACTGTCAATGTGTAAATTCTTAATGTAGTCCAAGAACACATAGAATTCAGGCAATTAAGCATATAATTGCATATTAACGATGAAAAACTCCACAAATTAAGGGGAACACATTTTCTCTAATTTCAAGTTAACTGTAAAGAATCATACTCTATATTTAGCCTTATCCTTTTTTTGTAATTACTTATAATTAGAGGATATCATTCTTTCAGTAACTTGAGATTCTTTTAAGCACATTAAAATTAAGTCAGTTCCAAAATGTTTATTTCAGTTTTGCTTAAGGGTTATTTCCAATCAGCATTTTCAATTTTTGCATCATACTACTAATAGGGGTCTACTTAAATCGCGGTAAATTTACATATTTTGTTCGTGGGTAGGTTATGGAATAAAATTAGGATTTCGTGGATATTTCACATTTAAACATTAAATAAATCTGTCATTTGTTAAAGGCAAGCATGCAGCATCCCCCAGCAGTTGCTGCCGACATTCTCTGTCTGGTGTGGACTTGCCCATACATTGAGACTGCACGTTCTGCATCCACTGAATTGGTTGGAAGTGTAAGGCAAAGCTTTGCCAAGTAATACAGATGTGGAAATCGATTAGAAACAGTCCCAAAACTCGGTTACCCAAGGGCATCTGGCATACTTTAATAAAGGCAATATATGCAGCAAGTTCATGTTATTTGTCCCATCCAATCATTTATTTTATTAGTACAAAGCCAAAACAAAGAAAATGTGCCTATTTGGGTCTTATATATATATATATATATATATATATATATATATATATATATATATATATATATATATATATGCATCTTGTTAACTGTAGCAATTAACTCAACCAGCTCAACACAATGATCTTCTTGAATTCTTGAAATGGTTTCAAACAGCTAAACTTCTTCGGCTTAAACTTTTTAACAATACGTTTCAATAATGTGATAACAAATCTGAAGCAAGATAAAAATTGGAAACCAAATAACATGAACATAATAATAAACCCTTTTTTATTCTATTGTACCTTTAATGACAGCCCTCTGTTGGTCAATTCAGTATAGTGAACATGCCACTGCGACATGCTTTTTTCTTAAAGGGACATACCATATTTCACTTCTACAAAGGACAGACCAACAATACTAGCCAGTTATACTTTTAACATTTAGCCTGTGATCGTTTGGCTTAAAATAAATGTGCTTGCTATTGGGCCATCTTAAATATACATTCCTCTATTAGTTTATGATAATTTGTGTATTAATGTTAATGTAACTTTTAGTGTGAACAGGAGTGGTAATTAATGATAAATACTATTAATTTGCTACTGAGCTTCCACCATCAGTAGTGGTTGCTACTAGTAGTTACTACTGTATGCTGCAGGCACTTGTTCACAAGGGAGTAATATAACCTTGGCATATACATCATCTGATACATTAACAATAACACTCAGAGCAGGTTTGTCTGCTGGAGATTAAGCTGCTCTTTAAGGGGATGCTAGCTTAATGGGGTACCCTGTAAAGCCAAGTGAATTTGTTAAGAATGATTGAAGGCTGACAATCAATCTTGCAGGAAATGACAATGTGTTGTTTGCCTAACTTTCAGACAATTTGAGTGCTGCTGTCAGCCGATATGCTGACAGCCATACAGCCGAAAACACCCCCCAGATTCATGTTTTATTCAACAAAGAACCCGAAGAGCAATTGAAGCAAGTCAAACCTTTATTAAAATGTCCTACCCGGAAGTCCCACAGCAACTGTTGTCATTAGACTTTGAGTATCACTATGAATGCAAACTGTTTAGCAAACAAGATGTCTTAATGATGGCTAATGATGCTCAAATCAAGCCTGGACTGATACAGGTTCATTTTAAAGTTCAAGATTATTTTTCTAATAATTGTTAAATAACCTGCTACGTTCTTTCTGACATTATCATGCAGATTGTAGGATTAATACTTACATACTGTAAATGCTTAGATATGAAGTCCTAAGCCCTTACAGGCACATATCTCCACAAATCATTTTTAGAGAATGTCTTATATGTAATACTTTGGAGGAGAATGGGTGTGTAATACCCATTGAAGATAAGGAATGTATGTAATGGTTTGATTCAGTTAGCACTCTTAGTTACAAATTTCTCCCAAAGGAGCTCAAGATCACGAGGAGACAATTGCACAATAAAACACGCAACACTGTTAAATCTTTTATAAGTTTTATCAAAAGTTTGTGAATAAATTACCTTCAATCATTCCAATATAGATTAATTTAATTCCCCAAGTATAGTTTCTGTAAATCTTAATTATTTGGTTTAATTGGCAATACTCAATTTGTTTCGCACAGTTGACGCAATGTTGACCATGTGTGACGTCTTGTAGAGCGGTGTCCCCTTTCAGTCTTTAATAATTAGTTTTGCTCTAAAGCAAGCTCCCTTTTCTCTGACTTATTCATTCATGTTTGGAGCTGTTGATTAAAAATGTCATATGCAAGCTCCCTTTTTCTGACTTTGCTTGCTAGATGTTGATAGTTCCCTTTTCTCTGGCTGACTGTATAAACTCACTCTAAAAC
Organism: Acipenser ruthenus; assembly: GCF_902713425.1. Classification (NCBI taxonomy): domain Eukaryota; kingdom Metazoa; phylum Chordata; class Actinopteri; order Acipenseriformes; family Acipenseridae; genus Acipenser; species Acipenser ruthenus. The sequence goes on from NC_081206.1 coordinate 25,477,420, forward strand.
AAAGACAGCCTCTTGGTTGCCCTTGAAGTTTTCCAAACTTACAATATCTCTTATTGCTCACAATAACTATATTGAATAACACCTGGCACTTCTAGGTAGTCAGACTTGGTCAAGCCTGTGGTTCTCGCTTATTGGTGTAGCTACAGTTATCGAGCTTGGCTAACTCCCTTTTACCTCTTTTATAACAATTTTGCAAATTCAGTACAATTAAAAATAGGTTTAAGACCCAAAGAATAAAAGGCTACACTCCTTATCTTTCTGGTTGTCACAGAGACTATGCTGAATCCTATTAACCTGTTATGTTCCTACAATACTATAGAAGTTACTTTGTCACATGCTATTGTACTGGAAAATATCTTAGATGAGAAACTTCAAAAGAGTTCCGCTGTTTTCAGAAAAAAACCCCAAAAAAAACAAACAAAAACAAAAATAAACTCTTCTATGTAATACTGTAAAGGTTACTTTGCCACAAGCTATAATACTGGACAAGATCTTAGTTATGGAATCAGATATTTCACGAATGAAGCATCACCTTAACCACAACTTAATGCTTGCTTCTTGTTTGTTGTGTTTATGGGAAACTAGGAAAGCGTCCCCATTGTAATTTCATGTAACTTACAGTATTTATTGCTAAGTGATTTTGAGAGAATCTCTTATTTATTGCAATTGAAGTTGTTTGAATAATTACCGCATGTCTGTTATTGTTTGTTTTATCGTGTTGCAGGAATAAATCATTATTGTTAAACAAAACTGAATAGTCTCAATTACATGTTTGCTTATATACTGTACAGTATATCAACCTCAGGCCGGAACATGAATCAAGGGTACTAGTCTATTACTTGTTTGAGCATATAAATCTGATGCTATTTTCAGAGGATGATATCACAAAGGATCTATGTATTGTAATGAATACAATTGTTAAATTCCTTAGTATAACTTTAGATATACTGTATATACCCCTTACAAGTGCTTATTAATTTATGTCAGTAAATACAATAAATCTAATGAAACTGAATTATTTCCTTCAAAATTCAGGGACATAATTGGCATTTCTAGTCAGACAGCCATAACTCTATAGTTGCTCATGCATTCAGCGCAGAATCCACACAGACACACAGCTGTGACTTGCATCCTTACATATCTTATCAGTCTTGCTAGATAAAGCATGCATTGTATACACAATGGTATGCTGTTGCTGAATTGGATAGAGCTTATTTATGCCTTTTATGCATGTGTGCACATATACTGCATAACAGTAGTTACAGGGTAATAGCATATATATTCACTATGTTAGAAATAGGTAACACATGTAGGGCCACCTCTGGCCTAGACTGGGGAATGTCTGTGCAATACGTGTCCAATTTCAATAACTTGTTATAAATTGTTTTATGTGTACTTGATTCAGACCCACAGTTTAATGTTCTAGTAACATAGTTTAATATTCTGTTTGTGGAAATGGAAGCATTAAATGAAGGTCTTGTTGTCCTGATTATTGTGCATTTTTTCAAAGAGGCCCCTGGTACTGTGTTTGTGCTATGCAGTTGGTCTGCAGCATGGTGCTGTGTTTATGACACCATTTCCACAGGATGTGCAATATGAACTCAGGTGAATCAATTTCATAGTAGATCAGCTGGAGACATCCCATCATTTTTAATGCACTCAGCATGAAAGTGAGATGGAATGAAAAAAGGATTTTTAAGGATTTTTATTTCTGGGAGTTCTTGACATGGTTTCGATTGCTGTTTGATTGAATATGGTCTTCTAATGTCACAGACATACACAATACATATTTAGAATTTAAGCAAGAGGGTTGGTGCATAAGGATAAAGATGGCAGTTGCTAAATGAACTTACTAAGGTGAAACATTTAGACGCATGCAGCTGCAAAATGTGTTGTTTTTTTCAGCACTGTCCAAAATGTACTATATACTACAAGGATCTTCTGAATCATGAGACTCCTTTTCTTTTGAATTAACGCTATTACCACAGTAGGCAGCAGCAGTAACAGCTTCTCCACACTGCCCTGACAATATGCAATGTTAGATCTACAATCTCTATTCATCCAATGGTTTCCACTGACAATAGGTCTGAAACAGTGAACAGGTAACCTAGATGCAAGATGATTCATACTTTATTTGACAATAATTTAATGTTAGCCATCCCCTCCCACAGAATATACATCAAAAGGAGGTAGTATGATTCGGTAACTTTGGACACAGAGAACTTAAATAACTCTTGACTTAGCCTTGGGGCGATCATCAAATCAAATTAAAACACAACTTAGGCACACAAGAAGGCAGATTTATGCTGTCATAATTGAGATTTATTTTTTCTTCTTCTCTGTACAGCAACAAAAGAATGGGAAGTGCAAGGCCAGATAAGATAAGCGTATAATAACATGCTCATGAACAAAACGAGATACCAGATCCCAGAGGGACTAGTAGCTTACAGAGTTTAAACAGTTTGACTCCTCTTTAGACAAGAAGGAGAGTGAAACAAGCAATTGGCAAACTTAATGACTTCTCTGAAGATCCTGCCACCCCTGTGCTTAACAAAGAGCCAAGAGCTTTTGGAGGGCAATATTGGCCTTCATGGATTAATTAACTCCATTAAAAAACATCACCAAAATAGTTGAAGCACATCTATTGAATGCTACACAATATTTGCTGAATTTCATGACTGGAATTTTCAAAATAATTAAACAAAGCATTAATACTGTACAAGGCCTTACTGATATGGTTACTTCATATCCAGAAAGAATCTTAACAGAATTCAGGATCTAGATTTATCCTATGCTGTGGGGGGTTCCAAAGTTGAATTATTTTTCCGTATTTCAATGATGTCACAAGCACTACCCAGCCTAATATTCCAGACATGCCCAGACTAGAGTTTTTAAACTACTAACTTGTTCAATAGTCCCTATCGCGCTTTGCGACTATCTCAAATGACAACAGTGCTAATGAACTACATTTTTGCAATAGTGTTTGAAAGCAAAGGTATTCTAAAACATGATTATGCCATACACTACCCCCTACTGTGGAGAACACAAAAGCTTCCCCCATATTTTATATTGGAATGCATGAATGATAGTGGGAAAAAATAAAAAGAGACATCCTGCTATAAATAAACACTCTGAAGTGCTAGTATTAAGGGTTCCTATGTTGGCTATTCTACGATGATCACTATCTCAGAACAGAGTATAAACTCATGGGGGTTTGAGCACAAATCCCTCTGCCTGTATTGTTCAGTTTAAATATTTAATAAATCCCTACCTTTGTTTATTTTTATAGCACTGCTGCTAGGTATTCAAAGTCATCATCCAGCTACCAGCAACAACTCAGTTCACTTGGATGTGACAGTTTTGTGTGTATTTTTATTTTATAAAGGCTTCTTAATGAGAAATCCCCCAAGTAATTCCCTGAGCTTTGTTTGTGTCTTTTCCTTTTCCTTTTATATGCACAAAATATACACAAATAAAAACAATATAACAAATAAAATATGATATTAAAAAAATTCAGAAAACACACAATACTAAATTAACGTTGATAAAAAAATAATCTCTTCAAATACATTTGTCAAAAATTACATTAGTTTATGTTGAGTATTTCTACATATATTCTTATGGTCTTATGATGGATAAAAAATACCAATATAGTGAAAATTAGTTAAATTGATTAACTGCAATTTATTTTATCAGGAAATTTAAATGTAATCTTATACCCAATGAGCTGATTGATTCCTGTGCATATTAGGTTAAACATGGGGAATCCATGTGGTGTCGGATGTGTGGATGTGACAGTAACTGTTGGATCAAGATTTTTCTGTGTGCAAGATTTTTTTTTTTGTATATACAGTATTGTTTATGTTTATGGTACAGTGACATTTTATTGGAGAAACTATTTTTTCCAGTACCGCCTCAGGCAATGTGAGGGACAAATTTGTCATTGTATGTTCTTTTCAAGTCAAAAATACACTTAAAAGGGTAGCACACATAGTGTGTTTTTCACAAATGATTTAAACAATGACGCTATTTAAATTCTCCACCGTTTAGATAAATTGACTCCATATCCGTTAAAGAGCCAGTATCATGTCTATATAGGATATACCAATGCCTGTAATATGTATTGGACCTTGCTGTGCTATTTCAGATCACTTGAAATAGCTTTCACTAGTTTTTTAGCATTATGAAGTTCTTCGGGCAACCCCCATCTAATCCAAAGTTTGGGTATATGTTTACATTTTTGGCTGCAGTCCTAGAATTAGCGTCTTCATGCTTTCCGGTCAGGTAATAGCAGACGCACCACAATAAAAGTCAGTAGATGCAACTTCTATTCTCACATGAGAGTCCCCTCAAACTACAGTAGCTGCTCAGGTTGCTAAGATACGGTCTCCCTGGCGTCATGTACAGCAGTGTCATTTGTGATGAATGAACTCAAAGGCCTATGTATTTTTAGACCCCATTAAAACGACTTTTTAAGATTTTCAAAAAGTGCCTACTGCAACAGTAATTGTATACGGTAAATTAAATAACAAGACGGCTCTGGTTGTGAGTTTGGTCAGAACCACTGTTCGGCTGTCATCTCCTGCCCTGTACCAACCAGAAGTCGAGTCATTCTGGCATTTTTCATAGGCTATTTTTTGTATAATGTGACAGCAAGAAATAAAATAAAACAGCATTTGACTTTTTTTTTTTTATAAATGTCTTCTTGTTAGTACTATTATTAGGGATACAACATTATAATAACTGTCACTTTGACTGGCATATGTGTAGACTAGACATTTTATTTTGTCTATATTTATCCTTTTATTCTCAACTGTGATCAGGACCATGAGTCTTAAACATATCTCTTAATAAATAATTGTCAAATGTTTATAACAAACTTGATTCTAGGAACTTACAGTATATCGTTCCTAGTCAGAACCTTTTAAGGTAAAGTCAAATTGTTTATATTTGAAATAAAAAGGCATTTATAACACTGAAGGTTCAACTATGATACAGGATCTTTAAATGACAACCAACAACACTCAAAATCAATTTAGTACACTGAATCTAAGTTTTAAAAGCACCAAATTGTTTTTGACATTGGTTGCATGGTAGCTAATTGCTGTAATTAATGAACGGTTTAATCCTCATAGCAGTGTTTAGAAATGTCATGACAGAATTGATCCAATATTTTAATTATATTAAAACCTTGAAGATTTAAGGAGAAATAAAGAACTGAAAGCACAGTTTTAAGATTTAAAAAGTTACTGTATAATCTTACAAAAAGGCATATGGGCTTATACTTGTAAGTTGTGATTGTAGCGTTGATTAAGACCACATTAAAACATTGTAAATTGGACTTTTGATGTGTGCATACCTCTTGACAAGAGCGTTTGCTCTTTAGTTGATTGGTAAGACATTCTTGTCCAGCTCTTTGTTAACTCGGTTCATGTCCTGCTCTTGCCTTTCCTTTTTCTTGCCATTATAGTGGCACCCTACTGTATGTGAAAGACTCCTGACCCCTGTGGTTGAAACAGGTAATGTAACGTCTGTGTTCTTAGCATTATAAGCTGTAGCACGTACAAGTATGCAGGCTTGCAAGACACACGTGATGCTAAAGTTGCTTTAGATCTTGGGGATGGCGAGTGGTAATGGGTACAAGCCTGACGCTGAAATTTCCTGTGCCTAGATGTCATCCTGTGCCTAGATGTTGTCTTTACTTGTTGTACTTTTTGTATTTATTTTATCTTTACAACTCCAGTTACATTAGTTCTACTCCACGCTTCTTCTAGTAAACCGAAACTCCTGTAATTAGACTACATCTCACGATTAGAAAGTCACATTTCTGGCCTGCTGTACATCTGAATAAAACCTAGTTTCTTTCATTATTTCATGATTGTGTTAAAAAATAACCCTTCTCTGCATGAACGCATGGCACTCCTCCAGCAGAACTCTCTAAAGGCTGTAAGCTGGTTGGAAGCAAGCAACCCAGATGGTATCTGCAGTCTCTCGATAACACTGCTGTACAGTACCAACAATTTACTGCCATGCTATCTTGTTTCTGAAGTATTTTTAAAGATTTCGCTGCTAAGGTTTTAAAATTCATGTTTCATTTGAACACATTTCATTTAACCCCTGATTTGCATCACTCCCTTTTTGTCTTGTGCATCACTCACCAGATTGTTTTAATGCATTGAAGTGGTTATAAATAAAACCTGTTATTTATTTTTTTTAACTGTCTTTCTCAATATATACAGTATATAGAGGCTAAGCATATAAAGGCCGTAAAATACATTCTCTTACATCATGTTAGCACTAGCAACATTATCACTTGCCCACATGTTCTTGTGTTGAAGAGATTTCAGTTTTTAGTTTTTATGTATGTATGCAGTTATATATGTATTATTTATTTATTTATTTATTACAGTACCTGGTCTACCAACAAGCACACCAACAGCACAGGAAAGGATTAGATACCAGGAAGCACTAATTAAGAGATTTCAAATATATAGCATTCTAATTGAAAAATCATCCTATCCAAATTAAAGTTGAAAGAATTTCAGCACACTGACAAGGACAACAGTGATCATGGTCCTTATGCCAACTGGAGTTAAGGATTTGGATTACAAAGCTTTGGTTTGCACGTCAATAAATAGGAAGTATTACTAGAAACTGCAGAGAGGGTTAGAGAGACGTATGGCGCTTTGCTCTGCCCCTTTGAAGCGGAGGAAACCTCTGTATTGGGTCATACTGGAAATATCTGGCGACCATTAACGCTTCAAGCTGCTTTGACTGTTCACTGTCTGGATGTTCTGCCTCCTTTTAAAACAAGCTGGCAAAATCTTGATGCAGCAGGCCCATTTATCTGTATGCAGCAGGCCATTATTTTCAGTTGAATCGCTGAATTGCCAAGTGTAGATTAGAACAATTGCTGGCAATTAACTGCCTAGTGTAAACCCACTTAGGTAAAAGCAAGTAAACATAGACTACATCAAAAAGTACGAATCATTCAAATGTAAATGCGAGAGTAATTGGAAGCTACTTACTCTGTAATTTAAGGGGTGCATTTTAAAATAGTGTGCTATATATGACAGTGTTATACTGTATATATCTTAAGCTACAACACTCTCAAATAAGCCTTTGAGTACTGGTACAGTACCCCTGTATAATCATTTAAAAAGGTATTTTGAATTAGAAATGTAAGAGCTGTGACATTTTATTATCATGTACATACTGTATATTGTATGAGTGCAGCTCTTACCTGACCCCAAGGAAACAAGTCTGGTGCATTAGAAGCTAAATCTACATTTATTATATTACAGAAGATTAGCTGTTTGTAAATTGAAAAAATGAAAAGCTAGTGATTGATATTCCCAGGCAGTTTAAGGGATTTATATTCCTTTCATGTGCTGATAAAATGGTACTCAAAAATCATGAACGCCATACTCCCTTATATACAGTAGGCTGCAAGTACATGAATATCCTTAGACATCCTTAGACATCCTAAAGGCTATGTTGTTATGCTCCTGGAAAAAAAAGCTTCCCCAAGGGAATTTTAGACAATTGTGAGTAAATAAAGAGAGACAGTACTGCAGTGAGCTGTGCTCATCTCTGTGCTCAAACTTCCAGTCTGATACACATTCTCCACTATTGGCAAGCATTCAGAACACGGACCTGTTTTTTATGTGCTGCACTGTGCATGTAAACATTTTACCAGATGAATGTACAATTTATAGTTACGTCCCAAGAATGCAGCAAAATGCCATCATATTGGAATTCTGCCTAGAAAACCGTGCTATAGGTTTCACATAACTAACAGATTTATCACTTTGATATTAACGTATTGATGAACGGGTTTGAAATTTCTCTTTCCGGTGTCTCTTTTAATCGTATGGGTTATATAAAAAACATAATGAGAAAAATGAAACTGTCAAGAATGTAATAGACAAATGTATCTGTCTGCAGGAAAGAATACCGAGTAACCATTTCTTCTTTTGTTGTTCATTTTACTGCTAAGAGATTTTGTCTAAACTTATTCAAACTTCAAAAGTGTGATCAAATCTAAATTAATGATTCAGGGGTTTAATGTGTTGTGTTACAAAGCAACTGCAACTTAACTGATGTGCTCTCATTGTGTTGTTTAGATTAATTTCACAGATGAAGTAAAATGCACCCCTTGTGGCCTCCATAAAGTTTACAGAAACATGCTTCATTTCTGAGTACATCTGGTACTCCAGAGGGTATCGATTAACCTGTCTCCCTGCAATACTATTTTTTATGTAATAATATATATATCAGTAAGAAACACACATTGTACACATATTTCTTATATCCCCTAGGGGCAGTGTTTTAGGGGCACAGGTTAATGGATACACTCTAGTCAAGCAGGTGGATACTGAAGTTAAGTATGTTTCTGAGTGCTTACAGCTCAATAGAAGCTTTAAACTTCTTAGTTTGAAAAGTCATAGGGATATGATCAGCAGAAACTAGAACTGCAGACTTTGACAGTCAGCTTTGGAGCCACTTTAACAGTAAAGTGTCCTTGTATCTTGTAAAGTGTCCTTGTATCTTGCACTCATTAGGGAAATCCTTAATCCTTCCCAATCCTTTGCAAGAATAATATTGAACTCCCTAGAGATGCCATATTTTGAACATAAAGCATTAGAAGTGAGATTAGTGTAATCAATTATTTGAAGCATGATGTTTCAGGAACTATTAATCCAGTAAAGTGAGACTTGTCATCACTGGTCACAGCCATTTATGAGAGATTTTTCAATGTAGTGCCTCTTTCTAAAGCAGAATATTTTCTGAAATGAATACCATATTTAATTAAAAGAGGTGCTGGGACTCAGTCCTCTGTTGAACCTGGTCCCAGTGCAGTCCTGCAGAAATCTGATCTTACCATGTGGATTTGTTACACTCAGATCAAACTGGCTTTGATGTCGGGGAATTGAGAACACAGACTCCTGGTGGTCAGAATAAAAACTGAATTGAACTGAACCAAAACATACCTTTTTTCATGGAGTGTAGCAACTACCAGGGGCGCGACATTAAATATCACCTACAAGAAGAACAAGGATAAAAAAAGGGTACATCTGTTAGATCGTTTAGCTTTATACTGAATTCTGACAGGCATTAACTTTAGATAGATAGATTACGTTTACAATTAGGCATGCTTAAAATTGAAAGGTAGAGGACAGCACACAGTCACGCGAAAGAATTAAGAAGTGCAGTTAAAATATTTATTGACTAGTGAAATACAATTAAAAGTTGCTGCAGTATGTTCACTGTTTTGTCATTTGAAATATTTTCACAAAACAAACATTAAACTTTAAAGCAACAATGTGCAGTGCAAGAGCACATTATAAAAAACACGTTTGCAGGTGAAAAACCCTAGAATAAAAAGTCGCTGAATTTAAAAAATATATAAACACATGAAATTTTTGATCCACTAAAATAAATGGCTTTACATAATTTGTATAAGTAAGAAATGTCCAGTCCAGTGTGAAAAAAAAACATGACATACTAAATTAACATAGCATCCAAAGGTAACACTATAGCATTAAATTGTTCAATATAAATAAATGCCTGAGTTACAAGCTCTTACAGTGTCTGAAAAAAAATAATTAAAACATTTTGCATTGTGGCATAACAGAAATGTGTAATCAATCAGACTGCAGAGTCTGTATCATCTGAACCTTCATCACTGATGATGCAAGCAATTGTCTGAATCATTAATGCACAGAGCAAGACTTTTCTATTCACTTGAGCCGCGATATTTCCCCTCAGGCATTATTTGCGCTTGGAAATGAATGGTGAAAATTACTTTAGCTAAAATCTGGGGGGGGGGGGGGGGGTCGTTCAAATCAGTGCGTTGACTTGGCAGAATCTAGTACATATACATATAGAATAATAGATGGGCTTCAGTGAGTTACAGGAAAATAATTCCATCTAGGGTCTTTGTGACATCATAAATTACGAGCTGAAGGTCGAGTCAATTATAAACTGTCACAGAAACCCGAGATGGAATTGTTTTCCTGTAACTCACTGAAGAGGCCCATCTATTATTTTTTTATAATACATGGATACCCTTGTCATGCTAATATTAAAGAAGACGAGGTTCAGCAGTACAGTTGTGTTTTTTTAAACGTAGTGTTTCAGTGTTGCACAGACGTTCTATGTCGTTATCTGTTAGTGCTTCAGCTTTATTTGGATGATTGCCTTTACCTTGTTTTATTTTCCCGTTCCTCTCCAGTTTCTCTGAGATACGAATGAACCAGCTTTATATCATTTTTTTTTAACGTATTCTCATTTTGTTGATCATTAATGAACATTTCTGTACCCTCTCCCATCCACTCAACCAGTGCTGTAAATTAGTTTAGTTGCGTGGACTGTTTGAATGTTTGCCGCTAATTTGGAGGCTATATCATCACTCAGGTCTAAAGTTGTCTCCTTTAAATCTGATATCTGTGCTACAATTGACAAATGTGAAGATTTTAAATGGAGGTCGAGGAGAAACAATCTAAAGATAGTTGGGGTCAAGGAAGGCGTTGAGGGACCCTGTTGGGGGGGGGGGGTTCTGTTAATTATATGTTGGCATGTTAGTGGCCGAATCACCCAGTAAAGAGAAAAAAGTTAAATCTAAAACAACTCAAGGTCAACCTTGCATTTCACTCAGCACATTGTACCTTACATTCTGTCCTTCTGCTGCAAAGGTTTGCACATAGTCTGTACAATAAATTGACTAAATTCAAAAACAACATCTATAACTTTCAGAGAGGATACAAAATAGTTCTAAGTTGGTAACGCAGAACTAATCAATGATTGAGTAATGCAAATACAGATGGTCCTAAAGTGTTTTGTCTTTACACACAAATTGATTATCTGGGTTACCCACAAAGTGTTTTCTGATTATACCACACATAATTAACCATTCATTCATTAAGATAGATTTAATGAAGTATTTTTGTTTTGTTTACAGGTTACATATTACAGTTGTTGTGGGAGGCTCTAAATTCAAAGTTTGGCAAAGACGATGTGACTTCACTTTTACAAAACATAGCACACACCGTACAAATCTAGGAGTTAAACTTTTTTTTTCTTGTCCTTTATTATTTTCGAGGAAGCCTTTCTAAATAGTTATATGCACCAACATTCATGACTCCAGTTCATTAAAATAATTAAAGCTTCATGCTACTTCAAATCTGATGATGCACCCTTTGTATTGGGATGAGAATTTAAAAACCTTTGCTGCAGAGGGACAGAATGAAATTGAAAGTATGGGCTGTATTTAATTATATGTAATCTTCTTTGAACCTAATTGGCATTTAACTATCTGATTTATGGGCTTTAACTGTACTAGCAATAAGCTTTCATCTCTACTGAGTGTTGACCAGATTGATGTTGGTGAGACGTAATTGTAAGTGACTCTGCAGCTGATGCATAGTTCACACACCCTAGTCTCTGTAAGTTGCCTTGGATAAAGGTGTCTGCTAAATAAACAAATAATTGTATTTGAACAAAATTTAGGGCTGGGCAGCACATTGCCCATCTTGAAATCACTTCATTGGTTTCCAGTACAATACAAGGTTGATTTTAAGTTTTTATTACAGACCTACAAGGCCCTACATGGTCTTGCTCCTGATTATATGCAGAGATGCTCATTCCATACAGCATGTTCCTAGTCGTGCCCTGCAGAGTGCCTTCTCAAACTATACAGCTGTCTAAACCTGTATCTTTTAATTAAGTGTAGTTTTGCACTCCGTATTTATAGCACTGTGAGGTGTGTCTCAGACAAAAATAGCTTTATAAATCTATGTTTGTTGTTGCTGTTGTACTAAGATTAATTCAAACTACACACTAAATAAAAAAGGTCTCATGGGGAATCAGTCAAGAATTTCTTTAAACATTTAAAGCCTCACAATAACCAAACAATGTGCACAGAATAATAGCAGGTGATTTGGAGATGCATATGGAACTACCAGACCTTCATTTTTTCAGATCATTAAATACTACTGCTGCATGCATAACACCCATAATGCCAGCTTGGAAAAGGCTTCAGTAATTAAGAAATGCTTAGCTTGCCTAAGTGGTCTCGCATAACGGTGCTGCAAAAAAGAGCATTTTGAGTCTGTGATGCATGGGCAACATTTTCTGTTTTTATTCTGATTAAAAAAAACTGTATGCATCATTGTCAGCAACCAGACAATGTGGGGGAAGCAAGTAAAATGGCAAATAGAATGCTTTGGAATATAGTCAAAAGAGTAGAGTAGAAATCAATAGAGGTTTTAATTAGATTATAAAATGCCCTGCTGAGACTGCATTTAATATACTATATTCACCACAGTTTGGTCTTCCAACGAAGAGCAACCAGACTAATGCCAGGGCTTAAAGGAACAAGCTACTAAGATCTGTTGAAGGAACTGAATTTGAAAAACGATCAGGAACTTGATTGAAGTTGTTGCGCTCCACAGTTGATAGAGCTTTAGGTTTGAATTTGAGATCCAAGCTTAATACAAACAACTTTAAACACAGTGCCAAAAGCTGAAAAGGCTTGTTGGAAGATGTTCAAATTCCATATGAACATGTACGCTGCAGCTAAAATAACATTCTCTAACATAAGCAGAATGCCATAATTACAGCAGTAACCTAATTACATAGCAATCTTTCCATTCAGTTTTACTATGCCAATCTGTGAAAACAAATGCATGCTACTGCCTAAAAATGGCAGCTATCGTATTAATACCAATAACCTTGTATTCAATGAAAACTCAAAGTGCAATTCTCTTGGTGAGGGGAGTGGATAAGAATGAACTGTGCACCTGTTATCAGACTTGGCAATGGTGTGAAAAGCACAGCATTAGGAACACTCCATCAAGCTGTCTGCGTGGAACAGAGTGGTGAAAAAGATCAGAAATAAACACTGCAGAAGATGTTGATTGCTGTAGCTCAATTACAACTTAGGCAGACTCCCAGCATATGACATTAAGAATTGGAAACTACCCACTTTATTGAACAAGGTTTTAGTTCAGCATGGTCAATTTGAATGTCATTCAATTCTATTTATGTTTCATATAGAGGAAAATGGCACTGTGAGCTGAAGTAAAACTAGAATGGGTTTAATAAATGACCTCAGAATAAAATCTGACTTGTAAAAAATGCCAGGAAGCCAGGAAGGGAACCGTCTTTCCCCTGACTCTATGACTTTATTAGGTTTACATGCAAAAATAAAAATAAGTCTCACCTTTTTGCCATGCTATTTCGGTAGTGCCTTTTTGGCACTTTTTTTTACTAAACATTGTTGACTCCATATATATTTATAATATAGTGTATTATTAAGGTTCCCAGAAGGGTAGCTTCTAAGTCTGATCCTTATGGTAGTCTATAAACAGAGCTAAAATCCACCACTTCAGTTTAATGATATACAAAATATGCAGTCAAAATGTTGTCGGCTAGTGTACATTTTCGAAATACTGGTAGAAAATGTACAACAGACTACTTTACTCACCCAAATAATAATAATAATAATAATAATAATAATAATAATAATAATAATAATAAGTACTAGGCTTTTGTCAGTTGAATGTTATATTTTTGTTGTTATTGGGGTATACCGGTATCATACGAGTTACTCTGTATATGCTTAATCCCCCCAGGGTATTTTTATAATTTTCTAGAAAGTCTTGCAGAAAGCTCATATTAAGCCCCACATGTGTTTCTTTGAACCAACATTTATTTGTGTTTTTATTTTTTTAAACATATTGCTTGCCTTGTGAAACAAATCTTGCCCAATGAATTAGATTTCACTGTACCTCTATATACGGCCTATCTTTCTATCCAGTTATATAAATGTTATCACTTGAACAAAAAAAAAAAACATACTGAATGAAGAAGTCTCTAAACCTCAATCCCTCTTCATATACTTATTTATTCTTATTTGGACAAAAGAAGCTTGCCAGGGCTACTTTCAACATATCTCAATTGCTCATAAAGAGATGCTTGGTATGGTCTTTTAGTATAAAGTTGTGCAAGGTTATGTCACCTTCGCTGTTAAAGTCTTGTGAATACATGGTAAATGTAGTTTTTTGTGAATTTGCACTGCCTTTTAGTTTAAGAAGGCGATGTACCCATCCTTTTTAGCTGGACCATGTTTTGGCCATGCATTTCCTATAGCATAATAAATGTGCATGGTAAGGGTGTGCTATGTCATATTCTCATTACAATGGAGAGAGAATTTTGAGTTTCTAAACTGTTTTAAAGCATTGCAAGACTCATTAAACATAAACTATAAAACATATTGCAATAGAGAATGTGCATCATAAAACATCTTTCAACTTTGGATCAATATATATTAAAACGGAAGAGCAGTAATTATCATTAATTTCTCTAATGAACAACTCATTTTAAATTAAACTAAACCAATTTAGGAAGAAATAACTCAGCCATTGCCACTAATGAAATAATCAATGTTCGTCAAGTACAGTGCCTTCACTATAGAAGGGTACAAGGCATGCACAGATTAAGCAATTGCTTAATGCTCCAAGTCCTAATTCTGTTGTGCAGGATGACTGTCAAATTCCAAGAAAAGGTCATGAGAGGGATGTATTTATAGAGCTGAAAATGCATTTAATTACTTCACCTGATGTGAGCAGACAAATTGGGAATGCAACATAATGAGGTGTTAAGGAGATACATTACTCACATGACTTTAAAAAGACCCTTTATTTTACTCATTTTATGGTTGTGTGAATTACATGATAAAGAATTACACAATTATGCAATAAAACATATAACTTACGATTTAAATTAAACACCCTTCATTTGTGTATTTGGGCATTTACTGGAAGCAACCAGGATGACTGCATTTTAAATCTGTAATTCAACAAGCAAAAAAAACAAACATGTTGCTGTGGGGTAAACATGTGGCAAATTGAAATGAACATGGCTGAATGTCAGCAGTGCTGTTCTATGGGTCCTGACAATATGCATACAGTATGCTAGTATCATGTCAATATATTCTTATTTTGTGCCTATAATCTTGTATTTTATTATATTATGTTGTATTCAACATAGCATATGCTGTTGTACTGACATCCTTACTATTCCAACAGTCGTTTGTTGATGAATCATGCACTGAAGTGGTTTGAAACTGATGAATGTGCAAACAAACACGAGTGCCAGCGCATAAAAAATACATGGCAAAAGGAAATAGGTTGAAAATGAAAAAGAAAAAAAAAGCATAGATAAATAATATTTCCCTGCATTTCACCAGGATTTACAACCAAACATTTCTTTGAATTTGCTGTACTTTGGGTTCTTTAGAAAATATGACGGTTGATAAGAATAATCTAGACTATAGCATTTTCAAATGTTGTCAAATGTCTTTGTTAATATTCTGCATTATATTGTACTGTCTATGTGTTGCTACTACAAATACCACTACCAAAATCAGTAATGGGTTATTAATTGACAAGGGCTAACTGTAGATAGTGTCTGATTACATCAGAATGATGGCATAGTGACATCTCAATCAATTATAATTGGTACAAATATGTGGGGTGTCTGTGTAATGGTCACTTTATTAAAGTGGCATTGTACCTGTAGGAAAGGAATCAGGAGTAACCTTACCCCTGGTGATGTATCGCTGTGTATGCTAGAAGGATCTTGTTTTCCACAGTTACCAGTCCAGTCATGAGGCTTGTGTTAGTGGCATGTGTGCTTAACCAAGTTACCCTGGAGAATGGGCATGTTTGCATGATCCAGACCAAAGCACTGTAAGGTCCTGACAAGTGGTATTATGGAAGAAATGCTGAGAGCTGTAACCTGAATAAAGAAAGAACCTGTTTGCAATCTGTGATTCAGATCTGGAGGTAGATATGGCCACATAGAAAGCCATAAAAATGGAGGTTGTGTAAAAACATGTGCTATGCGCTGAACGTATTTTGCATGTTATACTCTAGAGATTTCGGTAATCCTTTTTTTTTTTTTCAATGGAGCTCCCTGTAATTGTTTACAACAACTGTTCAAGTACTGATTAAAGTATTAAGAACAATGTTCAGGATGTCAATGGGTGGGTGGCTGGCTTGGGAATGTCATTGCAATGTATTGTATGTAAAACTCTATCTGCTAATCAAGCTCTAACAAATTTAACAGATTTTTTCAAAATGAAAGTACTTATGTGTCAGCGGTTGACCTAAGAGATAGCAAGCTTGCTTTAAATTCTCATGCACTTGTAACTGTCTCCAAACTCAAGAGCACTGTTGGAAACCCAAATTATTATTTTACTAGCAACAAGCACTATCCACAAAATGCGTATTATAGAGGAGGTAAGTGGGATACTTGAGTGCAGTTTACCATAAGTCACAACCTACTTGTCACACTAACCCATTTTATAGTCAAGTCATTATTTATGTTTCAGAATAAAAACAAAGATGATATTTTGGATGCACTGAATACACAATATGTTATATTCAAGAGATTACGGTACTGGGAGTGTTCAGTAACAGGAAAATCAATATCCTTTTTTAGGGCAGTGATATTAACTGCACACTGAAGATAGGAAGATAGGAGCACAGATAATGAAAAGAGACACATCATTTATACACTGGTGTGTTAAAAAAAATGCAACAACCTCCACCTCCTATTTAGCAATTTATAAAATTTGCTAAATTTAAGTTTACCGTGAAGAAAAAAACTTTGATACATAACCGTTAGGGATATTTAACATTACCAGATTAATAAATACAATCGATTGACAAATTTATATCCCAAGTATAAATACGCCCAAGAAATATAATAGAATGATGTGGGAATGAAACAGAAGATTGAAGTCTGTATCTCTGTTAGGTATTTGAGATAAAACTTTAAGAGTCCTGTGACAGGAATGATGAGTGGTGACGTCACGGCAGAAGCAGGAACAAAAACTGACACCAGGGCAAGTACTGCAGTTCAAGTGGCGTTTGCCGTTTTTATTAAGCAAACAAAAATAAATAAAATATTTAAACAGAAAACACTTTGCTCAAAGAGCGAAATAAAAGGTTTCAAACAAAAACTAATCACGAACACTACAACCCGTCAGGCTGGGCAATCGCCTTCACTGACACTATCCTTGGTTAGTTTAGTTTTTTAAATAAATCCCTCTCCCTCTCCCTCTCCCTCTCCCTCTCCCTCTCCCTCTCCCTCTCCCTCTCCGTCTCCGTCTCCGTCTCTCTACTCGCTCTCTCTCCTCTTTAACACCCAACACCCGAGTGCCGAGAGCTGCAGGCTTTTATAACAGGTGACCATCTCCCGATTAGCAACAAATTAAATCACCTAATTAATTCGGGAGATGGCCACCTTCTGCACGAGTTTTAATTATGTTGTGGATGGAGCTACCCATCCACGCTAAACAAAACAAACCGGCTACGCCGTCAAAATACAAACAATAAAACATACGGCGCTCGCCGACATAAATACCATAAATCATAATAAACAAATACAAAATAACACTGCACATAGGCGGAGGGGACTCCGTTCTAAAAATAAACAAAACAATGTACAGGGCTGCTCGCCCTGTTACAAGTCCATTCACAATAGTTATGGTATTTGATGTTTCACTTTGATGCCATATAGTAAAGTGGACAGAATAGAGACCAACTGTTGGAGTAAAAGCCCTTTTATTAAAAGCTGATGCCATCGTGTGGCAATAATAATTACTAGATTAATAGCCCATAGCCCATGTCTTATGTGGATATTGAAGGAGGAAAGGAAAGCTTGGTTTGCACTGTGCTTGTAGTTTGTTATTAAATATATGCACATACAAACTTTCTTTCATTTGTAATAATGTTGAAACACAAAGTTAAAAAATAAAAGATAAACATGAGTAGTTCTCCCATACAAGTTTAAGAATAATGACATTTCACCATTTGCAATACCTTAGGTCTGACAGAAAGATCAGAGTGATTCAGCCACTGTTCATTTAAAATCCCATTTCCAAATGCCAAACTGTGATGGACTGTACACTACTTCATAGCAATTAATACATGAGAGTATTAATAATTCAAATGACATTCAGATAGAAAAAAGAACAACCTATAGATTTCATATTTTGCAAATATGGAAAAATGAGTCTGTAATACAATTATTATGGCAGCCCCACAATAGTAGAGCAGTATATATATATATATATATATATATATATATATATATATATATATATATATATATATATATATAGTATTATTATTATTATTTATTTCTTAGCAGACGCCCTTATCCAGGGCGACTTACAATTGTTACAAGATATCACATTATTTCACATTATACAGATATCACATTATTTTTACATACAATTACCTATTTATACAGTTGGGTTTTTACTGGAGCAATCTAGGTAAAGTACCTTGCTCAAGGGTACAACAGCAGTGTCCCCCACTGGGGATTGAACCCACAACCCTCTGGTCAAGAGTCCAGAGCCCTAACCACAGTACAAAGATCTTGTGAATGTACCAACATTCTTTATTATGGTTAACAAAGGCTACTGTTGTGTTGTCATAGATCTATTATTTATTTACTCTCAGATCTATGAAAATCCCAGAAGGTGGCCTTCCATTCCTACAGTGATTTATGGTTCCATTCAAAAATAATTGCAAGTCTGTCCTTGTCAGACCACTGGGAGAGATATTTATTAAACTGCAGACAATGGCTGGGCTTTGTGTGAACTACCTCCCAGAAGAATATGCATGTAATATTGAAAAGAAACTAATGGGTCATGTAAACCAGTTACTTACCTCTTGAGATTTACTAAGCTTGCAGGCTTTATCAATAAATCTATGCATTGTAAACAATGTTGTGTTTTTGTATTTTATTTGCTGGACTTTATCAGTTAGATTAGATCTAGAAGAGTTAATTTATTCTAAAAGCCAACAAAGGCTGGAGGTGTTACAACAGGGGAATGGTAGGCTGTTATGAAAACCACTTCAGGCCCAGGACATACACAGGTACGGCCAAAAAAAGTATCTTGCAGTATCATGCTGTACCTGTGTACATCAAGTCTGTTCTATGGGGTTTCCTTCAGCCTAGTCTGTCAATGTGCATGCTGTAGGATGTGTTGTGATTTTGGAAGGTTTGTTTTGCAGTTGGGGAGGTTGGGATTTGCATCCAATCACATTTCACGCCAGCATCCTTTTTATCTGTGCGTGCATTGAGAAGAATGAAAGATACAGCAACAAACCATCGGCGATCTAAATGCAGATATATAGTATTTACTTCCATTTTGGTACTTTTGAATTGCAGTATTGCTTGTTTGACTTTATTTTATGTTGGTATCATTTATTTGTTATTATTGCAAATGAAATGTCAACATACAAGATTGATTCAGACACTGGAAGTAAAGAACAGTTTGATGATTCATGTTTGGAAGATTTTGAAAACAATAACTTTGAAAGTAAGTTTTCATTTTGTGAAAATGAGGAGGATGATGAAGACGGTACATTTCCAACTTTTTTGAGTTTAAATGAATTTGATACGAGATCTGAACAGCCATCAAATTGAAATGGTAAGCTTAAACCATTGTTTGATCTTAACATAGTTTCAAAGGATGAAAAAGGGCTTAAGCAAGTTAGCAGAGTTTAAGCAAGCTGCCTCAGAAGAGTAAGGACTAAAACACCACCTAACGATACACTATTGTCTATTATTATGCTTCAAGAAAAAGCGTCATAAACATATGCCTGGGCATAAAGTTCAATTCTGTGTGTGAAAAGCACAATGAATAGTTCCCACCTGCATGTGCCATTAAGTCTGACAGCATGATCAGTGTTTATCGCTTCACATGAATAAATCCAATCACAAAACGCAAGAAAATGTACTCTACTTTCATTTGGAAGTAGATAAATGACTTTATTATATTTATGGCTTTATAATATGCTGGCAAATTACACCACAAACATGTAACAACACTGTAATACACCAAACATGAAGTGGTTCAAACAAAGGCTTGCACGTTGTAATATTATACAGCTGCTGTAGCTCCTTTCGGTAATCTCAAGGAAAAATTCTACATAAAAGCATAAATGGACTAGAAAGTATTTTTTAATCAGTTACTTTTATATACGTGTCAAATATGATTCCGTGAGAATGAAGTACAATTATTATACACATCCTTATGTAATGTACTTTTTACATTGAAATTAAGATTCAGTGGTTTGGGCGAGTTATCCATGTTGTGTGTATTTGTTCCAGATATCACTAAAAGAAATTCACAGTTGAATTCATAAGTGTCTTTGAAGACTCTTCAGATGATGATGTTGATGAAATTACTACTCTCCTTCAAGATCAAGACATTGATGATGGCGATGATCCACCCTCTGAAACTGCTGAAGACCTGAGTGATTATGATGATGCTCACACAGGTCCTGCACCACAGGGAGTTGAGTATCATTGGAGGAGGAAAAAATTTGATCCAGAAGATGCTGATACGTAAAGCATTTTAATCTTTATATTTTTCAGACCACGTGTCCGTCTGTTTCAGGGGTGGCCAAAGTTGGCCCTTCGACTCCTGGTCTTTGTTCCAACCCTGTTCTAAATTGTTAATCGAACCAATTAAACCTCCATCCAGACCCCGAAGTAGTTCATTATATAATTGTACCTGTTAAACCTGGGGTGGAATTGCCCTCCAGGACTGGGTTGCTCCACCTCTGGTCTATTTGCAGCTACTGCACCACTTCTTGGAATATACTTCTACGTAGGGATTGTGCAAATGATAAGTGTGAGGGCCTACTGGGAGAATGAACACGCTACAGGCCTGAAGCGGATGTCATGGCCAGGATTCGTTTTAAGGAACTGGTGACCATGTTACACTTCACAGATAACGATGAGGTATTTGAAGAAAAAATAATTGAGGCCATGGTTGAAGCAACTAAGACAACATTTTCTACAGGTCACACCTGGAGAATGTAATTCAGTGGATTAAATCATGGTGCCATTCAAAGTCAAAACCATATCAAAATATGACCTTTTTTAAACTACATTTCTTATTCTTTTTTTGTAAAGTATAAACCAACAAGGTGGCCCTGGAGTGCAAAACACAAACAATAAAACATTACCTACAAATCAAATGTGCACAAAAGCAATATTTTGTAGGTGATGAAAATACTTAAAAAAATTGCCTCAAGGAATGAACTGGAGCAATGCTAACCTACCACAACATATTTACATGTTTGTTTTTTTGTTGTTGTTTTTTTCATGTAATGTTTTGTACCACCATGGCCACAAGGGTGTTATTAAGCCAAGTGAATTATTAAACTGAAATCAATTAACAATTGTAAGAGAGCTCATGTTTAAAACACCTGCATAAAGATCTGCATTTCTATTTTGTTTGTTAAACTTTTTGGGAAGAGGGCTCTTTCATCACAAAGCAATTAGGTCATCTTGTCATTTTCTAAAGTGGAGCATTTAGCGAATCCTACCTAGAGTATAAGGTAAAGTAGTACACCAGATAGGAAACCGCATTCACAAAGGGATAGTTATGTCTAATTGCATGCAACAATTACATGCATGCAATGCAGCAATACCTATGGTAGTTTTAGCCAAATGCTTTACTTTTTTTTTTTTTTTTTTTTTTTAATTAATTTAGTCGTCGGCAATTATTTTTACCCCGGTTTTCACCCCAATTTAGCATGCCCAATTATTATCTGTATCCCCGGCTCACCGCTCGCAACCCCCCCGCCGACTCGGGAAACGGAGGCTGGAACATGCGTCCTCCGAAACGTGCTCCTTCCAAGCCGTCATTTTTCGCACTGCAGATCCACAGCAATGCCACCAGACCTATAGTGCCGGAGGACAACACAGATCTGGCGGCTCCGCTGCAGAGCCACAGGCGCCCTATCGGCCACAGGGGTCGCTGATGCGTGGTGAGCCGTGGATTCCCCTGCCGACCTAAGCCCTCCCTACCCGGGCAGCGCTCAGCCAATTGTGCGCCGCCCCCTCGGAACTCTCGGTCACGGTCAGCTGTGACATAGCCTGGATTCGAACCTGCGATCTCCAGGCTATAGGGCACATCCTGCGAGGAGCGCCTTTACTGGATGCGCCACTCGGGAGCCCCTCAAATGCTTTACTTTGAAGGTTCACTAATCACAGATTGTTAAGCAACAGGGATAAAGACAGCATAAAAGCCTCATGGGCAATGGAAATGTAACAGACTGCCAACACTTGGGTTGTTACTGCTATAGTACATTTATTATCACTGACTGTGACAGCAAAAGAGTATTTTTAAGACGCCTTGGGTACAGGGAAATGGCTAAGAGATTAAAATGAGTCTCTAAGCTCAGATGCAGAAACACCTTTCAAATGATTCAAAAGTCTTCTTGCCCTCAGGTATACATTTAAAGTGTTACTAATTATAACACATTTATGAATCCACATAGAATTATGTTTTACTTGGTTATTTACATTCAAACACTGTTGTAATGTACCTTACCAGAAGTTTACGAAAGGAGATGGGTGTATAATGTACAGCTTTATACTTACACTGACTGGAGTTCAGCCTTAAAGCTAAAAACAGTTTCCAGAAGATTAAAAGTCACAGGTGTTTCCTATAATGTGAAACCCCAGTCAATACCTATTTAAATAAAGTTTTTAAAAAATCAGCTGATTCTTAGAACCTGAACAAACCATAGCTCATATGTTTTATTAAACCTTTTTAAAGCATTTGCAAGTTAAATCTGTATTTTTCTTCTGGGTCTTGTCAGCTTTGCATGTAGAAATTTTGAAGTGCTGACTTTCTGAATCGTGTGAACTTGCCACAATGACGAATAGGAAGCCGTATTTTCTGTTATGCAAGGTGGAGACATTGCATGTTTTCTTATCGCCACATGATGGCACTATTTCCTTCAGGGTGGTTGAAGTTCTTTAGCCTTCTGACTCACTAAAACATATTTGAACTGAGTCAGCTGACAGTTCATCTTTTGTATATTTAAAAAGACGGTACTGTACATGAGCTAAGCAATGAGATCAGGACCCTATTTTAGCCATTGAAAATGCTACGTTTTAACAAATGGCAATGGAAGCTGATAAAAAAGCATATATACACAGGATAATTAGAAAGTAAGTATAGTGATGTGGTAAACTTACTTTTGAATCACCCTGTATATCACTGCCACTAAACCCAGAGTTGATGCCTGCCTGCAAAATGTTTTGTTGCACTGAGTACATCCAATTAACTTTTGTATGTCACATTTCAATGTCACATTTAAATAAGGAGACTAATAATAATAATTTGGGAGTGTAAGGTTATTGTAATGAAAATTACAAAACTAATACATCATTTAATTTGGTTTTAAAATTATGGGAAATTGTATTATTTGAAGTATCTACCTGGTTGTTTTATATGCTATTATCTTTATCATTTTTAAATCTTTTTTTTTATATTACCTCATAGAAAAGTGTGTAATGTTTACATTTTACCAAGCTAGTGACTATCAGACTGGCATCATTAATTCTCGTCAAACTTCCACAGACATCCTGAAAAACAGCTGTGGGCCTTGTTAACTCAGACTTCCGAAATAAAAAATGGCCTAATAATTCTACCAACTTCTTAAAATATGATCAATCATTTTAGTTGTATTATCATCGTCTTTGGCATTGGATCATCTTTGCTACAGGTGAAGTGAAATACAAGCCCTATTAAAAATAGAGTCCAGACCAGAGGACACATTTGGAATGTGAGTGGAGACTGTCTTCATATCCATTCTGGGCTTCAGGTGTTGAAGCTTTACATCTTCAGGGGTGGCTGCTGTTACAAGATTGAGCAACTCAACAAGAGCACCTTTCAACACCTGGTGTCTTTACTTGTGACAGACAATCTTTGCAGTAATCCATCAAACAAAAATCCAGCCAAAAAAAGAAAGAAAAATGCCTGTTAACATGTACATATTTGATTGTGTTAAAGCTACTGTTTCAAGGGTGACATCGACGCCTTATTCAACCATGCGTGAATTTTATTTTAACTATGCAGAAATGTCAGGTGGAGAGATCGCGAAGTATCTTCAAGGGTAGATATACTTGATATCTGATTATGCATAAAAGGGATGATGTAATGTAATAAGGGTTGAAGGATCAAATTTTACCAGAGATTATAAAGGCACTAATATTCACTTTCGATTAAATATTGGGGAAAGCCTGGCCTCTACAGTGTTAAACTGATCATGTCATTCATGTTAAAATTGTCCATATTTGCCTCATAAAATGCTTGTTAAGATGATTACATCACATCACTGCTGAAGTCAACATTTTTAGTATTGCTGCTTACACGGCTGTCTGTGTTACTTTGTCATACCTTTAAATTATGAATTCACATTTTAGCGATCATATTTATAACACAATAATGTAACAATATTTAAGTGTGTTTGTAAGCGATTAGGAATTGCACAACACTTTTTGTGAAAAAATAAACATTTCTGATATATTTTACTGTAATAAAGTGTTTTGTTCTTTTACATTATAGAAAAATATACATTTGATTTTTATTTATATGGCATCTAAATTGTTAATGGACAAGAAGCAAGAGGAGACATTATACGACAATGTGAGCAGAAAAAAAAGATGATATGTCTGATGATAAAAGGACAAAACATGGACCTGATTTGAAGGAGATTATATTGACAGTTCACTTTCATATGAAGCATTGCCATCCATTACACTTCACTTGTTCCTAAAAATGAAACTATCTTAGAGACATTACAGTGCACCTGGTCAAATAGGTCTTTTGTAAGCAGGGCACAGCTGTGGAACACCCTAAAACCATCTGTCAACAACAATGGCAAGGGCACCTCAAATAGAATGTACTCTTGCCCCTGACACTCTGGGTGCCAGTGTCACCTTGTGCCAGAACCATCATATTGTTCAGTCTTGTGCAGGCGCAGGACTCACTGTCCCCAGGGGCTCACTGCTGCTTACAGTACAGGGTGACTCATGCAAGTGGGGTTGAAAACCTGGTCATGCCAAGTTGCCGACTTTGACTGGTATCCCACAGGAAGCTGGGCATTGGCCTTTTTCAGCCTTTGGGGTCCTGGTTAGGTTGCAGTGGTGAGAGAAAATGAAAACCTGGCATTTCAAATTAGATCAGCATTGATCAGCAAGAGAAGACTTTAGCATTTCAACATGAAAACAGCGGTATGGAATAATTATCAATATTATGAAGTAATAATTATTTTCTTTAGTGTGGCGGAGAAACTAACTGAAATATTTGAAAAATGAGCATTGCTGCACATGAATTTGAAGGCAGTGTTTGCCATAAATTACACAGTTGATAAATATTAGAAATAATTATCATAACGCGTTTTGCCTTGCACCGATTTACCAAAATGGCAAGTAATGTGTGGGACAGTAGGGATTAACAAAAAAACATAAAAAAACAAGATCAAAGTGCAGCTTCAGATTTGGTAAGTCAGAATCGGGATACAGATGTAGGCGTGCTTCATGCTTTTCAAACACTGGCCCAACTTGCACGGTACATGTTAAGTATAGTGATCAAAGTTTTGTTTTGTTGTGATCCTAGTATTTTCTGTTATGAGGACTTTAATAAACCAAAACCAAAACGTTGGGATTAAGTTAAATGTGAGTTTTCACTTGCATGCTCATCTTTAAAAAAAGGCAGAAGTAAACCACAGATATTACTTTATGAAATTTAAAAATATATAATTATTATTATTTATTTCTTAGCAGACACCCTTATCCAGGGCGACTTATAATTGTTACAATATCACATTATTTTTACATACAATTACATTATTGTTTACACATTATTTTTACATACAATTACCCATTTATATAGTTGGGTTTTTACTGGAGCAATCTAGATAAAGTACCTTGCTCAAGGGTATGGCAGCAGTGTCCCCCACCTGGGATTGGACCCATGACCCTCCAGTCAAGTGTCCAGAGCCCTAACCACTACTCCACACTGCTGCCCTTAGTAGTGGTAGTGCCTGCCACATTAGTAGTGGTAGTACCTGTTACATAATACATTTTAGTATTTTAGCCCCTATTGTGTATTGTTTGACTTAGACCTTTTTGTATCATTTATTCATAGTTGTTTTTTCACAGTTGTTGTTTTTATACCATTTTTTTATAACATCATCCCTTTTTAGGATATCTTGAAACAAAACTCCCATTGGTTATAATTGATCAGTTATTTATTTTATTTTTTTACGGGGTGAGACGCAAATGCGCTCGTTTCTTTATTAAATAAAATATTTAAACAAAAACAAAACACTTTACAAAACAAAACCGCTCATTGGCCAAACCAAACAGACAGATCACAAAACAAAGTGAACAATAAATTGCGATCAGTTATTTTTTAAGGCTTATTTTGTACTTATAAATATATTGTATGTATATATTTTTTAAGTGTTTATTCATTGGCACTCAAATTGTCTCCATTTTTAAAATGTTTACACCCGGTAGTGCGTATGAGTACCTGCACTTTTTTGTTGAGAATTTCACCCCTGACAGGTATACAAACTTTCACTATTGGTCCTCAAACTTTAAACAGTACCAATATAGGAAGACAAATCCACTCAATGCCTATGTAACACTAACATTTTAAATAATGCATTCCTTAATTAACCTGTGTCTTGAAGGGATTAGAGTGTTGGTCATGTTCATTGTGGCCAGCTATGCCCCACTTTAGTGAGTCGTTATTGATATTTTTTTAAGTCAAGAATTTTAAAAAATCAAAAAGGAGCAGCATGTTTTTACTTAAAGGAGAAACACATTGTTCAGCGAAACTCATGAGCAAGCACAGTTAGTCACCAGTAGTTGAAGAAACACAGTTTCAGATAACATTATTATTATTATTATTTATTTCTTAGCAGACGCCCTTATCCAGGGCGACTTACAATTGTTACAAGATATCACATTATACATTATTTCACATTATACAGATATCACATTATTTTTACATACAATTACCCATTTATACAGTTGGGTTTTTACTGGAGCAATCTAGGTAAAGTACCTTGCTCAAGGGTACAACAGCAGTGTCCCCCACTGGGGATTGAACCCACAACCCTCCGGTTGGCAGACCCAACTTGTATTCAATGTAGGTATAATTTAAAGGGAAAAATCAATATCTGTATGTTATTCTAAGTGATTAACTAGTTTCAGCTTGTTCTGTTTTTTTGTAGGAAATGCAATGAACCAAAAAAAAAAAATCTATATTCAGTGCCTAGTTACTGCGTTACATTCTGTACACGGCAACATAGGAATATATTATACCTTTACTTTAGGTTCATATGTTAAGAATCTTAAACCTGGCTGTATATAGACAGAAAGGGAACAACAGCATTATAAAAAAAGATGTAAACGCAAGGGACACGCAACCTGTGGCCCGTTTATCATCTGATTGAGGCCCAGTGTATTAATTTCACTGATGAATATATCATACATACTTTTTTAATCTTGACTTGCTTTTTCTCATTTTTCGTATAAAAAGCAGCACACCGTTTTAATTCATACTGCGGAGGGTATGCTTCTCATCAACTTAAGTCTCCAACTAATTTCATGAGTCTTCCTCTCCTTTCTCAAATGCACCAACAGCACACAAACCTGCTGCATTGAAAGGACCCATTCCCAACATAGGAGGCTTATTGCTAGAGAGTGATGTCACTGCCCTGTGCCTTTTGCTGTGCTGCCTGCTACAACTGAACAACTAATGGAACCATAATGGTGTTAATAAAAAAAAATACTACAAAATCCTACATAGTTTAAATACATAAAATAATATATACTGTACCTTTTTTTTACTATCTTGAGTAAAAAATATTGTGTTATTTATTTTTTATTAAAATGTACAACGTTTTATATATTCAACATTCTAATGTCTCTATAAAAGCTTGACACGTAAAGGTATCAATATAATTATTAACCTTTGACATGTCTCTTGCTGCCACCCACTAAACGTAATAAAAAATGTGGCACATGACTGATGCCATTAATAAACCTATATTACTAATGCCCCTTCTTCCAATTCAATATACAATACTCAATGTTCTAAATTAACTGCTGAGGAGTTCTTGAAAACATTTCCTTACTTGGGACTGAGTAAACATACACAGCCCTTGTTCTAATCGAGATAAAGTGAGCAATATAGACAGCAAATACAATTTCAATCATGCCTCAACTAATTCTCATTTGTCTTGCTAAGCCAGAAATTAGCATATATTTGATACTGCTCAAGGACAAGGGTTTCTGGCAGCAGAAATGGTGTAAAGAGACATATTCTAAACAATATCGTATTGCATTTGTTATTGATATGTATCAGAGTTCCTTGCTATAAACATTGTGCATGTAAGTTCTCCTGCACATTTGTGTGGGTCTGGTGTGTCCAATTGTGTTAAATTGTCGCTGTTAGTGTTTTACAAATTAATTGATTTTTTATAATTAGTAAAATTCATTGTTGGGTAAACAGCTTTGTCTCGTAAACAAGTTTGACCCTGCTCATTGAATAGCTTGATTATTTGCACTTGGGTCTGTTAAGTTCATTCAACAAAGCACCATTCTAATGTTACTTTTAAACCATTTTAACAGAATTAAAACCCAACCTTTTTAGAAAAATATTATTTGAATAATAGACCATAATAACACACTCTCTTTCTGTTTTCATTGATAGTGTAATTACATTGTAACTACTTAGTATTTGAAACCCCAAACCTATCGTGAAATCACCATGTATTTTTCATGAATTGAAACTGGATCTCAACTATGACGTTATCATCATTAGTTGATGTTTTTTTTACATACATTCAGGAAACCATGTTTACATTGGTGGATTGTTATTAATGAAACCTAAAACCAAGCATTGCCCAGTATTGTAGTACATGTTCCTTTATCTCCTGGTGTGCAAAATCCAGTTGTTTTCAAATAAATAACTAATGCATGAACTGAAAAGTGTTGACAACCATGTAAATGTAATATATGTTAATTTTGTAGCTTGTATTCACATGTACAACTTGCTACCTATTTACTATTTTTATTATTAAAGCTGAAATATTTATGAATACATAATAACATTCTGACACCTTGATAATAAGCTGCCATCTTTGAATACCATGGTATGTTATTTTCTGTAGAGCAAACCAATGAAGCATTTGCAGCAAAGATTATGAGGAAACAAATGTAAGTACAGTACAATTTTGATTTATTAACAGGTAACTAGCTTACTAACATGCTAATAAAGTCCCCTTTTTGTTAATAGTTCGTTCAGATATAGTAACCAATTTACATTAAATAAATGCATAAATAAATACAATTAGCAAAAACGATTTAGTTAATCGTATTATTGAAATGTATAGTAATCAATGTAGGGATTAGCAAATGAGATCATGGTTTATTTTATTAGACATTTTTTATTAGCTTATAAATAGGTTAATATATATTTAACGTAGAATAGCAACAATGATAATGCGTTAATAAGTTAGTTGGAAACTGTCAATAAACTAGAAAAGTGCCCCTTAAAATAAAGCATGACCAAACAGTCTTTAAACTCATACTGTGCCAGGCAGGGCCACCTTAGATTTAGGTCTGCAACCCCGTTCACATTTGTGTTTTTAAGGCACCTTTGTGGGTTCACGTACGTGAAAAGCAGGCCTAAAATGTGGCAAATTGCTGCACTTAGAATGGAAGAGCTACTGGAATATACAGTAATCCTTGATTTGTAGCAGATGTTTCTTATTAATATATTTCTTTCAAAGCAGCACAGTAGCAAATGTATGTTATATATTTAAAAAAAGCATATATTATTGACTATTTTTACTTAATGTTATGATGTGTAACAGGGTGATGGTCCGAGCTTAACCCCACCCACAATCACATTATTCTCTCAAGAACACAGAGGTATTTAGAACACAGGAAACAGCAACTTGCTAGTGTTGACAGGTATAAATATTTATTTTCATAACAGATACTTCACTCAGATTGCAAATGACTATAAGGTTGTACATATAATTGACATTCACAAGACAAGCTCACGACTGACCACCTAATAATAGTACTACTGCTCCCTCCTAAGGAAAGACACGGCATTAAATACATTACCCAAGTTTCTTCTCGTTTTATATGTATTTGTTTAACCTGCATGAATACTGTCTTTGTTTCCAAACATATCGTTAAAGTATTCTATTGTTTACTCGTTATTATTATTGCTCGTTACTATACACCGTCAAATACACTTTGCTCAACAACATGCACGATACATAATAAACCACTGCTCTATCGCCAGTAGAATAACATTAACAATAATAATCACAATAACAGGCATTGAAATATTACAGTGAGGGAATCACCCTCACATGGTGCAACAACAATCTTAATATGTGTGGACAAGAACAGTATTGTTTTATGTGTGTAAATGCAAGCAGCTAAAGAAATGATCGGCAGTTTAATGTAAAGACGCACACTTCTGTAGCTATGTATATCGTTGCGTGCACAATATGCAATGTTAGCTGAATATGCCAAGTCGGCAGCATTATTGATCATTATTGAGATCCACAATCTTGCAGTTTTTATATGTATTGCTCAGTTAGTAAATAACAGGAAGAAAGAGTAATTGTGACAAGTTAAGCATAATTATGAATGCACTGGAGCTTGTATATTATGTGAAAGAAACAACATGAACGTTAGCCTGCTAGATTTTTTTTATTTAATATTTTTATAATTAAAGTTGTATGATGTAGAAATAATTACCATTCAATATTGATCCACTGCCATCTTGGCTAGCAGAGCATTCAGATTTCTATTTACCTTTCGCGTGTGTGAGAGTATGGGAGTGTCTACTGAGCTATGGAACCACATTGGTCATGTGATACGAAAAGGCCGGTCCTAGTCTGCTTTGCGTTCATACATATGTAAAGGATGGCCCTGGTCTCGGATTGCAGGCCCTGGGCCACATCGAAACGGTGTGCTGCACAGATAAACTAACGATTATTAAATTGTGACAACAAATGGAATGTTTGTATTTTTGCAAGAAAGTTTGATTAAACAAACTGAATATTTATTATATTAATCCTATACTGTATGTTACATTGCTACAATGCCTATCGTGAGGTCAGCACTATGTTGTGGTATATAACAAAACGTAAGCCTGTTATTATAAAGAAAATGCTATTATTATTCTTGTCACAGTTAAAAAAAAAAGATCACGGAAAACATTGGCAAAAGCTATTTATGCCAAATTGGCAGCTGCCATCTTGCATTCTTCTCATGTAACACAACTGAACTGATATGAACCCGCCTGGAGCTGTAATTGTGACTAAGGTCTCAAAACAAGTCTGCAGCTCACTGATGGTTCTGGTGCACAGATGTAATGATGGTGGTGAGGAGATTAATAGGCACCTTTCATTTAAAACGGTGAGGCAGCAGGGCTCGGGATCTGAATTTCAAGTGCTGGACTGCTACAAATTCCAAGTAGAAGGACAACTTTGGCTTGTGAAAATAAATTGGTTGACCTCAAGGTTAGGTTGCAGATGTTCAGCAACATGACTTATTTTGACCTCTTAAAATTCCATGTGCAGCAAATGGGTTTAAATGTAAAATGAAATGAGCAAACAAGCAGCTGCAATACTGGGCAAAAGTAACTATTATAAACCATAATACTGTCTCTGTTTGTGGGACACAACATTACGATGCAATTGGATATTAGGGTCTTTTGCTTGCGGTAGCAATGCAGCTTGGAATAATTACATCCACAGTTGAGTAAACACAGTACTTCAAAACGAAATCTTCAAGAGATGCTGTGATGATGCAGTGATCTGGAATGCACACTTCCCATGAGATTCCCTTTGTGTGCAATGGCAGTGAAAGGACTAAATAACTACAGACAGGATGATAGCAGAGAATGGTTAATGTCTTCAAAGTGGCAGTAAAAAGATACTTTAGGTGAAATTCTTTTTGAAGTTTTGTTGATACAGCAGGAGGAACTAGACCCACATGATGTTGACCTGTGACACTACATGCCATATTTAGTAACAAGGGCAAGGGCAAAGGCAAATATAAAAAACAAAAGAAAAAAAAAGAAAAAAAACGTTTTAACAGTATAACTCAATAATGTACCTATTCCTTTGTACTTGTTTTTATTGTTAAATATACCTTTCAAAGGATCAGCACAAAATAGAGCATTTAATATGTTATGCTAAATGGTACTGACAATACAGTACATACTATTGCAATTGTTTGGTTGTCAATATTGGTATCTACTTTTATTGATTTGATATATATATATATATATATATATATATATATATATATATATATATAGACACACAGTACTGTGCAAAAGTTTTAGGCAGGTGTGAAAAAATGCTGTAAAGTAAGAATGCTTTCAAAAATAGACATGTTAATAGTTTATATTTATCAATTAACAAAATGCAAAGTGAGTGAACAGAAGAAAAATCTACATCAAATCAATATTTGGTGTGACCACCCTTTGCCTTCAAAACAGCATCAATTCTTCTAGGTACACTTGCACACAGTTTTTGAAGGAACTCGGCAGGTAGGTTGGCCCAAACATCTTGGAGAACTAACCACAGTTCTTCTGTGGATTTAGGCAGCCTCAGTTGCTTCTCTCTCTTCATGTAATCCCAGACAGACTCGATGATGTTGAGATCAGGGCTCTGTGGGGGCCATACCATCACTTCCAGGACTCCTTGTTCTTCTTTACGCTGAAGATAGTTCTTAATGACTTTCGCTGTATGTTTGGGGTCGTTGTCATGCTGCAGAATAAATTTGGGGCCAATCAGATGCCTCCCTGATGGTATTGCATGATGGATAAGTATCTGCCTGTACTTCTCAGCATTGAGGAGACCATTAATTCTGACCAAATCCCCAACTCCATTTGCAGAAATGCAGCCCCAAACTTGCAAGGAACCTCCACCATGCTTCACTGTTGCCTGCAGACACTCATTCGTGTACCGCTCTCCAGCCCTTCGGCGAACAAACTGCCTTCTGCTACAGCCAAATATTTCAAATTTTGACTCATCAGTCCAGAGCACCTGCTGCCATTTTTCTGCACCCCAGTTCCTGTGTTTTCGTGCATAGTTGAGTCGCTTGGCCTTGTTTCCACGTCGGAGGTATGGCTTTTTGGCCGCAAGTCTTCCATGAAGGCCACTTCTGACCAGACTTCTCCGGACAGTAGATGGGTGTACCAGGGTCCCACTGTTTTCTGCCAATTCTGAGCTGATGGCACTGCTGGACATCTTCCGATTGTGAAGGGAAGTAAGCATGATGTGTCTTTCATCTGCTGCAGTAAGTTTCCTTGGCCGACCACTGCGTCTACGGTCCTCAGCGTTGCCCGTTTCTTTGTGCTTCTTCAAAATAGCTTGGACAGCACATCTGGAAACCCCTGTCTGCCTTGAAATTTCTGCCTGGGAGAGACCTTGCTGATGCAGTATAACTACCTTGTGTCTTGTTGCTGTGCTCAGTCTTGCCATGGTGTATGACTTTTAACAGTAAACTGTCTTAAGCAACCTCACCTTGTTAGCTGAGTTTGGCTGTTCCTCACCCAGTTTTATTCCTCCTACATGGCTGTTTCTGTTTCAGTTAATGATTGTGTTTCAATCTACATATTGAATTGATGATCATTAGCACCTGTCTGGTATAATTGTTTAATCATACACCTGACTATATGCCTACAAAATCCCTGACTTTGTGCAAGTGTACCTAGAAGAATTGATGCTGTTTTGAAGGCAAAGGGTGGTCACACCAAATATGGATTTGATTTAGATTTGTCTTCTGTTCACTCACTTTGCATTTAGTTAATTGATAAATATAATCTATTAACATGTCTATTTTTGAAAGCATTCTTACTTTACAGCATTTTTTCACACCTGCCTAAAACTTTTGCACAGTACTGTATATATATGTATTGTAATTTAACAACATGCATAACTTGTGAATGTGAATGTTTTAATGTTTTTTGATTGTGAAGACCTAAAGTAATGTTAAAAAAATGTCATAACTGTAACATATTCTGAAGTACTACGGTTTGGTGACAAGTAATCTGGATACCAGTATTGCATTAAGTGCTTCCCTAAGGAGCCACTCACTGGCTGTATTCTTGGTTAGAAGATAAAGTTCTCTTGACGTACATTTACTTTGGGCATGTCAAATTCACACTGCCCTCTATAGCGGGTCCATGCCTCAACCCCACACACTTTTCAGTGTTTGGCTAGTATTTACAGTGACAATAAACACTGGTAGTTTATTGTCACCGGGAGGATGATTGCAGGTATAAATAAAGCATGTGTAAGGGAGGCACAGAGAGAATTCAAAACCCGCAATGGCTTAGAAGACTTCTATCAAATAATGTAGGTGATTCATATTTAAAAAAAAAGAGTTACAGTACTATGCATTGTATTGATGACAGCTGTAGACATTAATCTGCAGTAACATGTATAATATGTATGATTCCTTAACAACCAACAAATTATCATGGGGTCAGTTGAGGTTGATACTGTATTAATGCATTACTAACTGCATTTCAGATATCCAAGCAGTTTTGCACTTTGAGGTTATAACACTATAGGATTTTTTTTTCAAAGGTTTTTAAATATTTAAATAAAATGCCATTACTGTGGAAACTGAGACTTGATTTGACTAAATGTATATATATGTTTTATTTCATTGTGCAGTGTTATGAGGTATAAGAGGCTGTGTGGTCCAGTGGTTAAAGAAAAGGGCTTGTAACCAGGAGGTCCCTTGTTCAAATCCCACCTCAGCCACTGACTCATTGTGTGACCGTGAGCAAGTCACTTAACCTCCTTGTGCTCTGTCTTTCAGGTGAGACGTAAGTTGCTTTGGATAAAGGCATGTGATAAATAAACAAATAATAATAAAACAAAATAGCCATCTGCCTTGTGAATGTCATCCAGCTTTTTCAACTAATCGCCTACCCTAACCACAACACTGAACAGCACATTTCTGTAGTGCTTGACTACATTTTAAAAAAAGACCAGCTTTTTATCAACAAGTATAATTTGAGACATACCTCTGAATGCAATACTTCCATATCAAAAGGAGCCGGAGGCCGACATGTTGATTTTATCCAAGAGTTTACTATTATTGTTATGGATTATAATATGTTAACTACCCAATCAGGCAAGACTGTGGGAACCCTCAGTTACTGCCCAGAACTTAGAAGGAACGCAAATAAGTAATATTTATTTTATTTAAGTAAGGACGTATCAATACCCCGATGTTTAATAATGTGCCTGGGCCTAGATTAAATACAACCCTTCAGTGTGTGTGTTATAGTGCTTCCATATAATGGTAAAAACTTGCTATGACCTTAGGGTTTTAGTTTTCCCGTTACAGGTGTTTGTTTTAGGCCTGACCGATAAGCGCCCCATAGTGAGGTGGTCTTTAAAATACTGTACCGCTATAAATAAAATTGTCTGATTTGTGTAATGGATTTGCAGATGATGGTATAGCATTTGACAAATAAGTTATTATTTCCATTATAAATAAATATATGTATTGGAACCAAATGCTTTATTAAAGCATTGTAAGTTTGGGATATTAGCAGTGTACTAGGAGACAGACACTGCATTGGATTGTGCAGAAATAAACTATGGAAAAGCAATAATATGGTCACATGAGGTAAACAGAAAGAGTAAAGTAACTAACTTGCACTCAAGACAACATTTTTCATACAGTTCTTTTTGTGTTAGCAATTTTTTAAACTGTAGTCAATTTGCTGCATTTTATTTTTACTAACTCAGATCTTCATCCCTAAGTACTATTTTTGCCAGATTTCCATTCTGAAGCAGCTTAGTGCAGTGGTGGTAGAACCCAATCTATCCAAGCCTGAACTGTCCTGAAGGGTAATATTTTAAGAGGTATTTGAGCATGAGATGTATTCCTGTTTGTAAGCTAATTATTTTTAAACAAACATACACAAAAGACCCAATTTAATTAGAAGCACGTGTGGATTTATTTCCATCCTGATCCATCATTGAAAGCAATATTAAAATGGATCTACTGCTACATTTGGTCTGTTTAAAATGTAATACAATTTTATTTTAATTGAAATTCAGAAGAGGAACACAGCAGACTCTGAAAGCCCATTGAATTATTAGGGCAGCATACTGCGAGAAAGGTCTGATCAGTGGACCTCCCTTTGGGTTTATTTACTCTCTCTGCAGAGGAGCAATGCATGCACTGTTTAGATGGAAGCTATTTCTTTAATAATAACAAGTTCAGATTCAGTAGTTATTTGAAATAAAATGTGTATGTGTGTGTGGGAGGGGGGGGGGGGAGGTGTTGGGGTTCTCATGTTGGGGGGGGGGGGGGTAATTGTTTTTTGTCCACATATTCTGCTTTACAGTATATAATTAATTACTGCTGCTACCCTCCCTTGAGAACAATTGTAAATTAAACTGAAGGCTCAACTGAGTTAACTTTTTGCAATAGATAAACAAATAATTAGAAGAACATGAGGGTCTAATTTGTTGTTGCATTGGGTATTCTGCCTCTTTATTTCACTGAGGTGATTGAAAGACGAAAGAATAGACAAGGTGAACCTGAAATATGGGATTTATTGACTTGCAAACCATTTTGACAACACCTAGAACACATACAAAACTATGGTACAATGCCGTTAGTTATTAAAACAGTAAATCCCAGTATATGAAGAGGCAAAAGGGACAGAGTCACAAACCATGACTATACTAATTAGCCAAAGTTATATTCTCTAGGGCTGAAATGAGAGATTTTTTCCCAGAGAGGTAAGTTCATTAAATTCTCCCTTGGGTTTCCATACAATAGAAGAAAGCTGATTGTATACATGCTTTCAGTTTTTTTTTTTTTTTTTTGCTTTAAATTACTTTTGCCTTATTATTTCCAAAGGGGGTACTATGAATCAATTTGGCATTGCTAGTGACAGTTGTGTTTAACACATTAAAGGTGGAGGTGACAAAGGTGGTATGCACAACATAAAATTGATTACCAATGCCACTGGAGCAAACATATTTTAATCGGCTGCATCTTTAAAATTCAATAATACTAAAACAGTTGGCTGATTCCCAATGATGCTGGTACATTTATTTCAGAGAAACAGTGATGCCCGGAAGGAAAAGTGATAAAGAAAAAGGAAGGGAGAGCATGCTGAGATTAAAATGTTTGATCTCTGAGTATAAGGTTTTATACTCAGTAAGGGATTTGCAACCATTAATCTCTGTACCCTGGTGCCATGACAACTCATGTGACCTTGTTCTCATTGGGAATCTTCATTTTTTACTTTTTTAATTCGTTTTGTTAAGATAATATAATTAGGGCCCGGACCAAATCAAAATTTTGACAACCCGATAATCGCACTTAACAAAACTGTATTTAATAGCGTTTTCTCTTTTTTTGTAAGTATCTTATTTCTTCTGCTCATAAAAAGAAAACACTATTAAATACAGTTTTGTTAAGTACGATTAGCGGGTTGTCAAAGTTTTGATTTGGTCCCAGTCTAAATCTACTAATCGCTACTAATTATTTTATTTTATTTATTTATTTATTTATTTTTACATTTAAAGCACATGTATTCTGTATGTTGTGAAGTTACATCACATATGACTTAAACACAAAGGAAAGCCATATTGTCCACTGTATTTGCAGTCCCAGGTGCTCCTGGATCTGTCACAGGCCACGTATGCTCAACAGAATTGCAAGCATACTTGAGATTGTTTTTCTAACATTTATGCAGCAGTGCTTAATTTCATTTTTATTTATCTATGTATCACTTTGTAATATTATATGTAATATTATATATATATATATATATATATATATATATATATATATATATATATATATATATATATATATATATAGTAATAACTGTTCATAATAATAATAATGATTTATAGACATAAACATTTTTGGCCTTATTTAAAAAAAAAAAAAAACAGTGGTCAATAACTTGACTGTTGCTAATGTCGTACCAAGTTGATCTTTGCAAGTTTATGTTATTGATGTGTGTGTTTTCTTCTATCATTAACTCTGCCTTACCTCTCATCGATTTTGATGAAGAGACTGTGATAGATAAAAAGGGGGAGGGTTGATGCTCTTGCCAGAATAGACCACACGCTCTAACAGTTTTGAAGCGTGTTGCTTTCATAGGTGTTATCAACACTATTTAATTAAAGGACACCTGCAGCACAACAAAAATAGCGATATGCTTAAAATGCAGGTTTGTTCCATAATACATTAGTTTTCCTCCAGCATTTTTGCTCCACCTTCCAATAAATCAGTTGCCACAGCATTGTGCATGCAAATCTGCACCTTCTAAAATACTTATTTTACAAGAAGCAGTTCCACTGAGGCCTTGCCCTCTAGTAATGTGCTGTTGACGGGTCCATACTGTGTAGCTGCATTACTTCAAACAGAAGTGTGATTTTATCCCTTTAACATGCAGTGTCCTATTGCTTTTACGTTTACATATAAATTCTTGTCATAGGTATGTCCTGAAGCCTGTTGTGACTGCAATACCTTTGTTTGTAGAGGGTAACGATGCACTAATGTAGGTATAAAATAAACGTATTCTTCATTCAAGAACTACTTGGTGAACTACAATGAGCTATATTGTGCTTTTAGTCTTGGTTCATGATACAAATGACACATAATTACCTCGATCACAATATGTCATGTGAAGAAAGTGTCACAATTCATTGATATATAATAAATCGTTACACCCATATTTGTTTGTCAATGGCACAAGTCTAAAACCCATATATTCCTGGGTGTCTGATGATTTAATAAGCAATATGTCAGCTACTGTACAACCTCTGTTACATTTTTTAAAATATATACTTAATGTTTGGTGTTTATTTTTTCTAAGGGTACAAAACTGAGAATGTCTCAATGCATTCAACATTTACAACAATAGCTTTTTTTTGTATACAATAAAGCATAATGTATTATGTTTTACCTGGTAACTGTCTATGCTACACTATAAGAAATGGCATAACTCACTTGGTCAGGCCTGGAAGTGGATGGTATTGGGTCTACATTTTAGCCTTTTAGTGCCCTGCCCCATCAGCTGAGATTAATTCCTAAATGGATGAAGGTGCTGTGCTTGCAGAATCAAACCTGCTGTGAGCCAGACTATCTGATTCCATTTCATTCTGTCTCTTCCTCCAGTGAGACTTATTTGGTTTTTAATCAGTTGGAAAGATTTACTGCTAAGCAGGCCAAATACCTTGTTGAGCTTTTCCTCCTTGTCATCAGCTGGACAGCCTGACTGACTCTGAACAGCCTCACAAGAATAAATTAGTACTTTGTGCCATGATTATAGAAGTTAGCTCTTCAGCTTTTGTTCTCCAACATCTGCAAAGCTAGGCAAGTAAAACTGTTCTAAATCAAAATTACCATTTTAATTGGCACTTTAGTCTCTGCCATTAATTACCAACCATATTAGACGAATGAACAGTAGAGCACATTAAGCCTTTATCTGTTTATGATATTCTGCAATTAATTTAATATGTGTCATTGACATTGATAAAGTAGGTAATAGTATATACTAAATGTCCTACACACTGGGGGAAAGGGTTATATATTAAATTAAGAAAATACTATTAAGTACTTAAGGAATTCAATTATAAGCACACCTTTCATTTCACACCTGTGTAAGTTTTAAACAAGTTAAACAAGATGTTTTACGGCTGAATTTCAGAGTAGTTGAAACTAGCCATCCTTGTTCCTTATAGCATGCCTTGAATAATATTTTGCTGGTACTCTGTATTTATCATTTGCTTCCTCTTTAAGGTGATACAGGTGGAATGTTTTATTGCTGTATGCCTAGTAGAAACCTTAATATGTTAAATGCATTTCATAAATATGTAACCATAATATCTATTTATTAAATGTTTTCTGGTAAAACTAAGTATATTGCAATAACCTGTTTTGTATTCTCATTCGTGCTCATGTAGAAAATAGAGTATTTTTCTCTCACTGTATTGATTTGTTTTCCTCTAGTCATATACAGTGCATTTTTTTTTCATTTTGTCCATGCAGTTTCATAGAATACAAACGTCTGGGACATTCCAGTATTATTATTATTATTATTCATTTCTTAGCAGACGCCCTTATCCAGGGCGACTTACAATTGTTACAAGATATCACATTATACATTATTTCACATTATACAGTTATCACATTATTTTTACATACAATTACCCATTTATACAGTTGGGTTTTTACTGGAGCAATCTAGGTAAAGTACCTTGCTCAAGGGTACAACAGCAGTGTCCCCCACTGGGGATTGAACCCACGACCCTCCGGTCAAGAGTCCAGTGCCCTAACCACTACTCCACACTGCTGCCCTATAATTAGTACCTACCACTGTCAGACTTGGCCTTCCTGATTTTGCTCATTGTTTTCATAAATTCAAGGAGGGTATTCTTCATCAGGTATTCCAGACATGCACCTAATTATGTGTGGACTGACATCT
This sequence comes from Acipenser ruthenus, assembly GCF_902713425.1. Taxonomy (NCBI): domain Eukaryota; kingdom Metazoa; phylum Chordata; class Actinopteri; order Acipenseriformes; family Acipenseridae; genus Acipenser; species Acipenser ruthenus. Next base: position 25,517,861 of record NC_081206.1, read on the forward strand.
GCCTAAAATAAATGTATGGTCATTTTGATATGTATAAATGTATTTGAAGCACTGCTTCCCCTTAATAACTGCTTCTATATATTTTACCTTGTCCTTCCTTTTGGAAATTGTTTTTCATAGCATAGTTACTTGTGCTGTAATGGATGTTAAGATGGAGATTTAGGCTGCTCTTAAAGAAATCACTGGTGCAAAAATCTCTTGTGATTTGTACAATACCATCCAAGTTAAAAATCATGTGTTTTGCATTTTCTCATGTATTGTTTACAGTCTAATCGTTTATCTTTTTTGGGGGTTTCACATTTTAAATAATTAATACAATGGCAAACATTGTGTCATTTATTAGGAAACATTAGTTCTAACTGCATGATATCACAGCATTCTAGTATTCTTTAAATACTTTTTTATACTGGGAGAAATAGCAACAGAAAGCAAAATGGGTGCCACAGTTGTTGAAAGCATTTGTATTACAGGTTCCCATAACAGCTACCATAGTGATTTATTTTTTTATGTGTTTATTTTTTTGATAATGATAACATGCTTATGCAGGTTATCATTCATTCTTTTAAGTAGCTGCTTCCTGTTGTAAAGAGATGAATGTCTGATTATAGAAGCATTTACTATATATTCAATATAGCGTATGCAAATGTTTTAGGCCCACCACAGACCAGATATAGAGGTTTCTGCCTGAAATATAGTTTACTGTGAATTTTATACCACAAATGAGGAGGAATGAGCAAATAAAATCCTGAGATATGCTCTTTCAATTATAAAGTAATTCCTCTTGAGTGGCATATATTCAATAGGGCATGATATTCCAGGCAGTAACCCTTTTCTCACACATTTTTAGTTCATTGTATTATTTATAAAGGACTATTTTGCATTCCTCTGCAGCATTTCTCAGAAAGATGTCTGTGGCTGCTAACTTGGAAGATGTCACAAGATTGCACACTGTTGCTAAGGCTCTGGTGCTTTCTCACAAACTCTATTATTATAACTTTTTTCTCAGGTAGCATTTATTTATGCATGCATGTTGTTATTATACAATAAATGACCTCAGCTGTCAAATGTTGTTAAAGTTTGACAACTGTGTTCTATCTTCCAGACCAAAAAATTATAACTGTGTGTTGACTTTAACATATGGCTCATCAGATTTCCCGGAAATCTAAGCACAATGTCATATATTATTTATTATATGCTATTAGAAAACTTGTTCCAGTCTTCTTTATAAATTATTGAAGACTAGTTGTATGACTAACGGTCAGCAGTTTGCCACGAATGGGAATGATGAAATATCCCTTAATGCTTTTCTAGTTCCTGATTTTCACTTGATTATGTGTAAATAAATCTGTGTTGGCTTGATTATTGAATTGCTGGCTTAAGTATTCAGGTGTCTAATCTTTCATACATTTTAAATGAAAGTATTTGTGGTAACACAATACCAACTGAAAATATTGGATCTTGTCATTCACAGAGATACCTAATGTGAGAGGATATGCATTTATGCTTTCATTAAGGTTCTTCCTTTCATTTTAGCTGGAAATATGTGATTTAAATATGTATGCAATAAATTAGTAAACTCAGTCATTCACTTCGTTTATATTTTGTTTTAGAATTTATATTTTCCTATTTTTAGTGTGGTGGTGGTTCTAGGGAAAATAAAACAAAATGAGGGCTTCAAGTACATTTTAGGGGGCTTTAGGACCGGGGGTGGGGGGGGGGGGGCTACATGAGAGGGTGGCTGCCCTTGTAAGTGTGGGTTGCTATCAGTTCTTACCAACCATCTTGGTAAGGTCAGCAACCGTGATTGGTAGACAAAGGGTTTGTACCTGTGGGTCATTAACAACCTATCAAGCACTAGAAACCAACCTAGCATGATTATAAAAAGCAGGCCTAGGGAAGAGAGACACTGAATGGGGATTATAGGACATCTTGACAGAGGATAGTTATTTAAGGAACAGTAATCCCTGCCAATGTCTGTTTCTATGAGCAGTGGTCAGAATGTTTGTAAACAGAGGAAGCTTTTACACATCCAAATTAAACACCAGTTAGACGTGTGTGATAACTGAAGGAGGACAGAGTAGATGAACCGGACATCTCCAATATGTCACAAATGACAGCTTTTCAACATCTTTAGTGTTGATGCCGAGAATGCTTTCTTTGATGTAAAACAGGGTGTTGTAAACCAATTAGGTTTGTTACCCTTTATTTTATCTTTAAAAGTGTTTGTAATAAGTGTCTCTTCCCTTTATTATCTACTGAATTGTTTTTGACAAAAACTTGACAAAAATGAATCTGAAATTTAAATAATAAAAACAAAATTAGCTATTTTCTTTATCTTTAATTAGCTTCTTTGATCCCCAGGGATTTAATTCATATAGCTGCGTATTATTTGTGTGTTTCATTAGTTGGCTCTCAGTTTAGTTATCTTTTTTGCTAATTGGCTAAGCTTGTTTCTTTTTTAATTACAAGCTTGTACAATGACAACATTGCCTTCTTATTCACCAATTATTTTCTTTGTATCTCAATGAACATTTTTATATTCGCTTTTCTATCAGACTAAAAAAAAGTCTTAAACTCTTTTTTTTTGTCTCTGTGTTTTACTGTTCTTACACTTACATGATTACTTTTTTAATGCACGCTGCATTCAGTTTACAGTATACTGAACACAAATGATAATGGAAATAAAGCAAGGAATACAAACCGAACACAAACGCTATTACCATATTCAGCAATCTCAAGAGGACTCTGCAGAATACCACAGCAATTCCCCACACAGCTCAGGAGAACTGAATGTTCAGTGGGAGTCATCCAATCCCACAACCGAACCAGCTTCCTTTTTTACACCTAGGAACTCGAGAGCGGATGTCAGTGAGCTACCGAACCCTGGAGTACAAAGGCCAGTCCTGCAGGTGTCCGCTTTTGAGACCACTGGGCACCTGGCCAGGCCAGCAGGGTTTGCTGTAGCATGATGCGGAGAAACCTCTATTATTTTGTTACATTTTTGTTGCAGCATAGAAAAAAGAAAGATCCCAGATTATTCTGTATAATGCACACAAAATAAAAATGTAATGAGAAAAATAGGAGTGGGTGGTAGGGTGGAACTGTTTCTCCCCTTCGGGGTCTGGTTTCCATTCTAGCCCACACAAAAGCTACTAGAATAATTTGTATAAGGCATGAAAAATATTAATTTAAGCATTTTAAAGAGAAACCACACAAAGCACAATATAGTAAAAATACTGATTTCTAAATGTCACTTTTCTGGTGTAATTATTAAGAGACAACCAAAATATACACATCTTGCATCTGTTCATAAAGGATTTAGTTTTCCCAAATATGTATGCAGTATGTGTTGTTGGTCTAATTTACAGGTTTCACTTTTTTATAATACATGGATACCCTTGCGATGCTAATATTAAAGAAGACGAGGTTCAGCAGTACAGTTGGGTTTTTTTTCAGTGCTGTACAGACGTTCTATGTTGTTATCCGTTAGAGTTTCAGCTTTATTTGGATGATTGCCTTTACCTTGTTTTAATTTCCCGTTCCTCTCCAGTTTCTCTGAGATACGAATGTACCAGCTTTACATCATTTTTTTTTTAGCATATTCTCATTTTGTTGATCATTAATGAACATTTCTGTACTGTGGGTGTTGTCGAGTGATTGAAAATGAGACATTTTGTGTTTGAAGTGATGGTCTCGAGGAGTCGAATAGGTCAAAGTTCAAGTATATTTTCCTCTAGATGAATTATCACTTTTTGACGTCACTACTGCGGTATATGCCTTTTTTTCAATGGCCCAGGATGCAAATATAGCCTTCCTCCATGTATTATATCATAATCATCATCATCATCATCTTCAGCCTTTTTCAATCCACTGCAGGATGAAGGCCTCCCCAAGATTCTTCCACAAAAGCTTGTCTGCTGCGTCTCTCATCCATGTTGCTCCGGTGTGTTTACTAATTTCATCTCGCCATCTTCCTGGACGTCTTCTTCTTGGTTGTTTTATATCTCTTGGGATCCAGTCTAGTATCTCCTTGGACCAGCACTGCCACTGCCATTTCAGTTTTTTCACTCTTATAATAACATTATAGGCACCAGTGTGGGCAGCAGTGTGGAGTAGTGATTAGAGCTCTGGACTCTTGACCGGAGGGTTGTGGGTTCAATCCCAGGTGGGTGACACTGCTGCTGTACCCTTGGGCAAGGTACTTTACCTAGATTGCTCCAGTAAATTGCTTTTACAATGTAAATTACAGGTAAGCTCTGGAGATTAGCAGATGTTAATATTTTACCATGTAGAGTGGACCAGCATGTTCTCCACAGTACAAAAAAAACATTGGCAAATATCCTGTGAAGTCAATTATCATAGAATAGTATAATGTGTTGGCCTTTACATTATCTTCCTCAATTACATTTTAATTAAGCAGAATATAAGCTTTCCTTTATTAATACCAAGTACTAAAACCAATGGCCATGCAGATATTATTTTATATTAAGTGGTCCTGAGTTACTTTTGAGATCATAACTAACCTATTTTTCTGTATATATTGAATTGAATGCCTTTATTGTCACTATACACATGTACAATGAGATTAAAAACCACTCCTATTTTCAGTGCCAACATGTACATAAGATAAATAAGATAAATAAAATAAAATAAATAAATAAATATAACAACATAAAATAAAATAAGTAGTGCCCAGGGGGGGAAGTGAGGGGGGCTGTAAAGTGCACAGTTCTGAGACGCTATATACCTATACTGTAAGTCAATGCATGTGTAAGTTTAAAGTGGTTATGACTTTTGGGAAAAAACTGTTCTTGAATCTGTTAGTCCTTGTTCTGATGCACCTGTAACGTCTCCCTGAGGGCAACAGGTTAAACAGATCAGAACCAGGATGGGAGCTGTCCTTAATGATGGTTTTTCCTCTGCTGAGGCAGCGGGAGATGTAAATATCCATCAGGGAGGGGAGAGGGCAGCCAATGATCTTCTGTGCTGCTCTTATTACTCTCTGAAGCCTCTCCCTGTCTGCCACGGTGCAGCTGCCGTACCATACTGTGATACAGTATGTCAACAGGCTCTCAACGGACGAGCGGTAGAAGGTCAGCAGCAGATTGGAATCCAGGTTGTACTTCCTGAGGACCCTCAGGAAGTGTAGCCGCTGTTGAGCCTTCTTGATAATCGCTGTGATGTTGTCTGTCCAGGAGATGTCAGCGGAGATAAGGACGCCAAGAAACCGGAAGGTGTGGACCCTCTCCACACACTCACCATTGATGAAAAGGGGAGCTAGGTCGATGTTATTCTTCCTGAAGTCTACAATGATCTCCTTGGTTTTCTTAGTGTTTAGAGCCAAGTTATTCTCTGAACACCAGGCTGCCAAGTTCAGGACCTCCTCTCTGTAAGCTACCTCATCTCCCTTTGAGATGAGTCCGACCACTGTGGTGTCGTCAGCAAACTTGACGATAAGGTTGTTGTTGTGGGCCGGACAACAGTCGTGGGTGTAGAGACAGTACAGGAGGGGGCTCAGCACACAGCCCTGTGGGGAGCCGGTGCTCAGCGTGCGAGTGGAGGAGAGGTAGGGTCCGAGTCTCACCGTCTGGGGCCGGTTAGTGAGAAAATCCTTTATCCAAGCACATGTGAGGGGGGGAAGGCCAAGAGTGACCAATTTGGTGATAAGAATATCCGGAATAATTGTGTTAAAAGCCGAGCTATAATCCACAAAAAGCATCCGGACGTAGCTCTGTTGCTGCTCTAGATGGCTCAGCGCAGAGTGGAGAGCTACGGCGATGGCATCCTCTGTGGATCTGTTTGCGCGATATGCAAACTGATATACAGTGCTCCCTCACTATAACGCAGGTCTCAGTGTACACACAATATGAGCATTTTAGGAGTTCAGTTCGAAGCGACAGACAAGCAAACCAAGTGTGAGAAGGAGAGCGGGTCGGGCAAGGGGAAGAGGGAATGGGCTCGCCCCAGGTTTGGCTGCCGGAGTGTGGCTGAAGCGAAGCTAAAGCTTCTCGTCTCCCGGAGAAAGCTGCAGCTCCTCTCTGAGCAAAAAAGTAAATACATTAAGAAAGATAACCATGTAATATATACACACAACAAGTAGTGAGATACTGTAAATGCAGAGCAGCTGGGGAAGGGACACCTTTTGCACACTGTTCCTCACTCAACTGTTTTGATACTAAATATCTTTGTATAGTTGCATAGATCTGAGCTGTTTATGAGAACATTGGCGCCTCCAAAATATGATTATGTTTCTAAGAAAGCAGATCACCATTTAGATTCCTTGGTCATCCATATGTGAGCAATAGGCTTTGATAGACAGCTCATTTGACTCTTTCAGCAAATAGTAAGTAGCTGAAATTACATTCTATTTTTTTTTAAACCAGTCAGACAGATATATTTGGAAAATGTAGAAATGTTACAAGCAGATCAGAAGACAGACACTCTAGAGAGACAGAGGTGTATTGCTTCATTCTTGGCAAGCACACAAGCTCCAGTCTTAATTCATCAAAGTCCTTTCATTTTAATAAGAGAGAAAAAAAGCCTTTCGTCTTAAAAAAATAATTTAGCCTAATACATCATTTTGGAATGCTTAGGAGGTGTTGGAAAATCCATTTAACACATTTAATTTATTATTGGAATTGGATTATAATAAGCTATATGTGTTATATTGTTGCTGTTGTCACCACTAATGAGAGAACTATTATAAGTAAAACTCAAAAGGTGTGCACTAGTTTTTCTAATGAACTTGTAATTGGGGAGAGATTGGCAGTGTGAGAAGAGGCAATCCAATGAACAGACGAAGACTGGTCACACTCTTTATTTCCAGATCTTAACCATTCAAATGGAATCATGCTTGCTTTGCCATTCATTTCATAACCAGTAGCCTATATTTTGGATTACATGCATGTCCTCATTTACACTGCTGCCCGTTGCCTTTAGTGGGAATTCTGAGGACTGACTCCAGAACCTCAATGGAGAGCATGGCACAGGGATAGAGGAGTTGGTACATTGCAGATCCATGGTGCCCCCCCCCCCCCTCCCACCTATACTGTCATATCCATATAGTCATTAGTTATAAATATTCATTTAATTCCCCCCATCAGCAGTAAAACATCTGTTTCTTCAGAAAATTGATTACAATTTTTACCTTCCTATCACATAATTATGCATCATTACTTATATGATTTTCACTGATGTCATTGTTTTAATCAATGGCTTGGAAGGTCTGCTATATCTATTCAGAAAGCATTCAACATTTTTTTTTCTAAAAAGGAAACAAAAAGAAAGTTTAAACATTTTTTAAAAAGCCTCAAATAAAATAATAACTTAAATGTGTCTTGCTAGTTTTGTAATATTACATTTAATAAACTAGTCATTGGTTGAACTATCAAATTGTAACAAATAGTATTGTGCAAAAGCCTGAATCAATTTTCCAGTCACACAACCAGTTCCTATAGTAGCTACGCTGCATTTCATTTATAAAACTGTCTTTCCATTATAATGGCAAGCTATGAAGGTGAAAAGGTTAATGTATAATGTAGGCAGAATAATTACTGTTGTACAACATTACTCTGGAATTCAGTTATACTGTACTCAGTAATGTACATCATTGCCTAAAATTATTGTGATTAGCTATTAAATGCTAAAAAGGCTAAACTTGTGTACCAAATGTACTTGGAAGCAACCTTCTCCTTCGCTAGTATGAAAACCTTGACTTCTCATACACGATTTTCTTTCGCCACGTAGACAGGGTCGCCGAAGCGCATAATGTCTCACAATAACTAAAGCTAAATTTGCTGATCACGCTAGTTTGTGTAATATAATGTAATTATTATTGGCATCATCCTATTTAAAATAATCAAAAAATAAACATATCTTGAACCTAGTGATCTTGAATTCTGGATTTCTATTCAAGTACAGTAGCATAGTTATACACTGTGCACTAGTTTAAATACCTCTATGGTTTGTGTGGACATCTTAATATCATTTTAATGGTAGCTAATTTAATTAAAATCCAAAGAAAGACAATCACGTTCTACCTCATTGGGGAAAACAAGAATGAATTACTTTGACTGCCCCTAACACCTTTTCAAGGACTGGCAACAGTCACTCCTACCCTAGTCACACCCTATTCTCACTATCTACTATCTACATGTTGTTCACACTGTGTTTAGGTAGGTTCACACTGTATTGGGATGGTGCTTGAATTTGAGTTTGACCTTCCCTATTCCTTCATGGTCTGTTCAGGACTATGCAATGAATTTTACAAGGTGTATCCACTCAAGCCAAGTTAATGACCTTCTACCACGTTTCCATGATGAAACCAATTTAATCTTGCTTCGATATCAAATAGGGGCTTCCACCAGTTTCATGTGTCTAGAATCTAGTCTGCAACCAGACGTTAAACACATTTGTCTTACAATTTTAGTTAGCTAAGTTAAATAAGGCAGTTTTTAAGATAGTGATATGTTTTGTCTGTGAACCGAAAGTAGCAAAAAACTCACAGACCAACGGCTTTGTTTGATTTACTTTTGTATTAAAGTTAAAGCCTGGGTCTGTGCACAGAGCATAAGGAATAGCAAGACCAACAAAAAGTGAGACAGAGAAAAGGTGCATGACCTATGTTTTAAATAGGGAGTTTAACATATAGTTTAACAGATAGTTTGATAGGGACAGAACCACAACCCAAGGTTACAATACATAAATATATAAAGCATGATGGCTCGTGCTTTAGATACAACAAAGAGACTAAAAGCAAAGCATAATCTTATTGACTTTCAGTGTCACATGTCTGTTAGCTCAAGTGTAAAATACAATAAAAATAAATCCTATTCATAGCAAGAGACCATATTAGTTGACTTTTTTATTGGAGTAATCTAACCAGATGTCCATGGGATAAAAAGCAGTTTTCCCTTGTTTTTTTGGTTAATATAAATTAAAATACAGGCAGAAGAAGAGCCTTGTTCCTCTGTTGTCATCCATTAACACATTGGCTTTTTATGCAGATACCTTAATGAGGAACAGATTCTATTCACAGTTAGAAACCTTTCCACGATCTTCCATTATTCACTTTTATGTGTTAGCTGGAGTGACTTAATGAACTCTTTCATGTTTTCTAATCAAGTAGGAGACAGTGGCTGTTATTTACATAATAAAGACCCAATTCATAAACAATCAAAAACATTGATGAAACTTCATTACCAAATTTTCCTGTGGCTTGCTTGCTTAGATTTAACTTTATCAACCTTGTATTAGCTATTGCCTTGGAGGTAATGGTTTGCACAATATTTATTCTTAGGCAATTCCATCAATCTACTATGAGCATGGTGGCATTTTCAACCCTGTATACTGTAAGTCACGTTGTTTACTAATATCTATCTATCTATCTATCTATCTATCTATCTATCTATCTATCTATCTATCTATCTATCTGTGCAGTTTTATCATTACTAAAGCTCAATTACAATCAGAGAAGTACAAAACATAAGCTGTATTTTAATTACTGCTGCACAATTGAACTGTAGAATTTTACATCTTACTGTAGTTACAATGTAATTTATAATTAATTAATATGGCACCATAATATAAGTCAGCATTTTCTATTCCTGTGTTCATATCAGTGCTATAGTTTTCAACATACAATTATCAAAAAGTGTTTTGATATTTGTATTCACACATCCAAAATCAGATGGGCAATGAAACAAATGTAATTCCCAAATGTTATTCGAGAAGCCTTGCATTCCTTTGTGTAAGTCCCACCTTTATTTGTATTCAAATCAGTGCGCCCTCCTGCAACAACACGGATGCTATGATTGAATGACAATAGTGGGAACAGAAACATAAAATCAGAGTTGTTGGACAAGAGAAGATTGTGTTCATTTAATGTATGCTTAAAACAGTTATGTATTACACATGTAGGTGTTAGCTTCTCATTATAATTGAATCCTGTTACCCAACCTGCCATGTTGCATTGATCTGAAGTGAATGGTTATTGCAACAGCTTTTTCACAGCCATATGACTTTCTAACCACCATTTTCATTAGTATTTCATGTTTACATTTTGTGGAGAATCTCGATTTAGCTGTGTGTAGCGAAGTGTGTCCTCTCTGGACTTCTTAATCTGAACCTTGTATCTGGACTGTCAAGATCAATCAGATCATTTCTGTTTTGCTGGTTTGTTGTACCCATGCAACCCAGTAAGTTCCCTGTTATAAATGGATACTGTTTAGATGACGGGCTTATCTTTGTAGAGAAAGTTTGGTCGACAAGTGTATTATGTATGGATTTTAATGAGACTGGAACTGAACAATGAGGTTGCAATCTGGAATAGAGGGATAGATGCAGTAGTGGATGTCTGCCATCATTGGGGGCAAAATAAAGTTGAAAGGGAGTGACAGAAAGTGGTCTTAATGTTGAGCTGGTCTGATCATATAACTGATTGGAAAAAGGGAATCTATTCCATATACATAGATAGCCTATTCAGTTTCATTTAAGATGCAAGAATAAATATGAAAACTATCCAGTTGGCACAATGCAGGAACAGTCAACCGTGAAATTCTAGATGAAAAATCTATTTTCCAAGGAGCAACCTCCTCCCAGCAACCTTAATTCTTTGCAATTATGGTATAATTGAAAATGAATCACTGCTCTGAAATGCCATAAAATGATATTCAGTACTGTTTCAAAATTAAATTAATAGGTGTTGTTCTAGTATACCAGTATTCATATACCTAATGTGTTTATAAGTTCCTGTGTCTTAGAAATATCTGTCTTACTGTCTAGTACTGTGTATGCAAAAAATCAATACATCAATAATAATAATAATAATAATAATAATAATAATAATAATAATAATAATAATAATAATAATAATAATAAGTAGACTAGCAAGGCACACATCGACCTTGATCTTGCTTAAATATTTTTGAGGGATGATCTGAATGTATAATTTCGAATTTAGGCTAATCTTTTTGCCTGATTTCTACCATTCGTCTTTGAAGGCCTCCATTAATGAAATAAACAGGCTTATATTGTGAGCTGTGAAAGATTTCCACAGTGCAGATGACAGATTAGTAATAGGTTGATACCCAGTCACAAAGCTATTTAAAATACATGATAAAAAAAAGATCATCCTGGGAGGAGTCCCTTATACTACCCCTTGGATTTGATTATTGTAATTATGCTACCATTTGAAAATGAATGTTAAAAGCCAATGCTTACAAATGAGCTACATCCTGGGCTACAGTTTGGTTATCTTCTGTTACAAAACAGAAGATGAAGAGAGGTGGAGGGGACCTAGCATTCATGAGGCTTCCATCACTGCACTCCTCTCTGTCAGGTTTCATTCTTAATAACAATATAAATCCTGTTATACACTTATATAAGAGCGGAATAGATTAATCCTCCCCAACATATACAAGATTAAAATGAAAAATGGGTCAATTTATAATATCTTCGGAACAGTATAACAACATTGTTTCGATATTTATCAGAAAATAAAGTACGGACTGTCATCCACAGCATCTGCTTCCGATATGTCATGCCAGCCCTGGCAAGGGGGAAATGAAATATCTCAAATCAGCCTGTATTTCACATGATTACATTCCCTTTTTTATCCTGTTAGTCTGGAGATGCACTTTGCCAAAAGTATCAGCTGTCAAATATATGGAATCTGGTCTTCCAAGTTGCAGTCTTTTAGTGGGAAAAAACCCCACTTACAATAGGTTGTTATGGAACATGGGTAGAAAATGAAAAAACACCAAATTTGGTGGTTCCAAATGGTATGTTTTCTGAAAAAATATATATAAACAATTAATATAATGAGGCTTGTATATCAGTCGGCTGACGGCAAACGCTTCACAGGACAGCGTGTGTTCATCTTCGAAACCCCCCCCCCCCCCCCCGCGGGTAGTAGAAGTGAGCTGAGCCTAAAATGGTTGGCTATTTCAAATTAGGAGAAAAATAGGGTAAAATTAATTGCCGACTACTGAATTAAAAAAAAAAAGTCTTTGTCTCTGTCCATTTGTGGAAACTGGTGAGGATCAAAAACATGTGCTGCTTTCTAGGTAGCGATGGATGGGTGCCTTTGCAAAACCACCCTGAGCTTTTCACTACTTGCCACCATGACATGCTGGAAGAGCTGGACACACCTCTCTCTTTCACTTTCAGAACATGCTGCCAACTTTTCCACTGTTTTCTGCCTGTAGTCCTCTGCTCCTGCACTGGCACAATCATCAAGAAATAACTGCACAGTTTGCACCCACTGGTATACTGGTATGACCCTGAGGCACAGCTGTTGCTTGAAGTTCTTCAATCAGTTTTACCAGTTCAGAAGAGTGCTCCATCACAACGGTAGCTTGGGCTAACAGTTCTGCAGGTTTGTTGTTCAGCAGTGCTGACAGCTTTTTGAAGGATTCCACATTTGATTCAGTTACCTGAATAAATTCTGTCAAAACAGGCAAATATTCTGACAAATATGCAACAGCTTTCACCCAGGAGCACCATTGGGTCTGAACTGCAAAGACTGGCATACGTGGCTTCGCCTCCATAGATTTTAAGTACTGATGCCGACGCATTGGACTTTGGCAAAAGACTTTCTTCACCATAGCCACCACCGTGTTTAATTCCTCTAGTTTAATAACCCAAATTTCCAACACCAAGTTCAGAAGCATGTAACATGAACAGCGTGTGGAAACAGCCCTTTCAGAATGGTTTTATATGCCTTCTGATTTGTTCCATTCTGTCCACATTTCCCCCCATTTCCACCAACCAGAGTGCACAGATACATCTTCTCACAGCTACTACCAAGAGTTTTTAGGCTATGTATCAGGTATTTATCAAAATTAAACGAAAATATACAGATATAGAAATATATTTTTATTCTGAATTTAATTGAATTTGATCAATTATTTAACTTTATTAGAATTGTTGAATAAGTTGAAGTTAACTATGTATGAAAACTCATGTATGAAAGGTTAGATTCAATTCAGTAGGTTTGATTTTTCTGGTTAAAACATGAAACAATGCTGTAGTGTGAAAAACCCTTAATTCTGAAAGCATAAGCTGAAAGATATATAAATTCTTTTAGCTCCATTTTTTTCTGCGCTGCCTTTCTTTCAAAGGGCTTCTGAGATTTAATGTGCTCATCAACGGTGTACTTTCGAACATAATCAATTGAATGGCAACAAAAGCGGCAGAACAACTGCCCCCCATCTTCATAAAGGTCTTCAGGGTAAAGATTGACTCGATCAGACGCACAGACAGAAAAGGAGAGGTGACACGACTTGACTTCATCACGGGGCAAACAAAGACATTTTAATAAAGACATTTTACTCGAACTACCTAAAAAGTAAAACAATTCAGAATAAAACTACATGTAATGGGATATAGTAATTGAAATCAATTTATTTAATGTAAAATAAAAAAAATTTACCAGAGGTACTTACAGTGAATTCTTCACACATGTTGTAGTGATGTTGCTGGACAAAGAACTGTTGCTAGGCAGTGACCGTTTCTAGGGTTACCATGCCTTTTGATCTCCAAACTTATTTAACAAGGCAGGGATATATTTATACAACTTATATTGAATAATGTTCTATTGGCCAATGCACCTCTCAAACAACCAAGAATTCAAAAGAAACCTAACATTGTAGCATTTAAAAATAAATTCTAATTAATTTTAGATTTCTCCCTTCACTGTATGAAATATTTGAATTGTTGCCTGTTTTTCCAAATTAGATTAATGTGTTTGGCAGAACTGATTAACAGATGGATAGCACACGTGCATGAGTGTTAATTCTGTTTCACACTGACATCTTGCCCGAAGACATCTTTGTAATTAAGATGTTCCATCCCAGAGGTCACCCTAGCTAAATACTCAAAATATATAGCACATTTTACTTCTTATAGTCTTATCAAATTGATTAAAATAAAGAAATTAGGTTATTTCATTTTGTTAAGAGGTGACATCACATATTTTACATTTGTTTCAATCACAGCAGCACTTGCTGGGGAGTAGGTCCAGTATGTCTGACAGCTCCCAACTTGTGTACCATTGCCCCTAATCATTATCTACCATTGGCATTATCAAATATCTGCTTTTATTACATGGACTGCAGTGAAAAGAAATGCATAATCTGAATCAAGGTTTTGGTGACCAGAAACCTAAGATGTAAATTAACACCATATATTAAATATTTGTGTTAAAATATTAATATGTTTGAAGGACTTGTTTGCTTCATTACCTGATGTTTCCTATTTGTTTCCTTGTTTGCCAATAAATGATTCTCTGGCTTCAAGGAATTTAAAAATGGACCACAGTCAGAAGATACACTGAGACGAAACTGTGTTAGAAAAGTCATGAATACTCAATATGACAACACAAATTAGTACTTTTATTCATATGGACTAGTACTTTATTATATGTTTCATCCATATATAGGAGGCTGTGTGGTCCAGTGGTTAAAAAAAGGGGCTTGTAACCAGGAGGTCCCTGGTTCAAATCCCACCTCAGCCACTGACTCACTATGTGACCCTGAGCAAGTCACTTAAACTTCTTGTGTTCTGTCTTTCGGGTGAGACGTTGTTGTAAGTGACTCTGCAGCTGATGCATAGTTCACACACCCTAGTCTCCTGTAAGGTGTCTGCTAAATAAACAAATAATAATATTTCATGTATTTTGAGTATATTTATTTCAGTTAAAGTTGAAAATAAAAATTAGTTTGTTACCTCAGAAATCCAAGATTGAGCCTAAGAACAACACCCTCTAGGTATTAGTTTAAGAGTCACTTTTATTTTGTAGTGAACTCCCTAATCTAAACTACAAACAGATCTTATTATTCCTTCAGGTAATTTACTTAACTAAATTATTACCATAAAATTGAATTATTCTAAATGGTAAAATCTTGAAAGACATGTTTCTTAGTAATGGTGATTACTCTGGCGTTCTTCTAAATTCCCTATGCCAACAATCAATGAAAGCTTGTTTTACATCTGCTCTGCCTGAGCCATTATAAGCCATTGATCTTATTAAGGAGGAACCAAGTTTCAACACTTACGCCAGGTTCAGATTAATGACTGAGAAAAGTATACAGTACCATTTAAATACTGGGCTTGTGATAAATAGATGCATATTTAAAAGAAAATGTTTTAGCCAGTAACCAAGATAATTCTTGACCAGCTCTGTGCACGATTACAGTATTAAACATTCATATACACCATGTACACCAAACGTAAAGAGCTTGTGCATCAGTGACCTCCATATTTTCATTCGCCTCAGACCACTGGCACTTGAAGAGAATTAAATGAACGACTGTCCACCAATTATGTGATTATTGTTTAATAAACAGACCTTTAGGCTAAAAAATAAATCAACCTGAATACCCATAGACCTTGCCTCTGTAAACTTTAATGCAAACACGGAGTGATGGTGCAAAGACTGATGGTGGAAAGACTACAGTTGCAAATGGCATTAGGAATGAAAGGCCTAAGGCTTTTTATAGACAGCAACCTCCTGGACAGCATGCTGTTGTAACGTATGGCGCATGCATCTCAGTGCCCAAAGGAGAACAGAATGAAATCTCCATTGGATTCAGAGCTACTCATACAGCTACAATTCTATTTTTTCCTTGTACCTGGTGGTTCTATATCTAAGTATCTATTTTAGTTGCTGTATAGCTTAAGGTGTACTGTAGCCACACATATAATAAAAATGTCACTGCATTGTTGTACATTGCTGCATGCCGGATTGTGATGATGTACAGATGTGTAAAAATAACTGAATATTCATGTTATTATAGTAATGATGACCAGGTTTAACAACTATAGCATCAAGTTGTCCATTTGTCCCCAGGGATAATATAATACCATGAACATGATACCAGCATGATACCTTGTAATAAATAATCAGTGTTGAAAGTGAACTAAACACTACTTTAAAAACTGTGCAACCAGTATACCCAGTAACACACTGGAAGGAAGAAAGTCATCAGACAGTACAATAGAACAGATGTGGAAATTCTTATATTTTGCAGAGGGTTAATGGTGGCTGTTCCTGATCTATATGCAGGTTAGACATGATTCTGCAAACTATATTGACGATGCATGAGTACATCTGAGTTTTAAGTCGGGATATTATTACACATTGTGAATCTAAACACCAAGAACAACAGATTACCTAAAATAAGTCTGATACCTCATACATATACATAGTTGCTGTTTAATTAATACCACATTAATTATGCTCACCATCCTCAGAAAATATAGAAATACAGTGTGTTATACTTGGTGCATTATTCAAGGTCAGTGTAGTACAAAATACTAGGTACAGTATATAACATTACTTAGTATTACTTCATCGCACTGTTAAGTATTGATTTGGGGAAAATAATAATAGCAATAATAGCAAAGGATTTTGTTTTCAAAACAATTATATCCATACTATAAGAGTAGCCATGCTCTCAGGATGCTATAGAAGAGTTGTACGCTCTCAAGTTGCAGCTTCTGTTTCCGCATGGCACCACCTGCAATGCAGTATTATCAGTGAGCGATGAGTGCATTGACTGTCTGGAAAATTGTAGTCAGATGTAGCCTTGTGGCAAGGGTTATGATAAATGCAATTGATTTTTTCTGCTGCTGTTTCAAATACCAGCCTCGTGTGTGACAGCAATGTTAGAAATAACACTTTTGTCAGTATCAGATCCCTCAATGGAAAGACAAAACACTACTTTCTACTTTTAACTGAATACAAAATGCTGAACATAAAACAAGTGAATTCTATGCAGCATTTTATTAAAATATCAGTTACCTTCTGGAGGTCCTATAAAATCAAAAAGGGAAAACACCCAACAACCCTTTGCAAAACATTTTTTTATTTTGTTTTTTTTGTGAGTATCTGCTAGGTTTATTTTCTGTTTACAATACACATGCTTGTCATGATATTGCAAGTTTAAACACCATTGATTTGCTGCTGTTATTCAAAGTGCCTATACAAAGACTGTAGACTGTATGATGATTATATTTACTTAATTAAAACCAAAAACCTGTTTATTGATGTTCGTTTCCTGTGGGATTATTTAACGGTTGCAGCATGAGTAATTTAGTTGCAAGGGAGAATGTTTACAAATGACTGTAGTTAGTTTGGAACCAGGAGCATATACTGTGTATATATATATATATATATATATATATATATATATATATATATATATATATATATATATATATTTACAACTATTTTTAAAAACAATGTCAAATTTGTAACTGTTCTCAAGTGATCAAGTGATCACCATTAGCAAGTTGTTTTCATGTTAATTGAGTTAATTCCAGGTAATGACATTCAGAAAGAAATATATGAGTTGATTTTTTATTCTGCTAATTCTTTGCAAGTTGCCATGTTGGTGCATTGTTGATAAATCTGTACTTGATGCATGCACTTGCCTTACAAGTTTTATTGTTTAGATGTATTGGAACAAAATTGAGACAGACAATGGATGAACTGGGTCTGCTGTTTTTAAACATGTCATCTTTGTAAACTCACTAGTCAATGTGTCAAATTACTTGCTGTAATTGTTTTCATGTTATTCCGTAAGAAATATTCACTATATGCTGAAAACCCTGACGAAAGTCACATTTATTTTGGATCGCTTATCATTAGAGCAGACCGAGACGCAGAACAAGGCACAAACGTTACCACACATCATACAGAGGGTGGATAGTGTATATGCAAACAAATTATTAACTCAAAGGATAAGGACTGTAAAGGTCAACTGTTTAAACATGCCTTTTCCTGCACCATTATGTTTAGAATATTTACTTATTCAGATAGCAAAGCAACTGTATTTTATTCCATGCTAGTGTGACCAGATATTAGTATAAGTCTTGCACATCCTATTAATATATTTCCAGTTCACTGATTTTGAATTGTCTTATTGGCAGCTAGGGAACTGCATAACATCAGGGTTAATGAGCTACCCTAGAGAGCTGTGTTCGAGAAATAACTCTGCTGACACATCAGAGGGGGCAGCAATAGGATCGGAGGCAACACCGCAGGACAATGTAATCTATCAAGAGCTGACAAATTACTGATAATTTGTATCGATCTGTCTTGCTGAAAGCAGTGAAGCGAAAAGCGCAATCTATAAACAGAGGACAATATTAAAGCTATTACTGCAATTTTTTGTAAGTGATGGGATACAGCTATATGTTCTAAAGCACTGCCAGCAGGTTTCACGTTTCGTTTTGACACCTTTTTCTTTTCTTCACTGCATTAATGTATGTGGCTGTTCCCTTGATGTATTTATGTAGTTACAGCTAACACAATAATTCCGTAAAGTGTAGCTATTTTGCACTTCCATTAGCTACATGGGTCTTAAACGTGCAGTTTGTAAAGAAACATATGTTATAGCAGGCATATGTTTTCATTTTAAAACCTGATATGTGGTACTACTTTAAAGGAAGCGCTCAGTTTCTATGCTGTATTCTCAGGTTGTCTATTTGCACTTGCGCTTCCTGTGTCATTTCACCTCAGCAGTGTCTCCTGGGTCAAAGCTTGTTACTGAAGGCATGTCAGTCAATAAGGTTCATTAACAGGAAAGAAGCCAGTGAAGGGGCGGGGACAATTTCATTATCTTGGTGAAATGACCTTGGAAGTGCAAGACAGTCTAAAAGCATGGCTTGAGGACAGAGATTTCTTTAACCTAGTGTAGTACCAGATATGATGTTCAAAAATGAAAATACATGTTTGATATGACATGTGTTTCTTTCACAACTCCACATGTGATACCTTTTTTTAATGAATGGATGTGCATGGTGGAGAAATGTTATGAAACACAATTTTTTATTTATTTATTTATTTTTTAATTCACTATTAATGAATGAGCTGACAAGACCACCAGCATATTTAGAAAATGAACTGGTGAAAAAAAATGACGTGAGTTATATGAGCATTTAACATCACATGTAAATCACTACCTAATGTAATGTATGCTTAAAAGAAAAGCTATTCAATTATGAGCCTCCATATAGATAGGAGCGATAGTTAATATTTCATATGCATAAACATATAAACATGTTAAATCACAGGTAGCCTAGCTTCTCATGGGTATATGAAGCAACAGTACAGTATTTACTGTACAGTCAATGCAAATAAAAGTCAGTATGGAGTTACATTTTTGCATGGGTGCTTACATGTGAGATTAAATGCATTTTTTAATTGAATTCAGAATCACATGTGTACAGATGTTTGTAAATTAAATGCAGTGTTGTTAATAAAAGTAGCTACAAAGGACTGGTAAATTAGTTCTCGCATGAGGTTCATGCTGATGAGGCTTTGGTTTTACAGCTCTTGTACTTTACAATATGCTTTGCATACAACTCTAACTCTGCTCAAATGAATTTGTCTTTCAATTATGTGAAATATTAAACAGTCATGCAGCAGTAATCTTTCCCCTTCAATCAGTAATAAAACCAACATGTCAAAAGCCTCCAGACCCATTTCAGATATATACTGTACAGTATGTAGGATGAAAACAATAAATGTCCCATTCCTTGTGTTTTACTTTTTTTTCTTTCTTGGGACTGTGTGCTGACCCCACTAAAAGTGCAGGTCATGTTACATGCAAAGATTCTAGATGTGCAATAAAGGTTCCACACAACCCACAATTCCAAATGAAGGATCTGCTATCTGGATGGAACAGTTTTTAAGTGAAACAGATTGTTCTAGCATATCACTCCCCTGTTGCTACACTCTCCGGTGGTAATCTTGGTTTTGTAAGTTAAACTAAAACTCATCAGCTGCCTCAACTGAAAGTTGGTATGTTCCCTTGTAAAGTATTGATGACCCTGTAACTTGTTTTATTGAGTATCTATTCTGACGATGCTGTGTAGTGTAACTATAACATTGCAGTCAATTGCTGATGTTTGCCAAGTATTATTCTTTTCTTAAATGCTATTCCATCTTTGTTTCTCCACATACCCCATGTTTACTTTAGTGCAATAGAAATTAGTTTTTTTGTGTTTTCACCAGCTGAACAGTTAATCATACTAGTAAGCAATTCTGCTCCACTGCTATGTTATGCTTGAACAATTTAATTCCCTCAGTATGTTGAAATTGCAGTACTCCAGACTTGGCTGATTTTAAAGCTTGCTTAAAAAGCCATTTATTCCTATTAAAACAGGAGCTTTGCATTCTTGTAAGTTCAGCTAGGTCTGTTCATATGCAGATATGCAGATGACTTTGAAAGTTCAAAACTATACGGCCACTGAATTACTATGTATTTAAGTTGTGCTGGGTAGATGGCAGTAAAAATTGATGACATAGTGATGGCTTAAAATGCATCAACCTTCACTGCTGGCACGTCGCTCCTTTCTGGATTTTTTTTTTTGTCATTGTAAAAATGTAATAAATTAAAAGAAGATGAATAATCCTCTGGCTCAATAGCTAGTAGTACTGTAGTAATTTTTCAGTCATTAGCTAGGACTCTACATTTCCTTTTTAAAGGTCATTCTGCTGCTCGAGTTTTATATAGGAGAACAGGAGAATCTGTTCTAGACTTGAAAGGTGACACCTCAGCACTTTCCAGCTGGGGAACTGATAGGGTTATCACAGGCAGTGAAAGTGAATTTAGACTCTGGATGCAAATCAAACCAGAGATGGAGAAGCCATTCAGCCCTCCAGTGTAAAGTCATAGTCATATTTTATAATAGTTGTCATAATTCACAAAAAATGCATTAAGCAGTCAGAAAAAAAGCCTTTTCCATTTTTCTATTTTTTGAAAGGAGAAAAAATCATGTTGATGTTACAAAATGAGAAACAAACACCTGGAGAGTGCTGAAGAGAACTTGGGTTATATTACTTAGTTGATTGGTTCTATTTTTGTAATATGAACAGACATTTTACTTAAAAATAGGAATTATTTTAAAGACTGGAAAATATGGCCCAAAGTATCATATACAGTATAAGTTTGTCACATTTCCAAAAAATCCAAGACTACAAATTCTCCTTAAATATTCTGGTAAATGTGATTTGTTCAGGTTTATGCAGCTATTAAGGTCGCTTTTAAATATTAAAGTTAAATGTTTCTCAATGATCGACTTAAACTGATCTCATGGAGGACTCAATGGAATGCGTCACACACTGAAATCTACTCAAGGGTATATAAGGAGCACTGCCAGCGGTGTAAGAGTCTAATGAGATCTGTACTTAAGTGAATGTTCAGTCTGTACTTCAGAATAATAGTGCAAGTCAAAATAGCAGGATCCAGGGAAGCAAACCAGGCTGTTGAAGAGCACACTATAGAGAACGGCTATATCTCCTATGATGTGGTTTTGAACAGAGCAAACACTGGATGCTGACACAATATGGTTAGCCCTGACCAATCCATGGAAACTGGGAGTCAAAAAGGGTTAGCAAATCAAGAGAAACTGGCTTCTTTAATGTGAACCCCCTTCTAAACAACCCCTTCCAAAAATCCAATTTCAACTTGCCCTAGTTCTGCACACATTGTATTCCTTTTCTTTTCTTTTCTTGTCCCCTGGGCTTAGCTTCAGATGATGTTGTTTTGTAAGATACCTAATTCATTCTGGTGAAAAATGAGATTGTTCTCAGTTAAGCATTCATTTTAAACTGCATCCATATTTATTAGGACTGTTTTCTACACAGTCAATTTCCCATTGGTATTGCCAATTGTTTCCGCAATTGTTGTATAAACAATATGGCAGGTGTACAGAGATGAAAATTTCACATAAATTTGAATTATACACTGCAGCTGTGTGTATCTGTAAGGAAGTGTACATGTTTGTAAGATTTGATATAGTGCATGTGTCATTTGTATCTCAGATATGCAAGACTTCTCAAGCCTCAGAAGGTTAAATGAAGCTGTGTTATATAGAAAATGTGTTTAATATGGAAAATATTTAAAAGTTTTGGAAGAAAATATTTTAAGCAAACATGGATATAGTGGTGGTGCCAATGTGTACTGTAAGTACATGCCACTTACATTTTGACATATATGTTGAAAAACACTTATTCAGCTTCTTGAGTTTGCAGTCATAGTGAGGGATAACATCAGGTTACTGTAGTATTAAGTTAATGGTGTTTTTTTTAATATAATTTTCTACATTGTTATCTTTACTAAAGCATTTTGTAACAGTATTACAATAGAACAGATACATGTTCAATGTTTTATACAATTAATGGTTTTCAGATGGATAAAGTGTATGTTTCTTACATTACGATTACAAAAAACTTAACTGGAATTCTGCCCGAATAGGAACACAAATTTTCATAGTGGCAATATTTTCTTTAGCACTGACCTTTCGTGCGACTAATCTTCACTGCAAATTCAAATAAATCAGGCTACTTAAGCTAAGTGGCTTGAGTTAATGGGTCCTTCAATTAATTTGCAAAAAGTTACACATGTACAGTATGAATCCCAAAACTGTCTGTTTCAGCCAATTGGAGCACAGATATCCATGCATTAATTAAGCAGCAAAGATCCAACCCAAAGCAAGTAAATATACCCTCGACCATGCATTAATACTGCTAAGTGTTCAGTTCAAACACAGCTCATCTCACAGATCCAGACTCACTGTGGTGTG
Source organism: Acipenser ruthenus (assembly GCF_902713425.1). NCBI lineage: Eukaryota > Metazoa > Chordata > Actinopteri > Acipenseriformes > Acipenseridae > Acipenser > Acipenser ruthenus. Next base: position 25,540,457 of record NC_081206.1, read on the forward strand.
CCTTCTTCAACCTGAGCTCACAACATCTGTCCTCCTTAACGCAGCCCAGTGAGGCTTGCTTACTAGTATTTAAACTTGCTTTCCAGATCCTAAAGGATTTGTTTAATCAATCTGAAAGACAAGGTTAGAGGAATTACATGACATATAACTTAGAAAACACAGTGGAATCCAAATAAGATGTTGTTGTCTTTATGTATGACTGCTTAAGCAGCAACTTCTTGTCCATCTTTTGACATGTACTAGAATTTCTGCAGATCCGCTTGTGAAACTGTCAAGGCCAGACATTTCAGACTTTTTTTTCCTTTAATTTGAAGAAAATTGAAAGAGAAAGAGAGAAAAAATATCTGTATGATGCAATGAATGATAATGCATAATCAATATTTTTTGTACCACAGTGAAAAAACAATGACCTCATTTTCAACATGCGAAAAAAGGGGATAGTTGCTCTGCTTTACTTTTTGGTATTTTTATCATAATCTTCATAAGCAAAATCGTACCCTACATATTGTCATTTTACTGAAAGTCTTGAGGGAGGGATGGAATTGGCTTGCCAACATTATCACTAGTAGGGTGTATGTACACTGAGGTTATAGGGTCAGGTGTATTGAATACACAAGTGTTCTCTCTTCCTCTGGCTTTCTCAGTGGAATTACATTATCGCATTGAATATCATTACAACAATTGTAATTTTGTATTCTGCCTACAGGCAAATACAGCTTTCATTGTTTCCACTGAAAACAAAACAGTTAGACATACTGTAGAGACACAAATTATGGAAGCGACAAATTATTTCCAGTAAAACTGGAAGTGGGGATCTTATTGTCCATTAGTCTGTAATCATCTCCTTGGTTACTATTTTAATGATACAACCATCTGAATGGTACCTTTAAATGTTTTTTTTCTAGGAAAGCAGTGCAACTATGGCAAGCCAAAATATGAATATCTCTTCATAACTCTAAAAGTAATTTCAACATATAAAGAGGATGACTGTACCTAGCTTCAGTCAAAACTAGTCAAAATTACAGATCTAGAATTCCGGTCATATGCAATTTTGCTGTTGTTAACAAATAATTGTTACCATTTTGAATTACCACAAGGTTTGTGCTAACTGCGTCTGTTATTGTTTATGTCACAAAAACATTATTATAGGCGGCCAACCAGCTGCAAATATTTACCTGTAAAAATGATCAAAAGGTATCCTATTCACTCACAGTGGATTTATGTAGCTGTGCAATTGCAGTGTGTAGATACAGCCCACAATTAGCATATCACCATCAGGTTCAACTCATATTTGCATAAGAGGTTCAGAGTTAAATTAGTAAGTGGCAGAGCCGCCTGAGAAAATCATGTTGTGATTTAATTGGATACCAAAGTAATTTATTGTGGGCCCAGTTTAGTAAATGCTTCTTCCATCTTTGCATTTTTTTTAATTGAAGGAATTCATTAAGATTTGCTTTCAGGCATCTGATTAGATGGGAATTATCTGAGTTATTTGTTTGCTGTTCACTGAGATAAGAAGTTAAATGGTGCAAAATGTAGTATGATTAGAGAGTCATCATTTTCTGAATCTGAACATTTGTGTTTTCTCTATATGCTATTGTTTTTTTGTTTGTTTGAGTGACAAATTATTATATTTTATTTATTTTCCCCATATTTGGAGTGTCCAATGTGATGCCCCCAGCAGAGTTTGGCCTCTTTGCACAACCTGGATGTGAACTGGCGGCTGTGTGACTCATCCTCCCAGCAGCAGCACTTTAACTGGATGAGCCACTTGGGGAACCCCCCATAGGCTACTGTGTTAGGAAAGGCAGACTACACCACAGTATTCACTCTAGGCATGCATTTTAAATAAAAAATCTTCCAGTTTGTGTTAAACTGTAGCTGTTTTTTAAAGTCCATATATAAAAACATGAGCATGTCTGTCTATCACACTTTATATAGTGAACACAATAACTGCCTTGATTTTGCACCAAGGATTTAATCATACAGTTGTTTTTGAATTCATCTGGCTATAAACCACTACACACTTGATTGTATTCACGTATATTATATACAAATAACTTTTGGATACTGTGAGATTATGAGAACAGTGTGTATTGAAATCCTCTCTAGTTATTTAGAGTGCAAGGATAGTAGCTGTCACTCCCTTACATTTTACCGTAGGCTTGCCTTGAGCTTGTTCAGAGCCATCGCTTAGGGTGATGAAGTAGTTCAGCCCTAAATATTTCATTTACATATACAAAAGTATTTTCTAAATAGGGCTGTCAGAAGCATAAACAAATAGAACTGGAATGTATCATATTGTGCTGCTCTACGTTGAGGCACGCAGAACCCTAGGCTTTTGGTTTTAGAGAGGGACTGGGCGTGACTAACCAAGAACATTTCCTTATTGTAAAGATGGATGTGGTTCCCAAAAGTGTTCTGTTTCAGCAACCTCCTTAATTAGTTCAATCTTTCCTGATTTTTTTTTTCTTAATAAAATGAATTCATTGTAATATGTGCAAGTCAGCCACACAGAACTGCTAAAAAAGATGGTGCTGCCATCCAAGTTTTATTACTGTGGGATCTGTACCAAAGCAAGCGCCCAGAGAATGCATTCACAAGTAGTTTCACTCATGGTTTGCATTGTTTTGGTTTTCCATATGAATGGTGCAGGTCTGTAGCCACTCCAATGTGACATGGCTTTGTCTCTAACGGAGCTACACCTACTGTAAGTCAGAACAGTAGTCATATGTAGTTTTGAAATATGACCGTTCATAGGGAAACATAGCTAATTTAAAGTTAACACATACATTTAAAGGATACATACCTTTGCCATATATGAAAATTACAGAGTAGTCATGTTAAAAATAGTCAATTGGAACATTATTTTATGCATAATTTGTTTCAAAATAATCTTGACTGGCAATCATAGAGCAAGATCTAATTTCTACACCATCTCAATCACAATAAAAAGGTTGTTACACAAGTTTATACAAGATTACTTTCTGCAATCTGAAAGGAAGTATTTTAACTAAGTAATAACCAGCTACACAACAGATATGTAAACAATGTGGGCTGTAACAAAATGTATGCTAAATATTTGTACTCAGGTTGGAAAACCTGGTTTGCGACACAGCTTAGTATAGCTAGTTTATTATAATTGAGCCACTTTAACTTTAAATTGTACCAAATAAATAGTCTGAATTACTATGTTGTTTTACCATAGGAGTATTGTGAGGTCCTTTCTAACAGCTTTAAGGGACCATGTCTGGTCTTAGGACAGCAGTCTGGAGACCACTGAAGCTGATTTTAAATTCTAGGAAAGTGTGTGGATCTTTGTCAGGGATTGGTGCGGCCTAGTGTCAGCTCAGCCTACTCCCAGATGGTTCAGTTGTACTTGTAAACTCAGTAGATTGAGTCTCATAGTTGAGCCTAGAGGATTATTCCTGTGTTAGCAACTATTACAGCCCTTATGGTCCCAGAGCTTCAAGGGCTGCTGGTGCATCATTTGTCTTATATTTCTACCTTTTCTTTAGCAATAAAAATGTAATTGACATCGAGGCAAGTATGCCCAGCGTGTATCAATCTTGCAAGCCAGCTTTTTTTTTTTTTCAGCATTATCATTGATCTCTGTAAATTAATACAAATGAAATTTGAATTGCTATCTTTAAATGTGCAGTGCATACACCCCAACCTCATTATAAAGCTACCTGCATATTGTGTGTCACTATACACTATTGCTCAATTAAGAAACCATTGATGAAGGGAATGTGTGTTGATTGTTATTGAATTTCCAATATCTGTATTCATTGTAAATACAAAAGCAGGATGGTATTTGGTATGGCTACTGTGCGTTTGAACCGCAGTGAATGTGGTATTCCCTTACAAAGGTTTGCTGTTAAAGTCATATTCTTGCACTGGTTTGCAGTAAGTACCGCCAATATATTATAGTTTATTGATTCACATACTGTGAAATTTTTGGTAGTACTGTACCTTTAAGATCAAATGTACCAAAGAAGAAATTACAAGAGGCACCTGGCACAGGTCATGCATCTGTGTAATATTTTAAAAAAGGAGTTGAAGGACAATGTCTGCAAAGCCATTTCAACCAAAACCTTCTGTTAGGCTATTCAGATAAGGCTAAACAATGGACAATTCTGGTGTGCAGAGGATTCCTGGTCAGATTGTAACCTGAGAATACTGTATGTGATGGGATTATTCAGCATGTAGCTGTTTGTTCTGATATAGGCCGTTCTAAAATACTTAGTTCTCATAGTCTCCCTGCAAAATTAAAATCTAAATTACATATACAGTTGGTGTTACTGTATCATTTTGGTTTAGTGAATACATTTAAAAAGTGTTATTAATTCATGTTTGTGTTCAAGACCCATAACATTATTATTATTGCATTGTCTTTTTATTATGCATTACATATTTAAACTATGGTATTTCAATTGCACAGTACAGTTTTCTGTAAGATACATTTGGTAATGCTAGTTCCATTATAAGTGGTTATTCTGTTTATAAGAAGTATGTAAAAAATAATATTTCAAACATGTAATGTGATTCATTGTAATTATTGAATTACTGTGTGTATCTACAGTAGATCTGCTGATTGCATAATAAACAATATGGTTGATAGATATGACCACTTAGATATTATGCCAAAACTAAAGGGACATTACTGGGGCAATTTTTCTGGTTTTGTGTATCTACTGCATGGGAAGCAGGGCTATTAAATTAAGTTTATTTCTGCTTTAGTAAGCAGGAAGCACTTTTCAATGTCTTTGAGACTAACAAACAAAAACAAGCAGTTTGCAGCCTATATTGTATGTATTTAGAAATCGATAAAAAACATAATTTATCCTCTTGTACCAATATCATAGTGGGGTCTCAAATGTTTTGAAATGTAAAAGTAATGTGACTGTAAGACTGCTTCATATTTGTCTGTCACTACATTTCAACCAAACAAAAAATAGAAACTTCAAATTTTTTAATGTTGTTCTATTTACAGTGTGGAGTAGTGGTTAGGGTTCTGGACTCTTGACCAGAGGATCATGGGTTCAATCCTAGGTGGGGGACACTGCTGCTGTACCCTTGAGCAAGGTACTTTACCTAGATTGCTCCAGTAAAAACCCAACTGTATAAATGGGTAATTGTATGCAAAAATAATGTGTAAATAATGTAATTGTATGTAAAAATAATGTGATATCTTGTAACAATTGTAAGTTGCCCTGGATAAGGGCGTCTGCTAATAAATAAATAATAATAATTTATTACATTCTGTTATTTATGCTTTAATTAGAATGTGTTTTTATTCATATTTGAAACATACATTTGTAAAATGTTAAGAATGAAATCATTGATCATTTGCTTTATCTTTTGTGTTCCACCTTATCATGCCTGACCTGCACTGAAATAGGCTACGATATAACACACAATGAAATGAAAGCACCTCCATCACTAGGGGTTTCTATAAATGTTTTCTATTTAAAATATATATATATATATATATATATATATATATATATATATATATATATATATAGTGTGCCCAATTATTTTACCTGTCGATTTTCTATCTAATTTGAAATGTCTAATCATTTTCCCTCCCATCGCAGCAATTCCAAACATAGCTCAGGAGAACTGAAGGTTCAGTGGGCATCCTCCGATCCCACAGCCGAGCCAGCTTCCTCTTTTACACCCAGGAACTCGACAGCGGATGTCAGGAACTTCCAGCCTCTGGAGGACAAAGGCCAGCCCTGCAGGTGTCCACTTCTGAACTCACTGGGCGGCTGGCCAGCAGGGTTAGCTCTAACGTGATGAGGAGAAACAGTCCCTGACGGTTTTGTCTCCCTAATCCATGGGAGCACCACAGCCAATGCGACACTCCTATCAGAATCCCCACTGAAGACCGGCGACTGCACACAGACAAGACGCGAACCTGCATTGCATCACTCACCCTGTACACCACACAGTTGTGCTTTTACCAGGTGAGCCACTCGGGGACGCCTTGGTTTCTATAATCTTTCCTAAATGTATTTTTAGTTATATAAATTACTGCTTAAGGGTCTCAATCAGGGCTTTTAGTAGGAGACGTGTTTAGAGACAGTTAATATAATTGACTAAGGGTGTTATAATATGTGTTGGAATACATTGACACTAAAAGTAGTCTTTATCTTCCTGGTAAAAGAAGCCCATTTTGTAACAACAGAATTCAGACATGTGTTATCAAAACAAATTTGCTGAGTGTCGAGTTATTTTACCATCCTTGTTCTCCCAAATGTCCAATGATATTGCCTTTCAACAACTCTATACTGGCACGGCTTTACCAGTTGATCCATTTGAGGATCTCCATTTTTAATGCAGTGTAACAATTTATTATAATAGTAGACATTTTATAATCCTGTGTATTTGTTTTACTGTGTGACTACTACTGCTGCAAAACACGAGAAAGTACTATTGGTTTCCAGGCACACCAGATAAGTACCTCTGTATACCCTCAGTGTTGAGCAACTAATAAATGTGTTTTTTATTTCCAGTAGACCATGAATTTTACAAAGGGTCATAAAATATTTATGGAATACAACCCAGGCAAACCAGCTAGCTTACCTAAATTAAGGACGCTACTTTGTTGTTGTTCAGTGAACTGTATTTGTTGCTGAGTATCCATTGTGAATCTTGACTGCATTTACAAAAAATGGTAAATTATAAGTTATTTGTTACACTACTCAAAGGCCAATACTGCCCCAAGTTCCCATTAGGTCGAACTCTAGTTCACTTGGTGTTGGTATTTCAATAATTATGTGATTTGGAAGCAGACATGGAGTGTATAGGAGATGTTGGTTGATTTTGGAGAATGTAATAATAATAACATGCCACTTTATCAGGAGCTCTACCTAACATCGGTTTGGGACAGTGTTTGTCCTTATCACAGCCTTGACACTATAGACTCTACATGGTGCTGGAAGGTGTTTAAAGGGATTCATTTTCTTTTCCTTTCCTCCTTATGAGAGTTTTAAAGGAAATGAATAATAATACTTTTTTTGTGCTGCGTCGTTAAGCACGGTAAAATCATGCACACACAAGGGACTTCATCAATCATGAAGATTTTTTCAATGGTTCTTTGCTTGTATCACTTGCAATCAGTCACTTCCAGTCTGCAACAGACAAAAGAAATGCTTTCCTTCCAACAACCTTGTTTGTTTCTGCGCAAGTTTGGTCAATATCTTCACACACAAGACCACGAGGTTTATTTTAACTAAAAACGGACACCCTCAAACTCCCCAACCTGCTCTAACCACTGGATTTGTATTGTATTTTGTGATCTTAAGGGGTCATTAAATCACACAAGCTGCATTGCTCACTCCTGCATTCAGATTTATTAACATTTTCTGATTTTTCAGTGCAATCCTGTGTAGTCCTTTTCTTCCCAAATAACAATGGTCCTTGAATTACTAGATGTATTTGCTTTCCGGGAAAAGCCATCTCCATCTGTTATGAGTTTTTGAAGAAGTAAACCAATGACAGTGCACTTTGCATTCAACAGCAGAATTAATTCATCTGAAAGAAAGAAAACAGTCAAGAACCTTTGTAAAACATTCAATTGCCATTTTAAGCTATTTTCTCTTTCAAGGGAGTGACAGTCAAAGACCAGGGGTAGAGTGTCCTGTTGTAATTGTAATGGTGTAACTAGAGGCATCTGCAATCCTGCCCTCTGACATTAATCCCAATTATTGAGTGTGTAGGGATTACACTGGACGTCAGTCAACGTTGACATTAATCCAGCTAGTGTGTGACACACAGATTCAAACTGACAGCTCTAAATGCAAGGTAATGTTAGGATAATAATGATATCCTTAGTTACAGATCCCACAATAGCACCATTACTTACAGCAGTTTAAGTGGATGAAAGTGATTGCATGCATTTTGTTTGGAAGACACTTTAATTAATGCATAATTAGATTCCAAGCAAAGTTTTGTTCTTCATTAGTAAAGATCTAACCATTAGAAAAGGTTCAATTGTTTGGTAATTATCATCACGTTGCACTATTTCTATTTGTTTAGTTCCTTTTCATTTTCATTTATTTTTCTTGGTTGCCCATACCATTGGAATAAATGCCATGCATCCACATTGTTAGGTATAGCCTTGATAGTGGCACAATAAATGTATCATCAGCATTGCAGTAGAAAATAATATAATCAGCTTTGTCCTTAGCTGCTGCAGAACAATGTTAAATGTGACAACACTGGATTAGGTGTCTAATGAAGAAATCACTGCCATGTCAGCTAGTTCTCATCCTTAAACCACATAAATCATTACCAGTTCTCCTATCATGGTTATTGTCTTTAAATGAGCAGTGATGAGTCCATCAGTAATTATGCACTTCATCACCGGCCTCATATAAAAAAAAACCCTGAGTGACCTTGAATAGTTTCTCCTCAGTAAGTGGTCAAAACTATCTATGACTTGAAATGGTTTGCCAACTTGCAGCAGAACTGGGAGTGGGATAATAAGATTTAGAACAGCTCTAAACGAATTATTGTGTAGTCAGATCTATCTGTTAATTATAGCTAAGCTTACAAGGATTCTATTTTTTTTTCAGTTTTGACGGATAAAATCAACATTTATTTTTTAGCATATATTTTGATTTTTATCGACGTTTATTTTCAGGATGACGTCACACAACCAGGCCCTGACGAATAACAATAATTTGAAAATGGACAACAACGAAGCAAAGCACAACACGCTATTATTTACAGGCCATATTTTTGTCCATTAAGAAAATAAAACAGCTGTAGTTCAGTAGATTATAGCAGAGTTCCTTTGTTTCCAGAATCCACGTTTAAACACAAAGCTTATATTTTGTATGCTATAAATCTGCTGCTTCCTCTTTCTTTTGTTTCATCCTTCCTAGACATGACTCAATTGTAGACTGAGATACTCGTTCCTGAGTTTCTTTCAATTTCAGATGTGTCTGGCTGTTTAAATGTTCAGAAATGCGATTTGATTTGGCACTTATTTCTGTCTTGCAAATCTTGCAGCGCAAAATGTCACCATCTCCCTGATTAGACTTTTTGACCGTTACAAACTCAAGATCAGGGTGTTCACAGCAGTACTCCTGCATAGCCTTTCTTTTTCAACCCATTGTTTTACCGTGTGTCTCTTCTGGTAGCTACTGGGTGTATTGCCAGCTAATAACTGCGAAAGAGAACTTTACTGTGTGCGCACTACGTATGATTTCTCAACTTTGAACTTATGTACTATAAACCGAACCCATTAACTGACGGTATCAATGACTGTAACTGTCTAGTTAACGTTAGTTCAGTACACGCCTCATTGCACGTTCACAAAACAAACACCAATGGAACATCAACAAGTTTTAAGGATAATTTCACAATGGTCACTCTAGCTATATTTCTATTTTTATTGATGGGAATTTTTTTTTGGTCGGTTTGTTGGAGTTTCGCAAAATCGACGTTTACCAACGTTTACTGATAAAAATCGAATCCTGGCAAGCCTAATGGCTGTGGTACCATATGGTAATTGTGTCCATAGTAATTATGTTTACTTCTGGTTGCATTGTATATAGTATATACCATATAACTGTGTCTACTGTTAAACAGTAATTAATTGAAAATAGGATTATGTCCACTGTTTTATTTACAAAAATAAAAAATATTTGATAGTTTCTGTAGTTGAAACCAATGTAATTAGTTCATGTTCCTAACCCATTTCCATCACTAGCCAGGCTGGTTTTCTAATGAACAGTTAAGTAGTTTCTCAGTCCTTTTTGATTTATCATGTTTATAGTAACCTGAAGAGGATGTTCCATAAATATCCCTTTAGCAATCATTAGCATGCTGATAAATGGCTGTACCTATAAAGCTTTGCTGTCAGACTCTGTGATGCACGATTATGATAGCATTAAGCACTACAGTTTATTCCAAATCTTAAACTATAAAAAAGCTGTGCCTCTACTATAATGTTTTGTTTTCAGGAATGGGAGGGAAGCACAATTGAGCAGTTTTGCAGCATCTGTTTTTGCTTTTTTCATGTTTGGCTGAATGGGACAATGTTGCCTTTTTCTTACAAACACGTTGGGCTTCTTCCCAAGTAGCTGAAACACAACAAGATTGTTTTTGTTTCCTTTTTTTGCATTTCAATCTTTCAGAAAAGCAGACAGCTTGAATAATGTTTTGTGCTGTGTTTTGTTTTGCTCCAGTTGAAAGCATCAAGCTGTTCCATAGCATGCAAATTAACAATCCCCCCCAGTACTGCATTTTTGCACAACTGAGAATAAAAAGGGATGACACAGAGCTTTAAGAATGAGGTGCCAAACAGTAAAAACAAATCAAATGCATGATTACGGTTTGGTTTTCATTCCATTCTTTAAATGTTAAAATCAAATGTATCTATTTCTTTTCATGAAAGAAAAGGGGAAATAAGAATAATGTATTATAGATGGATTAATAATGTGGTTGTTTTTTTCTGTATTTTTTAACAATTCATTTTAAAAATGTATTTAAAAAATGAGAATTTAAGGGCTCTTTTAGTGTATTTCTTGCATGCATTATTTTCAGTAACAGATTTTGTTTTTGAGCAATAACCTCAGAAAGCTTATACTTTTACATTCAATCCAATATTGATGAACTGGCAGCAGCAGACATAATACATGTTTTTTGTATTTTACTGTACATCAGAAATTGGAACATTATAAGATTATCCAGCCTAAAAATGTTATTCAGCAAATTCTACTAGCTAATGCAAAAATGAACTGTATTATCATATTTCTATCCAGCTTCTAACTTTAACAGTAAACTATACCATCATTCTAACAATAAAACTTTTGGGACAATTTCTATGTTATATACAGGTTGTGCATTACAAACACAGTTGCACAGTACACGGGTTATAGTATTCTACAGTGGGTCCCATGGAAAATGTCCCCTCTATCCCAGTAGGGGTGGTAACTGCTACTTACGGGTTACCTATCAGTTACCATGGAAACTCGTTATAAGGCTTATGGGAATTCCAAATGATAGGCATTCTAAAATCTTCTGTTCTGAATATCAGGTTTGTAATGAACTCGCTTGGTAGTTTACTGAGTTGAGTACTATGAAGATGCAACTTTCTGTAGACGGGGTACCTCTGTCTTGTGTAAAACATGCTATCATGACTACTTAGTGGCTCCCTAGGGGGTACATCCTTGACCCCTTCTGCACTGTGTACCATTCTTCGTAGAGTAAAACTGGATCAGCAAAATGAGTGCCACATTGGTCTTTGGACATACAGACAGTGTGTGGTACTTTTTTTATGTTTTTGTAGATTATGTTTTTGTAGATTTAGCTTATTATTAGTAGTAGCTGTAGTAGTAGTATTACTGCAGTAATTTATATAGGCCAATGGCCTTTCAAATTATAGTCTATTGTTAACTTTAAATGTAACCCCAAATTAATATTAGGATATAAATTGTTAAAGACTTCTGGCTGATAGGAGCTGTTTAGACTAAAGCAAGATGTCACTATCACGGTTCAATGTTGTCTTACCTCTTACACTGTCTGCACTTCCAGAGGTGGTCTAGAGCTGGCATAGGCAATTCACACTGATAAAAATGCAGCTTTAGTGCCTGTACTGAGCCGTCATATCGTTGTGTGAATGGAGTACAGGACACTCAGCCGCTTTCTTTAATTCTAAAATCTATAAGAAGTGTATATATAAAAACATGATTAAAGTCTTTGTTGGTGCATTGGGCCATGGTGTCTGCTTCCCTGCGCACTGCAATTTGGGTATCTAAAAGCAAGTAGCAACATGCACGCCCCAGTGCATTTAATAACTTATATTCATTAGCTGTATGATGGGAAAATAATAACATCAAACCCTTCCATTAGCTTGTAAGACAAATTACATTTAGCATTTTAGATTAGGGCATGGACATGAAATGGAGGGAACATAGAGACCAGCCTTCACAAGGACATGGTATTTGCATGCTAACAACACTTCATATGGCTGGCTGTGGCAGGGACACAAGCCAATTTCATCTGTTTAATTTAAATTTGAATGCATGTCTTTATAAACAATATTCTTATCTTATAAAATAAATAAACACAATGTATCAGTTTTTACAGCGTATTGCATTGCTTTTATTATTTGTAAATATTGTCGATCACTTGACTTGTTTTTAAGATTAATTATAACTTTTAAAAATTACATTATTAAGCAACAACAGGATTTTATCATTTTAATTTCTCCTCTGTCCTTAAAAGGTACAGAAAGTTGACTAAATAGATATTTTGTGAAAAGGCAATATTCTGTGAGGTAACCACAGACCTGCTAGGACCACTTTGCCCTGTACAGTACATGTGCAATAGGGTAATTAAGACTGAATACTTAAATCTGTTGTGTCAGATTATGTGCTGTCTCTATTGTTTACAGTAATGCATAAAGGATGGATTTGAAGCCCTGGACTAAATTGGTTTATGCCCCAAGTAATATAAAGCACTAAAACGATGCACAGTACATTCTGGGACTACACCTTTTGAAGCTCTGAGCTAGGAATTCCATGTATTAAATACTGCATAGAGATACAGTGATTCCTGCAAAGCTACTTATGACCGAGGGTGTTTTAAAACTTAAGAATGGCATGGGAAGGTCGTTTAAGCAGTCCGTTGAGTATAATGACCACACTGCTGTTAACAGTGTGAAACAAGGAAGGGTTGCTAGAATAGAGAGAATACATACTTTAAATACACAGGTATTCATGAAGGCCCATCTGCTAACTAATATGGAGCCATGTTAGCAGCTGAAAACTTAGAAGGGTCGCAGCACAAACATGATATAATTGCCATTACTGCTAAGTACAAAGCTATTTGTTATTAATTTAAAAGTAGACAAAATATATGTTTTTATACAAAAAATATTATTTGAATAATATTTTTAATATTTTGAATACAAAATAATAATAATAATAATAATAATAATAATAATAATAATAATAATAATAATAATAATAATAATAATACCCTGTAATGTTCAATATATTGCTACTGTGGACATTTTAAAATGTATCTAACTTTAAAAGCCTGGGCATTAGAGTTGCTATGGAAAGGCAAACTAATTCAGATTGTGGATGGAGATAAAAGAAGCTTGTACTAATTCCTGGATCGCATTCCATGCTGTGGTATGGCATGTTTCAGTCAGTTGCACGTGGTTATTTAGATAGATCCTTTACAGCAATGTAAAGAGTGGGGTTTTGTTGATGTTGGGCTACAGATATACAGTAGAGAGATGGACCCTGCATTGCTAATTATACATGATAATGATAACCAATAATGGAAGTGGGGGAAAAAAAACCTCATAATCAGTTCAGTTCATATCTTATCAGTAATGAGATCCAAAACCGGTAAAGAGATAAGCAATCAAAGCTGCCGTGACACAGATATCAACTTAGTGTGTGTTAATCTGCAGGTAAGAAATCAAGTATGTTTGTATAGATGGGTGCATAGCTTTGCAGCTCCCAGGAACTACACAGTTTAGAAATTAATATACAGGGTCACGCTGTGGTCCAGTCTGGGTTTTGGACTAAATCTGAATGCATTCCTGTAAGAACTGATAAACTGAATGAGCTCTATAAGTTGTTTTTTGGGAGGACCAGGATTTATGAAGCAACACTAAGCAGCAGCAGCACTCACCACTGTCCAAGGAAGATGTGTTGTTTAGTTATACAGGTTTTGTATAATCTTGCATGACAAAATTGGATTTAGTTTAAAACTCCCATATAAAGCAGCGTGGGCAGCAGTGTGGAGTAGTGGTTAGGGGTCTGGACTCTTGACTGGAGGGTTGTGGGTTCAATCCCTGGTAGGGGACACTGCTGCTGTACCCTTGAGCAAGGTACTTTACCTAGATTGCTCCAGTAAAAACCCAACTCTATAAATGGGGAATTGTATGTAAAGAAATAAATAAATAAATAATAATGTCATATCTTGTAATAAATGTAAGTCGCCCTGGATAAGGGCGTCTGCTAAGAAATAAATAATAATACAGGTATATTACTTTTTCGTTAACTTAGAACCACTCTATGATCTTCATATTCAACAGTGAGATATTCAATGTTTATAAATTAGGCTGCGCGTGAGAGAGTGAGATAACATGCAAATGAGTGTGTCTCACGCTCATGAAACTGCAGATACATATACATTAGATTTCATAAAGTATATTTTGTATTGGTTCATGTGATTTTTGTTTTATATGTACTGTATATGGAGGGATAACCATGACATTTTCTTGTTTTGTTTTTAGAATGAATGCTCTGTCACAATCAAGAGAGAACAATAACAAGACTGCAGCTGTGCTGAACATTGTCGTCCTAGCTTCAATTTAAGTGCATTCTTTTATTGTATTTATACTGTTGTCTATGCATATACCGTATTCATTTGAATTTAAGACGCACTTTTTAAACCAATTTTTCTACTCAAAAATGGCCTGCGTCTTAAATTCGAGTACATTATAGTGAAGCGTGTACTAAAAGCCAAAATCACCAACAATAGGTTCCATAGTAGTTATCCTGTGGAGTAGACACTCTCCTCCTCAATGTAAACAAAGCAAACTTTCACTCAGTGCCAGTCTGTGTAGCTATGCCCGTGGTGCAGTAGCCTTGAACTGGCACTACTGTGTTCTTAAAAAGGCGTTGTCTCCCAGGGCATGCCCCCCAGCCAATCAGGACCTCCCGATCAGCTCATCTCCTGGCAAGCCTTCCTGTTTACCACAGCAGCAGCGCAGCTGAACCAGCGACAGGGTCCTCCCTGTCACAAAGTGTCATTAGCTTCCAGAGGAATTCAAAGAGAAGATTTTACAATTTCAGCGATTCTTTATTAGCCTCAGTTCTAAGACCCCCGTATTTTTGTACTTGCCAAGCAATACCACAGTTCACAAAAAGAGAGAAAAACTTGTGTGAGTAATTACAACTGGAAATGAGAAGCAGTGCATAACTGTAATGCTCTGTGTGACAGCAGACAGCTGCAAACTGCCTCCATATGTTGTTTTCCTATATGAGTAAATGCATCTTTATTTGATTTTTTTCCCCTGAAGTTGAGGGTGGGAAATTTGGGCTGTGTCATAAATTCAAAGAAATATGTTATGTATCATTGTACATTTTTCTATCAGTACAGTTGAGGCATACGTTGGAATTGAGGTTGCACCACCATAATATAATCACCAGGATTGATGTATTTAAAAAATAAGGGATCCAAGCAGTTAAAAATAACACCCCCTTGGGAAAATGTGAATTTATCTATTTGTCAAAATGACAAGTAAGTTATAGTTAAATCCAATCTTCATAAGAATTAAAAATGGTACCTAAACTAATCCTTTCAGAAAACTATTTTCTCAAGAACTACCTCTCAATAATTAAACATATTCCATACAATGACACCATTTATGTATACTTATTTCATATTTTATTTTACACAACATAACAACACAGCAGTTGTTGTTTCTTTTTTCTGTACAGGGTTTTTCCTCTTTTTTTGCCTGAAAATAATGGCAATATCAATGTCACTTGACTTTTTCTTTAAAAAATACCAATTTAATAAGACATCCCGTAACAAGTCTCTTTTTTACTATAATATCCAGGAAATTTCATTTCCTTTGTAAAAAGGCCTTTTGTGAAATCTTTCCACCCCCTCTCCCCCCCCCCCCCCCCCCCCCGGACACCTAGACCCCCATAGCACACACCTATTTGCATTTTGTTCCTCCTGCTGCTGAATCGGGAAGCCAATCTTTATGCAAGGGAAGGCACTGGTGCTTTTCTCTTGCGGTATTTCTGTTTTTTTTCCATTATTATTGATTTCATTGTTATTAGGAATGCTGCTGTCTGCTTGCTGTCACAATGCCACATGGGCACAATGATGTTTATTGACAACCCTGCTGGAAGTAGCATTTATAAGCTGAGACAAGTATGGAATTCCAAATTCCTGCAAGGCAAACATCCCTTCACTGTTAGCTTTAAAAAAAAAAAAACTAAACTAAATAAATAAAAAGATGCAAAAAAATAATAAGTCACACAGTGCTTTCCAGTATCCACTCCGAACTTGAGAACGTAGCTTTCCCACTATCTTTATCGGAGCCTTCCAACTGCAACAACATGCCATTCATTGATAGGCTCCGTTTAGAACACAAGCTTCCCAGATTTTGGGAATTGATATAGTAGTTGTACTTAGAAAAGTCTTCATTTAGAGAATACCTGCGTTTTGCTCTCAAGTTCTCTGTTGGTAGGGTAAGGTATTTATTGGGCCTGGATTGTGCTCTTTTAAAAGATGGGTTCTGCTTAGGCTGGATCAGAGGGGAACGGCTGGGCTGCTGCTGCAACGCTGTGGAGTTATTACGGTTTGTGTTTTGAGTCTCGGCGTTGGGCAGAATATCAATCTTGGGCTCAGCAGATGACTTTGGCCCAGGCTTATGTTTTGGCTTTGGAGAGCCAGACGTGCTGGAGGTCCAGTCCTGGGCCACCAAAGAGGTAGTGGTGGAGCAATCGGGGATGGAGCAGGTTTCTGATGACTGTGTCACAGTGTCTCTGTAGAGAGCCTTGTGACACTGGGCACTTTCCTCCGGCCCCAAGGCCAGCTTTGAGTTTGAGGGGGGTAGTGATCCCCCACAGCCCTGGCCTTGGGACCCATTGGTTTGGGAGTGCATGTTGCTGACCTTTGTGGCCTTGTTTGGATCCCCACTGTTGCACACTTTATACCGGATCATCAGGATGATGATGAAGACAAGTACAGATGCCACAATGATCCCACCAATAATAATAATCATTGTACCACCAAGAAACTGAGATTGCATAAAGTGACAGCGGACATAATCCTGCTCCGTTGTGAATTGGATGCAACCCACAACCCTGGTTGCAGTGAGAGAGGTGATGCCATCATCATAGATAGCCAGGACACACAGGTCATAGATAGTTCCCGCAGCCAAGTTATTAATAAGGAAGTTTTTGCTTGTGGGAGGGATCATTCTGGAAAACAAAGAAGACCTACTATTAGAATATTAAGTAATATGATTAATAAAACTAAGCATGTATTTGGAAGTAATCAATATAAACATAGAAAAAGACCTTAAACGGTTACAAAAACAACTTAATAATTCTCCATTAGAACTAGTTCTGTTTCACTGTCATTTCAACATCACAAGACTTTGTGCTGCTATTTTTACCAGTGAGTTCAATGGCAATTGAATCCAATTTACACTTATGATAAGGTACCAGAGAACTACAGAATCAGTGTGTCACAAGAATTTTGAAAATGAGAAAAATATGCTGCATTTAAAAGATCTTGAGCCAACAAATAATGGCCACAAAAACAAGATAGAGTCCATGAGTTATTTAAAGAATGTTTTAAAGTCAGTTTGTAAAAGAAAGTGATATTCATTTAATTCTTTAACAAAAAAATCCCATGATTAACTAAATTAATTTGAGTCTGCTATTCATTAAACATCATGTATACCTATTGAACACTCCATAGTGCTAAATTAAAAAAAAAAATTAAAAATCAATAACAAACATGTTGACTAGATGTCTTTTTCAATGTTTTTGTTGGATAAGAATGCCCAGTTTTTCCAGTAGCTGTACATGAAACCTCCAAATACATCTGGCAACTTCACACGGTATGCCCTGTGAGCTTCTAGATGTCATTGACAGGACTGTTAATTACTTTGTTCAGCAGTCCAAAACATCCAAGATGTCAGTCTTTTCACAATAATGAAAATGACAAATTACCTTTGAAAAGTGTGGCCATTACATTAGCAGTCTTCTAAGTGTAAGCAGTTAGCATACTTTGATCTACATCACCTCTGCAAATACCAGACAGATGGACTGCAAATGGTGATTGATTTTTCTACACCCTACACCAAATTTGATAACCTCTGATTTTTTTTAAAAAATGGAATAAGCTCTGAGATCAGTTTCATGAAACTTGTACACAGTACCCTATTCCACACAGCAAGCTATTTAATAAAATGACATAATATGATTAAAGATCATCTTAAACCCTGCAACAGAATAGCAGTGGGATAAGTAATACCCACTTTTTATTTGTTACCATTAACACAGAAAAGTGCATTACACAACGACAAACTCTGCAGTATATGTCTCTGATATATTGCAATAGGGCCAGAATAAGTGTTAGCACCCTTAATAATGGCCCTGAAGGCAGTGGATTAATACATCAATGAAAGATGATTTCATCCTGGAAAGTACACAAGATACACTCCAATAAAAGTCCTACCTGTAAACAAGGGAGTCATCATAGGTGCCATTGTATTGGATTTGGAACATGCGGATACCTGGGATGTTCCTCTGAAAATTAAATTTAATAAGGGCCGTTGATGAGGTTGCCTCTGCAGTCACCACCCTTTTGTCCTGGTTTATCTTTGTGTCCCCTGTGTTGTTGCTTGTGTTGGAACCAGATTTAGTGGAAGTGGATATATCTGAGGAACCAGGGTCAGGCTCCTGAATGTTATTTGTGCTGTTAATCAAGTGGGGGAGCTTGATTATGTTCAGGTCCACTATTTGAGTGGCTTCCCCAGCTGGATTGGAAGAGATGCACGTGAAAGAGCCTGTGTCCTTCACAGTGGTGATAAGGATGTCAAGCGTCCCATTATCGTAAACAAGTGCCCTGGAAGAGTTGGAGATGAGCTTGCCGTCAGGTGAAATCCAGTGTATAGCTGGTTCTGGGTCCCCTCTGGCTTTGCATCTCAATGTAGCCCGTTGGCCTTCCAAAACCCTCATCTCATGTGTATGGCGGGTGATGAGTGGAGGCTCGCACAAGAACTCCTCTTCTGGGATAGACCAAAAGTAGCGTCCTGTTAAATGGTACGGTGTGGCACAGGTCTCTAAATCATCTTCCCGCGTGAGCCGCCTCAGCCAAAGGAGTTCGCAATTGCAGTGCAATGGGTTCCCCCCAAAGCTTAGCGCAAAAGATGAAGAACTCATGATATCTGATGTAGCCAGAGCCTGAGCACGCTGGAAGAGTGGATCTGGTGGGAGTTTCTGGAGTTTGTTGGAGGTAACATCTAAGCGTGTTAGCTTGTGGAGATTGGAGAAAGTTCCCTCAGGGATGTAGTCAATCATGTTGTGATCCAGGCTGAGTGTGTGCAAGCTAACCATCCTCTCAATGGCTTCCCATGGGATGGTTTCCAGGTTGTTATAGGATATATCCAGCTCTTCCAATGCCAAAACATCATTAAAAGCCTCTGAGAAGATGTGGGTGAGCTGGTTGTTGTTTACAATTAAGTGATGGAGGTTGGAGAGACCGCTAAACATATCATTGGAAATCTTAGTTAATCGATTGCTGTTTAGATGTAAGGCCCGCAAGTTGCGGAGGTCAGCAAAAGCATGAGGAGTGATGAAGCTAATTGTATTCCTAGACAGGGTAAGGTCCACCAGGCCGGTCATGTTGGCAAAGTCTTTCCGTTTGATGCTTGAAACAAAGTTATCGGCCAGACGCAACTCCACGGTACGCCGGTCGATGTTCGGCGGGACAAATAGAAGCCCTTTTTTGGCACAGAGTGTTGCAAGGTTGGGAGACAAATTTTGACAGACACAGCGCTTTGGACAGATCTGGGCCTTAACTGCCATGCCAATGACCAGCAGATAGAAAAGCAGTTTTTCCATTGTAAGTCAGGTTCAAACACCTGCAAAAAAGGGAAAGAATGTAGAGAATTAATAATCCTGGTCATAGAAAATAAGCAATACATTATGTTTCAAATGCTTTCTACTTTTGTTTTTCATATTAGAATCTCTAATATGTAACCTGCTGCTTTCAATAGCTGACAGAAAGGAGTTCCCAAAATAGGACGCAATGAGATTTCAAGTAATTTCAAATGACATAATAAGGAAAGTATATAAAGCAGTAAGAATGGCCTAAAATAATAATTAAGTAGTGGAAGAAAAATATTTCGACATATGCACAAAGTGAATCAAATGAAGCTTAAGGTTTAAACAAGATATTCGTTATTTATAAAGTTTCCTTGATGGCTAACTAAAAGGTTGGAAGGCAGTCAGACATTAGTCAGCCTAAGTTCCTATTTAATGCCCTGTGTCTGGCAGGTAAAATAAACATTTCCTCAGCACAAGCTAGTTGCTATTTATCATCCCCTGCCCTTCATCGTTTCACTTTACTGAACTCTCAGGCAGGCACAATTTAATTTTACTGTTTAAACTTAAAGGCATCACAAAACAATTCTAAAATGGAAGATACTGCTGGGTTTTATTATTCATTCAGAACGTTCACGGTCGGCTGGCTGGCTGAAGTGCACTCGCTGTGCTGGGGGAAAAGACCCTGAATTCAGTATATGGCTTCATTCTTCTTTTTAAAAATGATTTGAACTTAAATGCAGATGGAATTTTAACTTTGCACACAATTCCATCCAATTGTCCCTCACTGTAAATCCTGTTTTCTTGAATGCTATTTTTGAATGTGTCTGTGTATGTGTAAGAAATGCAGTTCTTCATGTAAGCAGGTATTACTGATTACTACGGTCTTTTAATCTGGATGGAACTTACTATTTCAATGTTATCTCTACCTTAATAAATTAAGTAATTTGAACTGACATGCCAATCATAACTTGAATTGGTATTCTGAACAGTTCCTGTGGCTTCCATGCTACATTTTCCATCATAGTATTTTTATTGCTAGCTATCAAAAAAAAGAGTTCCTTTCCTTTCTTACTAAATGTATTTCGCAACATGGATGTGTTTACACTCGTAACTAGAAATGAACAAAAACATGGCATCTAAAGGATATGTCATATCAGATCGAATGGTTTATAAACATGAAGTATGGAAATGTGAACAATATTGTATCACTGATATATCCAGAAGTTTTTAAACAGTGTGTCAGTGAAAAGGTAGATATCTTCTCGACACCACCTGTAATGGTTTCTGTGATACATTGCTTTGAAACTGTGGCATTGGCAGCTTTGCAAAAGAATGCCAGGAAAGGGTAAATGTTTCTTGTTCAACACCTGGATGGGAATGAATATAACTTTAGTGTTATACATGTAACACTTTCAACTTTCAACACTTTCATTGTTAAATATACTACTTATATGTATATAATACAAACTGTGGCTGTTCCTAAATGACACAATTGGTGCTAATTGGGAACAGCCACAGAATATAAAAAGAGAGTTTGAAGCTCCATTAGGGTGATGAATGCCAGGGAGCCGGTAACAGGAGAAACATTGTGTATACAGCCAAGGAGTGTCTAGCAGATAAGGTATTGTGTGTTTATACCTGAAGTACATGTGTGTGACCGGTAAACAGCTTAGCTGTCTGGTGTAAGTAAAAGTTAAGAGTGGTTTTGTTGGGAAAACGGCTGAGCCGTCCCAACCCTTCAGTTAAGGAAAGCTGTGTTTAGTCTAGGTCTCCATGGAGACAGGCTTTTGTTTTGTTTTTGTTTTGTTTTTTGGTTTATTAAAAGTGCACGAAAAGTACCATTCTGTGTTTAGGTCTGCTATTTTAAAGGGCCCAAATAAGCCTTGGCCAAAGGCTTTGTTACAAAACACACAGAAAGATCAAGCGGAATATATAATATAAACTGTGACCTTCACAGAACATTTGCGGATGATTCATTGATTTACATCGGTAGGCCTCAAGATGTTTGAAGTAAATTTGAAAAGGTACCTTAGCTAGAGGTATTGATAATAAATTGCTATTAACTGATTTTTTTTAGTTATTCACAAAGGTGGTCAAGAGTGTTATCCGAAATGTTGACTGAAAATATTTTTCCTGCATGTAAGCCAATATCTCAATTTATAAACAAACATGTTGGGTCAAACTTATCTGCTTAAATTTCATGCATGTACTGTAGGCTGCAGAAAAAGTAAATGTGCTGACAAAAGAGAGTAAATATACAACGTTAAGACCAAGAACAGAAGAATTTAAGAAAACATCAAAGGCAAGAAAATTAAATACAAGGGGGAAAAACACTTGCATAAATCTCATACATTTGTTCAGTGGGAGAAACAAGAGAACCCCTCCAGCTACATTTTTTTTCATATATATGTATTGTTTTCTTCACTGAAATGTCTCTTGTATGTTGTAATCATTTTTGATTTGGTTTCTCCATGCAATGATATGAATATTATCATCCACTACTCAATCTATAAATAAATAAAGAAAAAAAGAAACATGTAATATATTGTATAGAAAATCCTATTAGTCAGAATATATTATCACACGTTAATATCGTGAATACATATATAATATATGCTGTGTCTCAATGCTGCCCCAAATGCTAAAGTAAGGATTTAAAAATCAGTAGTTAGAATTAGCAACCACCTATAACCCTCCTATGCAAGCTCTGCTTAAAATGTAAGATAAGTTCTGTATACTCAGATGGAGGCTTTGCAAAATACTTTCTTATGAGGAAGTATTTATATAGGACTAGGAATAGTCAGTTATGAATTGCTGATTTTCATAAGCTCTCCTGTAATCGAGTCCTTACTGCAAGTGGTGCTGGGTATCTAAGTGGTAAGCTTTTTACCTTCAGACTTCAAGAGATCAAAAGCCTGCTTGATAAGCAGTCTAGTTTTTAAAGGAAATTCTTATCGGATGTCTCTTAATAACAAATCGAGGTCATATGAAAAGATAATGAACCCGAAATTGCATGCTGGAATTAATCCAGAGCAGGGAATGAAAGCTCATGTGCATTACCTGGCAATAATGGCTCAGATTGATTTTTTTTTTCCCCTCCTGCTTATAAGAAGGTTGTATGTGGTGGTTCAACAAACTGTACTTGATTGTGTCAACCCAAAATGGCACCCAATCAGTAGCTTAGCTGATATCTTAAAAATGTATCAGTCATGAAAATGCGTGTTTCCAATTTCAATTTGCTGTTTTGAGTGACAACTGTCCGAGACACCTTCTACATAATATTTTAATCTAAACAGTTAATGTTTCGGCAGAAAATTGTTTATTATTATTTTTATTTTTTTTGCAGAACTCATTCCACTCTGTTTGCAAGCATTTCCATTAGTGATGCTAATAAGGGTTCAATGAAGCAGCACTGGGGGAAACACAGGCAGGGTTAGTACAGTTTTTAAAGGGTGCTGGTGTTTAGATTCACCAATTTTAGATCATTGAAATACTGTAGATCCCCATATAATTCCATTCTTTATCCCCACAACCCCACCCACGCAAGAGACCACACTGTGAGAAGATTTTGACTACAACGTAACACTGATAAAAACAAGGTTTTGTGCGATTCCCTTGTTTGTTAGCGGACTTAATAAAGTGCTCAGGCATCTAAACCAGATCTAACACCTCCTAGTATGCCATTGCACACCCAACTCCAATACTTACAATCTCCACTAATGAAGCACACATTAAAACCTATTTCTCCACCCCAAGATGCTGTTAGGATTTAATCTGAAGTCACAGTGGTGCTGTGATCTCTGAACTTGTTCTACAACTGTAACGAGAACAGTATAAAAACTGATTTTGAATATTAATGTTTCCTAACCACGCATCAGAAATCCCTGCATCTTCAGATTTGTTATGCAGCACCATCTCATTATTCATCACAGCAGTTCTCCATGTAATATTATTCATTGATACTACCCAATTCTAAATAAATAACCAATCAGAATTGGTTCACTCATTTATTTGTGAGAATAAATATACATTCAAACCACATGGCTTGCAACAAACACGTCGAGAAATAAAAGCAAAAAAAAAAACTGAAAAACAATTAATTGTCTTGTTCAACGTTCCCTCCATGTGTTGTACTATTAGGGTTATTTATGCATACTACTTTACCATATTGTAAGGCACATTCATCTACTGAAGAACTCCACCTAGATTAAAATAAGGTCCACAGTAATGTCTGGAAACACTATTCAAGTAAGACATCATTCTATTACTCTGTAATTTATTTGGGTGGCAATAAGAAAGGTATCAATATTAATGTAATTAACAATTGAGTTGATTTTTATGTTTGAGCGAGATAATGCTTTCCAATGTACACAATAGGAAGATAGTTTAATTCTCCATGTTGTTCTACCATCAGGGGCAAGAGTTCGATGTGGGGCAGATGTAGTCACCATCAATCACATACCCTACTTGAAAATCAGTGTCTCATAGTCTAATTCACTAGCAATTACAAGCATGTGCCACATTGCAGTGACAATACATCACCGTGAAGCCTTGTGTTTATTAAATAAGCTGAGAATGGTGTACTGTGTATACACAGTTGTCAGCAAAAGTAGTCAGTAGTATGAGTTTACTGGTTTAAGCCTAAAATGGCTGGTCATCTGGCTGTCTGAAGTGTGGGTAAATCATTCTAGCATAGAGTTAGCTGCTCCTGCTGTAGATTATACGAGAGCCAGCAGCAGTGGTACAAGTCCATAGAGACTCAGCACGCTGAATCCTGCTAAACCCATATGCTGCTGAGCAGTATGGGAATAAAAAAAAATCTGGTGGTTTTTGAGAATATTATAAAATACAGAGCAGAAAAAATAACAAAAATAGTGGAAAAAAACAACAAAAGTGTACTGGTATGTATTTTCTTAAAATGTTCAACTGTGCCAAAGAAGAAAGGAGAGTTGGACTCCTAACATCACAAATTGAAATGTTGTTTTATTACTGATGTTACTATATTTTACAGAAAACTGGTATTTTGTAGAGCAAGATAATTCTAGTTTAAATGTGAATAAGGAACTGGGAGCATAAACATTTACTTACTTTACCTTTATCCTGATTTTTATTTGGGGGCTTTTCCCATGACTATTATAAAAAAAATGCTGTTGTCATCCATTTTACTTAATTCAGCAACTTGCTCTCCATAATTTCTCAATAATTAAAACCAAAGCACATCAGGCAAGGACATTAGTAAATATCAATTTGGGTCTTTCAACAGGAAAACTGTTATGGATACACTATCTAAACTACAGGTTACAGACTTTCTGCAGACAGGAATAGTATTCCGGTGCATTGTTCAGAACAGGTGTGTCTTGTCAAGTATTAAAGGTTTCTGTGATTTGTTCCACTGTAGCACATCTGTTGCTTGTCACAATGGGCTAGATCGACCAGAGTTGGGCTTTACAGGAACACCCAGGAGACCGACACATTGGTGAATACAGCCACACAGCTTATTTTGTAGGGCTAGTGGATCACGTCACGTGACAACAGGGATTGGCATACATTGTTGACTTGGGGAATTCTCACTTACATTCTCTAATTTGTTGGCCAGTCATTGTACAATGTGAGAGGGTTGTATACAGGATTCTAGTGCATAAATGTACTGCAGTAAATTAGGGGAATAGCTTATACACATGGCTAAAGGCCACTGCACATCAAACCCATTCTGTCATTCACCATACATCTGTAAATGTTGTGCACAAGTTGATTGCATTGCAAATGCATTTGCTTACTTGTATGTTCAGCACAAAGATTACTACCTTAACCAAGCTACTATTGCATGAAGGTCAAGTGTCTGCTGTAATATCAACAGAGGTAAATCCAAATTGATTCAATTCCACAATCAATGCATCACTCTTGTATGACAATTACTGACATAGTATGCAATGTATAAAAACACAAAATCTATATATGTGTTAAATGTGTACAATAATCAAATCTGTTTAATAAAGAAAAATATCCCCATTATCACCCTATTAGATGTAGACCCCTTTCTAAGAGTCACTTATATTAAAGGGGTTTTACATTAATGATACTGAGAGCCAAGTTTTCAAACTTTTTTATTTCATTAAGAAACTGCAAACTTGGAGCTTTGTAAATCTGTATCCATGTAATACAAAAACAGGATTACGCATGAATGCACATAATCAGAAATAAGTCAAAACTGCTGTATTCCTTTATATCAAAATGAACCATTAAAGGATATTGTAATTGATTTTTTTATGAGCAGAGAATGGCAAGTAAATCACCATCCTGTGTCATGTATGAAGGATACAAGAAACTGCTGCCCTTATAGTGTATACTGTATTACTATGCTTAACAAGAATAAAAGTGCTGAAACTCCATAGAACTCCAAATAAATTATCTTGTGTCATAACAATGTTCAGATGTTGAGATCCTGAGATCATTTATCTTGTGATCTTCACAAAGTAGGTTAAGTACATTATTTCTTTAATTCTGAAGCCACAGCCTCCTTAAGAAAATAGGGACCTTCCTTCCCAATATCCATTTCATGTATTTTGCTATCCTCAAAATGTAACTCTGTTAGGTAACTGCCCATTTGCTTAAGAAATCTATTATGAATACCGCCCAAGTTTAAAAAAAATTTAGTCATGCAGGTTTGCTTAATTTTCTTGAAGCGCAATTTAAGTGTAGAGAATATAAATGTACATTCAAACAAAATGAGTGCTCGCCTTCCTTTCAATTTGAATCACCCATGTGTAAGAATAAGATGGTATGCCATACAATCACTCTAACCCCAGAACTAAAAGTGTCAGATATCAATGCCTCCTGACAACCTATTTCTCCACCCCAAGCTGCTGTCAGGATTTAATCTGAGGTCACAGTGGAGCTGTCATCTCCGAACTTGTTCAACTGTAACGAGAATGGTATGAAAACTGAATTTGAATATTAATGTTTCCTAACCACTGAACATCAAAAATACCTGCATCTTCAGATTTGTTATGTAGTGCATCATCTCATTATTCTTCACAGCAGTTCTCCATGCAATATTATTCATCGGCACTACCCAGTTCTTAAATAAATAACCAAACATTGGAATTGGTTCACCCATTTATTTGTGAGAATAAATATACATTCAAACCACATTCCCATGGCTTGCAACATATTCGTTGAGAAATAAAAGCAAAAAAAAAAACTGAAAAACAATTAATTGTCAGTACATAGCATAGCTACAAAGAACGTGTTAATTTTTCAGCTTTCACTTCACTGACAGTTTCTTTTAAATAAAAGACAAATGTAGAAACTTGTGATTGGATTTTGCATGAAGCTTTAAGCATGAAACTGTCCTGCCCTCTTCAAACTACCGGTAGTTAAATTACCAATTTGTCTGAAGGAACTTTCCATACAGAATGCCAGAATTAACATGATCTTTTTTAGCATGATATTCTGAATGCTGGGTCAGCGCACTAAACCATGAAGCTGAACCTGATGATGTTTGTACTGTATGAAACACATCCTGCTTATGATATTAAATTTCAAGTTTTGAATGAAGAATATTTTAAAAGGCTAATAGAGGTTTCTTAGGTTTATTTCCAAATGCATGTCTAACTTTGCCAATTGCAACCACCTTGTGGAGTCGATGCCATGTCATGTCAAGACTGTGATCAGGCCCAACACGAGATTAGTTACAGGTTCTAATAATGTGGCCAGGCAGTGTACATTCCCTGTCATGGCTGTCAATGTTAAATTCATTAAAACAGAGTAAAAGTAACTCATGAGTAAAAGCTTTGTGAATTGAACCCATTGGTTCAGTTGCTTTTTTTAAAGGTAACTGTATTTGAGGTATCTTCAAAAGATAAATTTGCTGGCTGTGCAGATATGCCCTTTTCCTGTATGATCCTGTTTGATCATCTGGCTTCCCCACTTGAATTTTAAGGACACTGCCGGGGGCTGAAACTGACATCTTTACCTCAAATCTGCAGCTTTCCTTAACATGTAACCACAGAACATAGCATGTAGTCTACTGAAAGGCATGGGTCAGATTCACCCAAGGGGGATAGTAAAGGGAGATAAAACACATGGGCTTAAGAAAGCACCAAACTCTTTGATTGTCTCTTTTATTTGTTGTGCATTGTCTCCTGCATTCTCAGCCTGACTCCTGATGTTATTAAGTATATTTACAGATTTCTATTTTCCCCTTATGTACTTTGCATTTGACATTCACATGTAATGTAACATCTTCCATCTGTGAGAGTTGGATTTGGAAATCCTAACTGTGCCTCACAATTCCAATTACAACAAGTATATTCTCAGCTTCATCTGACTGTACCCTACAAACCGCTTGAATGATCTAATGATTTATAGATCAAAATATTATGGATAGATAAACCTCAAACATTTCAAAACACAAGCAAAGAAATATTCCAGACCAATTTCCCAACATTAAAGTTTGTACTCACCACCGTATTCATCACATCATTAATCTGGACATTTTAAATTTTAGTACAAAGGCTCTCCTGATGGATGATGCAGTAAAATCTGACAATCGGGCAGGTAGCTTCACAAGTCCCCTTTGCTTCTCTACCATTGGAGCAGCACCGTCAGTGGTTACACAAAAATATTTTTCATGTCAACTCCTTGTTCGTCGAAATACTTAACAAAATTTCCATGATATCTTCCCCCTTTGTAGTTAGATGCAGTGGCTTCAGACAACACCATTCCTCTCGCATTCCATCTGAGGTATAATATCATAGCAATAAGTGTATATCGGTGCTGCATTAGTTTCAGATCCTTTCTAATTTTGAGATCTTTTTTTAAATGCCATAAACATAACAAACAGAGGCACCACATAACCAAATCTGTTTAAATTACAAGCTGGATATCATACCATACTGTCATATTAATACCACATTTTAATCCTCCCTTACGGTTATATATTATTATTTCACAATGCAGAACGACTGGGTTGGACATTTGATTTAAATTTGACCTCATAAATGGTTACTGCATTTGTAACAGTCAAGAACGTCACACCTGAGTTGGGATGTGATGTCAAGGGGTTATAGTACAAAAGACTGATAGAGTAACTAATTGCCAGTGTAGCCAATAGCAAAAACTATGCTTGATCATGTACTGTATTGGCAAACAGGACTGTCTGTAGAGACAATCTAGGAGACAGAGACAGAGAGACAGGGACAGAATACACTGCACATATAGTGAGCTCCGGTTACTAAGGTTTCTATTATTTTTCATCATTTTGACAAGTGCATTTGGCTGCATCCTTCCAATTGCAGACCAAAATAAATGGTCTTGGTTCCTGCCTGGTGACATGTAAAATGCTATCACTGCCACTTATGTAAATGACCATCGTTACTGTAGAAAATATTTTTAAAAAGCTTTCATGTCAGTAAGGATTTCATACTGGACATGCTCAATGAAATTTGTCATTAAGATGAGTATCCCTATTCATCAAAAGAAAGGCATGTGTTGCATTGTTTTATCGTCTGCCACAGCTGGTCAGAAATTCGAAACAAAATGTGTGATTGAAAAGTCTTATCAGGATCCACATCCTAACACATTGTGGCAGTGCTTTCTGTCTTCTTTTTGATTATATTGTCCTTTGAATACGAAGCATCATTGTCATTTATTCATTAAGCTTTTTTCAACAGCCATGGTCACGTAGTACATTGCACATGTCTGTATATTAGATGGACTGAGCACTAAAGTCAATAGAAGTGTAGAAAGTTGACAAAATTAAATAAAAAGCAAATTCTATTACATATTTATGTCTGGTAAGATGAAAAAAATATCTGATGTAAGTTTGAACATTGGGCAGTTTATTGAAGGAGGTGTTCTTTGCTCTGTGGTTGGATAGAAATCATGTAATATTGTAAATGTTATGAAATAACTGACACTCACTGATAAAATGTTAAACCTCTGTTTTTACGTCTCCCAAATTCATTTTGAAAATGGCCTTAAGGACTTTTGGAAAGGTGATAGACAGCATTTGAGACGGGTTCCTGCAGTGAAGCTCCCGATCCTTACAGCACAAGGAATAGCACTGCAGGGCTACTGCACTGGATTGCAATCGACCCTGTTCTTAATAGGTACTCAACAATCCTACTGTGGATTAAGGATAAGGCAGTCTCCATACATTTAGCTACTCAGAGCTACGTTCAGCTAAGTGTTTTTGTGAAGCTTACCCATGCTCATAAGTTACTGAAGCAAAAATATATCAGACTTGTTCTGCTGCCAATTTAGTGAGACCCATAGCCCTAGAAGTTAGGTTCAGTGATCTTTGCTGCTCATTCATGATCTCATTATGGTTTCTTTATATGAATCTAATTTGATTGAACTACTTTAATTTTACTTGACTGTTATTATCTAAACAATCAAAACAGTGTTTTAATATGAGACTTAGCCCAGTGGAGCTCTCAATATGGTTTCTTTTGAAAATGTTGTCGTCCTCTCAAACAAAAACCTTTCAGAAGGGTTTCTTGCTGTCAAAATACAGTCTCCGGGATGGGGGAGACGAGACAGCTTGGAGCCAAGATGGCCGCTGTTTGCACTGCCACATGTTAATTAAAAAAGTGTGAAATATGGGGGCTCCCGAGTGGCGCATCCAGTAAACGCGCTCCACGTGGAGTGCAGGATGCGCTCTTAGCCTGGACGTTGCCGGTTCGAGTCCAGGCTATTCCACAGCCAACCGTGGACTGGACCTTCCAGGGGGTGGCGCATAATTGCCGAGCGTTACCCGGGGGGGTGAGGGTTTAGGTCGGCCAGGGTGTCCTCGGCTCACCGCGCACCAGCGACCCCTGTAGTCTGACCAGGGCCTGCAGGTAAGCTGCCCGAGAGCTGCGTTGTCCTCCAATGCTGTAGCTCTTGGGTGGCTGCATGGTGAGTCCGCAGTGTGAAAAAAAGCGGTCGGCTAACGGTACACGCTTCGGAGGACAGCATGTTTTCGTCTTTGCCTTCCCGAGTCAGCGCAGGGGTGGTTGCGGTGAGCTGAGCCTAAAAATAATTGACCATTCCAAATTGGGAGAAAATAATAAAAATAATTGGCAACGACTAAATAAATAAGAAAAAAGTGTGAAATGTGGTCAGATGTAAATTGATTTATTAATTGTCAATTAACCCCTGGCCACATGCTTTAAAACAACAGCAGCAGATATGGAGAGATGGTTCAGCAAAGGGAGAAGAAAGAGGGGGGGGGCAAAGAGCAGCAGGTTGTGCTCTCTGTATTCTGAACTGAGATAGCTGTAGCTTGACTAAGCAATAAGTGGTCTTCATTTGTATCTCTGTTATAAGGTTTACTATCCTGATCATATTTTGTAGATCAAGACTCAACATTTTTTTTCCTTAAACTGAGGACATCCAATGACAAGGTAATAACTGTGTAACTACCAATGGTTTCTTGATCTTACATGGTGCATACCAGTGTACTAAGTGTATAAATACATGGAAATGGCCTGTACCATAGTTTACAAAGCAATTTCCATGTAATTGCATAGTAGTTACCACACAACAGCAGGAACCATTTGCATTTACCCAGTTTTTACAATAAAAAAAAAGAAATTCATGTTTAGGATTATTTAAAAACAAACAAAACTACAAATCCCACAGTTCTATTGGTAGAGTTTGTTTTTAAAAATAAAACTGAGGTTAGCATTTTTATTATCAAACATGGGTCTCCCACCATCACCTAATCTTATTATAGAGTACACGTGTCTTGCGCCACCACCGTGTATTGTTCACCATGTGCAATAATAATAATAATAATAATAATAATAATAACAAAAACAATTATACTGTAAATTACTAGATTTCACAAGATTATTTTGCATATGTTGCTGTTCTATAACGATTCATTGAACTGTGTGGATTGGTGGTGTAATTGTCAGTGTTTTATTATGACATATTATACTCCATGGAGTGTTAGTGATTTGTAACATCTTCTGTTTTATTATTATTATTATTTAATGTTATAGCATGTGCTTTATTTCTTTACTACTGCCACTCTTCAGTCAATTGTTTATTTATATTACTGGAAATTATTCTCTATTCAAAATAAAAATCTTGAGGGTTTGAAAAGCAGTTTGCCATTACCGCCCCCCCCCCCCCCCCCCCCCACACACACAAAAAAAATTAAGTTTAAAACAGTGGGGAAAAATAACAATAACAAAACTAAAATCACTGACTTAGTTGTAGATATGTAAATATGCACCAAATGTGCAAAATATCAATCAGCATTAGGACAACATATTAGTATTGTACTAATTAACTGTTATTTAGCTTCTTAACAAGCTTCTTTCAGTGGTGCACTGCTGCAGTGAAAATCAATTTGCTTTTAACACAGAAGACATTCCAGTGGGTTCCTTTGTGATCACTACTGCATTGGATATGCTAGATTACTTCTAGCCCTTTAAATGAACTGTTCCTCATTATACATTTAGCAATGCTGTTTATGAATGTATATTTATAGTTTGAGTGCCACCTATTGGTAGTGCAAATGCCCTGCATTTTAACCAAAAATACATAGAATACATAAGATCAATGCTATAATTTCTTAGCCTGCAGCATTGGAAATGAGAATATATATATTGCTATTTATGTGACAGGCATAACTTAACATCATCGCAGTTTGCATGCTTCAATTACACAAACTACACAATATGCTAATAATGCAATACACATTCACATTTAAATTAATTTTCAAATAAAATAACAGATTATGAAAAGTTGCATAATATCATATTATTTAAAAAAAAAAAACATACCCCTGCTACACCTTTATCACCATCGATAAGATTACAGCAATTTGCAAATGACTATATCTGTAATGATGTCATCACATTTGTCACATCTTTGGTATCATAGCAACTAAAAATGAGATTGCCTGAATGATCCGTTTTAGTGTAACAGTGTAGAATAATGTTGTGATGAATCTTCACGAATTCATGTTTCTTTTGAGATTAGTTTATTTCCTATACGATTATACAATACTAATAGTGAAGCAAAAGACACAAATGCCTGTTTACAAATCGACAGGATCTTAAGACACAGCACACCTGTAAGTCATATCATATTAGGCAATTTGAGTCCACTTACACCACACATATTTTGCCTTCTGCTATGGTTTCATAACCTTTGCAAAAAACTACCCAATAAAGAAAAATGAATAATCAAACTCAAAAACAAATGAATAACTTCCTGAATTCATTGTCATAATGCCAGCAAATGTATTATTAATGTAGCCCCCATTTTTTCTGTGTTTCAATCTGCAAAAGCCCTGGTGTTCTAAATACACATAGACAGCAGCCAATAAGAGCCTTACAACTGGTCTGCTCAGCTCACTTAGCGCTTAAGCAGGGAGTATGGTCATCTAGGGCATCCTGCTCAACAGTGTCTGGCTTTCATTAAACTGCACCAGCCATAGGAATCTCATAATGCTTTGTTTGATTTTTTTAGCTCCGACCAGCAGGCAACATGGATGAAAGCAAGCGTACTCCACAGTGAGACAATCTTGCTGAAGTCCTTCCAATTGGTGTGCTTTCATTACAGTACTGCTGTCTTTGTAATCTGATAAATGAGGTAGGCATCCAAACTTGTTTGGACTTTAAAACATCTTTGGCAGCCAAAGAGAATTACCTTTCTGCCATCGTTAGCCAGATTGAGCCACTCAAACACTTTAGACTGGGGACTACTGCCTTTCTGTGCAAGAGATAGAACTGTCACCTTTGAAGTTTATAATCCCAGATAGTGCTGACTCCCTTTGGCCTGTAGCTCAGGTTATTCAGCTGCAAAAGGTATCAAAGCCCTTTTCTGCCACTGAAGCTGCAGGATAGATCATAAATTGAATTATAGCACCACCAGCCAGCTAAAGTAGTGCTGCAGTTTAGGTGCTTGAAGGCTGATACTGCAGATCTGAGAGTCTGAAATGTTGTCATTAAGGATTTCTTAAATAATAATAATAATAATAATAATAATAATAATAATAATAATAATAATAATAATAATAATAATAATAAATACAGTATAAAATTCAGACTTTGTGGATTGACCTTAAAGTCAATTTAACCATTTAACTTGATTTGTTGGATTGTTGTTCTATTTTATATGTTTAGATACCATTTATCTCGTCTGCTCCTGCCTTAAACCTGCATTAGGGTATAAAGGATCGTTAAAGTCTTCACTGCTTTATTTCGTTTGTCCTAATAGAGAAAAAAACAAAGCATTAAGGTATTTAATAATTCATGGATTACACCACAGGAGAAACATGTATAAAGCTTGTCTGAAAGTACTTGATCTTGTTAATATTATGCTATTTCGCCAAACACGTTTGAACCCTTTTAAAAAAGGTACTGACGTTGATTATCACAGTTTTAACATGACTGAACGGCACATTTATCAATAATCTCATATATCTACTATGACTCACTGTCAATTGGGATTTCTTCTATCAATAATTTGTATAGCAACTATTAGAATTTCTAAATACCCCGTTAGTCTTTATGAAAGAAAATAAATAAATAAATAAATAAATAAATAAATAAATAAATAAATAGGGAGGAGGGTGTTTATTATGTCATATCAAATAATAAATTACATTTCAAAACAAACTAGTTACGAGTTAATTTACAACTGTGTTTTGCATTGGCTGAAACACAAAAACCACAGAATAATGAATATATATATATATATATATATATATATATATATATATATATATATATATATATATATATATATAGTATAAGCAATGTTGACATGTACAAATTTCTTTCTGAGATACTTTCTCTTTAACCAAAATCCACAAATCAGCAGCAGACCACAAAACATTTTTAGACTTTAAAATTGTCTTTTTTTCTTGTGTCTTTTCTGTACTGTGATCTGAACCAGTATCGACGATCAACAACGCACATTCCTAAAGCTTAGTATGGTTTTATGCACTTAGGCAGAAAATACCAGTGTAATTTGAGTCAGGTAGACTGTACTTGATTTCACCATGTTGTTGGGCTAAACACCCCATTTTTACAGACAACGCAGTTTTGGAATAGGCAGTGGTATACGCGTAAGCATAATCCCCAACGCAGCACAAAGCAAATGAAATATACGAGCTGTCGTTATATACAATTTACTATATCATTTCAAATCATATTTCACTTGCAGCAGCATGCTTCACGCATTTAAAGCTATTTTATTCAATGATCTTTAGATCTCTTTACAGTTTTAGAGAACTGTCGTGACAGTCGCACATACAGCCAAGTACAGTGAATGATGTTTTACAATAGCAGCCTACCTCTTAACATGCATGCCTTGAAAACGCTGTTTGACCTTGCAGTGTACCTGAATACCAGGATAAAACCCCGAAAAGCCTTTTGCGATCGTACAGATCCCCTGTAACAAAACGTGAACACCTTTGTCATCAAGACAGCCATTTGGTTGATAAAAATCAAACACGCAGTGCCCAGCAAATCATTCAGTATTGACTGACTATAACCTGACAGACACGTATACCTCCTAAAAAGGTAAAATCACGGCAAATGTTATAAAAAGGGAAAGTTTACCTTGCAGAAAGAACATCAGCCCTGCTCAGTTTACTGAGCGTCAGGGAAATATAGTCTTCTCACTCCTCATTTTTTCCCCATGCTTTGGTTTTGTTTTGTTCCATCAGATTTTCACGATATTCATTGTCAATACAAGGTGTGCTGGTTTTCTTGCCGCACAACTCCGCACAGCCCATTTCCCCCCCTGCGCTCAAAGAAAATACCATAGGTTTGTATACGAGTGCCTTTTGAATCCACAGACGCGCCTTGTAAAAAAAAAAAAAATCCAACACGAACGACGCAGAGACAGTCAGATTCCAAAGCAGGTCTCGAAAAGCCCTTCACAGGACGCAGTTGCTTGTTTTTCCCTTTCAGTCAGTGCAGATGGAGCCATCCTCCTTCGGCGAGCCTTAAAACTACGGGAGCTTTTCTCTGCATTAAGCCAGCTTGCTCTATTTAGCTGAGCAAACGTCTCTGCAGTGAGAGCGATCAAGTGGCTGAGATAGGGAACTCAGATCAAATCTCAGCAGACAGGTCTTTGCACCGCTGCACCTAGCACTTCCCCCAGTTCAGCCTCCACGCTGAGTTAATCCTCAGTGTGATTTAGAGCCACCTACGCCTGTTCTCCATCCAAGTCTCCAGAAAGGGACGGTCCTCCGCCCTGTGCAAGCTTCTTCCACCTCTTTAGCTCCGTAAGAGGATTATTGACCAATAATTACAGGGTATATCTTTGTCGCTCTTATTTGGGAATAAATGAAAAAATAAAAACCTTGGATAGAAATCTTAAAAACAACAATATAAACTATTTACAAGCTTCACTCTTGGCATTTATCCCCTGCATTCTTAGTGACCAGCCCTCGAACCCACCACCGAGGCGTTTAAACAGTGGAAGAGCAGGGATTTGTCATGGAGGCTAAAATTGTTTTTCTTCTTTCAAAAGAATGCAGAGGAAGTCATCATGGATTGGTTGAAGCTGACGCTCGATATCCTTGCTTCTGCGTCTGTCACTCTGCGGGACTCACTAAGGGGTGTTGTTAGCGTAGTTTTCACAGCAAACCTCAACAAATACAGAGCATTCAGTGGGGCTGCCCTGCTGTTAAAGGGTATATAGATAATTCCACACCGTCGTCAATGCTGAGAGTATCCAAGAAGATGGTTTTCTTTATCTGGAATCTTCTTTCAATATTTTTTTTTTCAAATAACCTGAGAGCCTGTCTGTGGTGTAAACAAGTTGTAAACTTCTTTGTGAAGCAAAGAAAATAGATCACACTTTTATCTTCCCTGGACTTGTATCTCATCTTTTTTTACAATCTTATTCCATGGTGCATATCAACAAGGAAAAACGAGACGATGATAAGTGGCGCTATAATCAAATGGAAGTCAGCCATTCCTGGAAAGAAAAGTATATTTCACAACTTTTGTTTTACTCTCATGGAAACCAACGGGGATGTAGATGGTTATTCGTTGCTTAATGGAGTATGGTTTCTATCCCTGCACTCCTTTGGGGGTGCATGGGAATGTATACACAGGTCTTAACTAATCTACTAAGATGCTAAGAACTACGAAAAAGTATACCTGGTTGTTCGACATTGTATTCATCCGGTACTTAAAAGTATAAATTTTTTTTAAAATACTGCACAGACATGATATACTCACTTGGTATTGAACTATCATGTTGTTTGTTTTGTTTTGTTTTTCGTAATGTCTGTATGCTAGATCACACATACACATACACACAGTGTCTAGGCGTGGCAACTACAACAGTTGCACCAGTAAACTGCAAGTTTGGCCAGTTACTAAAGCTATCGAACGGTGGAAGACGGGTGCGTCTTTCTTTTTTTTGTGCGGTATGTTAAGACTTATGTAAGAAAAAAAAAATCCATATGCTGAAGTTGGAAATTGTTTAATTGAAATGATGATCATTCAATCTTCAGAAAACACACACAATATTTAAAAAGCAGTTGATATAAAACAGACAAACATATTTGACATTAAAAACGATTCATCTGCAGAGACAGATCACTTTATTTTGTCAGCGCCTTTTCAGGACCATGGACAGTTACAGAGCAGGGCGTGTCTACAACTAATATAAAGCAAATAACTAACTCAATTGATTAAGTAATTCATCAGTTATGCAAAATTGGGTTGTGTTTCTTGACGAGAATATGTGAAATGGTGTCTAAACGTTAAAGTTAGTATTGTATATCAATACCATATTTTGCCAAGGCGTTTATTTTATTCTCCACTGGGAGGAGCGTGGAGCAGGTAAAAGTATACACCTACGGTATTCTTTTTAACTCGCATACTACATGTTTAACGACTGCTTCATTGGAATACTTATTGCAATATGATGACACAATCTCTCATGTTACTACAGCACCACAATACCATATTCATAAACCATTTTTGTCTTTGTGTGTGTGTATGTGTGTGTGTGCGTGTGCGTGTGTGTGTTATTATGAGTCGCAAACACAATTTTAGGTTTGAATGATTTAAAAAATAATAATAAACGGGCTTGATAAAGTTTGTAGGCCTGTATCTATGACGTGCTATACAACTAAATTACGTGGGCAATATTATTAAAAGATACCTGTCAGTCAGTATTATACATGTTACAGAGAAAGTGGACATGTAAGGTTATGATTTATTATGAGTAAGTGAACATGTACAGCTATTGAGATTTGTCTGGTAAAAAGTCAGTGCAAATCTGATTTAAAATCCAGTTCTTAATAATATTGCATTACATTTAAATGACATACATTTATGTTCCGTTGCATTTGTACAATGTACATCAAGTGTAAAA
This sequence comes from Acipenser ruthenus, assembly GCF_902713425.1. Lineage (NCBI taxonomy): Eukaryota > Metazoa > Chordata > Actinopteri > Acipenseriformes > Acipenseridae > Acipenser > Acipenser ruthenus. Next base: position 25,578,442 of record NC_081206.1, read on the forward strand.
TAAACATCCTAAAACTAAATGGTTATTATTGTATAATATTGTGCAATAATAAACCAATGGTACTAAAGTTTTAGAAGTAAATACAAAAATATGGTCATCAGTTTTATCACTTGTGCTCCCTATCAGGCATAATCTCACGGCAAACATGTAACTTGGTTTTGAATTACAAATGTATAGACAGTGTGTGAATGCTATCTCTATACTATTAACTGATAATTATTGTAACACCTGCCTCAATTGAATACTGTACACATGTGTAAATAACATTATTACACACAGGCCCCCTTTACCCAAAACCCCGTTTAAGTTATTAATGCAAAACAAACCCTATTTTATTTCAATAGCCCTTTGAAGAAACGCGAGACTTGTAGAAATAAACAATATGGACATGAAAGTAGAACCGATTAAACAACCCTTAAAACCTGCTGTTTGTTTGAGCACTTTGTTTGTTGTGTATAATATCTGGTAAGATGGGGGGTGGTGTTGTATTACAGAATGCAACTGAATTGTATACAAGCACACCATTTCATCTTTATTCTGCCGTTTTCCAAGATGCTTCCTCGGGTGGCTGGGTACAGTTTGACTGAACACTTAACGCTGTTAAAATGCATCCCATTTAAAAGATAAAATGCACTTAGGCAATGTATATCATGTATAATTCTCTAGTAATGGAAATTGGATGGATGCAAACCCACTGAGAGGCATCTTGATTTGTTCTCTTATTTTTAGTAACAATATCATATTACGTTGTTGATTAAGCTATCGTACTCTCCTACTATTACATATGACCTTCATTTGGGTGAGGTACAAATACACTTTATACTGCATGTTGTTGAAAGATGGATACACGTGTATTTACATTTCAAGCAGACAAACATTCCTTCATCAGTGTAATGAAACTACACCCCAAAATATATGAGGGGCCGTTCAATTCAAAATTTCAACTTTTTGGCTATAACATATATCAGAACGGGTGTAACATATGTTAGAATGGGTATAGCATATATCAGAACGGGTATAGCATATATCAGAATGGATATAGCATATGTTAGAATGTGTATTACATATATCAGAATGGATATAGCATATATCAGAATGGGTATAACATATATCAGAATGGATATAGCACATATCAGAATGGATATAACATATATCAGAATGGATATAGCATATATCAGAATGGGTATAACATATATCAGAATGGATATAGCATATATCAGAATGGATATAACATATATCAGAATGGATATAGCATATATCAAACTTGTGTGGATATACAGCAAACTGGATACATCAAACTTGTGTGGATATACAGCAAACTGAATACATCAAACTTGTGTGGATATACAGCAAACTGAATACATCAAACTTTTTTTTTAAGAATTGACACGTGACACAGCAACAAATGCACGTGCTTCTGTGACCGTCATTTCATAATTATCTTCAGTAATGGCAGAGTCCGCGAAATCTGTAATTGATTTAGTCGACAAACTGGCAGGTGATAGGAGCCTGTTAACAACTTTAGCAAATGTTTTAGAAAACGGGGGTCGCAGGATGCACGAAGTCGTAAATGAAAATAATGTGGAAAAAGAATTAAAAACTATTTTTTTGAGACCAGCTTCATCAGTTGCCGCCGGGCCTACACATTCCGAAATCAGTAACACGTCAAGTCTTGCATCATCTTATTTCACGAGGTCAACGATACGACCACCACAAAGATTAACCCAACCAACCAAAAAGTAAGCATTACCTAGTTATATTTATTATTTTCAAGTGTGTTTTAAATTTTAATAACACGCATTTTGTGTGTAGGCCACACGGTAGTGTCCTATACACCTAGGCACGATAAACCAAATACGTGCATGCACGCCAAAAGAAGTGGTAATTCATAAATTCGTAACAGGCTTTTGTAACGGGAAAAAAAGTTAAGTTTAGTTTATGTGTGAGCTACGTTGTTATATTATTGTTATTATTTTAAGTAATTTATATTTGTATACATTAATGGATGCTTGAAACAGCCATACTGAAATGTAACTTGAACGAGTACTACATTTTCACAAAAGTAAGCCTATATACATGAATGAATAAATGCACATGTTATGAAAATAATGTGATATATTTCTTTGTTTAAGAAGGCGACCAACTTTCAAAGGTCCTGCTACTTTTACAAAGGAGGTAGTATTGCTGGGCGGACCTCACAACAATGTAGTTGTAAAACACGGAACCAAGCAATTACTCTATGAAAGTGGGCATGTGATGAATGCCTTTGAATTCCACAAGGAGTGGTCGGCTGAAGAACTTCTAGAGAATATTAGATCAGCTTTCAGCAGTCATCTTCCTCCAGGAGCTAAGTATGCATGTTTATTATTACTAATGCTACAGGGCAGATATACGTTAAGATGTACTATAGATGTTCTGCAGTTTAGTGCTATATAGGTAAAGTGTTGTGCTGTGGATTTTTACAATAGTTATACTATTAATATTAAAATCCACTGTGTATTTGTTACACTTGTATTATGTGTGAAAAATAAATACAAAAAGTGCCACACTGCTTGCACTTTACAAGTGTTTTAAAACATGTTTTGCTTTAATTATTTATTGGTGGTTGTTGAAAAACGTTTTGCAAGATCGCTATCCAAATATCTTAGATTTAATGCAAGAAAAACCTTATTTAATTACAGTTTGGAAATACTCATGGCTTGCCACAATAAACTGATAGCTCCTTCTCTAATGAGGAACCAAACACTCAATGGTTGGATGATGAACAAAATATTTAAGCAACGCTCTGTCTATATTCGCCCCTCTGTTGAAATCTTGGATCTGCAAAGGCTGGACCAACAACCTGTAAGTTTTATTTTTCTTGTTTTGTGAAATATTTGCCTCATGTCTATTTTAGGATTAAGTTACTAGGGTTTAGAAGTTTTGCTGTGTTACTTCTAGGTAGATGACATGCAAATCATATATTATACTTTTCTATAATTTGTCAGGGACAGTAATAAGTTATCTGTTCATCTGAAATTGTGTATTTGAGGAATTGTCAGAGAAACAGTATCCATCTTTATTAATAAATTAAGCATTCTTTGGCATCATCTGTCATCGTAATGCAGTTACACAATTCTGTTTCAGGAATAATTTTTATCCTGTTTAAAGAAAATAATACCACAGATTTTTTACTTTTAAAAATAAGTATGCTTTTGATGTAATGTATAATAAAACAAATAGATTTTCTATTTTGAATATTCATACATTATTAAGTTTTTATTCATTTATTTCATTACTTTGCCATTTTAGGAAGACTGGGATAAAACTAATGTGCCAGATAATTCTCAGGATCCTAACTGTATTCGTGAAGAGACACTAGTTGCAGATGAAATACTTGGATGTTCCTCTGAACCTGTGACATCCAATCCAGATGGTCTGCATAATGCTGGAATCGCATTTCCAAACTATCTAGGCTTGGACAGTAATGATCTTCATGCAGTACAGGATGTTTGTGTTTCTGCAGACTCTGTACTAACACAGACACCAGTGTCATTTGGTGTAGAGGCATCTAAAATACACACTACACTGTTTCAGTCTACATCTGCCATGACTTTGGAAACTAATGTTCTGGAGAAAAAAGGATCAGATTGTTACAAGTAAGATATTGCTTCATTTTTCTCAGTTTGTCACCATAAATGTAACACCAGTGTAACACCAGCTTTGTTACCATTGAATTTAGGAGGAACGTGTATGTAAGCAGAAGAGTTTCAATAAAATATATTTTTATTTATTTTTATTTTAGGCAGTATACATCGCTTATCTATGATTGTATTGAGCTTAATTCTTCAAGTGATGAAGAAGGAGTACAGTTTGCTGAGAATTCATCTGTCCGCTTACATGATGGGTATTTTTTTCAAAATATTTATAATGTGTCAAAATGATTGCATTTCTCCCACTAATATTTTTGCAATGCTCAAGTGAACCCTATCGTATACAGACAAAAAATATAGTGTTTTATATTTTTAGCAAAAGTTGTGTTCACAGCACAATGTATTAACTACCTAAATGTTCTTTTCTTTTAGAGATCAAGTAACTCTTCATGATGTTATCACAAATCTTGCCCTACAAATAGATGAAGATGCAGTTTCAAAGTTCAATATTGATAGAATAAATATATGGGATGGTGCACTTCGTGGATTTAAGCGCAAAACATACAAGCCAGAAAATAGAATGTCTGTAATGTTTACTGACTCAGATGGCAACTCGGAAGGAGCTGTGGACAGAGGTGGTCCTACAAGGGAATTTCTAACTTTATTAATGCAGACACTACAGAACAGTAAAATATTTGAAGGTTCAGAAGACTGGAAAAATTTGACCTGCGATTCCCAAGGTAATTGTAGTTTTAGGTATTTAATTTGTTTTTTAATCTTAATTTTCTTGCAATACACCCATCTATAATTTTTTCACATGCTTCATTCTTTTATGTATTTCAATAGCATTACGTGATGATGATTACTTTCTGGCTGGAAGAATTATAGCCATATCTTTGGTGCATGGCGGACCATCCCCCAACTTTTTTTCTCGGACATTATATGACAGTCTAGCCTATGACCCTCAGCAGGTCACACCTTCTGTGAAAGACATCTGTGATTGTGATATTGCAGAGATAATTTTGGAGGTGCGTTCAAAGTTTTAACTTGAATACATTTAATGAGAATCTGTGTACCACTATTAATAATAATACTAATGTATTATTGGAAAATATTCCTCTTTACATAGATTTGTTGTGTGTTAGCAGTTTGTGACTATTGCCATGCTTCATGTTATTCTCATACACTCCCCCCACACACTAGTTTTTATAAAGGTTTGGCTGGTATGATGTTGTCATACCAATTCTGAGTTAAGTTTTATACTTATGTTTTGACTTTTTCAGATGGAGAATGTGTCAACACTAGAGGGGCTTAAAGATGTTGCAGCCAAGCACTGCAACCTTCTGCATGTGGCAGGATGTTACCGCTATTTACAAAATCTGCAAGACAGAGATGTACTTGTACAAGACTTCATGAAGTGGTATGTTTGTGGCCGAACAAGAAATTCCCTGGAAAGGTACATTTATTTTGTCATGCATTTCAGTAGATTACTATATTTATACTTGTCAGTTGAAAACATGAGTATATTAAATATGGAGTGAGAGTGTAGCAAATACCTGTTCAACCATTTAATTAATGCTTACATTAGCAATATTCACATTGAACTGTGAGTAATAGTTTGTTTAGATTTATAAAACATGTTAAGTACACTGTCACAGTAAATGTAGAAAATATTCTGTGTAGTTTTGTAAGAAATATCTGAACTGATGTCCAACTTTATTTATTAGTACGGTATGTGTTGACTGGTCACTAACATGAAGAAAGAAGCAGGCATTCTGTTTTTCATGTACTTTATATATGTTTCCTAGGTTAAAAGAGGGATTGAAGACGCTTGGTGTGCTTGACGCCATTGTTGCACATCCTGTTCTTTTTGCCAATTCATTTTGCTGGAGGGAGGAAGTGCTCACATCTGAACAGTTTTCAGAATTGTTCAAAATATCATTCAGCACTGCTGGAAGTAATAAAAGACGTGAGGAACAAAGAATTGTGGGCTATTGGAGAGATTACCTACAGGATGTGGAAGGTAAAGATAATGTACTTGCAGCAATGTGGAAGGGCTGCTGGGTCATTGCAGCTGACAAAGTGGATATGGTTTAAATGTAATATGTACTTTTTCTGCAAGAAAGTGTAAGGTTACCTTCACCCAAAATCCCTGTATACAGCTAGGTTGAGTCACTTGTCACCTGAAGCTGTCCTAGGAACCAAATTTTCATACCAAAATCGTAATCCCCAAAACTGTAATAAGCCAAACACAATAAAATGCTTGCAGTCAAACATGCAGCCCAATAATATACACCTGCTAATAAGCAAGTAATTACTTTCATATTGAAGGGATCAAGTTTGTTGCACCTAAGGTGACTAGCCATGGCCATCAATTGCAGACTTGCCATTCTGAGATATATACTTTGGCTCAGACCTATATGAAAGACATTTACTATATTATGGTATTCATAAAGGTGACAGTTGCGGGGCTGGGACAAGACCTAAAGCATCGTCAATTTTCACTACATTAATTGTTTTCTGTACCACAGCCACCAGCAAGCTTTGGGGGGAAAAAATGTAGGAATATTTAACGTTTAAAAAAATAAATACACATTTTTCATATTTAGATAAAGTGTTGGAATATAAAAATACCACAAATGCCTTAATATCCCTTTTTACAGTGTGGTAATTGTTTGAATGTAAAATGATTTTAAAGAATATGATGTAATCCATGTGTATAATTTTGCAAAAGAAAGTTTAACTTTGATGCACAACACTTGTTTATGCATTTATATAATTATTTACTTTTATTTTTCACTATTTTTATTTTCAGATGCGGATTCCAGCGTGTCATTAAGACAGATTCTAGCATTCATTACAGGAGCAGACAAAGAGCCACCTCTTGGTTTTCAACCACAACCGTCTGTTGAGTTCCTGCATGAGAATAATGAAGGATATATCTCCAACTTTCCACAAGCTAACACATGCTGCAATATTTTAAAGCTACCAATTTTGAAGTCCTTTGATGAATTTAAGAAGCAGATGGATTTTGCTATTCTCAACTCTCCAGGCTTTGGTCACCCCTGAGGCAGTCCTTCATACTCTTACCAACTCCATGTTCAGTTGGACAGTTTGGGACAGTTCAGGCTTTTTAACTCGCATCTCAATGCATTTAGGTATGTTTTACTCGGGTACCTCATTACTTGTTTAAGAGAAGTAGTACTGCACTTAACAGAATGCAATGAAGTGTGAGTTAAAAAGCCTGAACTGTCCCACTGAACATGGAGTCATATGGTCACCTTAAGTATAAAACAGTTCAGTGCAAATGTTTGGGACAACCACACTATTGTACAATTATTTTTGTTTTGGTTAATTTAACAAGATGTGGTTGTAAACCAGTTTTTGAACACATGGTTGTTTAGTCTAAATGCAAGTTAATAAGCGTCTTCATTGATTTTATAAGGCACCTGCAGCCAGAAAGCAGTTGCATATTTATAGAAAGGGTTGCCATTGTTCTCATGTCCTCAGTGAGCCACCATAGAAATGTTTGTGTAGTAGCAGCTATTTGTTTGCAAAATGTAATTGTGTCAACAATGTAATTCACACATTTTTAGTTAATGAAAGATACGTTTTCATAATTATAGATGTGGGTATGCAAACTTTTCTTAACAAAAAGGAATGTAATGTGACTGTTTGCCAAATTTGCTTATAGACAAATGGTCTCAAAAGACAAATTCATTTTATTACAATTTCTTCATAGATAGTCAATATCAATCATATTATTTACCTTTTCTGCAAATGGATTTCAAATGTTTGCCCGCGATTGCAGTTTAACAAAAACAGGAAGTGCACAGAAATGTATTGTTTTATTTTAAAATAATTGTTTCACACTGAATTTAGTTACCTAAACAATTTGCTCATACTCCAGAAGTTTACATGTGTATACATGGTGTCCTGCTATAATAATTTGGCCATCCCGATAAATTGTTAGTTAATGTTAGTTTGGTTCTGAAATTGACTAATAAAAACAAAAGCGATATACTTTATTGTAGCGCTTGGTTGAGCCACCTTTTGCAGTGCAAAGAGCCTCTAACCTGCATTGAATCTACCAGGTGTTGCGTCATTCTTTGGCCCAGGTTTCTCCAGATCGGTGCGAGTCTCCTTTAGTTCCAACATATTGGTGTGTGGGATGTGGATGGGTTTATCTCCGCTGACGAGCCAGGCACTTACACAGGTGCTCAATTGGATTTGTGTCTGGGCTGTGGGGCACCCATGGAAGTTCAATGCCTTCATTCCTTTTCAGACTGTGGCCACACAAGACACACTACTAGATGTTTATTGAAGGATATCTCAATTCTGCACGGTGCATTAACATTTGAAAGAAAAATCTATTGCTGTGCCAAGATTTGATGCCCATACTCTTCAGAAGGATAGCGCTACATACCACTCCTTACATGTGACCAGTCCGGAAGAGAAATCAAATCAAAGCATTCCACTTTTTTCCCCTCGGTGCTCCAAAGCCCAGACATCAGTCCGATTGAGCACCTGTGGCAGTATCTGGATTGTGAGCAGCGAGCTACCAATCCCAAGCCCCCCCCCCCCCCCAATCTATTGCAACTAAAGGAAACTCAAACATGGATATGGAGAAACCTGAAGCACAGCATGGAACACTAGGTACTGTAGATTATAAAAACAGTAGAAATAACTGGTAAAATGTTGTGTTTTAACTTGTCAACACAGTTATAGTTATTATAAAGAGGTTACTTGATTATTACAAAAACTGGAAAGTATAACAATTGTAGATGTTGAATGAGAATTAAAAGCAACAATTTTGATCACATACTTTGACAGGTTCTTTTGTTAAGTGCATGAATATTTGAAAATTAATAATTTGAAATAAAATGACAAGTTGATTTATTATATTTTTAAAGTAAATGTTTTTGCATTACAATATTTGTTTTCTATCATTTTATTTAGCAATTCACTTTGTAGGTATTACTGAGCCCATTGGCATCTTATAAGTAAGATGTGAATGTTATTACATTTAAAAATAATGCATGTCTGTTTCTGAAGAAAATGTGTAATATTTAAAATTAAATGGTTACAGTGGAAATAAACACGCAAACTGAAGATAAAAAGCAAGGTATAGAGGATTACATGGAAATTTTTAACATGGCACAAAAATAAAACCAAGGCATATTTTATTCTATGATATAGATGACTTAGAAAAGAAAAAAGCATGTTTTCAAAAAATAATTTTATTTCTCTTCCATACTTACATTGTCTCTGGCTAGATTTGCACCTTTAAACTTTTACAATTACTTTCAGAAAATCTGGAGAAGCTTTTGCTGTGGAGCAAAAAGCTTTAAAAATCACCCTGAAAATCTCCCATCTATCTGAGGTGCATTCTGTGTGACCATATACAGTTCAATTTGATGAACAGTCTTACACTCAGGAATCCTGAGTGTGTGACTGTTGGGCCACTCTTTAAATGTAATATTTGATGAGCAGTAGAAAGATTTTTTTGTACTTCTATGTGACTTCAAACATCACGCTTCATAACCAAAAACGCTCTGTAAAATATGACACGTGAACATATAATGATCTATTCCATAATTTAAATCATCAGTGCTCGGATCTACCATTGACTGGAGGTAGTTTATTTGCTCTTCAGACAGCAGTGTATTTTCATGCAATATATGGTCATTGGTATCATAGTCTGGATTTTGAGCACCATCGATATCATATTCTGATACAGGCACATCATGAAGAACAGTACTGTTCTGCAACATTCCTTCAGTCCACAACTGGTAAGGAGAACGATGTCCTTCAGTACTCAAGGTGTGGTTATTCCACTGGTGCATGAATTCTGTGACAGATCTATTGATCTTGCCCAAATAAACATAATGAAGAGCATAAATGTGGTACCCTCTTATAGATTCTAATATTCCCTGATTTTCCATCCAGTGAAACAAGTCACTGTAGTAGTGTATGACCACTCTGTTGAGCTCTGCCCACAGCCGCTCAATTCGTTGGTTATGAACACTCCTTCCCGCTATGAAGCTACCTCTATTTACACCCCTCATAGTAATCATAAAGCGGGCAACTCGAATATTCTCTCCCCCTAGATCCCCCCTAACTCGGTATGGTAGTCCAAATTTAGATACTCCATCTTCAAACAGTGTTAAAACTGTTTGGGACAAATTATTTGTGCAACATTTTAAGTAGATGAGAAGTCGACTGAAGCCATCCACACATCCATGGAAAATAAATCTCCATGACACTAGCTTGTGGTTACCATCAATGTGCCTGTGGAAACAATAGAAACTCAATTTAATTACAAATACAAGCTTCAACGTGGATATTTATAATTATGCATGCATGCTGCTGAGATCGGTATTTTCCATCTCTTGTGGCTCCAATAATACAAATGTCCTCCTTGGGTTGTGCTATATTGTAAAATAATAAAATGCCAACTTGAATTATAACTGACAACTGAAAGGAAAACAATTATGAAGTTATTTTTCGTAAGGATAAGGTAGTCAGTAACAAACTTCTTACATGTAAACTACTGTACGTCTATGCAGATATTTGTGGCATTTTTAACCTGTCCTTGACCATTAGGTGGTCTTTTATCACATACAAGCTTGCAGAGGTGGGCCAAAATAAATAATCTACATAAAAAGATATTAATTTAAATAACTATGCAGCATAGGTTGTGTTACATATCTTGTTTGGTAATATTTGATTAAACTACTGCGAGCAGCAAGCTTTCTATGTGACATATTAGGGCGAGACAATGTCAGGAAATGGTTTAAAAAGAATATGCATACCATAAGTGATTTGGCCCGGGCACATTGTAAACTCTGCGTCTAATTGCTCTTCGTTTTCTTACAGCTCTTCCAACTGGATCTAAAATAGAAAGCCGCTCCCGAACCCTCCACCTTTGCACTCTCACTCCTCTCTGCACAAGACTGCCCCTGACATAGCTTTCTCCAGCATTGGGAGTAAGAGACAAAACGGGTTGTATTTCATCATCAAGACTGTGATTACTCATGTCAGAAAATCTGTTGTGATGGGAGGTATCCATTCCCATTTCTTTTCTTCTGCGATACACAGTAGAAACGGAGACTCCCAGGCATTTTGCAATTGCTTTCCATGAAAATCCCATTTTCCGAAGAAAAACGATCTGGTTACTTCTGATTGAAAATCTAAACACACAATAGGAATTCAATATTGTTAGCGGGTCGCTGTACTAATGTTAGTGTGGCAGTATAACACATGGCCATTAAGATCAAAGTGTATGGATAATTTGTATGTAGCCTGTATAGGCAGGTCTACTTAGGCATTCATACAGGAAAGATAACAAACATACTTATCTTAATACATACGTCCTTATTACACCTACGTAATGTATTACAAGAAAACCTGTAGCCTATAAGAGTATTTTTATGTTTTACAGAAATAAGTAGTGTTCAGATTAGAGTGATATGTCTACAAAAGATAGATTTGTGAGGAAATACATTCGGATTAAAAAAAATGCAATATTGAGACAATACAATACAAATCGGGGCAGGGACAAAACCTACCACACGCTGGTCTATATAGTAAAGTAAAGTGTAAGGGTAAGGGCAAGTGCACATTGGCCCTAATCTTAAAAATGATGCCGATGGATATATTTATATTTTCCCATCCCAATACATTCGTATTTATATAATGGCTTGTACTATTCAAAAAGTGTATGTGAATTCTGAACACGATAGAATTATAAAGAGTTAAAAAAAACAACTTTTTGAAATGTCCCGATAACCCTAAACACGAATACCGGGCATTGTCAACATGTAACTCCACAGCACTTCATTGTTTAAATAAGTACATTCATATATGTGTGCATTTCCTTGTAAAGAAAGCTGTACTTTTTACCTTGGTATTCCCACGTGTCCTTGTCTCGCTGCCACGGTTCTGTAGGTAGAGTCGCAAGTATTTACTTGCATAGAGTCAATATTAATGCGTAAAGATTCAACTGCACATTTCAGATCTGTGTGAATTTGTTCAAATATGGAAATCAAACTTGGATGTTGAATATCAGCATAGAAAAAATAAATAAGAATTGCTGCTATAATTTCGAGATGACTCTCTAGTTTAAGAAACAAAACTTCCATCAGTATTATGTCTCTACGAAGTTCCGCTTGCTCTAGGCGTCTCAAACACGACTTCAAAGAAAGTAAAAACTCCTCAATATCGATTATTGATGCTACACATGTGTTAATCGGCAAACAGAAAAGAAAACAGCAAAACATAAAATTAATAAACGCCATGATAGGATTACCTTCGCCGCTGCACTTCACTTTTCCGACCCCTTTAATTGTATGTGTGTATATATATATATATATATATATATATATATATATATATATATATATATATATATATATATATATATATTTTAAATATCTATGGTATGTTTATACATCATGTATTAATCATTACATGGCTCCTATCACCTGCCAGTTTGTCGACTAAATCAATTACAGATTTCGCGGTCACAGAAGCACATGCATTTGTTGCTGTGTCACGTGTCAATTCTTAAAAAAAAGTTTGATGTATTCAGTTTGCTGTATATCCACACAAGTTTGATGTATTCAGTTTGCTGTATATCCACACAAGTTTGATATATGTTATACCCATTCTGATATATGCTATATCCATTCTGATATATGTTATATCCATTCTGATATATGCTATATCCATTCTGATATATGTTATATCCATTCTGATATATGCTATATCCATTCTGATATATGTTATATCCATTCTGATATGTGCTATATCCATTCTGATATATGTTATACCCATTCTGATATATGCTATATCCATTCTGATATATGCTATATCCATTCTGATATATGCTATATCCATTCTGATATATGTTATATCCATTCTGATATATGCTATATCCATTCTGATATATGTTATACCCATTCTGATATGTGCTATATCCATTCTGATATATGTTATACCCATTCTGATATATGCTATATCCATTCTGATATATGCTATATCCATTCTGATATATGCTATACCCATTCTGATATATGCTATACCCATTCTGATATATGTTATATCCATTCTGATATATGCTATATCCATTCTGATATATGTTATAGCCAAAAAGTTGAAATTTTGAATTGAACGGCCCCTCATAAAAATATACCCTCTGAGGGGTACAAAAAAAGTGGTTGATGCAACCAGGAACATTTTCCAGTACTGTATATGCTGAAACAAAAGATCGATTTATGACGTATCCCAGGCAAAGCTGCACAAATTATATAATGAATTTGAATTTGACTTTAAGTTGCTGTTTTTTATTCTACGAAAACATAACTTCAATGGTAATAGCTTTTATACCAATGTTGATAATGTGAATTTGGCAGTTATCATCCTTTCAATTATATAATTGCTTTTAATGACAGGAACTTAATGCAATCTAATGTTTCTGTGGTGTCTGTGTTGTTATTAAATATGGAATGTCAGTAATTACTCATTCTGTTTATAGGAACAACACAACAGACAACGTTAGAAAAGGTTTTTGACGAATTACTCATGTACATGGTTAAAGAAAAAATCGTGAACAGCAGCGTCTTATTTAAGGTGTAATATCTGATTCTCTCATATAATCAGTTGTATACATATTTTTATTAAAGTTGAGACAACATTAAAATTACTCTCCCAAAAAAATCTACATGGAATTTTCTTCTTTCAAAAAATAGGAGTTAAAGAGTAAGTAGCGGGGTTCTGAAAAAATATAGCATTACACGTCCCCAGGTGTTGCTACAACTGTTAAAATAATGTACCTGTAATTTTTCTTTTCATTGTTAACATCCTGACAACTTTTTACACATATAACTTTAAAATCTTTTCAAAATGGCCACTCTTCAATGTAATTACGAGACCGAAGTAACTGTACTGCTGAACCTCATCTTCTTTAACATCACAAGGGTATCCATGTATTATAAATAATAGATGGGCATCTTCAGTGAGTTACAAGAAAACAATTCCATCTTGGGTTTCTGTGACAGCTTATAAATTTCTCAAACTTCGGTCTCGTAATATATATATTATTAACTTTTTAATATTAACTTTTGTTTAATTGTACATTATATATATATATATATATATATATATATATATATATATATATATATATATATATATATATATATATAATGTACAATTAAACAAAAGTTAATATTAGTGTCTACAATGATGTATCTAACTGATTTTGTTTCAGGAAAATGAATTTGAAAATGGTAGTTAAAAGAGAGACGAGCTTAGGAATGGGAGGTTGAAGCTCTGCAGCAGTCACTGTATTTCTGTATTAAATGGGAGCACAGTGCTGCAGATACTGTAGAAGAAACAGTTATGGCTATACAGCAGTGCACATTCCTGTGTGAAAATCACACACTGGTATTACAGTAAACAGTGCAATCCTTTCACTCATACTGAAGGACAGTAAATATAGAGGATACACCATGGATGCGGATAGATTACTGCAGTTATTCCACGAATGAGGATAACTGAATAATGCTTACGGCTATCCTCATGAAGGAAATAGCAACAGCACTCCATGAATGTTTATGGAGTATTCATTTTATATATCAGTAGGCATGGAGAATAAAGTATGTTTAATTGAATTATGAGAATTACTTCCTAAGATCAAGCTCTGACATGCAATTTGGACCATTGTGGATTTGTATGGATGTAAGATAGATTCCAAAATGAGATCTGGTAAAAAAAAAAAAGAAAACAAAACAAAACAATAATTGACCGGCAGCACAGACTATGAAACGATTCGACGCAAGATCCTCAACACTTTTTGAATAACATCATCTATGTTAAAACAAGAAAAAAGAACAAAAAGGATTTCAGCCATCACACAATACTGGTTGGAAAAGTAATGCATCTGATCCTAACACAGACACACAGAAGGGCCTAATGTATTACGTAGAAAAATAGAGAGAGATATTTACTTGAATTGCAGCAGCCCAAATATTTCAAGGAACACTTAACAGTTTCATAGACACAAAAAGCAGGATGAAAGGCAGTGAATTAGAACAGTAATGAGCACTCATTAAGAACCTTAACAGCAGCACACATTCCCCAGTTAGCTGCATCCATTATTCCCTATAGATTTTCTTCTTCAGCATGTGTAAAATAGATTGCTTCCACTACCTAAAGGATGCCAGCTACTTGATACATTTTATTACAAATTAAACAGTACAGCTGTTATGTTAAGGAAAACAAAATACACTGTATTCAAATGGTGGAAAAAAAAACTTGTGGAAGACCCCCTTTTGCTGTGCCACAATAGTTAATGAATCCTGTCCAAATTGTTGGCATGTTTCGGAGTTGGTTCTGTAGCCTGTGAGATTCTAGCCCAAGGAGAATTTGTTTTCCTAGAGGGTAACTAGAGCGGCATGTTTAGTTTGACTGGCACCCATGTCAAATTAAGCATTATTGTTTAATGCAGCAGTCATTCCAGCTAGATAATTGACCACGAGACAGTTAGGTTTCCCAAGTCGCTGCCAATCGCATTGAAGAGCTTGAAACTGTGTCTGTGTCTGCATCACATACACTTAGGCATTTAAATAATTATAACCTGGTGTCAGGCACAGCATCAGGGGGTATTTACATTTATTCCATGCATATGTAAAAAGACGTTTTAAATGATTTCTGCATGTTAGCAGCCTGCTGTTTTAATAATCGCTTTCTTATTTCCTGTTGTTTTTTTTTTAATAAAGCTCAAAATAGCAATTTCTATCACTCACCTACTTTAACAAATTCATTTTAATTAAAGAACATATTGTACAGTGAAGGTCTTTTTTATTTAATTTTTAGTCGCCTGTTTCTATTAAGCACTCTACGGGTTAGACATTTCCCAGGTATGGCTACACATTATTCTGCTATATTAAAATTGATGATTGTGTATACAGGTTGTTTCAAGTCCTTATTGTGGGGTATACTGTGCCATCGTAATTCCATTAGATTCTCACAAGCAACAAGTACAACAAATCATTATGAAACAACATTTCTGAAACACCCTGTACATTAGTATGAGGAAAGAGAGACAGAAAATGAGCAGAATAAACTTAAAATCCCAAGACACTAAAATGAAGCAGAACACCAGAAAAATTAACAACTGAGCTGGACAAACACAGAGCAAGGATTCCATAGTAGCACTCATGGGCATTTCTAAAGCCAGTAAGGGAGATTGATGATATTACCCCTTTAAGGTGAAATAATGCTGGTAGCAGTCCATATTTGAAATCAGCATTCTATTGTAGTTAGTGCTGAGAAAACTAGCAGGAGATAACCATGATCAGCACTGAGAAACCATTGTCATTAGACATACACAATGAGATCAGCATATGCTAATAACAAAATATTGTCACATGGAATGAGTATGCTATCATTATCTCTTAAAATAGGGACAAAGCAGTAGGTATTATATAAAACACAAAGAACAATCAACAATTCTATATATATTTCAATTTTAATTGATTTAAAAGGAATTGAATTAGAATACAGTATTGTAAGGTTTTATATAAATTGTAATAATTGTATGTGAACCCATTAAATGGTGAAAAAGTGAGAAATCATTGAAACTCTGAACATTGTGTGATTTTCTTGTGTTTCATATAAGGCTTTTCAAATATACCGCTTAGCGTTGTCCTATCCTTGTGGCTCTGTCGCCACTCAAGGTGCCTCTCTGTTTGAGTCTAAGAAACAGTTTTTTTTTGTCTGGCTCAAAAAGCAGTTGTCACCTCGGGTGGATGGCCCTTGTTTATACCCTTGTTTATGCCCTTGTTTATGCATCTACTTAAAAAGCTGATTTAAAACAATAGGTGTGACCTACAATCAACCCAGCTAAAACTGGTTAGAATCCACAAACCCCTGCAGAGGGTGCCAAGCGGTGCTTCTGGTTCCACATCATGGGCTGTGTGTTGGTCACCTCCAGTAAAGAGGTGTCGACTCTGTTCATTGGTGAAGGTGGGGGTCCACTCCTAGTAGACAGTAACCTGCTCAGTATATTAATGTCTGTAACTATTGTTTCGGGGCTGGAAGACCACCTGCTGAGACCCGTAGGTTTACCTGCAGCTTTGTTGCTCAAGATTTCACATGCTGAGACCTGTAACTTTGCTTACAGTATTGCTGTGATTGCATCCTTTACTGTCTTGGGTTTTGCTTTGTTCCTGAATAAAACAATTTTGATTGAAGATTACCTGAAGAAGACTGACTTAATGATTGTTATGAAGTAAACAAACCTTACAGTATTGGATTTGGAAATGAAAATGAAATTTGATGACAGAGCTTACCGGAAATCTCCCTGAATCAACCTTGAGAGCCCAAGAGAAAAATAGGAGGAATTCTAACTATAACTGAAAAACTGACTCCAGGCTTTGCTTTCCCTGAATCCCTGAATGTACAGAAAACCTCATTATTGGACACACTGATAAAGTTATTGACTGGACAATGGAAATGGTTGACAAATGACAGAAAGAGTCCTGCTAATGATCATGTACACAGTATGCATAGCACCTCCACATCTGTATGAAATGCTTCAGCCTTCTTCTTATACTGTACATCCTGCTTCTTGCAAACGACTATAAACCCAAGAGTACTGACAGTATATCTCCAGGGAAAAGCAGGTGACGCAGTGGTGTTTGTGGCCCAGTATGAGGCAACTCTGGACACAAGTTCAACTCCCACAGATACAACAAATGTACAACATTTTAAATGAAGGGACCTCACAGTACATTGACATTAGAATTATAATCCCAAAGGGATCTTTCACTTTATCCTCTGCACTTTCACTTTCAGCTGTAAAGTTAGTTTTGTTCAACAGTGTATTTATTTGTTACATATTACATTTTGGAAACAAATTATTAAAGTAACAATAATGTGCATGTGCATACAAACTACATTTTAACTAGTTTTCACAACTGGTTTATCATGATTGTTATAAACAAAAGTACACTGTTGATAGGACAGATTGATTCTGGTATGTCTACTTAGGTACAATGTTCATATGAAGGTATTATTGATTGATGTTCCTGGTGTGGTCAATAATCAATTGTGGCTGTCCCTGTCATTTTTTTTTATTGGTTAGTCATGTGTTTCCTTTTATTGTTTACTGTAATGGCACTCTTTGAGGTATACAGGTTTGTATTGTATACTTTTAAGTATTGGAAATGATCACTGTCATAAGATTGTAATCTCCAATTAACTGGAAAGAATACTAGATGAATCTGTGTTTGCTGTCATTCTCATCTTAATGTCTGTAGTTGTTGCTGTGGCAACCAGAAATGGCAAATGAACCATGTTTACCGTGAACTTGGTGCAGTAAAAAAATAGTAGCAGTAAACCCACACTGATGTGGTTAAAGCTTTACTAAATAGTCACAATCATTGAACACTCTATGATAAACTCATATTTCTTAAATTTATAAATATCCACTTACAATTAATTAGAAACACTGTAAAGAAAATATCTGGTAAATCACTATGAATTTGATTGCTAATACTAACAGTTTCATCCACCCACCCACCGAGAAATGTCAAATAAAGAAACAATACAACAATAGAACATGACTTTTAACTAGAGATGGAAGTATGTTCACTGTATGGTGGCCATATACAGTACTGTCACTGAACCTGGAGTCATATGGTCAACCTAAAGTACTTTAAACATCCTTTAACCTAATGTTTTCTGTAACATATACCATTTGTATTGTACATATGAGTTAATTATTCCAGTCATTTGTGCTTCATAGATCAATTGTAAACAGCAATATGCGCTCTTCATCCAACAATACAGGATACAGTGGGCTTATAAATTACCCTTGCTAGAGAGGGATAATATCATTTGAGAAGTGGAGGGACAGGCAGTCTCAAAGAGTCGGGAAAAGAGGATTCTACTGTCAAGATCTAGGCACCTGACATGTCACACACTGTAACGTCCACCATGAGTAATATTTTAGCAATTTAAAGGTACAGTTAATAAAGCTTCTTCAAAGATGCATGCTCTTTAAAATATGATTCGCATATTCATCATCAAGATGGCTTTTTTTTTTTTTTTTCAAAGCTGCTCAAAGAAATTACTGCTACTTTTCATAGCAGTCTATTTATTCCCTGGCCTTCACCTCTGAATGACAGGAACATCTTTCTGATTTGGCAGCGGCATTGATTTATGTAAACACCAAAAAAAGCTTCCTGGATACTACTGTATATCTTTACTTTTTGCCTGTGTTATTATTTTTATATAAACTAATTGTATATGTGTTTGTGTTTGTATTGTGTTGAGTTGTTTCTTGGCTGATTCTGTTTGTGCTATCTTGTAAATTAGGCTTTTGCCTTTATGGGTTACATTCCTGGATAAATGCATTATATTGGTACAGGGGTGATGCTCTTTAAATTCAAGTCGCAGAGCTTGTCAGCTTGCAATGATGAGCCAGCCACTTTGCAATGTGCTGCTCAGTGATAGGCAGGGATAGATAACTTCACACAGTCATTTCAATTTGTCAGGTGGGAAGAGAACACGGGTCACAGACATGCTTTAGTGTCTTCTGTGTTTATCATACAATACATGATTTGCATTATACCAAAACCTCATTATATATATACACATACATGTATAACAAACAATACAGAATTCCTGTTTTTCACTAGCTGTATTTCTGCTAATTGAAAAAAAAAGAGTGAAGATATCTGCGTGATCCTCCACCGAGGTTATTGTTGTCTTGTTCAGTGTACAGTACTTAATTACTGTTATCAGCATGTGTCGACCTAGTTTGTCTACTCTGTGTGTTTTTTGTAACTGTGTAGCTGCTACCTCCCCCAGGTCTCACTCTTAAGCAGCCCCGCTGTTGAGTCGACCTCGCCGGCTGCCCTAGCCCAACCACTTCAGTGCTTCGGGTCTAAAAAAAAGCACTCTCGCCCACTGTTATAAAAGCACTCTCGCCCACTGCGGGTTACAAGCCTGTGTGTCTCCTTGGTGTAAGCTGCGCGCTGCCAAGTGTTAGATTATACTCGGTCAGGGCTGCACCTGCCTGCTCACCCTCGGTGCTTGCACCCTCAGTGCTTGGCCTGCTCATGCACGCGGTGATTAATTCCTCCATGCATTCAGTGCTTAGTGCTTCCCGTGAGATCGTTACTTTGGTGCCTTGTGTTGCACCGTGATTCAGTGCGCTGGAACCGGTGCTGGGGATAGCTGAGGAAGACGAGGACGCTATTTCTTTGGCGCCCTCGTGGGATGGTGACTCCGAGATATCCTCGGACGCTGGCTTGCCCCACCTCTCCAATTCTGGTTTGTAACCTTGAGCCAGCTCCTTCAAGACGAGCCCTTGGAGATCTCACTCCGCCCGGATCTCCTCAGTCAAGCAAAAGGCACTCTTTGGCACCCGGAAACAGGCAGGTTCCAGTTATGGGTCTAGCCCCTGAACGGGACCGCTGGACAGCCCTAGGGCTCTCTGAAACAGTTGTGGGCACCTTGCACAATGCCAGGGCAGCCTCTACTAGGTCATTATACGCTTATAAATGGATATACTTCCAAAACTGGTGTCTGACCATCAGTCATGACCCCATTTCTTGCCCTATGCCTGTTATCTTGCAGTTTCTGTAGGAGTTACTAGATGCGGGTAAAACGCCTTCTACATTGAATGTGTATCTGGCAGCTGTATCTGCATGCCATGCCCCAGTGGACTCTGTTTCACCTGGTGCACATTTTTTGGTGACCTGGTTTGTAAAGGGTGCCCGACGTTTGTGCCCTCCCAGGAGGGACGTTCTCCCAGAGTGGAGTCTTGACGTCATGCTGGAGGCTCTCACGAAGGCCCAGTTTGAGCCCATATACTCCATTGACTTGAAGTACCTGTCCATGAAGAGAGCCTTCCTTTTAGCCATTACCTCCATCACGACGGCTTTGGTATACTTTCCCAAAAGTATCATCGGTGGTCATCTTCGAATTGAAAGGGAATGTTAGGTTACGGATGTAACCCTGGTTCCCTGAAAGAGGAGACAACCACTGACCAGCAAGGTCGCTTCAGTCGCTTACGCGGCTTCGAGGCAAAAAGAGATCGAACATTCTGTGCAGTGACTATTTGATCCCTCGGGAGGCGGGACCTGTGACGTTACTCCGCAGATGGGCCTATCGGCAGCTTTGATATAAAATGCTCAGAAATACCTACCAAAGGCAGACAATATTCCAAAAGTATCGTCGGTGATTGTCTTCTCTTTCTGGAAACCAGGGTTACATACATACATAACCTAACATTTTCTTTTCCATTCCAGTTGTCGTCTATCCCTGAACAGGATTAATTACAGCACACACAATTATAGTGTCAATTTTTGCCATTAGTAAATTAAATGATAAATCATCATTAAGGTTACAGCACAGTTGGTGAAAGCAGGTAGGTTAACAATTTCATTCAAATCACTAGATACATCCCCAGACTTGACAGATTTCCCACTGAGCATCATCGTGCTGTTGCTGGTGCTGACCTACCATTGATTTGTTATAAGAAATAAAAAACTTCAAACCTTGACTGATTCGTGAAAGCGAATTACTTTATTTTGAAAGACCACTTCTTTTTTGTTGATTTGTTTCCTTTTCGGGTAGCTTCCCATCCATTATGAACATGTGTGAAATGGATTGGGGAATGGATTTTGTAACCTCCTATAACATAGTTTTAAACATATATATATTTGAAAGAATCTTCCATCTATTTCAGGATCTTTCATAATTAGATGAAATGTTTATCTTTGAGGATTTCATAGTGCTAGCTCAGTCAACATTTTGTATTTTTTCTCAAACCATCCACACCATTTCATCTATGTAAAAACAGCAACTTGGAAAGGTCTGAAATATCACAGTTATCTTACGTAATATATTCTTATTCATGTTTAGAATCAGTTTGCATTTATTTTTTTGTTTCAGTGAGCACATCCATAAAGCCCTCAGAACGTACTTTTGCTAAGTACAGGTGATACACCAAAGTAAAACCCTCCAACACTGCTACCAGCGAATGTTTGAAACTAAAAATGTGTACTACAGTATGTGGTATTTTTTTCATCCACTAGGGGCAGAGTGTTGAAGGGGGACAGGTAAATGTTACACTTTGGTGTATCAGCTGTACTTAGAGAAAAGACTTGGAGAGATTTTTTGAGGCCACAGTTGGTTTAGTCAGTTACAGTTTGCTTTATGTTTTTGCCCAACTTTACTAGTGGTGTTCAGTTTCTTGTTAGATTTCTACCAGTGGATATTGTAGGCAGATTTTAGCTGCTGGGCTATACATACAAAATAAATATGTATTGTAATATAGCATAAAATCATGTCAAAAATGGCCTCTTGTGTGTGTGTGTGTGTGTGTGTTGTAAGACGTGATGCATCCTAGAATGGTTTGTTACGATAAGCATGTTGTTTAAAAAAAAAAAAAAAACATATTTAAACAATTATTTTATTGAATATATCCTGTCGCTATTGTAGAAGTCAGCTGAAATAATGTATTGCTGATGAATGTTATTCGTTCGGCAGTAGTACACTTTTTATAGTGAAGTTTATAACAAAATAATCTTTTTAATCTTTTATTTGCCTATGCCCCTTGTTTTTAATATACAGGTCTTTGAAAGGAATATACTGTCTTCCACTGACTGTGGTCATTTATCTTTCTGGTCAATTTATCTTTCACGTATTTATTTGTCACTTGTATGTTTTTTTTAAATAATTTTACACTTTGATTGGATTAGGGCACATTTTATATATTATTGACTAACACTTTGTAATTGATTAATCACTTTCTAGTAGCTTCTCACTTGTAATGCCTTATTGGGTACCGACTAATTGAATTATTAATAGTTGTACGCACCTGAATATAAATAGCCCACATTTCTTGCAAACTGGATTTTAGCTCTGTATCTGAATAAAAATAACCTGATCAATTATTATCTAATATTATTCTGTGCTTATTGCACTGAACTGGCTTAGTCGGACTACATATTAAAAATAACCCCTCTGTTTGTAACCCCTCTGAGCGAGCCGGTGTTACAATGAGTTAACTACAGGACCTATAAGTAGACTGCTGACTGCAGTTGCAAGAAGAAGAAGAAATCATACAAATTATCTTTCTGGAGAAAACAATATGATCTAAGCCCAATTTAAAAAAAATAACAGTTTTCATTAAAATGTTCACAACTTTCTACAACAGCGTTCCTGTCTAACACCTTACAATATGAATATTCTGGTAAGAAAAATACTGTTTGCTCATTATGACAGTTTTGGTATGTTGTGAAAAAACAAAACAAAAAAAACTATTATCTCTCTGTAAGAGTGTAATGGAAGAGACACTGCTGGGCACTTAATAAAAAAAGCACCTATTGCCACATAAACACACAGTGATCAATTGATAGGCTATTTGTGTTCTGAGTAAACAAGGCATTTATGACCAGCAGAACAGGACGTGGGTTGTGTGACATTGTGTTCACCCCGGTGGATTGAAATAGAGTCTGCTAATGAACAGTTTTGGTGACAGGATCATCGAAGCCAAAGTCACCTGTCAATCTCTACACTAAGGCTTTAATGAACACTGCATGCCTGTCAGGTCTTCAAACTAACAGATTGTGAAGCTGCTCTCATGATAGCATGCTCGCCAAGACAATGCACTTGGAACACAGCCTCAGATTCACTGTTCCAACTGTTATCGGCTCTGCAAAGACAAAATGTAATCCCCATGTGTGTCCTGCTGTTGGATATTTCAAGTTTGTGATGAAATACATGGCCAACTTTAATCTTTCCAGAATCATCTGAGATATGTGATCAGGCTTATAAAAATAGCTTGTGAAGATTACAAAAATATTTTTAAAAATCTAGATCAGGTTACATTTGCAACACTTTATTGTGTTTTCTACATGCACCTTGTATCTCTAAAATATTGATATCTATGTTTTTTTTCACACTGTGAACTCACCATGCAGCCACCCAAGAGCTACAGCGTCAGAGGACACCCTGACCGACCTAACGCCCCCCCCCCCCCGGCGGCACTCGGCCAATTGATCACCGCCCCTTGGAAGCTCCCATCCTCGGTCGGCTGTGGAATAGCCTGGACTCGAACTCGCGACGTCCAGACTATAGGGCACATTCTGCACTCCACGTGTAGCGCCTTTACTGGATGCACCACTCGGGAGCCCGATGTCTATGTTTTTAACCGAGGAACATGGTGCTACATTAAATATTTCCAAAATCAAAATTTTAATTATGATGATAATGAATCATCAGCAGACCTCCAATCTTTGAAAGAAATCAATTTTCCATGTATTTAGAAAAAAAAGATTCATAAATACAGATAAATTAACTATGTACACTTTACTTACCATTTACTAATTTTTATTATTATTATTATTTATTTCTTAGCAGACGCCCTTATCCAGGGCGACTTACAATTGTTACAAGATATCACAATATACATTATTTCACATTATACAGATATCACATTATTTTTACATACAATTACCCATTTATACAGTTGGGTTTTTACTTTACCTAGACTGGAGCAATCTAGGTAAAGTACCTTGCTCAAGGGTACAACAGCAGTGTCCCCCACTGGGGATTGAACCCACAACCCTCCGGTCAAGAATCCAGAGCCCTAACCACTACTCCACACTGCTGTACTACATGCACCTAAAACACAATTCTGTGATTGTGAGGATGGAACTATTGTTTGGCTGAGGTGTAGTTACCTGTATCTTGAAGTGTTGCATTTAACACAACGTTACATTAGAAATGAACTGGTATGAATCAAATCAATGTGCTCCACACATCCTAGCAATGCAAAATTTGTTTTTGTACTTACAGTATATGAATTTACAGATATGCTGAGAGTTAAAATGTTACCCTAACCCTAGGCTTTAAATAGGTCCATTTACCAACAACATTTTAAATCGACTGATGTCCCAAAAACATTTTCAGTCAGACCACATACTTTCAAGATATATCAGTAAAGCTGGCAGCAGCACAGCGATTGTAGTGGCTTGACTGTAGCAGACTGATGATTGCTTCAGCAATCCATTAGCAATGGTAAATGTTGATTTACTTTTTGTTATCTGTTGAAGCAGCCAATCTGTCATGGTATCAAACCAGTCCTGGCACCTAGAGGTGTGTAACAGCTGCATTTCCACTTGCATTGTCTGCCTCATTCAAACTTGGCTGGTGCACTTGAAATGAATGAAGCCAGGACTAGACATAGAGCATAAGCCTGGCTAAAAACTGAATCGGCTTGTCAATGACTGAAAACATGGCAGACAGTAAAATGTCAGTTTTGTGAAATCCTAATCAGTCGTGTTATATTAAGCCTATGTTGAGTCCTCTTCACACCAGATGTGTGTGACGCCTCGTGTGAAGGAAATTCACTCACATTGCTTGCTCCGCTCACCACACATCTGCTGTTGTCACAATACTGTTGTACATTCAAGTGCACAATCCCAATTGCACAGATGAATAAAACATGACAATCAACAGCCCATTGTTTTCACCACACACTTATTTATGTCACTGTTGCTCTTATTTGCTGTTAGTTGACATCTGATAAGGAACTACAGTCACACTTTTTTTTTCACAGCACTTTTATACTGGATGTGAAAAACTTCTAGTTTTCTTCTCTAAATTTGGTTCAAATGTTACTCATAGAGCATGATAAAAGTGAAATCCATACCAGCATATGTAAAAAGCATAAGGTAGGCTATACAATCCTAGTTCTGGGTCATTTCAACTATGTGATGCTATCACAGTTCCGCATATTAACAGAACATCTCCAATTATTGATTGTCATGCAGCCTGGATGAAATTACAGCCTTTATGTATTTTCATTGCCTATTATGATCCCTGTACCTCTGATTATAAAATGCAAAGCAATTGCCGTAATAGTACACGTTTCCACAAAGGCCCCTTTATACAATTTTACTGGAAATGGTCTAACCTTTCAAGGTGCAGATTCCAGAGGTGATACAGAGAGGGATAAGATAGCGAATAGCACTCATTCATTCTATAAGGCCACATTTACAAGGAGCACCATCAACAATATCCCCTCATTGCTGTCAGTTTTAGACAAAATATTATGCAGACAACTTACCATTTTACATTAAATAGTTTAAAACTAAACACAAGGGGAGGTATTTACAAAATAATTATAAACCTGGAGCATTTACAGTACACTACAATGTGTGTTAGTGAGTAGCCATATAAACAGTAAATGAAGAAGGAGCAGCCACAGAATATATGCTGCATCAGCAGAATCAGCACAAAATAACAGATTGAGGATAATACATTGGTAAACATATTTCAATTTGTTCTGGTTGGTTTTATTTTTTAAAACATTTTTGTGAGTTAAAGACATAATAAGATGGAGGCAGGGGTGAATTTCCTTTATGCAGGGCCTGTGTTACACTCCAGCCTAATTCTCATCCCTGTGAGAGCCTGGGCTAGTTCTCACCCCCGTATTCTGTCCAGAGAGGGTGAACATTAGCCCAGGCCAATTCTCACCCCCGTATTCTGTCCAGAGAGGGTGAACATTAGCCCAGGCCAATTCTCACCCAGTATTCTGTTCTGAGAGGGTGAATATTAGCTCAGGCCAATTCTTATTCTCACCCGGTATTCTATTCTGAGAGGGTGAACATTAGCCCAGGCCAATTGTACAGTTTACGATTCTTGATAAAGAAATACTTGCTTGAACATTAGATTTTAGACTTAAAAAAAAAAATTTAAAGCACCTTCCAGATATTTCTGATTTAATAAATACTCAAAAATAGCTTGCAAATGCTGTATTAACATTTGAAGTAAAATTATTGTTTGTTCTTCTCTGTACCAAAGCCACCTATAACTGTTGCTACGTCATGTCATGCCACCTTGAGGGGGTTAGCTTAGTCAAAAGCAGGTTTTTGGGATCTATGTGCTAAAATAAATTTGGTCTAATCATTGTCTGAACATCTACCACTTTTTTTGGTGGTTTCTTGGTAGTGATGGAAAGTTAGATCCCTAAGCTGATGTCCTGGTTCTCTTTATCTTCTGCAACTATAGAACCAATGTTAAACAGACATAAATAACTATGAGAACTATTTCCAATGTTTTTAATATTATATTCACAAAACTGTCCTAGGCTGCTGTTGGTTTATTTAACAACAGTCTAGATCATTTTATTGAATATCAACCTGTTTGTTAATCCTAAAAACAGACTTTTGAAAAATAGTCTAAACAGTCCTTAAAAAGCTTTGTGAATAGGTCCCAATAACCTACTTATAATAAGAAAAAACTGAAATCAATTTAGCATAGACAGTACTATTCAAAATCTATGAGAAATCATGTGAGATTGTGTCCTTTCAACACTGGACTGTCAACTGTTAACCTGTTGAACGATAAGTATAGCAATAGGGGCAACCAACAAAGCTCAAACATCACTATCTCACAAGAAATGATATATTTCCAGGGAGAAAAAACAAATGGCATCATCCAGTGTTTTTCCAATAAATGTACCACACAATGTTTCTTTCAGGACAAGATGTAGTTGTAAAAACAACAGAAATGCAAAGCCCTTATCTGCCAATCATGTCATGCACTAATAAAACCACAGGACCATCAAAGCAACCAAATTCACATATTCTCAAATGATTCTCAACTCTGCAGCCATGCAAAACATGAAGTCAAATAGAAGCTTCATAACATAGATAAAACACAATGCCAACATGCATAACCTCATAGACAAGATGCATATTATCGGTATATAATTCTAAACTCCAATATTTGTATAATATCTTTGTGGAACCTTTTACAACACAGTCTTTCTAACTCTAGCAGTTGGAAACATCTACTGGAACAACAGTATAATTGGTATCATTATATTGAACTTAGAAAAAAATTATATTTGAAGAAATATTCTCTTTACGACATCTTAACCACTTGTCTTCCTTTGAATAAGTGACCTAGGCCTCTTAGCTTCTCAAGCAATTTGTCTGATAGTCCATTTGGCTCAGCTAAGCTCTTTTGGTAAATTGTGTTCCTTATGGGTCATTCTGATCTAGGTTTAATAGGTATAATTACATAATCTGGGTGGAGATTTTTTGAAGTAAAACATTGCTGTTGTTCATCATTGGAACCTGGACTGTAATGGCCTCAGTTACTGATAACTGCTACTTATTGATGTAGTCAAATGTACTTTTATATTGAAATGCATAAATGCATTACCCAAATGTACGCATGATCTTGTTTGTTTGTTAATTTTATAGGTGAGGTAAAACTATAATAAATTATGTCATTTGAACAAATTCCCAGACTGATGAAAGAATGAGTTGCAAAGATTGTTTTTTTTATAGTTTATGATTGGGTGTTGAAATTATGAACATTTAATAAATGGCAAGTATCTTTAGATTGATTAACTTGCTGTTACAATCGTATATCATCATACAGAATCCTTGCATTCTAATTTCAGTATTCAATCAGCCTGTGCTTACATTATACATTTCACCAAATAACCATTTTATAATATTGATCTTATTTCCATTTTTGAATTAAATTTCCTTGTGATGCTTTGTCTGTGTTATAAAATAATGAATATTATAATACCAATATTATCCGCACACAAACTCTCTTAATAACATTCATGAGTAGGAATGACCCTGGGACTTTATTTGACAATCGACATAATTATCAAAATGTCCTAGCATTACCAATAGCATAAACACTGATAGTGCCTTCATTTCATTCCAATACAGATACAGGCAGTATGTGCCTTTGCACCAGCCACGTGTTTACTGTGATGTTGAACCAAGAAAGGGTTAACAGTGTGCAGTGACTTGGGTATTTAATTACCTGCAAATTGCCATGTGCAGATTGTCAGTCAGAAGTAGTGCTGATTGGTCAGTCCCAGCTGGCATTCCTTGATGTAATTGATTTAAGAGGCATCGGGTAAACAGAATGAAGAGGCTTTCTGGCTTTCTGGCTGCTACAAGGCTCATTTAGTTTAGTGAGCTGATTCAAGTTTAAGTGTTTATTAGTTTTGTATAACCTTTTTTGAAGATAAACTCAACCTTGTGTTTTGAGCTTGAAGCATCACACCCTTTCTAACAATATAAAAGCTTTTTTCAGGCTTGGCACTGTCTTCACCTATATAGGCTATCTTACATGATGGTTTTACACACTGGCAATCAACAAGAGACTTCAGTGTCAGGCTTGATTCATGTGGGCCACCGGCAGCTAAAAGTGGTGAAACATTTGTTTAACTTTGCAATTTTTATATATTCACCTACTGTATCATACAATGAGAACAGTTATGCCTAAAAAACAGTTATGCCAACAGAAAGGGCAACTTGAACTGCTAGCGGTAACTGTAATGTTGCTTTTTGACAGAAACATAAATGTACTGGAAATGTCACATCAGCCTTTCTCTTTCACAATCTTGCCCAATCATGTCTGCCGGTCCATCCATCTCTGCCTGTCACACTCTGCATGGTGAACATGATAACTGGCTTCATTTGCACTCCATAATTTAACTTTATGAGGGCTCTAATTCAATTGCCATTGCTTGTTGATCTGGGTTAAAATCTGAATAAGGCCAATATTTAGATTTAAAATATAATGAGGAAAAACTTTTATGAGACACAAAGGGTCATATTTTGTAGTTTCTGTCTACTGTACCTTGTTCCTGAGATTTTATCCACGCTTTAAAATTAGGGCACAAAATAGAACCCAGTAGCCTAATACAATAACCACGAGTGTGCCCTTTGTGGTGAAGTAATACTAACACTTGGAACATTTAATGCACTATCGTACAGTAATGTTAATGCCCTTTTAGTTAGTATAAATCTCAATTTAAATTATTATTTTATTCAGCTTTGCTTCTCATGAAAGTAGCAAGCAGATTTAAAGGATTAATATACAACTTCAAACGTTGTTTTGATGTGCAAAAGCATTTATTATTCTGACCCTGCACCTATGGTTGACAGGTAAAGCTTTTTTTCTGTTTACTAGTCATATTCCTATTTATTATTAAAGGCAAAAAACAGCCAAAAAGTTTGTGCTTGTGTAGTATATGCAATTCAAAAACAGATGCTGGAGAAAATCAATTCTATAAAAAATATCAACAAGTATTTTCAAAAGTTTGAAAATTAGGGGTATTATACGGTAGGGCCCAGTATAATCCACAGTTGTTACAGAGCATTTTACAGTACCCCTGTGGTGATTACAACATGCTCTAAAATACCCAGCTCTAGCTGATTAAATCAACACCTTACTACAGCATTCCATCATTTTCTACGGCCAGGTTTTCTGTCATTCTTGAGCTGAGAAAGGACTTTTAAGGTAAATTAATACTCTTAGTAGTTAAACTGAACAGGAAACATCCATATATATTATAAAGTCCATCAAGCATGAGGTTCACTGTCATGGAGCTCACTATTAGTCAATTAATCAATTCTGCAGCTAGATAATATTGTGCAGTACTATTTAGCTAGAAACAGACACATTATGGAAGGCACTTCAACAACTTATATTAAATCATACTGTATGTTTTTTTTGTCATAACCTCAATGTGATAATAAGATATTCATAATAGCAGTGCAATTACTTTTCTTACAATTTTTTAAATGTTAGTTAAATGAACAAAACTTGTGTGGAAAGAACATGCATTCATAATACAAATAAAAGGTACTTTTTAACACTTAAAAAAGGCAAGAAATCCAAGATGGATGATCTTGAAGAAATGTTGTTTTCTATATGCAACAAAGTAATATTTTTTGTCTGGTTTATTATTATTCAGAACATGCATAACACTGTTGAATGTACTGTATCTTTTACAAACGCCTGCTTCAAATGAACCAACCAGCAAGACATTTGAAAAGGGAGGACACAGTTTGGTCACAATTTACAGCTGTACATGAATCAAGGAAAATGCCATGGGAGCAAAGTATGCCTTTAGCATAGATTCGGCTGGAGAGGAAACGTGTACAATTCTATAAAAAATATCAACAAGTAAATGGTTGCTTAGCCTTCATGTTGGTATGGGAATAGCCAGACAGACTACAAAGGAATTGCTGATGCATTTTTGCCACTCAATATGGAAACTTTTTCTCTGAAAGTAAAGCAGGGGAGAGTGTAGCTTGGGGATAGCAAGTATGCATTCAGTAATGTTGTAAAGAATATGATTGTGTATCCTGTACTATTACAAGCAACATAGGGTGTCATTTTGTAAATGTTAGTTGAATCTCCCTCCTGAGAATATTTTAAGGACCATAGACCCTCTTCCGGATTTTTTTATTTTTTTTGGTTTAGCTATTATAAGTGATAAATCTGTGGTCAGTAACTAAAGCCATAGATCGGTTTATACAGATCTCCATTGCCTATGTCCCTGCTTACATGTACATTACTGACCCCTCGGTGTCTCCTTTCTGGACGGTTTTAAGCAGCATACACTTTCAGGGAATGGGCCTCACAACATTCTTCTAAGACACTGTTGTGCAGCAATGCTAAAATGTCACAGTGCATCCCGCTACCAGCCTTTAATAAACTAGATGTTTTCAACAAAACATTGACCAAATATGGAAAATAGTTCTTGCACTCTGTACCAACGGCTGTTGTAAATACTTCCTTGTCTACTTAATACCTATACAAACATGTGTATGGGAATCAAATGAGAGGATTTATTTTATGCTGCAAGATGGTCTCAAATAAAATGCTGATCTGATTCAAACTGTGCTTGTCAAAAAACCTTAGCATGACTGATCGACTGCTGTGAAATCTCCTGCTCTACTGGCCAGATCTGGATTGGGATGTGCCAAGGGCAGTGTTGAAGCCACATGTTGTTTGTGTTCTGGATTAATGTCAAGCCTCTATAAGTATTATCAGTTTACACAGCCAGAGCAGGTGTAGCTACATCAAACATGCTCTTAACTGCCAGAGATACAGCTGCATTTCACCATATATCTAGGGGAAATATTGAAGCAACATTTCAAAGGCACTGGTTATTTTTTATTTTTAACCCATTCATGAAAGGCTTTGACCTTTTTGTGGTCCAAACTATTATATTTTAAACATATTTCCTACTTTGGGCTTATTCATCTTGTTCAGCTATGTAACTCTATGTGGCTAGAACTGAGGACCTTTTGCTTGTCCTGCTGAAGTTGTATCAGTTCTTTTGTGACATAAAAGAGCTGACTATAATTGACTGGGTTTGGAAATCTGCCATTTTTCAAGATATATATATATATATATATATATATATATATATATATATATATATATATATATACAGTGCCTTGCGAAAGTATTCGGCCCCCTTGAACTTTGCGACCTTTTGCCACATTTCAGGCTTCAAACATAAAGATATGAAACTGTAATTTTTTGTGAAGAATCAACAACAAGTGGGACACAATCATGAAGTGGAACGAAATTTATTGGATATTTCAAACTTTTTTAACAAATAAAAAACTGAAAAATTGGGCGTGCAAAATTATTCAGCCCCCTTAAGTTAATACTTTGTAGCGCCACCTTTTGCTGCGATTACAGCTGTAAGTCGCTTGGGGTATGTCTCTATCAGTTTTGCACATCGAGAGACTGAAATTTTTGCCCATTCCTCCTTGCAAAACAGCTCGAGCTCAGTGAGGTTGGATGGAGAGCATTTGTGAACAGCAGTTTTCAGTTCTTTCCACAGATTCTCGATTGGATTCAGGTCTGGACTTTGACTTGGCCATTCTAACACCTGGATATGTTTATTTGTGAACCATTCCATTGTAGATTTTGCTTTATGTTTTGGATCATTGTCTTGTTGGAAGACAAATCTCCGTCCCAGTCTCAGGTCTTTTGCAGACTCCATCAGGTTTTCTTCCAGAATGGTCCTGTATTTGGCTCCATCCATCTTCCCATCAATTTTAACCATCTTCCCTGTCCCTGCTGAAGAAAAGCAGGCCCAAACCAAGATGCTGCCACCACCATGTTTGACAGTGGGGATGGTGTGTTCAGGGTGATGAGCTGTGTTGCTTTTACGCCAAACATAACGTTTTGCATTGTTGCCAAAAAGTTCGATTTTGGTTTCATCTGACCAGAGCACCTTCTTCCACATGTTTGGTGTGTCTCCCAGGTGGCTTGTGGCAAACTGTAAACGACACTTTTTATGGATATCTTTAAGAAATGGCTTTCTTCTTGCCACTCTTCCATAAAGGCCAGATTTGTGCAGTATACGACTGATTGTTGTCCTATGGACAGAGTCTCCCACCTCAGCTGTAGATCTCTGCAGTTCATCCAGAGTGATCATGGGCCTCTTGGCTGCATCTCTGATCAGTCTTCTCCTTGTATGAGCTGAAAGTTTAGAGGGACGGCCAGGTCTTGGTAGATTTGCAGTGGTCTGATACTCCTTCCATTTCAATATTATCGCTTGCACAGTGCTCCTTGGGATGTTTAAAGCTTGGGAAATCTTTTTGTATCCAAATCCGGCTTTAAACTTCTCCACAACAGTATCTCGGACCTGCCTGGTGTGTTCCTTGTTCTTCATGATGCTCTCTGCGCTTTAAACGGACCTCTGAGACTATCACAGTGCAGGTGCATTTATACGGAGACTTGATTACACACAGGTGGATTCTATTTATCATCATTAGTCATTTAGGTCAACATTGGATCATTCAGAGATCCTCACTGAACTTCTGGAGAGAGTTTGCTGCACTGAAAGTAAAGGGGCTGAATAATTTTGCACGCCCAATTTTTCAGTTTTTTATTTGTTAAAAAAGTTTGAAATATCCAATAAATTTCGTTCCACTTCATGATTGTGTCCCACTTGTTGTTGATTCTTCACAAAAAATTACAGTTTCATATCTTTATGTTTGAAGCCTGAAATGTGGCAAAAGGTCGCAAAGTTCAAGGGGGCCGAATACTTTCGCAAGGCACTGTATATATATATATATATATAGCTCAAAGAGCCAGCTGCCCAACGTTTCGATATGTTGTAAGTGTTTCCAAACTATCTTAGAAATATTGGGCAAAAGTTTAGAGTAAGTCATTACTAATGGGACTCTTTTGACCTTTTTAACTCTATTTTTATAATCTAGTAGATCATCTCTTTTTAGTTTATCCACTTTTCTTAACTCCGTCTCTATAATTCTTTCTTTGTATCCTCTTTTTTTAAAGATTTGTTTTTAATACATTTCTTTGTTTTACATAGTCACTTTCTTTTGAGCATATTCTTCGTATTCTTATTCCTAGACCCTTTGGGATTGCCCTTTTAGTGTGTATCGGATGTGCAGAGGACATGTGTAAATACTGGTGCATGTCAGTAGGTTTACAGAAGAGGTCAGTCTCAATTGAACCTTCTTCAAGTTTTACTAAAAATGCTATTTCCTTTCTTGTCCATCGAAGGTCCACCTTAATATTACTGTGTATTTCATTTGCCATTTTATGAAACTGGAAAAGCGATTCTTCTCCATGTGTCCAAACCCCCAAAATATCATCTACAAACCGAATGTATTCTAAAGGTTCTCTTTCTGATTTTCTAAGTAATTGTTCTTCCCATTTCCCCATGTATGTACTGGCAAAATGCATTAGGTTAATGTTATAAATTGGTTTCTCTAGTAACCATTTAAACAATTTACCCAAAATCAAATGTTCTTAACGTCCTTAAGTAAATTTACCAGGTAGATAGACACTTCTATAAAGATTACTGGCCCTGATCCATTACATTCATAATATAATTTGTTCATTTTAGTAGAAAACTGTCTAGCTCTGATGCCAGACTTTATAAGCGTTTGCAATTTATGTAAATCTGAATACAGTATTCCAACAATATATGTAACACTAAAATTTGAGAGATGGTCTATATCGTTTAAATTGGTTTTACATTGTATATTCTTGCACATTTCCATATTAATGGAATTTCATCAGGTGACAGACAAGTTGGCAGAAAAGTTGTTTTGTTTAATAAAAAACATCTTTTATAGACTAGCATACTCTAGCATGCAAGTTATCGATTTGTCTACTGAAAAAAGCTCCAGGAAACAGCCATAACTCCAGGAGTAGCTGCAGGTAAATTCATTTATGTATGTATATGGATGTGTGTGTGTGTGTGTGTGTGTATATATATATATATATATATATATATATATATATATATATATATATATATATATATATATATATATAGTATTATCTCCTTTTATTCCTTGTATTATTTCCCATAATGTGAGTTTTGTTTGTGTAATATGTATTTGTTTGTTTTAAAAATGTTTTTAGTATAGTTATGTAATTTATATTGGTTTATATTGCATATTCTACTTTTGATGGTGTTCCGCATTACACCACAGCCCAGGAGGCTGTGTGGTCCAGTGGTTAAAGAAAAGGGCTTGTAACCAGGAGGTCCCCGGTTCAAATCCCACCTCAGCCACTGACTCATTGTGTGACCCTGAGCAAGTCACTTAACCTCCTTGTGCTCCGTCTTTCGGGTGAGACGTAATTGTAAGTGATTCAGCAGCTGATGCATAGTTCACACAACCTAGTCTCTGTAAGTCGCCTTGGATAAAGGTGTCTGCAAAATAATAATAATAATGTACCAGTCAGTGACGCCTGTGAAGGAGGTGGCTGTGTTGTGAGAGGCGACTACTCATTCCTATAATGTTTGAGGTTTACAATGCAGGCAACAAAAAAAACACACAAAAAACCCCAATGCAAAGTGAATCCATTCCAGGAGTGACAACTAGCCCGTGCAGTCCCAACCCGCCACAGCGGTTTCACTTTGGGTGATTACTTTCTGGATTTTTGGGGCTCTTTTTTGTTTTTCATTTGTTTCTTTTGATTGAGCACATTTGGGTGGGGGACACTTGGTTTGGGTCGGGTGCTGCTGGGGTGCCTGGGGCTGTCCCTCACATGCCCTACACGTGTACTTCTACTCTTTTTAACTGATTAAATAACATTTTACTACTGCCCTCTGGAGCCCCTAATTCCTTCCAACCCACTCTTGTCATTCTGTTTTGTACATCTTAGTTTTACCAGACCTTCCTGGTTATTAAAGGTGGTGGCAGCTCTCACACTACCGGGTTTACATACCCATAGTAAATCCAGGGAGTCTGTAGTTCAGACTGATGCACCTGCTCTTTGCACTGTAACCAGTGGAGAGCACGGTTTGTTGCACACAAACTCCAGCTCTAGTATGGTTCTAGCATTCTTTCGTTTATTGTACAATAGTATATATGAGATGTGTGTTATACTTAATACTAAAGAAGAAAAAAAGATGTATCCAAAATTATCTTCAGATTCCTTTTTTTATTTTAAATCTTAATTTAAATTATAAATCCTTCCTTACATAAACATTTATTTGTTTACATGATATTATTTTAACATTTCTGTAGGG
Source organism: Acipenser ruthenus (assembly GCF_902713425.1). Taxonomy (NCBI): domain Eukaryota; kingdom Metazoa; phylum Chordata; class Actinopteri; order Acipenseriformes; family Acipenseridae; genus Acipenser; species Acipenser ruthenus. Next base: position 25,614,472 of record NC_081206.1, read on the forward strand.
ATTTGGCAATTTCCAAGTGAGTACATTCCAGCTTCTTAACACAGAACATATCTTCTGATGTTTGGAAGCAGCTCCTGCTAATCTGTGTTCATTAAATCTCTCGCATCATCAGCAGACAAATAACAGTGTTTTTTCTTGAATAGGCTAGGCTGTAGCTATTGGCTCTTTGATCTACTGGAGGTAAAACATTATATAATCTGAGCTCAGAATGGTACTGTAAAAACAAAGTCACAAAAAAAATCTAAACAAATATGCAGAATTATTTTTTACTTGGTTATATAATTTCCATGTAACCACTTTTCAGGTTGCTATAGGAATTACATAATCACATGACACTGTGAACTGTACTGTATATGTATTATTATTAATAGGCCATATTTTGTCTCATAGCATGTTTAAGAATTACCAAATAAAAGCAAACAGTCTTTGGATTACCTGAAGACAAATGAACTAATGCTTGACAAATATACTGTATGTAAGCATTTTTATTTCATGCTAGGAGTGGCCTTTTTTATTACAAGTTAGAAGGAAAATCAAAGCTGACAGCCCATTAGCAAGGTAGGAGAGCACTTTGAGCAAATTGATGCTTGTGAAAAGGCTATGTGTAACCACCTCACCTTTTGTAAATTAGTAGTCTATGCAATTTGTTATGTGATACTGACATTTCTGTAAGCACATAACATTCATAATTTTATTTTCCACTTGGCAGTAATTCTCTTGTGTGATCTTTTAAAGCGATAATGCGATTTGGTTTAATTATGTCCCACACATGACAGAAAAACTGCAGATTGTCAGAAACAGTGCTTTGACAGTGTGACTTCAATAGAATAAAAAAAAGTACAATGTGTCTCCTAAGAAGGAGCCTGATAACTCTTACAACAGCAAAAACAGTCATTGTAGCATAACTTATAAATGATGGTATTCCTACAGCAGCCACAAACCGAAAGGGTGATGCTGTGCATCACTTCAGAGGATTCAGCAGAACCTGCATTTTAACATGTAAAACACTATTTCCAACCTGTCTGTATGAATTGACACACAAGACAGTGATGGCAGAGCTAGGGCTTGGGCAGCTTAGTGTTGCAGTTGCCATTAAACAGCAGAGTGTGTGTCCATACAGGAGCAACACTGGGATTACTAATGATGCTGTCAAAAAAAATAAAATAAAGTGACAGCTTTTCCACTACTGCTAACTAGTACTGTATAATAGCTGCATATGCTGCAGTATGAACAGTTACCGGTGTGCTCCCAGCCTTCATTCCTATTACATAAGCCTGACAAGGTTTTGTGTGGAATTAAATGATCACCAAAAAATTAAGTAAAAATATTGACACCTGTCAGTAACAGGTATGCAATTAACACTAGGGAAGTCCTACCCCTCTTGTGAGTAGTCAAGTCTATTCGACTTTTCTTGAGTGTCTCGCTTCCTGCTTGTAAGAAGGAGAGATCTGTGCTGGCTATCGGGCGCATGCGGGACCCTGCGGGGAGGGGGGGGGTCGGAAGCCCTATTTGGATCTGTCTGTCAATCATGGTGTTGACAAAGAGGGCAGGATCCCACACGCACCTGATAGCCAGCACAGTGATACCCTATTACACTACTTTAAAGGAATATGGTTCTAAATTAATGCCTGTCTAGTTTAGAAAGACATTGTCCTATACAATCACTCATCCACACAGATATTAAGATGTTACATAGATGTTTTAATTGACTCTGATCCTATACTGTACAATGTATGCTTTATAATAACACCATTTATCATTGCTGTACTTTTAGATTAACATTAAATAAAATTAAACCCTCATCAAAATCTACAATGTTTAAATGTAGCAACTGAAGTTCATGTGTCCTGGTGGCAACCCCCTGCAGGACTTATTGGTTTATTTTAGCTTGTTAAAATTATTATAAGCAATTTGACTTAAGTTTACATTTGGTGTACATTAATAATTGAGGATACCATTTAAAAAGATGTATTCATTTAATAGAGTTTGGCTAAGATTTATTTTGTGATTAGAATGTACACATAATTAGATTTTAAATAATGCATGTTGAAGTGCTGAGGAAAAAAATAAAAAAAATAGTGCCAGCTGCCTTTTTTTTAAAGAATTTCTTATGTCCATTTACATTGTACAGCTTGCTCTGTTTGTTTAGTTTTAATCTTGTTTTCCCTCTAGAACCAGTTACTATATGAACAGCCTTTTGCACTAGAAGTATTGGACAAAATGCTGCTCTTTTGCATCAGAACAGCATTTGTTGAACTATGTTCCATTTTCCTTTTATATGTTTCCTTTTTAAAATGTAAATTTCACCCCAATGTCTTAAATCCACTCCATATTTTCAACTTCTATGTCAACTTCTGTGTAGGTCCAATAAAAGGTATGAACTTCAGAAAGGAAAGAAAAACTATAGAATAGTAAATCAATCTGTAAATGAAAGATTACAAAAGTCTTTAAGATAACAAAGGGCACTAACCTTGGTTGATGAGCTCGTCTCTATGATAGCACCCTCGTAACCTCTGGATGTTAGGGTTTGTCTGCAGGGTTCTATTGTTTGGGATGCCTTAGCATGAAAGGCGCTATACAAAATAAATGTGATTGATTGATTGATTAAGTATATGCTTTTGCTTAGATGTGGCCCAAAGCTGAATCGCATGTGCCTGGATTTACATAGTATTTCATTGTAATATTAATATTGGTTTACAGAAGAACAATTACACTAGAGATGTGTGTCTTTGATGTTACGCATCATAATAAAATGAATGTATCTGTTAATTTCAATATGTATAAGAGTGCTCCCTTGAAATATTCAAATGTGATTTTCAGATTGTGTTTTGGAAAGATTCAAGTTTGAAATGTTGCTCCTTTAAAAAAAAAAAAAAAAAAGCAGTGTATAAGTATGAGAAAATAATAGTAAACTTAAAAATGTTAGTGAAAAATTGTCATGGGAAATTATAGCTGGTCACTATAGCTGTTATAAAGAATATACTGCTCTATGACACACATATCCTCATTTAAAAGTCTAAAGACATAATTAACATGCACAGCATCTTAGCAAATTACTCAGGGGTGTCAAATCTGAAATGAAAGGGATGGACATCGAAGAGTCTAGCACAATAAAAAAATTAATGTATTGAATAATGAGGCAAAAGAGGAGATAAAAAAAGTAATATTGGGCTTAATTTTCAAAAGCTAATTTGTTCGATAGTTTTACATTTAAACAGTTTGAAGGATTCATTACTTTGCTATTTTGTAAGTTCACTATCTGTGACCAAATGGCAACAAGTATTTTTCAGTTTCAAACTATTGCAATTTGCCTGATAAAAATAATCTTTTAATACGGGGGGGAAAAAAAGGAGAAAGATGTATGTTTTATTCACTACTCTTCTAAAAAAGTATTATAGGTGGCTCCAGGGAGAAACCCCACGCTGCAGCATGCTGGAAGAAGCTATTAAAGCAGAAATTGTGACCAACCAAATTCACCCCCTTCATTTTGATTTAGTATAGATAGTTTGATGTTAGGCTGTTTTTTTTTTGTTGTTGTTTTTTTAAATATACTGTATATCAGGTTTGACTATGATGTAGAACTAGATTTGTAATTGAAGTTAAACTGCTCTAAGCTTGTTTAACAATTATATCTCCAATTGTATCACTAAGATTATAAGATTATCTTGCAGCTCAGTGGTTGCATCATTGTTCTGTACAATAGTCTGCCAATATGTTGTTATGGAATGCTTTGGAAATATTAAAACTTGACAAAGATGGCAGTTTTAGTAAAATAAAACGTTTCCACTCCTTTAATTTAGAATACAAAAGTGATGTTTAGCACACACCCAAAACATATGGATTTCTTGTGCTGGTAAACCCTCACATGTGCTCGATAACTGAATACTGTGTTATTTTTCTTTTTTTTTCCTTTCTTGAGGTATCACTGAAGAAAGTCCCATGAGTGACTGGGCACTAATGCACTGTTCATTGTCAGTCTGGTTCTGCAGTTGAATAATGGTTAAGTCTTGGATTTGACTCTCTATCTACTATTATGCATGTTTATTCAATCTCTTTTGTAATTGCTCACATCTTGATAAATGATCCTAGCTCAAAATGTTTTAAACAACACAGATTAAAGTGATTATTCTAGTACAAGGGAACAATCAGCTGTGAAACACTATGAATATAAACTGCAGACATCTTGTCTGATTCCTATTTTTAATGCGTAGGATGATTTAATATATTGTAGTTTTCTAGATTCACAGTTGCTATATGATCATAAAACAGGATTTTATATCCCATTCACTATGTCTTTCTGCTTTATTACATTTAGATTACACAATATCTTTCTTTTCTATGTAGGAATGTAACAGCAGTGATGCTGTCCACTGATTTGAATGGTTTTACTAAGATTTACATGAAATCAAGTAAGATTCATATTCATATGGTAATAGAATGTAATGATACCTCTAACTCAATTGAATTTGTCTCAAGAAAAATAATTAACATGCTTAATTCAATTACAATGCATGTGTTTATTTAGTGGAGAAAAACATATATAATGTTGAAGGATATTTGTCTTGGCCAAGATTCCTGAAATTGGTTTTGCTGTGATTTCTTGGATTAAATTGAACCTTTACCATAATTATTGACCCATGTGACATATCATCTGTTTATTGAGTTTCACCCATTATCTTTAGGGCAAGAGTAGAAGTCTTCCTCCTGATTCATTACAATATGACTTTGCATTTAGTAATGTTACAATCCCTAGAAAAGTGCACCTGTTTTAAGCCACACTGGGGATTAGATTTAAGCTTGCAGCACTGAAACAACAAGCAAGATACTGCAATCTAATAATAAGGTAGCTGTGAGAGGCAAGCATGTATTAATGGTGCAAGGAGAGCTCTTTAATCTAGTCAGGACCGTGCAGCAGGTTTGCAGTAAGGGACTAAGCATTAGAAGAGACTATGCAGAGCAATGGCAGTTAATCACAAGGTTAGATCATGCAGAAGAGACCAACTTTGTGAGTGATATGAGGCAACTATCTGCAAGTTTAGCAGGTTTTGTAGTAGATTTGTATGGCATGCAGGGGTAACACAATCCCATTGGTATGCAAGTGCTAGGATGCATACAGCAATCAAAGTGTAACCATCCACTGTCATGTTGGGACAGCCTTTCACGTCCTTCCCCGTCCTAAACTTTTCTGCACCATGCTTTTAGCATTGACTTGGGCTGCTTAATCTCATTGAGGTTTGTGTCAATGGGGTGAATTTGATCAATTTATACTGTGCCAGCATTAGCCACAGATGGATTTTTGGATGGACCATTATACTGTATGAGGGAATCAACTTTCTATAGATAGCATAAAACACTTATTTTGAGCTGGAATCCAAGGATGAACATCGATAGGTTATTGGTGCAATTCAGGGAGATGCCATGCGCTTAAGCCAGCTGTAGGATGATATCGAACTTTGCAGACTTTTTCACACATTCAGTTATGAGCACATTCCCTTGGTCTGCAACTGATTTAGCATATGTAGGATGAACTGAAATGTCATCTGCATCATCTTCCACATTTACCATCCTCTCTGGAATAATTGCAGTGTTGGAACAATGGACTGTTTTTTGTTTTTTTTACTAGATTTGAGCACCATGTTGAATAAATGCCTCATTTAATAGTTATGCAAGAAGGGTCACATCAAGAAACTAATTTAAAAATAATAATGCATCAGGTCTAATGACCTGGCCTTTCTTCTTTGCGAGTTCAAATATGTATAGTTTTAACACCTCCTGCTTTAAACAATATGACACAACCTCGTAATTCTGCCAGCGCAAATCAGCCTACAGAGAAAGTGTTTTAATGAAAGTCCGGAGCAGTGGACTTCTGTTGAGGCTAACCCTACACTGTTTTGAACAACTGCACTTTATCAAAGATTAATGGAGGGCATTTATACTCATAGATATTCATGAGCTGGTAAAAAATAATGACTTAAAAAAAGAAATGGCGTTTAAGCATTAAAACTGCAAGAATTTACACCTTTAAAACATCCAGTAACCTATTTTACAAAGATTAGATTATGTGCACAATACTTTTTTTTTTTTCTTTGAGCTTCTATTTAGGTTTAAGCCTTCATTATAAGGGGATCAAAAGCCAACACAATGCAACCTCTAAGTAAATACTGTATTAGTATGTTGTAGCTTATCTGCAACAACAAAAGACATCTGCAAATGCTGTTAGTCCTGGTGGGATGTTTAATGAATAGAATCCCTTGCTATCCCTTCTCTAACTATGTACGTAGCAAATAAACACAGATTGACATGTACCCTTGCCTACAATAATTGAGGAAGAAACATGTGTGCCAGCCATATCATTTCTACAGCACAGCTTTTATGGCATAGTCTTTTGCTTTTTACGACAGCATTTTTTTTTACAAGCCCAATAAAACACCTGCTAAAGAAAATAACATTCCACATCAATGCAATGTTTCTGAATTTAACCCTTAATAATCTCCCAGATCCTGTTTTGTGCAACATGACTCTTTGAAGTACAGATAATAATACAATAGTAAGTGTGTGAAACTTGGGGGGAGGTGGGGGGGGGGGGAATAAATTGTGCTACTTTAAGGAAACAATACAAAAAGTGTCCTTGAGAGAGGATGTTCATTATTTTAAAGGCCACATCCAGTACATCTTCAGGGTCTCCTGTTGGGGTGAATAGGGCGAGCACTACATCAAGGCTATCCAACCTGTAACTCTTCAGGTCCAAACATGTCTAACCTTGACCCAACCAGATGCTGGATGGAAATGCTACAGATACACACAGATGCACCCAGGTGTTTACACAAAGTGATCAAATGGGTTGTTTATGGTTATCCTCATGAGTGAAATACCAAAAACTGTCTAGGAACGTTCATGGAGTGTTCTGTTTATATCACAAGCATATTTTATTGAAAAGAAAGTATGGTTAAACCTATATTTAACAGTAACATTTGGAGGATTAGATTCTTTATATCAAGCTCCACATTTGTTTAGCAACATAGTGTGATTTGGAACAGAGCAATATGCTCAGGTTATTCATGAATGCAAGAAAGATTCCAAAATGAGATATGGTAAAAAAAAAAATAATAAAGAAATTTAAAAAATACATATATTCATGCAGCAGTATTTTTCAATGGTAGATCTCTCAAAATTTCAAAGGAACTATTCAGCATTGTGTGAATATTTTCTTCACCCCAGATACTTCAAAGTGCCATAATGGCATATCTTTCCCAAACAACATTTCCTGTACTGCTACTTTCCCATTTTTTTATTATTTGGAACCCTCATTATTTGTGTGTATATATATATATATATATATATATATATATATATATATATATATATATATATATATATTACACACACACACATTGTGTGACTTCCTGGATCAGAGTGACTAGGTCAGAGCAAATTCTCTCAGTATGTCCCAATTCAATACACTGATATCACTCTACTGCTAAAGGAAACAAGGCATACATTTGATTCCCATACCAAATCCTCAAAAGTGTATTCAATACATTACTGATCTGAAAGATCTGATCAGCCAAACAAAAAACTATGAATAACTGAGTGGTTACCATATTGGTAACACAACAAAAACCCAGTATCCTGAATACAACATGTCTGGGCTTAACCAAAAGACCATTAATGAAAGGCACAGACCTTCAATCATGATGTCAGCTCAAACACATCAAAATCGTTCCTTACCAACAGGAAGTACATAAACAATGAATGTATTTCTTCATTAAAAAAACCCTGCTTAATGAACACTCTAGTGTAAGTTTATTATTAACCTTAGTACTTCTCACTTGGATTAAACATAGTATTACCACAACAATTACTGAAGTCGCACTTTAAAGTAGACATTAATTGTTACTCTTTTGTGAATTGTGAATTGAGCTATCAGAAAGCTGTTTCTTAGAGTACTTTGAAGTGAAGATTACCTTCACAATTACCTTGTTTCCCTTTTACATGACTTCTTTATTAATTAAATTAATAGCTCCAGATTAGACATGGTGCTAATATTCTGGAATGTTTGCTGCATTTCAATGGAGAAATAATTAGGTGTGAACTGACATACATTCAGACCCATCTATGTCCCAGTCACTTTGATTTTTGAACATATCACATGACTGGTGTAAAAGATATTAGTTCTAAGTATCTGTTTAATTAAAGACACTTGAATACTTTTCTTGGGGAACAAGGAACTGGAGAACGAGAAACTCAGTGATTTAAAAAAAATCAAATTAGGTAAATAATTGAACTGATATTAAATTAAAATAGTTAATTCTCTGCTTGCATTGTCTGAAAACTTTAAATTTGAAATGTTCTACAGATTCAGGAATTGTGTGGATATTTAATTAGATCCCTTTATTCTCTTCTGCAGCTCATTGCAGTGCTGTAATCCCCAAGTTACCCCTAGCCATTTCCAATGCCTAAAATTGCACTTCATTAGTGAGACAAGAAAACACAAGACAATCTGTGGAACAAATTACTTGAGAATGCTTTAAGGAAGCTGCTGACTGGTGATGGATGGAACAAATACGTCTTCCAAGTAAACACAGCAGATCACACATTAATCCTTGTTCTTCTAGATTGTCTACATTGTGATTCTGTTCTACCATTCTTGCAATTCATCAGAGGCCACAGGTCTAGTATTAACTGCTTCTCATACCAGGTACCTCGTCTACCTGTTCTGTTTTAATTAAATCTAATTAAGTGCAATTCTTGTTTTTTTTCATGCCAAGCATTCCTTTGTTTGGTGATACATCAGACCCCTCTAAAAACCATTCTGTGTGAATCAAGGTTTTAAAATACATTTCCTTACATTTTATTAGCCATTGTAACTACTTTAATGCATTGCAAGGCACTGTGCTAACTGTGGTGGAACAACATGCATACACTCCGATCCAAGACTGAATTTGAGTCACTTGTGAATAAAATTCCACAGTCGTAGTGCATTGCTAAATTCCTGTTTACCCTGGGTTTTGGGATTTACATGGTACTGCTTCTTGTATAAAATGTAGGTAAATTCTAGGTAAAATCTGTCGGTTCTAGTGTTAAACAGTACAAAAATCAAGGAGGTATAGCCTATTTCAGAATTCAGAATTCACCCCCCCACCACTTATCCAGCTTCATTAGTAAAGATATGTAGCTCTAATAAACACATCAGTGCCGTATTTACTAACCTGTAGACCCCAGCAAGCATTTCTAAAAGTCAGTGCCCACTGAAGTACATCTCAACCACAGCACTGCTGCTAAAGTGGCAGAGTAGTTCAATTCAGGACTGATATAAGGGATTTCAAATAGGTCTGCTCATAACCAAGGTTTAAAATCCACATTTTTATTTCTTAGTAGCACTAGCAATGTTAATACTGACCCCCTTTAAATCAAGTGCTTGTATTTTATAACTAATTTGGAGTATGCACAATTCACCTGTATCTAATCACCTCATGTGTTGTTGTTCGAACCGATTAGCTGTAATCAGACCATGTGACCAACAGCCAAGGTTTCAGAATGCATCAGGTCAGTGCTAGATTTAAAAAAGTGTATCTTGAATTAACATTTTGAACAAGTGAATAACTAAATTGTTTGGGGGGGGGGGGGGTGATAAAGTTAAAAAGAGATAATAGTTGATATTAAGCATGGTTTATTAGTGGTGTTCAGGAGTTCCTTTAACGGGAAGTGGGATGCACTAGTAAATATTTAATCATTAAATGTTCCAAATTGCCAGTGGTATTTACAGTATCTCTCAACTTATCCCCCAACAGCCTCATTACAGGAATGGCTCTAAAAGGGCATTTGGTGGTTGGTACTGACAATAGATACGCTAACATACACACAAATCATATAGATGTGTGTGTATATATATATATAGGATGCATTGTGTGTATAATCCATTCTTATCGACAGTCAGAACAATCAACACATAAAACGTTTACCTCCTTCTGAATTAATTAGCAGCATAACACCAGCCAGATACCCTCATGCTTCTCACTTCCAGCGTACAATGGTGTTTGTGATCATTCTGAGAATTCTGTATTTTGTTGCTCTAATACTAGGTTATTATCATTGAGCTGTTTTGAACTTGTCAGGAGAGCCCTAAGTGTCAGTACTGAGCAGCCTTCCTCATTCCATTCAAATATGTAACTTTCTGGGCACCACATACTTAAATGGAAAATACAGAGCTTATACTGTACATACGTACAAGAGGCTACTATTACAGACCTGTCAACTCTCCCATATTCACCGGGAGTATCCTGTATTCTGGACATCTCCCTGGACAGATTTTCTCCCGTATTCTACTGTTACACCGGCTAATGTCAGCAAACCCCGTTTTTGTATTTTCAAAAGTTGACAGGTATGCTATTAACACATACTGTAATAACTTTCTTCCTTTACCTTATACTTTTGCATTTTTATAGAACAATGCTGTGTATGCCACGTATCAGTGTCATGGATTGGCATCTTAGCCTATTGAATTAAATGGACATCAGGAGCTAGAAATGAAACTGCAAATCTCACGGCTCAGAGATGAATGTTTTACCAGTTAACTAAACAGCCAGCGCTGTACTCAAGTGGTTAAGTACATGTCTTATGTCAATGTCAGTACATCAGAGGCGAAGGAGATCTTTAGCTTCCAGACCACAAGGAGTTTTCTTGCCACAGAAAGAGGTTATTCTCTGTTGAATTATAAAAAACATGGTGGGCTGTCATTGTTTCACAATGGTATGATTTATGTATGAGTTTTTGAAAAATGTCACCTGGTAAGCTGAACATGTGTGCTTATGTCTAGACTGCTGTTGTAGTTGTTCCTCGCAGGGACTGATTGTAATGAAAACCTAAAGTAAAAAACATGATTTTAGGCCCCCGTCTGTCCCCCAGCATATACTATTTGAGTAAAAAGAAATAATCAGTTCTTTAGATTAACTGTTTTGAAGTGGGTTGGATTTTGATTTTGAAGCTGGTTAGATTCCTCTTTTGCCTACTTTCTTATCCAGTTTTCATGTGGCAAGGTGCCTTGTTGCATAGAAGCTGGTAATTGATGTCAGTACCGGTACATAAAACCATAAAAAGTGTTTGAATTTCTCCTCAAGTCAATTTACCTTCAGCAGCCAAAGGGCCAAGAAGTGTGCTAAACAGCTAAACTGATTCCACAAAGGCACTAAAATGTTTAATATGACCAATCCACAATGAACAGGCCTTGCAAACAGTGATTGAAAAATTGGGTCAGGAGAACGTGATTTCAGACTGAAGGGCAATGAAAACAAACATGGACATTACTGTAAAACGTTATAAAACATAAAGCATATGTTTTACAATAAACAGAGACTACTTATGATGGCAGAATTGGTTCAGAATTTCCCATGCCAGACCAACGGCTAGTCATTACAACCAAAAAACCCACAGGAGAAAAAAAAAATGTGTAAGATCTAAAAAGCAAGCTTCTCAGTCTGTGGGATGACTGGAAACAGCACATTTTACTTGGTGATTTACACTATATCATCAATGTTAATAATGTCAAATCCTGAATCATGGTGTGGTGCTGCTCATTTCCTTACATACAATTGGATAGCAGTAAGTTGTGGGATAAATATTCATTCAAAATAAACCTCTCTGCTCCAAACACCTCCTCAGTGTAGGAGGTTTTCACAATGATTTCCCTAAATGATTCTGACTACCTCCTGCATCAGGAATCATCTCTAAAAATAAAATCTTAGTCAATAGCGAGCTCTTTCAGGGAATTTAGTAAAATCACAAATGAAAGAAATCATAGATCTTAATTTATGTGACAACAGTACAATACCTAAACAATGAAACAAGAAGGTAAATTAATTTGATTCTTAGCAATGGCAAAGGCACAAACACTGTACTGAATGTCTCTTACTTTATTCCAAATATACGATGTATGCGTTATACACTGAAATTCAGTTAAAATCTAGTATTGCTGTATTTAAAGTCCAATTAATAATAACATTACACATGCTTTGTATAACAAAATACTAGTTTTACAGTACTGTAATGTAACATACTGCACCTGCACCTTCACCATTCTAAATGAACACCTGTGATCACCCTTTTTATACACCTGTGGCTGGAGCCCAAATTAATAATGTATTCAATTCACAGCTCCAGCCACATTCCCATGTGTTTTTGCAGGGAGGAATTTAACCCCCTCCCTGCCACCCAATATTCCCCACACACCTGCTCACTGGCAGGGCTCTCACCCTGCCACATTGCCACAACTTGGCAGAGGGAAAAGGAGAATGCATACAAAACAAAATATGGATGATTCAGATAATGGCGATGCTCAAACATATGTAAGTAAATACATATTATTTTGCATATCTTTTTGTTATTAAGCTTGTGTTATTACACATGCACACACACACACACTCTGCTAAAAATGTGGGGTGGGGGTGGGGGTGGGGGGTTGTGGAGCGATTAGAAGGAGTTTGGTTTTGTGAAAGTGCTAATATTCATGAGCGCTCAATGTATATTTAAATGCCCATGCCAGTAGCTTTATTATAACTTGTTTTATTGTGTTTATTACAGCGAGCAAATCAAATTAAGAAAGCGGACCATACTTCTGCATACCAACTGGTATTCATTTGCATATTTTAATGTTTTGTCCATAGACTTATATACTTATTTATTTTGTTCATTCAACTGTTCAAACTGAATAAATCAGTAAATGTTCTTCCTATAAAAAATGTGAAATACAGGAAAGAATGGAGCTGCTCCAGAACTTCAACTCTGGCTCCAAGCTCTGGAGTGCTCATCCCCAGCACCAGCTCCAGAGCAAGGCTCGGAAAACTGGCAAGCTCCACTGAGGCTCCAGGACTCCATAGCTGGAACACAGCCAACCCTATTCTGAAGTACTCCAAAGCCAGTATGGAGTTAGATGTGTGCATGGAGAGTAAGCAGATCTGTCTAGTACGCATCCCAAACTGGGAGAATGGAGGTCTAATAATTGGGCACAATAAAATATAAATAAATAAATAAATAAATAATGAGACATTTATTTATTTTCAAGTGCTAGATGTCACAATCTGAAATGTTTAGGTTTTTACAGGACTTAACATTTTAAAACATTTTTTATCTTAATTTACAGCAAAACCAAACTAAATAAGGAAGGGGAGGAACTGAGACTGAATATCTCCCCCATGTCAGCTGGTTCTGTTATTCAAATTTTCAAGAGCAATGTGGTTAAATATATTTCGTTTTTAAATTATATTTTATTTAGAAATTGTAAATTCTGTCAAAATTGAATTCATTAATAAAAAATGCCTAAAAATGTTGGTTGATTGTTGCTGATGGAGAACCAACTCCAAAATGTAGCGAGCATTCCATACAGAGTGTTCCAAACCCCCATTTAAATTACCATTTGAAATCCAATGGTATTCCACACATGGTAATATTTAATGGTAAACTCCTATGGTATTGAATGGTACATTTTTGTAAGGGTATATAGAGCCTTAGCCTCAATCTAATAAAATGTTACATTTATGAAGCTGGTTCTTTTTATAATTCATAATTGCTTTGAAAGAATATCAGATCTCCCCGCAGAAGTTATGCAACCCATTGAAACCTGCAATTTGATATGAGCTCCATATAGTATTATGCAACATTTAACATTTTAAAATGTGACTAATTATTTAATGGATAGTGTTGGTGGTTTATTTATGTTTAATTGTCAGAGCCTATTTTAACTGAATGACTATTGAAAAATATGTATATCTAGGGATACTGTATATGTTAGGATAACTGGGAAGTTGTTATTTAAGACATCCTAAATTGTATATAATATATTGTTAAATAAGAATAATTAAACAGTAAAGCATTAACCCAACATAATTACATCTGGTACAAACTATTTGGTACAAAGAAATCCCAAATATGTCTCTCTCTCTCTCTCTCTCTCTCTCTCTCTCTCTCTCTCTCTCTCTCTCTCTCTCTCTCTCTCTATATATATATATATATATATATATATACATATATACATACAAACACACACGCACACATAAATGTAATGGTCTCTAAAAAATATATATTATCATTATTATTATTATTATTATTATTTTCAATCAGAATTAACACCCAACAGACTTGGAATTGATTTTGCTTGGGCTGATATTCATTTATTCTCTAGAAATAATTATCTACTCTAAGATCAAAAAAAAAAAACAGATTGAGGGCTCCCTGGGTAACCTTCCATAAATATATATCATATTAAATCAACATTAATATTTTTCACAGAGCCTTTGAGGTTGAGATAATAATATGAGATAAGAATATGTGTATTTCCACCATTGATCAATTTAGAAAAATACAGAATGTGTCAGCTGAGATGACCTGCCGAACAGCTATTTTACAATGAAATCCCCTGTGGATTTTTCTGATTTTAAATTTTCCCTGCATAGTTTGGTAACTGCTGGTGCTGAGGGTTATTCAGCGGCTACATTCAGTAAAATGATGGCATATGGAAACACCTTGGTACATAGTTTGAGACAGTCCTTATTGTAGTTCCATTACATTTCCATACCATTAGGTATTTGGGCTTGTATTTTGTGGACCCGGAGAGTTTTGAAGAAACAGAGATTTGGGTATTTAGATCCCTTAAAACCAAATTGATATGACCTGTGCTAGGTTAATAATCAGCATATTCTCAGGCATTATTATAAACTGCAAGGACCACTGCTGACACGTTTATAATAATGGGAAGTTTCTAATGAAGATTTTTACTTGGATAATGAAAGTCATTTTATTTATATATAGTAGAAAATGATGTGGAAAAGTATGTAGGGAACTGCAGTGACTTTTACTAATTCAGAAAAGAGTACTAAATGCTTTCATGACATCGGTTGAAGTATTATATCAATTGAATGTTGATTTAGTGGAACTATTTCCTTCAAGCTTGAAGGGATTTACTCAATTACTGGTAACCATGGATTGTATTTACAAATTGGTGATATTTCCATTCTGTACAATGACCAGGTATCCTGGACGTGCAATAAGTGTTGGATAATGGAGCACAATTTGAAGTGGAACAAATAAAGCACACATATAATCATCAAACAAAAGATGGCATCAGTATAGCCTGTATTTTGCTCCCACAATATTGGTGAAAAATAATCATATGTAAATAATTTGAGCAAAAAAACAAACATTGCAAGTAATGTAATAAGTCTTGAAAGTATGGTTGCTGTCACAGTCTCATTGGTTAAAATGAGTGCCTGGCTGGATACATCAATGAGCATATTTAATAAGATATGAGTAACTCATCAACTAGCTGACTGTGGAGGATCCATTTATATAATCTAAAACCCCATGATCCTGTGTAAAGCAGATAACAAGTGCATCATCATTTTTTACAAGTTAGAAGGAAATGCATCAAACAAATCTCACTGTAGAATAGGAAGAGAAGAGTGATCCTAGAGGTTAACAAAAAATGTCATTTATACAGAAAATTCAGCTCTCTCTTAGCAGGACAGAATGGATTTAGTTGCAGATACAAAAACAATAATCTGTTTCACTTTTTACATGCTGTCACTATGTAAAACACACTGCCCAGTTTAACCATGTTCAATAAAAGAAAACAAGAAAGCAAATGATTACTATAATTGCTGTACCGTTAAAAAGCAGAAACAAGATTTTTTCGCCAACCTGCATAGCTAATTTGTGCTTGTGTGCGTGCTTTCTTGTTGGTGTTGTTGCCATTTCTGTCTCAGGTTAACACGCACAATGCAAAAAAAACAACCTTACTTTGGCATGGACTGAGAAAGGACAGTAAGAACTAATTCCACATATATATATATATATATATATATATATATATATATATATATATATATATATATATATATATATACGGTATGTGTGTGTTCACTTGGATTTTTACGTTTTTTATTTATTTTCTATAATTTGACTGAGGAGAAGCATGATGGATCGAAATGACATTAAACACAATAAAAATGCAGCGTTAACCTATTGATGAGCCACATTTAATGCAGACCTTTACCAATACTAATTTTCTTATTTCATTTCTGTTCTCAGTTTGTTTCAGTAAGTAGAGACATGTACAGAGTCGTCCTTGTTTTAGACAATCCGTGATACAGAAAGACAAGTCCTTATAATTATTGTATCATCTTCTTCATAAGGGACTATGCAGTAGCTTTAAACAAAATAAGTCTTTTGAGGAAACTGTATTTAACACATGCAGTCATACAAACACCATTTTTACTTGACCATACATTGGTAGAAAATGCTTCTGTGGCTGCCACATTTCAACCAAAAAAAAAATGTCACGGATATGTATGATGATTTATAAAGCAGTTCAGGGCAAAACTTTAAAATAACAGGGGGTACGTTTATTTACACTGAATTCCTGGTGAAGACAATTAAATACCGTAACTGGAGAGAAATATCTGTGTGCCTCAGTGGTCAACACAGGGGAAATCAGAGAACAAAGTGAATTTCCTCAACAGCACACATTCACCACTCTGCTGTAAATCAGTCCATTAGCCGTGTAATCCAGCTGAGCTTCAGCCACTGCACTGCAGCAAATAGAATCTGCATAGAAAGCAGAAATAAAATAGAAAATGTCCATAATAACACAGTGTGGCAAAGTGGTAAGTAAGGGGAACAGGTGTAGCGGTGATGCGGTGCAGGAGTGACAGGCAGACAACGGTATTCCAGTGAAAACAGTGCTTTATTCTTTTTCCAGGTCTGGTGACCGCAAAGCAACTAAATCCCCGGCGATACACAACGATGTGTAACGCACGGGGATAACAATAAACAAGGCACAGTCCTGAACAAAAACAAACAGACGGTCACCAGTCCTGGGTGAGTGCAGTATTGCTGGGGCAAACACAGATAGTGCGGGGCGCAGTGGTGCTCCGGATAGTGCTGACCCTTGGCGACAGCTCCGGAGTAGTGCTTTAACTGTCTGGTGGTGAAAAACACAGACAATTACACAGACAAACACAACACAACCCAACACGTAATTATTTCCTTTTAACGATGAGAGCTCCTCTCTCGATCCTTCTCTCTCCAAACGTTTAACCCAAACGAAGGAAAAGAACAGCGTTACCCTGGCCCCTATATGTAATCCCGCATGATATCTAGGTAAACGGTTGCAGCTGCCTTATTACTTGCAGCTGCCCCTTGTTTACCTGTCAAATCAATACGGTCTTACAACAGAGTCTCGCTTCCTTCCAGGCTGACCCACTTTCCGGTCCCGGAAACGAACTGTCAGGCCAGCCCTTCCAGATACTTCTCCTCCCGTTCTTTAGCGCCCTCACAGGTCGGGAGGAAGATTTATCACCAGAACTCATTGTATTTCTGTCACACACAGTCCTTCAGCCACTGTTTTACATTACCAGATAACTTGGATTTACTAAGAGATATGTGTCACTGTTTATGCATGTTACTGTTTATGCAGTTGGCTGATATTAATATATAAAATGTACTAACTGTAAAACACAAACGTCTTGATTTTAGCATTTTTATCATACAAAATTATCAAAAGCAGGCTACTTTTCAATTAACAACAACTGAACTTTGGTTTTTTCTTTTAGCAGGAGAGCATCCCAAAAAATGTCAATCTGAGAAGCATTTTCAGTGTTTTTCAGTCCTTTATTCTCAAAAATACCACCACAGTTTATAAACACATCAAGAAATGTGTTTTTTTGTTGTTGTTGTTTTTTGGAAGTAGGTAAGAGATGTTTTATAAGGTTGAAATGTACAGGAGCATCACCATTATTTAAGTGTGTATTAACATCTGAAAGACAAGCTAAAGCAACTTCTCTTGTCTTCTTGACAGAAAATCCATCTTACTTATCTAACTGTACACCAGCACTGGAATGGCAAACAGCACAGTGATAGTCTACAACCACTGCATTTAAATTGTCAGATGCCATCACTGATGTCGTATACATAGTGGTTGTCATTTTGACATTGTCTGTTTAACTTTTCACAGATGGCACTAGTTAGTTGTTAAGACATTTTTTTTATCCTAAACAAGAAAATAGACTGTTTTATAACTGATCTGTTTAATGCTCAGGCCTAAAACCAGAATTATGAAATGAAAGTAACTTGCTACAAATCATTATTTGGTTACATATAGAATTAATATGGAGTACGCATCAGTTCAGCTCATATTGGTGATAAATGGTTAATATGTTTAATGTTAGATTGCGTATGGATTCCTTTTTTTTGTTGCTATATTTGAATTTAATAGTAAGCTTGCTTATATACAGTACAATTACATTTCTTCAATACCATGTAGACAATGGACTGTTTAACATAATGAATAATCACACAATGAGTCAGTGGCTGAACTGGGATTTGAACCAGGGACCTCCTAGTTACAAGCCTGTTTCTTTTACCACTGGACCACACAGCCTCCTAAACTGTACAATAATATCCAGGAAACTATTGCATGTCAAAGAATAAAAAAGATAAAGAGAAGCAAACAGAGTTTATACGTGATCATGGGTTTGATTAAAAGTATGTACAGTAATAAAGTATGTAAAATTGTGACAAATTTGCTCTTTATTCTAAGTTTTGTCTGTCCAAAGCAAAAACATATATATTTTTTTGGATTGAGACCAGTCCTTGAATAGTAGGTGGCAATACAAAAGAGGGGGGTTGTGGAAATACAGAAGAGATTATGTCCATGTGCTTCAAAGATTAAATGTTCATTGTATTACATAGCTACGGTATAGATGTAAGAGCTATGACAGATTGATCGAGAAGTACTTAGAATGTATCTTATTGTTAAAACATCCTCTTTTGTCACTAGGTGTAATTACACATAATTTTGAGTATTTGCATTGTATGACAAAAATACAATGGTAATCACACAGAAGAAAAGAAGAAATTACAGTTCAATGGGGAGCTGGGAAATAAAATTTCAAGCTCAGCATGAGTGTAGTAATGAATGAAAAAGGTTGTTCCTAGTGGCACAGCAATAAGTGCAGCAGATTGATTATCGCTAGAAATCAGAGATGACTTTGCTTGCACTTATCCAGAGAATAAAATAATGTGTTTCTCATCACAATGGATAATCTTCTAGCCATCAATTCCTCGAGCAGTGGGGGTTGTTGGTATCGAGGGACAATCAGTCTCTGAGCAAGGAAGAAAGAAAGATGAAGCATTTATGACTAAAGACTAGGCGGCTGGGTTGAAGGGGGGCAGTGACATGATTCACATGCATGGCATTGATATGATTCACATCAATCTAATCAAGAGTAGGAGTGTCATCTTAGAATGATTTAACATTCTGTTTGGGCTGCCCGTCAAACAAAAGAATACATTTAAAAAAAACCTGCATCTAACCTTGGTGACTGTAAAATAGAATGCCACAATGCATCAATCTTCAAATCAAATCTGCTCTGCTCACTCCACTGAAACTGCTCTCCTATCTGTCATTAACTCATTAAACTCTGCCAGTGCTGCCTCTCTCTCCTCTGTCCTAATTCTCCTCGATCTCTCTTCTGCCTTTGACACTGTCGATCACTCTATTCTCCTATCCTCTCTCGCAGACCTGGGAATCTCTGGCACTGCTCTGGCCTGGTTCTCCTACCTGCCCTGCGTCCACCACCTGTCCGCTCCTCCCACACTACTCCACTGCTCTGCTCACTCCACTGGCTCCCGATCACCGCTCGCATCCAATTCAAGACTCTTGTACTCGTCTACCGATGCCTTCACCAGACTGCACCCAGCTACCTCCAGGCCCTCATCTCTCCCTACACCTCTACCCGACCCCTCCGCTCTGCCTGCACTAGAAGAATGGCTGTACCTCCTCTACACTCCCCTGCCTCCAGTGTCCGCTCCTTCTCCACCCTCGCCCTCCAGTGGTGGAACGACCTTCCTACAGATGTCAGGACTGCCCAATCCCTGACCACCTTCCGGCACCTCCTCAAGACACACCTCGTCAGATAACAACTGTAAAACTCAACTTTTCCCGTCTGGACAATATAACACTCTGCCTTGAATGCACTTTAACTTGCACTTATCTGCTCCCTATTTTAACCCTGATGTAACTATCAACACTGTTATCTGCTGTTGAACAGCCCCGATATAAAATCGTACTGTGTTTTGTATTTGCTCTTATTAGGACTGAAGTCATTGTATTTTGTATCTTGCTATTAATTGTACTGTAATTCTTGATACGTATTTTTTGTATACAACTTCAAGTCACCCTGGGTAAGGACGTCTGCTAAGAAATAAATAATAACAATAATAATAATAATAATAATAATAATAATAATAATAATAATATTGCAATGGACTTGGCCTTGTTTTTGTTTTCACTCTTGTGACTGTCTTTTGTGGTTGGCTGCGATAAATGTGGTGTTACAAGTTTCATTTAATAAAAGTGAGAGAGTGTGTAAAGGGATTGATTTTAAAATCAAACAAACAAATCACAGCTCTGAATAATGTCTGTTTCGGATTGTCTGGAGCTACATACGGTGGTGTGACTAAAAAAGTAATCTTACCCTTATATTCCTCTTAAAGGAAACACCATCCTTGAGACGTAAAACCGAGGTCCTATTGTAAGTGACTTTGCAGCAGTTGTTGATGATGCATAGTTCACCCCCTAGTCTCTTTAGATAAAAGCGTATGCTAAATGACTGAATAATAATAATAATAATAATAATAGTAATAATAATAATAATAATAATAATAATAAGTGAAAAGTTATAATTATATGTTTGGTGGAATATTGTAGGTGTATCACCTCAATAAATCTTAGCTGACCACTGCATAACCAGCAAATGTGTAACAAATATTGTTTGGTCCTGATATAGTTGTACACTGGCACATGTGGTACCACTAAGGTACTTCGATGCATTACCAGTGTGTATTGGCTCATAACAATGTGATCCTAGTCTATTCCATTTTTATTTAAAAAAAGGGTGAAATGTGACCATAAGCAAACATAACATATAATGTGCCTTTTCCTCCACAACTTCAATATCGAACTCATTATAGTTATATTTCTTAACTCTTATTTTTTATTTACACATATTATTTATTCATTCAGTTTTAGTGCCTGTCCATGGTATGTGTCACAGTGGTTTTGGGAGCATTTTGTTACCTAAAGATGTATGCTGCATTTAGTTCTGCTGAGCAGTATTACCCTAAAGTGAGTTTAAAATCAAGTTTGTCTAGTGTCTTGTTGCTCACAATCACATAAATTACACAGTGATTCATCATTGTCTTCACTAGTATTATTAAATTCATATGCAGATTTAAAAATATTAATTTGTGGATAAAGTGAGTACCATTATTGATATTTGTCAAGTTTGGCACAATATGGCACAAAAAAATAGTATGTGAAATTAGTTTAGTTTATTAGATTTAAAACTATAAATCACTCAAATAATAATAAATAGCATTAAGAAGTAGTAAATAAATTCATTTCTATGGTGTTTTCAGGTATATTTTAGAGAAGTCTAATATTGTTTTGTTGTCATAAATTGAAGAAGCCCATTTACTGTACTTCTGCTGGATAGCTGTTTCCATGGTGACTGAGAATGGCAGATATTAAGGTTGGTTCCCTTTCAAGTCGAAGACGACCACCAAACGATACTTTTGGGATATTGCCTGCCTTTGGTAGGTATTTCTGAGCATTTATGTCAAAGCTGCCGATAGGCCCATCTGCGGAGTGACATCCTGGGTCCCACCTCCCGAGGGATCAAATAGTCACTGCGCAGAATGCGCAATCTCTTTTTGCCTCTCACTTAGGATAAGGTATGGTACACTAACCCTTAGTGTTGTGTCGAGTCTTTTTCAAAAAGAGCTCTCACTCTGAGTTGGCCTGTATTTCCCCTTTGATAAACTCGCTGGAGGTTGGCATAGCCACTTCCGTGGAATCAGCCGCTCCACTATCTGAGCTTCTTCCTTCTTTCTTCTCGATCTGCTTCGCTTGCGTCACAGACCGCTATTAACAACTTAATTGTATTTACATAGCTGTATTCTGCTATTTGAAAAAAAAGAGAGGGAAGGTGTCTGCCCCCAGTGGTTAGGTACCTAGGTGCACACAGTGATCCCCCTGCTCTTGGTGCTCAGCTACCTTGGAAGCATATAGTGCCCTACAGCACTACAGCACCCTTCCTGCAGTGGAAATATATACCACCTGCACCTCCCCCAGCTCAATTACTGCTTCGCACAATGACCTGATATGACGAGACCTCATTATCAGGTCTGCGCAGCCTTTCAGCCTCGTATCCTGCGTAACAGGATTGAAAGAGCATCCGGGTTGCCCCACATCTCGCCTGGT
Organism: Acipenser ruthenus; assembly: GCF_902713425.1. NCBI lineage: Eukaryota > Metazoa > Chordata > Actinopteri > Acipenseriformes > Acipenseridae > Acipenser > Acipenser ruthenus. The sequence goes on from NC_081206.1 coordinate 25,636,784, forward strand.
AGGGCCAAGTTGTCAGCAGCCCTGGGAGCCACGGTATCCCCCCTCCGCCAGCTGTCACAGAGCCCGTCCGTGCCCTGAGCTCAGCCGCAGAGGTCATGTCAGCGCAGCCGCTCTCCCTCTCCAGAGCAAAGTGCCATATCATGCTAAAATTGACAGTAACAAAATGTTATAGGTAAAATGATGAAGAAATTGCAAATATTCTCTTTTTTGGAGATCCCTTTGTGAGCATTGGTTATGTCTATAGTCTTCTGTCAGGCATTCCTAGTCCTTTGAAGAAGAAAGAGCCTTAAGAAACATTCCAGGATTACTGATGTCAGGACCTCTTACTGAGATGTTGAAAACTGCTAGCAGTTTACAGACACATTCATGGATTCTTTAAACAGGTGTTTCAGTGTTCAGTAAAAACTGTTGACAGATTATTTACGGAGGAAGTTTATTTTTCTGCTAGTCTTATGAAAAGGTGTTATAAAACATCATTAAAATGTTTTTTGAAATGATTAATGGGAAACATAAAAAAAGCTAACAATTAGGATGCTATTCAATAAGCATTTTTCCTGAGCTTATTTCTCAATGAAACTGAGCTGTCTTTAATGCTATTACAGACCATTTTACAATGGCAATACTGGCAGACACATACTTGCAAATGCACTTGAATAAAAATCTAATGCATATGGGTGTAGCAGAATTGTTGAATTTACAGTATATAACTGTAAGCTTGTAGCAGTGTACAACAGTCTTTTTCATGTTTAACCTTATCTGGCATTTGTTTGACTAATTAACTAAAGCTATTGAATAAAAAGGTAAAAAAATAAATAAAAAAAAATCTATATTCCAGGCTTTATTCCACACATGTTTTTGACAGATGTATTGAATAAACAAGTTACCGTTGCTGTATTAATGAATTCCACCAAAGTTATATACTGGCAAGTGGAATGCCTTGTAGTATTCACACCAAAGAGTACAATATTTTAAGCTGTTTAATTATAACCATTGTGTAGGCTCTGTGTTTTCGTCTGCAAACAAACATATCTGGATTGAAACATTAGCTTTCATTGCACATTATATATTTTTTATGTCCTCCATGACACACCACTCTCTCACGTGATTATTAATGGAAAGGAAAAGTAATGAATAAAATATTGCTGGAGCTTTCATATAAAACTGATTTCACATTCATATTATTATTTGCATAGTAGACACAATTTATAGTATGTATGAAATGGGTTATTTTTTATGCAGTTTTCTAGTAGATCATTGAGACATTTTTAAATATATCTTGAAAAAAACGGCATAACTGGAGTATCATTTGTGGGGAAAAATATGCTCTTACAGACTGCTAATATGACTAAATGTGTCATGGTTGATGTCTTGAATAGGGTTTCTCCATGATGTGTCGTGACTACAGAAGGCAAAACCTGTGTTCTGATTGGCTGAAAGATCCTGAGTAGTCTGTAATTTGAGATATCTTCAAATGAATTAGAGGTATCTCAAAATGAACAGAAAACTGCAATTCATTTCAAGATATATGAAAATAGGCATTTAAGATATCTCATTTGTATTTAAAGGCATCTAAAATGCATTGCAGATGTTATTTAAAAAATATATATTAAGATATCTTAAAATATTTGAATTGTTTTATGCTATCTGTAAAAGAATTGGCAGTATCTCAAAATAATAATTTGGCTTGCTATACATTCGTTTTCTCCCTTTCTTTTAGTTTTTGTTGGCCACAGCATGTGGGGTGTGACAGTTCTACTCGTAATTAAGCCAAAGATAATTATCATGTTTATGAATTTCCTTGACACTAAAGCACTGAAACAGATGCTTGGCTTGGTGGGAAATCAGTTATAATGTCCCTGGATTGTTTAACTGCTGAAATGATTAACCATGTGACTCCTTCCTAGATGGGTTTTCATAGTATGACAGCCCTTGAGGACTGTATTTAATAAAACAATGTGTTTGTAAGCTGAAGATATGAGTGACTTTTTTTTTCAATCTGCTAGATAAAACGAGACAATATGAAGGGTTTCTCTTCAACCCTACCTCAAAATGGACTCTTGGTATACAGGTTTAGATACGTATCACTATTATCATGATGCTATTTACACTACCTAGGTACTATTAATACGTTTTAAAAACAGAATTGTGTGGGTATGTTATAAAGACATGCAAAGGAGCTGTTTAAATCAGCAGTCCCTTGAAGCAGTGAAAGTTATATGCAGTATGCAATACTTCAATGACAGAACAAGATATAATCTAGGAATAATATTAATCTGCAAACTATGAAGGTAAAATAGTCATGGAGAAAAATCAAATTACACTGATAACAGCAATGCACGACACTGCTGTCTTTTAATCACAAAATAACCTATACAACTTGATGATCTGCCCATCATACCTGATATTAAAATCCTACTGTGTTTAAACCATATTGCTAAATAAATCTGAATTATCTTATATCTTATACTCTTGCATTTCCTTTTTGTCTAAGTGTATGTTTCCTTTCTACTTCTCCACCCAATAAGACAGTAACATAGGAACACTTCTGCCAACACCATTGCCTTGGCTTCCATTGAATGTTTTTTTTTTGTTTGTTTTTGGTTTATTTCTGATTTTGATAAAAATTGATTTGCCATTTAAACCCTAAAATATCATAATTAAGATTTTGGTTTTTAAAAAAAAAAAAAAATTAGATACTGTAAAACTGTAGCACTTAAAACAATTCTCCAGATTATCCAAGGTGTATAATTTGGCAAACCAAAGTAAGAAAGTCTGACGCTGTTTTCTGAGGGTATTATGTTTTCACTCAAGCTTTAGTTTCCATTTGTTACATGCCAAAAAATCATAACACAAACTCTGACTGAACCGTTTTTTATCTATTGAATACTGTCCTGCTTCCACACCAGTGATAATATAATGCCTTGAAAATTCACACAACTTAATTTAAAAATCCAGAATACACAAGGATACTGGTATGTACATTTCATATATAGACACACACTTTAATAATCTTTCTTTGAAAAGCTTTGTTGTTGTTGTGATCCAGATAGTTTTAGTTCCTTGCCTCGCAGATCACTATCTTTAAATGATGTAACATTTGTAGACCGTGCTTAACTTGTTCTTCTCAGAAGTTGTCCTGCTCAATGTCATCATTCTTTAAGAGTTGCTGACTCATCTCCCTCACACTTTTACTCATTATAACTGTCGCCAGGAGCTGTCTTCAAATAAAATCAACTGCTTTGTGTCGTTGTAGCACTTATTACTTGTGTGTGGAAGTGTTTACTCTTTGCAATTCATTATGGTATGAACACATATTTTCCATTGTTTAACTTCAAACAGACTACATTATGTTGTCTCCACCTTTGGGTATCCTAACAGCTTTCAGCCTTGATATGTTTGGAGCAATGGACCTTAAACCCATTCATTAAGATACAGTGATTTGCATTTGTCCCATTCATATAAATACCTGTTTATTCTGTCCCGACTGTTCTTCCAACCATTCGACTAGTGATTGTTAAACAAAATCAGCTTACAAAGGCAGCTGTTTTTCTCCCTTGACATTGTTCAGTTGTTTGATTTTAAGTGTTGGCAGTAGCCTGAGATGCAGACCTGTCAAGTCTCCCACATTCAGCGGCTGAATAACACATCGAGAACTTTTAAAATCCGAGAACTCTATCCTGATTGGTCAAAGCAGGTCACCTGGGGGTGTTGATATTACTGTGTATCTAAAAAGTGGCACCCTTTATTCCTGCAGCCGTTTTCCTACAGGGGAGATGTTTTGACCCCTGTAGAAAGAGTTATATTCTCTACTTTCTGCAGGTAAGATTATTCTTCACAGGTATGATTATTAAATATATCCTATTCAAAGCTACCTTTCATCTTTAGGTTTTCTGTGAATGCTCACCATATGAGTTGAATGTGATTCAATTAAAGTCCCTTCATTCCAGACATTATTTTGCACCAAGAAACTCCACAAAGGGCAAGCTCATGACACATTTTACAACTACATTTTCCAAGCATCATGGTATATCTATGTCATGGGTTATTAAAGCTCACATTCTAAACCTCCCAGAGAAGCTTTCTAAAGTGAAGTCTTGCATAGGACTATTAACATTAGAGAGAAATGACCTTAGCAATTGTCTTTTTACAGAATGTGTTACGACAGGAATAAAGAGAACAACGAGTCACTAAATATATATTATAGGAGCTGGATAAACTAAAGGATACTTTAAAAACTTTTAAAAATGTTACATTTTTAGTACAGTAGCTAGTGTGAAAAACATTATATAGTCATAACCTAATACCTTAATAACCAAATAATAATAAAAGTGATATTTATGGACAGGTGGACTTTACAGCCGTGAATTAACATATGTATGTATCATAACATGGAGATTCAACTGTTGCTAATTGCTTTTTACAGCCGAACAATGACATTGCAGCTGATCACTGTAACTGGATTAACCCCAGTAACTGTTATTTAGCTTTTTTCCAGTTTAATGCATTCAAACCAGTGTTGATTAGATTCACGCGTTAATACAATTGATAACAAAATATATAATAACTTTCCCGCACTACTAGAGATAGAATAATATGCTTAGCAGATAGATCCAAAATTAATCATTATGCCTTTTAAAAAGTGAATAATGGAAGAAAACTAAAATGTCAGAATAATACCATTATGGTTTGAACTATGGGTGAGTTGATTCAAATCGTCAGTTCATGAATTTGAATAACCATTTGATTTTATCTACATTAAATAAATCACACAAAATCCTTATAATACATTGAAGGCATTCCATAGATGAATAAATTAATACATGTACAGTTCTTTTGAAATGATGAATGAATTAGTGAGAATATTATTAAAAATGCCAGATAAAACACCCCTTCTGGATATTTTTTTCCATGAATTAATAACCATTATTCACTATAAAAATATATATTGAATTCAAAGCATAAAATATATAAATGTATACATATTCCTCAGCAGCATTGTACTGAGACTAGAGATGGTGATGTATCAAGGATTGGTGTTTATTTCCACTAAACAGTAAACAGTTGTTGCCTTGTGTGTCAACAGTGATCCTGTTTTGCAGGCAATGTGATGGCAACAAGGTCAACACCAGCCATTCATATTTGGTAGGAATGTCACATGGCAAAAACGACAATATGTATGCACAGTTTGGAATGAACTGAGCTGATCGGGAGGTCTTGATTGGCTTGGGGGCGTGCCCGGGGAGGCGACTGTGCCACAGCTCGAGGTGACTGCCCTGCAATGCTACATAGAGGGGTGCTTTGCTTAAATCAAGGAGGAGAGTGTCCGCTCTGCAGGATAACTTCTACGGAACCCTTCAACTGCAAGGCGGTGCCTGTGAAGGCCCTGCCCAGCCAGGACTGTCATAAAGAGTCACTGAGAGGCTGGGACTTTGGGTGCAACAGCAGTTTAGGGGATGTTGATCCCAACCAGTATAGAGAGGGTTACGTAGTGTAGTAGGTTTAAAGAGGCTAGTGGTCGCCTTGTGTGGCAAGCTTTTATTTGTAGCTTTGTTTTGTTTTCTTTATTAAATCTGACACGAGGGCTATCATTGCTGGTATCCTAGTGGCAGCACGTGTGTTGTTTAATAAATCTGTGCGCCTGTGCGGTGTGTTAACACCAAGTGCTCTGTGTCTGACTTATTATTATTCAGTGACGATCCACGCATGTAACACTTCAGGGGGCCAGAGGGGCCATACCCCGCTCCCCACACTTTTAAAAGTCACTTTGTGACAAAAGGGCACCGCATATTGCTTCCCTTGGTCTTGAATTTGGATGCTCACTCGCACCGCACTACTGTCAAAGCTGTGTATGTGCCTTAGGCTACTGTCACTTTAAGTAATTATCCCTCTGGGCTCCGCACTGCACCCATTACTTGTAATATACTTTTGTGTGTATGTGAGGGCTGTATTTTTGTCACAGTAAAATTGCTTCTTTCACAGCATTTGACGGTCTAAAAATAGGTATTTCAAGATATTTTACGAGTAAACATAATGTTTATTAAAGCAGAAAAAGTATTATACAAAAAAATGCTCCTAAATATTTAAATGCTTACCTGAAAAACAGTAATTTGTGGAATATTTTGTTTTTTATGTCCACCTTGTAAATAAAGAATAAAAAAAAATGTTGTTTATTGTTATAAAAGTTTAAAACAGGTCTAGAAAAAAAAGTTTCTATTTCAATGTGTGTTGCCCAACCACTAATGTAATTACAGTTGATGGTATCTTCAATTTGTAAATGTTAGAAAATCTACACTCTCACTACTGGACCATGACCCACACACTTTTAGAAAGGCTCAGGCGCCATTGTAACACCCCTGTTACAATAACACATGGCTCAAAGACTAATTCAAAATAGAAATAAAATAAACTACCTTTTAAAGGATATGCCTGGAATTGGGAGAGCTGTTCTCTGGTAAGTACAATCGTATTAATCATAGGATTATAGTTAGTATAATCACTACCAAACGAAAGTCCATGTAAATCAATCACATTGTTGTGATGGGGCAAACTACATAGGTTTTATTACATACATAATAAAAAAAATAACGTAGTCTTGGACCGATCCTGAGTAACAATTTGTCAAGGCATCCTAGGTCAAAAGACTTTCCAAATGCCAGAAGTACGCTCTGAGTATGGTATGTCCTGTCAAAACTAGGCCTGCAGCAATGAGTGACACTTCAGAATCTGTGAGTGGCACCCTTAAGACAGTTTTCATTGTTTGGCACAAAGCTGTAGGGAAGAGCATTTACTTAGTGACCCTCTTTTCTTCCTAAATCTCATTCAGCTATATATATATTCAGTATAAATTAACTAAGCTATTAAATTTAATGTTATATTATAAATACACTGATACAGACACTACAAAAGCTGTTCTAAAACTACAGATTAATGATTTCTGACACTGCAGTATGCTGGTATAATTAAAATGCTCACCACCTTTACAGTGGTAATAACAAATAAGCAACATGGGCATTATTTTTGTATTGACAACAGACAACCCTCTTCTGTCCATAGTTCTGGCTCTGAGTTAAAATGGTGCCATTATTCCTGTTTTTTTTCTGTATTATTTATTTATTTATTTATTTATTTATTTATTTATTTATTATTTTGTTATTTCTGTATTTATATTGTGCATAGATATTGCTATATTTAAATTCCAGTTCATACATATTTTTTGAGCTGTTTTAAAGGGTTTCTTTATTCGGATTTTTCAAAGATAAATATAATGCTTTTTCCATAACAGAAGAAGCCACAGTTGTGTTCAGAAGAAGCCACAGTGAACACATCATCTCCCATTAGTGTTTCTTGTGTTTAGTTTTATGGGATTGGAAATGACATGTCACTGAGGCTTAGTAGATTTTAAAAGAGGTTGAATTGAACTGCATACAATATATCTGAATGTAATGTGCCCAGAAGAAAAAAACAGGGCCAATAACCATATCTGTTGAGCTGTAGCATACACAAGCTACAAGAAACTGTAGGAGGAAATGCCTACAGATTAAAATGGTGTTGACTGTCAGAAGTATGAATTTCAGCCAAGTTTGGGAGCATTTCAGTGCAAACCTATTAAAGATTCAAACAGGTCTTTATAATATAACGTTATTGATCTCAGGAGAACATATTCTTCAAAATCTTCAAGAGGTCGTGATAGATTGGTCTAACCTTACTGAAATAAGATTGACTGCTTATGCAATTCATGAAGGAACTTGCTATTTTTCTATGTAAAAAATGCATTAAATTATGACTTTCACAGTGGGAACCATATGAGCCTACCCATGTCTGCCATCACAATTTGCTGCACAACTGAGGTTAATGCAATTTTCAAAGATTGTAAGGATTATAGCTGAAATACATCTCTTTGCTAGCAGGTGTCAAACGTTCAAGCTCAAGCTACTATGATCAGCCTTTGAGGTTAAAAATGATTTACTTGGTACACGTTTGAAATATATTTAGAACGCATTCTTAATCGAACTATTACGTATTTTAATTTGATCAAACAAGAAATGAAATCCAAACCAACAAAGTTGTCATGGACCACTATTTTCATTACACAAGCTCACAACTAGTCTCAGTTAGCAAAATGAAATCAAAATGTTACCCATGCACAGAATTGCATAAAATGTAAAAGGCAATGCAGTTTATCAAAAGAAAAATGTATAAAAAAAAAATTATCAAAAAACAACACATTATCCAGTAAACACAGTGCTGACACACTGTCCTGACACACAACCATGTGCATGGACTGATTTATGCATGCGAAAAAGCAAAACGAAAACAAAACAAAACAAAACAAAACAAAACAAAACAAAACAAAACAAAAAAAAACGTGGGCTGTGACGGATAATCAAATACATTTTAACATTGAAGAAATGGGCTTTCTATCAGAAAAATGTCGGAAATCGCGTTTGACGGGTAAGTGCATTTATTTATTACATATTTAATGGGAATTGATTTTATTCTTAATACAAGGACGGTATAGTGTATCAGGGTATCATATATTCGAGTGCTGACTTATGAATAATGAATCTATCAACATGCTGTGTGACTAATAATCATTATAGTAACCTGTTTACGCAATGTTCAAAAGGACAAAAGCTATGGCTATTGGCTGCAGGGCTCTGAAAAGCGCTTATCTGTAAACCAATTATACCAATTATAGATGATTTGAAAGAAAAAGATCCTGCATTCATTTTTACTTCACATGCATCATAGTACATGGTAATGTATTTCAGAAGTAACCAGAGGAAGTAGTTTACATGGCGTATATAAAATTCTATAATCCAGGGCTCGTAATGGAACGTGAAACAAGCAATGTGATTGGTTGAGCAAGGTTCCAGCTGTCTGTATATTGGATGGATACGAACAGTTGGAGCCTTGTCACATATTATAAATCACTGCGCTGCCTCACAGAATTTAAACGAAGTATCGGTAGCCATCTTGCTTACACATATTTACAGATGTACAGCAGTAACTATGAAATTGAGTGACCAATTAGTAGTAAGTAGACATGCCGATTTGGATGAAGAACAATTAAATAAACTGGAATATAGCAAAACAGAACCCCCCTCCCCCCCCCCCCCAAAAAAAAAAATGCTGTCTTTTTGCTCACTCACCCCGATTTTGTCACTTCAAATAATGTCTGTAAATGCTAAAGAAAAACACAAAAAGACACTTGTGCACATTATCCACCTCTCACTGACACAGATCTTGAACAAATTACTGAAATCTGTTCTGCTCAGTGTGTCTGCAGTGACAGGAAGAAAAAAATAACTGTCTCAACTTCACCCCCTGGTGTATTTTTTCAATGACAATGTGCACACTCAAAAAAATGGCTTACTTTCTTTTACATGTTTTAATTGAATTAATGTACTCATCTTAACTTAGTGTGTAGTTCAAAGTTATACATGGGACTACTTTATTTGGTGTAAGGTATTTAATAAAAAACACTAATAATGTTTTGCCTTAAACATGATTTATGCTTTTTTTTCTTCAAATCCACTGTTTTACCTGGATTATAAATGCAATAAGGCCCTTTAGAGCGTCCATATATGTTGAATATACAGACTTCTCGGTGCCCAGCGGTGTCTGTATATTCAACATATACAGACACCCAGCCGGGCCTTATTCCATACATATATAATAAGAAAAATATGCAAGCCTCAGTTTTGAATAGCAGTCCATATAACATAAGATTCATTCTGGTTTTAAAACCAGTTCAACACACCACCCACCTAACCATTCCTACTAACATTAATAGGAAGATACTTATAAACAACTCTTTAATATAACCATTATGTTGTTTATCAGCTGCTGTATTTGTTTATGAACTCTCCCTGGTTTTACGTTTTGTTGTTAGCTTAACATTTTCCTATATTTACCAGTAAATAATACCTTTAAAGAATAGGAATTATTTAACTTGAGTTATTCACAGCGTAAGAAGATGATTACATTGATATGGTGGTGTGACAACAAGACAGATTGATTCTTGTTGATAAATCTCCCTCCTGACCCGTGAGGGCATTGTGTAATGGGAACAGAGTGCCATGGACTGGATGGCCAGACAATTCATTCCCAGGGTTAAGCGGAAGTTGGCCATCTAGAAAGGGGGCGGAGCTACGGTACACTAAATCATCGACCCGGAAGGGAAACGATTTGGCAGCCGCGGATTGGAGGAGTTGTTGCAATCGTTAACCAAAGGGTCATGATTGACGGTATATAAGGGGACGTAGCAATGTGATCTGTTCCTTTGTATCGTGAGTGTTTTGTTTGTTTTTGTCATGTCTAATTATACTTGTTTGTTGCTATTAGACGACTAACAACACAAAACCCGGACAACACTGCACTGGTTTCACGATAAATTGTATTTGCACCATGAGCACTACAGCACTCGCTTTGGACTCTGTGTTTGTATAGTGTGCGTGTATTTAATACCATGTTTATTGTTTCGGGACAGAATCCCTAGGTTAAACTGTGTAGTACACAGCCTTGTGTACTACCATTCATTATTATTTACCGTTGTCAAGTGCCTTTAGATTATAAAATAAAACACCATTACACCATCTTTGTCTGTCTGTTATTGATCACCGCATCACTCCTGCACCTGCACACTGCAAACCACTTTGCCACAGGTGGCTCTTGAGCAGTAAATGCTAGAGCGATAAGCATAATTGTTTTGTAAGGAGACACAGATGTGGGAGATAGTATACTGCCCTTATGCACCAGCACGATCCTTTGAAATTAAACCAAGATGCAGTCCCAGTGAAATCTTGGCTATCATGCAAACAGCTTGAAAAAACTATTTTTATCTGAATAGTTCTATCAGAAATATTACCACATGATGTAAGTGAACAGTAATAATTTTGAGCTACTTACTCTTTAAAGTAGGAAAAATTGCAGTGCTTTGCTGTGAGAAATTTACAGGTTGTATTTGTTTTGGTGATGATTCACTGCCCAGAAACAATACAGCACACAGAAAATTGCATCAAAACACTGTGGCAACCCCACCAGCCATGTGTATTGTTATCTTTCACAATAAATTGTCTCTAAGCCAATTTGGTCCAGCTGGACCACCAAATAGCGTAACTAATAACGCGCTGCCCAAGGCCATCTTTCATTCTCTGTCACTGCTGCTTTGTCAGCATTTTGATATATATATATATATATATATATATATATATATATATATATATATATATATATATATATCAGTACTGTGCAAAAGTTTTAGGCAGGGGTGAAAAAATGCTGTAAAGTAAGAATGCTTTCAAAAATAGACATGTTAATAGTTTATATTTATCAATTAACAAAATGCAAAGTGAGTGAACAGAAGAAAAATCTACATCAAATCAATATTTGGTGTGACCACCCTTTGCTTCAAAACAGCATCAATTCTTCTAGGTACACTTGCACACAGTTTTTGAAGGAACTCGGCAGGTAGGTTGGCCCAAACATCTTGGAGAACTAACCACAGTTCTTCTGTGGATTTAGGCAGCCTCAGTTGCTTCTCTCTCTTCATGTAATCCCAGACAGACTCGATGATGTTGAGATCAGGGCTCTGTGGGGGCCATACCATCACTTCCAGGACTCCTTGTTCTTCTTTACACTGAAGATAGTTCTTAATGACTTTCGCTGTATGTTTGGGGTCGTTGTCATGCTGCAGAATAAATTTGGGGCCAATCAGATGCCTCCCTGATGGTATTGCATGATGGATAAGTATCTGCCTGTACTTCTCAGCATTGAGGAGACCATTAATTCTGACCAAATCCCCAACTCCATTTGCAGAAATGCAGCCCCAAACTTGCAAGGAACCTCCACCATGCTTCACTGTTGCCTGCGGACACTCGTGTACCTCTCTCCAGCCCTTCGGCGAACAAACTGCCTTCTGCTACAGCCAAATATTTCAAATTTTGACTCATCAGTCCAGAGCACCTGCTGCCATTTTTCTGCACCCCAGTTCCTGTGTTTTCGTGCATAGTTGAGTCGCTTGGCCTTGTTTCCATGTCGGAGGTATGGCTTTTTGGCCGCAAGTCTTCCATGAAGGCCACTTCTGACCAGACTTCTCCGGACAGTAGATGGGTGTACCAGGGTCCCACTGTTTTCTGCCAATTCTGAGCTGATGGCACTGCGGGAAGTAAGCATGATGTGTCTTTCATCTGCTGCAGTAAGTTTCCTTGGCTGACCACTGCGTCTACGGTCCTCAACGTTGCCCGTTTCTCTGTGCTTCTTCAAAAGAGCTTGGACAGCACATCTGGAAACCCCTGTCTGCCTTGAAATTTCTGCCTGGGAGAGACCTTGTTGATGCAGTATAACTACCTTGTGTCTTGTTGCTGTGCTCAGTCTTGCCATGGTGTATGACTTTTGACAGTAAACTGTCTTCAGCAGCCTCACCTTGTTAGCTGAGTTTGGCTGTTCCTCACCCAGTTTTATTCCTCCTACACAGCTGTTTCTGTTTCAGTTAATGATTGTGTTTCAACCTACAATCCCTGACTTTGTGCAAGTGTACCTAGAAGAATTTCAAGGGGCAGCAGTGTGGAGTAATGGTTAGGGCTCTGGACTCTTGACCGGAGGGTCGTTGGTTCAATCCCCGGTGGGGACACTGCTGCTGTACCCTTGAGCAAGGTACTTTACCTAGATTGCTCCAGTAAAAACCCAACTGTATAAATGGGTAATTGTATGTAAAAATAATGTGATATCTTGTAACAATTGTAAGTCGCCCTGGATAAGGGCGTCAGCTAAGAAATAAATAATAATAAGAAGAATTGATGCTGTTTTGAAGGCAAAGGGTGGTCACACCAAATATGGATTTGATTTAGATTTTTCGTCTCTCGATGTGCAAAACTGATAGAGACATACCCCAAGCGACTTACAGCTGTAATCGCAGCAAAAGGTGGCGCTACAAAGTATTAACTTAAGGGGGCTGAATAATTTTGCACGCCCAATTTTTCAGTTTTTTATTTGTTAAAAAAGTTTGAAATATCCAATAAATTTCGTTCCACTTCATGATTGTGTCCCACTTGTTGTTGATTCTTCACAAAAAATTACAGTTTCATATCTTTATGTTTGAAGCCTGAAATGTGGCAAAAGGTCGCAAAGTTCAAGGGGGCCGAATACTTTCGCAAGGCACTGTATATATATATATATATATATATATATATATATATATATATATATATATATATATAGGTATACAGTAGATTCCCTCAAAACAAAGAACTGGAGCTTGCTTGGTGGAATGATACAAACTGATTTAAAGTTACCATTTTCCATAACCCCTTTGATCAGTAGGAGTAAAGGGAATTTTTAAATAAGTAAATGTGAATTTACTGTAAACATATCTGCCAAAAATCACAGCCAGACTCCATTCTAAAGAATAAATCCATGGTTCATGACAATATACAAGGCGATACTGCTGGTGCTGACTACGGCTGTCAGTAAAAAAACAAAACCTCTTCCAGCACAGTTCAAGAATAGCATTGCCCCAAAATGATTCTAAACTTTACAAGTCTATGACTTCTATATAACAAAACAGTACTTTCTTGAACAAGTAATAGTCAGGATAGACTTCCACTTCATTTAATTTCCAATGGAGTTTGACTCAGTAAGAATAAGACACACGAAGATGAATTTCAAGGGTTACATTGCAAGTTAGTTGCAAGGTGTTCCAGATTTTGGTTCGAATCACCACCAACAATCTTTGCAAAGAACTTTAAGACATGTTATCCAGCCTGTAATTTACTCCTATTTTTACTCCCAAATTTTTAAATACAAACTAAAAACTAGTAGGAAATAGCTAGGGTAGCTTAAAAAGTTAAAAGTGGTTTATTTTTCATCTTGTAACATCATTAACATTGAATTGCTATTAAAAATGTGCCCCAATTTTCTGGAACACTCAAAATTATTACAATGTGCAAATATCATGCTAAAGTTAATGTGGCTTTGTAAAGCTTGAAGTTATAAGGACATGCTATGCAACACTTAAAATTATTCTGGGAAGTCCTTTATTGAAGGAAGGAGATGTTCTGCACTGTTCCTTTCCCACAGATCACACTCATGTCTGAGCATTCCATTGAGCTTTTAACACTAATACTAATTAAAAGTAAATACAATCATTTAAAACAAGTGAATCACTCTTTACCATGATCCTTATGCACCATCTAAATCATTTTCCTCTAAATAATTACACACACTGGTCAATTCATCAACCTTTTGTGCACAATGTTCTTGACTGTACCTATAAGTTATATATAATTTCTTGGCACAGTCTTCAGTTTGAAGATAATTTATGCAAATGTCTGTCAAGCACCCTACGCACACATTGGTGATTTTTTCCCCCTCATTGGTCTTTTACACTAACCATTTATTTTAAAGTAATAAGGTTATCAGTTGATCTTTTGCTTATTGTGGCAGGAGTTTAATATAGGGTCATGGGACAGAGAGTGTCTGTTCAAGAGGAAATGTTGACATGAGTGAATGTGAACTGCCCGAGGCAGCAACCCACTCAGAATATAGAGTCCTATAACTCCATTATTTATTCCTTTACTGTTAATATGCAAAACCCAATGGTCTCTGATAGAGGGCTTAAGTAGGAATACCTGGTACAGTGTGCATGCTGTTGATGCAGTGTTTTATACAGTACTAATACCTGGTACAGTGTGCATGCTGTTGATGCAGTGTTTTATACAGTACTAATACCTGGTACTGTGTGCATGCTGTTGATGCAGAGTGCTGCCATTATCAGCAATTGCTCAGTGATTGAGAGATGTTCTTATAAAAGCCATTACATTAATGTTAATTCCATTATTTCTAGTCTGCCCAAATAAAAATTGTATTATAAAATATAACAAACAGATATTAGGAGAAGGAGTTTTTGCATTACTTGCCATATAGGGACTTTAAATAATAGAATAACCTGAAGGACAAATAGATGACAAATGGCTGGATTTAGTACGACCAAAGATATCATTCATATTTAATGAGATTACCTGCAGGACCAGAAAAAAAGAGGCATATCAGGGTCAGAATGAGACAATAATAAGACAAACAAGCCCAGACATCAGGAAGAACAAGGCTCAAGTGTTTGCAATGGAATTGAAGTACAAGTATTGAGTGGTCGGTAAATCTGGATATCACAAGCATGAGAGTGAAATGCTAACTTAGTTCCTGGTTTCAGAGCATATCACCAAGAGGAGGTGTTGACATTGTAATTAAGAATAAACGAAGTCTGATACCGAAGGAAACAAGAGCAGGAGCAATACTGTATATTGACTTCAGTGAATACTTCAGCACTGCCCTGTATTATGTCTGTCCTGATACACAAGTGTAATTATTGTCAGGATATTTTTTTAAGGGTACAAATCCTCAAAATGCTGTATCTTAGACATGTACTGTTACTTTTTCTTTACAGTAATATTTCTACACTAATTACTACTTGGGAAGAAAGTTCAGTTACATATGAATTTCTTAATTAGATGCCTTCTGGAATGAGTTATATAATAATCTGCTCTTGTATCATTAAGATGTTATTTTAGGAATCCAATTTTCATATTCAAATTCCTTAGTCACAGTAATGACAAATATGGTATATAACATTGGTAGGAATTTATAAAACATGATAATGAGGCTTAAATTAATGTCACAGTAAATTATTGCTTATTTGAAATGTTTTAAAGCTCACATTTTTTAAGGTTTGATGAATTGTTTTGCAGTCAGATGTGGATTTGGTAATAGGGAATACGTTTATGGTGATTACATGTGACTCCATTTCATCCCTATGAAATTGTATGCCTTGAGTGCTAAGAACATGGGATTTCAACCTGGTCAAATAAGAGTGAACAGAAGTAATTTAAATCTGGTAGTTGTTCTTGATGAGTGAACAAGGTTTCTCCTCCATTTTAATTGCTGTAGAGTTCAAACTATAGCCATGGTAGCAGGTTTCAGGGGGGAAATTTAACTACATTTAAAATTAATTCACTACAACCTCATTATAGGCCAACTGCACCTTTGGTCTCAGTTATGTCAATTAAAAAACACATTTTAGTGACCTGAATCTGAACCTATACATTAACATATATGAAATATATATTTTTGGTCAAACCACTGCTGTTTTAGGAGCTATCTCTTACCAAATGTTTAGGGCTCTCCAGGTTCCTGAGTACAATGTGGTTTAGTATTTTCAT
The DNA here is from genome assembly GCF_902713425.1 of Acipenser ruthenus. Classification (NCBI taxonomy): domain Eukaryota; kingdom Metazoa; phylum Chordata; class Actinopteri; order Acipenseriformes; family Acipenseridae; genus Acipenser; species Acipenser ruthenus. The sequence goes on from NC_081206.1 coordinate 25,652,998, forward strand.
TGTAGTATAGTAGTATATTGTATCTGTTAAAAATCTTTCTTCGCTGTCAGCCCAGGTGGCTGTGGGCAGTTGACAAACTGCCCGGGCAGATGCCATAATGACATAAAATGCGATGCTAATTCGGCATCTGTCCACTGCAGCTGCGCACTTCGCGAACTGCCCAGTCATTTCGGCATCGGTCCATAACATATACACAACAGGCTCAGGACAGGTAGCATATTTGATACCACTTAAACACAGTATACATCTATAATTTCATGACATGAACCCAATACAAACGCACAATTTGACAGGACACTATCATGTTTTTTTGTGAAAACAATAACTCAAACAAACATGTGATACAAACGGGTATAATGCAAACAACCTCTGCCAGCTTTTGACACTCAGTCAATGCCACTTCCTCTTCTGCCTACCAACCAATAACCAACCTTATTGTAAAAAGCTAGTTGCATAACTGAGTGAAAAAACCCATTATGATTTCAAGGCAAATGCATTAAAGGTTGGAGTGAGTAGGTATGTATTTATTTACTTATGTTTTACTTATGTTTGAGTGACACCACTGTTGAAAAGAAATATCTATTTTCATAATACAGCTGCTATAAATACAAATGTAATTTAGTGTGTTAGTGTGCTTGGCTTTGTGGGGGTAATTTAATATTCTTCAATATTTACTTATGCGTGGAATATATAGAGCATCAAATGACTACAGGCTTAGCTTTTACGCAAGTTCCTTGTAACCAGCAAATACAGTGTAAACCATAAACCATAAACAACTTATTTATTTGAAATAGGTTTCTATAGTAAAAGACTGTTCTGGGTACATACATTTCAAATAATATGTTCCAAACATCTCGTTATGCCTTGTAAATGCTGTTTGCCCTGTGGAGCAGTTATCATAGTGTTGTGTTTGTTTTGACAAACACACTAAATGCTGATTAATGATGAGCCACACACAAGCCTTATAATACTGTAATTGGATGTATTTGTATTATGATCATAATCATGTAAACCTGTTTAGCCAACACAACCAACAAAATCCAGAACATTGAACCAATATGGGAATTTGCATGAAAATGTCTTTCTTGTCTTAGTGGGTTTTAATGTAACTTTTATATTGCTGCATTTATTATTATTATTATTATTATTATTATTATTATTATTATTATTATTATTATGTATGGATGTGTGTATACATGTATATTTTTTATTATACTGTTTGAATATGTTATTTAAATGGTATGATTGTGGTAGATGTTTTACAGTTGTATTGTGGTATGTACTGTACAGTGCTTTGGGATACTACTGAATAAAAAGCGCTATCAAAATGCAAATAAATAAATACGTGAAGATTTCTGCTGATGAGACAGTATACAGTATTTTTCCTCAGGTGCAGTTCTGAGTGCTTGGTTAAAAATAGAAAGGACTTAATGAGCAACTGTTATTTGTTTTATACATGACAGGAAGCTATATTTTCAAACTCTTTTTACCCACCATGATAACCCACATTAATTCTAGGGTGTTCTGGGGGAGGGGGTGCAGACAGAATTGATGTAATAGGATATTATGTGGTTAAGAAATTAAATATCAACTTGCTGTGGAAAAAAGTTCCCCATAAAATAAACAAAATCCCAGAAATTGTGAAATCTGTGATAACCGTGAAAAAAATACAACCTTAGTCATGGATGATCGTAGACATGTTTTAAGCCGTCGAAGGCAGAAAAAAGCTGCTCTCAGCAGTAGCATTAGACATCAGGATAGTAAAGCAGGTTCTTATATGATATTATTAGCGCTTTGCTTTTTTGTAGGGTGCAGAATATAAGAAGAAACAAAGCCAGGCCATGGCTGACTGCTACAGACATACTGTATATGTTTAACAACTGACATGACCTTTTTCGTCCTGCATACCATATTAATGAATAAGGAGGCAATATTGTATAAATATAAATTATAAAATGGTTTGGATAAATCAAGCTTTCTGATTGGTTGAAAGTGATAATATATGATTTGCCTTACACAAAGCTAGCTACTCACACTTATATATTTCTTTTTATAATTGTATTATTTTTTGTATTATTATTCAAACATTAATAGAAATTAAACAGAACTGCAAGTTATTGCTATCTTGAACAACCCATACTGTCAATTATCACTAAGCCCAAGCTTTCACTTGAGAGACAACCACCCAGCACTGAAAAGTCTTTATCTTCATGCAGGAGAACCATTGACCAAGGAATTAAGGTGTTCATTCAAGCACTCGCTTTAGCAGGCAGCCACCTAATTACTTTTTTTCTGATTGAGATTGAATCAGTTCTTCCAATATGTCTTACTGCACACCCTGGTGTGTGCTACTACTTGCATGTACATATTATGCAGTATAATATTAGGAAGCAAATACAATGTCATTTAATATAATTATTATTGATCTGATAGATAGGATGTGGATGTTTTAAAAATGTTTTAATATCATTTTAAATATATAATGACTGAAGTCAAGATGTTGATGACTTATTATGACATATTACACTGCGTTAGCATTGGGCAAATGGCAGGAATGAGTATTATTATTATTTATTTCTTAGCCGACGCCCTTATCCAGGGCGACTTACAATCGTAAGCAAATACATTTCAAGTGTTACAATACAAGTAATACAATAAGAGCAAGAAATACAATAACTTTTGTTCAAGCAAAGTAATGGTACATAAGAACTGCACTTATGATGGTACAATAAGAACTGCACTGATCAAGTTACTGGTAGGCCATTATTTTGCTTCTAAGTCACTTGTTGGGGGAAAACAACCTCTATATCACCAAGAGCGAGTTGGAGAGACCTGTGGTTCTGTGAATCCCCAGTGCAGATGTTTGAGCTCACTCTGCTGCTGATAGAAACAAACGGGACTGGTGTCATAAAACATGGCATTGGTTTTCAGTTATCATTTGTCTTATTAACAGGATAACAATTACACCATAAATAGTTTTTCACAGACATACACAGATGTGAGATATGCTAGTAAGTATTATTGTTGTATTTAACTTATACTAATTGGCATAAATAATACTGTATACTAACCAGCAACAGTAGCATACCAAATATAATAACTATATTCATAATAAAGTAATACTGTATCCCTTTCATTTGAATGTCTTTACCGGTTTAAAAGATGTATCATGTTGCATTTATTGATCAATGAAAGACCTGAAAATGTGTGCAGTGGTGGTATATCAAGACACATATACATGCCACCTCTCAATATTCCAATTACCAAGCCTGCCCTTTAGCACTTAAAAATTGAATTCTTAAAGTGGTCATTATATTAAGTGACACTGTATCCATCCGTGCTTGTCAATTCATGTATTTTCTGGGTAATCAGATTTCTTTTTTTCCAAATGAAAATATCACAACAAAACATAACCAAAGTATACATTACACCTGGTTTGTTCCTTTTGCTGAACAGTGTTTCGTTTTGCCTTACCCTTGAAGGATTAGAAAAGTCATATATTTGTTTAGAACAGCAGGGTAATTATTGTAATTACAGAGTGGTTTTAATGACTCCAGTGATATTTTATTATAAAAATCAAATTGCAACTGAACGGATGTTCCTCTTAATGAATATATCATTTGCTCAAAGAAAGAAGGACATTGATAATCTCAAACATGAAAGCTGGGGTGGACAAGCGCTTTACAGTTTGAGTGACTACAAGCCGAGCGTATGTGAATATGAGGTTCAATATGAACCTCAGGCTGACACGCATTGTATTGAAATATGAGAGCTACTCAGTGTACCCAATACAAGCAGACGGAGTGTATATTTCAGTGGCCATGGAAGTCACTCTACAATAAAATAGACTTGAAGTGCTGGATAGTATATAAGAGGGATGAAACATTATGGCATTGTTGCCCACAGCCTCCAGATAAAGCCTAATGTACAATGTTTTAGAATTAGAATCTGCATCCATTTTTATCAAATTAATAGGCCCTACTTTGTATATTTTGAGATGTGGGTATGCAATGGGGAAATAATAAAACAAAATATTTTTGTCTGAAATGATTTACTGAATTGATATTGTGGCAAAGATGAATCTACCATATGACAATACAGTATGTCTATAATGTTCACTCTGATTGATCTTTCAGTTTACATATTCTTAAGTTAACACCTGCATATAAAAAGTCTCTTTTATGCAACCCTAGGAGGGAGGTCATTAAATGCAGGTTAAACTGTATTATTCATAAAAAGCTTTTTCTTTAAATTAAATAACTATAGAAATAACTACAACACACCATCCTTAAATAACACTTTTGTTATGTGGTGCATGAATTGTAATCGGTATATGTTCATAACTGTTGCTGCACCTTCTAGTCCCAGACCAAGAACAATGTCTTCCTTGCATTCAGATGGCTATAATTCTTAACAAAAATAAATACAACTTCAATATAGTTGCTATTTGACATACATTACCTAAAAAAGCTGTGGGAATGAACCCTTCTGGATTTATCTGCACTACAATCCCCTGGCAGCTCCAAATAAATCAGCAATACTTAGTAGTGACATTAAATATAATTTAAATTAATTTTACACAAGAATTCATTTGAATTATTCCAAGACCTACTGAGCCAAAACAAGTTCCCAGACCGCACAGCTTTGCAAAGTAGTAATATGTAATTCAAATTGTTTCAATTGTTTGCCTGAGGTCTCTTTCAGATCTATGAGTCTATCATACTAAACAAGGCAATCTGCAGTTAATGGTTCATTTTACAAGACAGGTAATGTTAAAAGCAATAATTGGTGGTAATTCTCCTCTTCAAAATTGTATAGAATGTTTTAGATTGCATTTGGGCAGCAGGCAACAAAAACAACTTCAGTAAGAGTTACATCCCAAAGTGTCTGCTATTCAGTCTCCAAAAGATTCATTTTATGTATCACATTTTTTCAATCTAGGACACACCCCTGTAAGGAACATGTTATTTTCAAGGTGTCTGAGAGGTTTTTGTTTCTCAGTCTCTTGCTGTAATTGAACAAATAAGAGTTGAGTGTTTTTGGTTTTTGTTTTGTAAAATTAAATTCATTAGTGCAAGTGTGTCCCTTAATTATTGTGCAAAAAAATGAGAGAAAAGGGATTTCATTATGCAAGACTTATTTGAGACTACCCAATTAAATTATAGTGAAATAACGATGTGGAAAAATGAAATTACTTGATCACGCAACCATATTAATAACACAAACAATTAAATCTGGTCCTGAAAAAACAGCTACAATGAGATTATATCTGAAGATTTTTCAGTCATGTCCTAAGAAAAATAATACACTATTTACATATACTGAATAGATCCTCTAGTATCTGCAGAAAAAAAAAATACAATGGGTTGAAATGTTATCAGTAGTCTAGTACTTCAAGACAATCTCAAAATCAAGATGAAAACGAGCTTCTGAGATAATTTTTTTGCATCAGGAAGTCTGTGAAACACTCCAGAATTATGAGGGCTCTACACATCAAGGGAGAAGGTGTTATAAGGGGGCAGCCATTGCACTGCCTTCTGAACCTCATAAACGTTACAAGTGAAACACAAAACTTGCAACACTACTAGAATTGGAACTACTTATATTCTGCCGATGGATAGCACACACACCCAAGTGTAAAGAATGACTACTTATTCATGGAACTGATAACTTTCTTTTTTTCATAATCCCCTCAATGGTTTGATATCATTATAATACTCCAACCTTCCTATATTCCCCTGTGTATATGATAAAATATCTCTTATACGACTCAAATTGCTGTCAGAATAAGCCGGCACCAACATGATAATGATTCACTTTATTTCCCAAGCGTTCTTGGTTACATTTTCCCTATCCCTCTTCAATATCATTTACCCACTGTGAAATGATATGCAAAACCCTGTGATTATCATATCATTGGATTAACGAATAATTTTCCAAGAGCCTTGTTTCACATTTAAAGCACACTGGCTGCATTATTGTGTAATGGTGAGGGTTCAGACTATATGATAGTAGATATATGTCTAGAATTCTCCTTGTCCATATTTTATTTTATGATGATAACCATTTTGCCCTACACTCATCATGCACAAATGTGGCGAAATGTTTTCTACACCAAAGAACCACATTATAATGTATGTATTACAAATTGGATAATTGTAAGCAATCCCCACAGCTGGTGCTCAAACATGATAATTCTATCAATTCAGTACTTTTACAAGCAATTTGACCTGGAAATCTGAATGCAGCATAAGTCACATTCCCGTTTGCGTAGGCTCATTGATGTGCTCCTTCCACATTGTTTTAAAGGAAGGGGTGTTACACAGACATAACATCATTTTTGTCGCAGTTTCATTCTCAGACTGACCCTTAGATCTGATTGTTTAGAAATAAGATTTGAAGACAATTCCCTGTGCCATGTAAACATACTGATTGTCAACAAACTCCAACGCTACCAATCAAAGCTAAACTAATAACTGCAGCACTGGAAGGGAATGTATTGCATGGCCAATCAATGGTGCTTCACTGAAGTCAAAGTGAAAATAAAGTCAAGGGACTTCTTATCAGTCAATACAAACAGCAACAAGAGTGGTGTGCAATGCACATAATCTACACATAGACTTCTTGAAACAGAATTAATCTATGTGAAAGATTGTACACACCCATGCAACGTGTAATGAAGGGCAAATACATTGTCTGAGTAATTCCTTTTTCATACAGATACCAAAGTTACATACAGTAAACATGTTTTATCTTTAATGAACATTATTTTGTTTTTCAACCAAATTAGTATAAACTCATTGGAATAGATCTCTTGTTCGCCCAAAACTATTTACTTTAACTGAATCCAGGTCACCACTAATTATGATTCCTGCACGAGTCGAGTGTTAATCAATCATTTTTTTATGCAATTAATCATGTGCTACCTGGTCTAATTTTCTAGAGAATGTAAAATGAGTTATACAATTGGCTTTCCATTCAAATCAATGTTGCAAAGGAATTAATTAATTCCTTTTCTTACTTGTTACTGTAGAACTGGTGTACGCAACCCCAGTCCTGGTGCACCATTCCACTACAGGTTTAATAGGTTCAAACTAATAATTAAGGGCATCTTTGAAACAAAGTCCTGTTGCCTTATTAAAAAGCATGCTAAGTTATCACCGATTTTTTGTAAACCAAAAAAACTAATAACATTGCAACCAACAGTGATATGATATGAATGCTGTTGGTTTGGTTTTACATGATGGAAACGACAATCAAACAGCTTCTGTAGCTTCTACTGGCTTTTTACTTTGGGAAGTAGTCTGGTATGTGTATTGCCTGTATAATAAGCAATAAGGTTTACTGTAGACCCGTATGTAACTTGATTAACTTCTGACTAATCTCTATGTTTTATGCACGCGTATTCTTATGAAAGTGATCCAAATCCACAATATGCCCAGGATCCATGTGTCTAATGTTGGAGCTCATAAGGGGACTCACAACTGAGTCTTCTTCTGGCACATAATGTGCGCTTAAAATGTAAATCAAAAACGTGTTTTAAAAACACAATGTTTTATTGTTAATTATTTTACTGCATGGATGGGGTTACAGTTCTCCATCCATGCTAAACTCATTTAGAATGTGACCGTCTCCAGATTGATTCATTTATTGCTTATCTGGAGATGGTCACATGTATAAAAACCTGCGGAACGTGAGTAAAGATAACTGAAATAGAGAAATAACAATTGCTGCACGTGCTGGTTATACACCAGCACGATACTTGTTTGTTCCGTGTCTGTATTGTTTGTCTGTTTTGGCCACCGTGCCATTTACTTTTGTGAGAAGTGTTTTGTTTGTTCAACCTTTTTATTTAACAATAAACTCGCGCAGCAGCGCTTCACTTGCAGTATTGTTGTCTGTCTCTTCCTGGTCTGACACGACCCACAAGCCACCCGGGTCACAATGATGTACACAGTATTTGCTTTCATGCATTCTTGTTCTGAGGAAAATGTATTTTTCAGATAACTTCATTCCACTGGCAATTCCTAAATTCAATCTAAAGTGTAGTATCAGGTTTTGGAAAGTCATCGGGCAGCAATAACTGTAACTGTTCCCTCAGACTGACCAAGACTACTAATGGCTTGTAAGTACAAATAATTGTAATATATATTGACAGTGAATCATGTTATCAGCTTTCAGCAGTGCAGGCATTGAGTTTCAAAATACTACTGTAATGCCAGCTCCTTCCACAGTGAAATGTATTGTATTACAGGCTGTTATAAGAACTCTCTTTCCATTTTATGTTTAGGCCTTGTGTGACACATTAGTCTCTGGATTTTTCCAAAAGAGAGAACCTTTGCTTGTAAGCAGTATATTTTCAGGTTTTATTGTCCTCAAAAAGAGATATTGTAAAACGCTGTTTTGCCAATGAAAAAGAATGCACTGTCACATGGTCCGCCAATGGAATGTGGAACGTTACTATAACTTTAACATTGTGCAGGAGTTGCTGCATTAATTCTTATGATTGTCCACATTAGCTGTAACATCCAAAATCAATAAGAAACTATACAGCAATCGCTCCTCTGCAACTGTTTGCAAAATTAAATATAACTGTTGAGTTCCAAATCCAGAACAAAGCTGCTGAAAGGATTCACGACAGCAAAGTCTACCCTCTGGCAGGTTTCTTGATATAGAAACGCAGATCTGCCTCAACATGTTCACAGTCATTGTCATAATAAAAATGCATGATGTGAAGGCTCAGGTTCACAAACACAGGACACTATGTTAACACCCAGACCCCAGTGATGACAGAAGTCAACCATGATTCACGGGTGTTATCCACTATATTTCACATACTTTTTCTCTAGCTTATAAGTGAACTGGAGCATTAGTAAAGAGAGTAGTATGTATAAATTGACGTGTATAAATTAAGTATAGTTAAAAATGGCACATACAGGAACAGTGTATGAGTGGTAATGTACAAAGAAGAGTAAACGATAATTAAGAGTCGCTATTGCATTCATTTTAGTATGTGCTCTCCACTGTGTTGATCAATAAAATCAAAAGGGGTCTATTGGGAGAAGCAGAGGTCATCCACTAATAAATAATAATTCTCAGTAGATAGGTTGGGGCTGCTATGCCATCTAGCTTCCACAACACTTATTCAATATTTTATAGCTGTAATAGAATATAACTTCCTTTAGAGGAAAGAAATCAAATGCACAATAAGCCATTTGTGGGATTCATGGGTGCATTATAAAATGAAAATTAGAGTACCTGAAGTTAGCTCAATGACTTACAGTACATTTTACTGCTGAATCAGTGAAGCAGGAAAAATTACACCATAAAAGAGCACAAATAAGCAATATAAGTAGGCCGCTATTTTTACTGCTCTCATTTTAAAGTGCTATGCATGCATTCATTTGAGGTTTATTACAAAACTAACTAGTACAATTGATTAGGTTCTAAGTTATATTTATTCATGACTTAATTTATGTAGCCGATATCACTGTCCTCTGGAAAGTCTATTTAAATGTCATGATAATTAATTGAATTTATAAATCCAGCACTCTTAAACCTGGGTAACTTTTACATAGTTTCCTAATCGGGGTACAGAACCTTATTAATTGCTCTGTGTAGACCCTGTAGGATGTTCTCTTCTGCCATTTAAACTATCCTACTAAAGATAAAGTATTTTTGTACTATTTAAAGCACTGTAATTATATGTACTGTAATTAGAAAATATGGAAACTGTTGAAAGAAAACATAATAAAAAAGGCATACCGAATTCAATATTGCAGTGCAGTAGCTTAGGAAAATAAGGAGAAAACAAGTCAAGGTCATTCATATTGGAACTTGTTTGAGATGTTCTTTAGGAACGTTCCTGGTAAAAATATTGGTGAACAACAGATCCTGGTAATTATCCAACTGATGGAAGGACAGACGTACTTTAGGATGACAATACTCCTTCACAATACTCAATTTCAAAGCACATTACACTACAACACAATACAGAAATGTATCTATATGAAGCAATTATGCAAAGTTTATAGTTCTATGAAAGGTTTAAGTTATAATTTGTGTCTGTGGTGGTCCAGATTGGCTGAGGGGCGTGCCCAGGGATGCTGTGCGGAGTTAATACCACAGTTCGAGGCTACTGCACGGCCATTGCTACACAGACGGGCGCTAAGTGGAAGCTTTTTTTGTTAACATCAAGGAGGGGAGCGTCCGCTCTGCAGGAACTACTCTGGAACCTTTCAACTGCTAGACGGTGCCGGTGAAGGCACTTGCCCAGCCAGGACCACCAGAATGGCCCTCGCCATTTTGTGTGGAAAGCTTTTATTTTTACTTTTCTTTCCTGTTCTTTATTAAATGTGACACTAGTGTCTGCAAGTGTGTTGAAAATAAATCTGCGCACCTGTGCGGCATGTCAACACCAGTGCTCTGTGTCTGCCTCATTATTATCCAGTGATGACCCGCACATATAACACATCACCCTGTTACAGGTGGCCTAACAAAATGTCCTGAAATATATTGAACCATTAAAATATTGTCTTTAACAATATAATACCATGAAAATAACAGGTACAGCAGACCAATGCAGTTAATGTATAATCTAAACTTTTAAAACATGCAGGAAACAGAATTAATCCTGGCTTGGAATGCAAATGTACTGGCATTGTATGTAGAATACACAATTAACACAACTAAAAAACAGTTAGTTCTACACCCATGATGGTAGAAAGGTGAAAAGTTATAATCAATATGCTAATACACAGTGGGATTCTTTTTCCTTATTTTTTTTTCAACTTATAGCCATAAATTATCAAGGTAGAGAAAGTTTTTTTTAATTTTGTAGTGTTCCAAAAGCTGCCCAAGGCTGTTTGTTAGACGCTTGGAGATCAATACGTTTGGAATTAACAGATGCTCTCTGAGAAAAGAGGTGAGGTGTTTCACTAATTTGGTTAGGAATAGATTTTTCAATCTTGTTACCAGTCAGAATGTTTGGGTTGAGTAATTTGCTACAAGACTGCCATACTTACCTTTAATATTAGCTACAAAACCCAGAGGAACAGCTCATAAATTGTAGAGTATATCCTGCTACAGACTGTGATTATAGAATAGTAGCTTACAATTGAGATTTGAAAGAGGCTTTTCAGGTACCATATTTTATCTCACTGCATGAGTATGGGGACACTTTGTATCAGTCTGGCAATGAATGATTACTTTTTAAACTAGAGAAGCTATATACCTGTGCTATAACAAAATTGCACATTTCATTTAAAATGTAATTTTATCATACTGACCATTGTACGCTGTTGGTAATATTAAACGGGCCGACAATCATAACATTTATGATTTCTAATTCATGTTTGAGGGTGAGTATTGCCAAGAAACTCAAATAGTTCAGCATATTGAATAGAAGAAGAAAAGAAAGCCATAAATAATTACATCTAAACAGAAATGATTTAATGAAAAAACCTAAAACCTCCAGGTTACACTGCAGTATATGTTACAGGGCATTATACACTGTAGGCAATAAAGGAAATGACAGGGCCATTAACATATAACGCTGGTGTAAAACTGTGTTGTTTGCTTTAAACTATAATACTTACTACACAAGATTGTAATAAAATGTATGTAATGTTAGATAATTAAAATGTATTGCCACCAAGTAACCCTGTGAGTCAGAAATGAGTAACTCAATGGAAACATACAATTATTAATGTGATAATTTATGAACACTTACTAGAAACAGAACCTTTTTTTTCAATAAGTTTGAAATCATGTGGGAGGTAGATGTAAAATCACTACAGTTTTGTTAGATTAAATTTAATGCAGGGTGTAAGAATTTTAGTAAAGTTCAGCAGGTGTTCATTTTCATATCATGCTGCTTGAACACATGTTTTCTATAGGAAATTAAGAAGCTCTGGAGAATGTAATAAAGGCATGCAATGGCACCAGAGTCTTTCTAAAAGTGGGGAAGGCAAGGTCTGGGGTGAGTGTGTAGCTGGGGATGTCCCCAGGTATTATGAACAAAAGGCTTTGTACAATTTATGGTTACATAATCTAAGGCATGACTGCAAAGAAAGGCACTTACTAGATCCTGAAATCTGGAGCAGATTTGACATGCCCAACCACCTGTCCGAAAGGGTATTTGATGGACCTTAATTTGTTTCTTCAATTTACAACCAATAAGAGGAACTGTGGAGACATACATGGTCTTCTATCTGTCACCACAATGGGCTTTTTATTTTGCAGCAAACAGACCCAACACAAGCACTGTACGAACAGGTAGGCAGGGATTATCAAGGAAATAAACAACTGAACAATTCAGTTTGGTTCAAGCTATTTTATTGATGGACTAAAAATTACATTAGGATCTGCATTGCAATAATTTGATCCCAGCTACTAAGGCAACCACTTTTAAATGTCCATTATCAACCCACTTAGCTTTGTTTCACAGAAAGATTTAAACATGTTTTGTACTTTTTGCAAAGTGTTTGCGGCTGTTTTTATTGTAGATTTACAGAATGCCAGATGGCAGTAAAAGCTTGCAGTGCTAAACCGTGTTCTATGCAAATTCGGCATGTGTTTTTCCAAATGCTCTGTACTATACCACCTGTGTGCAAATAACTTTTTCTTACATATATGAATTCTTTTTCTTCTTTACTGGAACAGTGTTTTAGGTATTGTCATGAGAAGGCCCTTCCCTTTGTTTAAACGTTTTTATTTAGGTTATGGCAGTTTTACCAACTACCCAGCTTTCTTGGGTCCAAAAAGAAATGTCCCAAAATAAAGAATGTAATTAAATGGTGGCATATTCACCCTAATACGGAATACTAGTAGAAAATAGCATATTCAAAATGTATGAATATTGTACATATATGACTGCTCCCAGAAATACTTGAACATTTAAGATTCATGCATGTTCTGTCCAGCCTTAAAATAGCATCTTGTTTGGTCTTTGCTGCAGGATCTTGAGGACACAAGTCATAAACAAAGTGTTTTTTCAATCCCACATGATATTAACATATTTTCACATCTAGCACCAGTCCTCAAAGGAGCTGAATGATCAAACATGAGTTTTGAAAATGACATGTCCTCACAAAATGTATTCACCCTTCAAGGAAAGGATCAGTATCTCACAGTCAGTAAAACAAGAGTGTTCTGTTTTAGACTAGGGTTAGGCATGAGACAGTTCTAATGTAATATATCCAATGTCAAACAGACAAGGTTACCTGCTGAACAAGGTATATTCTAGAGAAAAGAAGGCTTAAAATGTGTAATTTGCCCAATGTATTATTCTGTGCTGAAGTTTTATGTTCTCTACATCTAAAATCTAATCTGCTGTCAAATCCTCTGATGGGATTACGTGTTGTACATTATTTAGTGGAACAATGCAATATTGTCCCATTTTAAACTTGAATTATTTTCAATTGGGATGCAATAGCCTTGGAGACATATAACTTGGTCTGAAGTTGGTAAATTGTTGGCCAGTCATGAAGCTGTAGCAGGCAATCCGTTTGTGTAAGTGGTGATTCTGATGGAACTTGTTCAGCAGCACATGGAATAATTGAGACAGAATCAAGTCTGTGCCATATTAGCTTTCACAAGCGAGAAATAGAAAAATGATTGAAAATTAATTGCATTGTTTTTTAATGGGATTGGCATTTTCCAAGACCCTGCCTAAACCAGAATATGTTCAAATAAAAAAATAAATGAAAATGTGTTTAAAGGTGGGGTTTTTACACCCACTTTCTTCTTGTATTTATACTGATTAATTAATTCTCACATGTATGGGGTCTGCTGTCATATATTTTGAGAAGATTGTATATAACAATTTTATATATAAAGGCTTATATATAAGTATCTGTGCAATGATCGAGTGTCAAGTTAATTAAAAACTAAAATATGATATCCAAGCACAGTTGCTACAGATATTGCACCATAATAGCGTATTCTTTTTCAATAAGTTGATGGTTACTTCCCTTAAGCAATACTGACCTCCCATGGGCAGCTCATCAAGTGATGCTGTTATTTCTGTCTTTCTCTGCCTCTCTCAATCAAGCTATGCAGTGTGCACTGTTGACAGCTCCATGGAGGTGGCAGGAGCTAAGCCAGAGATCCAGTTCAGGCTATTGGGATAAAGGAAATGAGTTAGTAAATGAAGGAAAAAGGCATGAAGGAAATTAGACACTGATTTGGAATTGGTTTATAATAATCCCTTTTCATTTAAATCACCAGTGGAGAACAGAAATATTTAGAGCGCAAGTTCATAGTTCAAGTTCCGACTGTTTATAGTGGCAACATATAAAGAAGGGAGGGTTTATTTGTATAAATCCCATTAGACAACATATTGTTCGTTAATGTTATGTTAAATGTATTTACATAAACATTCTTGTAGTTACCATGTTTATTACACAATTAGATTGTGTGGCTAATATTGTTTGCATTTACAGTGTATTTACAATGGTGTTTTTGTAGTAACAAAATTTAATTATTTGCAACTTGTGCAATTATAGTGTAACTTCAATTTAAGAAGAGGCTGTATGGTGTTAACCATCTTTTGTAACTACTTTATCTTTATCAAGAGATCAAGTACAAGTACATTAAATTCATCACTTTTTTGTGTCCACAATATTTTGGTAGCGACATATGTTCCCAGTTTAGTACAATACTAATGCATAATTCTTTCTATTTTTCTCATTAGCCAAAACAATTTGCATTGATATTTTACTTATGGATTAAATGGGTAATTGGTCTGTCAAAGCAATAATGAAATAATGTAGTTTCAATTATAATAAGGTCAATTTAAATAAATACCCCCAAGGTGTATCCCTGTATTAAAACATTGAGTATTTGTCAGTTTAAAATTGTAGATGATATTTAAGTTTTTATTGGCTACCGTGCCTGATTATGTTCACCTGAAACAGTTAGAGCAATAATCCTGTCACATTTAATTTATTCAGGTTTTAAACTTGAATTATCTTGCTCCTTAAAGGTTAAAGATTTACAACACTGGATGCTGAAGTCCTATACACTAGGGTCACAACACACTGACACAATATGTGCTTCCTGTCACCATACTCTTTCCACCAATATGGGTTTAGCACTGCCCGGGAGGGACAGCCATCTAAGAGATGACAGTATAGGTTAGTGTCCATGCCCATTCAATTCTTAGCTTTTCCAAAACCCTCAGCAAAGGTGCTAGAGAGTTCACGTTGCAATAAATTGACTTTGAAAACCAAGAAAATGTAAAACACAGTACTCTACATTCTTGTATCATTTGAGGAGCATTTGCCTTTACTGGTGGTAATGAGTTTCCAATATGTTCTCCAATATTGTAGACAGAGTCCAAACTCCCATAGTTGGTCTTATGTTGGTTACATTAATGATAACACCAATGATTTAAAGGCAATTATATTAACCCCATATCTGTGAAAGAGCTTTTGTTTCTCAGTTTACATGTTTTAAACGTTTAAATAAAACAACAAACTGCATGTATTTGTTCTTTTCTATTAAAAAATAACAGTGTTATATAATGTAATATCAATCATCTGGCCTGTTGAAGACAAGATGTTTTTTTTTTTTTTTTTTATCTTACTGCTACTTACTGTGCAACACAGAGACTAAATATACAGGTGACTTCATTTCACAAATTGCTCACATATTTTCCATCCTGCTTTACACATATCATGCCAGCATGTTGAAGTATCAGTCTGTGGATGTCATTTTTTGGAGAGGCATAACACATTTGGAATTTTGAATTTGTAATGTTTCCCTTTTAAAAACTACCTGTAAACAATGTATGTATTCAATTTAAAAATGTTAGTAGAAATCGGATCCTATTAGCTTTGGGTTCATGGTGAATTACTAGAATCCATACCCATAACCCTCACCGTGTTGTCAATTTGTCCGGTATCAATTGCTCTAAGAACATTCACATTTCCAGGAGGATCTGCACATACGTTTTACCCCAAACCTTTAACTTCGTCCTAACATTAAAGGAAGTGTTTTTACATATGTTTTTATAAATGTTATTTAAAGATGTTGGTGTTGGTGTAACCCATGCTACACCACATATTGTGAACCAAAACTGCCACTTCTACAAGGAAAAAAAGCTTAGCTTCACTTCTGATAATAATGTAAAATGATGATTCGCAGGGGAACCACTGTTCACACCACACTTTAATTGGAAACAGGCCACAATAGGAATTTTACAGTATTGCATGTATCTCATTTATGGTTCTCAGATATATAAAAAAAGAAATGCCACCACAATTTAAAACATAAAAAATAATAATCTGAGCCCACTAGGGACGTGAGGTGAGCAAAATAATACCAACACCACAACCATTTATAAAAGAAAGCTGCATCAAAAACATGAAAAAGACTGTAAGAGGACTGCTCTGTCTGTTTGACACAAGATGTATATTTAAATGCTAAAATCCTGAGGTCACTCATGTACCACATTTAATTAGATGATAATTAATAAAGGATTTAAATGATATCTGTTTTATCATGCTGGTACTGCTTCAGCAAGCTCACCAGCTGTATAAACTAACCTCTGTTCTGCGTTGTATTTCCGTCTGAATGATGTACATTTATATGCTAATTGGTTGTTACGGTCCATCCTCTACTAATTCCATGCTCACTGTGTTGTAAATACTAATACACAATTAACATGCTTTATTAAGATGGCCATTATTTGTTTTTCATTGTTTGATTTGCTAATTAGATTATAAGATCCTGCATGGCCTGTTCAATTTATGTTTGGTTTAATGCTGTTGTATTCATTGCCTAGTGAAACACCAGAATCAATAAAAATTACTGTGAACTCAACTGGATAAAAAATTCTGGAATTACTGTCTGAAATCCATTGCAAACAGAACCACTTTACTGTATTGTTAATATTTTTGTTTTTATTAAACTGACATTATTCGTTTACATGAATTGACACTCTTTATTCTCGCATATGTAACCCAGTCCCTATGTAATTACTGCAGGCTTTCTTCAGTCACACTTAAGAGGTTACTGTGTTGTTGCAAAAGTATTTTTCTTTATGTTTTACATCTGCAAATTTGCAAAAATCAGGCCCAAAAGCAATCCATAGAAATACAACAGAATTGAAAACAATGCTGTAGCACTTTTATATTACATCCTCTGGGCTGCCAAATAGAAGATATTTCATTCCATGTCACATGTTGCAGTCAGAGGTTTAAATCAAAATATAATAATACAAACACCAGACCTTTGCATTTTTACCTATTTGACTTATTTTATCCAAACAACCAGAAGATGTCAACCTTTTTACAAAAAAAAACCAAACTAATTCAAAAACAATGTATAGAAATATTTCAAAAGAATATTATTCATAAATATTGCAGCTTAACATTGTCAGTGGTACAATCCAAAACTTTTTCTTAAAAAAAAAAGATTCAAATGATCATTTGCAATGAACTTTGGGGCGGATATTCAAAAGATATGTGAGTTTCTCAAAGGCAGTGGCAGGATTTTTTCCCCTCAATTCTGTCTTGAGAAACAATTGTGCCAACCATTGAAATTTAAAACCGGAGGGAAGAGAAAACCCTTGCTCATTTTTTCATCATAAGTGTTATTTTCTCAGCTCTGGAGGAGGAGTTGTGAATAATTAAGCAAGTTGTTAAAACAGAGATTATGTGGGGATCCATTGCTTTTAAATGGGCCATTATACCCATTTCACAACTGCAGAAACTGAAACAGACAATTTTCGCCTTGTTTAATTTCCATCTCTAGACTGCAACCAGTGGTCGGCAATATGTAACTTTTAGCACCAAGTTCTTCCATGTTGCTAAAAAGTATGGAACATTTCTGTATCGTATAGAATGAAACAACTACTGTGGTTGTATTACATATAGCTCTCAGGAGAGAGCCCTGCACACTATTAGAGGGGGCAGGGCAAAGTCCTGCTTGTATATATGTTTTGTATTATTATTATTATTATTATTATTATTATTATTATTATTATTATTATTGTGATTTATTTATGTTTATAAAGGTGACGGCGAAAAAAACGAGTTTCTGCTATTGTTTGGCAGCATCACTGGGATTGAAGCCCCATCTACCAAAACTCGTGCAGAAAGTGGCCATCTCCCGATTTAATTAATTGATTAATTTGTTGCTAAACGGTAGATGATCACCAGCATAAGAGAGAGAAAGAGAGACGGGAAATTAAAAACAAAACCGTTACGAGTGCTGGAAGCTCCGCACCGTATTCGATTGTTTGGATTTTGTGTGCGAGACCTGTTTTTGTTTACCGTTTTACTTTTGCTCTGTGAGCAGTGTTTTTGTGTTTAAATATTTTATTTATTTTTGTTTCAATAAAAACAGCGCCGCAGTGCGCTTTTGCACCCAAGTATCTGTCTGTGTAGTTCCTGTTTCTGGCCTGATGTCACCACTCAGCCGTCCTGTCACAAGCGCACTATTGGCTTAGCCTCTAGCCCTTTCAGTGTTTACATAAAACGTATTTTGATCTAATAAAGGGTAGAGTACAGCATGTAATTTGTAATCTATCTAGTGGATTATAAGAAGTTTAGTTCTTATATTTGAAGATTTTTTTTTTTTTTTGGTCTTTTAGATTTGTTTCATGTTTGCATAGCTTATTTGAGAAGATACCTCTCTGATTATGTCATGTGTGGAGTTATTTTGAGAATGTACATGCTGAACAACATTACATTATAAGGTAACTTTTAATTAACTGCCATATTTTTCAACAGCAAAAAGTAGAACACAGAGGTACTGTAGCAACTGAAAACCAAACCCCATTCTCCAGGTTCAATAACAACAAATTGAGCCAGGATCCATTTACACAACAGACAGCGACTCTATAATACTGCTACTGGCAAAAGTCTATTGCAGAGTGGTGTGATCAGGTTGCCATGGAGATTGTAATACATTAGCAGTTCAACCTATATTGATCTCCTGAAATTAGAGTTGTGAAACAGATTGAAATTAAAAAGGTATTCATTATTGGCAAAGTTAGTAAAAAAAAAAGTTCTGTAACTGATGCTTGCTCTTAAAGATATTTGCTTTACCTAATTACCCAAGTGGCTTGATTTACTATATTTAAATTCCTCTCATAGACAGTGTAACAGGGTGCTGTGTTATGTGTGTGGGTTGTTATTGAATAATACTGAGCCAGACACAGAGCACTGGTGTTGACACACCGCACAGGCCTGTAGATTTAATTAACACACAAGTGCTGACACTAGGGTACCAGCAATTGTAGCCCTAGTGTAACATTTATTATTATTATTATTATTATTATTATTATTATCATTTTATTTAGCAGATTGTTTTATCTTACAGAGACTATGGTGTGTGAACTATGCATCAGCTGCAGTGTTACTTACAAAACAAAACGGCCACACAAGGCGAGCACTAGTCTCACTAAACGGTACCCCTCTCTATACTGTTTTGGGATCAACATCCCCTAAACTGGCCTACTACTGTTGCTCCCAAAGTCCCGGCCTCCCAGCGACTCTGGCCCGTTCCGATGGTCCTGGCTGGGCAAGTGTCTTCACAGGCACCGTCTTGCAGTTGAAGGGTTCCATAGTAGTTAATCCTGCGGAGCGGACGCTCTCCTGGGTTGTGGTCGTGTGCAGGGGTAGATGCTCCCAGGGCTAGTGCTGGCTCCATAGCTTCAGCTCCCGGGTTGATACGAGTCTGCAACACAACACGAAACAAAACGCAGCAATCTTCTTAGCGCCCGTCTCTATGGCAATGGCAGTAGCCAAGAACTGTGGCGTAGATGCTTTTTTAACACTGCATAGCTTCCTTGGGCCCGCTCCAGTTCCTGCTTGAAAGATGTTGTCAACAGCTGTGACAACATGTTCTTCCTTACAAAAAAGTATGCGGTACTATTGGAGTTTTAAGATTGTCAAGGATGGTCTGCAGCTAGAGCAGTCTTACGACTTCAGTTTCATGATATATTATAAGGCTGATTATTGCCGAGTTGATTGGTATTGCGGAATTGTCAGATTCTGAGCCGTAATTATACCTGGAACAGCACAGGGAAATTGTTATGGTCTTCCTTATTTTGAAAGAAAGGATAAGTGATGAATGGAGGACATCTTAATAGTGTTAGACATAACAGTGTGCAAATGAAAAATCTTATGGGAGATACAGTTCAAGATAAAAGTAGTAACACAGAAAAGCATGATAGCTGTTTTAAAATAACAAATTCAGTGTTGCAAAGAACAGTCAAGAGAAATGGTATAACATACATATACTTATAGCTTTGATCTTCATCAATCCCAATCAATTAAAGCCTAAAATTAAGTATCTATTGACCACATTACCCTGTTGTCTTGTTAAGTGTGCATTGATTATCAATGTATTTTTTAAGTTACGTTTGCTATGAAACCTTACCTATGGGCAACTTTAACTTTCATCTCCCTCTAAACCAGTACCAGTGGAGAGTTGCAGTGGAGAAATCCCAGACAGTATACGTTTGGAAACACTTAAAAGATCTGTCTACCTATATGTATTACCTTTCCATCATTATTATTGACCTATGTGGACATAAATTGTGGCTTCTTGAGCACACTGAATGAGATTTACCAGAACTGAACAGACTTTTTACAATTCTATTATGCTGGCCAACAAGAGTTCTATGCATCAGTGAACAAAGCATAGTAGAATATTAGAATATGTAACTTCAAACTAGGGATCTGCCACATAATATAATGCTTATTTACAAGAGCCACAATAACAGACCATTTTTTATACAGATGATGAGTATTTTACATCTATTGTTGTACTTGGAATATTCTGTATCAACTTAATCAATTTTAAAAATGATTCCTACAGAACCATTTTAAATTTTTGTATTTTGTTATGTACATAAATGTGGTTTCTGGGCTAAAGTCTGCTGAGAATGGGAGAAATATAAGTGTTCACCTTTTAAAATGCTTTATACAATGACTGTGAAAAAGCCATAAACCAAAGTCACTATTGGTTTATTGTGTTTACAGTGGTGTTAGTGGGGGGCTGCGGCTAGAATTCATATTTCATTTATATCCCATCTGCTGCATGTTGTACTGTAAGATGCTAAAAAAGAGCACAGCAATCAACAGTGTTAGCACAGCACGGCAGCACAGTGAACAGCATCCTAGGAACCTGAAACTAGGAGAAATGACCAACTTTGTTTCATCCAACAACATATATGTAGATTAATAAGCAATGTTTAGGGATCACAGGGTTTCCAGTTTTTTTAAACCACCTGTTACATGAACATGTCAGGTCTGAGCTAGTATAGTTGACACAGAGGGCTTACTTTTCAAAATGTGGTAAGTGGGTTTTCAGCAAATGTACTCCGTTTCAAATTAATACATGCTTTTCTTTTGCATTTCAACTTGTAATGTTCTGTTTTGCTCAGTAAAAGTTAAATATACATGTTAAAGTAAATATGAAAGGATTGTATTTGATTTTTATATTTCTAGTTACCGGGCTTTGACATCCATTCCCAGAATGATCCACCATATAAAATACCTTTAAAGTGTATTTTCTGTTTTTAAATTTAAACAAGCATAGTACCCGTACACTTATATATTATGCTCCAAAGTGTATTTTATTATACCCAAGATCAACAATATTTTACAAGCACAGATTGACACAAAGATAGAACACAGTGAATGCAAAACCTTGTAGAAGTGAGCTAACCATATGCCACTCAGTGGTTTAAGAGAGTTGCGACAAAGAAGGCTATCGTAAGTAGAATCCCAGTTCCAGCCATTCAATGCAACTCTACAATCATATTTTTGCGCGAACTCAAGCGTCTTTGTATTATATTTCTGCATAACCTTACCTTAAACTGCCAGTAGTTGAAATTCCTGCCCCGCATTGACTGCACTTCTCCGAGAATGGAATGGTAAGTGTGAGAATCAGTAAGAAAATGTAGTGATGGATGTATCCTGTTACCGAAATACTGAATTCTACAGTCAAGTCTATTATTTACACGTTTTACAGAAGAAAGAAAAAAGCTATTGATAGTTTTATTCAGTTGTTCTTTACTTTCTGTAGAGATATTTTTCTTTTTTTTCATTCCTGGTAATTTTTATATAAAGTAAAAATGAAAAAAGAAGGGCCTTGGGTACTGTGTTCTGTAACTGAAATAAAATTAGATTGATATTGTAGTATGTATTTTATTGAAGAAGATTATATGATCCCTTCACAACAATATCAGCAATGAAAAACAAATATCTACCTTTTTTGTTTGGGCATCGAAGGTTTTCTTCAAAGCATAGTACTTTTTATATAACTTAAACAATAGTCCTTGTCTTTCCATTTTACCATTGTGCTGATTAAGACAAAACATTGCTATAACTGTCACACTAAATGGGTTACTCTGGAAGGTTTCCATAAAAGAAATCAAGGAAGATCCCAGCCTTTTGTTTGAACCTTTTAAATCAAAGCATCCCTTGAGAATGAATGTTTTATGTGCCACAAACATGCATTGACATGTCTTTGTAAGAAAGAAGACGTGACTTAAAAGCAAAGCTTCTTTCCAGTTTAAACCGTGGAACATTGAAAAACACAAGTGGTCAAGCAATGAGAATGAAGTAGAATAGGATCCATAAAACAGCACTGTGATGTACATACAGAGAAAATCTAAAATAAGATTTTATTAACCAGGCAACAATGAACAGGGATTACACAAAAAATTATGATCAATAATTATCTTTGTTTTCATCTAACTATTATGGTTTGAGGTGTGCTAAGTAACAGGTATAATACAAGCCTCCATAACAATCTACAAGATCATAAGACTTTTTATGATGGGAATAAGCTATTCAACCCATCAGAGCTCACCATTTTCCTATAAACTGAGGGTGTCTAGCAGCTAGAAATACCACAAGGTATTATCGCTAATTTATTCCATGCATTAATATTAAATAATGGTAGCTAAATGTTGCTAGTTTTCTAGGATTTCAAACAAAATACAATTCTATATATTTAATTAAACTTTAAAACTAAATAAACAAGCCTTCTGTGTAATTTAAACTTGTCTTATATTTCAACAAAATACGTACCAACAGAAGTGTTTTTTTTTCTTTCATAACAGCTTTTTTAAACAATTCACTGCTGCAAGTCATTCTTTTGAACCTTGACAAAGTCCATCATAGTCTTTTGTTTCAGTGAGGCAAAATATGTTTGTTGAGAGTCACTAAGTAACTGCTTCAGGAAAACTAATTTTATAGAATCCTTCTGCTGTTTACCAAGACATGAATCCTTGCATTGTAGCGCTGCTGTCATGGTCTCGACTCCACTGCGTTTAGACTGACACATGCGTCTTTGTGTGTGTGTGTGTGTGTGTGTGTGTGTGTGTGTGTGTGTGTGTGTGTGTGTGTGTGTGTGTGTGTGTGTGTGTGTGCGTGTTCATGTGCGTGTGTGTGTGTGTATGTGCTCATGAGATTCTACTGTACTATTTTAACACACTTCCAGTTCCTACCCATTGACAAGATTGGTTTCATGGATTTAGGGGGGTGACTTATTTCATTATTTACAGAACTAGTTGACTTAAGCTGTCTGTCACCTGTTTCTAGTCACAGTTTGTTTGATGATGTCATTATGACACACCACAGCAGTAATTTTCTTGAAGCTAATACTTCTGCTGTATAACAACTGACCATTTCAGAAATAATAAGAATTAGTATTTTGTGTAAAATGTTTATTTAAATAGTAATAGTCCCGTTGCTGTGGAGGAGATTCTTTGTCATTTGTCCTCTGAGAGTATCTGTAATGGCTTGTATTAATACCCAGTGTAATTAATACCAAATGTTAACAAGAAGTCCAAAAGAAACAAGAACAAATATATTTCCAAAATATAAGATACTGAATGACTAAAGAAAGCAAAGAGTGGCTAGAAGGAGGCTGTCTTGGCCTTATGGAGGAAGGATGTTTTGGCCTTACAGCATGTGTCAGTGGGCATCAAAGGAGGAAGCAAATTATTCAGTGTGGGGAGTTTTCTAAACAGGGAAGTGTCTGTCCCTAGAGAATGTATGTATTCAACTCAGCAGCACATCCCGCTTTCCTAAGTCTCAACTTGAACAGCTTGTTGATCTGTTAGTCATATTTATGCTTTTGTGTATTTATCTCCCTCTTCTACAAGCAACACTTGCAATATCTATAAATATTAAACACCAGCAATATTTAGAGGACAAGGTAATGGATATTGAATAACACTCATTTTTATAAAGCAATAAATATATCTGCAACTTTGACCTGACTGTGCAAAACAGCAGAACGACGCAAATTACATGAATTAGGTTTCATTACTCCAACTAACACTTTTTTTTTTTTTACCATAAAGTATGCAGATTTAAGCACCCTATCAGCAAAGTTTAGGTTGATGAGCCATGGAAGGCAATGCTTCATCCTTTGTAGCATTCTCAATCAGAGCAACTACAAAGTGAGTAAATGCCCATTAGTTTATTTAATGAAAGAGGGTGTCAAAAGTTAACTTGCTGATGAAGAAAGAAATGTGTCTCTTCAATAAAAAAAGGGAGCAAACCTTCTTATATGTACTCCCACCACAGTGTGTGTAATGCCCAAAGAATCTTTCTGAAATAAAAAAAAGCTCAATTAACTGAAAAGACCACAATGTACATCAAAATAGTCCAACCATATTACAAATTATGGCTTAAAAAAAGGGATCCCTCTTGACCACTATTCAAAATGGCTTGATTTAGAATGTCCAGTGATCTGCAGGCTACCGAGGTCCTCGCTTATTACAATGCAGCCCTTGGTTAAGGATGTCGTCTAATATTCTGAAATGGAGAGTGGTTCAATCTTGCTGTCATTTTCTAAAGATATCCTTTGACTTGAAAAGAAGCATTGAGCTTTGAAAGTGGACATTTCTTCTGTGCAAATTTGCTCTGTTATAATTGCATGCTTGAATTAAAATACATCCAAATGTTAATAATGACCTTTAAATGGAGGTTACTCTATTTTCCCTGGATAGCAAGTCATTGACATTAAACTTGCCATTTACATTGTATTTGCTCACACCTGAGTTGATTTAACCATCCAGTAAGTCAAGTGCTTTTATTCAGTGTGTTTGATTGTGTTAGCTTGTGTGTGCCTCAGTCACCTATTGAGTTTCAATAGGTCATGTGCCTGCAGCAAAAAATACATTTTCTGAACATATTGTGCACAGCTATCAAAGTATTCCAGATTTACGGTTTCTCATTCTTAATTAAAGCTAGATTTTTATTTTATTTTCCATGTTGTATTATTACACTTTTTAAAAATGCTAATAATTGACTAAAGGCATCTTCAGGGAGAATGTGGTCAAAGTATTTCAATTGAGCTATGGCTGTTCATGACAATGGGATTATGCCACTCTTCTGTTGCTATGGAAACACTGAGGCACCAACTCTTCAACTGAGCTGCAAATACAAATGCTAAACATTGCCTGAAAATTGTAAAAACAATAATGTATAAATAATGTATGTGCTACAACCTTCAGATTCAGATTAGAGGGCATAGTTAGAGTATATTGTAAATATAGTGGTATGGGTTTACTGGATTGTTTTTTATTTTTTACTTTTTTAATTACATAGTAGTTACAAAGTAAAGACATGTGTACTTAAACATAACTACAGTGTTGTTATGCATAGTTACAATGTACTTAGCATGTAAATCTTTTTAGCATGATATATGTAAGTAAACAATTGTATCAGAAAATGGTTAGGGTTAGGGTTAGGTTTAGAGTTAGGGTTGAGGTTAGGATTAGGAGTATATCATGCAAAAAAAAGTACATTGTAGCTATGCATAATAACATTGTAATTATGTGTAAGTACATGTGTATTTACTAAGGAACTACTATGTAACTACACAGTAGTTAGGGACACAATGTAAAGTGTTATTATGGATTGTTCTGTTTTCTTCTGCCACCTGGTGTCAGGAATTACAAAGTGCTGCTGAATCAAAGTTTTTTTTTCTTCAGAAAACTCACAATTGCTTCCATGCCACACTGTCGTGTCAGGTGGTGTGTTGTAATCTGCGGCACGAGGGTAGGAACATGCTGCTGCAACTGTAAATCTGCCAGGTGAAATTCAAAGGAAAAAAACAGGTTCATTAAAAAATGTTAATGTGATTTCCTGTTCACAGCTCAACACTTTCTCTACAAAATGATCATTATTGTATTTGGTCATCACTGTATTTTATGAATAGCCATTGCAGTAACCCCCTGTATTAAATATGCTGTATCTACTGTGTAGATTACAACAACAAAAAAAATGTGGAAAAAGTTGTATTTTTAATATTCAAGCACAGGGGTAAATGACTATACAGAAAAATCAACTGGGTTTCTATACAGGCGTCCATGCACTAAAACTTTGTACAAAAATGTAAAATATTTCCCATTCATTAATAAAAAAAATCATCATTTGTACAAAAATGTACCACTACCCTTCGTAAATATTACCTAACATATACACCATGATCTTCACCTTCATCCTTTGGTAATTCAGTAATCCATGAATTTAAACAAAACATACTTCAAATTTGAATGTTCCTGTGGCAAAGTGGTAATGACGTGCAGGTGAGTGCAGTGCAGAATAATCACACAGACAACGTTGGTACAGGTGCAAGGGTGTTTATTTAATTTAATAAATGTCCAGAGCCTTAAGGCAAACCTGCAAATAATAATAGTGCTGGAAGTGATACAGCGGCGTGTATCACTTCTATTTGTAATCCACAGGTTTGACCCGTAACCCCAAAAGTCCCGTTCAGACACCCACACAAAACACAAACACAAAGACAGTGCGTGATTCAAGTGCTAATGGTGCAAACAAAAGACAGTTCCTGTAGTGAAAAAGGTGAGTGGTGAAGTCCGGGTTTTTCGCTGGCCTGCGGCTGCAGCTCCGGATCGTGCTCAGTAATCTTTAGTGAGAAACAACACACAAGACACACAGTGTTAAGACACAGACACGAAACACTCACGGTTGATTTCACAAATACGGGCTCCTTCTCGGTTATGTAATTTAACCATATGCAAAGGAACAGATCACTCAAGCCATGCCCCCTATTTATACCCTCACCCATGACCCCGAGGTTAACGAGCGCATCCGCTCCTCCAGTCCTCGGATGCCACGCCGCTTACCGTCTGGGACACTGAGCTCGGGTGCCATAGCTCCGCCCCCTTCCGAACTGACCGACTTCCATCTACCCTACGGAATAAATTGTCGTGCCATTTCATTAAGGGTACTCTGTTCCTCGTGCACCATGCCCTCACAGGTCGAGAGGGAGATCTAACACCAAGACTCATTCGATCTCTGTCACAGTTCCTTTATAGCTGAGAGTAATTAGAAATAAAATTATGAATTGCTCAGTGCCTGTCATGCAACATATTCACTATAAAATATGATTCAATCCTATTTACTTTGCACAGCCCCGTCGTCATGGGTCGTGTTACCTGGGGTGTGAAAAGGATAGTCTCTATACTTTTTGTTGCATCGCAGCACATACTCCCTTGTCGCATCACGTCCACTTTGGCAGTCTTAACTGTCTCTAAATGTAATTTAGGCACTGGAGTTTGGCACAGTCTCTTGGCACACTTGGCTTTAGAAGACATGTTAACATTATAAAAAGAACCAGCTGTTACACACGCACACACACACACACACACACACACACACACATACACGCACACAGACAAGAATAAAATATTTCAAAGGTTTTGTTCATGCAGAGACATTCCCATGGTTTTTTCTCACAGTGAGGGAATTGTCTGTATCAATAATACTATGCTATGTTAGCTGTTCCATGCCATGAATCACAAACAAACCAACACAATATTGGATCAGCAGGGCTGGAGTTTCTCATTTCCACACCTAACAAGCTTGTGCAGTGCTCATAATACAAGAGCAACAGAATAAAAAACGGAATCTAAGAGCTGCTTGCAAAAGAGATCTGATTTTCTCTGCCCCTCACAATACAAGATACAGAGCAGTGGAACCTCCATTTTATATGCAAAGCACAGTACCTTACCCATTGTGCCACCCAGTGACATAAACAAAGAAGACATGCTCAGAAATATAACCTGAGCTCCCTCATTATCTGCCTGTATCTTACTGAACCCCACAACTAATAGAACACATGCTCATTAGGAATCTGATTTTATTTATAGGGTAGCAGCACAAGTATGGCTTAAAGTGTGAAGGGTTTATTGTTATCTTGTCTTTAAGATTGACAAGGTTTTGTAAATTTTACCTTTTCCCAATTTTGCTTTCCTTCCTTTAGCTTTTTTAATTCTAGATGTTCTGTCTTAAATGTATGCGGTCAACTACTGTGCTAGTGCATTGCAATTAAGCTTTTTGATTGGTCGAAGTGATGAGGCTTCGAATATATCATGTGTTCATAATAATAATAATAATAATAATAATAATAATAATAATAATAACCATTCACTGGCCTTTTTCCTAGCATCTTTTCTGAGAAAGGGAAGATGCAATTGGGACACTCCTGAGCTGAGTAGCCAGGAAAGGGCAAGAAATAATGTTGTGTTTATTTTTGTACCCAATCACAAAGAAAAGAGACACATTATCCTGTTTTTTCTGGCTTCAGATTCCTGCATGGTGAGCACAGGCAGAACTGTAAAACCAAATTAAGCCTGTGATGCACTGACCACAAATGTGTTTGTATCTTGGGTGCAAATGTAATATTCAAAACAGTGATCTGTATCTAGTGAGGGAAATATCCTTCAGAAACTGTGCATATTCGTTTTTATAGATTTATTTTTATTGTTGAACAGGACCTGCTGTGTTTGGTGAGCTAGTGACTAGAAAAATATATAACTGTTCAAATTATTATTATTATTATTATTTTAAACACCTAACAGATTGAATTTACAATAGTTGTGGTACTCTACAATATGTTAATTAAAACCTGCACAGTGTGTTGAAATGTGTAAAATAAGTATGGAGGTTTTAGCTTCACCTCAGATATTTATAGAAGTGTTGTGCATGCATATTTTTGATAATTCAGCTACTGTAAGAGTGTGCACCTACTAGTCAGCTACAGTAATTGTGTTTATCAATGGATGTAGAGCTATTGGTCTGGATATATGGCAGTTGACAGATGATAAATGGATCAATAATAATTCCAGACATATGAACAGACTTTCAGTTTTTCAACCGTGGCATACTGGCAGATCACCCAGGAAAAAGGCAAATGCACATCTGGTAGCAGGGCCAGTTTTTCAAGAATCAGTAATCAGAACAGAAAGATATAATCTTCTTGGCTCCAAAGAAAATAGCATTATAGAAAGAAAATACATTTTTATTATAGCATTATAGAAAGAAAATACATTTTTATTATAGCTTACTTTACTATTTATTTGTCATTTTACATTACTTTTTAAAGCAATTGAGGTTTATTCCAAGTTACACATGGATTCAATGGTACTAATGCCAAGTAAAGTGTGTCTCTCTTCATAATCTAAAGTTAGAATCATATACAATAATGAAGACAGTTTTTAACATATTCTTTTACCTATTTTAGTCTATATTTTATTTGTGACTAGTCACTTTATTCCTCTGGTTCCTAGTGCATTAAATAATATTTTGTATTGAAAATGCTTGTATAAATTTAGTAAGATACAAAAAAAAATGGTCAGGTTTTAATTATTCAACTGAGAAACACTCTAAGAGGCTTACAAAACTGTCCACAATATAAACAGAAACAGTCTTTCCTTACCTCCCTTCTGTCAAGCTTCTCATTGTATTTTCCCTTAAGTCTTGTTAGTGATCAAAACTGTAGAGGGCTACTGATGCATTATATTCAGGGGTGGAATGTCAGTGTACCTTGTGGTGTCATTAGATATTTAAGAACATCCCTTTGAAGTGTGTGGCATCGATTAATCGACGTTATGAAAGGGTAAAAAAAAGAAAATGTAATACGTGTGGAACTGTGGGCTACTGTGTAACATTGCTAGTAATGCTTTAAGAACTATTATGCATATTAAATTGATTACATCAGTTTATCATATAGTAATTAAATAATATATTAAATACATGTTTACATTATTCATGTTGATTTGTACCAGTTGGGGATCAAGGCAAAATCCCCCCCAAAAAAAGAGTTGTTTAAATCCATAACAAGTCAGAGTAACAACCAATCAAGAGAAAATAATAATAATTTTAAAAGAGTTATCACTCTCTACAGCAGTTTAGTAACAAGAGTGTTGTCCATGGCTTATATTTTAATTGTGTTAAGGAACATGATAGTGTCCACATTTTGTTTTAATTTAAGTGATGACAGGCACTTGCTTACAATCTATCAAGCAAAACTTTCCTTTGCTTAAACCCTTTACACAAAAACGACTCACAGGCTTGACTATTGATAGTTGTCAAACGATACGATGCGTCAATAAATCGATGCATCGCCTAAGCCTTAAATAGAACCCTTCCAAGCCAATGGGCTCTACAAATTGCCTGCAAATGTTAGCTTTGTTTTTTAATTTAATGCAATGTTGTAAATGGGCACAGGGAAATCCACCTTGTATTTTAAAATGAAATAGCAGGTTTTATGAAGATCATACTTTTTAGGGTCACTTGTTTGCTGTGGTATATGTATTGCAACATAACCTTTTAATATGCTTGAACAATTAGGATAAAAATGCAACTCATGAATTATAGGAACGTTCTCAAGGGTTGCACAGTCTGTGCTTCCTTCTCTCTGGCATGTATGAAACATTCAGCAGGGTAAATGTCAGTTGTTGCTGTGCTGAGCCAACAATTGTGCTGGACTAATTGGAGGGAAATCACATACCATTATATTTACTATACTGTCTTATTAAAACGACCCTCATTAAAATCTGAAATACATGTTTCCTGTACCTAATAATCTTGTGCCTTGGTATTGTAGGAATAAATACATTTCACAATCTAATGGTTATAGCTTGCTAATATGTTGAAAGGGCAGAGAAGGAGGCCAATGAACCTCACAATTTCACAATTACTTTTAATTTCCTTTTTATATCCACTTTAATGTGGATGTAATATAAACTGTACTCCGTATGGTTTCATGTATTGTTATTTGAATATTTTTTCTTGTTCTTAAACATGGACTTTTCAGCAATTCATTTTAGCTGAGCACATGGAAAGGTTGAGCACCGTACTGTACCATATCAGCTGCAATCTCATCTTCTTGAGACTTCTATGGTATAGATCTATGGAACCTTGTTTAACCATCTGCAAGCACAATTGTTTGTGATAAAATGTCCCTCTGATAGCCTAATCCCCCTGTTGACATTGAGTTATATTTATTGCAACATGGATAATGTGGTTCAAACTTGCATCATAATAACATCATAGGTGTCTACATGTCCAGAGTATGTGTTTTACAATAAGGTGTATCAGGCCCTTTTAAAGATAAAGGTTACTTAGACTCTAACTTGACCCATTAAAAATATTTGATAATTATGTATTGAAGCATCTGAGCTGTTGACTTACTCAGTACGTTTATAAGTGTTCGGTGGCTACCTTTCATCATGCTGAGAGTGTTTTCCTTGCACACGCTTTATTGTGTCAGAACCACGACCAAAACATGAATAGAGGTAAACCACAAACACTTAACCTTATTATACGTCATTACATCTAAATCTGTTTATATAGAACGTATTATACTTTAAACATTTGGAATGATTTGGCATTGACATTCTGAGTACAAGACCTACTCTCGGCAAAGTTATAAATGTAGTTGCTACTAATGCATTCTAAAGAGGACATGGCTTATAATTTAAAATGAAGGAACTGTAAATAGCTTAATGTATGCCAAAATAATACTGCTTTTTTAAGTCAGTTGTATTTTAGCTTACATTAAAAGTGGCTCCATAAATACTTGCAATATCTTTCATTAATGTTTCATTAACCTGTGGTGGTCCACAGAATTGGACTGTTCACAGAAGGTTGTATTTAAACTATCTGCAGCTTCAGAATTACTTTACCTTTTGTATAAAGTACAGTACATTTTATTGGTACAGTATTGTACCATACTTAGTAGACTTAGGAGTCAATTTGATCAAACTGTACCCCATCAGAATGTTGGATTTTATTGGAACAATTAATTGCACATGGGAATCACCCTAGATTGCATATATAGGCTAGTCTAGTTTATCTTAGTATTCACATGATCAAAGGTAAGGAAGGTATGGATAAATCGGCCCAGTTCCCTCTGGCTTTCTCCTAAAAAGAGCAGTAATGAATAAGGAATTCCAATTTAATTATTCATGATTTGTCTTTAGTACAATTAATTGTACAAATTTCACCTACAAGTGAAACGTAATAGAAATATATTTTGAAAGCTTTTAGTTGTTGTGATCCCCATGCTTAATCAGACCATAAAAGGATGAAAATGATCTGAATAGCGAATGTTTAATGAATGATGCCCTTGGGGTCCAGTGCACACTAAGCTGGGAAATGAAGGATTTGGACGGGTGTCACATATAGAGGAGTTTAATACCCCTTAGTTCTGCAGCAGTCTCTGGTCAGCCTATTAGAAAATATTTAAGAAGATCCCAAGCATTCTGACAGCCTTCCGTCATATTTAGAATGGCTACAAGCATCTTCTGATTTGCTCATCACTTGCCTCATCCTTTGTTATGTCTATCGTCTCTGTGGCCTGTCCTCAGGGAACTTAAACAAATGCTATTCCTACAAATCTGAGCCAAACCGCATTTCCTAAGAAGTGTTAGACGTTTATTCAATTAAGAAAGCTCAATCCTAGAAACTGTTAAATCTTGTTAATAAACAACTGATAATAGTGTTATCAGTACTCAGTACTAATTTAGTACTACCTACGAGCAAATTATTGTTGATGAGTTATAAGTGAACTGACCACAGCAGGTCAAATGGATCCCTGTGGCAGAGCAAGACCTCTGCCTGTAAATAGTGTGTTTTTGTGTGTTTTGGTAGTGGTTGAGAATGTGGCTGCTCCCAAATAGAATAATTGGTGATAATTGGGAGCAGCCACATCCTATAAAAGGAGAGCCCAAAGCTCCATTCAAAGAGAGAGACTACCAGGGAGCAAAGAGGAGATACAGTGTTTGGGTTTATTTGTAAAATGTTGGGTTTTTGTGACCGGTAAACAGCTCAGCTGTCTGGTATTGTTCAGAGCTGAAATGTTTAGGTAGCACTCCTGGAAGGCATTAGGATTTTGTTTTGTTTATTTAGTTTTGTTTAAAATAAAGATACAGGCCTGCCCTGTTTAAAAACCTACCTGTTCTCTTGAAGTGCTGGTCTTCTACACAGAAAGACAAGTGAAGATGGTCCTGCATGTGGCAAGCTCAACTCAGTTTGTAACAATCCCCCTTATTAAAGTTTTATTGCAAACTGTATGTGTTGCCATGCAATAGTTCATTGCTTAATTTTCTTATATAATGGATTACTTCTGTTTTAAGACAACTAGATACCTCATGACAGATTTCCTTTCATTTTATCAGAGTCACAAGCTGGCAGGAGCTTGTCAAAATATTTTCTGGTCTAAGAAAAGGTGTGATTTCCATGAAATAGAAATGATACCTCCTCTTTACTCAACTTAATTTATGACTCCAAATTTCCAAGCTGTAAATAAACTGAAAGCTTCCATTTCTGTGTGTTTCCCAGTACAAATCAACTTGCCTGTCCCCTGACACCATGAGATTAGCTGGAATGTTTTCATTACCGGTACAAGAGTGTCTCTTTGTCAGGTGCCAGTGGAATAAAACATAACCATTTACACTACTTGGCAAGTTTGTTCATGCTTTTAGTATTGGTTTGGAAATTATATTAGTATTGAATGCAATTGCCATGCGATATTCCCAACTATATCAGTTAAAACTCCAGTCCCATATGTAGACTGTCCTGATACTTTTTGCATGTTTAAAATGTAGAAGAAAATGGGCAAAAGCAGACACTTTCTCTAATATTTGTCACAATAGTTTAGCCTGAATGCTCAAAATTGAACCACGTCACAGCATGCACAGTTAATGAAAGGTTTTTGTAAGGACTGTGCTGATTTGAACTGAAACCTAATAGAAAGAGATGTTGATGAATGGGGATGGGGTGAAAGGCTTTGTAATGGTTTTGTGCAAACCATCCTACCATGAAAAGACCATTAAATGTAGACGAATGTACGCCACAGAGCAAAGTGCAACGGGCTGTACAGCTCTATCCCAACCTTCCCCAGATATGTATTTTGAAGATTAAGTAACTCTGCACTGAATAACCTGCGATAATGACTCACACACTCCTAATTCCTCCCTCTCCTCCTACATGTACAGTAAATAATTAAAAAACACCAACTTTGGCATAGTTTCCTTGATTCAAAGCTCAGTGTATAAACTGAGCAGAGCACTGTATCATAGAGAGTAGGGACAGAGAAAAGAAATCAAGGGTCAATTCATGGAATATTAAGGACCATTGCCATTGACAAGTGTGTAAACACATACCCCCACCCCTCTTAAGGTCTTAACTACTAACCAATAGCAAGGTGAACCAAAAGGTAATTTTCTGAGAAATAACTTTTTTCAGTAGAAAAACAACAGCACCATCTAAGCTTCATGAAGGATATTTTAACTTTTCATAGTTGTAAAAAACTTAAATGACATTATAATGCATATATTTTACAAAAGCCATGAGCACCATTTTTTCTGAAAGGAGAAAAGAAATGTCGGAAATGTTTTTGTCCTAGCACACTTTCAATGTGATGAGTTCCGCTTCCTTTTGACCCAGTTCACAATAGTATACAGATATTGTAATAGTAGTCCTTATCAGTTTCTTTTTTGAGAAAAGAAAAGAAAACTGACAATGGGCCTGCAAACCTTCACTCAATGTTACAAAGCTCTGTGACAGGCATAAAAACCTAAAAAACATGCTAATGCCAATTTTGAGAAAAACTTTGAGAACCTTGCTCAACATCTGTTTGCTACTACTTTGCTAAGTAGCCTATAAAGGGTGTTATACATAATGCAAAAGTAGAATTGGATTATATAAAAAAATTACATGAAAATACATGTGCTTGTGATTTGCTAACACCAAGATATTGTATATTCATCACCCTTTCAAATGGGAATACATTTATTCAGTGTTCTTAGTTTGATGCCTTAGTGGAGTATTAAATAGAGCCTCACAGTCTTTTCAGGTTATTTAAGTCAAACAACTCATATCATTGCTTAACACTCCATTAAGCAAACCAATGTCTTACACTGACCTGTATGATAATCAGTCCTTTCAATTTTATTTTAAGCTACATTCTCTTGCAGTACATGTTCCTGGAAATACCCAGCAGTAATTCCATTAGTTATAAAAATTAAACTGGAAGCTACAAAGGACATTGTGGATACATGGAAGATCAAATACCACTATTAGAACAAGGACAATTGGTTGTGATAGGTAATAATTAGTCAAATATAAGTATTAATGCCCCAGAAGGTTGAAGTTGAATCCTATTTTATTTACCTTAAATCCCCCTTTAGATGTGGTTAATGCTGATACAATCCAGTACATCATTATGTTTGGTTACACATTTGGTCTTAACACTATAATTAAAATGTAATGCCAACACATGTAGCAAGTTAAGCACTTGTTTTTCAGTAGACAGTAAAGTGGCAAATTAAATTTGGAATTCATTTTCAGATCACAATATTTTTTTTAGATTATCATAATGAAATTATATGTAACACATCTGTATTTAGTGTGGTGTTTCTCAGGAGATTTCCATTACACAAGAGTAGATGTTAAAATTGTGTATGGAAGGTCAGGTCTTCAGGATGTGCACATGGGCTTCAGTGCCTTCTCCCCATGATAGGTAAGCTTTTTAGAATGATGAAACCTTGTTCACTAGCATTCATTATATGTAGAAATTATACCAAGCGTAGCTCCAAACAATTATCCAAGAATACTTAAACCTGCTCAGGGGACACTGCTTTGCACTTGCACTGCCTGTTTTATTCAGGATTATGCATACATTAACATGGAAAATGAGACCGAAGGGTATAGATGGTGCTTTTATATTGTGCAGCACTGTGCTTTTGACACTTTATAAAAATGCATTGCCTCAAGGTGTTTCGATTAGTGGTCAGCAGATCTTATAGGTACAGTGCAAATAATACAGCCAGGGGAAGGCAATGTAACAGTCCCCCAAGATCAACAAGCATATAGATTCTTGATGACAGATACCTTGAAACACTGGAGGTTTAATCTCACAGCTTCAAAGAGAGCTTTAGCAGGAATTTATATCATATCCCAAGCAGTGGAACAGACAAAATCTCAAGGTCTTTTGACTGTCTGTTCTACTCTCCCTCATTGTAACTTTGACTCAATGCTTTCATTTACAGTTTTTGAACACATCCACCCAGTTGAGCATTTGGAATAGTATGTGTCTTTGAGCTGTATGGTACCAAAAACATCCCATGATATTGCTAGATGATGCTAAAATACAGCAGTGAGATGGAATTTTCATGAGTCAGTGGAAAACAGGCCCACTTCCCTATGGACGCATGGAATGAGCTGTCATGGATGTATACTGTAGATCATAATGTTAAATTTAGTTTGGTTTTTAACTGTGAACCGCCTACTTATTGAGAACATTGTAAATCACGCAATCAGTTATTTAATTTAATATTTGTGACAATTGCTGTCATTTGAGTGGTGATTCAGTAAGTTAATTTAGTCATCTTTAATTGAGAATGTCAAGCTAAACATACATGAGCTACCTTCACAGTTTCACAGCATGTATTGAAATTCTTTCTCATAATCTCATATCCCAACATTTTTTTCAGATTACTCATGAGTAAGGCTGGGATTAAGTCAGGGTTAACGCTATATGTATTTCATGGTTTAAATCTACAGCAACAAAGCTGTCCTCATTGTTGGATAAAACTAAAAATTGTGTAAGCAGATAACAGGGATTTAACCTTAGAGACCCACACACCTATTTGAATACAGTCTATCTGCATCTTTTTTTCTGAAAGATGGCCATTGTGCCTCAGACTCCTCCAGCTCTCAGAGAGTAAACATTGCTCCGTCTTACAGTAAAAGCTGCGCCATATTCTTGCTGACGAGGCTTTGCAGAATAGTCTGTTCTAGATGAGCAATCTGTTCTCTCTGAGCTGCGAAGTAAATACGTTTGAAAAATTAATCTTGTCAGTTGGCCCAGTTTTTTCCGTCTTATTTTTCACAGAGCAGTGCTGAGAAAGCTAAGGACTGTCAATTACAGTGGTAATCGTGCTGGCCCACAAAACAATCAACGTGTCTCAAAATCTGTTGCCACTATGAAGAAAATATATATATATATATATATATATATATATATATATATATATATATATTCCACATTTTATTGTGTTACAACATGGAATCAAAATGGATTTAATTAGGAGTTTTTGCTACTGATCAACACAAAAAAGTCCATAATGTATGTCAAAGTGAAAAATAAAATCTACAAATTGTTCTAAATTAATTACAAATATAAAACAGAAAATAATAGTTTATACAGTGTTAAGATTTCAGTACATGTTATATTATATAGTCCATAAATTGTGAATTGCAATGCATGAAAATAAAATCTAGCAACAAACCACTGTGTTTTTGATTTATGTTGTGCTTATCTTATAACATGATGAAACAGGACAGCAATGCATCTTTGCAAGTGTTCAAGGGTACAGAGGCAATGCATCCTGCTGGCTCTCTTCAGGGAGCCATGTGTAATATGTTAAGCAGTTAGAAACAATGAAACATAAAGCCTTGTAGGTCATACAGTACAGTTTGTTTAAATTTCTGTTCTTATTGCAGACCTGCTAACCTGTACGCATTTTGCGTATCCGCTATGCATTTCGAGTTGGTAATATGCGGGTACGGTTTCATCAGAGATGATACGCAATAATGTGATATAGTAGAAGTAGAAGGGGCCAAACACAAGCAGTTGGCAAGCGCTGTAGCATCTGTCCCTAAGGTTAATACAATGTTCCTGCCAGCAGATGACCTTAGGACCATCCGGGCAGAGACACTGTTCACATCTTTCCTAGTGGAGCACAACCTGCCACTAGCTGTAGCAGACCACGCTGGACCCTTGTTCAAAAAGATGTTCCTCGACAGCAACATCAGCAATATTGTGAAGACATTGTCTTCTCATGATGAAAAACCCCCTTTAGTATTGCTACAGATGGCAGTACTGATTTTGATGACATCAAGATGTATCCCGTTCTAGTGAGATTCTTTGATGCCAGTGTCAACAGAATTGTTGTTTTACTGCTGAAGATAGTGGAAAGTAGAGAGTCCACTGGCCAAGCGATCTTCAGTGTGGTGGATGATGAGCTGAGGAGGAGGAGGATACCCTGGGCTATCTGTGTCAGCTTTGCAGCTGGCAATGCTGCTGTGATGCAAGGCCTGGGAAAGGGAGTGGCAAGCCAGAACAAGTTGTTGCCATAATGAAAAATGTGGGAAGATGTTTGAAGCCCTCAGACCACTTGGAGTGGGTCATGAAACGACATGCTTCATCAAAAGCCAGATGAGCCGACACATGAGGCAGGTTTACAAGGATGCGAGGCAGGTCTTCCCATCAGCTGCTGACTACATGATCCGGAAATTTCCTTTTGGAGATGAGGCGCAGCTGTGGCAGACATCCACAAAAGGCAGTCAGTCAGCTCCCGCTCTCTCATGTTCTTCATCAATCACTTTGCCTGCCTTCTGCCTGAGGGGGTCACAGTAGACCAACTGGAGGATGAGTTCTGCCTGTATCAGATAAATGATTTTAAAGACTGCATCCTGACCAAGCGCATTGACGAAGCCGGGAGAGAGATTGCCTTGATCAAGGTTGCTGACAAGCAAGTCTTTGCAAGTCTTTCATCAGTAATGCTAGGCATTTTGGTCATCTTCCACAATGCTGACTGCTTGGTGACCAAAAACAAAACCCAACACAGAGCCAGCCTGAGCACAGACATGCTAAGTTCACTGGTAACGCACAAAGTCATGATAGCAGCGAAGCAGCAAGTGTGTCACACACAAACTTTTACTGACACCTTGCTCAAGAAATCCAAGTCAGCCACCTGTAAAGCTAAAACATTCAAAAGGCAGATCTGAAAGTGCAGTTTGACCTGTTTGGATTCCTCTCTGTTTTAAATAATTCACTTTGTGGGAAGCTATTACATTTGGTGCTGACTTGAAACTCAGTGTATTTGAAAGTTTAGGTTTTTTTTTCCTTTTTTGAAAGTGCTTTGTTGGGGAGAAGATTGAACTGTATTCTCACTTTGTGAGAAGCTTATACATTTTTTACATTTTGACAGTAAATAAAACACAAACATACTTCAAACATGGTTATTTCTCTGTACTAGAAATACTTTTCAGTTGTTAGAAATGAAAAAGGTTTTATCTATACTGAGGTAAACATGAAATAATCAATAATCATCTCATTATTTTTTTTACTGAAATATTCATACTCAAAACTCGCCAGAGTGCAGCATTTAGCTGTTTAAACCCAAAAAATTTGCCCGGGGGGGCATGTCCCTGATCCCCCCTAGTATGATGTCTGCGTCAGGGGTGGTACTCAAATTATTTTTCAAGGTTGGCAGGTCTGTTATTGTAACAGGTGGGGATAACAAGATACAGGTGATGGCAATAATGAACAGCAATCAAGGCTTAATTATCTTGTATATAAAATGCACCTGGGAAAGCAGGAAAAGAGTTTAATCCTTTTGCTGGGTCCTAGGTTGTAGAGTTTGTCAAGTTTTCCCCACGTGTTACAAGGTAAGCTAGTTGCACCGTCTTAATCTTCTTTCTAGTGATTTGGTACTATTTTAATTGTTTTAAAATATATATTTTATTAGGTATTTTTATAGGGAGTGTTCCAGTGTATTTTGTGTACAGGCCGGCCATTTCTCTGAACTCCCCCAGGTCATTGTTTTGAATGTTCTCCTCATACAGAGTCTATAACCAAGTGGCTGATTTTTGTAATTGTTTTTAGAGCACTGGTTGTGTTGACTTTGTGTTTTTATCATTGTAAGACATCTGCCAGCCACGGCTTTCTTGTCTACTGCTTTTATCTGGGTTTTTTGAGATTTGTAATTTTTTTTTCAATTCACAGTAGAGGTTCTCTTCCTCTTTTAAACTGTAGATGGCGTAGACAAGGTTATATCTATATATTTTCATGAAACTGACTGCTACATTATAAAAAAATCTACTTTAAGATCCCTGTATGAATCCCCCTTTATTCCTGTGTTTTTATTAATTTAGTGTGCCCAATTATTTTACCCCGGATTTTAGGAATGCCCAGTCATTGGTCCACTCACCACAGCAATTCCCCACACAGCTCAAGAAAGCTGAAGGTTCAGTGGGTGTCCTCTGATCCCACTACCAAGCCAGCTTCCTCTTTTACACACAGGAACTTGAACAGATGTCAGCGAGCTACTGGCCTCTGGAGGTCAATGGAGTGTCAGGTTTTTTTTAGGTTTTAAAGTTTACAAGTGAGAGGAGGTCATTCGGCCCATCTTGCTCGTTTGGTTGATAGTAGCTTATTGATCCCAGAATCTCATCAAGCAGCATCCCAGGGTGTCAGCTATGCAAAAGAAACATTTGATCTTTGACCTGTGGCCTAATAAAGCTGCCACATTGTAGTCCGATTTATTTTATTTCCAAATGATAAAGACCAAATGCTTTAGAATATTGGCTTCATATTTGGTACACAAAATGATATAATTCTCAGAATCAAGTTTGGTTATGGGTATCCAATGAAGAGTTACCTTTTGTCGAGTCCACTTGATATATTCAGAAAGTCCTTTTTGAGATTGCAATCTCTTTTAGAAGAGAGACCTGGCCACCATAGCAGCAGAACAAGACAAACAAAACAACAAAAAAACAGTATAGTATCATAGATAGTTAAAACAAGAGCATGCATTAGTTCGGTATCCATCAGTTACACACTGAAATGTGTTTAAAGAAAACAAATTGCACATGTGTTTTGGATATTATTCCAGTGCCGGAATTTTTGTCATGGATGGGACAGGCACCAACTTAGACCAAAAGCTACGAAAATATTTAGTATTTTGTGAATATCAGTGTTTTGTAAACCATGTTTGTTTTAAATGTTTTGTATGCTTAGCAATGTAATTAAATTGATGTGCAGTATATTGTAATAAAATAAAAAGATCCAGATTTAAGTACCGTAAAAATAACACCCTTTGGTATAATTTTATTTTTTCCTTTTTCTTTTTTTTTTTTTAACAAACTTGAAAACAATCTCCTTGGTTTTTACATCAGTATTCAGTACTGCATTCATTCACTTCACATTCAATAATTAGAAGGCAATTGAAAAACTAGAAAATATGCAAAAAAAGAAACATAGGAAAATTATTGGGTACTTTTTGAAAAATTATGAAACGCAATAGACATGGTTTGCCAGCCAGATTTGACATTCTGACAAGTAGATCTACCTTAGTGCATTGTAGAAAACCATTCAACCATATCCAATGAATTTAAATCACAGATGCTGGAAGTAATCTGTGAGGCTTGCTTAAACAGCATGTGGGTTTTTGAGATGCAAATACATAAAACCAAGCAAGGCTTTTTAAGGTAAAATTGAGAGAAACAGGTATTTCGAATTTCTCAAGAAGAAAACGCTGAATGAGTTCCGAGGAAGAAGGGTAGAATCAGAATGTCCAGCTCCTTTTCGTTCTCATGAAATCATGTCTTGGTTAGCCCGTTATCCTGGACACCCCTGCACTTGAACTTCATTTCATGACTTTAGCAGAACCCTGTTGTATTGTGTTTCCTCCCCAAAATGTACAATTGATAAAATAGATTAACTTCTAGTTTCACTTTTATCTAATTTTTTTTTAATTGGATATCTATATTTAGTCAACATTTGTTTCTTTTAACAGGGGGATTTCAATATATTGTTGCACTTGAGTGGGGCAGCAGTGTGGAGTAGTGGTTAGGGTTCTGGACTCTTGACCGGAGGGTCAAGAGTCCAGGTGGGGGACACTGCTGCTGTACTCTTGAGCAAGGTACTTTACCTAGATTGCTCCAGTAAAAACCCAACGGTATAAATGGGTAATTGTATATATAAAAAATAAATAAATAAATAATGTGAAATAATGTGATATCTTTTAACAATTGTAAGTCGCCCTGGATAAGGGTGTCTGCTAAGAAATAAATAATAATAATAATAATAATAATAATAATGATCCTGGAATCTAAGAATCATCATATTGTCTCAGTGCAACCGATACACTCTAACCAGGGCCCCCCCATGACATTAGGCATCCTGACTGATGACCCCCCCCCCCCCCCCAAATGTTTTATTTTGATACCTTTAGTGAGAGAGGTTGTTCATTTGTACTGGTAGAAGTACAACAGCTTTCATTCTGTTCAGTGTCATTTCTCTGACGTTTAAGAAACCGCTCTATAATAACTGCAATCAGTTGTACTCAGTCTGACTGCAAATGCAACATAATGCTGCCTGTAATGGTAATGGCAAGCGGTATGGTTTATTTTATGCATGTAGGGGAAGAAAATATATGAAGAACTTTTACTATATAAAAAAAAAAAACATTGGCAGAAATCCTGCATTAATTAATGTATTTCTTTATTTAAATTTAAAAAATGATATCATTATAAAATGCATTAATATTATTACCTATTTTGTTCACCCCCTTTTTGTTGTATGATGGTACATACCTTTAATGCAGGTACAAGCTGATGTCATTGTTGCATTTGAAATAACTCCCAGGCAGCTAACAGCAGCATTCTTGTGAATCATTTGAACCCCTGGTCTGCGAAGCATTGCTCTGCCCGGATCATTTTGGAGAGAACAAGTGTGTATGTGCTGCAGCCCCTCTGAAACCATCTCCTGCTCCAGTCTGGGAACTCCTGATCTAAACAATACATACAAAATATAGTTCAGGTTTTAAGTATTATATTAAAGTATATAACCAAAAGTATCAGGGTTATTTAAGAACCATTACAACGCCATGCTAGATGAACTGGGTATTAAAAAGGTAATCCTTGACCAGCCTCTTCTCAATCCCAACATTTCCTATGTTCTAAATGGAAAAGATAAAAATAAACAGCTCAGCAGATCAAAAGATATTAACAATGTTGTCTTCCATCTTTTCCCTTATCTGGTCGCGTCCCTCCATTCTGCCAACCAAGTTCTTGCCTGGGGCTTCTGTCACCAATGCAGTTTACTCAGGCATTGAAACAAGATCAGTTTAATGTCACATGTGTTCCTTTATTAGCCAGTTATAGTTGAGATGTTTCCTTTGGCAGAGTTTATTGGAGTGGCAAATATATGCGCACATGTGTTTGTATTTTATTCTCAGAATTCATTTAGCCAGTGCAGACTGGATCAATGTTATTGTTTAATGTTTATCCAATTTATTTATTTAAGTGAACAACAAAAATGACTGCGTTTTTGGTTGTGATAATTTTAAGCCAGCGTTTTAAACAATACAGTTAAAGACAGAAACCATTTCACAAACATATAGAGGGTCCTCATAATCGCACCATTATGCATGGAAAACAAATTAATTTGTGACATCCCCAAATGCTATCCAAGAAGTCTATCCGCTAGGTTAGAAGTCTATAATACAAATTCAAGGCAGCTATCACGTTCACCATGTAGAGTGTGAGAGACAGGCGGACACAATCAGTGCATACAGGTTCACATTTTGAATGAGGACACTGAACAAGAAACTTAGACCTTTTGAGATATGTTTATGTACAGTAATTGGTGAATGCCCTGCACTTTTTAAAATATGTTTGTGTATAACAACTGTTGTATTTTGGAGTTTTAAATGGTTTTCCATCATGG
This sequence comes from Acipenser ruthenus, assembly GCF_902713425.1. Classification (NCBI taxonomy): domain Eukaryota; kingdom Metazoa; phylum Chordata; class Actinopteri; order Acipenseriformes; family Acipenseridae; genus Acipenser; species Acipenser ruthenus. The sequence continues at coordinate 25,696,813 of NC_081206.1, forward strand.
GTCAGTTGCAACAATCCAGATCAATTCTAGTCTTAATATGATAACTGTAGTTCCCAGGTACATGTGTGGTCGTATATAAATTACATCTTTAATATACTATTATGTTCAAGTTTGGTGGCGTTTTTAGCAAGAATATAGTAACTCTATATTATATACTCTTGAGAATCGAGAACAGGGCCAAACATTCAGGGTGGTCATGAAGGACAGCAGGGTGAATCATTCTTGCTGTTCAGCTTAAAGGAAGACATTAATCAAAACCGTCAGTGGACTACGAAGAAAAAAGATTGATGCGCTGATAAACCAGGTTATCACTGACTATATATGAACTAGGTTATTTTTCTGCCTTTTCTCCAAAGGCCAGGAAAAACAAACCACACTGTACTGTAGACAGGACAAGTATAAACCAGGTAAACCAACATAAGATAAATCCTGCTGTGTCCATAACCCTTGACCTCTACTTGTCAGATTCTTGGAATAAGTTTGGATTTCAAAGGGTCACTAAACATGTGGTGCTTAGTACTACAAATGTAAACTGTAGGTCTATTTTTTTGCCTTACAGTTAACAATAAATAAACAGCACTTTCAGGGGGTCCCACTTTAGTTTAAGAATCCATTTATAACATGTTGTATGACCTGAAATAACTTTTTTTTTTTTTAACAAAATGTTTAATTACATACTGTTGCTGGAAAGATTTATTTTGTGTGAAATTCTAATATTTGTTTGAATTACTCAGTTGAATGTTGCGCAGTTGAATGCAATGTTATACCCTGTTTATAATAAATTACCATATATTTGTGTTTTTATGTAACATTCTTTAAAATACATGTATACATTAGTGATATGTTCTTGAAATTTTACTATTACATCATCTGAAACTTTCTCCCACAACACTTAAGGCTTCAGACACTCCATTGCAATCAGTGAGACGGAACACTTGGTGAGGGGGGAGCTCCACAAATTTAATTGGCATTATTTCAGAAGTATTAGATTTGCAGATGTTTTTCTGTTTGTTTTTTCAAGGGCTTTTTTATGGCTGTTTTGTTTCTAATATTCCATTATAAACTATATCTTTAAGTATTTTTTTAGTTTAAGTAGCATAGATTATATAGCTGTTATATTTCGTTTGGATAGCATGGAAAACCCTATTAGAACACAGTAGGAAGAGAAGCTTACGAAGCACAAAATGCAAATTAAGGAGCATCCTGGAGATAACTTGACACAGTTTGATCTGTTATTCATAATTTATAGTTATTAGATTATCGGAGTTATATAGTAACCATTCCGATTCTGTTCCATGTGGTGGGTATCTTAAACTTCAGACCTCGCTGAGCTGACATTTGTATCTTACAACTCCTGGATCATGAATCCACTAGGGGGTTTCTCCAACCACTCAAGCTGTCTGAAGAATATCTCCATAATGTCCCTTTGGAACTTGGATCAGCAATTTGTTTTTATCCATAAAACATATCAGTGTGTGTCAAGGGAAGCTTGTATGCATCAGAAGTCTTCTGCTAGGGTTGTATTCTTGTATGCATCAGAAGTCTTCTGCTAGGGTTCTATTCATCTCACATGTTAACTTTTTAAATTATGTTGGATCCAGATACAGTACCAGCAATAATTTCTCTTGAAATTCAAAAATGATAATGTTTTAGACATATTTTAAATGAGCTCCTTACCATTCAGATACATGGTACAAAAGGTGAAATGAAACCCTTATCTGCAACAATATAAAAAAAATATTTTAGCTCAGGTGTATAAAAGTACCCATTCTATACCTCAATTTAGACTTCTCCGACTCTAGGATTTCCAAATTCAGTATACTATTATCAATGACCAAAAATAAAAACATTTTCACTATGTAACCCTAACCATTACATTACACACATATTGACCACACTCCATCTATACCTATAAATGCATTATCAAATGTTTTGATGGTTATTAACAAGGAATGACAGTTTATTGAAATATTGCTTTGTACAGTAAAACCTACTGCAAGTGATAAAGTAACAAGGAAGCATGATTTAGTAGAAAACTGAACATGATTGTAAGGCATTGCAGCTATAAATCAGCTTGTCTCTTAAGAGGAACTGTGAAAGTCCCGAAGCAACAGCTTTCTAATTAGCTGCCGCATTAGTTTTTTGAAATAATTAAAACTTTAATATGATAACTTAATTTTTCTTAATTTAAACCATAGTTACTGCATTAACTCTCTTGATGTTTCTACTGAAATGCTTTCTGAGAATGAAGGACTCTCAAGGTTAGGTTTTGCTTTGGGAAGGATAACTCCAATCATTTTTTTTCTTTCCTTCTACCAAGAACTTATGCTTCATATTTAATTTTCTTTGAGATCTAAACTACCTTCCTGACAGGATCGTTGGTAAATTGTCTAGCTGTCCTGTTAACAGACTCCCGTCCAACAGGGACTTGACAAGATGAGTTTGTATGCAGAGAAAAAAGACTATACAGCAAACTGTGATTTATAAACCAGATTCTTCCATAACTTTTAATACTCAATCACAATATAAATATTACTATTAAACATTTAGACAGTGTATTTTCTTTTTGGTAGTATGGTACCACTCTCATCATCATTCTGTATTTCACTACAGCCTGCCTGCGTTTAACTAGCATGCCAGGGTCATGCTGCTGCACAGTGCATGTCAATTGGGTGGCATTTAGTCTGAACTCATTTTAAAAGACTGGCAGCAGTGCCAATATTGTAGAGGTGATGCTATAGCCATTAAAAGCCAGATGGTGCTGGGGTTCTCAGACAACATTTGAAATTAAGATACTGTATGATATCTGCAGTTGACAGTGTGTAGCATGCTGTATTAAAATGTCCGAACACTTTATATCCACATGCCATATCCTTCATGAATACTTTGCAAATGGACATAAGATACTTGATGTATTCATGATATGTCATATAAGAAATATTTAAGAGCATGTTATGTTTGTTTTCAATTTTAAAATGATTATATATCTAGTGACACAGTGTTTTGACAGTTCAATACAGTCTTTGAAATCTGTTGTGAATTTTACATGTGTGAACTGTTTCTGTTTCTGTTAAATCTTTGGGGTCTAACTGGCCTATGACACAGATTAACCAAAAATACATATCTGGGCACCATTTCAACAACATTTTACATAATATGTTAATCAAACTACTACTGCAACAATAAACAGTCCAACCTTTTAAATATTATTTATTTCTTAGCAGACGCCCTTATCCAGGGCGACTTACAATTGTTACAAGATATCACATTATATATTATTTCACATTATACAGATATCACATTATCTTACATACAATTACCCATTTATACAGTTGAGTTTTTACTGGAGCAATCTAGGTAAAGTACCTTGCTCAAGGGTACAGCAGTGTCCCCCACTGGGGGATTGAACCCACAAACGTCCGGTCAAGAGTCCAGAGCTCTAACCACTACGCCACACTGCTGCCCTATTAGCTATCCAGTCACCCATCTGAAGTTTCCCAACTGCTCCATCTCCTTTGCTCTCACCCCAGGATTGTAATCATGACTGTGGAGAAAACAAAACACGTTATTACCTGAGTCACACTTTTTTTGGCACATTGTCTGACAGCTAATCAATCTGAAGAGTCTTCAGCCAAACTGGCCCATCTATAAAACTAGTCAGTTGTGTTCTCTTTCTAAGAGTGATAAAAACTCATCACTTTCCAAAGGCATTCTCAAAGACAATGTCAAAAAGCCTCTTCCTGAGATTTAAGGTCATTGTGATGTTCGTTTAGGGAAATATTTTCCTGCTGAAGTATAAATGGCTATATTGTTTTATTGTGTTTAGTTATTGTATTAATCTTGCCAGACGGATATTTGTCTGTTCCATTAATTTATGCTTAAATTGTATTTTTTTTATTGACCACATATAAACCTTCAGTTGTAATTATCTGCTTGTCACAAAGACAGCCGGAGTGGGTGGCGTCAGACCAGAAGCAGGAAATACAGACAGAGACTTGTGGTTTGGTGGAGCTGAGCGAATGCTTTCGCTCAGCATTTAATAAACAGCACAGAAAATAAAAGGTTTGAAACAACAAAAACACAGGACACGGCACTTTCGCCAAAATAAATAGACAAACAAAACGACTACACAGACAAACAAACACGGTGAGCAGATACTCTAACTCTTCACTTTTACGATGCACAATTACCTCCGTCTCCAATCCCGTTCTCCACTCACCGAACACCCAACCCCGACTGAATGAAATGTGCATCTATATATACTGTTGTGCTGGGATTCAATTACTAATTAATTATTCACTTGAATCCCAGCACGTGAATTAATTCTGTGCAACCCCGTGCTCACATATTACATTTAACCAGCACGTGAAGTGATTTGTGCCCTCCTCGTGCCTAAATACAAATCTACCTTTTTAAATCACACGTGAAACACAGACCCGTTTATATCCCGTGTACCAATCTATACACCAACATTAACACACGCACACAACATACAACACATAATATGCACAAAGAGGCGGGGCACATTGCCACACTGCTTCACAAGGATTACAATTTCTGTGCAGATTAAGCAGATAAAACTGTATTAAGTACATGGTGTACAGAAAAATATTTCCCACCTTTAAAAGAAAAATGACTAAAGCATTATGACATGAACAGTAATATCCTCAGGTAATGTTCACATTTACTGAGTCATAAACTGAAGACACTACTATTTTAGTTTACATTTAAATAATTATGCTTTGTTTAATTTTTAATGACATGCATTCATTACAATTTATCAATTGAACCTGCAAATCCATGGTGGGGAGACATAAAACAAAGAACCTGAGAGAGACACATGTGGCATTTTAATGTTTCCTATTAACACAAAAATAGGCCATCCCTGATTCCATTATAGAGACAATAGACAGGCTCTTATTCTGGAAATGACCCTGACAGCCTCTGCTCTGGGCTATTTACACTGGATGAAATCTGTCAAGGGCACATGAAATCCATTCATGCTGAAAAATGCTGGTAGATCATTCTGTATGAAGTAATACAAAAAATATTGCCCTCATTGAAAGTGGCATTGCAGCCCACATGTCAATTGCTGTATAATAGACACAGGAAAGAGTGATTCAAAATATACTCCCTTGTTCTGTGTTTATACAGTTAAGAAATAGATTTTGCTGCAAAAATTGTATGGAAAGTTTTTGAGGTGCTAAAGGCAAAAAAGATATTGACAAAAAAAGAACGCTAGCAACCATATTTCATATTTTATTTAAATAAATTAATTGCATTAGAAACTTCAAAACAAGAGCTGAATGCAAAAAAGAGATTCCCAGGTTAAAGCAAGCGCTTTGCAGCTTCGGTGTGTCACAGACCAATCTTTTTAGACACGTGTGATGGGGTGCCCTCCCCTTGTGGATATTTATGTATGTATTTATTTGTGTTGTTGTTGGTGTTATTATTATGATATTATGTGTTGGTGTGCGGACAGACAAAAGCCATCCGTCATTGTTATTGTTTTAGACCGGCGAAAAAGCTGGTCTTGTAAGGTGTGGTTGGCGTGGATGGGGTTGAATCCCCATCCCAAGTAGCTTGTGGGAATGTGGCTGGAGCCTTAATAATGTAATTGTTTAATGGGTAATTAAGGTTCCAGTCATAGTATAAAAGACCCAGTCTGGGCTCAGAGCAGAGAGTCAGAGGAGTTAGGAGCGAGAGCGAATGCTACCCGGAAGCGAACCAAGGTACTCATTATATATAAAAGATCTGTTAGTATTTCGCTTTGGCCAATGTGCCTTTTTTTATTTTGGTTTCAGTATTTTGTGTTTTGTTAACCTGTTTTGTTTTATAATTTAATAAATATACTTCTGTAGTACATGTGTTATTGTTTCATTTCCCTGGTCTGACATCACTGCGGCAGCCCTCACAGTCACAACATACTGTACCACTGCTGTGCTCCCTGTTTTATTATTTGTTTATGCATTTAATGCCAGACATTTGTGAAGGCTGCTGGAACAAAAGTAAAAAATAAAACAAAAAGGTCTTCAATACAATGTTTTAAATATTAGATGGATTTGGTACTGTATCTTATTGAGTTAGCTGACAAAACATTGTGGATAACTGTTAATACAATGAGGGCGAGGACGTTTTAGTAATTTCTCACTTTTCTTTAAATATTTAAAATCCTTATTTGAAAATCGAGATATTAACTAATTGGTGGCTGTTATAAATCCAAGGGCATGACAAGAGATTGATGTTAGCTTATGCCACAAATGACATGCAATTCTACTGAACCAAATTACAGGAGCTCTCATAAAAAGGGGTCATTGCATTAACTGGAGGGCAAAAGTGGAAGAAGAGGTAGTTCAGATGCAACTACTTTCATTTAGTAACTCATTTTTCATTTTTAGTAATAATTTGTATTTGACTTGCTAATAGAGTTCCGTACTGCAGCCTGACCACCTGAGTCCCCACTAACAAGGTTATAATCTATTGTATGGCAAGTTATTAATCTTTGGCACCATTTCTCTTAGGAGATGTGCCCAAAATGAAATATGAGTTTCAAGTACATCTGAAATGGGCTGTTTTTAGGTTTCTATTTAGATAAATAAAAAACATATTCACATTTTGTGTGTCATAATAATCACTCAGTTAACTTTAGGACAAGAACATTTATGTTTCAGATAATGCTATCTTGAAGAAAATAGGCATTTAATAAATACAAATCAGTACAATACAATAATATACAGAAAATTAGCCAATCACAACTGTAGAGTTTAGTGCAGTGGTTGCTATGGAAATGACGAATCTCTTACCAATATTCAGACAGGGAGCAGAATCCCTTCAGGTAAGAGTGACTATGTATATGTTTGAGAAGATGTTGGTTCAAGGGGGATGTTAACACTAAATAACATATACAGTAGCAGATTTCTCATAGGTGCTTGTGTTATTAATTGCAACAGTCATTAGTTATATATTTGTGAAAGGAGAATAGAACAGGACATGAAGCTTACAGTATTCAGTGTAGAGGATACTAATATGTTTTGCTCCATACTGCTCCTCAAGTTGAGACTTGATTCATTAGTAACAGAAGAAGCAAAAGCTAGAATTTTCATGCTTTCATTATCTTTCAATTAGAACTTGGATTCATCTTAGCCTTTTCAGCACTGGTTTGTCAAAAAGGTTCCATTGTCTAAAAACAATTTTTGTAATATTGCTTTTCAAGACAGCACTCAAATAATCCCATATCTTCATTCTTTCTACATTCTACATGTCATCCAAATATATTTGCTTCTGACAATTTTAATATTCCATCTGCCTCTCTGGACACCTCTATTCAATTATGACTAGGTACAGCAATTTAAATATCAAAACGAATAAAGGGACATTTAAACCTACAGTCTACAACCAATTAACATATAACTGCACCAAAATGTGTCATGTTTTCTTTAATCACATCTCGAGATGTCCTCTTTATACACACAGTGAACGAATAAATTGGCACAGACATCTTGTTCCCAAACCCAACATAACTGTCAAATAAATTAAACACACTAGGTTATATTTTTAGCATGGATTTATGTCCTGCAACAATACATTTAACATTTAAAAAAACATTCTTGGAGCACTCACATAGGTGGTGACAGAACTGCCAAAAACTATTTGTGTATTGTTGGCCTGAAATCCTTTCAAATATCAAAATGTATTTAATGTTCTGAAAAAATGGATATGGTTTGTCAAAGAAATAACATGTTTTTAGATTTTCTTCAAACATGCACCCTTGTATATTATCTTGAACTGTCAGGCCTGTTAATTTTTTTGATGCTTTCAGTACTGATAATTAAAGGAGGAACATGAGTACAGAATGAGTTGACCTTTTTTTCTGCTTTTATATGTTTACACGTATGGCAGTGCATAGGCAGCAGTGTGGAGTAGTGGTTAGGGCTCTGGACTCTTGATCGGAGGGTCGTGGGTTCAATCTCTGGTGGGGGACACTGCTGCTGTACCCTTGCGCAAGGCACTTTACCTAGATTACTCCAGTAAAAACCAAACTGTATAAATGGGTAATTGTATGGGGAAAAAAATGTGATCTTGTAACAATTGTAAATTGCCCTGGATAAGGGCGTCTGCTAAGAAATAAATAATAATGGAAAGATCTGAACACAAAGATTGCATGAAAAGGTAATGCAACATTTAGGCACTCAAAACAACAAAAATAGAAGGCTCTTTCTGATATGTGCACTGTTTTTAGTTTTACTGAGACCTCCTACATACTAAACCAACCAACCACAAGAGAAATTTTCAAGAGTAAGAATTTGTGTAGACAACAGTTTTTCAAATCAGAGCTTTCTTTTTTCTTTTTTCTTTTTTTGAATAAATCCCTAGTTGATTGGAACCACACAACTGCAGCTGAAAAATACAAAATAAGAAGTTCCCAGTCATACGAGGTCGGAAAACCTTATCGCCCTGCTGATGTGAGTATCAAAACTGTAAGTCTGGGGCGAGTACGGAAAAACTAAAACATACGACTTCAGATGCTAAGTCATGTTTAGTTAAATGGTGTTTTAAATGATGTCCACTTTCTTAATAGTCACCTGCCTGTATATCCTAGACACTCAAAACAATACATTCTGGCAACAGGCCATTCGTCTTGCCACAGTTGATTCCAATAGCGTAACAGATTGATTGCAATATTTATCTTTTTCTTCTTCCAGCAAAGATTATCATTGACACCCTCCATAGGTATGGTTTATTTATTTAATGCCTTGTGATTATATTTATATTTTATATATATATATATATATATATATATATATATTATATATATATATATATATATATATATATATAATATCATTCTGATTAAGGCTATGATCACTAGCTCCCACATCAGTGTTAGAACTATCACATATATTTTGAAAAAAAAAAAAATAGGATTTGATTACCTTGAATTGACTTACATATATAATTTAAAAATATGTGTTGCACATTTGCAATACATAACTGAGGTTGATCTGGTGATTATCTTTTCAAGACCATGTGCTCTATGTTCACACAATGCTAATGCCAGCTCTGCTAAAAGACTAAGCTGCTTAAATTAAATGATGATAATTACTGATCAACCAAGCATATTTATTAAGTGGTGCCTTTGCCTGGGTAATATTCCAAGAGTTGATTTCTGTTTTCTGGTGCAAGGTGATACATTTTACTTTGGTTAAAATAAATCCTAGACCATAACCACAGAATCCTTACTTGTCCTGTTGAAGAAAATGACAGCATTTTGGTGGAAACGCAGCAGGAACATTTTGAATTTATTACAAAAAGAATATGAGATTTCATCATTATTTAACTACATGTGTTATACATTATATTTTCCTTCCATCAAAATCTAATAAATGTGTCCTATGGTGAGGTTCTCATGCATTGCTCTAAAATCCAATCCTTCATTTACTCTTGTACATCGACATAGAACATATGTGCATGAAATAATTATGAAAAATTAGATTTAAGCAGGCAATAAAAAAATAAATGATAAACAAAATATATATTTAATATATAAAAAATGACTAATGTTAGAAGCACAGTAATACACCCCATGGTGTGTAGTTGTAAGATACCATTTCTCTGGTTTGTGCCTCATCACACCAGATGCATGATATATTACACAATAACTGCACACCCTGTTAGAATTCTACCTGTTATAAAAGCAATGGACGTCTAAAGTGACATTACTCAGGACTGAAGGATATGCCTCAGAGTATGATCGCTTGTCTTATCATTTATACCCCAGAGGCAGATCTACAAAAAACGGGGTTCATGTGCTGTACTTTAATATAAAAGTAAGACAAATTAAGCTATTTATTGTATTGTCAAAATGTGAAGAATAATATAAGAAACACATGATTCCATTTATTAGTGTTAGTTTAAGGATTAGTATTGCTATCTGCACATTGAGTATTTAATGTAAATGTAAACTTTGTAAAACTGTGAGAATTATATTAAATGCATATGAATTAATCATTAATTAAATAAAGCATTAATAAGAAAAGCTTTACTGCAGTTTTATTTAGTGCAATCTTGGATATAAAAAACCCTTCCTCACACAGCAGGAAATATTTGACGTATGTGTATTAAAGAAAGAAACAAGTTATTTACAGTTTTAAGTAAAACAGTAATATTGAATTGGTCATGCTTACAGATCAGCCAATCAATGCAGTATATTTAGAGTTTGGTCATAATAACATCAGAGTTTGAATTATTCGCATATGTTACAATATGAGAACTGATAAGATACCGTATTTAACCATTTATAACTCATTTATAATTGATCTCTTCAAACAAAGCCACCGACAGCCCTAGGGAAGGTGTGTCCTCCCTCACTGATAAATGCCTCATGTAAAGTATTAAAGTGGAATGAGGTCAGCGCCCTACATCTCCTTTAAGCTATATATACTCATGGTGCAATGCTCAGCAGGTTTCCTTTTCCTGTAAGGGATTCTCCTTGGAGACTGTGTGGTTAAAAACCATCTTCTAGCCATACACAAAGAACAAAAGGGCAGCCAACAAACTTTCTTGAATTTGTTCAAAGCTGAACTGCAGGACGTGTACATTTATAACAGCCCATCCGCGTATTAACCAGCTGTGATCTCAACTTTATGTTTTAAGTGTCAGGATTGCTGAACCCAGCACCTGGGTTCGAATGCAATAAGATTAGTTACACTATTACCAGAAACTTGGTTTACATTTATGTAACTCTTAGTCTTGGCCATAAACAATGTTCATTTTAATGCTGCAGGGATGTGGTTTTGTAATAATTCTTTATTTCTAGAACTGTTATTGTATCTTCCATAGTTTACTCTTCTGTGAACCCTGCAGTGCTTTATCAGAAACCAGACCTGCTGCAGCTTGTTTTCTATTAAAGCCTATATCCCACTCTGTTTACAATAATATTATCTGTAATTGTCTATTCAGATAAACATTAACCCAGCCTGGAATGCCACAGTCCATGTTGAGAGGTTAGACCCTGTTGTGGATGACCTCACATACAGTACAAGGGAAACTGCTAACCATTTGATCCAATATTCTGTATACTCCAATTGAATTATTTCCAATGTAAGCGTAGGACGATATTATATATTATACCTGCTTTAGGACCGTGTATCATTTTGGCACAGAATGAAGCACATTTTTCAAGGTAATTGATTCCGTCATTTGTCTTCCTGACAATGAAAAAGATACGGTCATACAGCACACTGATACAGTTTATCACTTACATGTATGTCACCAGCAAATACTTAATCTTTATTAATGAAATGTCACACATACAGATTACAGAAGCAATTGTTAATAATAAATACATAATCTTTCTGATACAGTTTATTCAGAAGAACTACATTTAAATATAGCATTTATTAAGTCAGCGCTATCAATATCAATGAATTCCAGTCTGTTTGTGGGGGTACAACCCCATTGTGTTTGGGATATGTGCATGCAGGTAGCGGGTTCGCATATCCCAAGGTGAGAAAAGAAAGAGAGAAATAGGAAATAATACTTTGATGCCTGATGAACTCATAAAGTAACTAAAGTAAAGCTTTCTTCACTATGGAGCATTTAGCAAATTCCTGATTAAATCCATAAAAAATATAATGATATTATGAAGCACCGCATTCTGAACAATATGGCTTATCCTGAATAAGTCATCCTGCAGAGCCAGCAGCCAGTCAGCCAAACTAGAATAAAGCTCAATGAATAATGGAATATTTTAATATCCTATCCCATGGCTTCTGTGCATGTCATCAGCTGCTTTTGAGTAATCTTGGACTGAATTGACTGACTTTATGATGAACATGTTCCAGCTCTGAGCCCAGATTAATCCAAGTCACTTAGTTTGAATATGTAATCCATAGCTGCAACAGCCAAACAGACTTGCTCTCTTTAGGCATTTGTGGTTCTCTAATCCACATGTTTTCAGAAGAAAAATAAACACATTTTTTATTTGCATTCATTTGAATGTATCTCCAAAATTTTAGATTCCTTTTAAATCATCGTATACAAAATCTTAACTTCTACACAAAGCTGTAGGTTCCTCAACAATGGTTACTGTAGGTTCCTAATTGACACGTTCCAGAAGGAAAACAAAATGAGATACAGGTACAGCAACAGGTACAGTAACTACATGTACTTACAGCCAAAAGTTTAGCATCACCTAATTTTATGTTTGAGACATAATTTAAAAAAAAACAAAACTATATGAACATAATTTAGATCTTTTAGTTAACATCATGTAACTACAAAATTATATCGCAAAAGTCTAAAGCCATAATAGCAGTACAGATTTTGAAATGTCACATTTAATTTGTCAGTTTTTCATTTTCAAGTATATGGAAAACTACAAAGTGGTATATAATTTAATGTGTTAACGTAACATTATTCAGCAAGTTTCATTCGACTTTATGAAGCAAGCTTTGTTAATTCTATAGGGTGACATAGCTGTACATTGTAGTTACCATTTACTAATATTTACATGTACTAGCACACAATTGTGAAAAGTATTACATTTGTTTTCATGCTGTATGTAAATGCATTAGTTCATTATATTTAGGGCTTCTGATTTTCAGTTTTAACCGATAAAAACTGATAAAACACCCCCGATACAAAAAATGAAATCGGTGTATAGCCAATAAACGCTGGAAAAACACTGGAAATGGTTACTCAATTCACATTGACTTCATCCCGTTCACATTTAAAAAAAAAAAAAAAAAAAAACCCTTTCCCAGTGCAGTTGGGCAATGTCCCTCCTTCCTGACTTGTATCTATCATTGATTTGTTCTGAATACTTTAAACCCGCCCCATCTACTGAGTGTCAGCAAATTCCTACATTCCTATTGTAGACTCTGCTTGTGAGATTTAAAGAGATTACAATTAGAAGGCTTGTTCACGGGATTTAAAGCTATATTACAGTTAGATAGGGAGAATTTAAAGCAGAATTGCAAATTGTGGCAAGATGTAAAAAAAATGCCTAGACACACAAAAACCCCAGAAGAATGTGAAAAGGATTTCGCTGTGGAAGACAGCAAAGGAAATACTTACAACTTAAGTATGCAAGTACTGTCGCTTTTCTATACATATTGTGAAATAAAAAAAAAAAAACGCCCAAGCATTTTGGAAAGTAACCAAAAACAATAATTTCATACAGTATATACAAAGCGAAAGCCCTGGAAAAAAAATTACATAACTCGAAAATAGCAAAAAAAAAACACTGAAATATTTTTGGTGCTTATATATAAAAGCACTAATTATAAAAGCCCTAATTATATTATACAAAAGCAAATCATAGCAATAGTAGATATATTACCATTTTGAATTTGAGTGTGTATAGCCATCCTCTTGTAGTGTTAAGTCTTTATCTAATTGGCATAAGGTAAAAAAAATATATAAAAAAGAAACTGGAAATGTGAACTCATTTTTTGTTATAACTGATCCTTAATCTGTTGGGTGTACACCTACCTGTTTTTCCCATCACTGGATGTTGGGACTCAGAATGGGTTTCATTTCTCCACATGGCCCTTGTGGGTTTAATTAACCTTTAGTTTGTATCGTTCCCAACACCACAATTGAAGTGCCATATAGGAACCTTAGGCGCTTAAAGGTTAATTTCCCCCAAATTAGTTCCCTGGTGAAGCCACTTGTTTCTACCTGAAGGGCTTCAAATGCAGCAAGGCAGTGCTAAATATAGACATAAGCATACGTAATTGATGCTGTAATCTGTGACATCATTATATTGCATACTGCCAATAAAAAAAGAAAACTGGTTCTGCAGATATTTTCACATCTTTGGTGCCCCCAGCCAACAGAATAAAACCAAAAGCATTCTTTAAAGAGGTGGCCAAATATATCTTTTATTGTTGCAAATGATCTATACAGTATATCAAATACCTTGGATTAAATTCAAGAGCTTCTGCTCTATTTACATGAAAACGTCCTTAAATATTATGATACATTTATTATTATTTAAAATGATCAATTCATACCAGGCAGTCTAATGTGGCAATAAAAGATCATGCAAAACACTGATGTGTCCTTGCCTATAGGCAAACAAAAGGGAAATAAAGCATGTACAGTGCTGAAGATTCTGAAAAAAAAAAACACAATTATCTCTTCTCCAAGATGTATATATAGCCTAGATGAGGTCAGCAGGTATCGTTACTGCCTTCTTTGTCAGAATGTGATTAATGATGATATTAGTGAGGGTCACAATAGCAAGTGCTTGAATAATTGCTGTTATCAAAAAGGGTCTTGCTTACCTGAAATATGGATGAATGCACTTTCACTTGGCAAGCGATTGGAATTAATTACTTTTAAGTACATTTCTCATTGAAATCTATTAAGCTCCACTGTTCTTGGGCTTTCTAAGGAACAGACGTTATAACCCACTCTGTGCAACTTCTAAATGTGTATCTCAGTGATTGATAGGTCAGACAGCTACAGTAACATTTAACACAGTAGCATGCCGACATTAAAATAGTACTGAGGTGAGACATTCCTAATTAAATGAATTGTAAAATGCAATAGATGCAATAGCAACAAAAAAGAGCGTGGATTTAAAAAGAAGATATGACTCTGCTGCTGTTCCCTTTTGGTCTAAAGCATTGTGGAACAGTGTGGATTTCTTAGTCAGTAGGGGACACAATGCTTTTGTTATTAAAGACAAATAGTCCAAAGCAATGTATCACTATACAATGTGTTAGTTAAGTGTTCCTGAAGAAAAAAGCTAAATGGCACATGTTTGAAGGCAAAACAATAACCTTTGGTCATCAGTTATCCAAAAGATTCAGCAAAAATTAAGACAACAGCCAGGTCCCATAGAACTTTGTATGAGCTTATGACACTCGGAAACCTTCACTGTTGACAGTACAGTACAGACTATTATTTGCCATTTACTGTTTAATACACAATATAACTTCAGACAAACCCATTTTGCCTGAGGGTACAAGTAGAATTACAGAATACAACAGTCTGTAGGGATTTTAAGAAAAGCATGTCATGAAACTTAAAGGTATTACTAATGGATTAACCTTGAAACTGAGATTCGATCAGTCACATACTGTTACAGTATAATCCTTTTCTCGTTCTGAGTTAAATACCTCAGCTACAGCAAAGTATCTCCTTACAAGGTGCATTTTCAAGGACACTGTAGACAATGTTTCCCCATAAGTCAATGCTGAGGACACACATGTGATTCCTGTGGGCAACAAATGTGTACAATAGTATGTTACATTAATGGCTTACGTCCGTATCACAATAAATTAACATTTTCAAAAGAGGTGCTTGGAGACCATGAATATTCCAAGGTAGCAATGGTTGTGAATTGTGTATTGTCAATTTTAAAACGTATGGCCTAGGTAACGCCTCCTCGGGAGCCGAGACAGGAGAAAGCACCTACAGTAAATGGCACAGGATCAAAATCAGTAGTCCGACTGTCACTGAGGGAACTGCGTCCTCAGAATTTATATCATTTTGGTTAATACATCCCATTGAGTCCCTTATAATTCAAAGTTTCTTACAGGTTTGTTGTATAGGGCAGTGGTACATAACTGGGATGTAATCAGAGGAGAAAAGGTAAACGGACAAGAATAAAAAGTCATAAAATGTTTATTAGGGACATAGACACTGAAAGTAGGAGGGTCAAACCATGTAGGATAGTAAACTTTATATAAAATCGGCTAATTACTACAAACAATCAGCAGCAGCTTCTAGAAATACTGCAGTGTTGTAGTATTTTTGTATTTCATTTGTTGTTCTTAAGGAGGGCCTTCTAAGGCGAAGAATGACTGCATTACTTCTGTGATCATTAAGGTGCAGTGCAAGGGCGGAGAATGGCACGTTTTACCAATGTATTAACATACAGGGAGGCTGTGCTGGAAAGCAGCAAATGAGATGCTTCCATATAAATTAACATCTATGACATTAATACTGAAATACAATAATAGTGCTGTGTGCATTATAGAGTAGATGCACTGTAGGCTATGGCAATATAGGATTCCAGTTTCACTGCCAAATCCCTTTGCACTCCACAGTCTAAACTGTTACTATGTTAACATATTCTATCTTGATGCCTATCTTGATGTCCCTTTTATTTGCTTTTTTCTTGTCTACACTATATTGACTTTCAAGGAGATGCATACTGATCAACAATTTTACTTAGTCTTGTTCCCTTTTTGTTCTCAGTCTCACTTTATTTTCCATTTTAATATTTTGTAAGAGCTGGATTTACAGTCTCATACCAACTAGTAAATCCTCTCATTACATTTATCACGTTAAAAAACAAGCACATTGAATAAGCAGACATCAGTCTCTTTGGTGGCAGGTGAATTAAAATTTCACTGTATACAATTTTGCCAACAAAAAACAAGCCCTCACACATTTTTTTAAACATCTCAAACCATGAATACATTTTGACATGATTTATTAGATGCAACACATACCTAATATAATTTGCTGGCTGCAGATTTGTCAGCAAAAAATGTAACTGTCTTTAAGAATGTAACCATTGTCAAATGGCTTGGGCTCCTTTCAACAGAAAATAAAACAGAATTCCTTGTTTTGTTGTTAAGTCAGAAGTCTAGAAATGTGTTATATTGTCTTTTTTTTATTTGTATATTTTTTTACACCAAACCAAAAATATTGTACTTTTCTGTGTTATTAGCATCCCTCTGATTTTAAATTCAGTATAAAGTGTCCATCACTTGTAGTTCTGAAGAGAGCAATCTGTTTTGTCTTTGGGGGGGTTGGTATGAAAGCAGGCTTATCACAACATTCCCTTTGGCCTTTGTGAATACAAAAGCAGCTCTTAGATTCCGGTATTCTCCACTTTGTAGATGCCATCAACAGGACATAACAGATGGTAGACTTTCTGATTCAACGTTTTCCATTGTTTAAAATAATTTTTTTTGAAGAAATAATGAAGGGACGACAAAAGATCATAAGCATACAATAGGTTAACCACATTACACAATACTCATACCAAAAACATAATTGCATCTACCTCAGGTTCTTTGAGGATTCATGCAATATTTTATTCCCTCTTAGATATTACCAGGGCAAAAGGGAATATGAACAAAAATAGGCTCTATTTGTGTTACTCTTTTAGTGCCGTCAGAGTTTTTTTTTTTTTTTCTGTACATTGTCAAGAGACATATTTTTTTGATTCTCTCTCTTTCACTGCCATTGAAAGAATACAATCATAAATTGATCTTTTGAGCATTTTTCAATTTCTAATGAAGCTTAAAAAGAAAATGGAGAATTGTTGATTTACACTTGCCCTAATGCTGCAGTCTTAACAATGGTATCAATGGACCAAGCACTGCAGGACAAGAGAGACTGACAAAGGATCATGGTGGTCCTATTATAAACAAGGCCAGAGCTATACCAGGGTACTACAGGGAAACTGTAAGGAAACAACAGAAATATGTAAAACTTCAAAGAAACTAAGGAGGTGCCATGTAATCAAGAGCAGAATATCACCATGAGCCTATGTAGCAATCCTCTGAACTGCTCAGAGACAATGATGGCAATAAATACACTCTCACTTGGGCCCAAAGCAGCCAAGACTATAACTATTAATACATAGCTGCCTGGATCATGATAAGCCTACCTTGAAGCATTGCCCTCCTGATCAGGGTAGTATAAGAGCATCCCAAGCAGATTCAAATGATTATGTATGCCTGTTGCCATAGCTGCCCAAACAGATCAGTGTGTGCTTGTATAACAGTGTACATTGGTACACAGTGTTGGTGGAATGAATATTTCATGCTAGAGTTAACATGTTTTATTCATGATCAAAAACAACAGGAAAGGTGGGATAACTAGCAGCATTGAAAACAGCAAACAAGGAGGCAGAAAACCTGTACTTGGTGACCTGGATGTAATTGGAATCCTCAGTTCTGTTGGTATTGAAAAGGAATTGGCTGCTGTAAAAATACTCCACTGTACACATTCTAAATCATTACTGACCTCTGTCTCTTGGGGGATTGTTCTATCAGCATTAAGCATGGGTGGTGCATTACTCGTGGTTCAAGATTTAAGACACTGTTTTTATGTTTCTATTAAGGCACAGTGTTGTTTAAACATTTCAAGTGTTGATGACTTATGTTCTCATTTGGTTGACTTGATGGCACCAATAACGGGCTTGAGAGTGCTTAGAGACTTTGAATTATATGAATTATATTACTTAGAAGTTTGGTTCCAGTTTTGTAAAATTAATTAACTGATTTTGTCCTGCAAATAAAATAACTCTGCATATGCAATGACTCTTCTAACTACAAATGTAATACCATATAGTTCTGAGGAGAGCAGTAAACAACGGGCACTATTAAATAATACTCCTTTTTATTTTGGCAAGTCTCAAATTCCAAATAATTAATTAAAGACTGTAAAAGCATTTGTACAATAACACTTTTATTTAACATCAATGCTCAAAATGTAGGAACGCACTCTATGCAGTTTTTAAACTGCACAGTTCAGTTTCAAATCCATCCAGTCTCTTTTAAAGGATATTATCTAACAAACTTGCAATCATTTTTAACCCTAGCCAGCTGCATATCATTCTTTTTTCCGTGCAGCAGTCTGGCATTTTACTACCACTGAGCTAAAAGACTTTAATGTACGATACATCGTATTATTTTACGGTATATGCATAAGGTTGTCATTTCCCTTTCAAATTCCTTTAAACATCAGCTCTGGCATTTCTGTGCCAAAATAGATCAGCAAATGCTTTTTATTTTCAATAAAGTGTTTAGTTTTATAGCAGTAGTAAATATCAACGTTGGTTCCTGATAAAAATGAAGCCTGACAGATCCAGTAATCTAAGCAAGGTCAGTCCTAGAATCTGTTGATGGGAATCATGTATTTAATGGTGTTTGTTATCCTTGAATGTTGGCTATAACATTAACTCTGAGTATGATTCCTGGGGAAATTAAGCAGATGGTGATAACTAGCTGATGAAGCTTATTAACTGTTTATAAAGAGTCTAATTATATCATTTTGTTTACAGTACACGTGACAAGAGAACGAATTGGGCACAGGCAACAGTGTGTTTACAAAGTAAGCTGCTGTTTTATGCACCTGCTCCTAAGGGCATATAAATTCAGGTACTTAGACATTTAAAGTGAGTGTTTATAGGCATGGAAATTTAATAAAACGGAGCTTAATTTAATTGTGATTAATATTCCCATTACTTTGATGTATTACTTTAGGATTGTACACTATATGCAATTTTAGCAATACAGTTATTTTAAGCATCTCACCTCAGAAAATGTAAACACAATATCACTAAAGCATGGTTTGGGATGTGAAAATAATACATGTTATGGCGAGGCCTATGGGAGCTGCTTGAATAAATGGTAACTTTTAGTAACTTGCTTGTGTAGAACTATAATATAAGATGATATATTACCTGCAAGATGCTTGCTCTGTACAAACAAATAACCTGCTTTTGTTTGAATTATAAAGACTTACACCCACCATGTTCTTCAGTGGAATCATAAACACAATCACTATATTTAAGGCACTTTACATTTTTTGAAGTACTTTGTCTACTCTGACACAGTGAAGTACAAGAGCATGTCTGCTTGTCAGTCATTTGTGCTGCAGACCCGGAAGAAATGGTTTATATCTAAGGTTTGTTTTTATTGACACGTGGCCCAAGCTTGGTATGGCAGGTGTAATGAAAAATACATTTCTAATGTTAATATCAATTTTTTTATAACACTTTCTAAAGGAGAACAGTCACAAAGTTTACAAGCAAGAAAAACTTTCAATTACACTTACATTTGTGATTGTTATGTTCAAATCCAAATGACAGAGTTTTCCACTTGTTTTGACACATGGAATGCCAGATGGCTGAATTGTGGATGTGCACTGCTGCTAGGGGTTTTTTTCTGTTATTTTTTTCATGACAGAACCTATTTTAAGAAAGCTAGAGTACACAACTAAATGATTTGTGCAAGAGAGCCATACTACTCTAGTTGTAGGCGTCATCTTTCTGTGTTCTAACTCAGGTAACCAAATGCCTTCATAGGCATGCATATGTACAGTAGATGGGATAGGCAGTCAAAACATATCCTATAGATTGACCAAGCTTGTTAATACTGGTTGGCCCAGAGAAAAGAAAATATGTGCAGAAGGCAAGAAAAACTGCCTTCCACGTGTCAAGAAAAACTGGATAGCAGGTGCAAAATTTCCACAGATGTCCATTAATTATCTTGCAGAGTGTCTTCAAATCATTTAAATTAGAATAACTACGAATAAGGGGGTGTAACTCAAACAAAGGCACTCAAATATATTTTCTTTATGTTCTGCTGGTATACCATTTTTTCTAAGTGGTATTTCTTATTGAAGTATTTCTCTAGGAGCAGAATGTTTCAGGGGGGAAAGGTTAATGGTTACACTCTGGTGTACCAGCTGAACCTCAGGCCACAGGGGTGCAATAAACTTCTGATGTTTAAAAATAATGTGATTACTGAAACAGGAAGAAGAATATATTCATTAAAATAACTGCTATTTATCACATAATCATGTAAAAACATGCATTGGCAAGAGTTGTGGAATGACTATGGTATTACCAGGATAGAAGTTTGGAAAAGTGTTGTGCTCTATTATTGTGTGAAATAGCCTGTTAGTTATGTAGGCTATAGGGTATAGAAAAAACATCTTCTTTTGTCATAGCATGTAAGTGTCAACATGTATTTCATTCCCTAGTACCAAGCTTTTAAAAACAAAAACATTTGTGACATTTGCCTAGGTTTTTGAATATCTTGGTGCTATTGATATGCATCCAGCTGGTACTTTGCGATCCATCTGATAATTAATATGTGGATAGAAAAAAGGTTCTAACAGGTCATTTCAGATCTCATCTGTAATATGATATGACTGGAAACAGAAATATATATATTTCTTACCTACAGTTTAAAAAGGAAACATTTCTGCACACTTCCAGTGCCCATTGGGAATACCAGAGAAGTTACTGAAAAATGTATTCTTTAATAAAAGGTCAATAAAAGGCAAACATCTGAGACAGCTGTTATTTATTTTTTTCATAAATAAATGATGTCTTTTCTAGACTAATACTGTGTTGGTTCAAAGTAAACAGATTTCGTGAAGGGCAAAAGGGAAAACTTTTGGGTTTAGAAAATATGCGGTATAATTTGCATGCAGGACATAAGATTGTATATCCTTACCTATGCAGGCATCACTTCTGAAACCTTTAAGTATACAATTACTATTATTAAATTAGATTACAACTCAGATTCCTATTGGTTAATTGAGACAAAAATAGCCGTTGCCCAACCATTATTGGCTTGAGGACCCTGGGGACATGAAGGTACTGTGGGCAGTCCTGGCTTCCCAAAGAGAGGGAGAGGTTTTTGTTTAGTTAGCCCATAAGCCCACTGTGAAGTTTGTTTCTTTCATCCTGAATAAAACTGTACAACTGGTGCTTGACTCCGAGATATTGCTTCCTTGTGGCTGCTTCTCCAACATCAAGAGTCTTTTTACCCATAATGTGTGCCACACCACAGCTGAACATACTGAACTGCATAAGTTGATGAAGATTTTGAATTATTTAAAAAATTATCTTAAGAATGCCTTAGGGCATAATACATATTATTAATACTAATTGCTAATTCAACAGCCAAAAAAATCACTTTGTAGAAAATAAATATTAACTTTGGGCACATATTATGATGACATAATCTATGAATTCCTGCACATTCTTTAATATCACATAACCATACATAATACAGTGAACGTAATAAACTGCATAATACAGTTGTTGTCAGAACTGGAAGTAACTAATTATAGCTAAAAATAAGTGTGTCAAGGCTCAAGTGAGAATTAATCATTTTCTGTGTAAAGCCCATCCAGATACAGGGGGCAACTGTGTGCCAAAAATGTGCCGAGTCCTCAGCATACCCCTATTTTAAGGCACATTATACAGTACAATAACACATACAGTACATTAAAACAACACCCATTGCATATGTCTTGTGTACTTGAAAATGCATGCATGTGACATGCCTTACTAGTGATTGTAGTACAATATGAATTTAATATGGTAGACTGCTGGGAGCCTATACCAATAAATACATAATTGCAAATATTCTTTTGTTGGCTCTTCAGGTTTTTCAAGGTTAAATTTAATGTGATATCTTATTTTTCTTGATCTATGGAGTCACAAACACACCAGCATTCTTTCATTATTCAATATGTCAATGAACTGTATACATTTAAATACTTTCTCTTATACATCTTTATTTTTAATTCCAGCTGTTTCTAGCTCAATAGTTGATTTTGGTGCACACTAGTAAGTTAAGGAAAAGGATACCATTTTCAAACCAGGTCATTTATTGATGGTTCTTTTTAATCACCATATTGATGGGAACATGTTGGTAGTCAGTCTTGTCTTAAAGGAAGCATAAGCCCTGCACTTGTCTGCAATTTTCTAGCCGAAGCCCAGCACCTGAACAAATAAGCAATCAAAGAGGCAATCAGAACTGGACTGCTGAAAGCCACTATCGTAGTCAATTCAAAGAAGAATGATTTTCTCGAAACACAAAATGTAGATGAAAATGTATTTCCAGAAATATAAGAAGTCTGACAAAAGTTGTTACATTCCTCTGTTTTATTAAACACATTTTGACTGTTTCCTTTTCATAGTGGTTGTTACAGTTAATTTCTTCACTGGCCAAAAACTTGGCCTTAATTGGCCTTAACAGTGAGTAGGAACCAAGTAGTCCCTGTTACAGTGTGTGGAAGCAGGTATGTTGTGTCCATTGTTGAAGATGTATTTTATTTGGGCCATTGTTGCTTTACACAGTACATTGCACATGACTCAGTCCACCATGATGAGAGTTGTGCTTTCCAGTGGTTTTCTGCAAATGTTTTCATTCTAGGAACACACTGGTCAATATAGCCACTTCATTTACGGACAAGTCGATAGCACTGGCACCCACCATAAAGTCCTTTATGACGTCACTGAGATCCTACTGCTTTCTGTGATGGTCGCTGAATAGGCAAAGACAACTCTCACACAGCTTATGTGTATATAGGTCAAGCAGATCATGTCATATGTCACATGACCACATAAATTAAAGTACATTGCATAATCAGGGTTTTACTCATTTTAAAGGATGGAGTACCTGAAGGGAAATAAATCCAGCTCATAATATTAGACATCAGAACAACTTACTGTATATAAAGTCATCAAAAGCACACCTGTTGGGGAAGCTTTACAGGGTGTCATAAAATGTGTGATAAGAACCGACAGAGCTCAACAGCACTTGATCTTTCATCCATATAGAATTGATTGTTGCAAACCAAGATGTCAGCATGTTGCTTGCACTTATAACGTACTTGACAGACACCCAGGAAACAACCGCCTTTGCAGCAAGATAGAAGAATAGAGCTCTGTGGAGACAATAACAGTATCCAGGGCTCTTAGTCTGAGACTCAGCTAAAATGCCAGTCAAATTTAGCAGACCTTCTGACAGATTACTGCAAAAAACATTCAAAGAAACTGTTATCGCTTGACTGAACTAAAGGAAAAGAGACAGGGCTAGCACCAGAAGTGTCTCTGTAAGAGAATCTCCAGTACTGGGATTAATTACTCACATGTGGTAAGACAGTTCATCAAACTGTTGTTCACAAGGGTCAAACTTGCTATGTGTTGCTCATCAAGTAGGAGGAAGTGTCTAAGGGTAAGAGATTAAGCAGGTTTTAACACTAGTTTAGTTGGTAAGTTACTGTGTACTTTAACATGTTTTACCACATTGATATTTGGTTTGCTAAATATACCACTCATTTTGTGTTTTTACAAATGGTCCAATTCACTATGTTTTAAAATCTTTTAAATCTAATTTACTATCCAGCCCACATTGTACGTGTTGGATCAGATAAAGGGTGACAGAATCAAATTGTTTTGAGGGGTTAAGCCAATTCATGACCTGGAATGAGGAAGAGAAATAGAAATGATAAGTTCCAGTAACATCGATAAGCTGCTGGGCTTATCAAAATGGTTTAACAACACTTGTAAGTACTCAATTGAAAGTATCATAAAAAGGAAAGTAAAAAAAAAAAAAAAAATGTTAAAATGTCCTTTGAAGCTACTTTCTCTTTAACTGAAATGGACATAGTTATTTTAAAAAAAATTACACTGTCCCACTTTGGGGAGATTTTGAAAGCCCACTTTTCTGTCTGTAATTGTATTTTTTTTCTTATTCATTAACCCTTTTTGTCTTGCAGCATTCTGAGAGGGAATGTGTTTAATGATCTCTGTTTACTCTTTTATTGTAGTTTAATATGCAGACTTTGTCTCTTCCATTCCAGTAATTGCAGTCAGTCTTCGAGTTAATCTCTGGAAGATTATCCAGTGTGATGGGGGGGTGGTCATTATTTTATCCTAAAGATCAGTGTAGTTTCAGTCGTTGATGGATTTTACTGATGAGCAATTGAGAGTACCTTCTAAGAAAAGCATTTTCTTCTAATCATGACCGTGCATTTTAAATGTCTGAATTACCGAAGGTGACTATACAACTTGAATACCAAAAATCAAGCAAGGAACTGTTAAAATTGATTTACAATGCTGCTTGGTCTTAGAAGCAATCAAGGAAGTTCAAAACTCAACTAGACTTCACACATGTTTTTATACCAAATTACACCAAAAAAAAAAAAACAAACCTTGAATAGATCTTGGTTTTCATGAAAAAACGTGGCATTAAAAGTAACTACTGTCCTTGGTTTCATCATAAACATTCCCATTTGCAACAGACTGTTAGGATAAATAAAGAGACATTGTCCGATTTTGAAACCATAACCAATGATCGAAAATGCTGTCTGGCAGCAAAACAGCACACAAGACTGATTAATAATAACTTTAAAAAGGTAATACAACAGTACAATTGACTACATACTACATACGATGCTAAGAAAGGCAGATTACAAGGGGCTATGCTAATATTTCGTATCGCACACCTTGTACCATTAATTAAACACAAATTGCATTAAAAAGGGTGTTTACAATGACTTTGTACAATTTTAGAATGTTATTACAGAAACTTTCCAATTTTACTTACCTAATCGTGGCTATCCGTGTTTACAGCAGTTAAGATTGCCACATAGCACAAACAACATTTATTAATGTGCTGTGCTAAAGTTGTGCCAATAGGCTAACGCTACTACTTACTCAATTGAAGTTATTTTTTTTTAACTACATACTATTAACATGTGCTTAGTTTTATAGATACCGCTCATAGTCAGCAATGTGACTATCAGAAGAGCTTCATAAGAAAATGTACGAAAGAGGAGGCCATTCTTAAGGACCGCAAGATAAGGCTTCATTGAGTGAGCTGCACTGAGAGTTTGATTTGCTGTTGAAATTTTATCAGCGCTGTGCATATCAACTATACTGTATTTGTAATTTGTATTTATAATAAATTGTACAGTATAAAGAGATTAACCTGTATTGAGATTATTCTTAGTTGTAAAATTCCTAAGAAAGAACTCTTGGCAATTTGTGGGGAAGCACTGATATAGCTCAGTGCCTTTTCCCTGGTTGGCTTTTTATTCATTGGCCCTTTCATTATTTATTCTGAAGTTGTTCTATAAGCATTTCTTAACATAAGACCTGCAACAGGACTACAGGAGATAAGGAAGTGTATTTCTGTCTCAGTAAGAAGCTGATACTTCAATTTGACACATTTTGACCATGGAACGATGTTAATCGTACCAAACTGGCATTAGCCTACCCTCTCCAATGCATTTCCAAAATCTGGAAAAATCTAGTACAATAATGGTATGATGACATCAGTGTTCTAGAAAAAGAACATTCCATTCTGGGTGCCAAAAAGTAATTGTAAACATAGCCATTGATAACGACCCATTGTACATGCTAGAAGCTATCTTACTTTTCAAATAGAAAGCTATTCCTTGATAAAGTTCCATCCAATGGATTAATAATCATCAGATTGACTGCAATATTATTGATCTGCTGCAGCAAAAGCTACTATTAGTTTGTACAGTTTTGTTGAAAAGGCTCAGTAATAAAAAATATCCAATCAGCTATTTGGCATTAACATCACCCACATCAGTAAGTTTATACACATGTTTGCGTTGATATGTGGCTATGCTTTCCGCACCAGGATTGAAGTGGTTGATGGGGTGCAGTTCATTTAATACTTCTATAATGAATACAACCATCTGGAGATACTAAAACATCAGAGTTCCAGGTGCAGTGGCAAGGCAACATCATGTTATTATTACAACAATGATGATGCATGTAATAAAAATAGCCTACATGTAATTATTGTGCAATTTACAGCCATCATCTACATCCACTGTCATTTGCAACTGTGATTTACAGCAACAACAAAAAAATGCATTTGTTAATCTGCCGGCACAAATACAAGACAAATGTACATGCCTGGAATTAACTAATGGGAATCTAAGCCTAGACAGCTTTTCACCTTTCTGTGTTATCTTTTATAGACTGGCACTGTTTAAATTCCATAGATTAGTAAGAAGTGTAACATGAATTTCAAAACAGGCTAATTGGAAATCAGAAGAAAGCAAGATACTTAAGCCCAGCTGCCACTTCCTCAACTGGCCTTTAAACTTTATACAACAAAAAATAATAATAATTACAATACCCCAAGTGCATTGTCCATCATTGCAAAATGTAAGTTTATAATGAACTGTAGATAAATCTAAGTGACATCGTTTCCTTGGATTCCAACTGTTCATACTCATTAAAACAGAGGTTGAATTACACAATGATAACATTCTAAAGCAAGTCATGCATCATAGATGTCAGTTTTAAATTGAAAGATGTAGCTTCAGATACTTAGCTTCTCCCTCCTTTGATATTCAAATTATGTACATTAAAACTGTGCCTTGAAAAACTGTTATATTACATCTGAGTATTTCCTATCAGTATAATCTTACTCGAAAGTGTATTACATTTATTTCCGGGCTTAGATACTTATCTGTGGAGTACAGTGTATGTGCTGTGCATATCAAGGCCATTGATTTGTATTTAAAGAAACTCATGGGTTCTAGAGCACCAATATCACCTTTGTATTGGCATAAATAAACAGGTTCTATATTTAAAATGATTAACTTGCTTAATTTAATTTTAAGGCTGTGGCAAGTGTTACAATGATGCATAGCACAACCTAGCATTTAAATACAGAGTAGTGTAACTACAAAAACATAAATGTAAGGAATAAATGACATCATAACTACAAAAAAATAAATGTGAGGAATGAAGTACATCAGCCTCCACAGTTTTATGACCTTTCTGAATGGAAGGCTAATAAACAAGGTAATGTAGCACCAAGGACATAATCATCCCTCAATACATTATGAATTAGCAGTAGGTGGAGAACCTCATTGTTATCATTATTATTATTATTATTATTTATTTCTTAGCAGACGCCCTTATCCAGGGCGACTTACAATCGTAAGCAAATACATTTCAAGTGTTACAATACAAGTAATACAATAAGAGCAAGAAATACAATAACTTTTGTTCAATGTTCATTATACAGTACTGTGCAAAAGTTTTAGGCAGGTGTGAAAAAATGCTGTAAAGTAAGAATGCTTTCAAAAATAGACATGTTAATAGTTTATATTTATCAATTAACAAAATGCAAAGTGAGTGAACAGAAGAAAAATCTACATCAAATCAATATTTGGTGTGACCACCCTTTGACTTCAAAACAGCATCAATTCTTCTAGGTACACTTGCACACAGTTTTTGAAGGAACTCGGCAGGTAGGTTGGCCCAAACATCTTGGAGAACTAACCACAGTTCTTCTGTGGATTTAGGCAGCCTCAGTTGCTTCTCTCTCTTCATGTAATCCCAGACAGACTCGATGATGTTGAGATCAGGGCTCTGTGGGGGCCATACCATCACTTCCAGGACTCCTTGTTCTTCTTTACGCTGAAGATAGTTCTTAATGACTTTTGCTGTATGTTTGGGGTCGTTGTCATGCTGCAGAATAAATTTGGGGCCAATCAGATGCCTCCCTGATGGTATTGCATGATGGATAAGTATCTGCCTGTACTTCTCAGCATTGAGGAGACCATTAATTCTGACTAAATCCCCAACTCCATTTGCAGAAATGCAGCCCCAAACTTGCAAGGAACCTCCATCATGCTTCATTGTTGCCTGCAGACACTCATTAGTGTACCGCTCTCCAGCCCTTCGGCGAACAAACTGCCTTCTGCTACAGCCAAATATTTCAAATTTTGACTCATCAGTCCAGAGCACCTGCTGCCATTTTTCTGCACCCCAGTTCCTGTGTTTTCGTGCATAGTTGAGTCGCTTGGCCTTGTTTCCACGTCAGAGGTATGGCTTTTTGGCCGTAAGTCTTCCATGAAGGCCACTTCTGACCAGACTTCTCCGGACAGTAGATGGGTGTACCAGGGTCCCACTGTTTTCTGCCAATTCTGAGCTGATGGCACTACTGGACATCTTCCGATTGCGAAGGGAAGTAAGCATGATGTGTCATTCATCTGCTGCAGTAAGTTTCCTTGGCCAACCACTGCATCTACGGTCCTCAACGTTGCCCGTTTCTTTGTGCTTCTTCAAAAGAGCTTGGACAGCACATCTGGAAACCCCTGTCTGCCTTGAAATTTCTGCCTGGAAGAGACCTTGCTGATGCAGTATAACTACCTTGTGTCTTGTTGCTGTGCTCAGTCTTGCCATGGTGTATGACTTTTGACAGCAACCTCACCTTGTTAGCTGAGTTTGGCTGTTCCTCACCTAGTTTTATTCCTCCTACACAGCTGTTTCTGTTTCAGTTAATGATTGTGTTTCAACCTACATATTGAATTGATGATCATTAGCACCTGTTTGGTATAATTGTTTAATCATCCACCTGACTATATGCCTACAAAATCCCTGACTTTGTGCAAGTGTACCTAGAAGAATTGATGCTGTTTTGAAGGCAAAGGGTGGTCACACCAAATATGGATTTGATATAGATTTTTCTTCCATTCACTCACTTTGCATTTAGTTAATTGATAAATATAATCTATTAACATGTCTATTTTTGAAAGCATTCTTACTTTACAGCATTTTTTCACACCTGCCTAAAACTTTTGCACAGTACTGTAATTCTAAAACTTTCTCTGTTTCCTATTTCTAAACCATTTCGGTGCACTAAATATGTTAGTACTGATATTTTAATATTAATATAATACTTTTATATCATCGCGGTGTGTTCTTTAGGTAAAGTTAAAATCTATCAATATTTTGGGTTTTGCCCCTCCCTGTGGTGTAGTCAGCTACTGGCTTGTCCTGTTAAGGGCAGGTCAAATTGGGTTCAAGAGTTAATTTGGTGACATGAATCTTGCCTAGGGTATTCATTAGGCACTGGCCTGCTTTACCTGCTGCGGTGCTGACCCCTACATTACTCATGATTATAGCAATAACCTCCTTTTTCAACCCTTCTAAAAGCTGAATTACTGGAGTGAGAGGTTTTAGAAATGACCACTAGGGCTGTGTAATTGTATTTTCAACATCATCTGCCCTTGTGGCAACTGTGTAATAGACTACCTTCTTCATACTACGACACCCACCGCTCTCTCCGAGTATAGTCTGTCATGATATCATCAGAATAGTTTGTAAGCTTGTAAAATAATAAAAAAATAATGAAT
Source organism: Acipenser ruthenus (assembly GCF_902713425.1). NCBI lineage: Eukaryota > Metazoa > Chordata > Actinopteri > Acipenseriformes > Acipenseridae > Acipenser > Acipenser ruthenus. The sequence continues at coordinate 25,726,516 of NC_081206.1, forward strand.
GCCAGAGAACAGACACATAATATGATATTAACTATGGTAAAACTTCAAATGGAGCACTTTGTTTCTGTAAAATCCTTACAATTATTATTATTAGTTTATTTAGCAGACACCTTTATCCAAGGCGACTTACAGAGACTAGGGTGTGTGAACTATGCATCAGCCTCAGAGTCACTTACAATTATGTCTCACCCGAAAGACGGAGCACAAGGAGGTTAAGTGACTTGCTCAGGGTCACACAATGAGTCTGTAGCTGAGGTGGGATTTGAACCAGGGACCTCCTGGTTACAAGCCCTTTTCTTTAACCACTGGACCACAGCCTCAATTATACACAGAAACACCGATACACTGGGTTTATATGATTTGTATCAGATGTACTGCAAGTCAGTTTTCAGATATTCTTTGTCTTGCATTTTTGGTCCTCATTAGGGTGCAATATGACACTGCTGAGTTGTATAGAATTGAATGTTAAAACTGTTGACAGTGCTGTGGAGTTGATAACTGTGTGCAAGGTGCTCATTAAGGTGCAGAATAATGTGGCTAGAGAACCGATAAATAAGTGCTGTCATAAGAGCTATATAGTGCTGTAGAGGTGCACAGCATGAACATCAAGTCTAATATGTATTCCCTTTTAAGTTGTTTTCATGTACTTTTACATAACACATAGTGCCATCTATAGCATTGAAAATAGAGTTAGCATACTATGATTGTCATGCTGTTATTCCTGAAAAAAATCACTTGACCCTGTCCTTTTTTTTATTTTGACAAGGGTTTACAACAAATTTCTCAGTGTCATTTTATGGTAATTAAGGAGGGGCCATGCAAATATTTCATATAACATGCATAAAAACATACCAATACTAAAATGCAAATCATAGATTACCTATATTGTTTGAAGCCCCATACTATTGAATGTAGATTTTTATAACTGCAATTAATCTGATTGTATTAATACTGAGTGATAGGCATTTAAGATTTAAATCATGTATTTTTTATTTAGGTTTTTCTTTTTAATAACTGTTAGTCTGTGACTAATTGGCTCATATTCTATAGAAAGGAAACTTACCAATGATGGGTAAGGAAAACACTTCCTGAAATGTGATCATACTGTAATTGAGTTCCATAAATCCCTTACCAAATTCACCAAAGCACATTGAAGAAGTAACTATACTATTACCAGAAAGTCAAATCCGCTGTTGTGTTGCATAAAAAGATTAGCTGTACAGTAGTTCTAAGATGCCTGCTACTTTTTTTCTATCAATTGACATTTCCCTTCTTTTTTAAATGTGAACAGTAAGCAGCTTATGTGATAATGTCAGTCTTACCCTACTGTTAAATCGATTCAAGCACTTAAGGTCCTGAATAAAGTACTAGGTGTATCCTGAGCTGAATTTCCTTAAAATAATTGTCAAGTCTGAACTGTAACACAGACCTTGGCATTAGCAATTAGTGTACAAACATAATATCAGCAGCGGAAATTGCTGATTGTTAAAAAATGACAGTCAGCCAACTGGTTTTCTCTACCCGAATATTGTATTTACATATTAATATGTCATCAGGGAACAAGCTCCTAGCTTATTAATAATGTAGACTCAGCTTTTCACATAAAGACAGCCAGAAAAGTTCATAATTTGCATAAAAGCATGATGGATGCTTCCAGTTTTTCATAGCTGACATTCACTAAACTGTATCAAGAAGATGTATGTTATTTTCACCATTCTACTGTTTACACTTCAAAAGAAAGATGGTTAATTGTCTAGGTAAGATATAGAGAACATTGACCTCTCTTTATATCTTTGTCCAGTTTTCAAAGAGTGAAGGTCTATTGTTTAAGTAAACCACAATATTCACAACAGCTGTAGGGCTGTAGACTTGAGCTCCGGTGCCTGTAAGATTTCTGTCTGTGTTCAGTAAAAGCTCCCGGGGCCTCATTCACCTTGTACTTGTTTTGTACAACAAGCCTTGGCCTTCGCCTCCTGATTCGTGGGTGGTCGAAACTGTGTCAAATTCACATGAAATACATATATCTTTTTGCGCCTCTAGATATTTTGAGGTATGCCTACATTCAGCATGTACAAAAAATAAGAAGGTCTTCTTAATGACTCATGCCACCAGTACTGTAGTTATCGTAGACACAGGCAATGAGTGTGGGATGTTTATTGGAGTGAGGGAAAGAATATTAAAACATATATATTTCAATCAATTTTAAATTTTAGCAAACACTTCATGTAATCCACAGCACATTATCCGTGGTAGTGAATCAGTCTCTAGTTTGCCCTATTTTTTGACCTGCTCTTGTAAAGAGCAAAAAATAAGCTTTTCTCATTCTTATTATAATGAACTTACTAAGAATCTTTAGAATTATTTAATCAATCAGAATACTGTGCAGAGATCCATTCAGAGTGCATTTTATGCTTAATAAATTTAATTCATGAAGCTTTTAAATATGGTGCTTGACCCTTTAAATTAATAAATTATGCTAAGGCCTTTGAAGTTATTGATAGTGACAGGTACATTTACAGGCAATCAAAGACATCTTATAACATGCCATTTTGTCATGAACTTTTCAAGGTTAGTCAAGGTTAGTTTTGTCATTTCTCTCAACATAAAATCTATTCACAGACTCCTCCTGTCCTTCATGTTTTACACAGGTGTTGTATGTCTATTTTATACCACACATGTGGCTCAGAAACTTGCAATGGGAAACATTTTATTATTATTATTATTATTATTATTATTATTATTATTATTATTATTATTATTATTACACTAAATGTTCCTTTTCTCAGGAATCATGGTTTGGTAATCACAGCCATTGTTGCCCTCTCAGCTTCCTCATCAAATATGTTTCTATTGAATTAAACTTAAAGAAAACAAACTAAAATGACACAATGTGGTATATGTGGATGATTTGTGTTATGCAGTCCTCCTCAATCATGTAAATAACTATAGTACTCAGATACATAGTGTAATCTTTTTATTTGGGCCATTGTAAGTTAGGACTGGGCACCTGTAGATTGTTCTTCCAGAACTTAAAACATTTAGAATTCTAAGGTAAAACTCTTAAGAAACTTACTGTGACTATTAGACAATCAAGACAGAAGTGCCTTCTTTGCTGTAGATTAAAATATGTAGTGGTAAAATAATCATATTTAAATGTGTACAAAAACAGTTTTTCCAAGCCACGATTACCATAGAAAATATTTCACTAAGCCTGTGACACATAATCTATTCTGTTGAAACAATTCCTGTGAATAAATTATGTAAAACGCCTCATTAAACCCATGAAAAGAATAATACTTTCACTATCAGCTTTTTGAGTCCTCCTGAATACATAATTATGACTTTTTTTACGAAGCATTTAAATAAGTCTGCCCTCGTAATGTTTGCTACACCAGACCTAATGAATGCCTCATTTTGAAAAAATAAATAAATTTATTATTTATTTCTTAGCAGACGCCCTTATCCAGGGCGACTTACAATTGTTACAAGATATCACATTATACATTATTTCACATTATACAGATATCACATTTTTACATGCAATTACCCATTTATACAGTTGGGTTTTTACTGGAGCAATCTAGGTAAAGTACCTTGCTCAAGGGTACAACAGCAGTGTCCCCCACTGGGGATTGAACCCACAACCCTCCGGTCAAGAGTCCAGAGCCCTAACCACTACTCCACACTGCTGCCCAAATAATAATAGCAGCATAAATACTTCACTAGAATAAATACTTCACTAGCTGCTGATGTGTATGCCTACAGCTATAAGTTTTTTCCATCCTCATTATAAAAATTTAAAATCCAACTGATAGTCTTGTAAAGTATATCAGTTCTTGGGCATTTTAATATATCCTGTTAGATAAGCCAATGAATATAAATCAGTACAGTCAATTCTCAATGACAAACTCAGAATAAACGCATTTCCTGATGCTACAGATTTTGTACATGGTCCCTGACAAATTTCACAGTAGGTTACTGTAGATGACTTCTTAGAATACAAATTCACTTATCACGAATTTCATGTTTGTGCAAATTATTTTGTGTCCCCCCCACCCCCCCTCCTCCCCCCAAGAGAACAAAAATGTCAATAAAATGAATTGCCCTTGTTCAAACAGTGGAGTGTAAAGGATATTGAGAAATGTATTAACTTGCATCCAAATTAGTGCCTCTGTACTCTATTTTAGTGCTGTTTTGGGACTACTGATCCTATGATACATTTCGATGCCATTTCCATGAAGCATAGAAATGAGTGAGCACCGCAATAAAACTTGCATTACCCTTGCAGACAAAAGTGGAGGTATTGAAAGTGGTGGATAATGCACCACCGTACAAGGAAAAGAAAGATGTTGCTGCAGATTTCAACATTCCTACTAACACTTTGTCCACCATTCTGAAAAAAACAGGATGCAATAACACAGGCCTGTGAACAGCAAACTGTGGATGCAAGTCGTCAGCATTTTTGATTTGCTCACTATCCTGACGTTGAGGACGCCTTGCTTTTGTGGTTTAAAAATGCCCAAGAGCAGAACATGACATGCAGATTTGAAGTTGCAATGTATACGTTGCTGGTACCTTGAAATTCATATTATTGAGAGTTGACTGTATATAATAAGAGGTAGTTGACACAGCTGGTGTAACCTGCCATTATATGACTATTAAAATGACAGTTTGATTTCATCCACCCCTCAAAACCCTATAATATCTCAGGTCTGGTTGGATTAGAGATTCCGCAATGACAACAGATCAGAGATCCTTACAATGCAATTTAGAAGAAGGTGATTGACACAGCTGGCCTTTTTTAGCTGCCAAAGCAACCTTAGCCCCTGGCCAAGGCATGCAAATATAACAATCAATATACAGTAACAAGCAACTCAAAATGAAATTGTATTGCTGGCATTTCAAGACATTATTACAGGCATTTATTTATCGGGCTGAGGTCAGACACTCATTTCCACCTCAAACTGTCGGCAAACGACTTCTTCTGAATTCTGTCTTGTTAAAATGATGTGCAGTGGTGGATATGTAACTGGACAGGTTAAATGTGTCCTTTTATTTTTTTTCATTTAAGCATGAAGGAAAAGGTAACAGTCTACAATTTATAAAGAACACATCTGACAATCTGTTTCTCTCATGCATGCAGGATGCATGTAAAGAAGCTTGTTACCATTTTGTTAATTTATTAAGAGATGTACTGTGTGCTCTACAGTTTCACTCCTAGGCATTAATGGGCTAAAGAATATGCTGGTTCCCCTAACAGCATTACCTGCAATTAGTATGTATACATGTTAGTACAGTACATTTCAAATGACTTTTTAAATCAGCACCTCAATGTTAATTATTTGCTTTTACTGTAACAATGTGTACCATACATTGTTAAAACCTAATACAGCAGAACACAGTCTTGTATTAACAAAACTGCAGTTTAGCACCATGACTTACTGCTGTAGTAATTTTAGAACATTTCCAACCAATTTGTTCTAAGGCAAGGCACAGAGGACTCCCAGAGGGCTTCTATTTAGGTTCTTTATTATTTTTAATGTATATAAATGACTCCCTCTTGCCTTAATTCAGGTTTATATGGATGACACTGTGATATAGTATTTTAATAAATATATTAATCAGCTTGATGTTTCACTAAATTAAAACCTTGCAAAGGTAAGCTACATGCTTGTCAAGTAAAAGACAATCACAGCCTATACTATAGCAGTCAGCTGTAGGTTCTACCCAAGACAGTGGTGTATGATATATAGGTAAGCAATATGTTCTTATATTCTGAAAGTTACTCTTGTTTTTTTCTATGGCTGTATGTCAGGGATAAGCAGCCTGGATGTGACTTTACTTAAATCTCAACTGAAGAATATTCAAAGTACAATGTACTTTTAGATGTATAAACCCATTCAATTAATCTAAAGAGTATAAGATCTAAGTATCTTCTCTGTTTAAACAGTTAAAATAGAGCGTATTGTCAATCAGATTTATGAAAATCAAACACCTTACAGTCTCGACAGATGATTCTTCCAATCAAAGCCAGAAAAATGATTAGCAATGGAAAAATCATCAGGAATTTAATTACTTGCTTACAAAATATTTTATATATATATATATATATATATATATATATATATATATATATATATATATATATATATTGTGGCAATGTGCTCCGCCCCTGTGTGCATTTCTGTGTTGTATGTTGCGTGTGGTGTGTTAATGTTGGTGTATAGAGATGGCTGCACGGGATATAAATGGGTGTGTGCAGCACGAGTTATTTAAAATGTATGATTGTATTTAGGCACGAGGATGGCACATCACTTCACGTGCATTTAAAGTATTTAATATGTGAGCACGAGGTTGCACATAATTAATTCACATTCTGGGATTCAAGTGAATAATTAATTGGTAATTGAATCCCGGCACAACAGTATATATAGATGCACGTTTTACTCACTCGGGGTTGTGTGTTCGGTGAGTGGAGAACAGGTGTGGAGAAGGAGGTAAAATAAACGATAACAAAAAGAATAATAATAATAACTGTTTGACTCACCGTGTTTGTTTGTCTGTCCATCCACCGTTTGTTTAAGTGTTAGTCCGTTTTGTTTATCTGTTTTATTTGGCCTCAAGTGCCGTGTCCTGTCTTCTGTTTGTTTAAACCTTTTATTTATAATAAACCGCGCAACAGCGCTTTCATCATTTCACCTCATCTGTCCTGTCTCTGTGTATTCATTTCCTGGTTCTGACTTCACCACTCAGCCAGCCGTGTGACTATATATATATATATATATATATATATATATATATATATATATATATATATATATATATATATATATATATATAATATGTATTTGGCCAGGTGGTGGATTTCTGAAATATTTTGTATCCATTGCCAATCATAGGTACTTTAGGTTGCCTGGCCTTGCTTTGATTAAATTGGAAACCCCTGGCAGACACTGTGTACACAAGTGAATCATTTTCACAATTATCGTCACTTTAAGAGCTAATAAAAAAATAGCAGTGTAACATGTTTAGACCTTTAAGGAAAATTAAATATAACAGGAGGGAAAGAATATAAGAGAGAATATAAGAGGTTAAAGTATTTAGGTAGGATAAATAGGATAGTAGTCTGTGTTACTTGGGTACTGTGGCTTCCACACAGACTTTGATTCCAGGTTGCCATGGAGAAAGTCAAACACCAAATCCCTGACGAGTCTGTCTTATTGTCCCTATGCCCTGCAAGACTAACCACCCGAATACATAAGCATGCATACTATGAATATGTAAGCCCTTGTATCCTTAGACAGGCTCTGCCATTTTGGCAGCAGATCAATTTACAGCTTCTGTGGAATGATTTTGAAACCCAGCATCTCTTTGCCCAGCAGCCAAATGTAACCTTTTCACTGCTATCCTTTTGTAACCTCATCATGATCATCAGAGAGTGGCTATTGTGACCACACATGTCTCCCAGCTGAACACCAGTTATCTTGTTAATAAAGCTTTGGTTATCAATGATATAATTGGCATTACCTGCATTGACATATTGTATCTGCCTTTTAGTATTTGACACCATATCATTAAGGGTCAATATCCATAGGATGTTTTTGTTCCATCACAGAACCTGTCACCCTTACTGAGAGGACCAAAGGCGTGTATCTCTGTCTAAAAGCGTCTACTAAATGACTAAATAATAATATTGAGATTTCTATATATATATTCCAATTAGCAGGCATTTACAAAATAATCTGTGCACACAAGTCATATAGACTGTATTCGTGTGATACAGTTTTCAAGGTGTTTCGCATTATTATAGTGCCCTATCTGGGCAGTTTTGACTTGGTCCGGAAGCATTGTAATAAAATTAAAAATATGAAAACTCATATAATGATAATTCTTTTAAATGTGTAGTTTTGTTTTGGTCCAGCCTTCACCCACTTCCTCCTGCATATTAACATGTCCAGCTACTTTCCTCAATGAACAAAGCTATGTCATCTGACCCTTTATTATGGATGATTAATACTGCCAGACTCAATTCTTATAGAAAAATAAAACAGGAAAACTGAAGTGTCTGCTTACTCCCTACACAGAAGGACTGCTTTTATATATGGATGCAGTTTCTTCTACTAATGCACAGTAAATCTCAGTTACAGGAATAGCAGGAGGCATGCACTTGAACCCTGGCATTTTATGGGCTGTATTTTTAATGGGAAGTGCACTGAAAGAACAAGTCGTTATATTGCCAAAGTTAATTGTTTCTAAAAAACATAATCACCACCATCAACACCACAACTGAAATATATCCAGGTGCAGCCCTTAATATTTGTTAAAACACCAGAGTGGAGTACTCAGATTGCTTTTGGAAATGCATGCATGCATTTGCATATTTCCTTACTTAGAGTAACAGCCATGAGGTAGTAAAGAAACAACAGTATCCATATGGACATGGCCTTTAAGTAAAAGATGCTTATGGGGTAGTTGTTCAAAACCAGCCTTTACTGGTCTAGAAATACAATGCAAACAGCGTAGGGTCCTCTGTGCCTCCTATTTAATATATTACAGTATTAGGCTTGTGCATTGCAAAAAAAGTAGGCTTGGTCCATAATGTCTCTTTTTTTTCTTAAAGACAGTAGTCAATCATACCTAAGCTTGTCCAACAACTTACATACATTTGATTATGCCTCTTAAGATTTACGCATCTGTAAACTGGAGGTTTTCCAATTGAAAGGATGGCTTGTTGACAAAGGGTATTCTCCCAAGTTTACTTTACCCCTGAGAAAGGTTACATTGTATTCATTGAATCCCTGCCTTTGCAGTACAGTCATAAATAGTAATGGAGCCCCCATTCAGACAAATGCAGATGAGAATAACTTACCAGACGTAAAAGGTTCAGATGGCAGAAGGACTGTAATTTACACAGAAGTACATGTGGGATTTTATTGACAAGCCGTTCTGAATTTTTTAGAGGAATATGGCATATTTGCATAGAGAGCGTTCATGTGACGTTTGGCAGGCTGCTTAGTGTAAGCCCTTGACATGGTTTGCTATCAGTGCAAAATGCCATTACCCTTTGATGACCTTTGTGTCTGAGCATAACTATACAAGACTGTAATTTTGATGGCATGATTATAGACTTGCAATGGTGCCGATCGGTTTTCTAGATGTTCCTTATTATTTTACGGGTCAGGAGCTTTGGGGATATAGTGCTGTGCTGATTAGCTTTAAGTTCTATTCCAGGCACCAGCAAGAAACAACTGGTCTAGAGTTAAAATACAACCAGGAAAGGATGGCCCATATTTCTTAATTGGAGGCAGAGTTCAAATCCCAGCTCAGCTGCCAGCTTACTGTGTGACCTTGGACAAGTCATTTTAACAGATGAGAAAAAGAAGCGTGCCTGCCTGTTACACAAGGATGCATCTGTTTAACTGGTGAGAAACACATTGATGACGATTGAAGGTTTATTAACATGTTGGTAAAAGAGTTGAAAAAATATCAAATAAAATTGATCTAACATCTGGCAAATCTAAATACTGCAGTGTTTAGATATAAAATGTGTTCTTTAGTGTTTGTCATCAGTAACAACTGTGTTGACCAGGCAGTTTTTAGATCCAACACCATAAGATTAGTTGAATAGATTCTATACAGTAATTGTGATTCAATTTGCACCTCAGTTTCAGAAGGCGCCTGCACGATACTTCAGTTTTGTTAGCCAAGGCTCAGCTGTTGAATTTCCCAAAGGAACATGTCAACTGAGAAATAATTTATCAAATTATTATTATTATTTATTTCTTAGCAGACGCCCTTATCCAGGGCGACTTACAATATCACATTATTTTTACATACAATTACCCATTTATACAGTTGGGTTTTTACTGGAGCAATCTAGGTAAAGTACCTTGCTCAAGGGTACAGCAGCAGTGTCCCCACCAGGGATTGAACCCACGACCCTCTGGTCAAGAGTCCAGAGCCCTAACCACTACTCCACACTGCTGCCCAATGCTTGGATGGCAGAATGTCAGCAGCCTTGATTGAGGAAAATAACGCAGGCTAGAAACCAATGGACCACGGCTGTGGTCCTTTAGAGACAGCTTTGTTTTAATTACACAAGTCATGAAAGACCAAGCTAGATTCCAAAATAATTAAAACCTATTTAAAGATAGAATAGTAAGAGACACGACTTAAAAATAAATCTCCATGTATGTGTTTTGATTCATGCAGTAGCTGATATTGTACATATTTGGTACTATGTGAGCCCTTACTTTATACATAAAACACAGTTTTAAAACTCACCTCTCGTTAGTATATTAATACTCTCAAAAGCCTCCTTTGTGTTTACTGATTATTGTTGCATATTATGCCATGATGCTGCGCTTTCATGGTATCTCAGTATTATCCTCCAGTGTCAATGTTATCTACATGCAACATGTTATTTTGTAAAACGCAGCTTGGTACACGTGGACTTGCACTAGTTAAACCATTTCTGACAAACGAACCTGGACTGAGATATACAGATGTGTTAAACATGTATATTTCATCATTCTCATGGAAATGATTTAAGGCAAAGTTAATCCAATTGAATAATCAAATTAAATATGTTTTACTTGGTTAACTGTCATCTTCATTAGTTAACTGAAAAGGAAGCATAACTCTTTCAGAGCTTGACTAAAATAAATAGGTTTCTTCTCTTCAGAAATAAAGCACATTGAAATGTGTTTTGTGTATCAGAAAATATTAATATGCTTCTCTCAACCATGAAAGGTATCCCCAGCAGAAGAACCAGTGGGAATTAGCTTATACAGCATGACAATACTGACTACAGAAGGCCGTTTTTAGCCTGTTGACCAGTGAGCCTACAATAAGCCAGCAATGTGCATCACTGAAGACTGGCTTTTTGCAAGTCACTAACTAAACATCAAGTGAAACATTTCTAAACCAATTTTGTAATCCCTCCAGTAATCCATCATCTGTTGGCGAGTCAACATTTGACCACAGGGTTTATTTAAACTCACAACAAACAAAAAAGGTCAAACTGGTTCATTTAAAATCATAATCCTCTTCGAGTTATCCCGACAACATGTTAAGAACAAAATTGTTTCAATTTAGAGCTGTGTTATAAAGAAAATGCATGTTTCCACTCTCAACATCCCCCAGACCCCACATCACATGCACCACCCCAAAAGGATTCATTCCAAAACATGTTTAGACCAAGAAGGGGAAAAAATGTAATACATTTGCTTCATTAACAACTCTTTTTTTAAAGAAATATTTTTTTAATACAGTAATACCAGTTCAATATTTTTGACTGGAGTTCATTGTCTCAATCCATGGAATTTGTCCTACAGTACATGGATTTTTTTCTCACATAAAAACCTTATATGACCCAGTTGGAAAATATAATGGCAATATCTCAATCTTCACTCTCTGCAGTAACACTCTAACTACCATGCCTTTAAAGTCTCAAGTTGAAAATTGATTTGTGATGGGAAATTCAGTTGCCCAGGCTTAAGGTTTCTTTACAAGTGATGGGGAGTAAATTGGAACTTACCTTTCTAGCATGACGGCCGTTACTGAAGTATATACACTGTGAATCAGCAGCTGGGTATGAACGCACCTCTTATTATTTGTATCTATTGTTTTTAAATTATATTAATAAAATGAAGCCTTTTTATTATTATTATTAGTTTATTTATCAGACGCCTTTATCTGAGGCTACTTACAGAGACTAGGGTGTGTGAACTATGCAACAACTGCAGAGTCACTTACAACAACACCTCACCCAAAAGAATCCCCATCCAGTGTTAATTCTGCCTAACGAATTGTCCAAATTGTTTAGGAATGTTTACATACAACAAGATATATGTATTGCTTGAAGAAAGCTAAAACCCAGTAAGGAAAATCTCTGCACAGTAATTACAATAAATCAGTTAGGGGACAAGACTACTGCTCAATGTTACAATGACAGAACATTCGGCAAAACCTAGTAAGTACTGTATCCTATATTCTGAAAGCAGACAAGAAATGTACATTCATCCATATTAATTTACTGTCACATATAATATCAATGTTATCTGATTAAACCCTTGCATGATTACATCACATAGTGTTGCTAGTAAACATCAATGAATGAAACAGTAAATTATAAAACGGATTGTTAGAATGTTGCATGCTGATTGGTCCATCAGTGTTCCAAGCCGTTACAATATCCAGCACAATAACACGATTAGGAACTAGTTAGGAACAAAGGCAAATCAATGCACCTGTGCTAACCACGTATCACTGTGCCACCAAAATCAAAGAAAACACCTGTCTAAATACCTGCTGTCATGGAAGATACTGAAGACATCAAGCTTCCAGTTTATATTAATTTGCACAACGAACCAGTTTGCTAACAGGACGCTGTTTTGGTAATTTATTTGTAGTACATACCAGTCATATTCTGTAACTTCGGTCGGATCCAGTTGTCAGATATTCAGTTTTATTTTCCTCCTTTTAGTTGGTATCAGCCGTCATTCTGTGAAACTGACTTTATTAATTTTTAACTGTGGATATTTTTATATTTTTCGACAGTATTTACATTACTATATGCAATGTCTTAACCATCCGACTCTCACCTTTCTTCACTGTCTCTCTTCTCCTTTACTATTGTGCAGTCACTCTCTTTACCAGGTACAAAAATGTAACATTGATTTGCTAGAAAAAAAACTCCAAGTGAAATTAATACCACAAAACAAACAAATTGGGCTGTAAATGCTTAAATGACTGGCTCCCGTCCACGGTCGGCAGTTGAATAGCCTGGACTCAAACCAGCGACGTCCAGGCTATAGGGCGTCTTTACCGGATGCGCCACTCAGGAGCCCCGTACCAATGCAAGTATTTAATTTGGTTGATTGGCTCGGTAGTACACATGACTTTTTTTGTTTGTTTGTTTTACTTTAAAGTTGAAGTATAATGAACTCACTAAGCACTCACTTTCCTACTTTCATGTCCTGAGAGAGCCAGTGCCATGACCATGAATATAGAAATCAGTCAGTAGAGCATACCAAGCAGCCATTTTGTGTGGCATGTTCATTCGATGTAATGAAATAGATGGAATGGAGTCAGAGAGGAGCTGGTTCACAGTAGAATTAAACCAAAATAACACAATTTCCTACCTAGTACTTTTAAAATATTCTTGCTTTTGTTTTGAAAAGACAAAGAGATTCAGATGACTGGTGAGAGAAACCAGAATTACACCAGAAGTGTTAATATTGACTGGAAAGGCCAAACATTTAAATTAAAAGTAGCCTGCAAGCTGTCATTTATAACATGTGCAGTAAACACTCCTTAGTTCAACTGGGCATTGTTTCATAACACATTGTATAGGGAAGTGGAAGGTGCGTGCTACATATATTAGTTTTGACTGTAAATTTATATTATTTTTACACACATTATATTGTACAAACGTATACTGATTATGTATGTGTGTGTGTGTGTATTTTGTGACCGCTGATGTTTTTGTTTTCTTCTGACACAGGACAGTGTTGAATTATTATCTATCTATTTATTTATTTATTTATTTATTTATTTATTTATTAGCAGAATTAAAGCCAACAGTGGCATCTGCCTTTGTTATGTGTTCAATTAGCATTCAATTTTTCTGAATTTTTTATAGTTTATATGCATTATAAAGCCTCCAGAAATCTTCACTGTGGATTGATTTGCATGGGTTCTCAAGTGTCATCATAGATTGCTACACGTCAATGTCAATCAACACTATGACAGGAAAGAGACTTTTGACACGTGCAAACCATACAGGCAGTGGTAGCGCCACCACAAAGGAGCATCTGATGCCCTTTCATAACCAAAGTCTGATGTCATAAATAATGTTTTAATGATGTGAACAGCAAAAAAGAAAAATATGCATGGAGTTACTGAGATTATGATGTAATAAAGATAAGGCTTCACATATCTGCAGTATATTATAAGGTTTTTCATTAACTTTTTATTAAGTATTTCATCCATTGCCCAGTATGAGATGTCTGAGATGGGCTTTGCGTTAAGCTAAGGCATGCATGAGAGGTTAGTTAATATTGTGGTAGCAAATGATTTCTGTGATTTTTCCATGTGCAGTGTGTCCCATGACAATATGAACCCCAATATTACTTATTCAGTGAAAAGAATGGATTGCATTCTGCCTCATCTTTAAACCACTACTTTAAGACAGAGGTGTCAAGCTCAATACTGTTATTTGTGAGGTTCAGAAACAAATGCCTCTACTGTTTTTGGGGGAACATTAAGAGGTTTATAGAGGTCAAATAAAACATGCAACATACCTAACATGTACTATAGAACATTATAAATGTATGCCTGTCTGCCTTACTGCAATCTCATTCCCAAGGATGAATGGATATTTGAAGTTCTTTGGATGTCAGATTACCAGAAACTTCCCCAAAAGCATTGTTAGAGTACCAGTATGCTCCAGTGTTCCCAAACTCACTAGTGTCTCCAGAAGCTCTATTGAGTTGAAGAGAGGTCTGGGTTAGATGTGTCTGTGAGGGATATATTAACCCTTTTCAGTCCATTTATTAAGTGCGCGTCAGGTCCAATTTATTTTCACACGCAACATTTCCAATCTTGTAGAACGGAAATAATTCCTGTTTTGAAAGAACAAATAGTGTCACCTAAAATTCAAAGAAGGACATTATGCAGGATATGTAACCTAGTTTTACAATTATTTTTTAATGTGCTATGATACACTACACTCATATAAATTAATAATGCTTTTTTGCATAGATACAATACATATCACATTGTGGTGACAGTGAATTATCTTAGTGACCCCATTTTCCGGACACTATCGCAATACACAAATCTGCTGATGTTAGAACATGTTGGCAATGAGAAGAGGCACATAGATGCTCATCCCTTGCTTGTGTGCAGTTAGCCCCAGGGAAGTAACTGTTTGTTGAACCACTGTTAATTTCTGCATACATGGTTTGGTAATAACATTGCTGATATGCTAGCTAATATAACTAATAGCACACATTTAGGAAGTAAACAACAATTGATGTAAAATGATCTGCTAATCTGAGAGACAAACCTTGAGAGTGTGTTGTAAAGACTAGAGTGAACTCTTTGTAAATATGTCCCCATGACACTAAAATATGGGTGATCGACCACAATGAAATTGAATATAAACTTTGAGCTGAATTTAAGGTAAAGTAAAATAAGCTATTCTATCGTAGTAAGCATTTACACTATACAGTATCCCAAATCAATAAACAGATATAATAATCAAATAATAAATGTATAAATAAAACTAAAGTTTGAAATAAGGAACCATGAAGTACATATTTTTGTTTATCAAATACCAGTTATGTTTTTTAAACTCTCCCCTAAAATACATAATTTGAAAACAGACTTCCACTATGTATATTGTAGGCAGCTAAGCAAAACTGGCTGTTATACATGACATAATAACAGCTATGGGATTTAACAACACATTACACATCCAATGTTGACATATTGAAGATATGTATACAGCTTTGAATTGTTTGAAGCAATTAAAAAAAAATCAATTTGTTTTTTATGTGCCCAAAGAAATACACTTTTCTTAGAAACCCTCCAAGACACAAGCAATGAGATTTCAAGAAGAATGTTCTATATTGTCACAAATCTAAAAAGCACAGTTCTGAAAATGTGACCGAACACAAACACGTATGCATCATCATGTTTACAATGTAAATTTACTTTACTGAAAATACCTTATAAATATAATAAACAAGAAACATTTCAGTGACTCTTAATAGGCACACCGGAATATAAAAATTGTGATGTAAAAGTTACTACAAAATATCAACTTTTTTTTTTCTTTTCCTACTGAAGTACCTGGGTTCTGAAAAACAAAATTGAGGACACCTTAAAGATGTAAGATAAGTACTGGGATTTTGTTTTTCTTGGGGTTATTTTTAGGTTTACTTGCAGCACGTTTGACAGCTGAATTCTACAATATATTTTAAAATATTTATTGCTAAGTGAACTGAGCCTTTATGCTTTGAAAATGGTTATATTTGTTTCTTTGGTTGATCTTACGTCAACCTCCTCAAAACAGGTGGAAACATTGGAATGGAAAAAAAATAAATAAACTAAAGACCACTTGTCTGGGAGCATATCTGCCAATATGGACCTGAGATACTGAAACAAGTACTGATACAAGATGATGCTGGAAAAATACATTTTTGCAAGCAAGTTTCTGCAAGTAATATGTAATATAGACAATTCTGATTGCTTGAGGCACCACTGCTGGATGTGGTTTTAACTGTAATATCTTTAAAGTGTTAACAGAAATACATTTTGCACCTGTGTGCTACTCATTACGGAAACTTGTTTATTCCCATTACTTGGCACACCCCTACACCACCTCCCTTGAGGTCCCTTCTCAGTAGCACTCTTATTTTATATTGAGATGCATTGAAATAGTGGTCTACTTCACCCTGGAATTCATCTGAACTGACACATATGACATATTTTCATTGGTTGATTTATTACATTATATTTATTATTTATCTCCATTGGTTCTGGTTTTATTTCCTTAATGTGGTGATTGATAAATTAGAACATGCCATAATTTGATTTTAAACATAATTTAAACGTGTACTAAATACAACATTCTATAGAGTGGTCAGCACCCCTACTCTTGACCTGCTGTATCAATATAATATCCAGACAAACCCATCACACCAGCCCCTAGAGCACTGCTGCACACTTGTCGTTATGCATGCCTTTGACAAGCTGCTGTGCTCTGGATTACCAGCTGACGGCTTGAGCATTGGGCTCTCCCTCGCGATTTTAACACGTTCCACTTGCAATGCTTCTGTTCCTCTTGAAAAACCAAACATGTTCCCTCCGATGTTCTCTTAATTCCTGTTTATTGGAATATCTAAATGATGCATATATGGAAATTATAAAGCAGCTTTCCACAGACCACTGCAGACACAAGGCTTATTAACATTCAGACACCACTTCAGATGTAGGGTTTAAATACACAATTGCAATTAGTATACATTTCAATTAGTATACATGTAGTATACGGTATACTACATGGATATACAGAGGTAAATAACTGCTGTGCACCATCCAAAAACAAAGTGCAATTTCTTGCACACCTTTAATGCTAAAACAATACAAAAATAAGGAAAAAACTAAAATCATTAAGCACGTCACCAGAGTCTATAATAACAATTAATCAATTGATGCAGAATGGCACGCACCTGTGGCAATTAGAGTCTGGATCCTGGGAAAGCTACGTGACAGATTGTGCAAGATTATTAATTAGTGAACCCAGCAAAGAATAAACAATATGCACACATATTCAAAACAATACATTATTCCAAATAAATCACACAGCAAAATTCAATAATGATTACAATTAACACAAAAGAACACACACCTGCACACAACAACTATAAATGATATACTACCACACACTCTAAATTAGTCACTTGTGACAGATATTCTTATACAGAGTGGGGAAAATATGCCACACCAGTGTAAAAAGACTCGCCTCTGAATGCTGAAAGGGCTAAACTTACAACCAGGCATTCTGCAACATGTCCTCAACCATTGGTGAAAGTGGATCAGCATTAACCATCAAGAGAGCTCTGCTCCATTCATGCATCTTTTGCAGTGAATGGACTTGTCTTTCTGATCTCTTACGGCCGATACAGTATGTACAGTAACTGTACTATATACAGTTACTTAGTAGGTGTGTGACTTGATAAATATGTTGACAGAAGAGCACCTACTGTATCTAGTGCTTAAGGTGATCAATTTCTTTGCCTGGGCTTCATGTTATGAGGAATTCTCTGAATTATATAGTATTAAAATGTATAATTCCTTAAGTTTCCCACCAGGACACTCTTATCAAATGTAACCAGCCTCAGAAACAAGTGGGGTTATGAAGGATAAACAATTTCTGACAATTATGTATCCTTTTTTGTTAAATGGAAACACACAAGAAAATAATTAGCCATATGAGTTTAATTCCTTCATCAATAGCCTTGAATTAGACAAAAACCAGGAGTTTCACCTCCCACTGTGAGCTTATTATACTTTTAATGAATCAGTGCCTGTCTCTAAATATATTCTGAGTGGCTACAGTTAGGGAATCTATGCTTTTTTAAGCACAAGGTGTGAAATGAGGGACATTTCTATTTTTATAGTTTTTTGTTTTTTTTTCTTGACAAGGCCTCTATATTGCATGTGACTATTGCCCTTCAACAGCAAGAGGCATTTAATTGGAATTGGAAGCTTTGCCAGTGCTATTTTTGTCCAAAATAAATGTAGTCAGCAAGAAATTGAATAAAACATGGGGTTTGAGTCTAACTGAAAAGAACAGCATAGTCCTGTACAAACAAAAAAATCACTTTCACCTACATGACTGTAATCAGTGGGACAGAGCATATTTAAATATAAAATATTGTGACGATAATAAACCCTGGTCCTCTTTGCTGCTAACAAACACATTCTTCAAAGTTTTGACATGCTCACCACACACTGTATATGCTGTGCGGAAGGATGTATAAAAATGTTCTATGGTTTATTGAAAGGAGGTCACTGGTCAAGCAGATAAAATCAGTTTTATACTGTTTATCTCTACTCTTCCCTCTTCTCTCTCACTCCCATTGTTCTCTGCCTTCTGTTTTTCTCTCCATAGTTCTTGTCAGTCCTACATCTCCATTAATTCAAGTTCCCTTTCATAAGAAATTATGCAGCAAAGAAAAGGGGCAGTCAGGATTAAACATGTTGTCCATTAACCAGGGCTAAACAGACATGCATCTCCTTGAACGGGTGTCATGGTAAACACAAAAACATATGTGAATGTTGTCTTTCCGGTGCTTCAAAATAGGACCTGATGAATGAAGAGGTACAAAGCAATGAGGTTGCACATACCCACCCCCCCCCCCCCCCACACACACACACACACACACACACACACACACACACCACCACCACCACCTCTCTTCCTCATTATAAGTAGCCATGTTATTTGAAAAACAAATACATTTTAATCATGATTCCAGGGTGGCAAATCCCTCACCTAAATGGACAAGATATTAAGGTATTTATGGCCAGGGTTGTAATGGAAGTTCAATGAAAGATCAGTTGTTTCCCAAGACTATTATTCCAGCTATTAGGGATGCATTTCGACGCAATGTACATAGAATAAGTGCTTGTATTAGGGTTTCCTTCACAGACTGAAAATTATGCATTATACAATAAATCATAGGCAAGAAAATTGCAGGCTATTTTATGCCATCATTTATCATGTGCTCTAAAACAATCATCTTGCTAAATTAAGAGTCAAATTGAAAAATACGGAAGAGTGAGTTTCTAATGCATTTTAAAGGCAAGAGAGAAATTATATAATACTAAGAGGTTGTCTACTATTCAGTCCTTAAATAACAACCTCCAACTGCAATGTCCCTTACCATAGTGTAAACACACATCCAGACTATACATTTTCAAATGAAATCTATAACATCTCATATTTCTCGCATTATGTAAATAAACATTACAAACTGGAACAGGGCCAAATAGGCAATTATGTTACACAATCCTGCTCAAAAAGCTTACCAACAAGGGCTTAAAAATGTAGTCATTAGAAGACTATTAGGGTGTAATTGGATGTGATCAATAAATGAAATAACAATGAAAGCTTAAGTCAGTATATGCCTTCTTGGAGCAAGTCTAGCTGTTTCAATCTATGTGCTGTTCCAAGGCAGTAGCTCACTTATCAACGTGGAATCAACGTGGTATCCTGCAGATTTTCTTGTTCTTGTTCTATTCCTCCATACTAACCACAGCATCATTGGTAGTTAGTAAGCTACTTTCAGTTCATTGCAATTAGCCCCACGTGTCCAGAAAAAAGTATTTCCCAGACATTTTGTAAACCGTGTACCATTGTTGACCATGTTGTTTAATGGGCACTCATGGTATAACAATGACTGGTTCTGGTGTACAAACATGGTGTGACAGTGAATTTCTGTGAGTTTAACACAGCTTTGCCATCTGCCAAATATGGCCTGGCAACCGTTAACCACGGTAAATGATGGACAAGTCACGGTCTACATTTTATAACAGTTTTGATTTTCAGCAATATGGAAAGAGGTTAAACTAACAATATATTTAACAAGGGATATGTTGCTCACCACTCTTGGTACTGCATCCTCTTATTCCTTAAACAGCACAGACATAGCCCTTTTTCTGTTATGTCAACCTGCACAATAAGACTTCACAACAAATACAGTAAAAGGCACTGCAAGAAGGTGGCTTAGACTCTCCAGTCTATTCTAGTTTTCTGTCAAGCTTTGCCCTGCTCACTGAAAGTCAGACACTATGTGCTGTTGTGTAGGTTGTATATGTCTCAACAATCTCAAGGGAGGTTATCTTACAGAGAGAGAGGCTCACTAACTAATTGGGCTCTTGCTGAGGAGTTAGGATATGTGAGGGTAGAAGCCTCAGGATGTATTCACAAGCCCATTTATCTAGCTAGGGCTTGAACTACACTGGGTGCTGTGGCATTGCTTCTTATGCCAATGCTTCCGTTGTACTCTACTGCAATTACACTTCTCATTGTGTAGTGGCCTTGGGATTTGACACAAGGTCCAAGTTCTGCATGTCTGCATATTCAGTAAACCATGGCTCATGGTCACTCGTGTTATGATGGTCTTACAATATACAAATCATTTAACATGGTTTCTTCTTAGTGATGTTCCTTAGGTTAGAGTACAGTGCGTCTGAAAATGTGAAAGCTTACCCTTCTTATGTTTTAACTGTATTCACTACCTACTGTACATAATGCACAATCATCTTAAAAATAGCTGCTGACTGCATTATTTAAGTAGTGTGAGCAGGGTATGTGTATGAAATAACATTTATGTGGCATGGGTGGTAAAGTAGGCCTGTTAGTGCTAGTAAAGTGATTGTTGTCTATATTAATCTAAATTGAAAATCTGTGCTGGGGATTTTACATAGTGTCAGACGAAAGTAAAGCAGTTAAATCAAAGCTTTTCTCTGAAATCATTTTACCAATATACTCACTAAATCAAATATTAGCAGACCAGCATTAATTATGGTATGAAAGAATAAGTAGTATAACATGTTCCATGTGACCCTTTATCCAGCATGATTGCATAAGTAGCCTATTATGATCACCCTTCATTGTAAAAATACATTCAATAATGGCTTGTTTTTTGTTTAAGTGTTGTGAATAAACACTGTAGACTTTGATTACTGTTCCACAAGGTTTTCTGTGGGCTACATCTCATAATGGAGCTGTTCTGATGAAGCAGGGTCCTTTGGTTAATATCCAGTCAGTTTATGCAGAAGTAAAAGAATGCACTCTGTATTGTATTTGTAATACAACAGCACCCTCTCTTGCCATTTGCTGTCAGAAACAACAAAATGGGCCTTTGCTTGGGAAATTGCAGTGCTTTTGGAGTAGTTGTCCCAATCAATTAAAGCCAATGCCCTACTCTTGCTCATCTTCTGGTTCTTACTTATTTGTCAGCACTTTTCACAAAGACCAGAGCTCATCTGTTTCAGTCAGGTTAATCACCTGCCTGTTACCCTTTTTTAGTGATCCGAAGCCTGAAGGTATTCCTAAGGGAGAATATTTACTGCGAGCGAAAAAGAACAAACTTCAGTGTAGCCCAATTTGATGTTTTGCCAATTTCAATACTTTAAAACTTTGCAAACACGGCTCATGTTAAGCTCTGAGTTATTGAAAAAAAAAGGCTCCCAGTGGCCTATAAAGACCATTTATCATTTTAATTTGCTGACCAACATTTCCCCTCAAAATAAGCTTCACAAGTTAAACTAGCCTTTTTTCCATTACTATTCACTATTAAATTCTGGTGACTTACTCTCAGTTGCAGCCATTTGGATATTATTTCTAATTGCATTACTTTAGTTTTTGATTTCGTTGTTTTTTTTTTTTTTTTACTTTTTTGTTACCGTTTAATTCAAGACAATTAAAGATAAATACTCCTACTTTTAAATTCCAATTTGGTAGAGACGGCTGTATTAATTTAAACCCGAATGAATGCATTTTCATTATGATCCCTGTGTCGGAAAACTAATTCGTCTTATGGAATAAATGCAGTATTTTCCAATGTTACATAGTTTTGCAAAACATAATAAAACATTCTTCAGTCTGTGCTCAAAATTACATGTAGCAGTTTAGGGATTATCAATCACTCAAAAATGTACGTCAAAATGTAAAACACTAAACATGCCTGTTATTCTATAAAGGTTTTCCCACATGTGGATATGCCCTAAGCAATATCCCAAACACAAAGAGTTAAGCATTGAAGCATTCCAGGAAGCAACAGGAGCAGGAAACAGACTGGAGACTTTGAACCAAACCTACAGGCAGGAGTAAGAGGTGTTTCCTGGGAGGAAAGCTACTAGGAGGGGTCTCCCTGCTCCTGCTGGCTCCTTTAAATACCCCTTCACTGACCTGCGGAATAACATCAGATCCTCAGACCAATTCTGACTCGCAATCCCACGTCAGCAGGAAGAGCCAGATTGGTGTAAATGCCTTCAGGGAGCCCCCTCCCGGGACACTAACAATATATACTGTATGTAAAACAGTAAGAGATTAATTACAACTGAGATTTAACAAGCTTGATAGTCACACAAATGTAATTGGCTGGGGAGTGGGAATGGCAAGATATGCCACAGTATACAGCAATTGACACGAATGCCAAATTTAGCAAAGGCACTATCGTATGATCTGAAAATCTGCAAAATTAATGAACGCGTGTACAGCAAGGGGACCTCAATTTATTTTCTCATTTGGAGTGGGCGTTTCTAACTGCACAATGCACACACAGGCCACATGGGTATATACTGTATGTAGAGCATGTTCAAGTAATCCGAATCCTTTGACTTTCTGATTAGGGAAGAGACTTTTTTTACAATAAAGGAATAAGTCAAGGATCAGAAGAGGAAGTTATATTATCACATATGAGCCCCAGAGAGATAAAGACTTGCTTGGCTGGTATCTGTGCTGTGGAATGACATCCGCTACCTTTTATTTCATATTTCCAGTCTCAGATAAAATTACAGTTCCATCCCCTTCTTAAGAGATATGCTCACAAGGCATAGCCACTGCTAACTAGAATCATGCACATCCTTTTTCATTCCAGCCTCTCTCTCTCTCTCTCTCTCTCTCTCTCTCTCTCTCTCTCTCTCTCTCTCTCTCTCTCTCTCCTCAAAGATTCATGTCTGCTTGCTATGCATGCTATGATCATATATTTTACTCCCAACACGTCCCATTGAATATTGAACCTATTACATCTGCTGTTGCTTCAATTACTTCCCAGTTATAATGCAACTCTGCCGATGTGTACAACACTGAAAACCATCAGGAAAGTTAAATTGTTTTTGTGGGTTTTTTTGCCCTTTATATTGGCAATCATTTTCTTTAACATGAACATGCTGCCAGATGTATCTAGACTGTTCTGTCAGTTTGTTGGCTGATGATGAAAAGTGCCTATCAATCAGGAGATTAGTGTTTTGCACTGAAAACACACTTACTTACACCTCTTCAAAAGTAGAAGCTTGTTGTCTAAACACTGTTTCTCACTTAGCTGTCATTGCCCGTCTTTATTCGACTTTATCTATAATTCTCGGGGGATTTTTCCCAGCTATATTTAACTTACATTTGCTAACAGTAAAGGCGCCTTGGATAAATACAAATAATAATAATACGTAATAATAATAAAGACTCTGTAGTGTTTGGAGCTTAGGAATCTGTTATCAGTTTCTATTTCCTGTTCTACCAGAGTCACACTGTTCTTTATAACCATGGCAACAAGCTTGATTGCCTCCCTATGGCATATTCCAACGTAACATTATACTGGTGTGCATTGGAAACAACTGTTATTAATTTAGATCTTTACAACAATGCATTGTACACAATAATGCAATATCCTGATCCCATCATATTGCATTATTTGATTCCAACATATCCAACTCTTTTTAGTAATTTCTCTGTGTCCTATCTTTTGTTGATTGAGTTCTGTTTATCAAGTCTGTTTCCTGGAGTCAGTTGTCTTGTTCATCAGTGCAATGTTTTTTTCTTAGATTAGCGTTCTGATGAGACAGAAACATATTCCAGCTTGATTTTCATTTTAATTATGAAGCTCTGCGAGTACTCAATGGTGGCTTTAGCATTTTGGTACCGTCACAGCACAAGCTATAGTGAACATGAAGAACATGATGCAATACAAATATTTCCCATAGGGGAAGCTTTGGAAGCCCAAATGTGTACATCACAATTAAATATGAACAGCTCACTCACTCAGCACTGTATCACCATATAGGGACTATTTGTCTATTGTGTCATTGTGTTCCCAATGGCTTGTTCTGTGCCAGTTCCAAAATACAGCACACCATGTTGGATATATCATTTTATGCCAGCCTTATATTTTGTTTTACAGTAAATGTATGTATTTTTGTAGCACACTTTTACTGTCATAGGGGATTAAACGGTAAAATTGTAAACAAGGTATACCTGTGTCATGTAGTTCACTATTTACACCCTAGATATTGAACCGAGAACAGCGCAACTCATACAGTCTTGCTAAGTCTTTCATGAGGAGAGTTTAATAAATAACTGTATTCATTTTAGTCATGCATTTATGATCCCTTTGTCTCTCACTGCTGTGGTGAGTTTTTATGAACAATAAGCCCTCTCAATCAAAATGTCAATTTTAGTCAACATTTGAGATATTAAACTTAAAAAGACCATCAAAACAGTTAAAGAAAATGGATGAACATACAATAATACTACATTTTGGGACAGCCAAGATCAGCATGACTCACTGAGACAAAGCCTTGGCGTGCACCTCCAATCAAACAAACAGCGATCTGTATCACAGGAACAGGAACAGAGCTAAAGGACCCCCTCAATATAGTACTAATGAATACAGTATTACTTAAGCAAGAGAGAGACTCATTTGGTACATGGGGACTTCGGCTTTGCTACAGTGTCTGCTGTTGAAAACCTCGGCAATGACCTCAAAATGTTGTTGCAGGGAACTAATTGCTGCTATATCTGAATGAGTAATTATCTGTGCTACCCATGCCTGCTGGCCATCTTATTCCCCTGGAGATTTTTCCATGAACTATATAAAAGCGTAGCCTACAGTGGGTAAAATAAGATGACTATGGGCTTTGTGTATAAATCAAATAACAGCCCACAGATTTCTTTGTACATTACATATTGCTAAGAAATAAATAATTACTTCCAGATTTACAAAAGCAGCCCCTGGCTACAGTGAGGATGGAACATGGCAGCTGGGAAATATGTATTTAGTACCCTAATAAGAGAGCTGATCCAGTAATCTGAAAGATTGTGGTACCAGTGGTAGACTTCTAATTGAAATGTATAAGATACCTCATTATTGCCTGTCAAGCCACTGTGATAAATCAGACACATGACATGACCCCTGACTGTGTAAAGAGATTCAATCTGCAATATCCAAAATGGGGTCAATCGATACAATACTCCCAACCAAAGTGACTCACAGAGGTACATTATGCAAACATGTGTGCATGCTATCAATCTCAGGTCGATGCTTGCCACTTAAAAATACACTGGTAGGGATCCTGGGCTATCAGGGCAAAAAGTCATTAGCACTAGTTAATGTCCATTATGCACAACGGTCCTACATAATAAATTCTATCTTGCAATGTCAAGAGGTATTACAGAGGGTTGCAGTGGTATGTGTGCATGTGTGTGCGTGTTGACATCAAGTTCCAGAATCACAAATTATTTAGTAATATGATTATGTTAACTGCTTTCATTAATCTCATTTTTAATATGAAGCATTCAATTATTCAGTAACCCTGCTTAATCAATTGGCTTCTGTGAGCACTGTACAAGTGTAACAAAGATTTCATATGAATTTAATTATGAAAGAAAAATGTATTTTGAAAAGTGTGACTTATGTGAATGGGCACGTTTTCAAATTCCCTTAGGCAGAGTGAATGTAAATCGCCTGGTTAAATTGGATTTCTGCATGACACAGAGCTCTGGGTGTGGAAAAAGCTAAATATAAAAATAAAATGTGAAGCTTATTGCAGTCTTGTGAAGAGACTTAATCTGGGGGGTTGGGACATAACGGGAGAATGAAATATCTTAAAAATGAAGTATTATCAATAGCAATTTGTGCCCCCCCCCCCAAAACTGCTATCGATCAAGGGATTCAAGCTGACCAATTGGACCATGGAGGGCACAAATTAATTTGAATTGAAGGGCAGGGTCTGAATCCAACATAGTTTTACTGAGAATAATAGTGAAAGAGTTAGCAGTAAATCTGTTGTCCTCCTGTAAAATCTTCCATTGCACAATAGGATAGAAATCACAGAGGCTGTTGTACAGGTCGTAGAGGTCCCAACAAATAGCTACATGGCAACTGGATCTTTACTTTTTTTGAAGACACTTACAGTGTGATTTTCAAACTGAGCAAAATAATAATTTTTTGACTGACTCATGTTCTATATCTTTCTTATCAAATGTCTACCCCCAAAGAACCTTGCTGTTTATATTTGCCTCCCACTGAAGTTCATGTGTTTTTTTTTTTTTGTTTTTTTTATTCACAATTAAATAGGTAACAACCAGAGGAGTAATGGCCCACTAGAGACAATTATATTGAATTTCAATGAAAATAATTACAGAGATAGAGGCAGCCAAGCAAATGGTTTCAGTGCAACATTATTTTTCTCTATATCAATATTTTAGTGTGCTTGACCTTTAAAAATCAAACATGCCAGCTGCAGAAATAGCTCAATTATTAAACAAATGTAATAAAATATCCATCCCATCCTGGATGCTGTATCTCTAAAGGACAGGACCATCTTTCAATTTAGCAGATTCAGAATTGAGATTATGATTTAGTGCTCTGAAAAACAATGAACAATCATACTAGTTTTCTGTCCTTTTTTTCCATCAGCCCCTAGTGATCTTCAATGATTGTTGTAATTAAAGGAGTCTAATTTTAAAAAAATGTACTTTCAAAAGCTTCTTAAAAACAGACTCTGGGAATATAATAAATGTTTCATGTATCTATAAAAATGAAATTAACTTCAAAAGAATCTGTTATTTAGTACCTAAATACATTGATATTAAACAACACAGTAGAAACCCTATTTTGTTTCTTCAAAGCAGTGGTTAATTTGGGATTGATGCAAAATATCTGTTTTTCATTCATGGCTCATCATATAAATGGTTAATATACTTGGGACAGAACAAATAGGATATAGTATGGTTGTGGTGAGTGAAAAGGATAGAACTTCCCCCTGATTTCTCTTGGTTTAAAATCTTGTGTAGGATTACCCAGAGAACTTAAGTCTCCTAGCTTGCCAGAAGGGTACTGTAGATAACTGCTTGTAGCCAACACTCCTCACTTGGGACAGAGTCTCTCCATTTCTATAGCAGTGCTTCTATCATTACACAGGACTACCACAGGAATAGTCATTGGTTAAATGGATAACAAACCCTTTGGCCATTGAATACATCATACAGATCCAATGAAATGGCCGACAGATCTTAAGCCTTTTAAATATTTCCACATCAAGTCTGTAGTTTCAGTAAACAGCCCACAACTATCTGTGGATTGTTAGTTTGGTTTCCCCATACATTTCTATTTGATATGCTTTGGGTGTCCAAACAAAATTGATGGAATTCATCATAGATGGATAGTTTTACTGGGCTCTGGTGCCTTCTGTAAGAAAGTGGGATCATTGTATTCATTTGTTTATGACCTTGTCAGGTACTGCTATGTGTAACGTTCTGCACAGGTTACATTAGAACAGCCTGAAACTGATTACATACAGTCTACGGAAGTTGCATCAGTATAGCTAATACAATAAAGATTGCTTTGCTTTGCTGATATTGTTACATGGATGTCTGAGTATTAAATCACTTCACATGTCAAGGTTCCTAGGTCTTCCATGAAGGCAAGGGAATAAATTACCATGAAATGAGGAAACAAAGTTATAAATTAATAAAATATGGCAAGACTAAACAATTTTATTAGAGATCTGTGTCTCCAGTAACCAATACTTTATTTTGAATGCTCTGTCACAGTAATTGTAACAGCTAGCAGTTAGAGAGGTCCAGTAGACTCAATGTGTGTGTGTGTATGTATATATATATATATATATATATATATATATATATATATATATATATATATATATATATATATATATATATGGAGATAATAATACACATTAAATTCAAAATTAATTCACTAATTAAAACAAATAAAAAAACTATAGAAAATGTTAACAGGGATGAAAACATCTCTCTAATGCCAAATCAGTCTGTCTTATATTGTGCAGTTACACAGTGCTTCCTCCAGTTTCACCTGACGAAAATGCAGCCAAAACAAAGCGAACGAGACAAGCTAGGGTAATGTAACAGTTAATCATTAAACAGTTCTAGCTACTGTGATGTATTATTATTATTATTATTATTATTATTATTATTATTATTATTATTATTATTATCAGATCTTTTGTTGCTTTTGTGCATTTTCATTTGCAAGTCAAGCGTGCCATTAGGGTCTTATCGAGCACTATATTCTGCAATTTTGAATACTTGGGATACTGTTTTAATTCTGGAAACTGTGTTTGATTTTTGATTTTCATAATCACATCATTCTGAACTACAATACTACTTCTGTTGAAAATATAGTACTGTACCAACAAAACCAATACAGTACATCTAAATGGAAGTTTACTTATTTTAAAACACAGTCCTTTCAGATATGTATTTTTGATATTGTATCTTTTTTGTGTTCCCTGAAAAATGGCCAAGGGTTGGAACGGCCAAAATGAAATAATCAGATATGCGTCACACGCGTTTAACCGTCACTGAAGTCAAAATTTTATAGGGTCGGATATGTGAGTGCTGACTGTAAAAGGAATTTGCATTTTACTGAGTTCATATCACTTTTTCTCCAGTAGGTGTCAGTATTCTGCCCTTGTAATCATAAGTTGTCGTGCGTGGATGACACGAAGATTAAATTGATTGCATAACTAATTGGAGGCAGAACATTCGGTTTGAGAAAGGGAAGAGAAGTAGCCATTGCTTGATTTTCTGAACTTGCCGTCTCCTGACAATAGTTTAAAGTGCTTAAACAAGAGAGATATTCTTTGACTAAATAGGCACAGCAGTATATCAAAAGAAGTAAGCTAAGAAACAACTTTTTCATTGTGTAGGGAGAACATGGAAATATGGAAAATACTGCCGATGTCCACAAGGTAAAACAAGAAGTGCCTTTTCACAATCTCCACTTTCCACACTAGCATAATGATGAGATTAGAGGCTTCTCAGGAAACATGCTTCTCAACTGCCTCTCTTGTCATTCTTTTCACATCACAACCCATTTATTCTCCACATTGTCACTCCAGGACCTGTCATTAGTTACCAGTCCGTGAGATGCTTGCATCCAAATGGCTTTTCTATTGCTGTGTTTATGACAGAAAAAAGAAGACTCCTGGTGACTGCAAACTGCTTTTATCTATAATCTGTTCTTTCCCCTTTCATCGAAGGCCTTTATTTATTGTAGAGAAGTGTGTGTATATATATATATATATATCTTTGTGATCTGTATTGGGTCTTTTGGACTGAACAGTTTTACATTATAATGGTACTAGTTGAGCAATTTATTTTCGTGTAAAAGTGCATATTAAGTTTGTGTTGAGAGGGCTCCCGAGTGGCGCATCCAGTAAAGGCGCTCTTCGCAGGATGTGCCCTATAGCCTGGAGATCGCTGGTTCGAATCCAGGCTATGTCACAGCTGACCGTGACCGAGAGTTCCTAGGGGGCGGCGCACAATTGGCTGAGCGCTGCCCGGGTAGGGAGGGCTTAGGTCGGCAGGGGAATCCACGGCTCACCGCGCATTAGCGACCCCTGTGGCCGATAGGGCGCCTGTGGCTCTGCAGCGGAGCCGCCAGATCTGTGTTGTCCTCCGGCACTATAGGTCTGGTAGCATTGCTGTGGATCTGCAGTGCGAAAAATGACGGCTTGGAAGGAGCACGTTTCGGAGGACGCGTGTTTCAGCCTCCGTTTCCTGAGTCGGCGGGGGGGGTTGCGAGCGGTGAGCCGGGGATACAGATAATAATTGGGCATGCTAAATTGGGGTGAAAACCGGGGTAAAAATAATTGGCGACGACTAAATTAAAAAAAAAAAAAAAGTTTGTGTTGAAATCTCCAAATTACCATTCTTTAACACTAACTATTTATATACAGTAAATCAACTACAAAAACAAACACTCTTCCCTCGTTCACAGACAAAACATGTGTCCAAAGCACTATGATTCCATGTGATTTTCACACATAATCTTGATATCCTGGGCTCATTTGGAAAGCTGGAAACTGACAAGTGCCCCTTGTACAGACAATACCAACTGCTTCATAGACACACAGTTGCACGTTGTAAAATGTCTTACATGGTGACAGACCTTCAGCCAAAATGTCAGTTACTTTTTTCTTTCTAAGATGAGGAAATTATATAAGACCAATAATGGCAGATTATGAATGCACAGGTCTTACTTGACAAACTATTTCAGGACGCAGACCATGAGCAAACTGAAGAAGACACAGCTGTGCAATCCTGCTTTGTCATCATCAACCACTTCAAAGTAATGTTTCTAATTTGAAATAATCCAATTTGGTTTCCATCCAGCTTCTTAACAAACTGAGAGCATGACACAGTAGTTGGAGAGTTGGGAAGGTTCTTTCATGCTATATGCACACACACACAGACACAGACTTACAGAACCATTTCAAGAGTGCTTCGTCTAAGTGTATGAATATTTCCCTTATAAGCTTGGTAACTTTTGTTGAGAAAATATTAATATTGAATCTCTGAAATTAAAGACAAATACAGAGCAAAGGAGATTAATTTGAAGTTGTTTAAGTGAGTACATTTGCTCAATATTTACTCAACATATCAAATTTTTAAAACAAAAGCAAAAGACAGCATTTGTAATTTCCTCTTCAAAAGAACAAAGACTCATATCTCAAACACTATTTAGAGAATAATACATCCAACAAATTATTACACAGTACATTAAGTCAGTGTTATGCCTCATAGCTTCTACGCACTTTTCTTAAATGTTTTGTCTATTACACTTTATTATAGCCCATTTTTTTAATAATCTGCACAATTCCTTCTGCACGAGATGACCTATAATTTGGTAGGTATAAAAAAGAAGCACCTTTCAAGAACCACAGGGTTTAAATATCAGAGGCTTTATGGGCTTAGCCATCATTTATATTCAACCTGGAAAAGATAATTTAATTGATTTCCATGCTCACAGAGTTTCATTCACAATACAAGAAAAAAAAGAGATCCTTCTGTGCGATGAGTAATATTTCATCCTGATTTTAAATTCCCTCCAATAGACTGTGACATTTTTTTATAAATATGGTAAGCCCTGCAATAAGATATACACAAATCAAGTACGCAAGAACTATATTAAAGTATATGTGGTGGTTGAATCCCTTGCTTTATTGTAAAGAATCCATCATTTTTGCCTATGGGACTTTTAAAGCTTTTTGAGCCCTTAGTATGTGCTGTATGCATTCTGTTTGTTGTATAAAAGGTCACTGGTATTGAGACAGGACAGCGTCACTGGCAAGCTGTTTCTGCCAGGAAGTGAGACTCAGACACAGGAGCTGCAGGTTAAGTGCTAATGCGCACATTTATTTACAACACAAACATAAATGACACGAACAAACACAGAACACATTTAACAAAACAAACAGCACAAAGGCCAAAACAAAAGGTTATACAAAAAACTCACAAATGTAAACAAGACGGTACTGCACGGAAAATGAAAACACATACCACACGGAACATAAAAACACATACCACACGGAACACGAAAACACATACCACACGGAACACGAAAACACATACCACACGGAACACGAAATAACACATACCACACGGAACACGAAAACACATACCACTCGGAACACGAAAACACATACCACACAGCCCTCCACACCAACATTAACTCTACTAATTCTAACTAACACCGGTGATCACCCTATTTATGCACCTCTGGCTAGAGCCTTAATTAATAATTTACTCATTTATTCAATTCACGGCTCCAGCCACAATCCCACGTGTCTTGACAGGGAGAAATTTAACACCCTCCCTGCCAACCCAATATTCCTCACACCAACACACACACACGTGCACCGGCAAGGCTTTCACCCTGCTACACTGTCACTGGTTTATACACAACTTTACAGAAAGGTCCTATAGTCCTTCTATCTTTGTAAATCCAAAGGCTGTAATAATGCAACAGTATCTGATGTAACCATTGATGTATTAAGCGACTGTGTGGTCCAGCGGTTAAAGAAAAAGGCTTGTAACCAGGTCACTCACTGACTCACTGTGTGACCATGAGCAAGTCACTTAATCTCTTTGTGCTCTGTCTTTCAGGTGAGATGTTGTTGTAAGTGACTCTGCAGCTGATGCATAGTTCACAATCCCTAGTCTCTGTAAATTGCCTTGGATAAAGGCGTCTGCTAAATAAACACATAATAATTAAACAGTAGGCTGGGAACTAGGTGGAGCAGTTGTCTAATATTTTAGGCAAATATGCAGGAAAAATGTAGTCTGTTTCAACTGCTGGAACACAATTTTTAAAATAGAAATGACACAAAAAGTGGGAATTTCAATAGCAGTACATAACTCACAAGTTTTGCTGTGGTACAGATTAAATCACCAGTTATACCAGTATATTAATGAGAAGCATATCTGCATCATTTTTTTAATGTTGCACACCAAAGCAATTTAGTTGACCAAAAAGTTGCTAGCAACCACACTGTACACACATTTGCAAGCTAATAATGTGTAAAGACAGCTGAAATACAGTAGCACACAAAAAGGAAACGGGGAGGCTGACTAGAACCCTGCAACCAGTAGCACAGTTACTTGCAAATAACCATTGTTAGTAACACATTGTGCTTCCATATAACATAGGTGTGGACCCATGGATGGTAGGGCTTGATTCAGCCTGCTATGGAATCATTGTTTTTTGATTAAAAAGAACCTTGCATAATGACTCCAAGACAAGCAGAGGTTGCTAAAGTAAGACTAAAGGAGGTGTTTGTTTTATTTTATACAAACTGTTTCATGTTGTCGTATTTTGTAAAGATTAATATACAGTGCCTTTATAACGCTGTACTCGGGAGCCATAGTTAAGAGACCATGCCATTTGTGTTCCGCCTTATAACGAGACTACTAGTGTTAGTGTAATGGCTTTATGGGGCAAAGGGGAGCCATGACCGTACCGCCTTATAACCTCCTTATAAAGGGCCGCCTTATAAAGGGGGAGCACTGTATATAGGGCCCTATTCAAAATGTTTTAGGGTGTTTATAATTTAATTAATCAAAATAGGCTTTGAAACAGTCCTTAACAAAACATTCCATTAAAAATTTCTTCAAGTTTTGTAAATAGATGCAAAACCTGCAAAACCAATGCAAATGTAGCATAAAAGTGTGTTGATTCTAGTGAACCTCCATCTTCATTGATTGGAGATGAGGTAAGTTTCTTTCCTTCTCCAGAACCTAATGTTATGTGATCTTTCCTGTCTAGCACTGCAGTCATGTATGTAATGTAATTTAATTTGTCATCGTTCTGCCAAGACTAGGGTGCCGTACTTTAAGGGAGAAAGCTGTGGGGTCCACTGACTGAAATCGAGTGCCAAGTTATTAGCCCTGAAATTGTAGCTTCCTGGCCCTAGGGTAAGACAAAGTGTGTATACTGCTCTTCCAAGATTTGGCATCTATGTAGTATACAAAAGGTTTTAGCAAAAGACTGTAAGCTTCTAAACAGTAAATACGGTAGTGCGTCTTGCGTTCAGTAACAAAGGCGCAGGCGTTTCGCAGTAAAACGTGGGAACAGTTCTTTTTGTAACAGTTAACCAATCTTTTACAGATGCTGAGGAATAATTTCTTATTTTGCCGTTCAAAAGTTAAATGTTCACAGTGTTTCGTAAATTCTCCAATATACTATGAGTGGACCCCAAAATGTGAGGGTTAATTACATGAATATTGATGCAATGGCTTTAGGAATCTCCAATGTTGAACCTCAGAAAGACGTTCTATTTGCAATCCAATCTGAAAAGAATCGGACTGCAGCATATTCTGCTAGTGCTGGTTACGGCTAGGACATTGATAAATGAAGCGTATTAAATATTAATCAAACTTGACAGGTTGTTATGTACATTTTATTAAAAATCTATTAAAAACTGCAAACCAGCTGTCATCATGCTTAAATATTAAGGCCTCGTGCGATACAGGATGCAGTCTTTCAATTAACCAAAGAAGAGCAAAAAAAATGTCTTCTGATTTGTTTTGTCATTAATATACATTTGAAAACAAGATTGCATCTGGAGAGTAATTTAAAGGCTCAAGCAATATTATTTGAGGCTGATTAAAATATTTGTGTAAACCATGAGCGCTCTGGTTTACTTGTGAATACTGGTTCTATGGTTTGGGATAAATGATAGTCCACTTTGCTGGAAGTCATTTCATTTCTGCTTTTTATTTTGCTTGTTTTTTAATATATATGACTCAACCTGCACATCACATGATTGTGCCTTTACCACTTGGTGAACCTCATTTCTGTTTAAAACATCAAAAGGGAAGCACGTCCAACATGCTGTGTAGTGGGGTTGGTAGATTGAAGGGTTTTTTTTTTTTTTTTTTTGCCTTTACAGGACTATAAAAAGACATTTTATACATTCAACAAAAAAAAAAAATTAAAGTTTTCTTCTGTGGAAATAAATGCCAGACAAAATGTTTTCAGCACATCATGTAAAAAAGAATACAGCATCATAATCTAACAGCCCACTGAAACTACAATTTTGTTCCTATTGACAAGCCAGCAATTACATTGTGCTACCACTGTAGCTTGCTGTGCCTGTAATAGCAGTCTAGAATAGGAGCGTCATTTTGGGGGTTGACAGGGTCAGCCGCCCCCTCCACGCTTGCCAGGGGGGCCCCCAAATGGCAGTTTCTGTGAGAAGTTAAAAGGCTCAAAGGAAAGTGTTCATGCTTCATGGCATCAAAAGTGCAGGGACTAGCCTGACAATGTAACAGCAATGTAACACCATAGCAACAGCCTCTCCCAAGTTATCGCGATAATTTGCATTTGTTGAAATTTCATATTAACGATAGCAGCTGTTGTGTACATTGTGTTACACAAAGAAAAAGAGAAAGGTATATTTTACTAATAATTCTGTTCAAGTGTTTATGATGTGTTTTGTGAACTTGTCAGTAAAAGTGCTTAGCTAATAAGATCTATCACATCACAGCAACTAAGCTGATTTCAAATAGCAAAATAATAGCCAGTGCTATTTCAGCTAATTAAGAAGTTACTGAGTCGAAGAGGGGAACGAAAAGCTAAACTCTGAGTGTCCTATCTGAGTGGTCTGTTTCTAATGGCAACTGAAAAATCATTGGTAAAAAGCTTGATTTTGATGTCCTGGTTGATATCTTTGCAAAAATGAAGCCTAGACGATATCCGCTGCTTCACTCGGTTTATTCATGCAGTGCCAGTTTTTTTTTTTTTAAAGTTTGTTGCAGAGTTTTATTATTATGCAGAGGGAGCCCATAAATGCCTGACGCTTATGGGGTGGGGGATGGGAAACCAGCAGGGACTCATTCTCCTCATCGCACAACAGTCAACCCTACTGGCCAGACACCAAGCACATTCAGAGTGGATAAAAAGCAGGGCTGATCTCTGTTCTCTGGGATCGGTAGCCCGTCCACCTCTGCTCTGGATTGCTCGGTGTAAAAGCAATTCTGACTTTAGGCTTGTGAGATCGGAGGACGCTCGCATGCCCTCAGAACGTCTGTGCTGTGTGGGGACAAACATGTTAGGTGAGCCAGATCCTAAAAATATAAAATCCCACCAATAACCGGCTGTGCCTGTCCTATCCTGGTGAGAGCTGGTAGCTGGCTGGTCATACTGGTTCAAGAAAAAAAAAAAAATAATAATTTAAAGTTACTTTATTGTAAATTTCTAAAGCCAATTAGTTGTCTGTGCTTCTAAATGAAGCAAATTGCTGTAAACCTGCACTCCATATATCCCAGCTGGGTATACACAGTAGGAAATCAGAAAATATTTGTTCCCATTCCAACTCTTGCTGGAACAAAGCAAAGGGCTTACTCCCAGTCGCTAAAATCCCGTGATTCTACAAAAAAGAATAAAAACAATTGCCTGTTTCAAACTTAATATTTGTGAACGAGAATTCGCTAAACCATTTTGACATGTCACCTTAACTCTGACTTAGTGTCCATGGAAACCTGCATAACTGTGCTGCAAGGAAGCTTCTGAGGGCAAGTTAAGCTGTCTGCAGTTTCTCCAAGTAGGCAGGTTGATGATATTTGCCTGCAGGTTTGTTGGGGTTAAAAGTATGGAAAAAAAAAATAGTAAGCAAGAAGACATTTTCAATTTCTAGGAGAAGGCTTTAATTATAGCTTTGTGTTATGAGTTTTTTTTTACATTTCTGAGATTTAATCCATATGCAACTCGTATTTCATTTTTTATATTTTGAAATTCAGTAATAACCACTCAATCATACAAGTACAACACTTTTACGTTCCTTCAGAGTGAGTAAGGAACTTTCACATTCGTATTGCCCTAAAGCCAGCTGACAAGACTCAACACTAGAAATACTAAAAAAAACATAATGAATTCAATGACAGAGACTCGACCCAAGACCGGTGGGGACATGGTCCCTGGGGGGTAATGTTGAGACTCACAGTTCTTTCAAATTTGCTATGTCACGGCAACTCACTGTCAGGCAGGAACATGGAAAGATGCTTGAGGAGAGGTCATTCTGTGGGTGTTACAGGCTTGTGGTGACTCAGAGTAGGGAAGTACAAGTAAAACCTTTTAGCGCCTAACTCAAAATGCTGTGCTTCGAAGACTCAAAATAGATAGGATTTATTTGCTATATGACTAACCATGACATGGACTGGCCAGAGAGGTAATAAGGTGGCTTTACTACGGTAAGTACTGTTTGTTTGTATGGGGGGTGGTGCCAGGAGGAGGTCCTATATGGAAAATACTAGCCAAAAACATTTGAATAGTACTCTATATTGGTGTGTGTTGTTTCTCCAGTTATCAAGTTGTCACCCTTATGTTTATGTAAATTTTTGTTCACACACAAGAGACAAGAAAAGAAAGCCAAGTTCTTTCCATTTCTTTTTCTACATTTTGATCTGTGGCAAAAGGGTCGGAAGAAGGTCCAAAAATACAGTATGCTTTCAGGGAAAAAAATCATTTGAAGCAAAGAGTTCTTGCATGTGGTTTGATGTTCATTCCAAACTCATATATTCTTGAATACATGCACTGTGTTTTGCTAGGGGTTGTACGGCAGTGAGATAATCTTTTGGTTTGATCCTTCTAGCTCATCAAAACCTTATTTACATAGATATATGGGGAAATTAGACAACATGTTAGTAAACAGGGTAGTATCGTTGGAAAGCTTTTTTGGGGGGTGAAAAATGTTTTTTTTTACATATATTCTTGTCTCTACCACATATAGTATGCCTGATCCTGTTTCAACTTACATACTATGAAAGGACATTTTGTGGCCTTCTATTTGATATAAGTTACATGCATGCAGCACAAACTATCTAGTAGTTAAACATACATAATTGAAAACCAGGCGGAAATAGGGCTGAGTGATATTAAAGAAACAAAATTACACAATCTAATGTACAACGTGATATACACATTTCGTTTTTTTATAGATCAGCCACCACTCTTGGTCAAGCAGGGGAATGCATCAGTTATTCAATTATATTACAGGTTGTATTATAAATGCAATTACAAAAAATTCTAACTGCACTGTAATTCTAGTGTTCATGTGTGGTTACACTGTATTTACATAATACATGTACAAGCATACGTAAACATGCAGTTAATTACAAAAGACACAAGCAACTGCAAACAGGTACAATTATTCAATTAATCTTGTGGTGATATTGTAACTACACAGCCATCAGTGTAATTCCTGTGTTATTATAGTGTAATTACAGTGTAGTTAATGTGTTAATGCACCCTTTACCAAGGATTTGCCTTTCATGAGCCAACACTGTTCATGCCAGTCCAGAATTTTTCCACAGCATGGCTGTTAAGGAGGTATAGATAAAGAAAAGAATGAAGTTGATGTTTCTTTTGCTATTGTTACATTACAGGTATTACAGGGAGAGAAAGAGAAATATAATGTTATGACTAGGACTTTTTGGGAGGCTGCCAACTAACCTGCAGCTGAGGGACCTGTCTTGAAGTTCTACAAAAGGGGCTTAGCGTTATCTCACTGCTGCATTCCTGATAGGCTCTTACCTCCATATGTAAAACCATCACGAACAAAACTGAATGTCAAGAGGTCTCATTGTGGATTCTGCAACTTACATTCTTTGGTGTTTAGCCTGTGTTACAATGCCAGTGCTTTGTGTGCCAGTTCTGCAGCTAATCCAGCCATAGATGTGAATGGGTTCCATTTTAAACATTCAACATTATAATCTCATTGCATATTATTACTGCAACTGATATGGAAAAGCAACGTCTCAGATCAAATGGTTTAACTGTTGTAGAGGGCACAATGGGATTAGAAATTAGCTGAATAGGAGCCAGGTGAGGGATGAGCAAGGTAGAGGAGAGAACGATATTGCCTCCATTTCTATAGTTGGAGTTCTCCATTTCTATAAAGGGAATACAGCTAGTTATCAGATAACTACAAATCAATCATAGCATGTAGCTGAATAACAGGTGCACAGATTGTGCATTTGTGTACTAAAAACTGCAAGGTACTGTATAAAGTATCTCCAGGTCTTAATGTATTTTGATTACAAGTTTTTCTCAATGTCTTCTACAGGTCTCAACACACAGTAATTTATAGCCTGAAATCTTCATCTAAAGGCTTGTATTAATTGACATTATATTCCAGGGTGCACTTATGCAAGAATGTAGAAGCCAATGTCGTTACAGATATATTGCCTATATAGAGTCTGCTCCTACTGATAAGATGAAGCTCTTTTGTGAAGGGTTAAGATGCTGACTTGGGACGTGCATGGTTGTTGGTTTGTTCGCAGCTTATTCCTTGTTACACAAAGGAAAAATAAAACACGTACAGAAACAAGCACAAAGAATCTGTCAAAAAGGTCTTAGCTCGCACAGAAGCGTGTGTGCTTATATTAATAATAATATAGGTGTTGACGTTTATGTGATCCCAAAGAAGAAAAACATCTCTGATATGAAGCAGCAATTGAAACCCCCTTTTGTGCTCTGGGTGAGTGATCCAAAGGCCAATCTTTCACCTCTGTAGCCTTGAGTTTCATACCTGACTTGAATAAAAAAGTGAAATTATCCCTGTAGCAAAGTCTTAGAAATGGATTCAATGTTCACAGTATTGAGGCGAAAGGTGATTTCTCTTTTTGCTTGCTGTTGATGTTGCTGAATGAATATATATATATATATATATATATATATATATATATATATATATATATATATATATATATATATATATATATATATAAGTATATATATATATATATACTTATATATATATATATATATAAGTGTCAATAAAGATCCAGATGCTTTTATCGCTGTTAGCAAAGGCTTATAGCTTGATAGTAGACCTTGTAAAGATGTCTTGGTTGCACACTCATCATATAACTTATATTTATAAGAACATGACCACTACAGATTACTTATTAAAATGGATTTCATTTTATTGTTAAAAACAAAAGCAGCGCACAAACAGATAGAAACAACCCCCATTTATATGCATCATCTTAATTAAATGATAATTCAATTAGTAGATTCAATTACACAAACTTAAAAAAAAGTTGTGTACATAAATAGCAATGCATCTATTACAAAACACAATAAACTTCCAATTCAAGAAATAGTCATTCATGCAAATTGAATAATTAAAAACATTGATTATAAAGCAAAGTATGCTCATCTAATCATATAAATGAAAAATACAATCATAATACTTCATTTATCTTTTTTACGCAATCAAATACTTCCCATTGGGCTTATTATTTTTTAAGATTGCAATATTGATTTTTTAAGTATAACTATGCAAGACAGCCGCTATGAGACATTGCCTTTATTAAAATTGTGGACGGATTCATCTACTGATTCTTCTTCTTTTGCACTCTTCCACACCTGGAGGTAGTTGCAGTAGTTCCAGCCTCTTCAAACGGCCTCGGCTGGGCAATCCTTTCACGAGCAGCCAATCAGGACCTCCCGATCAACTCAGCACCGGGCAAGCCTACCTGCTCAATGAGTTGCTTAGCAACGCGTCTCCTGTTGCGCATCCCAGCTGCTCCCAGGGTACTCCCTGTCACACACCCCTCCCCCATTTGTTATAATTTATGATTCTAAACATCTTTTATCTCTTGTTTTGCATTAGATATCACACAAGAAAGGCAGTTTACCACAGATTTTTTATCTTCATTTCTTTTCCAAATGAATGAACCACAAATTGACACCAACCAAGAACAGGCAGTTATGCTTCTGCATATCTCCAGATGAACATCTCCACCTGGTGTAAACATTTTGGTTAGTAATTCACACAGTTTATTTTGCTAACACACTTAAGTCTAATTGTGACCCTCCCCGTGAGTGGTGATTGTTGCTATGGTCTAAGTGTGAAAAGTGATAATTGTATGTCAACCCATGTTCAACCAGGAGGTACAACTTGTCAGGCTGCTAACTATGTCAGCTCCTGAGCTGACACCTTTCACACTGAGAATCTCATACTCTTACATTTCTAGTACCATGAGGGCCACAGTTAAGTATAACCTCAGAGAAAATGTGAAAAGTTACTGAGCTCATATGGACCACATCTATATTTGGGAACATATTTGTTCATCCATAACAAAGTGCAATAATGCTGATTTTTTTCTGGAAAAGCTAACCTAGTCATTCAGTGTTCAAATGTTACGAGGACCTAAAGCCATATGAAAGTACTAAGACTCACACTGAGATACCATAATCCTTGAATCACTTAACTTGACCTCAGTGAAAAGATTAGAGACAACAGCGCAATATCTCTTTTGAGGATCGTTCCTCAGACGCCCCTTATCAGTTGCCCAAATCATTTTTTCAAAGTTCAAAAGCTTCAGCTGGATTGATCTATAAAGGTCACATAAACATCCCAGTCTGTTTATCTTCCTTAATCAGAACAAGAATCAGACTGGATTCAGAACTTCAAGGTGCGGACACCTAATGAAGAAAGCACTTCAAACCTAAGTCCCGAGCAGGATACAGGACTATTAAACACATGTCTTATTTTCTCATATGGTATTTTCATTATCTGAAAGATACAGTAATTGTTTGGATTGCCAATTGATTCACATTGTTTCTTTTCCATGGTGGATGTGTATGTCAAACTGACAATGCAGAGGTTACTTTTCAATGTCTATTACATGTTTCTAAATAGTCCTTCCTTTAGAAAAAAGACTAAGATCACATTCACCTGTGATTTTATGTTTGTATGTTTTTATAGTGATTGCTAATGCCTCTTTAGCCTAAATAAAAATGTATATAACAAAAAGGTAGTGTGAAATGATGCAGTATCTTGTATTAATACAATATCTAATATAAAACCATTCAATATCATATCATAATAACTTAATAAACATGTTGTTCTATTTGTAGAGCCCATAAACTACCTCACATAAGTCTTGTGACAGAAACAAATATATTTTGTAACAGTAGTTTGTATCTTCCTGTAAAATATATTGGCTTTTTTCCCCACAATTTTTACAGTTGCACACAATTTCTCACAAGCCTCATAGAACTTAGAATAGCATGTATTACATTTTGTTCAATTGAAGAAGTGAAATAAAATGTACTTTAACACAAAAAGTACAACGGTTTCAACGGTTGATTATATATATATATATATATATATATATATATATATATATATATATATATATATATATGGAATCAAGATACTATAACAAATATACCATTACAATGTTGAGATGCTGTTTAAAGATTCTTCACTTGGTCATGCTTTATGTTTTTATAATCTGAAATTGGCCATAACCTTTATTGATTATTGTACAACTGTAAATTAGTTTCTAGTTTTGTTTAAATAACCACATTAGTGCACACAAACTCCAGGAGTCTGAGCACACTGCCAGATTGTCTGACCTTTAGCATCATAGTTCATAGTTTAATCAAAGTGGTCCTTTGAGATTATACGAAGATGGTTTATAGATGTTGCAATTATAAATATGTTGTTTTTATTGGATAAAACCAGTATAGTACTTGTATTGTAGCTGCCACATTTACAGTTTGTATGTATAGTTATTAACTCAACCTTGCAATATACTGTATATGATCATAGCAAAATAAGTTTATAGATGCAATTACTTAACATTTACAGCCTGGACACCAAGATGTTCCAACTAATTGAATACATTCCTGCCAAGGCTCATATTGTTTGTTTTTTTAAATATATTTCAATTATGGAAATTAAATTAAATTGCATACTCCATGTGTATGGCAAAGCATTTATTTCTTATGCATTTCTTCCCCTTTACTTTGTGCATTGCAGAGTTAGTTTGGTGGTATCATTTTTATAAACAGAATAAATAGTTTTTCACTACTTTCATTGGTAAGAAATACTATTTTCATTATGTCTTTTTATTGGGCAATACATTTAACTACAAGCTGGTGCTATATTATTTGTGTGTGCCTTAAAAAAAAAAAAAAAACAAGATCCCTGCCAAGTAGCAAGAGCTAGCCTACAGACAAGATGGCTTATCTGGACTGTGAGAACACTATAGTTAATATATCACATGGACGGGTGAAATTACTTTGGTCTTTCTTCCACACAGTAACAAAAAATGTTCAACTCAGAGCCACTAGATTTACAGGAACAACTTAAATAAAACTGCCAGTCAGTCATTGTAGTTTCAGGAACAATTGCACCAGCGGTGGTTTAAGAGAACCTCCCTGAACACTTAAATAAGGCTTGTTCATTATTTCCTGTCAAAAACAGCCTTTGCTTCAAGATTAAAAAAAAAAATGTTCTTCATGTGGCAAAAGTATATTGAAACTTCCACTCCCTGCATTTTTTTCTACTTGTGTAATATTTAGTTTCCATGTTATGGTGGCTTTTCTTAAACCCCAGATAACTACACCGTAATAACATACTGGCAGTGTTATTCCTGTGAAGAAGACTCTTTATGTTGCAGTATTTTCAGAGTGGAAAGCGCTAATAATGAGAACACTCTGTGCACAGCAGGAATGGCAGCTGCAAGATCAAAGAGGACAAGTAAAGGTGAGTTGTGAGTACAGCTTGGAACATCTGATGGAGTTCTCTAAATTGGATGTATTTGTGCAGAATGTCACTGATGGGAAACTGGGAAACCTTAAAAAGGATGTAACATGAAAATCATTATTTAATACTCTCCATCCAATATTCCATTGCCCCAAGAACTGTGACTTTAAAACCATTATCCCCTTTGCCATATATGATAAAATGTATCACTCTGTCTGATCCAGGCTAGGTTGAGTAATGCTGTAATAATGTTGATCCTTCACAATAAGCACCTGAAGCTATTTAGTTTTACAGTCAAAACTTGAGTTCTCAGGTCCAGAAAAGGAGGTTTGGATTAATCTATTGTATATCAGGGCAGTATCATCAGTTGAATGAAATGTCAAAGATCATCATAATCATAAACATAGGGCGATTTGTTTTTTAACTCACAAATGGCGACAGTATGATGCAATGTCAGCCACCTGGATCCATTAACATTGGTGTATTGCATAATATTATAATACTCTAAGGAAAAAGCAAACGGGTAACTTAAAACATTGCTTTGCAATCCTGTCTTCTGAAAACATAGCATACTTAAATTTGGCTAATGAGGAATATTGATCTTAAAAATCACGAGCAGCCTATGCATTTATGCCCTTGTGTCGTAAAGACCAAATTATACTCAATACTAGGTTTCAGTGAATGAACAACAAATGAATTAGTGCTCTTGCTGCTACATGCATATAACAAGTAGTGTGTTTGTTTAATCTCGAAACAGAAAAGTCGCTACAGATTAAGCATGTTAGGGATTGGTTTATATAGTAGTGGGTGCTTACAGTGGTTAGAGGTTAGAAGTGCACTCATCAGAGACTCCCATCCTGTTGCTTTATTATTTATTATGATAAATCAGGCAATTCTACTTTGATATAATATTCGAATTACACAGTTTATTTATTTATGAAAGATGATTGTTAACTGATGATAATATTCAAAACATGATTACATTTGATTACATTCATAGGTCATTCAAGATACAGAAACATCACAATTATTGCAACACATTTCAGGGGCGGATCCAAGCTAGTCCGGTTCCAGATTTGATTG
The DNA here is from genome assembly GCF_902713425.1 of Acipenser ruthenus. Taxonomy (NCBI): domain Eukaryota; kingdom Metazoa; phylum Chordata; class Actinopteri; order Acipenseriformes; family Acipenseridae; genus Acipenser; species Acipenser ruthenus. The sequence continues at coordinate 25,771,015 of NC_081206.1, forward strand.
TATATTGAGGATTGGAATGAGATGAGATGGAATTTTACACACTGGTTTCATTGTGCAGCAAGAAATGTGGCATGTGGCATCCATAATTGAAGAATTGGTAAGGCTGCTTTACGATACACAGCAGTACATTGTACATTTTTATAGCACCTTCAATGCAGGCGTCTCAAGACTGTAAAACACTGATGGGGTGCATTAGTCGTGTTTGTCAGCTAAGCACATGTATTTTGAGATGCTGTTTAACCTGCTGCATCATGTATGTCTTTTTGAAGGAAGTCCTATAATTTTATTCATAGTAGCTAAAAGCAGCCTCCGCAGACCACACACAGGGAGCAACCAGGGGTGTAGACTGACATCAGCTCTTACAGATAAGAAGGCCCAAGGCAATGAACAGCTTTGTAGTTGAATAATAATTAATCAATCAATACCTGCCTGATATCCAGTGGAGCCTAGCTTAATTAGGGGACTCCAGAATTCCAAACTCAGAACAACATGACCCCCAACAGCACTCTCCAGTTGTGGAGCCTGGTTGAGGGGGTGTGGGTGCATCAGAAAACAGATATCTGGTCAGATGTCCGCTGAACTCTTTAGAGAGGAAACGTTATATTGTGTCAGCAATCCACTGCTGCCCACTCACATTTTATTTATCTGTCATGAAAAAAAGCCTTGCAGGAACATAGTTTTGCATTATCACTGTGTTTTGAACCCTGGCAAAATGTCAGTCTGTGAATATGAATTAATTATGCAATTCACTGTTAGGAAAGGTATACTCATATTGCATTTAAATAGGATAGTTAATAAGCTTCCCAGTCTTCCTCAGCAACCGTGCCCGAGGCTTCTTTTAGATATTGCTGAAAGCAACATTATGGGGTAGTGGTGCAATCACACTGCCCAAAGCATTGGTTATATAGAACACCAGTGCCCTCTAGAGGTGGCAGTAGTTTAGCGCAGTGTGAATGCAGTTAGATTTTAAAATGCTTTGTTGCTCATTTAGCTCTTGTTTGATTGACGAAGAATGATGTCAGGAAGTGCCCAACATTGCCTCATCGCTTAAGTTTTAAATAATATCCAGTAGCTCAATCACTGGTACATATGAAATATATGTAAGTGCTATCTCTGTTGAACATATACTGTAAATCTGTAATAAAATCAAACACGAGATTTCTGGTTAAGCTTGTCCAATACAAAAACACAAAGCAGATCCATTAAAAATCAATTTACTGTACATTTTGAATGTCAGCTGTTTGTTGTCAATACTCCTTTATTTATCAATTTGATGTGAACCATGTCTGGGGTTTTATATATCTGCTGGGTACCCAGTAAGAGTCCAATGAATATTTGCTCACCAGCAGTTGCTGAAATTCTCAGTAAGGAAAGCATTTACAAGTCAATGTACACATGTGGTCAGTTCTTAAATTCTGATAACATTCTTGGTTAAAATGGAAACATGTCTCTTTTGAATGTTTATATTTCCACTCACTTTCTGTCAAACCAAAAAACAATGAAATACAAACAACAATCACCATGCAATATCGGATATGATCATGAAAACTATTTGTTGCATGCTAAGAAAGAACAAAATGAGGTGGTGTGTGTAGAAATACATTCTCTGCTGTGAGAATGTAACTACCATTAGTAGAAAAAAATAACCACTGTAATAACCATATCTTCTCCTTATGCAGGATGAGGAATGGCTGCCAATTGCGAAGCTTGTAAAGCAGAGAGCCGTAATGTCATGCACCTGGATGTTTTATCTGATTATATCTAAACTACACGAGGCAATGAGCCAGGAAGCTGCTGTGAAGTTGTTAGATTGTTCAATTTGCTTGCAGCAACTTTTAAATTAAAAAAAGCTGTCTTGGTAATATTTATTTGTAACCTGTCGTATGTGGCATAAAAAAAAACCCTCGTGTTGTCTGTTAACTAAGATCTATGTGACAGGGGTTTCATCTCATTAGGTTTAGCCTGCTGGCTTGAGGGTTAACATCTCTGTAACAGGAAGAGGTCTGTGACTTCCACAGCACAAGCATACATTTATACAAGGAAACAGTATTCAGTTCAATGTAAAAAACAAAGAAAAACACACAAGCAGTTGGTTTCTTATTAAATATATATGTATTGCTGTAACTCCTACAAACATTCTGGTCAGTTTCTGCATCATTTTTGAAATCGTCTCCCTGGCAGATTACCTCATTTCTACTTCCCAGAGAATACCTGACCTGGGAAAACAGCTAAACATTCAACAAAACAAATCAAATTCCCAGTGGGAACATGCTCAGTGTTGGACTACCCAATGCTGTCATGTGCCAAGCTTTTTTTCTGCCATTACTTGCTCCTCCCTAAGACTATCAATTGCCCTTGTCTTTTGAAACTCATTTAGAAACAAACAGGATACCCCACATCTAAATCAAAAGATTCATATTTGGGAGCGATTTGTTGGACAGCCCTAGGTAGTGCATAGTCACTTACCACCTTAGGGTACTATTGAATCAATTTTATTTTTTTACAGTATACTGTAACAGTGGGTGAAAAAGGATATGAACCTCTTTTTCATGCACTACAGAATATCCAAGCAAAACAAGTGACAGGACAAGGAACTGCTCCTGCAGTAGCAATCATTTCTCACTCAGCAATAGTCCTAAACACAGCCACAGCCTATATTTTACTTCCAGCTGTGAAGGATCACTAGCTTGTTAGAAACGACCTGAATCTGATCCACTTGTTAGTGCTCTGGCTGGATTTGAACCCGATCCGAGATGAAGGGTGACCCACTGGGCTTCTTAGGCATTCTTATACTACAGCTCCTGCTGGTTTAGTTAAAGGCCAGTAAGCAGCCCGAGACGTCATCTTTTCCTTGCTGTCTCAGAAAGCCTCTCTCGAGTCAGAATGCATTATCTAGCACGTCTCTCTCTCTCTCCACAGTTAGATGGAAATATTCTTTTCATGTGCTCTTTCAAAACAAAAACAGCACTCTTTTCAGTTTCTTTTGAACAGCTCTCCCTGGTATCATTAAGCAGGCTTGTGTATCCTGCACATTTCCTGGGATCAATAGAATTGTTTTATCATGCAGTCATCAAAGAAACAAGCTACTAATGAGCCCAGAACAGCTGACTGATCAGTTTTCTGAATGTGTTAATGGAATGGCCTTCCTCTTCCCATAAAACTACCAAGTTCAATTCTAGCAGATCTGACACCGAGTCATGCTGCTCCTTACATGGTCGACAGTATAATGAGTATTTATGTATTTATCTATAGTTTCACACAGTAACAGTCAGGCTACACCGCAATGTGGAAGGAATAAAGGAAATCAATTTATCTATTTTGCTGATTGCTTTTATTACAAATATTGGCAGGGTATATATATGCTGAAATTTAAAAAAAAAATGAGAAAAACAAATAAACGTTTTTTGAGGTTTTTTTAATGTACACAAAAGGTTTAAATGATTAAAAATATATATTTCAGGATGTTTCGTACAAAAGCCCTTCTTCAGCTGTGTAGAAAGAAAAGTAAACACAGTGCAGTAAACTTGTTATTTTTCAAGAACTCTGTGGATGAGAGGGCTCCCGAGTGGCGCATCCAGTATAGGCGCTCCTCGCAGGATGTGCCCTATAGCCTGGAGATCGCTGGTTCGAATCCAGGCTATGTCACAGCTGACCGTGACCGAGAGTTCCTAGGGGGCGGCGCACAATTGGCTGAGCGCTGCCCGGGTAGGGAGGGCTTAGGTCGGCAGGGGAATCCACGGCTCACCGCGCATCAGCGACCCCTGTGGCCGATAGGGCGCCTGTGGCTCTGCAGCGGAGCCTCCAGATCTGTGTTGTCCTCCGGCACTATAGGTCTGGTAGCATTGCTGTGGATCTGCAGTGCGAAAAATGACGGCTTGGAAGGAGCACGTTTCGGAGGACGCGTGTTTCAGCCTCCGTTTCCTGAGTCGGCGGGGGGGTTGCGAGCGGTGAGCCGGGGATACAGATAATAATTGGGCATGCTAAATTGGGGTGAAAACCGGGGTAAAAATAATTGGCGACGACTAAATTTAAAAAAAAAAAAAAAAAGAACTCTGTGGATGAAAAGGCTGTCTGGCAACTTGTTTGCAGTAGCTATATCATATCATTGGGTTGCTGCTGACATCTAGTGGAAGAAATGGTACATTACTTACTAAACAAGCCAATACACTGTGGGAATAAGTCAGCTCGATAGTTTTTAGAGAATTTAACAGCACTGGGGAATCACGTCCTTGGTTTCAAGAACCTGGTTACCCTGGGATTACCAACTGCATTCAATAGTTGCGGCAAACCTGCTTTGAGTTGCAATGCTGTGGTTTATCTCTGTGGGGTATCAAATCAACCTCTTGGTTTCTCTAGAAAATACATAAATTAATAACCTTTGATAATGTAGCACAGGTTTCACCAGTTAATTAAGAATGATGTGTGTACTTCTCAAATAATTTTTATGCACACATTAAAGACTCTAAATGAATCATTAACTGCTATATATGTAAAAATGATTTATTAAGCGGTAATGAATATTATTTCATTTGTCTGTAGTTAATTACATTTGTTAATCATGTATTACTGCATTTTGTGATCGCTTGCCGCCCCAATGAGTGCTTACTTCTCAAAACAATTCAGATCTGTCAAAAGGTATTACCCAAGGATTAAAATGATGACTTGCTAATTAATTACTAGGTTAGTAAGTAAATAAGTGACTTGCATATTTAATTAATCAATCATGCTGATGCCTTCTTTATGATAATGATTATGATAGAAACGAGCAGGGATTCAAATCTCCAAATAAATCAGCATAGTTGTAGTTCATTTTCCAGTTTTGGCTTTAATGTCAAGTTTTATGTTTTTGTTTGGGTTTTTTTGTTTTGTTTTTCCCCCAACAAAATACCTTTCCAAAAACAGTTTTGATTAAGACGTTTTCCATTAGAAAGAAAATATCACCCACACAGACTTCTAACATCTAATCCTTAGAATAGTAAAATGACATTATTATTATTATTATTATTATTATTATTATTATTATTATTATTATTATTATTTATTTATTTCTTAGCAGACGTCCTTATCCAGGGCGACTTACAATTGTTACAACATATCACATTATACATTTTTTCACATTATACAGATATCACATTATTTTTACATACAATTACCCATTTATACAGTTGGGTTTTTACTGGAGCAATCTAGCTAAAGTACCTTGCTCAAGGGTACAACAGCAGCGTCCCCCCCTGGGGATTGAACCCACAACCCTCCGGTCAAGAGTCCAGAACCCTAACCACTACTCCACACTGCTGCCCTAATATTGTAAATGATGTCATCTCTTCTGTAGCAAACACTGGATTAAATCTATGTAATTTTTTTTTGAGGCAGTCAAATACAGAAGACACAATTAAAAAGATTGGATGATAAAGAGTGAATGAACCTTCATTCAACAGTTTTAGAGAGGGTTACAGTTTTGTGAACAGAGCCAATTGTTCTGGCTGCATTTAGTCATGACTGGTCTGTGAATCTTTTATTTATTTATTTTTTTAAATGTAGTGGGGCTAGAAATAAAATGATCATATATTGATAAAATAGGTCAACTAAACACAACTTTGACAGGTATTTTCCACTGTTCAATACATTATTAGTATATTAAACTGCTGCACTATGCATACAATATTCAGTTTAAGTATTTATAAAATAAATAGAAAATGTGTTGCTATGCTTTTCAAATATGCAATTCTCAGATCTACAGGGTGTCATAATTAACATAAAGCACAAAAATAGGAACAGAATTCTGTTTGGTCATGTGCTTAAACATATGATATCATATCAGTAAATCAATTTCTTCTGAATATATGTATTGGTCATTTCTTTCAATCCACAGTAATAACACTGAATTTGGACCCTGCTGCTGTGTCTTGGGTTTTAATGATTCCAGCACGGAGCTCCGAGGACCCATTTTTTTTTCACAGGTGCAGAAAGAGATAACAAATCAATATGCAAATGTTTCTAATTGTTATTCATGTATGCAGTACTTTCTGTTTGCCATCTCCAAAAGTTAGATTGCTCCCCCTAGGTAGAATATAATTCTATCCAAGAAGTTTACACTGAAGGCATTTTCTATCACTCAAGTTAATCCCCCTCAAGAGAATGAATAACCATCGCAATGTTTTTTATGACTACACCCCCCTCCCCTCCTTAACCCTAAAGCAGTGGTACTCAACTCTGGCCCTCAAGATCTATTCCAGTCCTGGTCTGTATTCTAACCAATTAACTACATTAGAACCTGCTCCAACTAAAAACCTGAACTGGAGGGATCTCGAGGGCCAGAGTTGAGTAACACTGCCCTAAGGCAACACACGTACAAAAGACACACCATTGTGATTATGATTTCTCACAAAAATAAATAAATTATATATATATATATATATATATATATATATACACACACACAGCCACCTGTATAGCACTGGTCTAGATTTAAGTAAGACCTAAAAGTTATTTGATTTAGGCATAGACCAGCTTTGAAATGATTCAAAGTTGAATCCCATTAATTAAGAAGTAGTACTCCTTTATGCACTAGGCCACAGTTACACCCCTAAATTATAACAGGCCTTGCTTTGGCCTACATGTTACTGTATTTTCAAAACAGACACACTTTAAACAATAAGACGTTCTGTTCACACAAAGTGGTACTTTGATCAAAATTAGCTAATTTGTCATATGAATCGCCAAAGAAACCTTCAGGTAGTATTCTCCTCCTGTAGGTATTACAGGAGGCCTGTTTGTCAAGAACCCTTCAAAGTATGATAGGAGACCTTACCTTCCTTCACTCTATAAACACAATGTTTTCAATACCATTCTTAAATTAGTGCTTTTATACAGAAACATGTACCAGTGATAACATTTGTAATTCCAGGTCTTTTGTGAGTCAGCCTAAATGTTTCATGACCAAATAGGTGGAGGTGTTGACAGCAAAGCACCATAGCATATGAAAACAAAGATTGTATTTCATTCTACAGCTGATTTGCAGAATACAGAAGTGCCGCTTTACTGCACTTGGGTATACAGGGAGGTTCAGACACAATGCTTCTTATGATCAGCTGTGTGCTCCAGCTGTGTGGTCCAGTGGTTAAAGAAAAGGGCTTGTAACCAGAAGGTCCCCGGTTCAAATCCCCCTCAGCCACTGACTCATTGTGTGACCCTGAGCAAGTCACTTAACCTCCTTGTGCTCCGTCTTTCGGGTGAGACGTAATTGTAAGTGACTCTGCAGCTGATGCATAGTTCACACACCCTAGACTCTGTAAGTCGCCTTGGATCAAGGTGTCTGCTAAATAAACAAATAATAATGATCACTCTATGGTGCATTGTAACCTAAAGCTAACAAATATTAACATGATTTTTGTAATATAAAACAATGTATTTGGCTCAAGAATGACCGATTACAGTGCGACCATTCTGTTTTATTTCTTATTTAAAAACAGGACCGTAGCAGATGCCACTTGGCAGAACCGGAAAAACCCTGGCGACATCCTGCTTTGACATGCACCGAAATGAAAAAGAGTATGTAATATGTATTTCAGCCACGGCCAAGTTAGTACAAACAGCAAAATCAATTTAAATCCAGACATCTTCCGTGAAGATTTCAGCATTCAATAAACCCCATATTACACTTTAAAAGCCCTCCATCAACTTTCACTCATTTTACATTACCCATCCATTGACAATCGTATATATATAACGTGTGTGACAGTCATAGCAGGATTATAAATAATTCACCAGGTATTGTGTATATAACGTATGTGAGAGTCACAGCAGGATTATAAATAGGATCACAGGTATAGTACCAACACAAATGCTCTTTATTTTTGAAGATGTTCAATTTGTACAAAATTATACATGGCATTAACATTTTTGAACAGCATTTCAAAGCAGGTCAACAAAATAAACTAAAAACCGATCAAATGTTCTCAGGGGTCACTTTGTCCCTCATGGGTGTAAAGCAAAATTGGAAAAAAAAAAAAAAACAAGAGGAATTAACCCACTGGGGGGAGGGAGGAGAGGGGCAACGAAAGCATTGAAGTAGGAAGGCAAAAAAAGTTATACCAGGACATGTGGGTTCAACACCATTGTACCACCAAAGACTAGCACCAAGTCTTCGATGATCATTTAACATGCAACAATTAATGATAAAAAATTTAAAAAAAAACAAACAAGGTGTAAATCACAAAAAATGAACCAAATATCAATATTCAAAACCCAGAGGGACAGCACTTAATCAGAATTACATTTATCAACTTTATTAAAATGCACAAGAGATATTCATTTCAAATTTATACATCTTACCAAATTGCTGAAAAGGGTATGGATCAATCTTTTGTATAGAAGTAAAATTGCATTGTGTCAGTCTGAGAAACCATATGAAAACTACTAAACAGTACCAAGTACCTTCGGGAGTTTTTTCAATTTCAATTTTTATTTTATCTTTTAAACTTAAAAAAGTCCCACAGCAGGTGCTAGAAAGTCAATACACAATTAGGACTTAAATGATCCGTTCCTTACAAAGGAACTGTTGCTCCTCGGCGTCCAACTACAACAATCCTCTTCGGCTGCAGAGGAGGACTTTTTTTTTTTTTTTTTTTTTTTTTTTTTAAATATACATGAAAAGCCAGATCAGCCCATTTAGCGCCGCTTGTCCTTTTTGTCTTGTTTGCGATCTCTCTCGCTGCGCGATGGCTTTTTATCCAGTCGACTGCCCTCTGTCACTGACCTCTTCCCGTCTGACCTGGAGCTCTTCTCTTTGGACCCCTTCGCATCCCGGCTGCTGTTTTTGGAGGACTTGTGGTTCCTGTCCACTCCTGAACTGCCTCTTTTCCTCTCCCTTTCCCTGTCCTTCTCTGTACTCCTTTGCCTGCGCTTTCTGTCCCGGTTGTGTCCCCTTGCCCGGCTCCGGCTGCGGCTACTGCTGCTGCTGGTGCTGCTGCTACTACTACTGCTGGAGCTGCTCTGGCTGCTGCCGCTACTGCTAGAGCTGCTGCCACTGCTGCTGGAGCTCGAGGTGCTGCTGGAGGAGGAGCTACTGCTGCTCCTGCTTTTCTTCTTCTCCCCCACCCTCCCCCTGCTCTGGCTCCTAGTCCTGTTTTTGCTGCGAACTGCTGACACTGCCTTAGGCTGCTTTTCTGTCGCCTGCTGCAACTGTTGCTGCAGCTGCTGCCTGTCCTCTGGTCCAGGGGCCACAAAACCAATTTCCTCTGTGGGAGACTGGCTTTCGGGCTCCTTCACTGCTACCATTTCTAGAACTGGCTCAGGATCAGGCACTGGCTCCTGTTCAACAGGGGATTCAGCTTCAAGGCCATTCTCCCTTTCAGGTTCCATTATGGACTCCTGTTTCTGCTCTGCCTCATCCTTAACTACTTCCTCCTCTTCCTTTTTATCCTGGCTAACCTCCATTTCCGCTACCTCTGGGCTCTCTTTAAACTCCATCTCCTGATCACTCTCTCCCTGCTGAACCCTTTCATCCTCCTTAGCCTCTGAAATGCTCTCCGGCTGACTCACTGGCTGCCTTTCTTCCCTAGCATCAGCAACCTCCTCCTCCTCTTCTCCTCTAAGCTCCATTGGCTGCCCCTGCTCCTCCTCCAGTTTTGTAACCTCTTCCTGCTCTGGCTCCAAATCACTATGAACTATGCTCACCTCCCCCTCTCCTGCTTCCTCCATCTCTACATCATGTTTCTGGTTACCTGTCTCCTCCATCTCTGCCTCCTGCAGAGGCGGCTTACCCTCCTCTTGCTCTTCGTTCTGCAGATCTTCATTGTGTAATTCCTCCTGTTTCTCCTTCACTGACTGGCGTCTGGGACGGGCCACCATTTTGTTGAGATGCTCTGCAAACTCTTCACGCCTTTCCTCAAATATGGCTGTAACAAGATCAAAAACAATCATCTTGTAGAACAGCCATCATTCTTCCCATGGTGTCACAGAGAAGATAGATGGCACAAAATATTTTGTTGTGATGAAGCTACACATCATAGATTCAGTTTACCACAATGATCTTCACTGAAACATACAGGTATACATATTTCAAAGAAAGCTTAGTTTCTGCACTGCACGTTATTTTAAATTAAATAAATTACATTTAAAACACCATTACTACTTTATTCAATTGTCCAGTGCAAGTGTTATTTTTGCTCTTTGATAATTGGTCTACAAAGCACAAGATATATATATATATATATATATATATATATAGCATGTTCCAAGCCACAATAATTTGTTTGTGATGCATACATTATATGATACTAGTTTTAGTTTAAAACACCCAGTCAGTTACTTACCATTCATTTTTTTCTGAGACTCCTCAAAGAGCTTACGAGTGGCTGAACACATTTTGCCAGGCATATAGAAGATTGGCGGCTTTGTCTTTGTTCTTATATATTTTATTATTTTAGAGTTGTGCTCATTCCATTCTTCTTGCTGTGAAAATAAAGTTTAAAAACAGTTCCACTTTAACAAGGTGTGCTGTAATTTAGCATTCCATTAATGCTTAAAACCAAGCCCCAACTCTCCTGTCCCCTCCCCAATACACTGAAACATATCTTACCAACTGAGCCAGTTCCACTTTTTGTTCCAAAAGTCTCAGCTCTGATTGTTTGGCACGACGTTCTTCAAAGAGTTCTCGTCGTTCATTTTCAACCTTTTTGCGTTCCGCTTCTGCTTGGATTTCTAGCTTGTGTTCTATCTCGTGACGCCTTTTTTGCTAAATAGAAAGAGGTCAACATTTGTAAAAAGCCAAAATCACTGGTCTGCTACATATTAAGAATTCAGTAGAATAGAGTAAGCTGTGTTTAGGATACTGAATTGTGGTTGCTGAGACTTGTGTTAAGTTCATTCATTGTGAATAAATGGTTAAAATGGATGTCTTAGATGCCTTGAATTGGAGCATTACCCTTTCTGTCGCCACTGTAGATTCTTGTTTGAACTTCTGAAGAGTACCCATCAACAGGCCAAACATACGTCGATTCCTTGAGAGGAAAGAAAAAGACAAGCCCCTTAGGATACTAATGAACTACATTGTAATGCAAGCACCACTACCACATAAAAACATCATCCTGTGAGAATCTTGAATCCAACATATTTTACTCAATTATACATTTCAACTTTGTAATGTTTGTTTTCCATTCCAACACATCTATTGCACACAACAGAAGACAGGACAGCACCATGAATTAACCAGATCTACTTTTAACATTAGAAAGCTCTAATCTACCATTTGCCAGGCACAAATAACTCCTACCTTTGTTTGCCTTTCTCATCCGTATTTTGGTCTTGAATAAGGTCTCGACGCGTTCGTTCTTTGGAGGTAGCAACAACTGAAGACTGCAACGCTGGCTGGATTTTAAAAATAAAAAATAAAGAAATTTAAACCGAGGCATTAGATAAATCACTACGTCACCCCCAACACCACTGCTAATTCTTATCAATTTCTGCAGACATGAAAAAAAAAGGTTCTTTTATGAAGTTTTACCTTTTTATCATCTTCATCGTCCTCTGCGTCGCTTTCATGGCGTGAATCTCTCCTTGCCCGTCGATCTCCAGCCAGCCTGGAAAACAAGAACATAAAGGGCCTTAACATGCTTAGCTTTAGGTAAACTGATAGTGAAGTTTTTTTTCTAACCAAATAGGCTATTGTATTGGTGTTCACAGGTTTACATTCTCGAATTAAACAAAAACAGCATGAAATACAGTTAACTCCAGATAACTCACCACTCAAAGGGAAAACGGTGTGACAAGTTATCCATCTGTATCAAGAAATGCACTTACTTCCTGTCTATAGAAACAATGCCTAATGTTGCATCCTTAAAAGAAAATGACAGCAGTGTGCTTTGTTTTTCTCCGTTGCAACTTCTCTGCCTCAGTTCGAGTTTACAAATTTTTTTTTTAAGCAATTAAAAACAGCAACATTTCCCAACACTATGTGGGTTAGCGTCCTTACATTCAACGTAATAATGTAATGCAAAGTTTGTTTGAAATAAACTATGCAGCTAATCAAGATCATGGCTCCATCAAATATGCCACTTGCCTTTTTCACCAACCTGTTCCACCTTTTAACTTTGTGGTGTTTTTAACTTGATATTTAAAAAAAATTTAAAAAATGTTTTTTTTCCCCTGCTGTATATTTGAAAGGCAATACCAAAAAAAATAATAATTGCGACAAAAATCTCTTCAAAGCACTATATATTTACCATAATCTACATATTTCTTATTGCACAGCTGCTCTGTTTTAAACAGACGATATGCAGAAAAAAATCCTCTCCAAAACCAAGTAATCAATTACGTATGTACACTACTATTAAGCACTAAGGGGAATATTGTTATCGGTATACACATTTCACAGCAAGACATACAACAAATGTAACATGTACACACGTGCAACTTCTCTACATACTTTGATAGAACAATGAAAATGAAACACTGAACAATTAAATCATTAATCGTTAAAATGACTAAACATAATTAAATAAATTCATTATACAATAAACGTTCTCAAGTCGACGGTAAAATGTCAACTCTTAATATCCAGGAATATAACTAGCAAACCTCCGATTGTTAACAAAGTGCTTCACTTGCCACACATACTTCTTTTACAGCTTGTTTTCTGTGTACATAACTTAAGTTAACAGTATTTGTTTATTTTGAGTGAATACAAGACCGATCATGTAATGTGGATCCAGCATGTAGCCAACCCCAAGGTGGAAGCCTGAACTGAAGGCAAATATAGTGCTATTTGATTTGCTGGCTGCTCCGAAAAAACAAGCTAAATAATGTTGAATTTCATTAGCTGGCTGGGATATAATGCTTTGTCATTGACCACTGAGGTGTACCACGGGAAGAGTGCCTTTTTCAAATTATTGTATGTTCGAAAACAATGGAAAGAGACCGAGAGAACAGGCTGAAAGGGAACAAAAAAAAAACCTCTCAACTATTGTTCCGGTTCCATTTCGAATCCCTGATTAACACCACTTTGTGTAAAATTGCACATCAGATAGTGTTTCATGATTTCCAAACATGCACTGGTTCCAACAATTTGGGTGAATGACTCTCCAATATTGAGAGCTGTACTTTAGCTCAGTGTGACCAGTAGACTTCCACACATGAACCCTGATGAACATACCTCAAGAGTGCCCCGTCAATATCCCTATGTTTAGCTGGGGGTCCTCCTCCGCTGTCCGAGAGTCCACGCCTAAAAAATGAAACACACGTATATATTTCTGAAGCTGACCAAATTCTGTCAAGTCCGTCTTTAAGTGCTATACATTGATGTATTAATTTTCCTATTGTTATCTAGGTTTTTCGCTTAAATATCTTAAACCATTGTATTTGTTAAGGTGTCGGTTATCAGACATCTTAAACATGGCAAAGTCATAACATAAGATGAACTTCCTCATATCACCTAAAACCAAGCATAATGTCAAAGGATAAGAATAGAAAGTTATCAATCTCCACTTTTCATACCTCAGTAAATTAATTCCTCGCCCCCTACCTCCTCCTGGGCCTGGGATGGTTAGCCGCCTTGCTTGGCCTGGCCTGAAAAACATAAACTTATTACAATCTTGCCTTAAGAAGAACAAGATATTGAGGATAGAAATGGGACCAATGTAGTAAAAAAACATTTTTATTAAGAAGTCACTTTAACTTGCTGCAACATTAGATTAATGAAACACAAATAGAAACAGTGCAGCCAAAACAGAGGTTCATTAGATTGTCGAAGTCAAAAATATCACCATTCACTCCAGGGGTGGTAATAACACTCCTATTCCATAGCAGTTTTACCCATTCCAAGTTTTACTACATGCTTGATTAGCCACAGTGTACTACGGGTAACAAGCTCAGGTATGTCTTATTAAACTCACAGCAAAACCTGCAATGGATTAAACGGCAATGCAATTTGTCTTATTTCCACCCCTGAGGTCTATTATAATTCTTTGGTTTACCCCACTATCAGAATTAAAGTGTGACTCTGCTGCGAACAGTTAAGAGTTTGAATGGTTTATGCGGTATTTAAAAATGGAACTGCTTTAATGTTCAAGAAAACCACCTCACTGCGTGTCCCTTGTGGCGTCAATGAATACTAGGTTTCTTTTATTTCCAGACGGGTAGACAGACGCCCACTCAAATGAAGACTAAAACCTACGTTCTCAGTAACTATCTTTCCTGATCAATTAATGTTATGGCAAAAGATCAATTCATCTTCACATTTACAGAAAATGGTGTGCTTAGGACATTACTGTGATAATGAAAACACTGGCATAACACAAAAATGTTGTCACAAAAGGTGCTTACCGCCAGCAAAAATTCTAAATTACAATACACTATCAGTTTCGTTTCAGGTCTATATAAAATGTCGAACAAAGGATATTTCTGATACAAGCACTTGTAAATAGTAACTGATGGTGGAAAATCGACTGAGATTCATTCAAAATAGCCATAAATGTGGTCATCTCTACTTACTGAGTAGATCTGGTTATATAAAAAAGAGGCCTATATATTGTTATAAACGACCAAAATTAACTAACACTACAGTTAACATTTAGTATGATATCACAGTTCAGAAGACATTGACCTACTATAATATATGTATTCGGATTACACAAGTTAGAAAGATTATAAACTAGTACTATACGTAGTAATCGATGTTTGGGCCATTCAGAAATTGTTTTGTGTTTGATTTCGTCTGCATCTTCACATTATAAAAACGTATAGCAAGAGACAGATATTGCTTTAAACCACTTCAAGACAGTCGTAATTATTATTATTGGCATTTGCATCATCCAATTAATACACGACATTGGCATTTAGTATATCCTGCAGGTTACACAATAAAATCACATCAGAACAGGCGCCTCACGAACACGCCTAGTTCCAAAAAGAGCATGGGTTAGGATTTTTCTCGCCATTGTCTTTTTTTGTTTGTTTTTATTTTTAAACGTTCACATACCTAAGTTCGTTCGGGTCCCTGCCAATCAATTTGCGAATATTTTCGTCTACATTTTTTAATCCTTCTTTTGCTTTTTCAAGCTGCTCCTGAAAAGACCTCACAGCTACCGCCATCTTATCTCTCGTCTCAACACTGCCTGCCTTCTCCGCCGCAAAGCACCTCCGGGTCATTTCGTCTCAGTAACTCGTGCAACCAATGTTTGACTGGCAGCAAATCCAATAGAAAAACAAATTGCTTCCCGCTGAGCCAATCAAAGGGGAAATATTAAGTGGCGCCTAAGAGGGCGGGTCGTCGTCATTGTAGTTTGGTTGAGAGGTAGTAACTGTAAGGACATGATTTGATTGGGGGCGGGGGGGCGGGGGGGGGGGGGGGACGTTTAACCCTTTAATGTATTTAGACAAACTACAATGTAAAAACGACGGTGGTATATTATTACATCATATACATGGGCGCTTTTTCATATTGCGTAATCTTGAGATAGTGTAAAGACTATATTATATTGCAAAAAAATTTTGGTAATACAATTATGTTTTTAGTAACTGACTTTTACCAAAATATATGCTTTAGGAAGCATATTAATTTAAAGAGCAACTTGGGATGTATCCATTAATATGTCCCCATGCAACAATCTGCCTCCAGTGGATGCAAGAGATACTTCAGTGATAAATACTACATTGAACACATGGGGTATTTCTTACATCAACTTCAGGCAGTGTTCCAGAAGTACCTGTAACATCAAGAATAATACGTTTAGATGAACCTGATATGTCATACCTATACCAAGTTACTCTTTGACACCACACTGGTCACTATGGTTTATGTGGATGCGTGCCTGTGTCAGATGGAAATGATCACTGTACGTATTATAAAAATAATCTGTGAATTGAGGACCATTGGTCAATTTGATGTGTTATGATTCCAATGTAATCTTTAGAAGTGACTTGAATACGTATCATCCGAGTTAAGACATAGTTAAATCTTTTGTATGTGATAAGGAACGTTATTCTTTCCAAAGCACAGATGGATTTGGACTTTGTCCTAAGGTTAAACAAAGATACTGTTAAAGTTGCATTTTTTAAAGGGATTTTGTAAGTACCAGTGTACAATTTCAACAGAGCCACAAAACTGTAGCATGTCCTTGCACAGACAACTGTGTTATCTTTTTATACATATGCTTTAAAAAATGTTATATAGAGATTATGCAGTGTATCTCACTGAAGGAGTAATCTAGATGTATTTGCACTGAACTCCATTAATTAAAGGGTGTACAAGAAAACTGAGGATGACTAGTACAAAATAATTTAATTTTGAAAAATAGAATATCAAAGTAAATATATACAGTATATATTTAAAAAAAAAATCTGAATACATTGACTCCAGATTTATACTGGTTCCACGATTGGCTGCATTCTCATTCTTATAGAAATGTAATGTAATAGAAAGAAAAAATAACTGAAGCACACACCACTTTATATGTCTGGTTTATTAACATGATCTCTATCATGTATCAACAGTTCCAAATTATATAATAGACCCAAACAATTTTCATAGAAGACATTTACTTAAAAAAAAAAAAAAAAAGATCAGTGTCCTTGCTGTGCAAACTGCAATAAGACTACAGTTTTGTTACCACTAGGGGTTCTGTAGCCTAGCTTCACATCCCAATGTGGTTACTATACTGATAAATCCCAACCACAATTCTGCAGAAGCATCACTCCTTATCAGCCAAGTCATTCTGTTCGAAATACCTGAAAAAATAAAGGATACTGTTAACTTACACTTACATAGACTAGTAATTGTGATAACAAATAAAATAAAAAAGAATATAGGATTTCTAAATGGGACATTTATGGGTTGATTTGATCAACCTATACCCTGCTAGGATAAACCATGTAAAGATTTTAATGGAGCATTTTACTGCAATGGGGAATCACCCTGGATTTCATCAACCATCTATTATATAAGTAAAATCATATACAATCAAACTGTTTTAAAAGGCATAGCTGTGTTTTAGTACATTTTTTACATTTAATTTTTACATTGCTCTGTCTGAAACAGGGGTTCGTTAATTTTTTATTGTAAAAATATAGATTAAATAAAGTCTGCTGTATCTACCTGGCCACCAGACAAATCAGTAAATTCAGCGCAGATAGTCTCTTATCCTCTTTACTCTCCTAAAATAAAACAAAAAAAAAGTTAGCCATGCTAAAACCATAAGCCAGTCTGTCAATTTTGTCACTGGTCTAGAATTGTGTTTGTGTAATAAAAATAATAGGACAATATGTACTAATTGTAACACAATATGGGTTCTATGAACAGTAGCCTTTAGAGCAGGACACTCCAATACATTATTAAGAAAATGAGGAATCCTTCCTAAGTAATATTCATCAGTTTTCAGAAATGAATTACAATTAATCAGTAAGTTCAAAACCCCAAATATACTTGAGTTTAGGCCTTAACATTTGTAGTATACTAAACTATTTCCAGAAAAAATAAACGTACAAGACTGGCACGGACTTCAGAGCAACGTCTTGCCAACTGTCGGATGAGGGAATGGGCTTCTGGCAGCAAAGGTTTTTCAAGGCAAGCCAGCAATGCATACAACCATCGTCCCTGTAGGTGCAAAATCATCAAAGAACAACTTCATTAGAATGCAAAATTCATACTGGCCAATGTTTTAATGGCTTGAGAAAATTGTAATCAACATCTGATTAAAAAGCATAATTTCTCTCCATTAAACAAATTAAACAAACATGATACAGAGAGGCAGCACTGCATACTTTTTAGGCTATTTAGCTTTAAACTGATATAATAATTTATACCAACTATTCTAGGTAGGTATTGTAGACTTGGTTTCCAAACGAGGCAGGTACAATGCCTGCTGTTATCGTAATATTGGCTCTCACTTTATGACTAGGATTAATCACAATACAAAGCAATGTGTTCTTCCACTTACACATTCTGCATCCTCATCTATCTTTCCATTTCCTGCTGTGACACTAGTCTACAACACACAGTAACATCTCTGTAAAGTAAACCGGTCCACAAAGCATCTTGTATATTATTTAAGACTCACCAGTTCAGAAGTAAAGGCTTTCTCTCCTAACCAGTTCATCAAATACTCCAAAACAATAGTTACTGACGCCTTTAAAAGCAAAGAGAAAAACACAATAAACACAAGCATCTTACAGACCAACAATATTATGGTCAGCATTGGCTACATATGCTCCTTTGCAAAACATCAGAGGAATAGTCATATTTTTGGTAGCTTATATAGAAGATATCACAGTTTTTATAGTTAAGGTTTATGGGGTTGGGGAACAGAATTTGGTGTTGGCTTTGCCATGATAATTACATACTTTGTTAATCTTAGCACAACAGAAAGGTTAAGAAAATGAAAATAGAAGTTCTATATCATAATGTGATACTTACTTGACTCAATCTGCTGACAATGCTAAGCAGAGGCGGGAATCCCATCTGGAAAACAAACCGTCTTCAAAAGGACATACCAGCACACACACATATTCATTTCTTAACATGCTGTAATATTTTTAAATGCCATTTTTAAAAAGTACAAGAACATTCATATAGCATAGATGGGTGCCAGACCTCCTTCAGTGTAAGTTCACTTGAGAGTTTTTAGCCCTCAGACTGTCAGAAAACACATTTCATTTAAAAAGCATTGTATGGTATTTTTTTTTACCTTTACATAATCAATGCCTGGGTTCTCATTATCATTATCATCCTGTGAAAGAAGCCTTTCAAAGTACACCTTTTCACCCAGGCAAAATTTCAGCCAGCCTTCCTCATCTTCCGGATTGGGCTAAAAGAAAGACAGCAAAACTAATTTCATGATATACATAAATGTGGGTTAGGTATATGGTAGGTTATTTATGATTTCTAACAACTCTGTACTCACCATCACTACATTATTGTCCAAAGACTGTAACTTCCAATGTTCTCTGTGCTTGTTAACATTCTATAAAGTGTAACAGTAAACATTAGGGGGGTATTGACATAGATAACCATTGAAAACATTTACATTTAAAATTGCAGTTATACAAAATGAAAATATTTACTTTAACACTTCTTGAATAGTCATACTGCATATCTTGTTATACAATAATACTTTTCACATGCAAGGAATTTCATATTAAAAGACAAACATTATAATATAAGCCTACATCCAATCCAGCTATTCGGTAGGAGTCCTTCATAATCCTTTTTGTTATATTTACCTGTCTAACATCTGAAAAATTGGCAACTTGCAGTTGCTGCCACTTGAGACTGGGTGAAAACCCTTCAGGGGCAGGCTGGCATCCCGAAAGCTTAAAAAAAAAATAGATATAAATTTGCAGAATGTTTTTTTGTTCTTTGTTTCTCTTAATTTTGAAATGGCCATACAAACCTGCACTCAACCTACCTAACAATCGGGTCTATGTCATGAAAGTCAATCCTCTTTTCACCCGCTAAACCAAAGCAATGGATGTAACCAACCTATTAAACCCAAGGCAAGGTCCAAGCCTGTCCTCTTCTACATATGAAGGTTGTCCTTCAACATGAAAAGATGTGTGTTTGGTGGAGTCAAACACAGTTTGAAACTAAGCTCTCATTGGTATTGTCTGTAAACGACCAGTAGCTCTTTTATACTTGTCATAGATTTGATCACCTCAAACTGGAGTTTCATACCAGTAAATGAATCTCCTCTAATTAAAGTTTATTTAAATATGATTAAAAAAACAACATCCTTGGATCATGTCGCTAGTTTCAGAAATTCAAGTTCCCATAGTCCATACTCAATGGTTAATTTGTAAAAAAATTAATTGGTACCGGATCTTAAAATTAAGGCGAGAGATAGCATTTTTGTTTCTAGACCTAATGAACTGACCTTGATTTACAGTAGCTTCAAGTTCTCATCTGTTTGTTGGTTTCGTGCCTATTGTTGGTGTTGGTAGCTGCATGCCAACCTTTGCCTAGCCGTGTTTTAACATGATCTTCAGTTCTGAACAAAACCAGTGGTGGGCCTACTAATCTGATGAACAGGAACGACTACACTGTTGTTGTTAAGAGCACTCGTTTTTGGCGTTTGGCCATTTATTGTTACAATCAATTTGTCAATCAATTTCTGGAACAGGAAAGCGTTTTTTTATTATTATTGTTCATGTAATGTCCATTTTTTTTTTTTTTTTGTATACTGTTCATCATTTTCAAACTGTATAATTCTCGCCTGTCAGACAAAACAGTACCAGATGGGATCCGGTGTGATCCTGCACAAATGAACCCCTGTCCATACTTACTGAAATGTTTACAGTCTGGTTCTTCTTAAGCTTCTTTGGGTCGATCTGAGCCACCATAACATCAGGGCACATTGAAGCCTCAAGCCTATTAAAGAAAAGGGACAGTATTTTACAAGATTAAGATCAGACATTTTTGTGACACAAAGAATCAAGGTCCATATCTTTAATAAAATTATCAGTGGCATTTTTTTTTCCTAGTGCTGATGTAGTTTCATAAATGTCACTCTAAAAAATAAACATGGCTTCTTCTAATAATAAACATAATCCAGAAATAGAAATCCACCACTGGGGCATTAACATTTAGGGGCAAAATACAACAGATTTAGGGAAACAAAGATCAACACAAACCAGGTGAATTATAAACCTTCACTCTAAACAAACTGGCATTTAACGTCTAGGTTACTACTGTATGATCAACCTGGGATTGTATAATCCATAATACATTTAAATTTTTAATCGAAAGTTCTAAAAGCCTGAACGGATATTCGTATTCTAGTTTCTTTGCTTCAGTGAACTGTACTGAATTGGTGATCGCACTTGATCAATTTATAACTTAGAACACAGCCCAAATCTCAATGCTTTCACCATCACAGGCGCAAACCTACTTGTATTATATTAAGTAGAACCACAACAAGCTAAAAACGGACTTACTGAACCTGTCTTAAATATTCTTGGGGGTTCCTCGGGGGCACGCTGGGATCAAAATCTTCAACGTCATATTCTTCTACAGGCAGGAGCCTGGGCATCAACTCCTCTACATCTGATTTCATAGTGCCGTTGCTATTAATACGAATATACTTTTGCACTTCGTATGGGTGGCTGGAGTAAACAAGAAATGTACCGTTTGCAAAGTTCACTTAATAAACACAGAATGTTTAATTTATTTCAGGTTCCAAAGGCTTTTTTGCTTACTACGTTTTCACATTCTGCTAGCTGCCATTTTGATTCTGACGTTATCATCAAGCGCCCGCTGCTATGGTTACTGTGTTGTTGCCAGAAATTGCCCCGTCGTACAGAGTACAGGACTGAGATCACATAACTTTCTACAGTAATATGCATTGTCATATAATATTGCTTTTAAAATTAAAAAATAAACGTACATGATTGATGGCCAAGTAGAATTTATTAGAATCCTGACAGACTAAATTAGATGCCAAGGGCAGAGAGCATCAAAAATATTGATATTTGAATATATATATATATATATATATATATATATATATATATATATATATATATATATATATATAGATGCGCGCGCGTGCCTCGTGTGGAATTTACATGATCAGATCACCCATACATTCAGTTTTGCTGATATGGCAAGCTCTTTGTGTATTACCAGAAATAAGTTAATCATTAAACCTTTGCACTCAGCAAGAGACCTTCCTGATTTACACCTAGACCACTCTGCAGCCTGCTGCAGTGTACACGACTTTTTAGAGAGCGTTTCGCAAACCTGCTTGGAAACTTCCTCAATTACCGTTTGTTAACCTCCTTTTCCTGTGTTGTTTAGCTTGCCACATCGTAACTTAACACAACGTTCTCATGCCTCTGAAAACATGGCAGTTTGGGGCAGTTTGCTTTCAGTTCTTTTGGTTTTGCTAATGTCGACAAGAAGTCAGGGGCTGCTGTCGGACTTCAAAAAATGCGGAGATGCCGAGTGTGAAAGTAAGTGACAACAGTGCAGTACCTTACAGAGTTCCAGCAGCGGGTTAAACTATTCTTACTATGGTAATTTGTATTACAAAAACAATGTGATGTGTTGGCTGTATGGTATTTATTTTATTAGTAATTAAATTAATATACTCATATAGTACATGTTTTGTTGGAAATTCATTTGACAGAACCATATAATATAAGCATATTTGTACATGTCAAATCATTAACATTCTTTATCAGGTCCAATGGGTCGTATTACACGGCATGTCTCTCGATTGTGTGGCACTGATTTTGCAAATAGCAGGGCAAAGTTCACAAAACCAGCTAAGCCAATAGTCGAAACGAGTAAACAGAAATACTAAACAGCCATTTAATTCAGTTTGAAAAATAAAATGAAAGAAGACAACACTGCTTCTTCTTTAAATATTTAATTTAGCATTATAGAAAAATGTGTAGTGTTATCTTGCTTGCCTCATACTTAAGTTAACCTATTGATAAAGACTTCTTGTCCGTACCTTTGTCAAGTTTACTACTTTCTTTTTAGCACTACTTTTTAATGCATGTCATAGTATCAGTATTTATACATTTGTGTGCTTTGGAGTTCACTTTACACCAAGGAACGTTGTTGTATATGACAGTGCAGTATGGTCATTATTTTTCAGTCCATAGTATAGTTTCAAATTGTTTGCTCAAGTCTTTAAATAACTTAAAACTTGTTCATATGTTTTTTGCTTTCAGGTTTAATAAGCCGTGTGCAAGCCATAAGAGACCACAAAGGACCTGACTGTAGATTCCTAAACTTTAAATCTGGTGCTGTGATATTTGTGTATTATAAACTAGCAGGACAAAGAGATGACCTGTGGGCTGGCAGTGTAAGTATTTGATTGAATTAAGAAACAGTATCTACTGGGCTATTAAAAGTCAAGGACATATACTACAGTATCTGACCAAAACAGTTTGCATAAACAAAAGTTACCAAAACGTTGTAACAGTAGAGCTTCACCAGTCTGACATTGAACCGAATAACTGATTCGGTTGAAATCAAACTCAGAGTGGAATTGCCTCTCATCTGACTTTTATTTTAATTAAAATCCGTAACCTTAAAAAAGGAAAGACCAAGCACTTGTCAGATATTTTATCCAGTAGTTCTCCAGGTTCAATGTACCATGTAGTTACCACTTAACTATATACATGTAATCATTTGTAAACACTAGTGCTCTCCAAATTATTATTTTTCTAATGTTGTAGATTGACAAACAGTTTGGCTATTTCCCAAGGGATGCAGTGGAAATTGAAGAGGTTTATGTATCAAATGAAGTTCAGATTCCTGCAAAGGTAAAACATATATACATTTTTTTTAACGCTTTTCCCCAAATAAGGATTTAATATTGTTATCCCTGATTTGTTGTTTCTCTCTCATAGCTGTAGTTGTGGATTTTCTGTTCTGCTTAATTTCTATTGAACTGGAATGCATTATCTTCTAAAGCAGTTGGTACCCGACTTGAACATTATTAAGTCTCGCTATGCTTTGTAGTTAACCTAATAAACTTTGGTAAATTAACAATTGCTTAATTTGTTTTAGGAAACTGACTTCTTCTGTCTTGATGGAACTGGGTATTTCACTGAAAGTGAATCAAGCCAATTGGAGAGCCAGGAGCCTCATAAGTCAGAAGTGCCTGCAAGTGAAACAGGAAGTTCAGTAAAAATTGGTTCTAAAACAGAACAGAATGAAAATGCAGGAAAAGGAGAACCCAGTGACTCAGCTGAACAGCTGGGTCATGTCAATAAGGACTTGAAGGTTGCAGAACAAGAGGGGTCTCACTGGCTTGGATCTCGAGTTACTGGATGGCTGGGTTTAGGAAGCCAAGAGGATAATGGTGAGCAGAAGAAAGCAGAACAACTCTCGTTTAAAAGCAGGAAGATTGCCATGGATTTCAATGATAATGCATTTAAAAGTGACATAGAAAAAGAGACAGAACCTAAAAAAAACGGCTGGTTAAGTGGAAGTTTATCAAACTTAATGAATTTTAGAGGTCAGGCGCCAGAGGTTTTAGCCAATAATAAACCTGAAAATGCTGATGACAAAATTACAGCACAGCACAGAAAAAAGGCAACTATGACTAACACAGGAGAAGCAGGCCAGACAGAAATGGAGCACAATTCACAGGAAGAAAAAGCTGCAGGTGATGGGTCAAAATCTAACTGGCTTAATATTGGAATCAGTGATGTTTTAAGCTTTAGTCGGAACAGCTGGAATGGAAATTCAAAACCAAAGGATGGTACACTTAAAGAAAAATATGATGGTCAGGTTGAAGATGATAAAATAAGTAGTGACGGAGAACAGGAGCTCAATCGCGAGGAGACATCAACACAGACTGGAGAACAGAGGTCCATTGTTCCAAATACGGAGAAAAAAGATTCAACTTCACACCCTGACAAAGAGACTGTTGAGGGAGAGACGAATATGAAAGGGGAAAAAACAGGTTGGTATGATAATGTCTCTAATAATACCCTTGGGTTTGTCAGGGAAGAGATGTCAGGACAGAGGGAAGTACATTTTTTAAAAGATGCTGAATCAACAGAAATGGCTTTAGATATACAAGAGCCTGATTTGGGGGAAGAGGTTAAAGTAAGCACTGAAATCACAGATAACAGAGAAGAAGAGGAATCTCAGTCTATGCTTTCTGTAGGGGGTATTCAAAACATGTATGGAAGCCTAACATCAAGGTTTCAGCAAGACAATTCAGATACCAAAAAAGACCTCCCAAAAGAGGAAGCCTCAGTAGAAAGCACAGAGCACAAGAAATTAACAGAATCGGATCAGGATGTTTTAGACAACATGCATCCCATGGAGAACTTACAAGAACAATCAATGTCAGACTCTGTACAGGTAGCTGGTTTAAATGAAATGGAAGAAATGCTAGAAGGAGATCAAGGTGGTGAAAATGAGATTGGCATTCCAACAGCCAATAAACCAGGACCTGAACATCGGGCAGAGCTGGATTTTCCTTTTGGTAGTAATGTAGGAAACAACGTACAGTTCCTTGAGGAATTAGGCGTAGTTAAAGAAGGCACTGGCAACCACCACGATTTTCAAGATGTTTTTATTTCAGACTCAGAAGATCCAATAAAATTAACAGGAAACAGCAACCATTTTAGCAAGGAATCTGACCTTCCAAAAGACAATGACAATGATATTGAAAAAGAAGCAGAGCATGAACAGATTGAAAGAACAATTCCAGAACATACTACTAAAAATACTATACTAAACCTTTCTGAAGGATCTGTTGTGGGGAAACCAAGTACCAAGTCATATAATTATCATTTAAATGATGCTGGACTCAATAAGGATGTTTTCGAAAGTGACACTGAAAAACATAATGTTCTGCAGGACAAAGAACATGCAGAAACCACTGTGAACCATAATTTAAAAGAAACTATACATTCTCCTTCTGAAAGCACATTATTCAATAAAGAGTCAGATCCATTATCAGCTACAGATTTTACTAAACAACTGCAAAATGAAGACGATAATCAAGATCAACTGCACTTAGTTTCCAAACAGGAACACTACAATTATGCAAATTTACCAGGTGACACAGCCATTGATGGAGGGATTCTTGAAGCAACTGATACAACATCCTCACTAACATTGAAGGAGCTTACTTCCATATTAGTGCAGGAAGAAGGATTAATAAAAATGAATTTGTCTATAAAGGAAGGTTTTCAAAGTCAGGATCAACCTTCAATTGAAGCTCAGGCAAAACTAAAGGAAGACAATAAAAAGGTCAGAAAGCCAGAAGATGCTGAAGAAATAATGAAGATTCAGCACAAAATGTTAAATGAAGAAAAGCTAAGTTGTCGTGAATCATTAGCTCATGCAGATAAGTCGTTGAATCACTTAAGCATTAAAGATATGTCAAACGAGTATTTACCACAAACACATGACAGTAAAGTAGTTCCACCTGAAGAGAAAAAACACAATGTAAAAGATAAAGACCAAGGTATTTTTGAAAGCACAACAAAACATCTACCAGAACTTCAGTCTTTAGAAAAGTTAACTTTAGATACCAAAGATCATTACGAATCTATCAACAGTGACAATGCACAGATGACACCAGTTACTCAAGATATGCTGTTAGAGTCTAGTTTGAAACCTGAAAAAACAATTGTCATAGATACGGATGAAGTTATTTTGCATGAAACCAGTACTGATCATCGTGATGGTGACAATGATAAACATTCTTTAGACAGTAAAGGATTAAAACTAGATGCAGATTCTGAAGACAGCAGTCATTCAAGCCAAGAACTAGTATTGTTGGCACAAAAACTAATCACTGAACAGGGGATCAGCCCAGTGATAGAAAGTGAAGCTTTGTCTCCAGAACAGACTGATACAAAAACACATGAATCTCAACCATTCTCACAGCAACAAACTAAGATTATAAAATCAGAGTCTGTTTCTGCCCCAAATCAGGAAACATCTGTATTGCATGTTTCTGAGGAAAGCCCTTATGTTCCACAAGAGTTCAATAGAGTTGAAGAACGATTACTCTTAGAAATGAAAAACGAACAACCTGGTACCTTAAATTTTGAGCAGAACCTCAGGACTGAAGCCAAGCAGGCTAATGGGAAGCTTGCTTCAGATAGTCCTCTAGTAGAGCATAGTTCCAGTACTGAGATCCCCCTTGGTGCAGTTATGGATAAATCTATTTATACAGATAAAACAAACACTGAATCAATTAAAGGGATTGCAGGGCTTCATCTTGACTTAATCAAAAAAGAAAATGTGGTCCAAGATCTACACAAGCTACCTAAAACTAACGATGTTCATAGTGAAACAAGTATTGGTAAAATAGAAAACAAACTAACTGCTGAAAAAGAAGTTCAAAACAAATTAGATTCATTGACATTTAAAGAGGGGGTAGATAAGACACAAAATAATTTGGAAGCCAAATGTGGGGAAGAAGATAACCCAGTTGCTGACAAGAAAGATTCAGGTCAAGTTGAAAAAGAATCAGGTATTAACCATGTGGAATTAAATAGTGATGAGCCAGAGTATAGCAATAGCTTTAGAGACGAAGGGAGTTTAGGGCTACAACCACATGATCATAGTACAAAATCGACATTTTCATTAGAGGGTGAAGAAGAAACAAGCATATCCTCAACCCAGACAGTAGATTCACTCCAAGAAACTAAACACCAGGATCAGATACATACACCAGTCCCCAAGGCTACAAAGGCTTTTAAGGATCTTAGAAGGATGAGAAAATATATGACTGCGGAAGATATTGAGTATTTGATACATGCATTTGGATATCGGAAGCTTCTATGGCTCGACTATTGTCTTGACAATACAGAGGCAGAACTTTCTAGCCAAAATGATGAAGACATTCTTACTTTAATTTCTGACTTTGAACATAGTCTCAAACATCAAAGAATAATTTCTGCTGCAAAAAAATCAAGTGTTCAAGAAAACATAAAAGGAGACCGTCTTCATGACAATAACATGGCACTTCAAAAACTAGAAGATCTTCTGTCTACCCTGAAAAGTAGATACACTGCAAAGACATCTGTTAGAATTGAAGACCAAGGTACTGGTTACTTGATGTATTTGCTAATGAGGAATGTGCATGTAGTGGAAATTCACAGTTGACTTAAGTATTAATAAATACATATTTGTGTAGTTGTAGGAAGTACAAGACAGTAAGACATGTTTAGTGCTCCACCCATGTCAATGTGTGTTTATACAAAGGTATTTCTTAATTAAGTAAATATTAGTTTTGTTTATTTATTTATTTTTTATTTAGTGTGCCCAATTATTTTACCCCTGATTTTCTCCTCTGTTTGGACTGTCCAATATTTTATTCATATGTTGATTTACATGATGAATTTCCACTTCACCACATTACTGTTCTGCGTTATTTATCAAATTATTTTTGTAGCAAATATAGTATAACAGACCTATAACAGTGCTGTCATTTTAAATGCAATTGATTGCTATTACTGTTTAAACATGTCAATTGCCATAGTGTTTTTTTAAAAAGTAAAATTTACAAGGGGAGTTACACTGTAACATTTTATAATTTAAAAAATACACAGCCACAATACTGCAATATAGCAGATCTAATACGTGCTAATGTAAATTATATTGGACACAACGCAAGAAAACAGATTGTAAAATTTGTAAAACAAATGTTTAAAATTTATAGATACATATTTTTATAACTAAAATTAAGACAGTCAATAGCTGTTTTCTTTTACAGATAAATACATCTTAGGCTGTACCACAGACACTTGCATTCAGGCAGAAAAAACTGAAGAGAAGAATAGTGATCAAGGTGCTAAAATAACTGAAGGGACTAAAGAAGACAGTACATTGAGTTCTGTAATGGTAAGAAGCAACAAGGGAGATGAAAAGTCTATTAGTACAATTGGACTTCCCAAAGGTATTACAGATACTACAAGAACCATGCAAACAGAAACAGAATGGCCTTCAGAGAGTGTTCAAGAAGGAAAAGATAAAACTTTAAGCAGGAACACAACATCCCAAATTATTTTACAGTTAAAGGAGGACGCGTCTTCACAAAACGGTATGTAAAAATATTGTGAACTATTGTTGTGCTTATATTAGCTAAGAAATATATTATTCTGGCAATGCTGGGTAAATGTATTTATTTGATATGCTTTATCCTTACAAACAAAGGAAAATTCAGTAAACCCTTTTTTTTTATATATTGCAGACAAAACAGAAGGCGTGTCTGTTGTAGGAAAAGCACTGCATGCCCTGTATGAAGCATCTAGCCTTCTTAGACCTCTCTGGCCACGTGTTCAACATTTTGCCAAAACGGTAAATAATGTTTTATTAAACTGACATTCAATCTACGTCCCCATTATTGGCAATCTGACAAACATTTGAAACACATGCCATATTACTATAAATAAAGTGTAGGGCTACCATAGGCAGTCAAGATGACATTGAATTACTGTGACAAGTGTGTAAGGTGTTTTCAGTGCTTAATCACTGGGTCATGTTCTTGTCTTTCTGAAAACAAAATTACTATAGAGATATCCACTATAATAGAAATGGCACCTGGAAAAAAAGTTAGAGATTTTTATTTGAAAAGATTTTTTGTTTGTTTGTTAGTATGTTTTTAATTTGTTTCCTTTTTTTATTTACGATGAATAGTTTTGGGTTTTATAACATTCTGTTTATGCAGTAGCAGTTCACGTACAAAGTAATCTGCTATCATGACTACTGGGACTGAAACTGACATTACAGAATATATGTCAAAGGTTGCATATCCATCAATCAGTAGGAAATGGTGCATTTACACAAAACTGCGAGTTAAATTATTATTATTATTATTATTATTATTTATTTCTTAGCAGACGCCCTTATCCAGGGCGACTTACAATCGCAAGCAAATACAAATACATTCAAGTGTTACAATATAAGTCATACAATAAGAACAAGAAATACAATAATTCTCAAGTGTGACAAACCACAATTCAATAATACAGCAGATAATAGTGAAAGTTACATCAGGATATGATTAAGTAGTGATAGTTACATCAGGATATGATTAAGTACAAAATACTACAGATTAAACACTTGGCAGATTACAATATTCTGAGGTACAGGATTAAATGCAGTAAAATAGGGGGCAGATAAGAGCAAAATAAAGCATATTTAAATGAAGGGTGATAGTGTCCCAGGATACAACAGAGGAGTTCTACAGGTGCTGTTTGAAGAGGTGAGTCTTAAGGAGGCGCCGGAATGTGGTCAGGGACTGGGCAGTCCTGACATCTGTAGGAAGGTCGTTCCACCACTGTGGAGCAAGGGTGGAGAAGGAGCGGGATCGGGAGGCAGGGGAGCGTAGCGGAGGTAGAGCCAGTCTTCTAGTGCAGGCGGAGCGGAGAAGTCGAGTGGGGGTGTAGGGAGAGATGAGGGTCTGGAGGTAGCTGGGTGCAGTCTGATCAAGGCATCTGTAGGCTAGTACAAGAGTCTTGAACTGGATGCGAGCGGTGATCGGGAGCCAGTGGAGCGAGCGGAGTAGTGGAGTAGCGTGGGCGAAGCGAGGTAGAGAGAACACCAGGCGAGCAGCAGAGTTCTGGATGAGCTGGAGCGGACGGGTGGCGGACGCAGGGAGGCCAGCCAGGAGGGAGTTG
Organism: Acipenser ruthenus; assembly: GCF_902713425.1. Classification (NCBI taxonomy): domain Eukaryota; kingdom Metazoa; phylum Chordata; class Actinopteri; order Acipenseriformes; family Acipenseridae; genus Acipenser; species Acipenser ruthenus. The sequence continues at coordinate 25,801,120 of NC_081206.1, forward strand.
CAGAGTTTGTTTGTTTTCCCATAAACTGATCCCAATATTTAAATAATCTCTTTATCATTTTTATCTGTAGAGTATTGTGCAAAAGCCCCGCTGGCCCTTGCAATATGACAGTTCAGCAGTGAATTTGCTCTTCAGAATGTCACTGCTGCTTGGCAGTAGTTCCAGTAGAGGGAATCCCCCTGTAGTTCTGGGTGTATCAGTTAATATTTAAATTATTTTAAAGTGTTTTCAGTCTCTTACTTGTTGTTTGACGTCATTACTTTCACTTTGCCAATTTACTTTGATCAGTTGTTGAAAAAAAAAAAAAACTTTATTTCTATTTTTTTTTAATACTGTTGGTTGTCGTTAATCTACCAGCGCCACCCCTTTCAAATCAGATGTCGGTGGCAGGATCAGTTTCATCTGAATTTTTGTCCTCACAGTCCGTCGTTTATTTATTTTTTAACTGGATAGCACAGAGGTTCTGAGTCTTCTTTTTCAATTTCCTCTCGTTTGAAAGCATGTCAATGGTTAATGTGAATAATCAAAATGACACTTGACGAAGTCACCGCTGAGGTAAGTATTTTTAACTTGACATGTAACGTCTTTATATTTGTTAAGCCAAAGGCAGGCAGTTGATACGTGGACAAATTTGATAGAACCATTTGAATTGTACTGGATGTAGGCTAGTTATGATTTGTGAAAAACGTGTATTCTATTTCTAATCAGGTTGTTGGCCCAACACCTTGCGCTAATACTATTAGCTTCACTAACCGCTTTTTTTTTTCTTTTTTTTTAATCCAAAATTAACATGTTGTCAAAATTTGCAAGGTCAGCCCAATGATGACATTCTCGAAACTCGCGGTAAATTAGCACTGTACATATTATGTCAAGTAACTACCGGTAGTAAAGCTTAAAAAAATAAATTGAACATTTATTTATTTATTTATTTATTTATTTATTTATTTTGAAGTCGACAGTATTTAAATTTGGAGTAGAATTACTGTCTGATGTTTTCTTGTCTAAGGCATACTGCATATCCTGACTGAGTATGATAGATCGGCCTTAAGAATTACGTTAAACAGTAACAAAATAATTTTAAATATTACCCTTTTTGCGGATTATAACGAGGCAAGTGTGTAATATCAGGTTATTTTTCAAGCTATCCACATTATCTTCACTACCCGAGTCAGACAGTCAGAGTGGCAATCCATTGGTGACGCTCGGAACAAACCACTTCAAATTTAGTGTACAATAAAAGGGGGGTCATTTTTAAATAACTCTTTGTAAGTGGGCCACCGTGAATGTAAGACATATATGTGCATTTACCGTAATTAGCTTGATATTCAGTATATTTGAACTAAAGATTATAGCGCAACTGCTGAAAAAATATGTTGTTTTTTTTTTTATAATACTTCCGCGTCCCTCTAGTATTTATATTAAGACGTTCCGATTTCCGCTGCTGTAGTCTAAGCTCATCCTGGTGACTGACAGCGCGACGTATTGCAGAATTGGATGATGATTTATATCCATTGTGTCGTAAAATATATGTATTTAATAGCAAATAATAACAATGGTAGATAAAGGAACCAGCGATTTGGTTGGAGCGCCCACAGAGGAACCCGGTTTTGCCGTGGTAGCCAAATTGTACTGCTCCCTGGCTTTAGAGAAAGTGAAAGATGTAAGTGCGGTATCCTCAGAATTGGTTTTAATATTAAGAGTACTGTATCATATAATTCTTTATTTTTCAAAATATGTATTTAGTTTGAAACTATGAGAAAAACTGTTAATTTGTGAGCTAGTTATTGAAGTGTCGTAGACAAGTCCATAACTAGCAAGCTTATGGTTGTTGTGTTGTCACGCTGCGACGACTAGTCCTATTGATAACGGTTTCTCAAAATTACTATTCTGTCTGTGGTTTCTTTTATTGAAATTAATAATGTAGACCTGAAAAAACGCAAAACACGATCTCTCCAGAGTTTACTGTGTAATATTTTCATTACTGTTGGCAGTCAGATTTTCAGCAGTGTGTGTGGTGCAGGTTGGGTATTGTTCAGCACCTGGCAATTCCCACACACAGGTGTACACTGTAAGCAAAACCGGGGGTTTGAAGTGATTGAAGCAGGGCCTTTTGTGTGGTTCTGAGTTGAATATTCCAGTACACTTTGAAACCTTCAATTTAAAAGGGAAAACTGAAAACATTTCTGTTGAAGGCACAAGCACAATGTTTGTCTGCTTGTCTTGAATGCAAAAGCCAAAAAATCATGTAGGAGACTCATTATTTAAGGGCTGGTGCTATTCAGCTATTTTGTGAAATAGACCAGGGTTTTCCATGATTTTATGAATAATGCACAGGAAGTGTACGTCCAATACATTTTTATGGCAACTAATTTGACTATTAATAAGTAATGCATGTATGGTTCACATGGTAACCTATTAGGACTAATGAAGAAATCAGGACTGTTTATTAGCTTTTTTGTTTGAAACTCTAAGATAATCATTGTGACAACTGTCAGTTTTCCTTATATTTGCTTTTTTTCTCCCAAGGCTGTGTCATTGCTTCCAGAGGACATGAGACCTGGTCCAGACATGTATGGATTACCATGGGAAGTGGTGATAGTAACAGCATTTGTGGGAATATTATCTGCACTTCTCTTTCTTTGTAGATTCTGGCAATCAGTAAGTTAATCATTTTTCTTGTATGTTTTTTTATTTATTTGAATAACTTTGTTTTGAAAAAAATCATATCAGTTTAGTAAGTGTACTGCAATATAGTCTATTTAAATGTGAAAATAAATCTTTCCAAATCAATTACATTTTCAAAGAGAGGTGATAAGGAAGTGTATTTCTGTCTAGTAAGATGATGATTCTTAAATTTGTCCCTCAAATTTGTTACTCATACCAAATTGGCACTGGCATGCCCCCTCCAGATGTTCCATTCTTGGAATGTGTGTATCCAAAATCTAGAAAAGTATAGTACAGTGACGGTATGATGACTTCACAATTCTAGAAAAACGACGCTCCATTCTGGGTGCCAAGTCATTGAAACGTATTGAACATCATTATTGATTGACTTTTGAGCTGAGAAATTGGGTAATAATTATGTTCAAAGTTGATCTAAATACATGGTTGTTGTGTGGTCACGCTGCGACGACTAGTCCTATTGATAACGGTTTCTCAAAATTACTATTCTGTCTGTGGTTTCTTTTATTGAAATTAATAATGTAGACCTGAAAAAACGCAAAACACGATCTCTCCAGAGTTTACTGTGTAATATTTTCATTACTGTTGGCAGTTAGATTTTCAGCAGTGTGTGTGGTGCAGGTTGGGTATTGTTCAGCACCTGGCAATTCCCACACTCAGGTCTACACTGTAAGCAAAACCGGGGGTTTGAAGTGATTGAAGCAGGGCCTTTTGTGTGGTTCTGAGTTGAATATTCCAGTACACTTTGAAACCTTCAATTTAAAAGGGAAAACTGAAAACATTTTGAAGTAACTGAGATATTTAAAATTAAGAAATGTCATAGATCTTAATTTTTCTTTCTTTTTTTGTCTTGCAGATTAAAAGCAGATTATATGTTGGTGAGTTGTTTGTATTTTAAAACAGAACTTTCACTTATTTTAAACCGGAAACCTCTTTAAAATCAATTTAAAGACATTATTTCAGTATATTCTTTGTCTACTGCAAGACACTGCTTTATTTGTTTTTAAATGTTTTCAGGAAGGGAGAAAAAACTTGCCACCAAAGTGGCTGAATTACTTGAAGAAAAATGCAAAGTTCTTGAAACACTTAGTGAGTGCAAACAGCAAGTAAGTTGGTCAACATCCATTTGTACTTCCTTTTTTTAAACAGTTATTGTATTTGCTGCCTTATATTTTGTTTTATTTATACTGAACATTTTATATTTCACAGTATGAAAAACTTGACGCAACCTTGAAAAATGGCGGCCATTCAAAACAAGCTTCAGAAAAAGAAAATCTTCAGGTAACCCTCAGCGTAAAACTGCACTGCAAATTTTCTGCACGATAAAGTTATAAATGAGAGGTCATTTGGCCTTTAGCTATTCCAAGACTGCATTCAGAAGAATCATGGTGAATTGGCTGCAACAAAATTTTTTGACAAACCATTCCAAAGGGACCTACTACCCTCTGCTCTGAATCCAAATTCACTCAACTTCCAAATGTGACCTCTGCTCCTGGTTTGTACTGGGGTTAACTTTTTTAACTCCTTTTAAGGATTTAAAAAAAAAACATAAACAAGTCTCCCAAACACTTTTTAGTTTAAGCTTCATGGTTTTCATTTCCTCAACCAGAACTTGGTGTTGGTAAGATGGCCAAGTTAGTTGTAGATGTTATTGTATTGAAGCTCAGGCATAGCTCCATTTACATAGGACATATGTCACAGTTAGTAGTGCCCAGAAAGTGTAGTATAACTTGTTGTGGGGCGGGAGAGTGATCATTGGTTTTAGGGAGTTTTCACTCTATTTATAGGAAGTTCCCAAGAATACATGCAAATTTTGTGTGAAGACAGAAAGACAGATTTTATATTTATAAATTCAAACAGAACATACTGTATCTGTAGAAAAAAAGCCTATGTTCCAGATGAAACTAAATTCATACTTTTAATTATCCGGTATTGTAGGTTATGTCTGTGAAATTGGAAAACTCTAACTCTGAGTTAAAAGAGGAAATTGATCAACTAAAGCAGGATCTGGATTCTCAGAGAACTACAAGAGCACAACAAGATGAACTGGTATGATTTGTTCTATTTTAATGTGTGTTTTTTATTTTTTTTAAAGATTTATAAATCCAATAAGTACATTGGGATACATATTTTTAGGCCTTTTTTTATCTCTAATGGGCAAGTCACAATTAAATTGCCCCCTCTAGAAAATGTATTACGGCCCTTTTGTTTTTTAATTATAGACAATGTGGGTGCAAATTAAGTTTCCTTTGTTCAGATTGGAATTTAATGTAATATAAAGAAAACATTGCGTTAATTTGATTTCCACAGCTTGCAGAAATGCAGAGGTCCTTGAAAAGTTTAGAAGAAGAAGCTATAGGCCTGAAGTCACAAATGGAGCAGGTATTTGAACCGCTTTGCATAACTTAATGTACTGTGTGTGTAAAATATTAAGAAATATATTTAAACACCCCCATGGGAATACATACTATTTATGTGCAGGGTTAATAAACAACAGGCAAAATGTACCTGTGTTTTTGGCATTGATCTCTGATCTAATGTGGCTGCTGGGGATTATTATTACCTTTACAAACTAGATAAACACACACTAATCTCCAGATATTGTATAAATGAACATAAATAGTATTTTTTACTGCTTCGTAAGGGTTTATAAAATATTATGTCATTGTTTTAATAATTAAAGTGATCTGAAACTTTATCAAACTGCCCTTTTATAATTTATTTTTAAAAAAAAACAGATCAAGATAAGTTGAAACCCAGCATTTGCATTTTTTTCAGTTTCTGTTCTGCTTTCGTGAGGAGTTGGTTATTTGTCGTTTGGTTTTGGGATGATCAGTATGTATACTTTTTGCAAAATTTGAACCTTTGGGGTACATTTCATAAACACAAAAATAAAGTACTGAAGAGCTAGTGAATGTTGTTTTGTCTGTCTGCCTCATTATTTTTATCATATCAAATCTGTAGATAATAATACAGATATTTTTTTAAATATTTTTAGGCTCAAACTACATTAAAAATCTACCAAATCAACAGTGAACGACTGCAAACAAATCTACAAGCTGCAAAGGAAGAGAATTGCCAACTTCAAGAAAGCAAAGCACAGGTGTGTTGGAACACATTTTTGTCATTCACCTTTCTTATTACTATCTTATTACAGTACTTTATTGAGTATTTTTTTTTATAAATATTTACATTCTTGCTTTGGTTCTAGAGCTGCAGTACATTGTACACCAGATTCAAGTATTTTTTAGACATCCACATATATGTATTTCTGTATGCATTGAGACGAATAAGTTGTTTTTGCAGCTTGTGCAAGAAGCTGAAGGATGGGATGAACGACTAAATGAACTCGCTGAACAGATTAAGATGTGTGAGGAGTCTCAGAAAGATATGCAAGAGGATTGCTCAAATAAGGATGAGCAGATTAAGGTAAGAACCTATTTTTGTACAATACCATCACTCTATATAAGTAGAATATAACCTGCTACTGTATAGCATAGTTCCTGTAATGATTCAGTTGTATTAGTTAAACAATACAGAGCTTATACTAAAATGTAGATGTTGAGAGTCTAATACAGTATGTTCCTTAGTATTATCAAAAAAGGGTGGATATAGAGCGAGTGCTCAAGTCTCGAGTAGAAGTATCTCTGCTCTGCGCCAGTTTATAACGGTATTAAAATCCCTTATTTCCCTTGATGATCAAAGACTCTGACAGACTGCCTGCTCAAGATGAAAGATTGGGATTCTGAGCTGGAAGATGACCAAACGACTCAAACCGAAAATGGAGAATACTTAGGTACAACTTATGTAACCTGCCATCCTGATGAAATTGAACTATTATCATACTTTTAGTTTAGAGAGGACCTCAAGCTCTGAAAGAGGTCTTGTAGAAATGAGACTCAACCCATTCATCAGTAGCCAAGATTTCTAATTAACATAAGCTGTCTTTAGTAATAATTTTGTTTAGGTCATACTCTCAACATGCATGTAGAAAATGCATAGAAACTGTAAGTTAAACTGATGTACAATTTACTGTTAAACATTTATATATGCTTTTTTTTCCCTCTTGAAAACAGATCATCAGAAAGAACAAATACAGAATCTTATTTATGCAGTGAAGGTACGTTTACTTTTTTAACCAGCACACCAAATAAAAAATACACCTGGTGATTTTTAAAGAAAAGTTTCACTAAAAATGACTGTCACGCCCTTTCAGATGCATGCTGGGTTGAAATCCATTGAAGAAGATAAAAACAGGATTTTCACCAAACTAGCTGATGAGGAGAAAGCAAAGGAGGATCTCAAAGGTATGTTGCTGAGGTAATGGTGATAAAGGGGGTCCCCAGTTGGTTGTATTGGCTGGGGGTTCATAGAGAACACTACAATTGCCCTTGCTCTTCATGGCGATAATCGTATGATAGATTCCCTCACCATGTCACAGTGGCCCCACTAGTCAGGCATCAGACAATACCAGGTGGAGTCAGGTCAAGCTGAACTCTATCCTTCTGGATTCTTGACAACATCCACAATTTAGGTTGCAGTAATAAAAGGTGATTGGCTAGACAGTAGAAACGGAGGATGCCTGTTGATCTTCAGCGGATTACAGAAAATTTGGTATTTTAAAATTGAGAAGAAAAGGGGATAAATACCTAATTGGGCACTCGTGATAGCAGACAGTTTGGCCTTCTGAACAGATCATCTTTTTGGTCAATATTTTTATAATATTAGAAAATATGGCTAAAAATCAACATTCTTGATAAGTGAAATTAAGTTTACACCAATATGTTCCACACTTTCTTTCTTAGTGGTTTGAATGTGCAGTACCAGAAAAATCTGTCCCTTGAAAAGAATGCAGTTTTTAAAGACTGTTTACCCTTTGTTTTCTCAGAGCGTATTGAAAAGCTTAAGAATGATAAAGACGTGTTGCATTCTGAAAGTATGAAGTACACAAGAGAGGCTGAGAAACTACAACAAAAACTCAAGATTATGACCGAGATGTATCAGGAAAATGAACTGAAATTACACAGGTAGGTAGTCAAGACTCTTCAGCAATAGTCTAACTCTTTTTTGTGAACATATTGTCTGGATATTGTCTTTCCTAGTGACAGACTTTGATTCATTTGCATTGTATAGAAAACTGACTGTGGAAGAAAAAGAACGCACGCAGAAAGAGGAGAAGCTCACCAAAGCAGATGAGAAAATTATCCTTGCAGCAGAAGAGCTTAGCAGTTACAGGTAACACCACTTCATACCACCAAGAGCTTTAATACATAAGAATAAAGTTTCCTTTTACTTCAGCCTAAGCCACATGAAGCAATAGAAGGCACCTTTTTAGAAAGAAAATATCTAATGGGTAAAACTGCAATGGGTTTTGTCCCTTCACTGGCATGTTCTCTCTTCTATCGTGTTGTTTTCTTGTTGCAGACAAAGAGCTAAAGACCTTGAGGAAGAACGAGAAAGGACTAACCAAGCCTACAAAAACCAGGTTTTAATCCCAATTTGTTTTTAAAGATTTGTGTATGTCTACCCCTTGATATAAATATTACTGTTTATGTGCAAATATCTGGCTGGAATTTTTATTTTTCTATTTATTTTTATTTTCAATAGATTGCCTCTCATGAGAAGAAGGCACATGATAACTGGGTAAGTTCTGCCTATTGTTATAAATATCTGAAAAATAACAGACCTCAGAAATGATCATATTACTCTCCTACATTGTGAGACAAGTAATTACAATACTATCTGTAAACTTTTTTTACTGGAAAGTGGATGTAGTTCAAGAAGTACAATATTTTATTGTTTAAAAGCAATGTACATTTCTAAGATTTGATTTGTTTGTTTATAGCTGGCAGCACGGGCAGCTGAAAGAGACCTTAATGAAATAAAGAGAGAGAACTCGCACCTCAGACAGAGGTAAGTAATTACTGAAGCCATACAGGAAGTTTCTTACATTTTATATTTACAAGAATGTTACTAACCTACTTGCTAATTACATATGTACATGATTAACCTTGGAAGCTACTACGCAAGAGACACTCGGTCTTGAAATGGTTGTTCTTCCCACAGGCTAACTGATTCACAGTTTAAGCTGGAGATGGTAGAGAAGGACCCGTACGCTCTTGATGTTCCAGGAAGACCACAGTTCAGAGGTAAAAATGTTTCCCTACTGTAATACTCACTTTCGTCTTGTTTTGTACCATTAAAGCCTATAGGCAAGTATAAAGGCACATTTTAATAGAGGGAATAAACAATTATAATGGTGTAAAATTAGTAGCATCCATTTGTTTTAAATGAAATTATTCAGAACCAGTATAATGTTACTGTATAGGAAACAGACTAATTACTTTGGCCTGGGGGGTTAAAACTAAGAGCTACAGAAACTAAACTTACTCCAATATTTTGTAGGTGAAAGATCCCCTTTTGGACCTTCACCTTTGGGAAGACCTGCATCTGAAACAAGGGCCTTCCTTTCTCCACCAACCCTGATGGACGGTCCGCCCAGGGTCTCCCCAGCGTTTCCTGGAGTGCTCGGCGGTAGAGGTATAGTATTTTGGTATAAACAGTTTTTGCTTTAAATTAGCCAAACATAGTATAAGAATAGATCATGTACCATTATTTTCTGTCATCATGTATCATTTTCGTGCTGCCTCCATGTAACCCCTAGAAATTAAAATACTTAATACTTAATTGCCTTCCTGTTACTGCATAACACTGTGAAGTAGTTCTCATGAAAGAGCATATAATGCCTAAATACATAAAACTGAGGCATTGCTATGAAAGGAACATATAATGTATATCTGCTGTTCATTGCTGTTTGTCAGCTGACACACAACAAATGTTGCACATTTAAAGGATACCACACAATGAGCTATTATGTGACTAATCCTCGCACTTACATTGCCTTAACACAGAAGCAAGGATTTCTCTTATGTGAAGGCTGTTGGAGAAAATAGTACTAGTAAGCAGTTAGGATTATTCTAGCTACAGCACCATTTAGGAGAGTGCAATCTGAGCAACCTCCTGTTCAAATGGAACTCCATACTATAGCATATAGTATATTTCAATATCCCTAACTTTTGACTGATGCATTATTTGTGGAATACATTTAGTGTTTAAATATTAACAAAAAGCAATTTTTTATATTTTTGTTAGCATCAAGAGGTCCACCAAATCATGCAGCTCATCCAGTTCTTAGTGAAAGTTTGGACCCAAACTGTGACAGGAATTTTGATAACTACAGCACTCATTCTGACAGTGGATCATTGTCTCCGACATGGGAAAGAGAACGAAGGGTTCATGTACCCCCACCAGGTACAGTGATGCTCAGAAGTATTGGCATCCTATTAAAAAAAACAAATGTTTGTACACAAACATTTACTTCATCAAATATACACTGTACAAATCACAGTAATCAATTGTTCATTGTAAAATGGACTGCTCATTTGGCTTGTGCAATGGAGCCTGCAGATATCATGGTGACAGCCCTTCTGATCAACAGAAATCCTGTATGAACCAGATTTAATGTTCCCAGAATTCAATCTGGTTTTCCTTGCTTTTCTTATGTTTGCTTAGTATCTTAGTATGTGCATAAGTAGTCTTAATCTGTTTGTTTTCTCTGACATCTATGGCTGTGTCTCCTAACTTTTTGTCTTGCTCAATTTTGTGTCTCTTTCACACAAAGCTGGTTGAAATTCTTTGAGCTTTACCACTATGAATAGCGCACAGCCACTTACTGTAGAAAAGCTGACCTAGCAGACAGATTCTCCCAGAACCTAATTGATCAATTGGTGTGTTCCAGAGATTTCTAAACACATTGATTGGAAAGCACTATTTAAATTGTGGCATAGACTGAATGATAATCGACGAATGGTTATGTAACATTCTAAATACTTCAGATAATATATATTTCCCAAAATTGAGTGTGTCTTTTACAATACTTTATGTTGTTATTAATTGTGTAGAATGAAAAACATTTGTTTTCATTATTGAGGGTGCTAATACATGTAAGCATCACTGTATATTGCACTTATTTCTAAGTTACTTGATTCCTTTTCTCACAGTACTGCAACCTACTACAGTGTTTCTCCTTGTATTTGTGTACTTCTTCTAGTATGGTTGTCGCACTGTCCCTTAAAATGAAATCTCACTGCTCTCAAGATACTATATACTTATAAATTACCTTTCTTTCCCTAAACATGTTTGTCCCTCTTTCAGTTTTGTATGAGTTTTGTAAGACTTCACTTTATTTGATGTGGTAACAGGATACCCCTACCCAGACCCCACCTTTCCTTACCGAAGACCTCCCCCAGAGAGGGGATACCCCATGCCTCCCCTGTCAGGAAGATTATCAGGACCAGCTGAAATACGTGGTTACAGCCCTCTTTCAGCAGGTAAGCCATCTTGATGAATGTTAAATTTGAGAACAACTGCTAGAAGCATATTTTGAACATTGTTAATAGTCTAAATGAATTCATACAGCATTTGATTTCTGTAATGGTTGTATTGAAATGTCATTATCACTAAATTGACAAATACAATGATATATCATTTTACTGTAATATGCCCCAGAAATTGGTATATGTATTTCACCCACAGCTATACATTTTCATTTGTGGTGTATGTTACAGTTCAATATAGAAACAAAAACATAAAATGTTGTTTGAAACAACAATTTGTCAAAATAGGGTTACATCAAGTGCAAGGAATAACACTGATAAAGATTTTACAGGGTAAATGGAGCAGATTAATCTATACACTACATACATACATTAACACAGTATTTTGAATAACTTTTCAATTTCTTCTTTTTAGATGGATCGTATCTTCTAAACAGTTTAGACAATTCAGGGGCAGCTGGAAATGAAAACAAGGATGTAAGTAACACAACTTGTTAATTTGTTAGAAGAATGTAGAACATTTAAAGTAATTATTATTTTAGACATTTAAAATGTATTTGTCTGGTATTTGTTTTTTTTGAGAGTAAAAGCAACTCACCAGATCATTTTATTCTGTTTATACAATATAAAATGCAGTCAGTATAACAACTAGACATAAGCTACTATCTATTCGATGTAAATGTATATATTTTATAACTGTAGCCCCCCCCACCCCCCATAAAATTCCACAAACACCAAATTGGTCGGGGGGGAGCGAGCATTTGTGGAAGGTTTTACCTTTCTAGATTTGTCTTATGGTGAAATCGCTGGCAAGGGTTGCAACATGAATATGAATAGTATGAAAGCAAATTATGTATCAATGTAACTGTTTATACTGATGTTGGGTCTGTATAGAGTCTCTTGCCTATGTCTGGAGATCTGCCTCTTCCCTCTGATGCTGAGTTAAGGATGGACCCTGGTTTTGGGCCTCCAGTGATGCGAGGACCTCTTCTTCCAATGGATGCGAGAGGTCACTTTCCTCGTAGGGGCCCATATGGGCCTTCAGAGTTTTTCCCCCCGAGAGGGCCAAGTGGTCCCCTACTATGTAGTAAGTGCCTTTTGCTTTCCTAACAATTCTGTTATGGCAACTGGAAGTTACTAAGATTCGTCCATACCCAAAATCAGCTACCCCGTTCACATAGACACAGTATAATGTATTACAGTAAATACAGACTTTACAGTTATAAGTGGTAATGTAAATGTTTTTATACCACAAGAGTACCTTTACAGCGCAATTACTTGACAATAATGCCTGCCGGGTGTCTGAAGTGCAGTACAGGTATGTCACCATATAGTAACCTTAAGCAAAATCAATAAATAATAACAATGTTATTAAAAAAAAAAAAAAAAAAAAAAAAAGCAACTCGATTCCTCACATTTTTTTCAGTTGCCAATACAGTAAAAAATATAATAGCTTTCTACAAAAAAAAATGTGTAACATAGAAAAAAAACAATGTAGAAAGCATGTGGTTGTGCATATGGTTTTGTTAAATGCAAATTGTAATTTCCTTTTAAAGACAAACTATTTATGTAGGCTGCATAAAAACACAGACCACAATATTTAAATAAATGGCACCACTTTGTAGATGGTATGCAAGGAATCTACAAATAAAATCATTTACTTCAAGCAATTCATCTTTAATGACCTTTTGGTTTACATTTTAATATACGTTTGCTCTAGCATATCTCCTTCCTTGACAATCCTCTTTTTTATTTCCTTTGTGTTATTTAGTGCGTGGCCCCCCTCCACCAGGAATGTTCCCTAGGTTCCCTCCTCCTCAACTGCATCCTGGATACCCCCCTGCAAGGTACCCAACAGAAAGTGCAAGTGAACCTCCACCCAGACCATCTCCTCCCACAAGTGAACAGCCGGGAGAACATGCAGCACCACAACCACCTCAGGATATTATTTGAAATAGCTTCCGGATACTATGTTCATGTATTACTAGATGTGCCACAATCTCTTTCATTGTGGAAATGTCATAGTACTGATTTTAAAGCGGTAGTGAGCCTATATAGACATACAAGAGTGATTTGATGTGCACCAAGAAATAACAATGTTGGCCCTGTGTGATTTGGTGTTCAAGAAAATTCGAGTCACATAATGAATTCTTTGTTCAGTACTCAAACCTGACTTGGAACCTTCTATATTGTAGCACAGGGCTGTTTCATACAGACTTGCTTTGCTGCAAGAAAGAACCACATGTCTGGCTTCCTGTAAACCCTGCATACAATTAAACTAAAGTATCATGTACAAGGTTTATCCACACAGCCGTGGCTTATCTAGCCGACAAGTTCTGAATATTGGTACTGGCACAGAAAAGAAATGTGAAACAAAGTGATGCAACAACAGTCAGATGTTTTCATGTCTTTTTTTATTTTAATTTTGGATTTGATAGTTTATTTTCCATGTGATTTGAACATATTTGTATTTTATTTTTTTGTCACTGTTCCCCATGCCTTGTTTTGCAACCGTACCAAAATCAGCTAGCCGACTAGATAACCCACAGAATGAGCAAATATACCCAGAGCAACTTGTCAGCTTTGCACATGTAATGTTTCAACTCTATTAATTATTGCTAATTCATCATTCTAATTTTTAAATCATTTCAGATTTTACTGAATTGTTTGGACTCAGGATTTTTAAATGTATGTAGAGAATTTGTGTTAATGTTGTCAATAGATGGGCTTTGTATAAGAGTCCCTGTCATGCGTCATTTTAATGTAGTGTTTTTTTTTGTTTGTTTTTTTTTTTTAATTATTTCAGTCTACAGGAGTATAAACTGTTATTGAGGTGTTCTCAGTTTTACACCTATTTAATCTGCAAGTCTTTAAACCGTCCATGTTACACACTGCATTGTAATTATGTATACAGTTGACTGGGAGGATACTTTTTTAAATTGCATAATTGTGTATTGTAAAAATAAAGATTTATTACAGACTTCTTTCATGTGTTCAAATTTTACTAATGTTGTTTATTATATATATATATATATATATATATATATAATTTTATTTATTTTACTTCCCCATTATTACTTCCACACCATAGGAGTGTTAAGGAAAAAAAGCAAATCAACCTAACAAATAGAGAACATGTCTTGGCTCTTGCAGCCAAAGTCTACTGAACCAAAAACAAAGGGCTGACATCTTCAAAGTAATTTACAATACCAAACCTATACCAAGTACTATAAATTGTTCATTTTTATGTCATGCCTTGTTTTGGTTATATCTTGGGAATCCTTATCTTTTAGTTATCTATTCTGAAGCAAAGCCGATCGCCATGACCTACTTATCTAGCCTCCGATTAGTTGGACAGTACCTTCTCAACATCTCTGGAAGCACTTTAACTTTGCTCAATGTATGCATGTTCAATTGCTAGGAGATATTACTCTACTTAATAATGGGGACCCAATTCATCATAGAAAGGATACCTGATTGATACATTTTTTAAATCTTGGAAACTTCTTCCAATGTTTATACTCTTTATTGCAGGTCATGGTCTTACCCTTTCAAGGTAACTTGCACATTTTATTTTATGAAAGATGTTACTGTCAATAAAGACCCTATTTCACTAACACTAACAAGTATTACATACCTTCACAGTATTAGATCAGTTGAATAGACCTTAGTGTGTAAGGGTATGTTCATAAAACTGGGGCAGTTGGTTTGGTTTTGAATAATGCAAACATTTGCATTGATGAATAGAGGAGAACATGTCTTTTCTGCATAGGCATTTCTGTTCTATTCCAGATTTTACTGTAAACTTAATCTGTCCAAAAACACATCACATACAAAGAACCAGCTTCCTAGTTCTCAATCTCCACAAATATGCAGTTTCAGGAAGTGAAATGTGAAAGTGCTTTCTAAAAACTTGCATGATGTTGGATCCTACATCACCGTCAATAAGATGTGTGGCAATTTGCAGTGCTCCATCCAAATCCTAGCCCCCTACTTCACAAAGCAGATTGACCGTTTATTTTTATTGTGCTTGAGGAATTTTTGGGTGGGAGGGGGGTGTAAATGTCATGTGCATCCAGGGAATAGTGGGTTATTTTTAAAAACTCAAAATTATGCCATGTGTCGTGAACATAAAAAAAAAAAAGCAGTGAATGGGCCTTACACAGTAGAGTTTCACACAGTGCATTTTACTGTCAAGGTGGTCTAACAGTTAATTAGCTCAATTTGTGAATTACCAGATCGTCAAACAAGGGAGCACTGTGGTTATTAAATGACTATTAAAAGACAGAATTACTAGTAGCATTACATTAGCTGGTTAGCAGAAATCAAAATGTAAATAAAGTTGAAATAAATTCAAAACAAAAACAGCATTTTCTTAAATGCTTTATTCATCGATTAAAATAAAATGCATTCAACACTAAATCAAACAACAACATTCATCTGGATTGCCTTACTCATGTCTGTCAGGTTTTTTTTTTCCTTTAGATAAATCTGATCACTTTCATTCAATAAAATCTCACCACATCTGGCATGTTCACGGTGCCAGTGGATTCACGTTTGCTGATGTACATATAAAATCCGAACGCTATGTGCTCACTGGAGACAAAAATAGAGACAGTGCACACCTGTCAAAATATTAAACATTAAGATGGTAAAACCATTTTTGTAAAACGATACGCTTATAAACTTTTTTTGTTCATAAATAGAATCTGGACATCTGTTGCATATGTATGTATGTACTGTATGTATACAGACACACACATACATACATACACACAGTTTATTTATTTATTTTCAAAGAAGTTTATAAGGTAGCAGCCAGGTCTTAGCACTGCTAGTAACCCACGGTAGCCACTTTACGACTTCATTATTGCAAACTGTCCTGATTTATTTAAACAATAAATGCACAACATTCGTACCACTTAAAACTGGGGTCAGGTGGAAAGTCTCACAGAGACCATGTCTGTACCCGCGGTTGCCCCTGAAACTAAATTGGCTTCCGAAGCATCAAGATTTTAAAACAATAAGGCCAAGTATCAATGCAAATATGTTTTTTACCTTTTTAAATGATATACATACAGAAAAAAAAACTTCCTAAGACATCGCTTGTATGCATCCCTCTTGCATAGTTTGCTATTTTTTATTATGCAAGATTGATTTTGTTCAGACATCTCTGGTTTTAAAAGACGTCATCAAAATGGGATTAACCTGAAAATAGGAAGCATCTACGGTCATCTCCTCCTGTAAAAGGCCACACACTGATTTTATTACCAAGCTCAGGCTGGTATGTCCCACCTTAAAAAACAAGGTAAACTGACAATATGCAAGGTAAAACACACAGCAAAGCCAACTGTTGGACCGCATTAAAACACTGGAGTGTAGAAAGAGCTTTCATTAAAATGCAATGATGCATTTGGATTAGGAATGCGTACATTGTCTTATGAAGTTTTTTCCCACCCAACCAACAAAGAAAAAAAAAAAAAAGAAAAAAAAAAAAAAAAAAAGAGAGAGAAATGGGGCTCCAAGTTTTAAAATAAGTAACTGGTCGTCCACTTTAATGAGCAACTGATAGTCCGTCCCTTGCTATAAAGATCGGTGCAAAGAAAACACTGAACCCTTTTTAGGACTATTTGAAAAATAGTATTCACTCATCACAGACCAGTTATCTGGATGCTTTTGGACCCCTTTCCAAACAGAACAAATAAAAAAATAAAAATTATTTAATGCAGACATTTGGCCTTTCAACTCCCCAGTGGAATGTTCCTTTACGTTTCATAGCAGCTTACAGGTTTGATAGAACCAACGGTTTCAGTTGTTTTCATGAATTACATTCACTCTTCACAGTGAAACAGGTGCATGGTTAAAGAGTTCTAAAGTTGTTGACCAAGCCACAGCACAGCTGTGTCCCACACAGGTCGAACTTTGACTTCTTAGTACGTAAATCTAGTAGTATACCCTGGCTGACCAGCCATTGGTCTGCCCCTGCCAGCATGTGGGCACTTCATAAGGTTTTTATTTCCATTATCTTTGGCAGCTGACACAGGCGCTGACAGAATTAAAATCCAGTGACTTGCTGAGAAGGGTTTTTCACGACTAGCTTTCAATCACAGGCCTGAGTAGGTAAACTCCTCTCCCACCCCTTAGTCTAACAGTAACCCTGAGAAAGATTGTTGCCCACTGTTCACTGGTAAGATTTGACATATTGATATATTTCCATGAGGCAAACCTCTATCTTAACTCTTGCATTTCTCCTCCTAGCAAAACACATTGAAGCATTTGTATATTCTTCGACTATCATCATTAATATTTAACTCACAAAACTAAATGCAATTGAACAAAAAAACAGATATTGGTTAAACAAGCAAACTTTCTGGAATGTGGCACAGCATGATCAATTAGTATCAGTTTAAACTGCAACAAAGTATACACATGTTTCATTCCTTAGAAGATTTTAACAACTGCAAAAAAAAATAAAAAAATTCCTTACAGCATTCATCACTCTTTGCAATAAGTGGCCTATGCCTATGAAGTCAGTGTGAACAGCACTGGTACCAAATAAGTGCATATGTTCTGTTTAACTGGATGTTTAGAACAAAGGTAGTTTAATAAATTAAATATAAATTGCAGGACAACTGACCTCTGATCACCAACTCACACGTACACGAACATTAAACGGCTCACTTTTGCTGTAATCGGAAATTTCATCTAGTGATGTTAATATGATTTTAGTCTTGCTTTGGAGAATGTTGGCAGACAAACAACCAGTCACATACTCGCCGACTACTGGCACAGGACTGGGCCTATAACAGGTTTACAGAAGATCAGCAGTTTATAGGAACAATTGGATATCCAAGGCAACTGTGACTCAAGACCAATAAATAGATTGCGTCATACAGCTAGCATTGTGCTGCCTTTCTGAGACACAGTACTGAAAATAGGCTGCTTCCACGACATCTGATCTGTAAGAGAGGTATAATGAGTCTAGAAAACTACTAACCCACATGTGGCAGAGCAGGTTGAAAGTTTAGATCCCAGCTCTGCCCATCACTTCTTGTAGACTGCAACTCTTGACAGTGACCTGGGAATGAAGGTTAAAGATATAACCATATGTTTGTAAATATCAAATGGAGTCAGCAGGGTCCTCTGCTCAAGTTCAGCAACACCTTAGAAAATGATTAGGATGGCTGAAGTATAGGACAGTACCAGTTTTCATCAGTCTTCCTTCCTTGACTGGAAGACAAGCAAGGAACAGGATCACAATCACTTCAGTTGCAGGGACGGATATACTAATGGTAGACTAGGGGTTTTCTAGTTTATGACTGCTCTAAAAATCCTATGAAGAATCACCCGTCCAATCATTTTGCTAGCTAGCCGTGAAATCCCTTCCCTCACATTCACTCATTAGCTACTAAACCAATACCCGACTATACTCTCAGATAAAAAGCAAGATATATAGATAGATATAAATATAGAGCTAATACTGATTAAACACAGCACATATAAAGGGTTAGTTCACACTACAGGAAAACAAAAATAATAATTAGAATAATGAAAAAGATGTGGCCCTTATTTGCCTAAAGGAGCCACAAGGAGAACTGGCTAAATGCCCTCGCTAAATCGCTGCATCTCCCGGAAAAAGTGCTGTGTTGGTTCACTGAGGACAATATTGGTGTCCATCATGGGGTTCCAGGGTCGACCAAGGCCCAAGGACACCTCCTCGATCAGGTTGTGGATGGGGTCCTCATCCTGGAACAGCAGCTGATCCTGGTCAAAGTCGATGCTCTCCTCAGATACTGCCAGCACCTTCAAGTTGGAGCCACGGAGCCGAGATATCGCAATCAAATTGTGAGCCCACACAGTGTAACCTAAATACAATGTACAAATAGATATGTTCAAAGTGTTTGGGGTTTTAAATAAACTACTCATTGAACAAAATGGAAAGTGGGTGATTATGGATTATCAAAAATGTTTCCGCTTTTTTTAGCCTAGATGGCAACACCTAAATAAAACTGATACTACTATATCCATCATCTTTTTAAGCTGAGAACAGTCCGATTATTATTATTATTATTATTGACCACAAATGATGATGATTATTATTCCCTGAAAAAGCCTAGATCTTCATCCAAATACAACACACACTTCAACACAATCATATTTTGCTTATACCCCAAATGCTAATACCTTAAATGTTCCCTTTTTTGATTGGGTTTGTGTTTCCATTAATCTAATGGACAACCTTAAATATATGTATTTTTTAAAAATGTTGCTATGAACAACTACAATATCCCTGGTGTTACAGAACAGTACAATATTAATCCAATTAATGACAAACTAAAATTAACATTTAAATTGCAAACTCAACTTGCAGTTCAGCAATTTAGTGGAATGCAAATCATCATTTAATAATGCACCTTCCTGGGTATAATGCATAGGTGAAGTTAGAGAACACACCACCACCATCATACATGCTTTATTCACAGAATATATATTACAAGCAGTGAAAATCTAAACATGGTCAGATCCTCAAAAAAAGAAAGCTTTGAAAACTATAAATACAATCTAAAGACACTGTTAAAATTATGATGCTACAAACTTTACTCAAGATCAGTCTTAATTAAAAGGTTGCATGACTCGGGTTTCTTACTGCTTGGAATTTCTGCAAATGGGTGTACAATAATGAATTTCACAGTTTAGTTGTAGCATTTTTTCAGTCTCTGCCAACTAGCATTAACAATTACATTTTAAAAATGACGGTCTTTCCGAAATGCCCAGATTTGTATTATTAAATTCTCCATACAAATTAAAGTGCCAAGACTCACCGTGAATGATGAGGAGAGAGAGATGCGTGCACCTCCAGGCGAGGAGGACCAAGGGGTCCTCGTTGCGGTTGTCACTGAGGTCAGGGAAGCCGGTGTCATCCCTCTCCATCAGGTCCCTCACGAGGATGAAGTGGGAGAGGGTCTTGCAGTACTGCCTGGAAATGAGATCCAGGGCAGCCTCGGAGGCGCAGGTGGAGTAGCTGTCAAAGTGGATCCTCTCCAGGGGCAGGCTAGGCTTCAGCACGCTCAGCAGATCTTGGCTGTGTACATCCAGTGCCATGATGTACACCCGCAAATTGGCACTGTGGCGGACTAGCGCCTGCCAATCCACCTCGCCAGGCGTGATGTCCAGTGGTTTATTGTGCAGCACTGTGCCGTGGAGCACGAGGGAGAGTCGGTGCAAAGGCATGTGGTCACTGTTGGAGAGTACCTGGCACATCTCGGAGGTGAAGTCACAGAAGTCCAAGGCGAGGGAGTGCAGGTTAAGCAGGCGCCCCAACTCGATAGATGGAATAAGGGGTGGGGCCTGGTTGTCCAGCAGGCTCAGATGCTCCAGGGAGTTGGCACTGAGGTTGGACATTGTCGACAGAGAGTTAGGGGTAACCATATCCAGCATGAACGCAGAAGACAGCCATTTCAGCTGCCTGCTACTGGCCAGGGTCTCTTCAAACAGCTGCTTTATCCTGCAAGCATAGAGCATAGCTAAAAACCCTAAAACTAAACAACAATAAAATAAAAAAAGAAACATTATGAAAAACGTTGTGCTCACACCTCGTGTATATTATATTACCAGCACATTAAATGTTTTCAGTTGCTTTTAAAGGCTTTTGTTAAAATGTGTGTGTTCTCAATGCTTCAATTATTGTTGATTAGCGTCTGATAAACGATTTGGAAACTGGATACTGGTTGCTACTATGAACAACATCAAAACAGCTAAAGCAGAAAAAGGAATGTAACTAGACCCCACAAAACTCCAGATTAGGAACTGCCCATCCTTGGCCTGGAACACATTTATGTAAGTTAACTCACTCTTTAATTTTCTTGCCTCCCTGGTCCACCTGGGTGAGATGGGTGCCATCTAGAATCCCTTCCTCCTGGAGGATGCATGTGTCTCCATAGAGGCTCAACTTCTGTAGATTCCTGTAAAACACAAGCAAGAATCTTATAATGATGACTAGCTGGGAGCAAATCGCCATGATAGTCGCAGATTAGGGAAACTGGGAAAGATAAAAACGAAAGTCGAAAAGTTCAGCTATGGTAGCCAAGACATCCTTTGTAGTGAAGCTGAATAAATGAACATTTTTTGTCCCACTTTGTTCAGAACACTGAGATGACAAATGCCTGTAGTCTCTGAACATGATCATAAGAAAGAAAAGTTTTTGGTTTATTAAACACTGACCCGTAAGTCTTGTAACCATTTATCAGAAATATACATAGCCTTATTGGTAAAGTTCAAAACTAAATTAAAATAGCATAATCACATAAAAAGGATTCTCATCTTTACTTATACATTACTTGTAATAGTAATCGAATCTCTTGGCCTAGTCTATCGTTTTCTAAACACGAGTAAACCCCATTCTACAACAGATTTGCTGTTCCAGCAGAAAAAAAAAATGCACAGAAAGGCACCGTACGTTCCGTAAATTGTTTGACTCTACAACATTCTTCTATAATATACTTTTGGATTGTTGTTGTTCTTTTGTTTGTTTTTTTTAATGTTGTCCTTTTTTTGTACTGCATATACACAATGTAACTTAAAATAAATTCAGTGATGCTACATTTTAAAAAAGGAAATCTTAGAAAAGGGTCACGATTCAAATCACTTTGGGAGTGGAGGCATTGCTTGTATCAGATGGAAATGACATCACATTAAAATTAGCCTACGGTTTAACTGCGTCAGGTTTGCACACATAATAAATACTTATATGTTTATTCCATGCAGTTATATAATTTAACTTACAGTGACAGTATTTTCCAACACGGTAAATATTTATGAATACAACAAAGGTAAACATTAGGCCTATATTTAGAAAATAAATACATAAACTTTCACCTGAAAACAATTGATATGTAATTTTTAATGACAATTATTTATTTATTTAATTAACACACGGTGTGTAGTGAAATTACAATAAGCTATTACAACACTTACTAGGGCTTAATACACAATATACGATGCTTCTGTTTGCGCGTGCTCAGGCAATGCTAGCTACCTGTTTTTTTTGGTCTTTTTCCAGATGCGTCGTAGTTGGAGCTGCTGAGTTAAATCGATGGTCAACTGTCTAAGTGACTAGTAGTGTATCTCATAAATGACATGGGAATGACAAAGAGGGCGCCTGTAATATATATATATATATATATATATATATATATATATATATATATATATATCCTAAATGGAAAGCAGGGTAACAGATGCGTAGTGGAAGTATAGTAGGGAATGGTACGTAATATTAAGGTATAAACGGACGACATATCAAACTATAAAATAATGCACCCACCAATATATTTAATAATGCAACACTTGCCAGGTTTTCATTACCTGTTATTTTTCAGACTCCTCAGCACGCACAGCACCTGTTCCAGGTAGTTGTTCAGGGAATCCCTCCAGCGGACAGGGTAGCCTTCGACTGGAGCAAACTCCAGCTGCAGCTCACGAACAAACGAGCCAAACTTCCGCATGAGAAACTCCAGCTTGGGGGTCTCGTCAGAGCTGGAGCCTGCTCCGCCAGTGCCTCTGCCGAGCCGCAGTTTGAGCTCAGGCCACAGCGCTGGATAAAAGAGACACTCCCTCCAACGGGAGCACACAGCCGAGGCCCGCAGCTTATCCCGGGCCGACAAGAAGGAGAAGATGTGGACTATCAGCTCGCTGGGCAAGGCCGAGGCTCCAACACCCCCGTATAGAGCCATGGCCGGTACACTATGTACTGTTGCTCCTGATAAAGTAATTTAACCGATCTGTGTTTCTGAGACACAGTCTATCAATATGCAACAATTACAGCACTCAACAGAGATTCACTAGAGAAAACAAACAGCGCCCAGCAGCATCCCCTTCACTACTATTGGAGCGAACCACAAACCTAACACAGGGGGAACAACACTTTAATTTATTTTTTATTTATTCAAATATAATAACAGTATTGAAAAAAAAGCGTTTGATTTTACCCGCTATAATACCATTTTTATTACCCATGTTTACTCCCTTGCTTGAAGGTGACACAATGCTGATAAACACGCTTAAAGTTATGGTATGGTCCAACCTGTTATTTTTGCTATACCTGCCTGCTTCCAGCAGAGGGAGTTTGTTATACTGTTTTATCTGCGTGCCCAAAACGAAGACTGAAGAACGGGATAAACAACATTAATAAGGTGAAGTTTATTATAGATTATAGTTAAACAATAACATGTAAGTCATGACAAAAAAATCAGTTAGTCTCAACTGCCAGTAGTTTGATGTGTTCAGTCACTGAGTCGTTTGTGATATTCTGCCCTGCCGGTTTTGATTTGTCTCCTAAGTCCTCCATCCCTCCATTTTTTAAGCGCAACCTCTTATAACGAGAACTGTCTCTTTAAATCTCCAGCATTTACTCACGCTGTGTCACTTCCTGGTTTTATTCACTGAAGAAAAGCACCACAAACGAGATACTCGGTAGGAGGGGAAATTGGAGATGGCTGATCTGTCGCTTTATCTAACAAATGTCAACGTTTCCTTGGGACAAAAAATGGATGGCAGTAAGGTAAATTAACCTGTAATGGGTATGATTTTAATGGTTTGGTGACAATGCATGATTTAATCAACAATACTAAAACTCTTAATTAGTGGAACTTGTTTGTAAGTTGCCGTTTGAGAAACTACCAGCAACAGAAGTAACCAGGTGGCAGAATTATGTGATCACAAAAAGTATGTTGTTTTTATATTCAAAGGGTAAACGGTTGTGTTGAATTTATGTACGTTACACCTTTCTAATTACGGTAATGCGGCCCTCAGTTTAAGACTCCTACCAAGTTATTTTGTAATGTTTTGTTTGCTGTTGCAGCCACTAAACATTTAATGACATGTTCTATAGTCCTATCACCATTTTATTGAAGACACGAATATGTTAAATACATCATTTTGAAGTATGTCCTCCAGTGTCAAAAGAACCAAGGCAAAGCTACACGGAAAATGTCTGCTTAGCCTTAGGTACATGAAGTATGGCTACATTTCAGTACAAGTCAAACATCACAATACAATATTCGTCTGCTTCACTTTCCGTAGATCATAATACAGAGGTACTTTTTTAAAAAATGTCTAAGCAATTCTCTCTCTCTTTTTGTACAAATATATTGTATGTGTAGTGTAGTATGTTAAATGCAGACTCAGGCTGTGACTTCAGCTTGGGCTGGAATGGCCGATTGTTTGTGCTTTGTGCTCAGACACACCATGAACTGTATTTTTATGTCTCAGAATGCTGGGAAAGACTTTGAAAGTGTGGAACTAGGGGAGATTGGAAAGGAGAAGCAGCAGAAGGTGCCACGGCGGATTATTCACTTTGCCAGCGGAGACACCATGGAAGAGTACAGCACGGATGAAGAACAGGAGCCGGAGAAAAAAGAAATGCTTCCTGCAGTCGATCCAGTAAGTGGGTTGCTGAAAACATTTTTTCACTACTGTCACAACGTTGATAAAGGCACTTTATTGTTAATATTATTATTATTATTATTATTGCAATATCCACCATGAATTTAACTTTACTGATTGTGCGGCTGTAGGCAAATCCGGATATTAATTTAAGTAGTTATCGTTTGTTTTTTGTCCAACGGCACATATTCTGGTTTTTTTTTTACGCTCGTAAGACTGAGGGCATGATCATTTTCAATCTTGACTTTTAACTAACTACTTATTTCAAAAAGTAAAATACAATTTAAATTTATCAAATAGTGCAAAAGCAAAAACAGTGAGTACATGGCTTTATAACCCCTGCAAGTCAGCTGGCCACAGCTTTGAGAACAACTGGTTTTGCTCTCAAATAAAATCGGATCTTTAAAATAAATATTGAGCACGACAATACAGAAAATTGAACATTTTTGTTTTTCAGTCAAAGCTGACTTGGAGACCATACCTCTTTTTCCACATGTGGAGGGCAGCCACTACCACGATATCAGGTACTTTCATAATATTCTATTAATGAGACTGGAAAACTGTTTCTGCTAGGAAGGTTGAGATATAGCCAAAATCATGGTAGGAAGATGCATTTTAAATAACAGTAAAATCTATTTTATTTATTTCAGTGTGTGACTTTCTTGGAGAAAAAATGGCCTCACTGTTTGGAATAAGTACACCTAAATACCAGTATGCCATTGATGAGTACTACAGGATGAAGAAGGAGGTGTGTATTTATGGGTGCAATAGTTTTAAAACTTCAGACTAAACAGAGCCACACTCAATCAGGTAACATCACCCTTAAGGGTAAACAACATCAGGATTAGTTTAAAGAGTGACATTATTTAGATCCACCAGTCTTTTAGATCTGTAGAGAAGATATGATTATTTTTTTGTCTTGGTGTCCTCATCCAGTTAAGGGCTATCCGTACATCTCTTGTGCATGTATTCCCTCACTTTGACTTATTATGCTATATTTCCTGTAGGAAGAAGAAGAGGAGGAGGAGAACCGCATGTCTGAGGAGGCAGAGCGTAATTTCCAGGAGCAGCAGAGCCAGGAAAGTCCAGAACCGCACACTGAACAGCCAGAGGGATCTGCTTCGTTTGTTAATGTTACTTTCGAGCTGGAAAACGATCCCTGTGCAAGTCCGGAGAACAGCAGAGTTCCAGCACCCATTCCCACATAATAGTACAACCATTTAAAAAAACGGAATCAAATCCTTTGCAAAAGTTTTCAGTTCTTATTTTTGTTTTTCTTGCCATTAACATCTCCCTTGTGAAATATACAATATTGCAAAATTTTTAGATAGTCTTACCACATACATCTGAGATCATACATATATTTTATATCCCAGTGACATTTATACAACAAGCCTATGGAGGTTTAAAAAATTAAAAAAATAAAATACTGGCTAACAGTAGTGTAGTAAAGCCTGAAATTTAATTTGAAAACCTGCCTCCTGCAACTAGTTCTAATGCTTAATTAGAAACATTGGGGCATCTTGCTATTGCAGTGTATATGTGACCATTTGCATCAACACAATTGGTTGTAAAGTGCTTTAACAGGATTATTCACTTAAGTTTTAACAGAATATCTGATTGTCATTTTTTTATGTAAGGGATACATCTGGTACTGCTATATATATATATATATATATATATATATATATATATATATATATATATATATATATATATATATATATATATATATATATATATATAAACACCCATACTAAAATGGCAGTATACCGCAGCCATACAAACTGTTTTTTTGCACAGAATTACATGTGCGTTAGGTTTAAGGGAATTAGATTGACGTCATTTTTCACAACAATGAAAATTAAATATATAGAATATTTATTTGCAAAACTTTTGGAACATGTTCTTGGAAAATTAAGTGCATGCCTTAAATTACAAAATAACAAAAACTAAAAATAACACACCATATGGAATCAGTTTTGCACTTTTTGTTTGAATCCACGACAGATACCTTTGTCTATAAATCAATTTTATAATTTATTTATGCAAATGTTTAAAAAGGGAAGGATTTTATAATGAGCAAAAAATGTTTTGTATGTTATTTTGTATATAATACAGCTTAATAAACTTTATTAATCAGACCTGTATTTATGTACTGTATGTCATTGTCTGAGAATGTAATTAAAATATTAATAGGCTAATGTAATTTGCAGTGTTTTCCCTTGTACAGCTGATCTCCAGCAACAACCAACTAGAACAACCTTGGAGGTTGAGTCCAGCTTAGAAAGGCACAACCATGACATTGTTAATTGAATATGTTCATAAATAAAATGGCAGGGGCAAACCCTAGAGGCTACAAAGCTACAGTAATCAATTTTCCTTGCTTGGTTCCAAGGTGCCACTTGTTTGTCACGAGTGATCCAAATAATGGCCAGTAGATTTTGCTCTTGTATTTAAAGTGCACTAATTGTTGCATGCACCAGGTGTTTGGGGAGGTGAGAGATAGTCTGCTTCTGCAATTTGATGGTTACAAATATGTTGATGATATGTTTATCATGTATCATCCAGATCAGCACTGCTGTCATTGTCATTAGCCACAAGGACTTCTCTGTTTTCATAGGTCCAGAAGCCATTTAGGTCAATGAGGATACTAGTGACAGTGTCTCCCTGGCTGCTGTTCACTAAATCCTGAAGGGTGATCTTACAAGGGTCCTTGGGCTTCACCATGTCAAAGATTTCATCCTTCAATACAAGAAAAGGACCATATTAAATCTGAAATGTTCCACTTAAAAAAATAGATAGGATGTTTAAAAAACATTAATTTTGCTTTTCAATCATCAGTGCACCAAAGAAAAATGATAGAGAGTGTCATCTTTACCTTTACATCTTGGAAAGATACTTGCTCCTGTCCATGTAATTTCATTTGTTCCTGGATGGCCTGTGTACAATTCAAAACAAAAAGTCTAATAATCTGCTTAATTTAATTGACACTTTTTTTGGTACTGTTCTTTGGTCATAAATTATAGCCCACTATTACGCAGCTCAGGATAGATGGCTGTTATTTATTGAACAAGAGCAGGCAAATGCCTATTGAATGACAAACGAGGTTCAGTTTCACTAGGTCTCTAGCATCTCATTATCTTAAAGCCATGGACTTCAGGCACAGCTGGTGGAGAAAAAAAATTCAATACCACTATTTCAGTAATCACAAACTACTGGATAAAATAAATCAGAGACCCTATACATATAACAAGGCCACAATTTAAGACTTGTGCACCTGCGTTAGTTGCATAAAGGCACTTTCTTTCCCTTAGAGAAATACTGGAGCTGAGCAATTCAGCACTACTGTAATTACCACAAAGAAGGTATTATTTCAGGAAACAGGAAGGCCAAGGGCCAAGGGCAAACGGGACAGCTCACACACAAAGTGGTTTTGTTTCACTGTAACCTTTGGAGGAGTCTACAGACTTATTTCAACGCAGATATTTAAATAAATAAATAAATAAACATGCAGTACATCCTTAAAGTAGAATGTAAAAGTTTCCTAAAAATAATAGCTTTACAGGTATTCAGAGTATATACATTTCCTTCAATGCAGTTACTACTGTTACTAAATTTGATGGTATTTTATAGTACACATACTGGAAATTAAACATAAATTGGATTATTAGAACAAAATGTGTGTCGTCAAGAGAGTCTGGAAGTGTCTATTTAAATTGTTAATAGTAGAATTATCCAACTACGCAACTGCTATTTTTAGTAAACATGCCTAAAATTAGTACAAAAAGTAAAATTAAAATAAAACACATGATTGTTTTATGTTTATTATTTTGTAGCAAGTGTAATTGCGTATGAAACACAATTGTAGTCAACCTGGGTCTGTAAGGCAATATCAGTCCTAAATACTAGAAGTACACAGTAATACCTTATTTACAAATACACACTCAAAAAACAATATTTGCAATTCTTTGAAATTATCATATTCTAAAAACAATATAATTTAAAAGACTAAAACGGCACACATTATATGGTTGTGAAATGGCTGGTTTTTATAGAAATATTATGTGACACCACTGGTTGCTAAGAAACACAGCAGATGAAGAGGTTAACCAACGTAACTCATTGATTAAATGTTTTGTTCCCAGTAGTAATACTGAGTGTTGTGTGGGCTGGATTTCCAGTGAAAAACAGCACTTCGGTAATAGTAAATAACTACATTCGGTTTTGCTAGTCTGTTTAAAGAAGATTACTCACCCTGAAAAAGTAGTTGAGTGTGAAGACATTGAGGTAGCCCTTGTTTTCAATGTCCAGCAACTTAAAAATGTACTGGAGAGCAGCAGGTTCTTTCCTGTTCTCCAGAGCCAGCACAAAATCAAGATAGGTCTTGTAATCCTAAAACAATCCCAATAAAACAAACTAGTTAAATAAAAGGTATGCTTACTGGCCCAGTGGACTAACCATTTTGCCATGATCTACTTTGTCTTATTGACAGCAATCTGCACCACATAACACACAAACAATACTTGAATGCATGTCACAATTTGTTAGAACACTTCAACCTGTACTATACAGATTTTTTGTTGTTGTCATTATCGTGTACATGGTTCACTTTTTTTTGTTCTAGTATTACACCCCGGGTTACTGTCTATCTAGAAGACAGACAGTGACACTGATATGCCTCATGAAATTAATCAGGACCCCTGGGTGAAAATCACTAGTCTTCCTGAAAGATTCCTGACAATATTTAATGTCCATCATTTACAGCACAGAGCTCCATAATGTCAGTACCCAGTTTCCTTGCTGGTCACCTATCCAAGTCGTTGGTTAATACAAAGGAACGTTACCAAATTTCAAAGAGCTCTTCATTCTAACTTAAAATTACCATCTCTCCATCGTAAGTGAGGCACTCCTGATAGACTTGGTCAAGAAAGACATTGGTGAAGGTTCCTGTGCCATAGCGAGACAGCTCCTCCTTGCTCAACATCCCATTGTGGTCTTTGTCTAGATTTAAATACTGACCTGCAGGGCAAAGCAATGAAAAAGATTATACAATTCCAGTGATGCAAACATGCCACATACCAAGAAAATAATTTACACCTCCTTTTTTATCTCTAATAATATATCATACACAATTTGAATACGCTGACTTATAACATACCATAAACACGCAGTGCTGAAGGAGCAGAAAACCAGTTTGATTCTTGACTCTCTTTAGAAAGTTCCTCATCTCTTAGCTGGAATAAAAATTAAGACAGGAAATATATTGTGTTGAAAATTGACAGGATCACTGGTAATTATCACTTGATTCAGGCCCTGTTCACACTATGCCTTTAAACTGTGTTAGTTGCCTTTAAACTGGCAATATGTTTAGCGTCCATACCACGCAGCTTTTAATACTGTACTCAAGACCACCTTTGTGCTGCTAGGAACTGTAACCAAACTATTTTAATAGTGTTTGTATACATTAAGCCCAACTAAACATGAAACGGTACTTTAGTGTGGACGCTTTGAGCTGGATTAATTAAAGCGTTTTTGAATATGGTTCTCGGGATCAGTTATGTAGTGTGGACAGGGCCTCACTGAAAAACATCTTTTATAATCCGTCTCTCCCACTATTGTCCCATTAGTTTAATAACTGAATCCTCGCTAATAGTCTATCCAAGCAGATTTTGCAAAAGGATCTCCCAAAGTAATACCATTAAGTTTAATTTTCCCATAAGGAAACTGAGGGCTAGATTCTCAAAACTATTTACTCCAAATCATCATTAGCGCAATTTTTCTAGAATGGAAAAAACACCAATTAAACATGTAAAACAGATAAGAAACAACTTAATACTTAATTCAAGCCCCTGAATTAAAAGTCTTGGTTGTTTGTTTCTGGTTTGGTAACTTTATTGCGTGTGCTTCTCCTTTCTGAAAAATTTGTGCTAATGACGAATTGAAGTAAATACTGTAGCATTGAGAATTTAGCCCTGAAAGTGTTAAACAAAATACAAGAAGCTTTTACCTCTAGTAAATCATCCAGGAAACTGCAGGCTAAAATATCCTGGATTTTAATCTTGCCTGCAACAACAATAAAAAAGTTAATAATTATATTTCTGGTGGATAAACATTAATTCAGATACATCAATGGTAATTCTACCTATCTTCATTAAACAGTGATACTTTTATTTGTTAAAACTTTTAATTTGCAGACATACATTTAAAAAAAACAACTACTAGTTATTTTATTACAAAAATGTTCTACATTGTTAAAGATCTGATAGGTGAAGGGACACTGAGGTTTCATTATGCAATCAATAACATGTATTCTTCTCAATAACTCTTCAACTCTTCTTCAATTTAGATCAATGGAACAGATCACAAATATGTTGGATTAAAACACCCCAACCATTCACAACCATCACACCTCTGCAGCCAAGCCAAGAAATTCTATAGAGGCTCAGTGAAGGCAAACTACAATGTAATCCAATCTGTCACATGAACACCTGGTAAACATACTTATGTTACCCGTGGAAAATTGTATAAACACTAACAAGCAGATGCCCTTCATATGAAAGCTATAACACACAGAAAATTAAAGTGTGTGTTACAATAATGTGTAATTATATATATATATATATATATATATATATCATTTTAAATACCTGTCCGAAGAGGATCCAGAAAGAAGAAGAATTTACGAACAGCCGTACAGACATAAAACGAATAGAAGGATTTCTCTAAGCCATCTAGCTGTGGCAATGTGGGAATCAGCTCCAGAATGTAATTCTCTAAATCCTAAAAAATAGCAAACATAAACCTGTTTTACTGTTCTCTGTATAAGATTTCTGTGAACAATATGTGCAAGTCAAGACTCAAGCTATGTCCTTGTAATGATTTAAACAAACTCTGCCACAGTCTACATCCATTTTAATGGAACATACTCCAGAAAAGCTCTGTAAATATATTTTTAATATTTTGCAACTATGAATAAATACAACATATTGCAGGCAGCAAAGTAATCATAAACAAATAGCGGTAAAGCTCAAGGATATAAATATCAAAACGATTGAAACAATATGATGTATACAGCAAAATGCTCTAAACATTCTGTTATATTTTATTACATATTTTTCTCTCAGCAAAAAATTAATTGAACTGGGCTCTTTATTAAAACACCCACCGACTCCCTGAGATAGCCTTGGCCAGCAACATCATACAGGCTAAGGCCAATCCTGGTCTGATGAAGCCATACTGGAAAGTAATGTAGAGTGAAATTCAAACTTAGAAAAATGGAAATACACATAATTTCCAATGTATCTGATAGATAGACATGTACAACTGATTTTTAAAAGTATTTGCAATACATACTTGCTACAATACTATAAACCATAACTTCTCTTATAATGAAAATTATATATATATATATATATTTTTTTTTTTTTTTTTTTTTTTTTTTTGAAGCCTCATTAGCTATTTGTAGGTGTTGAACATTTATTATTAACTTTGATTGTTTTTGTTTATATGTTGTTTGTGGATTGAATCTTTTCTATGTGATATAATTGAACTGTAATTTTTGGCGACATTTTATTTTTTTAGTAGTTTAAGTCTGCTTTTGTTAGCTCACTCAGGCACATTTGAAAATTATTATTAATAATATTATTAATAATTCAGTTTTAATAGTACAAACCTGTGATGATTGTTAAAACCAAACCAAACCTGGTCTTCTCAAAGATTGACTATTAATACTCTGTGGTATTCAGTGGGTATGTAAATGTGCTACTCGTGCAAGTATTGTAGTCATTTTTATAAACAGAACAAATTTCCTACAATAAAAAGTTTGACTCCTTAAAGCAGAAGAGTTACAGTACTGCTGAGACTCAAATTTTAACTTGTTCAAGTTCCCTCAAATAATTTCCTATAAAGCCTCTGGAGGGCAATGCGTCCCTTGTCAATTAAATGTTCAATAGTATAGGAAATCAAATAAAACAAACTTGTCTTGCGCACTACACTCATTTTCTAGATTGCTAATAAACAAGTAGAAAGAAGTACAAACCTTTTCGCATTACATAGTTAAAGAACTGCATTATTGATATCCTTCCATATGGGTCGCTGTGTAACAGTTTGGCAAAAACCCTGGCGGTGAAGAACTGCCTATTTTGCAAAAAAGAAAATGCAGTTAGCATTTCTAAAGGCAATACGCTGTAAATGTACACCATGCTTAATCATAAATAATACTTACATGCATTTCGCTCCTGCTTTTTCCCCGACTTTTAAGAAGTTGTCATAATTAATCATTGCTTCCTCCCCTATCATTGGTGGTGTCTGGTGTTTGTCCAGCAGGAACCACAGGTTCTAAAACAACAAGCACAAACACATGTACAGCTACAGGAGCAATTAACAAAGATTAAAGCAATCCAAGCACTAACAATAATCTGCTAAATAAATGCACAGAAGTGTGCTGAAGGACTCACAGCCAGACACACCAGTGCCTAAAGCCTTGTTCATTCATTCCCTGATAAAAACAAGCTTCTTGCCCATCACCATAGTAACTAAACAATTACAGTACAAGATATTTGTCACCACTTGATTGAGTACCTGTAATTCTTCATTATCCAGCAGCTCACGACTTTTCCTCTGGAGGAAGACTGCTCTTGATTCCTCACGTAACTTCTGTTGCAAAACCTCATCTTCAGCTGGCAGCTTGGGGGAAGAATGTAAGCCATACATTAAAGGGTTTTTTTTGTTTTCATATTCAATCATTTTAAAATGAATAAAAATAAATACCATATTGTTGTTTTTTTCTTCTTTTATATAGTTTTTTTGTTTTGTTTTTGTTCAGCTGTAGCAAACATACAAGTAGTCTCGAGCCCTATGCTGCAGATGGTGATAGTTTTGAGACAGAATAGATGCGACCAAACTTTATACATTTGTATTAGAGAAAACAAATTCTGACTCTTACTCATTTATGCAGAATATTGTGGCGATGGCCCCATATCCTCTACATTTCCTAACACTGCTTACATTATATTTACAAGGTTGCCACAGAACACTGTACTTCAACATACATACATATGGGTACTTTTTTATTATTATTAATTAATTATATATACATGCATACTGTATACGTACCCTGTAGTAAAATCTTGGTATATTGTTATAGGAATAATCTCTTTTTCCTCCCCCTTTCCACTCCATGTAATTCTTGGTAAACAGTGCCATCTCTTCCTCCTTCTTCTCTTCCTCCATCTTTTCAACTGTAGGAAATATAGAAGAGTTTAGACAGACAGTTGTGCACATTTTCTTAAGGTTGTCATGAAATATAATTGCCAGCGCTTGCCGGCCACGGAGATATTCCTTCAACCTTGCAAGCGAATGAAATAAGTTATACCGCCCGGTACATTTATTGCAGTATCGTAATATTTTACTAAAGGCTATACTTGTTTAAAATTACCATTTATGTTCCATTTTGTCTTCAGTTATAGTCAATACAACGTATATACTGTATATCATTTTGAGGATCACTATAAAATAAATATGTCATAACAAATACCTACGCCGCTCCGCTCGTTAACTTGATAACTGGGGGAGGGTTTAACTTACTGTACCTTTCTTAGAAGCAGAAAGTCTGTTTTTAAGAACCTCTTTCCAGTCCATTACGCTATTATTCGACACATTAAATATCAAATTAACAAAATAAAAAATATCCTATCCCTTCTGAAGAAGTTAACGTCTGTTTCCAAAGCGCATAATCACAAACTGATTGGCTCACACAGAGTGAAGGGGCGGGTACTAATGACCTCTAACCTCGGTGTCTCCGCATCGCTTTATTATGACGTCACTAAAGAAGTCACAATGTACGATTAGCAAAAGGCATGGTTTTCGTTTCTGACAGTGACTGACAGAGGGGGGCAATGAATCGATGCCAGTGTTTTGTGGTAATGTAATACGTGAATTACTATATGTTGTTTTTCTAGTGATAAATTATTAACATTTTGTTACGCTGATCTTAGAAATGATATTTAGGCTTCCGACAAGAAACGTTTTGTGTTTCATAACTGAACTGAGTCCTATGTTAAAACCACTCCACAACAATACAGTGTATTAACTGGTTTCTAAATCTTTGAACAGCATTGTCTATGCTACTGATTCTGAAAAAAGTATTAGAAAACAATACACCCGAGCAAATAAGAGATTTTATGAGAGGAACTCCTTCAAGTATACAACTGGCATCCAGTTTCCAAAGTTCAGGGGTATCACACAATACACACTCTTCCTTAGTTTTAATTTACACATGCAATCTTAAAATTTGAACCTAGCTGAAAATTGTCCTACTTGGCTAACCATTACTGGTACCATTAATAAGATCACAGCCAAATAAGTCAGCAGTAATTCCACTAAATGATGCAGTAAAGGTTTAGTCAACATTTTTAAGCATGGGAACACTCCTTATTTCATGCACTTTAAACAATATATATCCATTATTGGTGCGTTCAAGGTCCAGTTGTTTTGCTGTTCATAAAAATGTCTCATCATTTTTTAAAGTCTGGGTGCCACTTAAAGTGCAGAGGTTTTCAACACGAGTTGGGAACAGTCATGAAGGAGATAATAAGAGACCAAACACAAAGCAAAAAGAGCAGTCGGGCAAAGTACCGCATGCTTTACCCAAATCAGTATTTGCAGCTGGAACTGCAAGGAAAAAAGCAGAGTTTTTGAAGCAGAAATGGGGGAACGACTTTGACAAAGAGCTAAAAGGACCCAGAAAGCCTAAAGAAAACAACATCCCAAGCCAACCACTCACAGCAGCCCAATGGAAGACACTGAAGGATGATGCCAGGGCCAGCCATCATTTTGAAGTGAGCATGATGGAGAAGATGTTAGCTGCCAATAGTGACATTGATGTGGCCAAGTCCCTTCTGGCCTACGTTGCTATGGAGACAGGGACAGTTAGCTACGAACTGCTGCTTAGGTACTTGACACTTTGTGTTCATGGCAACCATGAATCAGAGGTCTTTGATGTGTATGATATAATGAAAAAACGGTTCAAGACCTTGGAAACCGGGGCTTACAGCCTCTTCATTAAAGGGTTCAGCAGGACAGAGAAGTGGCGAGAATGTCTATTGCTCTTAGAAAGCATCAAGAGGGTCATCACCCCCTCCCCTCGCAACTATGGATATGCAATCAACGGTGCTCTCTTACACAGTGACAGCAGGACTGCTTGGGTTTTGTACGAAGAAATGGTGGAGAAGGGACTGACTCCCAATCAGGAAACCTGGCAGGCATTCTTCGACAGTGACCTTTCAGCCCATGACAGTGAAAGCAAGTTGTCGTCACTTCTGTTGTATATGAGGAACAATCAGATATATCCTGGAGAGGCACTGGTGAAAAGCATCAAGGCGTGGTTTGAAAGGTAGGCTTCAGTTCTACAGGCCTCAAATAATCATAAAAACTAAAGAAACCGTAGGGGATGGATATAATGTGAGTTTATTATATGGGCAAGGTGCAGATTAGAAGTCTATAGACTTGATTGACAGATTAATTAATTAAATTTAAAGGTTCTGTTCAGCCATCTGATTAGATGCAACTCATGAGTTTCACCCAGGTGATGCATATGGCAGTTATATTACAGCCAGTCATACTGGTACTTCCGTCAACACATGGAGCAGCAATTGAAATTCTCCCTATAATCACTTTGACCTGCTTAAAAAAGGGTTTAAAGGGTTTATAGACAGTTAGCAGAGCAGATCAAAGGAGAGTAACATGACAAAAGCTTTAAAGTAAAGACAAAGACCTTGGAAAACAAATGACCATGCTGTAGTTTGATGATAAGTAACGAATACTCTGTATTTCCCTGCTGTTATAAAGTTTACTATGGTAAGTTTGCTTGGTGATTTACCATGATTTTACCATACCTACACTATGAGTTTACTATGCTTGTCTAATCTATATTATCTACGAATGTAGACAATCATACATTCATTCCAACATGCAGTTTGTGGTGACATGCTTTTAAGTGCACAGTAGGTGGCAGCATTAGTGAGCTGTCACAAAATGGCATCATATCCCACAATATTATAGGATATGTATTTTCGGATAAATTAATGAAATCCAAGGTCAGATTATATGTGCACTTTTGACCATTAATTTTAATGTGTACAGTTTTACACAAGAACACATTATAAAGCTGGGAAACATGTACTGCCTTATATCTAGTAAGCAATGTTTAAATTTAAAGAGTTGTGTTTAAGATATACAGAATCTCATATTATTTAGTGTTACGGGTGAGGCGTTACGTTTTAATAATAATACCCAATTTATGAAGATAAATTATGTTTGTTTTTTTCTGTTTGCTTTTTCTCTAAGTGTTCCAGGTAACAAATGGAATGGAAGTTGGACAACCCCTGAAAACAGGTACATAATGTAAACACCCTTTTCAGAAGAGATAGCTTGTTCTCTTTTACAGTCATTTGTACTTACTTAGCAAGCAGCAATTGCATTATACATACATGCATTCTTTATATATATAAATAAATAATACTTGGAAAACCCAGCGAAGACACATCTTCAAACAGTGAGTCCGTTCTACTGATAATGTCTGACAAAAGTGATAAATGCTGAGTCAAGTGCAACAGCCATCATGCTTCACTGATGCTTCCCCTTGTCATTCCCTTTGGTTTAGTGGCCACTGTAGGAACTGCTGTTCAAGCCTGGAGTCCATCCAGCTGACTGAGGAAGAGTATAACCAGTTGAAGGAGAAGGTGATGAATGATGTCATACAGGGCAAAGACGTGTTTAAGAAGACAACTCCTCAGGTAAGCTCACAGTGGATGTTATTTTAAAAGCATGTATCCATCTAACCTTTATTTTAATTTCATAACTGGCAATATAATAATAATGTAAGGTATTTTAAAGCCCCAATTAAGTATGATTACATTTTAAACCAATTAAACATTTTGGATGGCCTTGAAGTTAATTGCAGTGCTTTTGCAATAGATATGTTGTTTTGTTTGCATGCTTGGTTGTGTTTTTTTTGCATTTCAGTGACGCAGGGGGCAGTGCCTGGGGTTGTGATTGCTAAACTGTACAAAGCAAAGTGGGAGATGAGATGAATTGACAATGTGAAAATTATTATTATTATTATTATTTATTTCTTAGCTGACGCCCTTATCCAGGGCGACTTACAATTGTTACAAGATATCACATTATTTTTACATACAATTACCCATTTATACAGTTGGGTTTTTACTGGAGCAATCTAGGTAAAGTACCTTGCTCAATGGTACAGCAGCAGTGTCCCCACTGGGGATTGAACCCACAACCCTCTGGTCAAGAGTCCAGAGCCCTAACCACTACTCCACACTGCAGTAAAATGGGAAAGTACAGGGGCATACTGTTGAGATATTCACATTATGTTGAATCAACTGTGAAATTCTTATTTTGTAGCATTAAATTAGATTAACACTTATTTATAACAAATGCAAGAGGACTAAAAGCATTTTTCCCCACTATGCAGATTACTCCAGTCATTACATTAGCATTACTTTCCTCCTGCTTCAAAGTATCGAAAGCAATTTGCAGTTTAAAGGGGAAAACGAAATACATGATTCAAAAGAGAAGTGAGCAAATTTAAATATCTACCAGACAGGAAATATCAAGAGAAAAAAAATAATCTGTTAATATGAACAAGTGCACTGTAGTTGCTTTTTTTTTTTTTTCAAAGTAGCTCTGGCATGCTTTCCTGTTTTAAAAACTCCATTTTACTTCGATGCTAAATTCTAGTACTCGGCTAGTTTGCCGACATTTTAAGCAGAAAAAGAAAACAGAAGCTAAACAAATGGCTTCCCCTAGGTGGCACCACTGTCCCATTAACATTTTGAAAAAATGAGGGGAAATCCGTTTGGGAGTGTTTTGGCCACAGTTCACTGCAGTTTTTTTTTTGTTTGTTTGTTTTTGTTTTGTTTTTTAATAAAATGCATGAATATTTCTAAACATAATTGGCCCAATTTTTCCTAAAGTAAATGCACATTTTAAAAACAAATGTAGTCAACTAAAAAAAGCTGGAAAGCACTTGGCACAGCACTTCTTTCTAGCTTATTTTATACATTTGCAATTGCTGTATTCATCTCTCTATATTTTCATTTGCACTTGCTTTGAAGATTCATGAACAGAAAATCCTGGGTTATATTACTTTGGTAGTAATCAAAGAAATAGTGGCTTCTCAAATTGACAAGTCCTTACAAACTAATTGGAAAAGTTATTTTCTTACAAGAAGGTGAGCTCATGTTCTTCAGAAGACAGAAAGCCCACCTACAGTCATGCGCTACAGTTTGAATCAAAACAGAAAGCTGTCCATTCCTCCACCAGGCTGGCTCCAAACTTCCGTCTTAAACGGGGGATTTCCAGCAATGTGTCCTGCGCACTTCTGCAGGATAGTACATAATCTGCAATATATTTCTATTTTAAAACTCTAATTTATAGCCCAAAATGTAAAGACCAGTCTTACTAAATTCCACGTTTCATTATATTTTGTCAAAAAAGCTTGTTTAAAGGTTCATTTAAAAAATAAAAAATAAGTATCTGTCTGCAGTTTTGCAGTACTGTGTGGTAAAGCCTTGCACCTTCAGTGTTGCCTTGTATTGATCTTATATGATGAGCTTCCATTATTTAACTGCTTTTACATCCTGCAGAATCTTGACTTTGACTTGTGTACAAATTCAGTGGTTCACAAGATTTAAAAAAATAAACTACAGTTATGTAATATCACTGCAAAGTAAGCCATGATTAAGTATGTAGTTTATAATTAATATTAAGCCATTGCTGCAAGTTTATGCTTATTGTGTTAATTTTGCTCAAATGTACTTGCCTAAGACTTTCAACCTTGAGGCAGTTTCACTAAGCATTTACTTCAGTGCATAAAGTAGTTTGCAACGGTTTTGGTAACATTAACAATAAACTGGTAATGTTACACCACTAGCAAGAAGCAGCTACGTGCAGTACATGGTAGCTCTCAAGCTGGGTTATTCATTTCATGTTTTGTAACATGAACATTTAGTTTTTCTTTTTGCTTTCTGAATCTGTTCTAGAGCGAAAGCAGTGTAAAAAACAGATACTGGTTTCAAATTTCAGCCATTAACTGATAACACAGCATGACCCTGGAAAGTCCCTTCTCATTGTGCTTTAACCCCCAATAGCAGTTCAGCTGTATACACCCAGGAACACACTGAAGAACTAGGTGGAATCTATGGTCCCAGTGTTAATAAGTCATATGGTTCCACCTATCGCCAGTTACTAAAATCTTTACAAAAAAAAATGCTTGCTAGTGATTTCCAGTATTTAAGCTGACTCCTCTTTCTGTTGCATTAGCAGCTAGCACAGTAAGGGTTTTTGTGACTTTTGGCATCACATCACGTTTTGGTATTTTTCCTTTCTACTTGGTGTTTCCTGTGTGGATTAAGAAAAAAAGGAAGATTATAAATATATCAAGCACTGCAAACATATGATACACCAGTGTTGGAATTTCCATGCACTTACATATAAAATCCTTTCCTGTGTCCTTGCTTGCACATACATGTAGGAATTTTGTGGCAAATGCTGTTCTATCTTAAACCACAAATGACTAGGCACTAGCTATGTGCTATAGTTGGATTTTCAGAGCTTTTAATACTGGCTTGTGCAATCAAAACACTATATGATACTAACCTAAAATATGACTGCCTCATGCCTTTTTCATGTACAGCAATGCTACTACATATTCCTGTTTGTACAAGCCTTTGTTTGAAGTGGACCCAAGCCAAGTACTCTTAAGTACCAGCTTAAATACCTGTTGAAAACACCTTGTTTTATTACTTGTGAAAACAAGAAAGGGTTGTTCTTTTCCCAACCTAACAGGTTTTTTAAGCAAGCATTTTAAAATATAAAATATAGAAAGAAATTAAAATATAGCAACTCAACATCAGCCAGCTTTCAAAATATAAAAAAAATGAAAGCTATGTTACAGCATTTTTGTCTTTAAAACTGGTTGAGCAAGTGAGTGTCTATTTAAGGATGTGAGTAGACATTTGTTTAAATGTTACCATTTGTTCTGTACAGGTAGCTTGCGAGTTCAGGTATCTAAAGACAGAACATTTTGTTCTTGGCACGCCTGCTTTTAAATATCCCCGAGGCTTTGGAATGTGTACAGTGCATATAAGCATGCTCAGTCTGGGATTCCCCACTTTTAACAACTGGAGTGCGGTTCTGCTTTTCAGGCCAGACAATGACCGAAAGGAACCATATAATTAATGAATAAACCATCCTCCTTTAGGGACTTCTTAAAACTTAAGGGCAGAAGCTTTTAGTTGCATCAAAAGGTCTCATTTAGAATCAGTTGCTTAAATTTTAAATGCATTTTAATGCTGCATTGATGTAAATATTTTGTTGTGCAATTCACCATATGCAGCTGTGGTGTTCTAATAGGTGCTAGCATTTCTTACCTTTCAAAGGGTTTATCAAAGTCAGTACATAGTGTGTCCTTTCGAAACAAGATCCTTGAAAGGTTTCATGGTAGACTACTGATAATATACTGTATACTGTGGCAGGTTAGACTCCAGGGGAGGGACTACACTACAGTTTTATTTGGAGCCAGCAGCTGCAGACTTTATGCTGAAAAAGGAGAAGTCATAGTTTTGTCCAGAGGAAATACAGGGAAGGCAGAAATGTGCACTAGAATTTTAAAAAAAAAGTTTAAAAAAAGAATGTCTTTAGAAGGTGGAGGGGGAGTGCTCAGTGTAGTCCGACTTATATATAGAATATCACACAAGTGGACTTGCTGTCCGTTCTGTCTTTGAGTGGGTGGAAATCAGCTTATATCTTACACAGCACACTAAACTATATATTTTATCATATAATTAAGAACAATTAAACAGTATAGCTGATAGCTTGTTGATTCCAGTGATGTATTGTACCCCTTTGACCAATGAAAATTTAAAATCGTAATAAACTGAATTTTAAAAATGTGAAGAGATCCTTCTTCTTCTAAATAATGTGGACTATTCAGCACCAGCTGAGCAGCATTAAGGAGTTGTTTACAAGTTGAAAGGTGAATAAGCAAACAGTTGGAAATTCCCCTGAAGCGTGGATTCAGCAAAAGGCATCCCGTACTTTGGAATCATTCATAGTGTATGTGCACATCAGCCAATTTAATGGAAAGTAAAATTCCTGGAACAGTCAGTTCAATGCAAGGCCAATAGTGCCTTTCCAAGTACTGTGGAAATACTCGAATTACAAAAAAACTATAACCAGTAAAAAATGGGATTTATTATCATAGCTACTAGTGAGAATAAGGGTTTCTAAAAGCTTACTGCATGGGATTAGTTAATGTTCTTAAATATTCATTCTTTACATCCAGACTGCTTATGTTTATTGCTGGCTTTGCAAATGTGTTTTGATTGTATGTTTTTGATCTACAGCTAGTAAGGAAGCAATGTAATACACAACAATGTTCTGAGGGCTGATCACAGTTATATTTATTTGGGATTATTCCTTATTCGTTAGATGATAGTTCAGGTGCAATCACAAAGAGTAATCACTTGATGTTCCATGATTTAAAATGGAAAGGTCGATTTATTTTTAAGGAATTGGAGAGCTTCAAGAGTTTTGTGAAGAAGAGACCCCCCTTTGATGTTGTAATTGATGGACTGAACGTTGCCAACACCACCAGTAAAGGAAACCAGTCAGAAACAGTGAGTAGTGGTTAGATATTTCTACCTCCCTTATTTGCTTCAGGTCTCTCATGATTCCTAATCTGTAGTACTGTATATACTGTATCAGACTAGGGCTGGGTATCGTTAGACAGAAACTGAATCTTTTAGCATTATTCCATTAAGCCTGTTTTTCAATGTTCTAAATCTGAACAGTGTTACCTTTTGTCAACCAATGCAATGGGAAGTGTTAAAAACATGAACAAACATTATGCATTTACTGCCAATGCAGAACTATTGGTTAATTTACTTAACTGGTTTACTCTGTTACAACATTCAATATTAAAGATTGTTCATTAAAATCGTTTGCCTGTATCTGAAGTGTATCTATTTAGGGATTTAGTGAGCAAGGGGTCCGATGAGCAGCAAATATCATAGTCATCTTATACACATATTCATCTGTCCCATTTCTTGTTGGTAAGTAGTATGTATGTATATATATATATATATATATATATATATATATATATATATATATATATATATATATACTGTTGTGTTTATAGCCATAAATACTGTAGCTTTGAATTTCTCCCTAATTTGGGCGGGGGAATAGCAATATATCCACACACAACATGGCAAATCCAACATGTACAAATCGGAAGTCAGTGATAACCAGATGACATGCTGTGGTTTTCAGTTCTCACTGGCTAGGAGGAACTTAATAAAAGCAGTGGAGAGGTCGCTTACAGCTCTGTCTTATGAAATGAAAATCTCAGGAAGCTACAAGCCACAGCATGTGTCAGCATTTAATGATGTAAAAAAAAGCTCTTTCTTCAGTGCAAAAAGTCCCTCAGAGCATTGTTTTTAAAATAGAACCAGATCCTATGAACTGCACAGTGGCAGTGCAGGGTGACTTTAACCCTAACCAGATATACAGAATAATGTTATTCCTAAACCATTATCACTGTACTTCCAGCTTTGAACTAGGATTGTGTTTTTCCAGTTAGAAATGCATTGTTATTTTTCCATCATACTTTGAGCATTTTGTTTTTATTTAAATTCTAGAGCATTTCTTTATTTCCAAATACATGGCTTTCCCCCTTTGAACTACAAGTTCAGTATGTACGCACTACCACATGGGGCATATGTATAAAAGGATATATTGCATAAAATTATTAGCATCAACTCTTTTGTACAAAATCCCATGACAGAACCATCAAACCACTATAGAAAGCTTGGCCTGCAAAGTGAAAATAAGTATATACATTTTAATAGTGCTAGTCACTGAGCT
Organism: Acipenser ruthenus; assembly: GCF_902713425.1. Classification (NCBI taxonomy): domain Eukaryota; kingdom Metazoa; phylum Chordata; class Actinopteri; order Acipenseriformes; family Acipenseridae; genus Acipenser; species Acipenser ruthenus. The sequence continues at coordinate 25,844,598 of NC_081206.1, forward strand.
AAGTGTAGGTTTCTTTTCCAGTATCTTTCTTTCACCAAGATTATTACACTTATTACACTGTAAGGATACAGTTTATTACAATGCTTGCTTAGTGACTTGCCTGCATCACTGTTAACGTCAGTGTGTTTCAGTACAAGGTGTGTCGCTATTTTTATGCACCTATGACAACATAGCAAACATTCTCACTGTGTTTTCTGGGAACTATGGCAACAGGAATGCAACGTAAAATCTGTCCCACATCTTTGTAATATTCAGTTGCGTTTCCAAACTAAATATAGAGAGAGATCCACCTCTTTAGAAAGAAGTAAATCGCAATGCATCAGATGACAGCTAGTCTTATTACATAAACCCAATCCTATTTTAGCTCTCTGTTGTACCTTGTATTGAGAGTATGTGTACTTTAAAGTAGCCGGAATGGTTTGGTTTTCCAACAAGGTGTGAACAAGGAGTAGTGGTGACTTTGAGTCGCCTTTCTTTTTTAGTATCATATGAGCCAATGACTGCACCTAAGCCCTTACAGGCATATTAATGAACTTTTAGCAAGACAGAGTGAAGTCAGTCAACTGCAGATGTCACGTTTGATGGGGTTTTGGAATAGAAGTATAAAGAAAAGAAACAGACCATTTACAGATAAAAAGTGTAATCTGATCTGCGTGTAACACTAGAGCAGCCACAGGGGGGGTAGTGGAGCTGCAAGAGTAGCTGTGCACACAGGTAAAGGAAGTTTCCAGAGCCGCTAATACAGAAGCGAAGGGCAGTCATGGATCTCTTCAGAGTTTCCATCAGCAATCGGTAAAGACCCCATGTTGTTTACATTCCATTACACTCAAAGGGGCAATCTCTGCATTAAATTGATTGAATAGAATCAAATAAACCCCATGAACTACATCTTAGCATGATGCAGTCTTTTTATTCAGCTGTTTTGGATTGAAATCGAGAGAGAGTTGACTTACAGTACTGGGGGTAATCTAATAGTGGTATGTTGAAATTGACAATCGGAGAAATAAAAGTACCTGTAACAGCTTGGGTTGAACCTTTTTATTTTTATTTTTAATTATTCTAACCTAGGCTAGATGACACATTGTCTGTCATTCAGTGCAATGTTTTATCCTTTGTGCAATATTTTTCCTTTGTGTTCCTAAATGCTTACTAAAACGACTTGTTTAAGTGAGAAGGTTTTAAATAACTCTTGGTGCATGCGCCACGTTACTACTTCTGTTCACAAACTTAAAACACTTGTTTATACTGCATTTTGCAAGTTCTCTGAGGCAGCATTTCCTGTACTCTATAAACTGCTTCCCTTGTGATATTCTGTTTGTATTTTACAGTCCAGTGTGTGGCTGGAAATCAGATCACATTTAATAAAGGAATTTTTGATGTAATAACTGTATTTTCCACCTGACTGTAGCCCATGGTGGAATCTTGTTGACTTTTGGTCTGAGGTAGGTAGGTGCTTTGCAGCCTCTGTTAGCTGAGCGCTGTTACCACAGTAACTTCCTGTGGGGGAAGATAGTATATTTTTAGATATTTAACTGAAACAGTTTAGAAGCAAACCTAAGCATACACTACAACTCAATGTTGAGTTTCTCTCTCTTTCTATGTATACAAAGTAGACGATATACTATTTTACTGTATAAAAAGAGGGGTTTTTACACAGACACACACTGACTTTTCCCACAGCAATAGCCATTACAAGCATAATGGCTGCACTGTAATTTGAAGAAAAACTTTGTGTTTTAACTCACTACTTGATATCATAGGGATGAAAACATAAAAGTCTGTCCTTCTATTGAGCTGACGCTCTCTGTAGTGGCTATATTGTCATGGAGCTCCAAGTCCTTGTGCTCAGCTTTCAAAGCAGCTCAGCTTCAACAGTGCTGCTTCTGCTGCACAGTGGGGAAAACCCCTTATTAATTATGCATTTTTTGCAGGAAGATGAAGAGACATACCTGACTGTCTGAGTAAAGAACAATTTAGTACAACCAAAATGAAAAACTGCCTTTGCAAAACTACCTGAATTCTTAGGTTTGGAAATTTTGTGAGGTCCTATTTTGAAACAAGTGCAAATGCAATGGCACATTTTCTGTGAAAAGTAAATAATTATAACGGTATAAACAAAATGAGTTTAGTGATCTCAAATGTGGCACATTAGCAAATAGCAACAGTGGTCCTTCCTCTTAGAATTGGGTTGTTTGGCGTAGGTTTGTGAGGTGTCTTGAATAGTACCTCATCTCTGTCTAATGTGGTGCTCCTAACTAGCAGCCTGTTTTACCAGCTAGGGTATTCCTACTCTGAATGTTTAGGGACTGAACCAGCTTTTATTAAACAAGTGCAATAAGGGGACCCTGCTAAACCTGATGGGGCACAGTTAAAATGAAAAAAATGCAGTAGTAAAATCAGGGTTAAAGGCTGTGTCAAATGCTGCTTCTAGCAGGAGGGCCATGTTGCACAGGAAACAAGTGCACCCACAGAGCCTGAAAGGGGATTTCTTCTTTCCACCAGGCCTAGAAGTGACTAATGCAGCAGTGAAAGATTCTTATTATTAAAACTGGTCTGTTTATTTATGTGCGTGTCTGTGGCTTTGTCTCAGTTATACCATGTAGTTTTTGTTGGTGGTAGAAAATAGTATTGGCAACAAACACCAGACATGAAGTGCAAAGATTATGCATGATGCAAATAAAATGAATTAGGTGGTAAAAAAAAAAAAAAATCAATGGAATTTAAAAAAGCAAACCCATATAATTGTTTTTTTAACAATATTACAGAAGCTGTGCTGCCATTTGATCCCATTAAACCTTCAGGAACCTGGAAAACAGGGATATAATGATTACGTGTTTGTAGCAGGACAGAGGCCCTGTGCATTTAAAAAAAAATATATATATATATATAATCGTGTGTGTGGTATGTAATTGTGTATATATTTGTGATTTCTTAATTAGTATTATGTGTGAAAACCCATCCCTGCAGTGTTGAATTCTATGTACTTACCCCTCCAAATGGCCAGGCCACCAAACATGTGAGAATGTGTGTTTGAATGGAAGGCCTGACCTCACTGGAGGGGAAAGAAAAAAAGCATGTGAGAATTGTGGTCAAGCTAGATTGGCAGTTAATCATTTAATATAGCTTGGCCACATATATAGGATCTGAGACAGCTCCTGGAGTGAGTTGATTTCGGAATAGACTGGGAACAGTAATTTGTGTTCTCTGTCCCTGCACCGCGATAGCATTAGCTTGGGTGCTGCTTTTGTTTTGTACATTCTGTTTGTTAAATTACTGTATTTATTTAGTTTTGTTAAAGAAAATATATATAATATTTTAAGTATTTCAAACAATGCCTAGCATTTAGAACTGCTTTGTTGTAGTTTATGAGGGAGTAGTCTGAGCTGGGATCCAGGAAGCTGGTGTGCTGGAAAGAATCTCGCAGGCCTGTTTTTACTGAACTGTGGGTTGGAAACGTTATATCTTTCCAAAAGAGTACCATAATCTCCACGCTAGCTCTCAGGGACTTTCTCAAATCAGGGTGACAAAATCAGAAAAGTCCCACCCGTACAAAAGAGAGAGTGAGAGTGAAAGAGAGAGGGAGGGGGGAGAGGTGTCTTTGAAACATGTGGGATGACAGACGCATAAATGTCTTTCCTTTTATGAATCCTCGTGGTGCATCAGATGCACCATTGCAGGTGCAGCCCACTTACACCTGCCCAAAATCAGTATTTGCAGCTAATAATAAAAACACGAAAATCAAGCTCCCCCTAAGACAAAATAGAATAGAAAAAAGTACAATTGAAAGGTGCGCTAATATCTAATGGGATCTCTTTTAAGTCTATCTGGATACAGATATTAACATAATCTGTAACACAATCCTCGCACAATCCTTTTAGAAGTTGAGTTCTGCCACAGCGTAGTCTACTTTGTTCTTTTTATTTTTGTGGTTTTAAGTTTCTGGGCCTTCTGTTTAAAAAATAAAAGGGGTTTGGCATCCAGAAACATGATCCAAAGCTATTCACATTTCTAAGTATGTGTTGTTTTTTTTTCATTCCTTTGTCTAAATGGGAACATTGTGAGCCTTTCGGTTCAATTTCTAATCTTATTTAAGGTGTTGTTATGATACTGCAGTATTAGTACAGTTTAGACTTGAGCATTGCACTTGTTTGCTAAAGCCCCTTTCACACTGACACTCCTAGGTCCCGACCTGGGTTCTGGCTACCCGGGTCACAATTCCGCATAGTGTGAAACCATGTACCTGGGTCGTACCTGGGTCGCAGCGACCCACCTCAGGATGTGGGTCGACACACTTTGACCCGGGTAACGAGCGAGATAAAATGTATGACGGCCATTCGTAAACTGACAAAATAACAAACAGCCACACATGCATGAAGGTTTCACTTCCGCAAGGAACATTTCTGTTTGTTCTGTTTAGCCATATTTTTGTTGCTTGAGACGCACCATAAATCCAGATTGCAGTAGGGATGAAGAAACATTTGCTCTAATCAACATTTGAGCCGACAGTTCAATCCTATGCACGTTGTGTATTTACTTCTGTCACCCAGGTCGAAAAGCAGTGTGAAATCATGTAGCCGGCCGACATGACACCGGGTCCCTAGTGGGTAGGTTCCAACTGGGCATTTTAAGCCTTTAGAATCTCCAATATGTAGCTGAGCTGTTATCCATGTCACATACCTACAAGACATTGTAAAGCATTACGGTAGGCTCTGTTAGAAAGCAAGTCCCTTTCTACTATCACACATTTTAGCACAATGGTTTTGCGCCAAGGTTATCCTGAATTAAGCTCAGAAGCGAATAATTAACTCCTTAGTAAAACCTGAAATGTGTCAAATTGTTATACAATATGAGTCATAATTCTATCCCTGTTTTATGATTCACATCACTATAAATGTAATTATGAAGTGCATCAGTTTGTTTGTAGATCCTTCATAATTCCATGCGAGTGAAACAATGGAAGACATTAGGGGAATTTTCAGAGGAATTTCTGTCATGTTTGTATTGCAGTCTGTCTTATGCATCTCAATGCAACATGAACATGTACCATTGCATGTCAGGGATGGAAGGGGAAAGCTCAGCCAGTGGTGGTTTCCCAGGTAAAACATTACACCTCTCTGACTGTATACCACTTCCTTGCAGTGAATTAGCAGAAACTCGAGAATCCTGTTCTCCTTTCTACAGGGGAGGCCTTTGTTTGAATGTATCTGTTAGTAAATTCAGTTTACATTTAGGTATACTCAGCAAGATTTAACTGAGTGATTACCAAGGCTTTAAAATTCATGCACTTGCCTTCAACACAACAAAAGGGAGGTAGGGATAATATTACAAATGCTAAAAAAAAAAAGCTTTTAAACCTGGGTTATCACTCCTTTAACCTAAATCATGTTGCAAATACATACGCCAGCCCAGTGATTCCTGAAATGGCAGGAAAAATAATCACAGAATTTGACTTAATAGCTCACCCACCTCATTCCAGACAGTAGTAACGTTTTTTACACTGCCACTGATTATGGCTCATTACAAAAGCTGATGAAATCTTCAGAAAAGTTGGGTATTACAATGACTTAATCTGCCAAGTTAAACTAAAACTAAAAAACACGGTCCCTCCTACAATATCACACGTCCTCTTCATTCTTGAACTTCAATTCAGAACTGCCTTTGCAAAAATGTTTTGCCCACTTCCTTGTCATCAGGAAATCCCCCCAGTGATCTCTTAAAGAATAAGAATGCAACACTAGGGGGAGGACCACAGGGGAGTAAATCTAGATATAACCAGACGAACATAAGGTTCCACAAATATGCCCTCATTCACTGGGGGGGGGGGGGACAAGTATATCTCTTGGTCTCATTAGGTTCAGCTACAAGTACAAAACATCACTTAGTGATGGAATAAACACAGTATGTACTATACAGTATATTCCTTTGTAAAAAGGTAAAACAGAAATGCACAAAAGTGTGGTTAGATAAGTCTAAAACGTGCCTGCCTGTCTGTGGAGTAGGTTCATTCTTCTAGAACTCCGCAAAGAGAATCTCATTGTAAAAAGCTGACAATAGATTCGGTCACTTTTGATTTCACTTTACCATGTTCTGATTTCACTTTACCAGTGTGGAGTATGTGCCTTCTATTGGGATAAATCCCTTTCTCCTCCTTGTGCCGTACATAAGGGGTCTAGCTGTTCTAAATATTGTAGTATGCACAGTAAGTTTGAACAAAAATGTGTTCTGTGTTTTAAAATATGACACTGTTAACGTTAAGTGGTTGGCCAGCTGGGCATAGCTAGGAATTGGACAATAAAAAACTTCCATTGTTTAGTTGTTGGGTGTTTAAGTTGTTTTGGAGAAATGCAAAACCACACCTTGCCAATTACTGATTCTCATTGCTTGCGTTTGAAAATCTCCAGTCATGTCACTTTTGCTACTATGATAGCTCAGAAATGCAAACAGAGCTCGGTGTGGAAACACCTGACAACCAAACGCCCACTCTCAGCCTGTTCTTTCAAATCTCATTTGCAAGAGGTGCTTTTAGTGTACGTTTTTTTATACTGGTATGTGATATCCCTGTTTCCCCCTCTCTCAGCTGCTGGAGGTAGTGTCTCATCTGGCCCAGCAGAACCTGAGACTGCTCGTTCTGGGTCGCAAGCACATGCTGAGGGGATCTCGCAGTTGGGACAGGAAAAACATGTCTGTTATTCAGCAAAAGGCAGACTGTTTCTTCACCGACAACATGTGAGTTCAATGAGCTACAGTAATATAGGGAATATACACCCACAAATGAGATGCAGTTTCAAGATTTATTCTGCCTGTCCTGGGGGTGGGTAGTTCATCAGTACTGATGGAGTTTTAAAGAAAATGGTAAATGTAGAAGACATAGCATTATTGAAACCTTAAACATAAAATGCTCAAGTTCTCAAAAGATCTACTGGCGTAACTGTTTTACTTATTTTTCTAAACCAGTTCAGAAGATGATCCATTCCTGCTGTATGCCACCCTACACTCAGGAAACCACTGCAAGTTCCTGAGTAGAGACCTCATGAGAGACCACAAGGCCTGTCTGCCCGACAGCAGCACCCGACGCCTCTTCTTTAAGTGGCAGCGCGGGCATCAGCTAGTTCTGTCCAGCTACACCGCTGGAAGGAGGATTCGCTTTGAGGTGGGACTGGACAGAATGCTTGAGTTAATAGTGATTCAGAAAGTAGGCCAGTGCATGCAGCAGAACCATTGAGAAAGCTGCTTTGGGTGAAACTGGGGATACTCATTCTATCCTGCCTCTGCCAGCAGATCACCTTTTTAAGGTAGTGGAGTTTTATCAGGAAATGCATGGTTGAAGATGAGGTAAAACAAAGGGAATAACTTAAGGAACAATAAAGAAATGGACAACCAGAACCTGAGAACCAGTAACTCGGCAGGTCTGATTGATTTTACTGGAGGGGTAGTCCAATAAAAAACCAAACAAATTCAGAACCTTCTTCTTTTAATACGACATTTTTGTTATCACTTTTTTTGATGGTAATCTTAACTTTATTAATCAGGGCTAATCTCTAATAACTCTTCAAGAGCAGGTCATTTAAACTTTTTTTTTTTTTTATTCCCAGACTGTGCCCAAGTATGACACTATAATCCAGACAGAAGAGAACTCCTGGCACATTCCTTATGATGAAGACGGAGTGGAGAGATACTCTTATGAAGTGCCAAGAAAATGGTTGTGTCTTGAAATGAAAAGATGAGGAAAGCTACCAAAATGTGTATTTCCCTGTGTATTTTTATTGAAAGCGCAAAACATATTTCAGTACTATAGGAGTGTATTCTGAAAAATGGTGTGTATATTGATAATAGGGTTACATATTTTGTGATATATAAAACAAACAAAGAAATGCCCTGCTAGGAACAAATTCTGTAAACAAATATTCTAAAAATGTGCTTGGACTGTAGTTCTGTGTACAACTTTCTGTATGAAACTTCATTATCTCAGTATTCACATCCAGAAAATAAAGTTAGATAAAAGAAACAACCTAATGATCTGTTTTTATGAACTAAATTCATAATCCACCATTGAACATCAGTTGATATGGTCTGCATTTTAGGGTTTGTATAAAAGCAGTTGATGTAAAGAGAAAGAAGTTCAACTACAGATCTCTATTTGTGAATAAAAAAAACCAAATTTCCCCTAAAATACCTGCAGCTGCATGGGTTAAGGGAAGACAGGCTTCAGTAGTCACAGTTTGCTTGGGATGAGCCCAGTGATCCTTTTCAATTCTTCCTTCACCAAAAAGCACAGTCACACGCCTATTAAAACTCCAAATGTAGCTCACCTGCCACTTTTCAAAAAGGTAAATGAGAAAAAACAAACAGTTAACTATAGCAATCTATGCTCAGCAGGAATTAACAAGTGGTAGTTAAATTGTCAGTTACCTTCCTGGCAATGAGTTTAACTCAGTGGGTGTGGTATTGACTATATTTAGGTGGTACAGATAGATTTTGTATATGTCTCAAAGAGTGAATAAATGTAAGCTTCCTATAGTTTAGACAGAGCAGAACAAACCCCCTACCTACTATAAATGGTTTAGTCCGAGAGTACCTAATTTCATTATCAATAACATTTATGTGAACCAGGGTGTCCTAATGTATTATGATGTTATAAATATGTTAAATAAACCAGTCTACTTCAAAATTGTTGTCCTGCTCACTTTGAACTTTATATTATCTTAAACAAAGAACAGTAACTTAATAAAACATAAACTCCCTCCACTGAAAAGTGAGTTTGCATATATTACCTACTATTAAAGGATCAGTTTTTTATATTGTTCTATTGTTAACTGACCTATTTTACAGTGTAGATTTCCTGTTAAGATATGTATTTTTACAACTAATTGTTTAACCAACATCAACTTCCTGCCATGTGTGTCAGTCTTACTACAAAAATGAAGTTGTTTCCTTTTCCTGAAGATTTGCATATTTGTCACACCTAAATAAATAATAGTTACAATCTTTCACAACAGTAACTAAGAAGCAAATTATCTTTCCAACAGTCTCGTATAATGTAATTTACTGTTGATTGTAAAGACAATAATATGAATCTTTAATTTTACACAGAAATAGGAATTACTGGTGTATGTTAGCCTGAATTGATGACAGTCTGTTTTGTTTACACAGGACTACATGTGATAGTGTCTAACTCTGTGCATTTTATATTGGGTATTTTCAGGTCAGTAAGAATCACAGAACGCATTTACTAAAAGTTTAAAATCTAAAACCCGCTTTTTTAATATACTTTTGCCTCACTTTCTCTACTTTAGCCTCAGTCTCTAGTTTTCAATATGTCATACTTAGCACACTAAGAAGCTACCAAATTCAGTACCATTAACTTAATTTATTTAAAAATATTAGGGAATACTGTGAATGAGGCAAAGTTACAAATGAACCAGTGTCCCTTGTCGAGTCCATTCTTAACCTTTCAAGCAGCCCACTTCCTTACTGTTGATGCACTCTGAATCCTCCCACTGCTTTTCTTCATGTTATCCTCTATGGCCCCATCTACAGCTATAGCCAAAAGTTTTGCATTTTAGGAATGAGACATCATTTAAAATAAAAATAATAATAATAATATATAATGAACATAATTTTGATATTTTATTCAACATCATGTAATCAAATAAACTAGATTTGAAAATGTCACATATTTTAATTTGTCAGTTTTTTGTTAAGTATATAGAAAACTACAAAGAGCAATGTAATTCAATATGTTAACATGACATTGTTCAGCAGGTTTCATTCTTTATGAAGCAGAATTAGTTAATTTTATTGGGTGGTGCAAAACTTGGACATAGCACTCGGAAAATGGCTCTGCAGAGCATTGTGAACAAAAAATACTGTAATTATTCAAATAATATTAGATGTTTTCTTTAAGGAAATCATTCCAGCTCCAGTGTTTGTTTATTTGTTTATTTATTTATTTTCTCTCTCTCTCTCTCTCTATATATATATATATATATATATTATAAACACACACAAACATCTCGCCTAAAATAAAACCCACCACCTCTTGCAACCAGCCACGTCAGTAAGGTAGGTCTAACGCAAAAAGCAAACTCAGTTCTGCGCCGCTGCTCTGTTCCTTTGTCTCACAGAACGCCTCCCTCTCACCGGTGACCCCGGTAGTAATTTTTTCGGTGCAGGGGTAAATTTCTTCCGGGTGAATTCTGCATGTTGTGACTAGTTCAGTTCAGTTTGTAATACAGTTCAATCGTTTTTTATATAAGTACGTGTAGAATTGTATCAAAATGTCCCGGGGATCGAGTGCGGGCTTTGATCGGCACATTACCATCTTCTCTCCCGAAGGCAGACTCTACCAAGTAGGTCAGTATAAAAGTTATTTATCTTCAACTTTTATTACGTATAGCGGCATCTCTAGTAACTGCCCAGTCATTATGGATCTCCCATCCCCCACAACTAGAATATTAAAATATGTTTATTTTTAATGTACCTTTTTCAGATCAGTTAAGGTATTGAATACTATTTGGATTTGTACGGTGTGCCTCGGTTTTTTTATTTTTTATTTTGTATTTATTGAATAGTTGTGCGATAGAAATTGCAGGCTATGAGGCCTTATGTTGGGTTTAGTGTTACGTAAGGAACGTGCAACATTTTGATATGCATTTTGAAATACTTCGTTTAGAGTATTTTACAATGTTTGCACATTCGTTTCTAATTTGATGTTTTTGTGAATTTGTGTTGCTTTCATAAGCAGTACAAACGGGAGCTATGTTAGCTGTTTCAGGATCTATTGGTATCAGGATTATCACTGTAAACCGTTGCAGTTGTGATATAGCATCTTTACAGATTTTTTTTTTTTTACGCACTTGCATTCATAAACAGAGTTTTGCATGTAGGGAGAATTTCTGCTGCTACCATTTTTAACGTATTCATTTTAATATTTTAGAATATGCATTCAAGGCTATAAACCAAGGTGGCCTTACCTCAGTAGCTGTCCGTGGGAAGGAATGTGCAGTCGTTGTCACACAGAAAAAAGTACCGGTATGTATGCAAAGATGCAGGTGCCCAAATTAGCAGTAACCCTGTTTAGTATGATCAGTTTTACCACCAAATAACGATTAGACCACAAAATAACCTCCGTGACTCTCTGTTGACCAGAGTCAAGTTAGCAGTTTTGACTTTTCTTAGAAACACACTCACTTTAATGAGGTAATCTATTACTTAATTTTGAAAAATGAAGCAAAAGAGCATCTTTGAGAGAGGTGTGTGGGGTGCACTTTTCTGAATCAGATTATGCACAGACTTAACAGAAAGCCTTTTTATTAGGTCATTTTAATTCTGTCTTTCAGGACAAGCTTTTGGACTCCAACACTGTCTCTCATTTGTTCAGAATAACTGAAAACATTGGCTGTGTAATGTCAGGGATGACAGGTAAACTACTTGTGAAAGAAACATCTGTACAAACTGTCTCAAACAGAGAAATCCTGATAGGATGAATTAAGGAAATGTTTCAACTATAACATTTCAGTAATAAACATGGGTTGTTGTGTATGCTGTACAGTTTGTTATATAGGGAATGAGAGTGTAGAAACTTGTTTGTAGCAAAACAAATATTTACAAATAAATATTTGATAATGAAAGTAGTACTGTGCTTATCTAAGTTTTATTTTGATTTTCACTGTCAGCTGTGTGGCTCCAGCAGTCTGATGGGCTGACTGTTCTAATCAGTTTATACAGCTCTCTACCCCTCCGATTAGTTTTTATGTTGAGTCATAGTGTGTATTATTCACAAGCAGCTGATGATGCTTGGCCTGAGGTACCACACACAGTGCTTGACTCTAATTTCATGTGATTGTTTACTGTATTTCACTGTGTTCCTGGGTTTTGTCTACCTCTTTCAGCTGACAGCAGGTCTCAGGTCCAGAGAGCACGCTATGAAGCTGCTAACTGGAAATACAAGTACGGCTATGAGATCCCAGTAGACATGCTGTGTAAGAGAATCGCAGACATTTCTCAAGTGTACACACAAAACGCTGAGATGAGACCTCTCGGCTGTTGTAAGTATTGTTCTGCTACTAGAAATTATTTGCATGTGTAAGTTAAAGGTCCGGTGTGGAAGAAAGTAGTAAACGCTCACCTAGGGTTTATATACACTGTAACTTTAAGCCTATTAGAAAGACAGTTTGTAGAATAATAATCTGTTCAGTGATATGTATTGCTTGCACGGGGCAATATGACCCAGAGCAGCTAGTTATCTACAAGTTGTGGCTCACATGGTAAAAGCATGACCTTGTGGTGTGCACGGTGAGTCATACAGTCTGAAGGTGCAGGGGTTCGCGTCCTGGCTATGTGGTCGCCGGTTTTCGCTGGGGATTCCGGACGGAGCGTTGCAATGGGTCTGACGCTCCCGTGGGTAAAACCTCATTGTGCTACAGTGAACTCTGCTGGCCAGGTGCCTAGTGAGCTCAGGCACACACCTACAGGGCTGGCCTTTGACCTCCAGAGGCCGGTAGCTCGCTTACATCCGCTTTCGGGTTCCTGGGTGTAAAAGAGGAAGCTGGCTTGGTCACGGTTTCGGAGGACACCTGCTGAGCCTTCAGTTCTCCTAAGCTGTGTGGGGGAATTGCTGCTGGCAGGGGGGAAACAATTGTGCACTCCAAATAAAAAAATAAGTAAATAAAAAACAATTGTAGATGCACAAGATTGTTGTCTTTTTTATGTATTTATTTATTTGGCAAATGCCTTTATTTTATTTCCCAAATTTAGACTTGCGTTACGTGAGCTCACGTCTGCTAACCCATTAGTCCATTGATTGTCAATGTTTACCACATTTCTGACTGAAATATTTAGGTTTTTATAAAGGTTTGGTTCATTGCAGGCATGATCCTGATAGGAGTGGATGCAGAGAATGGTCCTCAGGTATACAAGTGTGACCCAGCAGGCTATTACTGTGGATTCAAGGCCACTGCTGCTGGGGTCAAACAAACAGAGGCCACAAGCTTCCTGGAGAAGAAAGTAAAGAAGAAATTGGATTGGACTTTCGAGCAGACAGTAGAGGTAAGAAGCAGCTCATCAAGGTGACTTTTGAGGTTTTCATCTGCAAACATCTTCCAAAACTGACTCTTGTAGCCAAGTAAGAAATGTTCAGATTGTGTTTCCATTAGATATGCCCAAACCTTTTTTCATTTATTCATTTTATTGTATTTTATTTTGGGTTATGTCAAAGCTCCTCAACGTCTAATTGTGTAACACTCGCTGTACATCAGTTGTCTGGCTAAAGAAACATCACAAGCTTGCAAACATGATTCAACCCAAACTATTGTCAATGGACAATAGCCATAATGCCATGTTTAGCCCGTATGATCATCTCATTAATGGTTGTGTTTCCTTAATGTTGATAATTAAGGAGCTGAATCATGTTTCACTCAATTGATTGTGCAGTATATAAGATCTAATCTATTTTTGTTAGTTGCTTAGTGTTCAGTAAAATTGTTAGAAGAAGCCATGTTATTCTTAAGTTTGATAGGTACTGCTCTACTTCTGGTGATGCTCTTTCATAACGTGGATTATGAAGTGCCAAGAAACATGCATTATCTGCAGACAAAAGTGCAAGTGTTGAAAGCGGCGGGTAACTGTACAAGAAAAAGAAAGATGTTGTAGATTTCAACATTCCTCTGAACACTTTGTCAATTATTCTGAAAAAACAGGGTACAATAATACAGGCCTATGAACAGCAAACTGGATGCAAGTCGTCAGCGTTTCCAATATGCGCAATACCCTGATGTTTGAGGACGCCTTGCTTTTGTGGTTTTAAAATGCCTGTGATCAGAATGGGGCATGCAGATTTCAAGTGCAGTTAATTTGCAATGTATACTTTTTAAATGTTCACTTACAGGTACAACCATATTTTCAGTCAAATGCGATGTTGCATGACATTGTACACATGCCTGTCTTTGTGTGTCTCTGTATTCTGAAGTAGTCCTCGCATTTCGGTGTTCCAAAGAGGATATTTTGCTTTTGTTCATTGAAGTGATTAGTACATTGGTCTAGGTTTTGTAACTTGCGTTACAGATCATGTTATGAAAGAATATTATTTTTGTTTTCCAGACCGCAATAACCTGCCTGTCAACAGTCCTGTCTATTGACTTCAAGCCCTCTGAGCTAGAAATTGGTGTTGTGACAACAGAAAACGCGAAATTCAGGTGAGTGGGTCTTCTGTAAAAAAAAAAAGAGCTTTTTAACAAGGAGAACATTCGTTTTGTGTTGTGATGAACTACTAATACAAACTTTAGTTTGTCATTTTTGTTTGTAGTATTGTTGGCCAAGTTCAAGTCACCACAAACTTTTCACTTTCATTTGGCTATATAAAACAAAGGCTATAAATGAAAGGGGATTTTTGGGTGGTTTAATAATAGTGACGTAAAGGGTTGGCTTCAGTTTTTAAAGGTGTAACAACCAAGTATTTTTAAAGTGTGTTTATATTGCCAGGGTTACTGAATGTGAAGATGGCTGAATGTTTGTGGTTTTATACTTTTCTCATTTTTATACTTTCCTGAATCAGGATTTTATGGTTCACATTTATCTAAATGACATAAACCAGTACAAGATGTTTTGCATCTCTTCTGTTTTCCAGGATTCTTTCAGAAGCAGAGATTGATACACACCTGGTGTCCCTAGCAGAGAGAGATTGAAACTGGACTGGGAGTATGCCCCTTAGAGCACTGTTTAAGAATATAGACTGCAGGTTGAGAGCTGTATGCCCATTGTTTGCTGTACATTTACCCTGTTCAAATAAAGCTGAGGTTTTTGGAAAATATGTCGTCTTTTTTCTTTGAAGTGAAACACTTAACACTTTATTCAGACATTATGCCAAATATGTTGCTATTTTGAACAGTGACAGTACATTATCATATTTATTTGAGATTGACTGCTGACGTACATGGAAATATGGCAGTTGCCATAAGTAACTACATGTGGTTATTCTAGCTGATTTCCCCTCTGCTGAGAAATATCGGGTTGTAGTTTTTCCTTAATCCGATGAAGTAGAGTATGTAATGAACTTGATATGTATTACTTACAATATAAATAGCACACTGGAGCTGTTAGTACTGTTGATCACCATGACTTGCATACACAATAGGCTCATAGTTTTACACTGATAGGCTGGTCATCAATCACAATGACAATGAAAAGCTGAAAAGGCACCAGTTTGTAAATAGAACATGCATAATGAACTGCAAGAAGCGTATTTTAAAATTCCTCCCCTCATTAGAAAATGCTGCATACTGAAGCTGATGTTACCATAAAAAAAGATGATTAAATCAAAACATTGATGACCACAGCTGATGTGATGTCATAAATAAGTAGCTTGAGACTTAATATGAGCCAATGTTTAAGTAGAACATTCTCTCAAAGGTTTGTAATTATTATATATATATATATATATATATTGTGAAGGGTTTTAGTCCTTCGGGTTCTTTTCCAGCACTTTAAATGACCCAGCCACACACAAAACTTGATTTTTAAAAGCGCTGTTGCGCTATTTTTTTTAAAAGTCACAAAAACCAAAATAAACAAAACAAACACTTAACTCTTTTACGAGCACTAACTAACACACAGGTACACCCTGACTACAAGTGGGACAGCTAGGCTGTTTCCCCACCAAACAGTAAATAAAACCACACAGGTTTAATACAACAAACTTTACCTCACGACTGCTAGAAGCAGAGCACCTCTTTCTGCCTCCTTCTACTCAGCAGCCTAGAGCAGACTGACTGCTCTCCTTATAAACCCTGCACCTGACTCTAATTTACAATCATAGCCAGGTGCAGGTGATAATTAACAATAAAACAATTAACAGAAAAACAATTAAACAATAAGCAAATTAACAAAATGTGCATACGCACATGTTTTCTGCAGGGAGGATATTAACCCCCTCCCTGCTGTGTTACTATATATATATATATATATATATATATATATATATATATATATATATATATTACATTATTATTATTGTAGGATAATATTTTTAACTAAATGTTATATTTTGTAATTGGTACTGATTATAAATAATATTTAATATATATATATATATTTCATTGGCTATGTCAGTTATTAAATCAACAGTCCTTTCTGCATTTCATTTTTAAAGTTAAGTTAAAGCTGTCAGGGCTGTAAAAATATATATTTCCATGTCACTGGAGCATGTTTTACTGGAACAGTTCTAAACAGGGAAACTGCCATTTTAAAATTTTCCAGGAATTGCGGTTAGTACCCATTATTGGGAATCAGAATGCACATTATTTGATGGTTAAACCAATTTCATAACAAATCATCACTCAACAATTTATAATTACCGCAGATAAACAACCCATTTGAACTGCGTAAAGGTGAGCGTATTGTTAAACTGAAAGTAACCACTACAGGGATCTGTATCTTCAAATACAGTATCGTACTAAAATATCAAAGCCAAAAGAAAGTTTAAAAAACCAAAAAAAAAAAAAAAGTTTCAATGTTTATGTGCCTCCTTTTCTTCTCCAGAACCCTGTTTCTTGTTTCTTTTGTAGAGCCAGTGCACTTCAACTGGTCCACTACAGATCCTGAAAAAAATACCAATATATATCTGCACGGGCCACGAAAGGTAGTTTTTCACCACGTTTATTTTTCAAACTACTTCTCATTTCTGAGGAAAGGGAAATCGATTGCTTCAGCAGCGTTCCTTTCCTGTACTGTAGGGAAAGTGAAAGTAGCGTGTAAAGTCTGAGACACACACACACACAAAAACACACATACAGAATCCATCAAAACACACAAGCACCCACCGGGACACACATGCGCATAAACTGTGGTATTGTCACCCTCATTGAAACCAAAACAAATGTTTATTTATAAAAAAATAAATAAATACAAATGGCTTAATCAACTGTAACGGTCTGTTTTGAGGTTACAGTAGGTCAACTGATGATGATGCTGTAGTGCACTGTGACTAATCATTTTGTGTTGTCTGTGTTGTTTCTAGTTCAAGACTTGTTCACCAAGTCTAGCTTTGGTGAGCCAATCCCAGTTCTGCCAGTAGGAAGATATGCCAGAAGATTCAGAAGTGGCTTCAGGGATACCGACTCAGACCAGGCTAGAAGCACCTTCACATCAGGTATAATAAATTGGTTTCTCCCATTCACTTATAGAAACTTAAACCCACAGTATTTTTTAATGCATTTTTTTTCAGTTATTTGAAAAGAAGAAAGCATCTTGTGTTGAAATGCTGTCTGGTGTTTAAAAGCTGTCTGAACTGAACTGGTCCCAGTTAGAAACAGGCCCTAGTACATTAAATAAGGCACATTTTCAGATAGGAATAAATAATTGTAACAATATAAAACTAGCAATAAACAACTTAACACCTCTTTCCTGAAAGTTGCTATGTTCATATATAAGCACCACAAACCAGCACAGTTATTTATTTATTTATTTATTTATTGCTAGGGCAACTTAGTATACCGTCTCCAGGTCAACATAGTACTTTTGTTCAAATATGTGTCACCTCTTGAGGCTATCTCTTCCTGCAGCTGGCTCCAGTCTGCTCCCTGAATGCCCACTGACCTCTAAGGTGACCAGCTTCAAAAACAAGACCTACCCAAGTCTGACCGGAGCAGCCACAGTAAAAGAACCACCAGCCTTTAAAAAACAGTATCACCTTCGAGCCAAGGAAGGCTTCAACTACTGTTTCCAAGAGAACCATCCCATTTCAGGTAAGGGTTCATATAAGCTGTAGTACAGATTACATTCAATATCTTGTGTGCAGCCCCCAGTCACATAGGGAAGGGAATTTAGCCATATTTTAATTACCTGTATTAGGACTGAGCCAAGCCTGAGTTAACACTGTATTTGAAATGATGCCTAAGGCTGATAAATGTATACAGGATCTTCATTTAGCGGCTACAGCAGTTCCTCCGAACACCATAATTGAACCCCTCCAAAAACCCTTATCAGCATTTTACGAGACACCCATTCATCTTTTGGCCAGATTATTCTTAATTACCACACTCTGTAAATAAATACCTATTAAAACACATCCTGGACATTTGACACATTCAATTCAAAGTATGAGAATTAACCAATTCAGTACGCACTTGCCTGCTGTCCGGGGATGCTCAGTATGAAAACCCCTTACATATTATAACATTCAAATTATTTCTTATTTCAACAGTGAATGATGTTCATGATACTGGTAGTTCTATAAATAGAACTTACTTCCTGCTGGTAAGCCTATGGTTTAAAAAAATCAAACATGTCCCCTTTTTGCCAGTCAAATGTAAAAATGCTTCTTTGATGGTTACAGGGTTAAGGCAGGGGAATTCAAGTGGGGGTTTATTTCAGAGGAAAAGAGAATCAGTTATCATCTGTATTTCCTGTTTGGTTAAGAGACATACGCAAATAGTCACATGACAAGCTTATTTGCAGAGCAGAAGATCAGAAAAATAGAGCCTTGTTGTCAGTTTCATAATTTAAATAAATCACCAGATTAGCCCAGAATTGTGTGTGTGTGCATGTGTGTGTGCATGTGTGCATGTGTGTGTGCATGTGTGCGTGCGTGTGTGCGTGTGTGTGCGTGCGTGCGTGCATGCATGTGTGTGTGTGTGTGTGTGCGTGTGTGTGCATGTGTGCGTGCATGCGTGCGTGTGTGTATGTGTGTATGTGTGTGTCAGTGAATGTGTGTGTCAGTGTGTGTGTGCGTGTGTGTGTGTGCGTGTGTGTGTGTTATTTTTGTTTTTATTTCCAGGCATTCGTTTCTTGCAGTTGCAATGCAAACCAGCTGCACTGTAATAAAACAGCAGCAGTGTTGAACTAGCAAGTAAATAAAAGAGAAACAAATGTTCTGTTCTTAATAATGAAACCTTTTCTCCTCTAATCAGTACTTTTTGTTTTCTACATGTTAACCACTCCCTAATCCATGTGCATGCACGCTCAGCAACTTTTTCATCATATTGATGCTCTAAATTTGAATTGGATGTTGTGGCAGGGGATGCATATTACTAACATACTTGTTCATTTATTTTCAAAGTGATATATATCGTGTTAGAGGGGGCTGTGAGGTTAAAAGTTGCATTCATATATTCACTAGCATCATAAGTATACAGTAGATGGTAGCAACATAAACGTATACAGCATACTTAAGCCAAGCTGGATACACTTGCAAGAATTTTTTTTTTTTATTACAGAACATTAAAAATGGCCTGGCAAATGGTTATTTTCTTATTTCAGTTACATTAGTAAAGGACATTATCCATCATGTTAAGTGGGATGTTTCACATTCTGTAATAATTTTGTCCTTTAAATTGCGGATTTCCAGGGTTTTTTTTTCAGCGTACCTGTTAAAGAACAGTAGAAAATGGCTATGAAAAATGTTTTGAATGCACTGCATGCAATGAAACATGAATGTTCAGCACGCGACTGGTCAGTAACTCTCATCTCCTGTCAGCATTGCCTACCTGAATATGATACAGTGTTGGTTCATGCAGAACTACAGTACAGTTGCTCCCTTCTCCTTCATTGTATCAAACATTGCAGAGCTTTATTTTTCAGCGCATCCTCTTTCTCTGTCACACATATCTTGCTTATCTCTGACTTAGAGCTCTCTGAATCGTGTGATCCAATGCAAGCTAATGAGACTCATCAAGCTGCATCAATTGTACTTTTTATTGTTACGCAGTTCCTGTTCCTGGAAGTGAACATGGGTTACTATAATGACTAATTCTCATTATTGCATGACGTTGGTGGGAGAAACTGTCTGACATTAGTTAATATACAGAGCATGTCCACTTTATTCAGACAATGAGACAGATGAGAATTCTCACAGTTTTAGTAAGGGGACGTGAGCTGTTAACAATCCTGGGAAATTCTCAACAACAACAAAAAAAAAGTAAACCAGTCATAGACGAGCTGAATAAACTCCAAACCCAGGAAAGGAAAAACATGTTTTAAAAAATACCCCAAAACACCCACAGTAAGATGTTTTACTGTAATTAGTAATGCTCTAAAATGTATTGCAACAGATCTGTGTCACTAGTTTGAGTTACAAGCTGGGAAAATGTATTAGTGATTTATCATTTTATCTTCAGTGTCTATAAATATACTGTATTATGCATAGGCACATGTACTGCCTTCCACATTTAGTTCCTATGTAAAGATGAATAGAAATCAATCCTGAATTCCCTTTCTAGTTTGTGGGGAAAAATACTGACATTTGAAACAAATTATCCAGCAGTGTGGGTATATATATGAGGGACAACTGCTAGCTGGCATATCCAGGGCAGCTGTATCTAATACACTTAGGATGTCTTTGTGCCCCCACCCACCACATGCTATTCCTGACCTTTGCTTTGTGTGGTTTCTTGCTCTGTGTGGGCTGGACACTGTTTTTATTCATGTGATATTTATAATGTGCACAGGCACTACGTTAGGTAGGTGTGCAACACACATTTTTTGACCACTTGTCTTTTAATCTATTCACAGTGTCTAAAAAGTACTGCTGGTAGCCAGGATTAAATGAGCCTCACCCAGCCTCAATGTTCCTCAACATCAAGTATCTTCTAATAAAAAGAGAAAAGTCTGACCTGTGTTAAATACTGTTGGCTTGTTCTGTAACCTAGCAGAGAGATAATTGAAAGTGTTTTCCACTTGAATACTGCAACTTTCAAGACAAGGGTTCACATATTGGGGGGGGCATGCATATGAGTGCAGCACCTTTTTCTGACCAATGCAATACAATTTTACTGCAATAATGTTACCTTTTTAGATGCTAACTTCAAATTCCAATGTTATCTAATGGCACCCTTCACCTGTGAAGTAAGATGCCTGACATATTGTGGTCATGTGATGATAGAGATAATAAAGACCTAATGCTTTGTGATATTTCAAACATACTGTATTTGGTACACAATCATATCCTAATAACTGTTTTGTGGCAGTAATGTTTATACGCTGTTATATCAGAGATTCCATTCCGCTTACATATCCCTGGGGATACTTTTTTTGTTCACAAGTTCTAGTTTCCCCTAAATTTGCTGTCGTTTTCAGTTCACAGGAATCCCCCCATTACTGGAAATGCTTTATTTTGCAATCCTAGTATAATTGCAGGTCCTCTTTCTACTGTAAACAAATGTTTGTTTGTTTTTTAAAACCCAGTTCTTCATTTTGAATTTGCTGACTGGTATATAGTTCTCTATATTAATATAGTGGATTTTGTGAGCCTTTTTTTTAATTTAACCTAAAAATGTATAGTAAATAAGTGTACATTTTGAGGCACTAAACATGTCCAATTAAAAAATAAAAACTGTGGAATTACTATAATACGTTTAGAAATTCCCACAAGTTCTTGTGAAAAACAAACTTGGCTTATTTTCTTGGTGGAGAGCCAATAGCATTGCATTTTAAAGTAAGGAACACAAATGATTGTGTAACTATCAATCACATCATGAAGTCTGGGGTAAAACAAAAGTTCCTGGTTTCTGGAGGATGTTTAAAGAAGTTCAAATCTGGAAGGGGGTTTCCTCCTGACTAATTTATAGGAAATCTCTTAGATGAATTTCCCCACCTTGAATATGTTCTGCAACAGGAAATTCCAGCATAGTTACCAAAAGGAAAGACATAGTCTGCTTTATGCATAATGTGCTATGATTCATGTCAATTGCTTGTGGACCTGTTCTTTCTGATGGAACACGCCTGCTTTAAAAGGTGCTGCCTCAATGGGTCTGTTTGTAAGATACACTAAACAAATGGAGGACTGTATTGGGCTTTATTTTTCTTTCTCCATTCTAACTTGTCAATGGAATCATACTATATAATGAATGCGTAGACATTTATTATGAAATATCTGAGCTAGCCTTTGCTATTACCAAGCCTTATTACAATAATGCCATCGTGTGTGTGGGGAAGACAGCCATCCACAATGGGCTGAGCACGTTTCCATTCTGACTCAATACTGAGACAAAACTCCCCACCCCCACACCCCTTTAAAGTAATAATCACAAAGACATATTTCACTTTGAACATTTTATTTTCTTAAATCGCTCATGTACTTTTAAATAAAACCCATAGACATAACACATGGAAATCAATTCAGTACAAGGTTTTAATAGTGTTAAACAAAATATACATTATTTACATTTGTCAGTATGAAAATAGAACTTTATTTCTTGAATTTGTTTTCTTTTTCACAAAACTATATTCCTCTCTGTACATGTATATTACAATAGATACAATGAATATGCAAATGTAATGATGCACAGAAAACCAGAAGGTCCTTTGGGATTTCAGGCACATGTTCCGATGCACTGGTGCTTCCTCACTGCTCAATGTCTCCATCATAATTCCCCTTGGCTGAGTGGAAAGTCTGTTCTGTCCTGCTGGACTCTGCTCCATCTGCCCCGGTCACTACCTGGCTGTTTGCTCACATGCTGCCTGTCCGGTGCCTGCAGTGGCTGCTGATTGGCAATGATTGATGGCCAGACCCTGTTCTGGGACCTGCCAAATAATTTGACTTTTCCTCCTCATCTCTTTAGAAGTCCTGTGGATAGTCGGATATCAGCAATTATCCACGACCACCATTAACACCCAACCAACTGAATGTCATCATACATCTGGAAAGAAACAAGAGATCATATGTTAATTACAACATTTTACTTTAGATTACTGTACTTCACTGTCCAACACATATGAACTAGGGAGATTTTAAAACTTTGAATTATCATTTTATGTTTATGCCAATCATTTTATGTTTATGCCAAGCAACTAACTTTGACATCATGGTCACCAGAAGGTGGCACTTAAGTTCTGCTTTGGGGAGTCCCTCTCTGGCTCAGCCACAACACACAGAACTATTACCCGAGCGTGTCAATATTAGATGATATTAATGCTCTATTGTCAACTTACATCATCATCTTCAGAGTAGCTCCCTTCCTCTGTTTCGTCCTCCTCATCGCTCTCGGGCAGCTCCCGCAACTCTGGCGCAGTCAGTTTGTACAGCTGCTGCTGGATCTCTGCACTCTGTCTGCCATAGGTCAGGTGATATGGGGTGAAGCCGCCATAGGTCAAACTGTTCACGTTGGCCCCTTTCTCGATGAGAAGATTTACCAGAGATGGGTTCTGCAAGTCCACAGCCAAATGGAGAGCTGTCCGGCCACTGCACTGCTCCTGAACATTAACATCTGCACCCAGCTGAATGAGGCATTCCACCAAGTGGAGATAGCCATGGAGTGAGACCAGATGGAGACAGCTGTGTCCTGTTAGAAAAGAAGAAAAAGGGAAATTCATCAGTTATTTCATGCTAAGAATCCCTTAAAACGAGTATCAAAACTGAAGCCAAGAGATTTGAATGGGCAAAACCAATCATCCATGAATGTATCTTTGCAAGAGTATATTCGCTTTATTTCCTTAGTCAGCAGATTTACGAATGCTGTGGATAGGCTATATTGTTTGTAATTGTAATTTCTATGCTGCATTAATAATAATGCTGATTCTTACCATCGTAATTGGCACAGCTGAGGATGTAGGTGAGATGCTCTCTGCTGCAGGACTGGACAAGCACACTGAAGCAAGACATGGAGCCCTGCCTGCAGGCAATGTGGAGAGCGGTGTTACCAGACTGGTCTGGCATCCTGGGGTCACAGCCAGCTTGCAGCAAGGCAGCCACGACCAACGGCTGTTCAGTAATTACTGCCAGGTGAAGAGGTGTCTAGAGAGGAAATAAAACATATATTTAAATATATTTATCAATGCAAAACAAATGTAGGTGCATCCAATTATTAGGCATTGGTTCTAATAGGCATTATATGTTATGGTATGCTATTGCATGGTATTATAATTTCATATTACATTTTATTTTGTATATGTTCTTTCTGCTATTTACCTGTCTCTGGTTATTTTGGAAGTTCAGGTATGGATCGTTCCGTGATCTTTCAATAATCTGCTGGACACATTCTTTTGCTTCGTGGATAATCGCCAAATGGAGCAACCTGGATGACAAAAAAATGACCATTTGAGTTATACAGATTCACAGAATGAGAAGTTTAAAAAAATCATTGAAGGAGCAACTTGGCGTTTCGCAATGCTGGGGTTTTGCTGGTTATTTCCACTAGTAGAACTCTGACACATATGCGCGTTATCAGTGAGACTAGCTGTTCCTGGCAGACAGCCAGGGACTTTCCAGAGCTACAAAACGTTTTCACAAGCGCCGCCCAGACTGGCCCCGTGTGAGAACACAATGTTCTCTTCAAAAAAGTCTTTTGTTTACTCAAAAGTTCCACGTTAACGCCCTATATGTTTTTTTATTATTTTTAAATTAGTATTTATAGAAAATACCTTAATAAAAAAATATTAAATGTAATTATTGAAATAGCAAAGGACGACACAGCTTTATTTGCGTACTTATAAAACAAAGTTTACTGTACACGTTTATTTCGAAACGTATCTGCACATCATAGACTACTTAAATAAAATAAAAAACGTAATCCTCTTGTCTGCAAAAAACTATGATCATATCTTTCGCTTATCTGTAACTTCTGCAAAGTCTAAATACTTTTTTTTCTTTAAACAATCAATGCATTTTTATCGCTTTGATAAGATACATTATTTTATAATCAACTTAATTTGACTTACGTGTCTCTATCCTCAGTCATTTGTTCTTTCCAGGGTTCCTGAATGCATTCCCTTTGTGACTCCGCCAGTTTCAATTCTTCCATATCCTTCAATATATCTTGATATTCCCCCTCTTTCATAGAATCCAAACCACTATCAAGCCTGTCTTCCGTGCAATGCATGTGCTTTCCATGTTTCAAATCCAGATCGTCCACAAAGTAATCCCTTTGGTTGTCGTTAAAAGCTACAGATCCTTCCATTTTAGTTTTGTAATGTACTTGCTTAACTTACACCACAGTGTCTGATCGAGCTCTTGTCTGCGTACTGTTCAGTTCAGCGAGCGGAAACCTCTATATGCAAGCTACGCTCAGGGGCGGGGCTTCGGAAATTCCAGTGACACATAATGAGCAGAAGATTTGCTGTACAGCAATCGGGGGAAAGATCAGCCCTTGGGTTTTTTTTAAGGGGAGAAATTCCCTAATTCTTACTTTTGAAAAAAGATTTTGGTTGCCTACATAACTTTTGAGCTTTTTGTTTCCTCTAATGCAAAGGCCCGTTTAATTAAAACTCAGGATCGTTTTATGAATAGATATAAAGGCCCACAAAATATGCATCAGAGTATTTTAAACCTGCCATAAGAGTATGATATCCTGTATTTAAAAACAGTGGGCTGTGTTTTAATGATATAGCTGTACGTTTAAATAAACCTTCCCCTTTGTGTTGCTCCAATGGAATTACTGATTTGAATTGCTTTTTAACACAATATTATAATAACCAATACCATACTTATTGTTTAATTGATAGATTTAGATCAAAAGTCTTATTTTAAAAATGCTTGTGGGTTGCACATTTATTCAAAGGCCTTGAATTAGGATTTCTGTTGAACTATTAATAAACCTAATGCTAAAGTCCCCACATTGAAACAGGGGAATGGTGTTTCATAACAGAGAACAGTAGGTAGCATCTTAATAGAGAGCTTCTTGGAATATTCTGGGATTTGTAAAGCGGAAATTACCACAACCCCTCATGTTCTCCCCCTCACATTCAAAGAGGAAGATCCTGAGAGAGGGCTGACTCGAGTTGAGCAAACAATGAAAAATTATGGCAATGTATTTTTTCATACATTTAGGTGCTTTTTCATTATGCAGTTGTTTAAACTGGGAAAAAGTACATTGAAATACCACAAAAAAGTTCTGTGATCTTCAGAAAGGATGCTATAGTTCAGTTTAAGGGGATGTTTCTGAAGACTTGCTCCATTTTCACAGGTATTGCTTCTAGGGTGCAACATATATCATAAATGGTACAGCATATTTTGTAATAGTCTGTCCTCTCTGTACAATACATGTTGGCATTCTCTTCAGAACTGTATATTGCCTATGGGAATTGCGAAATGCACAATCTGGGTACATTTCTTTCTTACATGAAAATACAATGTTGGAAAAAAAACCTATTCATTAGGAATCCTAGGGTATTTTCTTCATCAGAGCAAGGACTTTAACCTACAGCAAGCAACCAAGTCATTATATGGGTTCTTCTTGTGCAGTAAACACCAATGGTACTTCACTGGTGACATTTTCATCAGCTTTTAAACATTGCATTTAATAGACAATTAGTCAGATTATTTCCAAAGTGTCTACATGGTGTACTGTACTGGTTATAGGCCTAACCTAGAAAACTGTATTTAATATTATCAATCAAAACTCCACGTAACAATTTTCGTTTTTCCCAGGGAAATCTCAGATAGTAAAGTGGCAAGATTCTGGGCATTTTCATTTTACACAAGCCTGTAATTATATGTGGGAAAGGTTCAGTACATTTTTAAACATAGCAACTGTATCTAGGCGGCTCTTATCCCTGTTGACATTACAGATTGCCCTCTAGTGGGGACTAGTAGTGTGGCAGTGGAGTGATGTTCGGTCTCCGGATGGAAAGCTGTGTGGAGTTGCCAACCTTGTAGTCTTGAATGTTTTACTGGAATTATTGCGCAACACTTTTTGGGAGTGGGGAATACCTATACAGTGGTTTGTTATTTGGAATCTAAACTGAAACTGCATCGGTTAACTTTGCATTGAACAATTTTTGCATACGTAACTGCAGTGTTTCGTTATATTCATAAACATTCATCCTTTTTCTGGGTTTGTGTGCGTTGTGAGCTGTCTAAAAATGATTGACAGTAGTTACTATCAAGCCGAGGGAACACTAAACCACATTATGGCACCATTATAGAACTGAAGTCTTGTGATCACCATTATTTCACAATACAGTATAGAACAAGTAAATAACTCACTACAGTAATAACAATCTGAATTAGAACCAGCAAGATCTTCTGTAAGAGCTATTGACGCATGACCACATGACTGAGGATTAAGGAAACTGCAGCCTTACATGTTGAAATATGTTCTCGATGAATGTGTAGGGAGATCATGTCTAAGTGTCTGAAGATTGAGGAAACCCCACTGGGTTTTTTTATGCCTTGCCTTTAAGTGTTGAAATATTTTCTCGATGAATGTGCAGGGAGACCAAGTCGGCAAGCTGTAGACACTGTAGGCAGGCAGTAATGCTGCAGGAATCCCCCCAATTACTTTTTAGTCTGTTCCTTCCGACCAGACCACCAGTGCATCCAAAAGATGTCTCTTGATCTATACTTGTGTATGGCTCATACTGTATCAATACTGTAGTCAGTTTCTTTTTCACTTTTAGTAAACTAAACCTATTTTAAGTTTCAGTCTTTTGTGAAAATGTTCTTATTTGTGTGTTTGTTTTGTTGTGGTTTTCTGTTCCTTTAATCCCACTGGTCATCAGTAGGACTCTTCAAGTGACAAGTTTTAACAGCTCTATAATTGATTTCTTTTTTGAGGAAATGTCAAGCTATCTTCTTGTGCACTTGTATCACCTAAATAATCTCTTTTGCATTATTTAGTATTATTGTGTCAGAACTGAATTATACTTTTGTTTATTTCCAGGTTTTCAGTTTTTATTTACTATGATAATGATATGTGAGCGAGCGCACACAATAGATTGTATAGTTTTCTTGTTTGTTTCTATGAAAAATTGTGAGGCTATAACTTCTAAATGCCTTGTTTGATTGATCTGTTGGTCGTATCTTTGATTTAAAGAAACCAAAGCATCACAAATGAGACCTGAACAGACCTTTTCTGGAATGAACAAAACTATTCCTGCTCACAACGAATAAGCGGCACATGTCTGTCTCAGTGAATCTCATTTTGCATCTACAAATGTATCTACTGTCATTCTCAACTGCCCACCATGTTATTTTACATTTTAATATAGTACAGGATAAAAAATGAAATTATGGTTGTGCTGCATGGCAATAGTTCTCCAGCACAATTTCCATCTATCTCAGTAAACCTCACTTTTGTAGAAGTAGGGCCTGCAGCACAGTAATCTGCCAAAAACGATTGGCTGACTTTGAAAACCCACAGCGGTTACTAGGAGCAAAAACCTTTTACAATCAAAACATGCTGCTACACAATTTAAAATCAATTACATTTCACACTGTTTTAAACAAAATCTGAATCTGGAAAACAATCTAACATGGAAGACGATGTGTGTGTTTCGGTAATAATGTCTAAAAGTTGTAACTGCATGTAAACTGACAAATAAAAGAGCAGACCAGGTCCATTAATTATGGTATTTAAAGGGCAATGACTCAGTGGTTGGAAGTTTCATGCAGATTACAATAGTAAGCACATAACTATTTAAAATGTAAAGGTGTGGCCAGGGCACCAGACTGACTGTCACCAGGAATTGCTTGCTGTCACCTGCTTTACAGTATCTGTGCCTCTGCCTAACCACAGAGTTCTGCTCTGTGTGTCTGTAGGTGCTAATTGCATTCATATGAAGAATTGCAGGTTCTGGCTTGTAATTTGTGGTCTTTAGCTGTCAAGTTTCACTATTGTGTTTTAGTTCATGGATGCCTTGGCCTAATGGAAGGAGTTTTCCTTCTCTTTGCTCCACCAACAGTCACATCTCACATGTATATACAGTCACAGACAAAAGTACTTGGGAAGAGAAAAACCACAAAGAAAGTGATTTCTATCATTTCTAATTGTTCTATTGAAAGATATAAATTAAAATAGAGATTCAGCTTTCTAATAAGATAACAAAGTATTAAATAACATGCATAAAATGAAAAATAACATGCAAAAACTAATTTCATTCTTTGACAAACACAGTTTCCATCTATCTCAATTCTTGAGTCAAATCTTTTGCAGTAATCCGAGGATTTTGCCGGGCTGCTCGAACGATTCTTCTTTCAGATTTTGCAGATATCGTTCTTGGTCTTCCACACCTGGAGCGAGTTGCAGTAATTCTGTTCTCTGATGTCAATGATAGCCCACAGTGCCTCCTTTTTGTTGTTTTATTGCCATTTTGAGATTGTTGCTGTACTTGATGATTATGTATGTATTGAGATAGTTGCTCTACTTGATGATTATGTATTTATTTATTTTATCCTAGTTTCCAAAAACGGACACAATCATAACAGAACGTTCAGTTCTAAATTGGTCAACATGTTCTTTCTTTTAGCAACGTCACCCTTGGAAAGGCACGTGAAATTCGTAGCAGGAAATAACTCTTTATCTTACTGCAAGAAAAGTAAAACGCGACATATTATACAACATAGCAACAAAACTTTGTTTTGTAATTTACAAAGTGTGTGTGTAAGGCAGTAATTCTGATAAATGTCTGTATATAAGATCTAAAATAAACTCTAGCATACTGGTTATTACTTGGTTTACTGGTAGTTCACCCTGTCAGTGGACTGCACCTAAAGAATGTACTTAGCCCGCTTTATGGTCAAAACATAATTCCCTTTGTTTTCATTCCAGATGAGGCTATACACATAAAAAAGGGAAAGCCACAGTCACGTGACTTATTTCAAGGTCATGCTTTTTATCAACTTCTTGTGGTGAATAATAGTAACTACTGAAACACAGTGAAGAAATGGTATGACAAAATAATAGTGCTGGAGTTTTAAGCATACGCTAGAGGGCAGCGTTGATTCAAATATTAATGAAGTGTTGTTGGGCACTATCACTTAATCATTTTGTATCACTCACTGATGGTGTTCCTTCCATGTTAGAGTATGACACGACACGTATAGTAAAAATTAACACCCTTGTCTATATGGATCCATAGATTGCTACAATTCTTTTTGAAGAACAGGGCAGTCTTTTTTATTGTGTTATTTCAAATCTTCACATATTCATGTTAGCAATCAACAAACCAAATTGCACTCAAAACCATCCACCAGGAAAAGCATGTGTTACACACACACCATGGTAGTTCTGTCGTTTTTTTTTTTCAACGAAATAATGATCACACTCAAAACAGCATTACTTCACCTGTCCCACTGTCTGATCAGAGGGAATCAACAGTAGCACTAATTAGCAATCATTATTTTCTTTTAATTAATGCAAGTTGCAGTCCTTCTGCCTGCCAATACTGGAGCTATCCGCCTCCCGTGGTGCTGAATCGTCGCCCAACAGCGTCTAAATCACGACTCATCCAACACTCAATACCTAATGCTAAATCACTGCAGCCTTCCAAATGGGAAACAAAGAAGTACCGGGTACATTAGAAACAGGACTAATTAGCCTTCTTGAAGTAAATGAGCACAGGCTTCGCTGTGAATTCCTATGTGTTGATTGTGGGTCTTTCGGCTTTGAAGTCTCATGCTCAAGGACAGGATAAGAAAGAAAAAAAGATCAATACATTAATTTTCGACAATCTGCTTTACTTTCTGAAGACTGGATTGCACAGCAGTTTTTTTCTCAATAGAGAGTGAAAAGATATGACCTTTCAACTGCTCAAAGCTTATACGAGCACCAAGAAATTCAAGAACTTTTAGAAGATGTGCAAACTCGAAATGATGGGGTAGTCATACTGTGACCGCACTCTATTGTATGGCCCTACACGCAGGAAATATGCACATTTAGCAATAGTGGTAACTATTGTCTTTATTCTGTGATTAATACGATTGCCTGTTTTCTTTCTTTCTTTCTTTCCTTTTAGAGCACAATGAAAGAAGCAATTTGTAGAGCACAGCTGTCTGTTTTCCAAAGAAAAAACTGCAAATCTTCTAATTGGCTCCTATGGAGAAAACCTAGTTACATTGCACACTCTGTGTGCACAGAGCCAGGAACTAATCCCTGACTACTGTGGCACCAAACAGCCGTCTCCCAGTTTTCATTTTATTATTAGCACTGGCTTGATGAAAACGCGAGTGGATATCTTTATATATGTGTGACAAGACGAAGTACTCCCATCGTTTCACTGCACGAAGTTCAATTAGCACCCAAAGAAGCAGTTTCTTTCAATATAACACATCTAGAAGGAACGACTGCAATTTAAATTGCCAGTTGTTTTGGTGCTGAATCCGGGACACTTCACCTTGCGATAGGTAACCAAATGTAATATGTTAGCTTCAAACTCCTATTTGATCTGATTCATTTATATATAAAATGACTTTTAAAAATGCAGAGAAAATATCACATAATAATTATGTTTGTATGGATATATCCATTGGTAAGCAACCGAAATTCCACTGTTCTCTCTGACTGTTAATTTACGTTTCAATGATACTTGTCAGTGGCCATTGTGCTACTCCACAGATGAGCCAGCGACTGCCTCTGTTTCAATGTGGCTGTAACTCTGATCGCTTATCGAGGCTTGCAGGTCTGTAGGGAGGTGGAACGCAGTTTACTGTCCTTTCTCCCTCTGGAAGGTTATCAATTGGGAAAACTGCCTTTAGTCTGTCCCTTTCAATGCTGATAGCTTAATTTGCCTTCTGCTGGGAAGATAGCAGCAGATACTCTCTTGGGAAACTAAAGGATAGCTATTCCCATAATTTGTTCTGTGAAACCAGAAAGGGTCTGTTTCACAGCAACGATATAGATCTATTAAGGGTTTATTGGGGCCCAACTAAAATGATTGTGTAATCACATTTTAATGTGGTTGTAAAATATGATGTGAACAAAAAGCAGCACATTCAAACGTCAACATGTTAGTTATTATTTACAGTAGACTAGCACTACAGTAAAGGAAACTGACATCTAAAATATGTAGAAGAGGACAAAGCGCTATATTCATAAACCTTTCTACTGCAATGCATTTGTTGACACGGTATGTTTTTAAATAAGGTCTAAATAATGTTTCGACATACAAAGCACATATTTTTAGTTTCTTTGCTCATGTAAATATTGACACATGAAGTTCAATTACTGCTACTTTCTAATAAATCCGACTGTATCCTTCATTAGCTACTGTAACATTTCTTTACTTCAGGAAACGAGGTATTCCAAGAATGTAACACAAACGACCTCTGTGTTGTGTTTTGTTTGGAAAGATGGTTTTATCTAGCGCTTTGAGATAATGCACTGTTATCATCGTCGGTAATATATTCATTCGGTAGCT
This sequence comes from Acipenser ruthenus, assembly GCF_902713425.1. Classification (NCBI taxonomy): domain Eukaryota; kingdom Metazoa; phylum Chordata; class Actinopteri; order Acipenseriformes; family Acipenseridae; genus Acipenser; species Acipenser ruthenus. The sequence continues at coordinate 25,876,659 of NC_081206.1, forward strand.
GGAATCTGTAGGGTTTCAGTACATTTGTAGCCTATCATTTAGCATCTCTGTGGGAAATTAGGAAGATAAGCATCTCAAACGAATCCATTACTGTGGCGTGCTGTATTTGATTGCAATGCTTTATTATACAAAATCAAACCTGCAAAGTCGTGATGTTAATATCTATTTCTTTGTTTGTTGTCATCCAGGGGTCCCTGCTGGTTGTATGCTGAGTGGGAGAAGAGAATTCCTGTAATGCTTAATGGGGTATCTACAAGAATCCAGCCAGTTACATATATTCACACAGGGGTCTTTGGCTAATGGACGTTTGAAAGGAAGATTACATTAAGCCGATTTGCAGTTTGAATTAAACTGCTTAATCATAAATCTAACATTCATTATATGTTGTGCATCAAGCGCTCCAATTGCCGTAATGAAAGATCAAGTAAAGTGCATCAACAAGACAGATTAAGAAGGCAGTCTGCTTACAAATGTTTAATTACGCTAAATGCTAGCAGAACACCGTGCCTCACAATATCACACATGCAAACGGTATGTTTAGAAGACATTGCACAAAGATTAAATGTAAATGTGAGCAGAGGACCAAAGTAAAATATTTTTAAATAGAACATTAGATCAAAACCTGTAGGGATTTTTTAATTATTTTTTTTACAGAATTTATTTTTACATTATTGTGACTTCTGGATTGCTAAGTGACAGTGTTGAGAAATAAAACACTTGAAGACTTGAAGCGCTCAAGGACATTTGAATAGAATTTCACATTTAGTTCTAAAGTGTAACTTTTTGTCATGGATATAGGTACTATTGGTTTCAATAAAATGCTGAGTACTGAGAACACCTGGCAGCCTAACATAAAATAAAATCGAGGTGCAGTATTACTCATCCTTGATTAAAGGCCAGCATTGACACTGGAAGCCTCCATTCCAGCAAGGTGGTTTCAAATGACTTCAAGCTATTTTACAGGGTGGAGTTACCTGGAAACCGCTGTGAAATCATGGTGACACGATAACTCAGCTTGCAGATGATGGAAGTCAATTATGCTTCACTGTTGTATATTGTATTTCACATCAACAATGTTAGTTCACAAATGCAGAACATGCTGATCAAAAAGTGTTCCTTTTACAAAATGCTGCATGTAATAAATCTAAAACGGTTTAAATAAATATACTGCATTCAATAAGCAAATTGTATTTAGTTGCAAAGCAATAACTCTGTTTTGTATTCTATTGTGGCTATACAGTGCTCCCTCTTTATTTTGCTATCTGACTGAAATATTGAAAACATGGATAGTGAAGGGCCGTTACACAGTAAAATATACTGTCAGCATAGCCAATAATGAGTGAATGAATAAATGGTGATACATTGAGGGAGCATATTGCATCTTGAGATTTGTTAATCAGCCAGAATTATAAATATTCATCATGCATATGGAGGGCTGATTGTGTTGTACGCCACTAGGGCGTATTTAAATTAGAGGAAGTTCGTTCGTTTCTGTTTGTACCACAGCCATGAGATCCAGTTTGGTTTTTAAGGAATGTAATCAAGACCTTCAAGTCTTGATTGGCATCTAAAGCAAATTAAAATGACGGCCTATCCACCCCTTATGGCACTTTGTTGGTGAAGATTATCTCAACATTAGATAGTAGCATATGGTAACCTAAATACTAATCTTCTACTCTCCAAACAGTGTTTCATTTATCGCATGCCCACAGATCTGCCAAAAACATGTGATAGGGTGTCAGTAAGTAAATCAATATACTTTGTGCTAAAATGAGTCATATTCAGTGTCAGCTGAAGAATTTCACAGAATAAAATGTTTTCATGAGTTTCTGATTAAATAACCCAGTATTACTTTGTGCAAATATGCTAATGGAGTCATGATACCCTGGCATTGCAGAACATACATTCGAAAATATATGACGTTCATGTCACACACACAAACTAAAAATAAAAATACAAAAAAATGAGGTTGTTTTTTTTTCGATTGGGTTCATCTGAATTTACACTTGCATTATTCTTACAAACAGTTTTTGGCTTTCTGGAGTTACTTTTTAATATTGAAAAATCCTCAACAGAAAACCACTTAGTGTTATATATACTGTATTCATCATTAATTAAGAAAGTAGGCATCGTTAAATAACGTACGTAGATGCAAATGCCTCACACAATTATATGTATAAAACATAGGTCAACTAGGGTAGCATCGCATACGTATTTTCTATACACTGTACTGAGGCAAAGGGAAAAAAATGCAGCTGTATGGAGATGAGAGCTGCTGTAAGTACATAGATGATGAGCGATTTCTAAACAAAGACACAATAGAACATTACATTAGCCCAGTCCCAAGGTCATGTACACAGGCTTCAACACAAACATAGTGTAGCCAATCGTCTCTGTATAGCTCTTGTATTAATATAAGTAGTTAATATGTTATATACCGGTTCCTTTCACCTTTATATCTAATAGAAATAAATGAGTATTTCTTCATTTGGCATATGAAAACTGACTTAAAAAGAATGCATATTAATGAGTTTACAACCTCAATGCTCAAATACGTACAGAACTGCTTATAGAACTGCTTATAAATTAATGATTTTTAAGGGTTTTATTGGGCTGCATAATCTTAAAAACTCCTCAATCCCAAAGTGTCACTATAATAATGCAAATTAAAACATTGGTCTCTGTTTAACATTTACTTTTAAAATCTCAAATTACAGTGACAGTATATAGTCTCCTAGCTCCTCCCAGCCCCCCTCCCCTTCCTTCTCATTTTCCTCAATCTGACGACTTTCTGAATAATGATTGGACAGGGCTTTGTCACTAATAGTGACTTCACGAAAAACAAAAGGCACAACCAAAGATAAAAACAGACCGCGCTCTGTCTAATGCCACAAAACAGCTTCCACTCTGCACGCGCGGTTGCATTTGATAGTTTAAAGCAGTTTACTATTCGTTCCGGTAAAGAGCGTTTAAAAAAAAAAAAAAAAAGACATGCCGAGAGGATTTTTAGTCAAAAGGAAAAAGCGGGCTTCTTCTGCATCATACAGGATGCGGACTGAGGACAGCGGACCGCTAAATGTGGGTCACGTACCCCAGACTCAAGAAGTGCAGGTGATCATGTGCCCGAACAAACTATGGTCAGAAATACCGTCACCGGGAAGTATTCCAGAATCCCTGAAGAGTGTATTAGTGGAAACAGGACAACCAAATCTCCCAGAAAGCGCCGAGAACACGATGGAGAGTGTGGTCACTGCTGAGCTGTCCCAAACTAAACTCTGCGTACCAGAGAACGGTTCTCCTGGGAGGGCTGATGCCTCTTACAGTCCAATCAAGCCTGTTGGCACAGAACTGAAGAAGACATTCTTTGAAAGGTGTTTGAGCTCACCTGTGTCAGCAGAGTCTTTTTCCATAACCACCTCTATGTCTCCTATGGAAAGACTACTAATGCACCGCTCGCATTTCACAGCGTCAGAGATGAAAATGGACACGCCTGTTCACTTGTACTCACCTCTCCATCACGCTATTAAACGCTCATTCGCGAACTCTACAGATCGCAGGGGGAAACCAGTAGCCAAGAAACCAAAAGTAATGAGAAAACTCAATTTTGAAGACGAGGTTACCACCTCGCCAGTTCTTGGGATAAAAATAAAAAAAGAAAGTCCCGAATATAAACCTGTATCCAATTCGGGCCACAGGAAACCTTTAGGTGAGTTCATTTGTCAGCTCTGCAAAGAAGAATACCCCGACCCATTTTCATTAGCGCAGCACAAGTGCTCCCGCATTGTCAGGGTAGAGTATCGATGCCCCGAGTGTGATAAAGTTTTCAGTTGCCCAGCCAACCTAGCATCTCACCGTAGGTGGCACAAGCCCCGCCCTGCAAACAACGTAGAGAACCAGGGCAGCAAAAAGCAGCACCAGGTTATACATCCTGAGACAGCCAAACCGTCAGTAGAGGGTAAAGAAAACGCCAGCAATCTTTTAGTACACGATCAGCACCACCCATCGCTGGACAGCTCCCAGTGCTTAATTCAGCACCACCAGACAACAGACGCCACTCAAAAGCAAGAACAGCAGCATCAAAGATCTCAGGAAAGTTCCCCGTTTCTGAATCAGCCTTTTATGTCAGCGGAGAGTTCTGTTCTCTTTGATCAGCACCCAAAGACCATGGACAGCTCAAGGATCATGGGTTGCACGGAGCCAACAGATGCTGCAGTTCCGCCACGCTCGCCGACCTCAGGGGTTAGAGAAGAGGAATTCGAATGCTCTTACTGTAAGAAGAAATTTCGCAGACAGGCTTACTTTCGAAAACACCTGATCGCCCATGAAGCAGTCAGGTCGTCGTCTTACAACCATATAGAAAGTGAGCATATCACCTTTCCATGTCACCTATGCGGAGCCCATTTCCCCTCAGCAGATATTAGGGACAAGCACCGGCTGTGGCACGCTGTGAGAGAAGGGATCTCAGTAAATCCAGCGAAAAACAGCAGCCCACTGGGGAGACCAGACATCGTGCAAGGGGAGCAACAGATCTTTTCCTGCAAGCATTGTCCTTCCACCTTCTTCAGCTCTCCTGGACTGACGAGGCATATCAACAAGTGCCACCCGACTGAGAGTAGACAGGTGCTCTTACTGCAGATGGCTGTCGGGCCAGGTTGTTAACTGGAAAGTGCACTCATTTTGAATTAAAAATGTACTCATTACAAACATCGTGTATGTGGATAAAGGTGGATAAAGTCTTCTTAAATTGTGACCCAGTAATTGTGTACAGATTACACAGGGGGTAAAATCAGTTGCACAATGCAGTTCACATTTTATTTAAATTGATAGGGTTGTATGCAACAAAGAAATTCAAGAGGATGTTGATTCAATTTAAGATTTCTGACAGTTATGGTTTATGGAAAGAAATCAAGCAATACATTTAATTGAATGTGTTTGTTAAGTACAGTTGTAGTACAGTATATATTTTTAAGATGTTGTTTTCCTGCAGGAAATAATGAGTCTGATTGTTTTGTAAACGACCTACGTATGTAACTTTGTTAATCTAATTACGGCATTCATATATCACTTAATCTCTATGAATTTATTAACTACTATACAATGATCCGTGATGTTGTTATGCTGCATCCCGGAGTTTACACAACTAAGATGTTAAAACATGTTGTTTTTGAGGGTATAAGATTTATTAATTCGAAAATTCCTGTGCTAAAGAAATGTGTTTTTAGACGAATAACCAAAGGTCCATATATATATATATATATATATATATATATATATATATATATATATATATATATATATATATATATATATATTCAATAGTAAAATGTATGTAATCACGTTTATTTCTGGGACATTTAATCTCCTAAATAATAACATTGTTGAACAAAGATATTCAAAACGATTACATGACACATGAGGGTATTTGTGTTATTGCATTATCATTTATTCCCGCTATGGCTTAAAACTGCTGAAATTGTCACTGTATTTTATTATGCTGCTTACGTCAGTTTGAAGCTATTTTCTTAATATCAATAAATAAAAACACATTTTTAAGATTACATCTTTGGGTTCGATTTGTTCAACGGGTTTGTGTTTACTTCCCCAAACAAGTTCAATACAATATTTTAAAACAAATGACTTTCAGTTATAGTATTAATAACGGAGAGATTAACAGTTAATTAGTTAATTACAAAACAAGATTCAAAACATTTATACGACTAAAATACAAAATCTTCCTTTGGTCAATTCACTCGGTAAGTGCAACTATTTGGAGAAGCAATTCTTGCCATTGCCGATTATCACATTGTGGGCAATGACAAAAAACAACGTTTCTTTTTTTTTTTAACCAAATGTCTGTACAGTACATGTTATTAGTAGAGGGCAGCCTCGGCATTTCCAGTGTGCCCTGGTTCACACCCTGTACTTCATTATTAAATCGGTTCAATTACCAAAAACACTATTTTACAAAACCTGTAATAGAACAGCACACCAAGCCTCCGGGTGACTCCGCCAAACTAAAACATCCAGACCATGGTAGTTTCAGGTAAGGTTTTGTGTGAATGGCTTCATTTAAGACAAGGCAAGGTTGGCTCGTTGTTGTTAAAGTAACTCCATCAATGACCTCCAAAACTACTGTATACTGAATATGTATATTTTAAAAACAGACTTGGAACACAGATGGTAAGAATATTTTTATTGTAATATTAAATTGCACATCCACTTTTCTTTCCTTTATAGTCATTACAAATGTATAGATACTACATTTATGACAATACGTTATATATTTCTTTTTTTTGCACTTATATTTACACATGCAGTTAGTACTGGCATCATGCTGCATTTGGTTATCAGTAACATACATTACTAAACGTGAGCAAGTCTTTGCAAAGTCCACACATCCCAAGAAATCGAACACAGCCGGACACATTGTCAAAGCTTTTACTCTTTAACTAACTACTATTTGTTTTAACGTGGTAAAACACCTGTTCATTTTGCAAAACTAGAACCAAACAACTAAGTAATGTATCTAAAGTCGTCTTTTTTGTTTGTCGTTTTGTTACATTAACATAATTTTTATCCTTTAAAAAAATAGGAGCTAAGAATGGAGGAAATAGTTTGAAAATATGACGTTTCATTTTACTTTAGCAATTTAACCCTTAGAATGCTGCCGGTATTTTTGTTCCTTCTAAGTTTGTCCATCCACTATCTACATCACTTTAAATATAAATTTAACCCAAGGCGTTTGAGAATTGTATTTATGCAAGATATTGTCAGGACATTGTACACAATACCAAAATTCAACTGATTTTAACACCCTTACATTAGTAATGTAAATAACTGATTAAAACTTGCAGTTTTTAATTTAAGTTATCAGAAAACACAAGCTAATCCAAAACGTTTTGTATGTGAAAGGGTTCTGGGAAATGCTAAGGCCATGCTTGAGCATGCATCGGTATCTGTGTGGATTTTATAAACACGTTACAACGATGCATAAATTAAGTCCAAATACATATTGATCTACATTATCTCAGTGTATTGCCATTTTAATGAATATTAGCATTAAAATAATGTCCCTACAACAACTGAAGAATAGGTTGTGTTTATTTTAACTCTTTAAACACTACACTAGGAAATCTAATAAACTCACAACCGCAGACATACAAACTAAAACTACGTTACCTTTCAGTAAAGTTAGTGCTGAACGAGTTAATAATCATAATAATCAAATAGTTAACATTATAGGGAATAAAATACAAATTTGATAATTCAACTAAAAAAATAAAACACCAACCTGCATTCTAAGTGTTAAACATGTAACAAAATAAAATTAAATCCAAATTATATATTAGACCACACGTGGTAATGTTCTCTTTTCAACCCTTTTAGAGAACCCAGATACTTATTTAAAAAAACAAAAACAAAAACAAAAAAAAAACCCTTTGGCCAATTAAAATTGTTATGTTGTCTAACGATCCCAAAATATTAAAACTGCCAATTTATGTCACAAGGGTTACATTGGTATTGCAAATCTTTTTGATACTCATTTTAAAGTCATGCCGGCTTTGAAGCTCACAATAGCTGATTTATTGTGGTTGTAGTTCAGCTAGGGGGGACTTCAATGAACTGTCCTTGCCATTGTCTAACCCTTTAACCCAGCTGGTCTCAGTGTACACACTGGAGCTGTGCAATCACTCCAACACAAACCCCAGCACTGACCTAGCACAGAAACATCTGGGATCGGGATCAGGATCAGTAACAGAGCTGTTTTAAAGGAAGAAGAGTTATGCAAGTTACACTTGACTTTTTTTTTTGGCAAACTAACTTGAAATGCTTAAAGGCCATAAAGTACATATTTATTTGTTTTACTATTACAATACAAGTTTTAAAACATAATAAATCTTCCCACATGTTCACTGTATAAAAAGGAAGCCAATCACATTACAACATTCTTTATAACACATATTTGTAGTGTAGGAACCTTTGAACTGCTCACTCCTACATACCGTTTACTGTATAGTGGAATAAACAAAGCAGCCTTTTAAATGCTTGGATGTTCCTGTAATTTAATGAATTACAGTATAATGTCTGAGCCTTTGGTTTGGCAACAAAAACGATTCCTTGAAAACTGAGCATCTGCCTTTGCTACTGCCTGCATTTGTTTAAAACCCATGTCTAAAAATAAAACCTGCATTTTGTATTGTCATACCTAGTTAAACGACTGTAAGTATTTTATATACTCTATCACCAACCGTAACAAAAATGAATGCAATTTTATACCAACAAGCTTCATTATATTTGACTATTATCTTGTACAACTACTATTATTTATATTCATGTGGAGAAAAAAATGGCTGCATTCATTGCACTGAAAGCAAAATTAGGTAGCAACGTCTAAAATAAAAAATACACAGGGTGACACTAAAACTCCAGTGTTTCAATAAAAGAACATGTGTGTGAACGGATGGATGAGCTGCTTTGTGTGTGGCAGGAACACAATTTAAATACATTTGCTTTTTTTTTCTGTACACAAGTGAAAATTATAAAACCATAGCTGGGCAGAGCAAGTGTTCCTTTTTCAACAGTAAAGGAACGAGTGTGTCCTTTGTTTAAAGTTCATGCTGCATTGTGATCATCAGGATTTATTGGCAGAGCCGGAGGAGCGACGCAGTTTCATGGACATGCGGCTCTTGCTAGCACGAGGAGACATTGGTGAGGCGAAGTCGTTCCCGTCTAACTGCGCTGCTTGATTTTCGACTTGCTGGTTCTCGGGACATGAGCCTGCAGAGACAGCACAGGAAGGAAGAGCACAGCAGTGAGAATGGAGACACCAGCCCCTGTGGGGGGAGCTAATTTACAGAACTGCAAGCATGCTTTTTAATGGTCAGAATGCTGTGCCTATTTATTTCCATTTCATAGCCAATTTAGAAGCGTAATACCATCCTTCACACTTCTTGTGTTAAAGGCACTTGGCTTTACCTTTTGTTGTTACACACCATGGGGTGGTATAGTACACAACGGCGCACAGCTAGTTCAGTATTACTGCTTGCATGACATACTCTCCTTTATATTTACAGAGCAATGTGTTTTTGTTCAAGTAAAACCACAAGCTATAATCAACATTCTTTCAAATAAACTATAATTAAACTCCTAAAATTCTACAAAGGGAACTACAAACGAGGAGTCAGGAGAAGGAACAGCAGCAGCAAGAACAACAAATAGAGATGCAGAACGTAGGAACTTTTGGCATTTTTTGTACTGCATACCATTCACAGCTAGCGTGAAAGACCTTCCGTTTCAAGCCTTTGCCCTTTACCTTGATGAGGTCAATGTTTTCTAGTGGAGGTTTGGGAAGGAGCAGAAATATCACAGCATTTCTCTCTTTGGTTGAAAATGAAGAAAAATATGGAAGCAAAAAAAAGGAGGTGGAGAGGAAAGGAAAGGAGGGAAAAAAACAACAAAAAACAGGAAAGAGGAGAGAAAAAGGAAAGAGATAAAAGACAACAGGTGTGAGATATGACAAACGGTTGAAAGGGAATTAACAATAGACGTGCAGAAAACACAGACATACAGTAATGGTTAGATATAACATGACACACAGTTAACACACGGAGATGCTGCTTGGTATGCAGAGGTATGGTTTACTTACCTTCATATCAAATACCTCTAATATAAATGCAAACCTTTAACACCGAGGTATCTGGGTGTATAAAGCTGAAGCAAGGAAACCACATGACTCCCAAATGTTCAATACATTTACTAATTTATAAAATAAAACTGGGACTCAACCAATACTTCTACCAAATTTTATTTTTTGTGAGAGTGTACTCGTGTTATTTCTGTGTGGCACAAAGTGATGACTAATAAAAACAAATACATTTTAATAAGGTCTGTTAGTTTGGTGGTAAACAGTGGTACTGGCAGAAGTTCAGGCATTCAAACAGATGTCTTTCCATAAAACCATCTGGTATGTCACACCACCCCTTTAAAAAAAATGCAACTGCTAAAGTTAAATACATTTTCAATCATAAGAAGCATGTTCTCTACCATACGGATTCCACTTTAAAAACAAAGCCTTTAATAGCTAGAGGTGTCAGAAATTACTACAGACTGAGGTAATTGATCATTTTGCACTGAATGATGTATCTCAATTTCCAGCTCTTAATTTCTCAACCTAATTTATTATGTATATATTTTCATATCTTTCAACTCATCTACTAAAAAATATAGCTAGGGGTGGGGGTTATAAAATTATTAATGAAAAGAACAAAGGATTTATTGCACTCGTTAGCTTTTGATATATTAGAATGGTAAGGTTTAGAAATACACTTTGCTTCTGTAAACCATCTCTTCACTTAAACATGAGTCAATATACTGGTTTTCACTTGTTGAGTGTTAATGTCATCAGTGATCATTAGCAAGCAGCTGCAAATAACCTGGATTTTCATAAAATAGATAGGCAGAGGTAACTGAAGGTAAAGGCAAATATAATTACAATTTTTTAGATATTGACTCAAAATTCACATACAAGTTTAATGCACTGTTATACAAGAATAACAACATTGTTGACTTTTCACTATAAAAATATATCATTAAATGAAATGTGTTTAATCTCTTAATTGTTTTCCCCATTTACCCAAATTCGGACGTTCTACTAAGTTTGAGGTTTTTCTGTTAAAATGTACTCGTTATTGGAATAACAATATGATGTAATAATCTTAGAATACAGAACAACAGCAAGTCCAATTTCAGACATTAATTTCAGAAGTATTCACTTTAGCTTCTGTGTGATAAAACCTCGTAACTAAATTAGATAAGGTATGCGAGACAGTCTTCCATAACTCACTGGTTGTTTACGATAAATTCAATATATAACCGGTGGCACTTAGACACCCTGATAAGATGACATTAAATTAAAATATTTACTCACATAACATTAACAATAGACATTACAGGATACAAAACATAATGGTGAAAAACGCTGCTAGTCCAGGCCAAGAAACACATCGAAGCATAGAGGTGTTATTGAGTCAATTAAAAATAGTAGTACAGTAGCAGTGAAACAAAAGTTAAAACAATGCCTAAACCACACACAAGTGAAACACAACCCAGTCAGGGGGGTTAGAGGTACATGCAGGCCTTACATTAGTAGACATCTACCACATAGTGGACAACAGAGTAGTGCTTTCTTTGTTGTTTAAAAAGCAGTGCGAGAATGTATTTAGTGCGAGACCAAGGGAATCAGACAGACGGGCTAAAAAATTGGTTACAAGTCAAATAAAATGCAGCTTATTGTTTCCACTGCGTCTTACCTTAAGATATACACAAGTGATAGTTAATGATCTAAAAGTAGAAAATAAGATAAAAAAAATAAAAAAAGAGATCACTCTGATTAGAAGGAATGAAAAGAGCAGGAAGCCCATTTGTTAAGTGTCCTAACACATTCTTCCAAGGTGTGTTGCTTTTAAAAATACAACAGCTGAGATACACCTTTTACAAAGATGCCTTTACTGACTGTACCAATAAAAGTGCTTTCTGTTCTACTTGTAAATGGTTTTCTTCTTGCATTCTGATGTACACTTTACCGTTCGATGAAAGATTCTTAGTGTCTAAAAATGAATTACTGAAATGGGGCTGGTTTGAACCATTTAAAATTGCTGAGCATCTTTTTAAATGGTAATATTGAACACAAGCACTGTGCAATTAATCAAGAGTGTTACAGGAGTCCGTCAAGGCAAGATCAATGGATGCCAAAGTGGCACCCAATTTAAAAGCTTACATATTCCAAGGTAGAAAAATAGTGGGATACAGTAAGTACACCCAGTTAAACAGTAAACCATCAGAAATGATCAGTGTACCTTCAAAAATGCCATATTTGTATTTATTTATATATATATATATATATATATATATATATATATATATATATATATATATATATATATATATATATATATATATATATATATATATATACACACACACACACACATATATATATGTATATGTATATGTATGTAGACACACGTCTACATGATTACATGTTACTTGGTTTGCCAATTATTTTACTGTGTACCCTCCTACTCCTCCTAATAAATTTTAGGCCACTATTAGATTCATGCAATTTATGAGGGGCCTCTGCTACATTAAACATTTTAAATGAATGGTAAAAATTAGCATACAGTAGATCAAATATTTGTTTTATGAAATGGGACTGTTTATTTGATTTGTACCACTAGTAGTTCAGGTTTGTTTATTGTGACCAGGTCAACGTGTTCTTATACGGAGTGATCAAATGCCTTTAGCATGTTCTGATCGCTGTGCCAGTTGGAACTAGGCTTGTACTTGAATGTCTTACCTGCATCGGCTGGTAGGTGGTGAAATGGGGCTGGACAAAAGACTTGAGCAGCATAGTCTTCAAAGGTGGTGGGTTCTCGATGATGATGCACAATGGTTTCCAGGTAACGTGCTCTCTCCTCGTAGCTGGCACACAGGTCAAGGATGATCTCTAAATAGCTTATTGCAGCTTAACCAACATCTGAATAATTCAATGTAACTCATTATGATTCACTACCAATTTTAAAAAAAAGTGTCCAACTAACTTCCATTTATAGTCCCAAGTGACTGTCCACATCATTATTCTATAGTTAACCCATCCATGCACTCTGTCTCATCAGAAAACAAGCGTTGTTTACTTCCCAGTTTGTTAAAGGAATGTAAAGCCAGACCAGCTTTATTCCAGCAGGACACCTTTTTTGTCACTGAACTAAACAGCCCTGTTCCTGCTCCTACCTCAGCAAGCAGCAGGTACAAATCCTACCAGCAATTTAAACTCAAGCTTAGGGAAGTGAATCAAAAAAGTGACGGTACGATATAAAAATGGACATGTAATTATTTTAAGACTTACTGCTAGTGAAGTACAAAGAGTACACTTGGGCAACAGTGATCAAAGGATCATTATCTGATTGCAATTAAAATTCATTGGGTGCTTTCTGCAGATTTTCCTCTAAGTAGTTTGACTTGGGGACCGGAAAATGACATTGAAGAGTCGCATATCCTTTCAGGATTTCCTTATCCTGCTCTATAATAGTTTCCATGACAACATACAGTATTTTATTTGTCAATACTAGAAAAGGTTTAGAAAGTGCACATGAAACTCACTTGCTTGGAATATCAGACTTCAATGTCATGGGTCTATGCTCTTGAATCTTAGGTAATTCAACATAAAAGAAGATATGAGCAAAGATAATTTCAGCCACTGGGTTTTAAGGTAACATAAATGTGCCCATACAGGTCCTTTGAGGATCTTTGAGCCTGTGTGTGCACACCACTCTGAAAATTAAGCCCACTGACTAGAACATGATGAAAGTAAAGAAGTGACAGGCTTTTGTAGGAATAAGGATTGGGAATTAGTTTCAGAGGATGTCATGTTTATCTCTTCTGTAGCTCCACACAGTTTTATGGACAAGCTTTTCAATGTTTCAGCTCCCTCACTCAGGCATCATTATCAAGAGGCCCAAAGCTGTACCTCTGATTGATCCAATGCCTTCTCTTCCTCTTGGCACAGAATGAGGTTCTACATGCCTGGCTGTGCGTGTTGGGAGAGTATTTCCTCCTTTTACCACAGCAGGCAGTAGCATGCAATTATCAGGAAAGAAGCCAACACGCTGGCTTGTGATTCCTGTACCGCCTGAACCGAGAAATACGCAAACCAAAACGGGAACTTTTTTTTCTTCTGTCACGCTGCACCCACTGCTTTGAAGCCCTTCAAGCTTTTTCAAAAACAGCAATACTTGGAACTGTCACAAGAAAAGCAAGGAGCCAAAAAGGAAGTTATTACATTTAAGTGATGGCAAAAAAGGCAAAGCTTAAAATGACTTGCCAAATGTTCAAGGAATAAAACATGAGAAGAAAAATACGTAACTCAGTATCCCTGATTGAAAGGGTAGGGTCTGGTCTTAAAATGCAAACCCCTCAGCTGCAGAAAACTAGTCAGACAACATAGCAAAGGCTAACATGACTTATGTACACAAATCTCCCTATAGTGAATGGTGGCTAACACAATACTTGTTGGTATCTTAAAATAATAATACATAATAATTTTGGCTAGTGCTTAGCCACAACTTATTTTTATATCACGCTAATTATCAAGCCCAACAAATCTTGTTTCCTGCTTAAATAAAGTCCATTTTGCAAGAAAAAAAAAAGTATTCCATGCACTTCACTTCAACCCTGGTTCTAGCCTAGATGTAACACTTTTTTTTTCCTTCATTACTTGTCAAAAAGAAAGTATCTTTTGAGAGAAACTTCACAGCTGCTGTTTTTTCTATGTAGTTAATAGAGTCCATTGGTTCACAGCAGTCACTCCTGTATTACCAGAAACTAATTTTCTATTGGGCTGAAAAGGGAAAAAAATTGGGTTATTGCTTCTCCCTCCTACTGAGCTTTTCATTATGCCTGATGCACTCAACTCCAAGCTCTCTCAGGAAAGTGAAAAATGATGACTGAAGAGATACCAAAAATGAGCTTGTTAGCACATTAGACGTGAAGTATCTTGGTGGGTCCCAAAAAATTCCCAGTGGTGTGTTAATTCACCACTCTGTACACGCTGGTGCGGATAGCTTCCCAATTGTCATTCCTATTTTTTCACACTTGTGGTGCTTGCCAGGAAGGGAAAAAGCTGGCAGACCACAGGAGGACTAACTGCTATCTAAACAAGCTGTTTTTTTAATCCCTTTGAAAAAAAAAGAAAAAACACACATCAAAACTGTTCAAGTACAGAGTGGGTTTATTTTGTAAGTGAATTTGTGACCTCGCCTCAAGAGGTGCTGAATTTCAAGTAATTTCTAAATGGTTAGATGAATTAATGGTTAGATGAATTAATTACAGGCTTTGTACATCACACTACTGTATGCATTGTGCCAAGTAATGGTTTACTTATTGGGGATATTTTCAAGCTATGGTGTTCAGTAGACCTTTTTTAATATGATTAAAAAATATTATAATAATAATAATAATAATAATAATAATAATAATAATAATAATAATAATAATAATATTTTGATGTTACTACAAAAAAAAAAGTCATAAAAGACAACCACAAAATCATAGCAGTTATTCTGAATAATGAAAATGAAGAAAAGATAGACCAGAGGCATCTATGATGTGCAATAAAATGAAAAGCCACGCATGTCACATAGCATCCTCTCATCTAAAATGAAAAGCTGCTTGTAGTAATTTAACAAAACAAACCCAACTTTGGATTGTTGCTAACAAACTTAAGCTAAAGATGAATAATTAGTAACTATCATGATATTGCTATTGAATTGTTGTCAGGCTCTCGGGCACACGAACAGTTACCCAAATGGACTTGATCACTGCAGGACGAGGTTTACTGGCAATGCCAGAAGATTTAATTAATCAAATGAAACAAACCACAAAAGACCCATTAAAGACAATTAGAGTGAACATCATCTTCCACTGTTGATGCATGTACTGGATGTATTAACAGCATAACCTTTAAAGTGGGAACCAAAATGTGATGCAGACATGCTACTCTATTCACACATGTGCTGTGGATATATACAACAATGAGTTACTTCACCTTTTTGAGTTCTGTTCACACCCTCTTGAAATACAAAGCCCGATAGAGAAGTCGTGACCAGAGGCATCTGAACACCCCAATGACTATCGCAACTGTAACAGCTTTGTCTCAATTAGACAGCCAGACAGGACACCTGGTCCTCCCTTTAACTGGCTCCTACGGGCCTGCCAGCTGACTAGAACCTCAGAACAGGTGCACAAGCAGTGGCAAGAACAGCCTCCACTAACACTGCTCTCAGCCTGATACCATGGAGACTTAGCCTAAACTGTGAGCAACTCTGCCAATTAGAAAACAGAAGAAAAAAAAACTCTGAAGAGACAAAGGTGGAAATCATACTAAATTCAAACCCCAACCCTGCTCACAAAGCCAGCAAAGTGATGTGTCCTATATTTGACAAAAATATTTAATGAAAGATGGGTGCACGGGGGTTTCTGGGTGAATTCTGCTGCATCCAACTGTTTTTTTTTTTGTGACTGCTTTTTGAATAAATAAAATGACTAATTGTAATAATAGAATATTGTCCTAAACTAGCTAAATTGGTTCTATATATATATATATATATATATATATATATATATATATATATATATATATATATATATATATATATATATATATATACACACATACAGTACTGTGCAAAAGTTGTAAAGTTGTAAATGCTGTAAAGAATGCTTTCAAAAATAGACATGTTAATAGTTTATATTTATCAATTAACAAAATGCAAAGTGAGTGAACAGAAGAAAAATCTACATCAAATCAATATTTGGTGTGACCACCCTTTGCCTTCAAAACAGCATCAATTCTTCTAGGTACACTTGCACACAGTTTTTGAAGGAACTCGGCAGGTAGGTTGGCCCAAACATCTTGGAGAACTAACCTCAGTTCTTCTGTGGATTTAGGCAGCCTCAGTTGCTTCTCTCTCTTCATGTAATCCCAGACAGACTCGATGATGTTGCGATCAGGGCTCTGTGGGGGCCATACCATCACTTCCAGGACTCCTTGTTCTTCTTTACGCTGGAGATAGTTCTTAATGACTTTCGCTGTATGTTTGGGGTCGTTGTCATGCTGCAGAATAAATTTGGGGCCAACCAGATGCCTCCCTGATGGTATTGCATGATGGATAAGTATCTGCCCATACTTCTCAGCATTGAGGAGACCATTAATTCTGACCAAATCCCCAACTCCATTTGCAGAAATGCAGCCCCAAACTTGCAAGGAACCTCCACCATGCTTCACTGTTGCCTGCAGACACTCATTCGTGTACTGCTCTCCAGCCCTTCGGCGAACAAACTGCCTTCAAATTTTTACTCATCTGTCCAGAGCACCTGCTGACATTTTTCTGCACCCCAGTTCCTGTGTTTTCGTGCATAGTTGAGTCGCTTGGCCTTGTTTCCACGTCAGAGGTATGGCTTTTTGGCCGCAAGTCTTCCATGAAGGCCACTTCTGACCAGACTTCTCCGGACAGTAGATGGGTGTACCAGGGTCCCACTGTTTTCTGACAATTCTGAGCTGATGGCACTGCTGGACATCTTCCGATTGCGAAGGGAAGTAAGCATGATGTGTCTTTCATCTGCTGCAGTAAGTTTCCTTGGCCGACCACTGCGTCTACGGTCCTCAACGTTGCCCGTTTCTTTGTGCTTCTTCAAAAAAGCTTGGACAGCACATCTGGAAACCCCTGTCTGCCTTGAAATTTCTGCCTGGGAGAGACCTTGCTGATGCAGTATAACTACCTTGTGTCTTGTTGCTGTGCTCAGTCTTGCCATGGTGTATAACTTTTGACAGTAAACTGTCTTCAGCAACCTCACCTTGTTAGCTGAGTTTGGCTGTTCCTCATCCAGTTTTATTCCTCCTACACAGCTGTTTCTGTTTCAGTTAATGATTGTGTTTCAACCTACATATTGAATTGATGATCATTAGCACCTGTTTGGTATAATTGTTTAATCATCCACCTGACTATATGCCTACAAAATCCCTGACTTTGTGCAAGTGTACCTAGAAGAATTGATGCTGTTTGGAAGGCAAAGGGTGGTCACACCAAATATGGATTTGATTTAGATTTTTCTTCTGTTCACTCACTTTGCATTTAGTTAATTGATAAATATAATCTATTAACATGTCTATTTTTGAAAGCATTCTTACTTTACAGCATTTTTTCACACCTGCCTAAAACTTTTGCACAGTACTGTGTGTGTATATATATATATATATATATATATATATATATATATATATATATATATATATATATATATATATACACACACACACACACACACACACACACGAAAGGAAAACTATTGCACTGAGCCTAAGAAACAAACTGGTATTTCACAGTAAGCAAATTCAAGACAGAACACTCAGAGTCAGAGATTTTACAGATAGTGGGGGGGAGGGGGGGGGGGGGGGCCTAAGGGCCTTTAAATTGAATGCAAAGAACCTGAAACTCTAATGGTTAAATTAAAACCAGAAATAGGTGCAGCTGTCCATAAGGAGCATAAGGCTACAGGTCTGCCACTGACTTACTCATATAGGGTTATAATGCATAATAAGTATATTATAAATTTGTGATGTAATCTGTTCCAGTCAAATGCACTGCAAAGCTGGAACCCTTGGAACATGACTGAAAAAAACAGCAAGTACAAACAGCTCCAACTGAATAACTTAAAACATATACACTGCATGACACTGGTAATAGATAATAACTTAGAAAATCTTAGAATACAAATGTGTACTAAATAGGAGTTGAGGTATTTATATAACCCTTCAAATATGAAATATTTCAAAAGGTATCTGAGATTTGAAGCAAATGCTGCTATGTAAAATGACGGTAACAAAGGGGTTACGTTTTCAAGCACAAAAAGCAGAATACAATTGTTTTCTGAGTATGAAACAAATATAACTCTAAGAGTTTACTGTCCGTAACAAAAATGTAATAAGACCACAAAATGGCAGCCATAATTGGTCACAGGTCAAAGTGTAAGGTACCGTTGGATTTTTCCAGTTTCCTTAACATTGAACAGATGAAATTGGCAACTCAAATGGTTAACAGCAGAGGCGGTATGAACGCTGCTCGTAGAGATGCTCAATAATAAATGTCAATTTTCACTAACGTTAAACTGCAAGAATTTTCAGCAATTGGCGTTTGCTTATCTTAAAAACATAGCAGAAGAGCAATAACATTAACTGTAGAGAAAACATGTTCTAGTTTCAGTAAAAATACGAAAACATGAATATTAAGAATTACATTTCTTGAATTTTACAGTCTGTAATTACAGACATCAATGTGTGTTCAAGTGCACTGTAATCCGTTTATTTTTTCCTATTTAATGTCCCTGCTATCAGAGGCCATAAAAGTGATTTTATTACCGGGATGAGCTGTAACAAGCCTCAATAACCTGTCATTAAAACCAATGTCACAGCATTCGAGATTAGCAGCAGATTGGCCTGACTAATGCACTGTGCCTCAGGGAAGCTGACAAGGCCTGGGACTGGAGTTCAACATCATACTTTCACCTATTAATCTTGACTTAAATATAATCAAGCTTATAATGAAAGGGGCCCTGTGTATCCTGCCAGCTATTCCTTTAAAATCTGTGTTTCATCTCAATGGAAATATATATATATTGTATGAAAACATTGACAAAATAATTTAAATCTGTGTGGAAAAGTAATGGGATAGATTTCCCCCCTTAGGGCTGCACCCTTTGTTATTTATTTAAGGACAAGGATTTAGAGGGTTCAAAATTTATAAGAAAACATCTATAAGGAGGCTTGAAAATGGTGTACACAATATATTTAATTATTCTAAATGTGAGGTTTCTTTTTCAACTTCATCATGCATTTCTCATATACAGTGACCAATGCAGACGTATAGCTGGATGGATGGACTGATGTTTTGTTTTCCTAATAAACTTTAAATAAAATACATTTCCCCCACTCAGAAGGCATTATTGAAAAGCAATAATGTACACCTGCTTGTACATTATCCTGGAATAGAGGACAGCTTGTGTTGATTGAACCACTTGCCTGCAGCTCATGCTGCAATCATCCCAAATATCCTTGAATCAAACACAATGTCTTTACAGATCTACATTATATCTAAAGTAGCCTGTGGGTAAATCCAGCCAATCAGCCCAAAGTACTATTTGGATGGGAAAAGGATCTTAAGTCTTTACGAATATAGATTAATTACATGAACTATTAGTATTTTTTCAGCAGCCTGTCTTCATAGATGCAGTATATGCAAATAGCAGTTACAGGCCTTGTCTCCTATACTGTAACTATTCAATTCCTTATCACAAAAATAATTAAACCTTGAAAATCAGAGCATACACTTGAGTATTAGAAAAAAAAAAAAGGGGCGACTGCAGTATTTATCAGAAGATTCATTAATTCTATGAAATCTGTTCCAGCACATCACCAATTAAAACTTATTTTTAAATTTCCCCTGCTGTCTAATAAAACATTAAACAGTGGCCAGAAGCCTTTCTAAAAGCCACGGCAAACAAATAGTGTTGAGATTAGATCAAACTGCCTCGTTTTACAACTACAGGCAACAATTAGTGAAGGCAAGCTTCCCCCACCTCAACCCCCCTTTTCCCTCAACCTCTAAGCCGCAGTGGGTCAAACCGTTTGTGAAGGCACAATGAAACCATTGTGTAAGCTGGCTAGGATAGCAAAAAGGACCTGTTCCTATTTGGCTGCTTTGATTGGAGTGCAATGAAACAATGGGACAGCAAGCCAGGTTTCAGCAGCTCGTTTGCCTTGGAAGCCAAAACTGAGGGAGGAGGCCCTGACCTAAGCCTTCCTATCACGCTGAACCATATGCTGACCCCAGCAACCCAGCGGCTTTATCAGGAGGAATCAGGAGCCACAGTAACTCAGCTTCAATTCCCACTTCATGGCCACACACTCTCACACTCTGCTCTACTGGCAGGCCAACAGGGAAACTGCTTAGCGCCTCGTTTTTTGGGGGGGGGTTTTGTGTCCATGTCTCCACAATCGTCCTCCAACAGATGGATGGTAACTGTAGTTGGCGAAGCGGGAGTTATACACTTTTTAACAGCTTGGATGTCAAAACACAAGCCAGGAAAAAAATCAGGCAAAGGCAAAGTAGTGTGGGACCCGAGGCGTGGCTTTGATTCCACTCTGAAAAAATGTGATCTGGGTTTATCTAAACAACTGGCATCTGAGCTGTACAAAAATAAATAATAATAATAATAATATAATCTGAGCACGATCCAAAAAGGTCAGGCTGTTCGCACATTACAGAACTCTGAAGATTGTAGATTACTACCTATTCAATGCTGTTTTTACCATTTATGTGGCAAATTGGTGGATAAATCACATAACGTGATTTATCCACCAATTTGCCACACAAGTGCTCTGCACAACAAAAATGAAGCGAGATGCCCAGCAGAGATGATACATTCAGTTGGTTTGGATTTAGAGCCAACTGTATAGCTGGGACTAAATAGCAAGCAAATGGCAAAAACAAAATACGCACTTAAAAAGCAGAAGCATGCAAAGCTACCAGAAATATCAAAATCCAGCTTGTTAACTTTTGTGGCTGTTTTGTTGAGATCCACTTGCTGTAAAAACTACAGATACTAAGACATTAATGTTTTACAGTCGATGACACAATATTATTATTTTCACATCCAATATACAGCCAGCCCTCTTCCCTCTGCTGAAGCTTTGTTTCACAGACTGCTGCTACTGGGAGTGCTTGGCCTGGTATTGCTTGGTGTCATGCTTCCCACAGAGCACTACACATGCAACTCCTACAAAGAAGCTAAGTTAATGATTGTGTTTTCTCTCACATGACTTCTACCACCACGTGAGGACGTTGAGACAGCGGTAGCTGGTTCTTCTTTTTCAGCACCTTTACAAAGCTTATACTACTGAAGAAGGTTATGGTTATGGAATCATTTCTCTGCACATTAAATCTAGGAAGGGAAGCAACCAAATTACTGATGTGCTTGCAAAACACAAGTCTAACAGTGAGGAGGCAAAAAACATGGAGGACCTACAGATACATAGAAATAAAATGCAATAGGTAAAATATACAAGATACTTTTAATCTAATGTAGTGATATTGTAATACACAAGTCCTGAGGTTTCCTCTTTAATTAGTTATATCCTATTAGCTGTAGCTTACACAAATGTAATTTATGTTTTGAGTTAAAAAAAATTAAAGAGATACCGAATACAATGCACATCCTAGTAATAATACTGCACAGCATTTCCAAAACTTAAATGCAAGACAGAAAATCTTTCCCCAAGAGAAACAAACAAGCAGAACATGATTAAATGTGTTTTCAAAATTAGATATCACAGATGTTTCTGTAATCTGCAACCCCTAGTGGATCAAATCAAAGGCATTTAAAGCCGTGCTTTGGAATTATTCATTGGAGAACAATGTGGAACTTCTGTCAACGGGATCAACAGGTAACTAATAGATGAAGTCTGTACTTTCCCTCCCTTGGGCCCAATCATTACTTCGAACACTGTCCACTACTTAATCCTCAGCAAAGCATTAAAACTCTAATTACATGATAATGCCATTAAATTGGACACAGGGGACAGTGAAAAACATAAAGCACCTATTCCATGACCAAACAATCAGAGATTTCAGCTAAATGTACCTTAATTATAACTGAAGCAAGAAGGCAGAACAGGCAAGGGAGAAAGATTGGAGCTCGAAAGACATCCGTCGATAATGACAGATTGCTGCAATTCTGGCTGTCAGGATGATCGACCCATGCAACACACGCCAATCAATACCGCACTTCTGTATTGAGCAGAGTAGAGATGCACAGATGGGCAAGATTGCTTGGAGCCAAGACTCAAGCTGAGCCTAACAATCTTATTCGCTTAAAGAACAAGTCAAATGGTAACATTTTTGTCTGTGGAAGCTCTGAAAATAAGCAAAAGCAAACCTATAGCAAAGAACATAGTACGAACCAATATATATATATATATATATATATATATATATATATATATATATATATATATATATATATATATATATATATATATATAGAGCTAGAGCTAGAGCTAGATAGATAGATAAATATAAATCAAATTCAGATAAAACACAAATCATAACAAAACTACACTGGGTGCAAATAATTGTTTGGCATTCTTAAAGTGATTGAACAAAGAATTAGAAATGAATTTGTTAAAAAAAGTTTTATATGTGACATATAAAAGCCATGGACAATTCAGCAGACGTGACAGATTTTGTTTAAGGACCCATCATCGCCACTCAGTCAGCTTGGCAGGTTCTTCAAGAGTGCACAAATACTAATGTTTCTCTAATCTTCATTTTTGAGTCATTCTTACTGATTGTCTAAAACAAAGCAGAATTTGCTGCGGACGGAGTCCTCCACCACTTCCCTGAAGGAATTATATGCTGCATTGATTGAGGAATTGCCATGCATTACTTCAGAATTATGTAAAAACCTGGCTGCTCATAGAGGTCCTACTTCATAGCTAAGCTAGTAATGTAGGCGACAGGTTGAATGTGCTTCATTGTCCTGCTCCTTGAAAAAAGAACTGGATTTTGGGAGCACCTTTTGCAACACAGTGGGATTTGTTGGCCCTGTACACAAAGTACATGATCAGTACAACTGTGATCACTAAAACACTGCATGTCATTTGAAAAGAAAGATACTCATTTTGTATTTTTTCAGGAGATTGCATCTTATGTGTGTTAAGTAAAAAAAATAAATCCAGATACTTAAATGGGCATTACATTTCAAAGCAAATCATTTTAGCATCATCAAAGGATGGCAGCTGTGATCAGTACAGTGCATTTTCACGATTCAGAGCACATTGTGAATAGAAGCTCATATATATAAGACTTGAGAAGAAAATAAGATGTCAATATTTATTGACCATTCAACATTCTCTTATTTTCCACCTTAGTTGAGAAGCAAGCTGCTGTCATTTCATTTCAATAGGAATACGAGGCAGTCTGGCACAATGAGAGAGAGGCCCTGTAATGCCATTAAGTTTGATCAATGCAGCATGCCTGTGCCCATCTGCAGCCCTGTCTCATCAGCTCTGGCGGACCAAAAACTAAATGAAAGAAGAATGATAAAATGAAGGTATTGTGAAATTGATTTCTACGCAAAAACAGATAGGCATGTGAGAAATGCAACAGATTTTCAAAAATGTAAACAACCTGTCAAATTAAGATGCATGAGTTTTGAACACCTTCACATTTCAACTGTCCCTCAATCAGTAAGAGGTCAGGACCTTTAAACTGAAACCAGATTAGATTAATATACATCCCAGTGTCACTTTCTATATGTGAAGTCCACTGAGTGGCCCCCAAATCCTTGACTCACCTAGGAGGCCCCTTGGAACTACACATCCCCAAACCTATATCGCTATACTGTTGTGTCCAATAGCAAAGCCACAATCTGTTTGTAATATTTATCAAATCTGTCAATTTCATAATCTGATGCAATGGTTGACTTCTTCAGTAAACATCTGGAGGGCCCCCAAGATATTTAAAAATGGCATCCCTGCTATTTTCTCAAAGTCCAATATGTAAAGTCTAATAAGTTTCATCTAGCTTGTAAATGTATACATTTTTAAAAGCGGCTATTAAATGTAGATCCTACGCTTTACATTTCCTAACACACCTTACCTTATCTAAATATTGTAAACCATTTACTCCTTCCTAAAAAATATATATATATATATATAAAGACATATTACACACACAATAAATTAAGAACTATGCAGATACAAATTGATATTAAAATAAACTTTTTTCTTGTAATTAAAGCAGTTAAGTCACCACATTGAAAATCAGATTGAGTGCATTTGAAAGGATACAAATTCTGGTACAATGGAATTAGAGATTTCAGAGCGCGGCTGGCATTGATTGCTGTGGCACGGACCATGGTGGGCAGTATTTTTCCATCGACAATGGCCCCGTCAAAAAGAGGACCAAAAAATGGAACCTTGAAAAGAAAGAAAACAAACAAACAAACATGGTAGTGACATGTCCCCTGCAACAACTGCAATTACAAAACTGTGTCACATGTTTGGACAGGAACCACCATATTCTGAGACTCAATATTTTGTGTCAAAGAATGTCTTAATATCTGAATGCCCTAACACATAACTAACAACCATAACAAATACAGTATTACTGACATACAGCATAGACAACGATGTTGTTTTAACTTTCAAAATACATTTTTAGTTGGTTTGCCATGTGCATACAAAAAGGGAAAGTAGTCTATGCTTTACAAAAAAAGTGTCAATGTTACTAGGTACTTACTTACATTGCTATTGAATTCTCTAGCATTTTGTTCTAATATTACATCTCATCTTTGCTGGAGTTTAATTCATTTTTAATCAATTAAATAACGTTGGCAGGTCATGAAAACTTTTTCAACTACTCAAAACATTGTAAATAAAAGGCACAATATGTAAAATGACCATTGTTTAAATGGAATACAGAGACCAAGACCATTATGTTAAAAAGCCTGCATTGTTTTTTTTGTTAAGTTTAAACAGTGTGTTATAAAAAAGTTAGTTTAGTGTTTAGTGTTGACTCTTACACTAATGATTCTCAAGTGTAAAAGCCAGCGAAGTGCTTCCCTCTCAAGTGGCAAGAACATTCTTTCTTCCCACCAACACAGTTACATTTTAAAGAATGCTCATACCTCAGGCTTCTTCATGATCTGGACGCTATACATATGGTTCTTCATTGGGTATATGACAATCAGAACATCTCCAAATTCTGTTGGAATTATTCCTCTCCTGTAGTCACGTGTGTGTTCAGACCAGACAATGTGCACTTCATCATTGCCCAAGTGTCTCAGCTACAAAGATAAAGAAACTTTACCGATTTACTTGAAACAGAGAAACACAGGAAACAAAAAGAAGAATGTAGTTTGTGTGGTCACATTCTATTATTCACACACATCCACATTGAGGTTTTTTTTACCTTGAAAAACAGTAGGTAATATGGGACTCGTGACCTTTATCTTTCAGTGTGCAATGCTGAGGGCAGAGATAATTTAGTCCTAAAAAATAATATTTTTTTTATTTGAAGGGCAAAACACACTCAGTGGATATCCTGTGCACACCACACTTAACTGTCAGTGTAACTATATTATACGCAGGTTTTATCTGTGCATCTCTATCTGGATGGCGTCTTCCCCATTGGGTCAAATTTCATTTAATCCAAAAGAATCATGATATAATCCTAACCAGGGGGACAGGTCTAATCTAATTTTGATACATTATTGCCATGTGCTGTGCAAGTTAAAGAGACACCCTCCAGGTCTTGGACCAGGTTTGCAAGATGCATTTTGGTCCCTGAATGGAAGATCATTTTCCCTGATACCACCGAAAATTGATGCAATGAAGGATGGCAAATAAAAGCTTGACTGTCACTGATAAGCCTAGTATTTTGTTTGCAAAATCTAATCAGATGGCTTTGAAACAGGCACCAAATTCTGAGAAATTCCTTTCTGAAATGTCACTTGTTAAGGCAGTATTTGTTTTGTGTTTTAAAACATAGAATATGCATGGCTTTGGCATACTTCTGTTCAAGCCGCAATTAATCTGCACAGAAAAGGCTGCAATCAATAAAACTAAATATCTGTACTCTCAATAGGACTTCTGTACAAAGACAGGGAAATGAAAGCTCAAGAAAGCACTCTGTTTGGTTATTAAAAGATAATTATCTAATCATCTGCAATATTATTTCCTGTAACCATTCTTGAAAGGAAGACGCCGACGGCAGTGGCACAGGCAAGGCTATTCCTCTTTACAGACCGAGGACAATCCAATCCAATCCAATCCAATTAGACCAGCTGAACCCTCGGGAGGTCAAGCAGTGCACTCCCACTTTTAATATTACATTCCTGTCTGCACTCATTAATAAGTCTACGCAACGGATTACCACCTCCAAAGATGTATAAAGAGAGGAATGAGGGGACAATCCTAATGATATCCAATTGTTCATACTTAACTGGGGGCATGTATTACAAAGCCAGAGATCAGAACAAATCTGAACTCATTATTGCTAATGTGAAATGTATTACATTTTGCCATGAAAAATACCAATAGAGAAAGCCATTTATCACAACTGACCATGGCGAGGAAAAACAACATCTATTTTACTAAAGTAACTGTAATTGTATGAAACAGCATTGTATAAGCCGTTTTAAGATTAATATTTTAGGAGGTTATTATCAAAAAGACAATTTATTGGATCTTAAACTTGGTCCCTGATGCATCAGTTTAACAGCACAAGCAAGAGCAGTACTCACCTTTTTTGTTAAGGAGTCATCAGAATCAGGTGGCATTCTTGTTGACACATGAAACATCACTTCCACAGTTGATGTTGCAAAGTAAGGAGTGCTGAAGCCAGTGCTTTTGTTTCGCTGTAGTCCCCCCAGGAACCCACAGTGGTTTGTGAGATTCACCTGAATTTATCAGAATTGAAAATGCTGAAAATATCCCCAAACTATGCAAATAGAATAAATAGAGCTGTCATTATAATAGACACAATCCAATGTTCAGATTACATGAGCGCTTTTACTGTAGGGAAATTAAATGAAGTTCACAACAAAAACAAAATCCATTAGCACTGCAAGCACATTGGGGATCTCTGTGGAATTTCCACAGCTGCTCAGAGGATGTGAAGAAAGAAAGAAAAAACAGGAGACTTACCTCCCAGCCGAGCCCCGAGACAAAGTCCTCATAGGCCTGGCTTCCACTTGTGTTAGTGAGGATTGAGTGCTTGTCTTCCTGTCCCTCAGCAACATAAAACACTGCTATCTTGTGTGTTTCCCGACTGTATAATGAAAAGTAGAGTCAACCTTTTTTTTTTTTTGTTATTACTTACATACATTTCTGTGTGCAATTGAAATGAACAAGGTTTCTTTCTTGGAGAACGTCTTATAAAACATTTAGGGTCTTAATAAATATTACTTCAAGGACATTACATGTTAGGTATGTGAATTGAGGTTCCTTTTTTTATTAAAACAAAGTTGGTGTCATCACTGGCTTTAATGTTTAGGTCTAATACCTAATTTATGGAAACAAAATAGTTTTAAAAGAGCTGATGTAAAGAGAATAGTGCTATAGTTAAAAATGTTCCTGAAACAATACAAAACCATCTACAGCACAGTGGTATTAATGTGCTTAAGTGTAGATTCAGTTTCAAAATAATGTATTTGCACATTTCATAATTACCATTGTCTGGAGTCCAGATTCTTAAGTTCTCTCAGCAGCTTCTCATTTTTCCTAAGAAGGTGGAAGTTGCTCCTGGGGGGAATATGAAATACTTACAATAAATATAAATGACACACATTCTTGCACAAGCAAGGTTCATCTGAGCTGAGCAAAATTATTCTTCATTATGGCAGTTTCTGAGCAACCTTGCCTTTTTTCTGTGTTTATTATATTACTATCAAATACTCCGACATCTACATTTAACATGATTAGTGTTCCATCAGCTTTATGCCACGAATTATGAGAAATGACTTTCCAAGATAAGCACTGTATCAAAGCACATACACGGTTTAATCAAAAAATATTAAACCATTTGAGTGAGTGGTTCTCAAGAGAACCCAACTCAACCATTGGCCACAACAGGTTCAAAAGTGTGACCTAATTGGGCAGTTCCAGTTGAGAGAAGTGAAAAACATAAATCCATTCCTAACATTTTTCTATTTGACTTAAGGGCTGACTGCTGACAGCTGATTTTATTTGAGAATTTTTGGGGGGTAATCTCTGGATCATTTCTGCTGTAAAATGCTCAAACAAACTCCAGTGGTAAAAAATCCAGTGGTTATCACGGTTCATTCAATTGTTCCCCTTAGTTTAACAGTGTTCCTGATGAGAACTGCTACATAAATGCATGTTTCTCGTTATTTTATATAGCATTCTGGGTGCAGATTTCTCTGCTTCTGCTACAACAGATTCCACAGCAGCGAAGCAGTGCATTGAGTCCAGTCATGGCTCATATAGAATTTCAGATTCCAATTTCTTCCAAGTAGGAGTGAAAGCTGGTCAAGTACTCATGTCTGGGCTGTTCATTTGGCATAAGCCTGCTCGGTTTCAAAATTGAAAGGGACACAGACAACATGATGCATCATCTTTTTGCAAGCTTTCTAGTAGCTTGTTACATTGTAATGGTCTTCATTTTCTCCATTCAGAGTAAGCTAATTTGAAACCATGCTGGGAACAGTGTGAAAGCCGGCTGTAACAAATACACACAATACCTGGGAATTGCAACATCTTAGTCTTTGACCAGAGATGAATAATGCAAAAATGCCAGAGAATGAAGGCAGGACAATGATTCATTTAAAAGCCTCTAAATCCTTTGCTGCCTACTTTTTTATATAATACATTGCTTTGTATGATTTGATAAAGAACTGTTTTTTGTATTACTACTGAGTAAATGTGCCGTTGCTACTAATCAAATAATGCATCTTTCATTTATTCTCAACTCTGTGGCAAACTGAAGATACCTTTTTAAAGAACATCAAAGTCCAGTATTTTGTAACTGGCAACAAAATCTAAATTATCATCATAATTGTCTCTTTTCAAACAGGGGCGAGTGCCTCTATATTTGCCACATTATGATAAATAGGAAACAGTCTGCTGTTTCAACTTGATATTAGTCATGTTAATAAATAGACTAATGTGAGGTTTTGCCAGCACCCAAAGCGAACAATGAAATAGGATCAGCAAATGGCCACACATGCTGCAATTCTGAAACTAAAAACAGGACATCAATCCCAAAACATTTCTCATCTTTTAAAAACAGGAAATTACTTTAACTCGTCTAGCTTATGAAACATAAATTCAAAAACTCCACAAACTGTACCTCTTTTCCCAGGAGTTCATGCCCAGGATGTTCAGAAGCAGCCTACAATAGTAGAAGGCTGACTGGGGTCTCTGCGGACATGGCTCCTCTTGTTCCATGGCTCTCATGTTCAGGTTATTGTTGCACTTGTCTGCAAACCCCTTCTCCTCAGTGTACTGTTTCAGGATGGCGTTCATGACATCGTTCTCCTGTTTCTCAGAGATGCAGGTAGGGGGCAGGGCAGGGATATTGAGCGGCATGCCTGCTCGTTGGAGGCACTCTGGACTGGTGGTGCCCAGGTACTGGAGCATCTCATCCAGGGCATCCTCGTCATCCCTGATAGCATCCCAAGTGGGCACCACCTCCCTACACCTCCGCTTGGCTTGAGGGGCCATGAAGTCCTTCATTGCTTCATCATCCTCCTCCTCCTCCTCCTCTTCCACTGCCTCACTCTGCAGCTGCTGCTCATCCTCACTGTCATCCAGGCACTGCTGCCGTTCCACCAGAGGCCGGGCTGGAGGCAGTTTTAGAGCTTGGCTTGGCTGGCTGCAGTGGGGAGGCCCGTATAGGATTGCTGTGTCCCACGAGTACTTTCCAGAGATATCCCGCACTATGATTCTCACGCTTGAGTTAGTGGTGGTGAGACCAGCTGACATCCCTCCACCGGGGACATTATCCTCAGCATGGATCTGGAGACTTGATAGCAGGGTGGTGTTGTTCAGCACAAAGAACTGCAGGTTTGGGCTTTCAAACAGCTCTGGGGAAAGTTCAGGGCATTCGCTGTAGGGGTTGTCTTGGTTTTCACAGATCTGGCTGGTTAGCATTGCCGGCCCACCACTCATGGGATAGTGCTCCAAGTGGTTGACCAAGTGAGTTATGACTGTCCGGGCCGCTATGGAGATTAGACCTTGCTGCATGCAGCTTTTCGCTGCAAGAGAACAAATATACATTTTTATTACAACAAACATCATACAAGGGAAATTATTCCAAGTGTACTGTACTGCGAAAAGTATTCTGCGTAGATTCATATAAGCTGCAGTTATCCCACCAGGACACATAGGACATGATCTCATGTATCTACTTAATAATCCATTCAGTTGGAAAAAGTTATTTTAGGAGTGGCAGTAATACAACAATACAAAACAATAATTATATATATATATATATATATATATATATATATATATATATATATATATATATATATATATATATATATATATATATATATATATATATATATATATATATATATCTCCATATCTCCATACTGAAACAAAACAAAAAGTAATTTAAAAACAACCACAGTGTATAAAGGCATGTTTCAAGACAAGTATCATTTGCTTCTGCGGGGGGAAAGAAAATAAGCTCTTTAAAAATATAACCTGTAACAACAGTGTGTCACGAGAGCAGAACTTGTATTTTACCATTAGGATCACCTAAACGATTATATTATCAAATGCAGGAGTCAACATAAAAAGTATTTTTGTTGAGATTAAAAACAAAACCAGAATTTAAAAAAAAAAAAACACTTTGTTGTTGTTGTCAGGAGAAGAGGAAAAGAGGTCATCTGAAAATGTGGAACTACTGTGGTGCACCTTGACAAAACTGAATAATTACATCTCTTCCTTTTAATACCTAACAATTAAGCTTGTCGAATTGCAAGGCTGAGCCTATTAAGGACATCACTGTATTCAGGGTTCTCTGCCAAAAAAGTGCTTGAGTTGGAAGAAACATGCCTCACACAAGGCTACAATGATTAGCAATTTTCTCTTGATAAAAAAGCAGCACGTAGGACACGACAGACCACAAAATCACCTGCTGTTAAACACACAGCCACTGCAGAAGGAAAGAGTCTGCATTTATCTAGTCCTTAGTGCCCTTAAGGAGACATGAGGAGAAAGCCTAATGCAGGCTGAGAATAGCACTATGGGGAGAGCTCCCTACAAGTATTAAGCTCATCTGTTTCAATTTTCTTTTTGCTGCCACTGTATTGTTAGTCTTAATTCTAAGGGTGAAGTTAAAGTCTGAATTGATTTTTTTTTTTTTTTTTTAAAGGCTTTTAACTCCTTACTACCCAGGCAGGGTTATAAATGTTCTTTCTTTCATTGCTTTTCAGTAAGGGTCAAGCTAGATGAGGTAAATCCCATGGATGTGACATGACCTGCCCCAAGAATTAAGGCATCTTGACCAACACCAGTTACAAAAAACTAGAACAGACAGTGGCTTCTTGCTAGATTACAGTGATCAGAAAGATATAAAAAGTAAAAATGGCCCAGTGCACTTATCTGGAGAAAATAAAAACAGCTAGATTATATACAGATACATTGGCTGCCTATCGGGAGTAGGAATAGGAACAGGAATGGTAACACTTGTGTTTCTGTGGAGACACATACAAAAAATAAACTCAACTGGGACAGGAGAGAGAATACGAAATGTATATTACATTTGGGGAAATCAAAATGCACACCTTCAGTGACAGGTTGCAGTTTGGATGACCTCTCGGAGTCTGGAGAGTGCAGGGGTTCAGGCTCCTTGAGGCTCTCCAAGTGCAGAAAGGGATCATAGTCAGCAGACGCAAGATCCGCCAAGTTAAGAGGGAAATATTTTGGATTGTTAAAATACTGTGCTCCGTACACACATCCATGAAGAACCTATTGGAAGAAAAGTGGATGAATGACAAGTTTAAAAAAATGACCAAATTACAACAGGCCTGGAGAGCATGATCAGGGGGGAAAAAAGCATTTCAGACATCATCATAAACGGCAATATTGTTTGCATACTTGTTATAGGGTAGTTTATATTGTTCCTCAGTCTTGCTCTGATTTCATGATGTTGCTACCAGATAAACAATGCAAGGAATCAGTACACTACATAATATCACAAGGGGAAACAGCCAGGAGGACTAGTTCTAGCTCTTCTTTAACTCCATTACAGTCTTAGAGTATGTAAATAAGTAACTAGTAATGTATGCAACCATTAAAGTCAAATAATTTTAAATCTGCAATTTGTACTTCCATCTATTTCCATCTTTCTGTGGAAGAAATAGAACCCCAGAATTTCAGGTGCAAGGTCTTTTGCGGTACCTTTTGAATAGGTTTATTCTCACACAAAGAATCTGTGGTAAGAATACACAAGAATGCATTTTCAGTGTACGTCATAGATAGATAGTGCCGTTACAGTATGGATAATGATGTAGATTTATTTACCTTATAAATACAGCTCAGGACAGATGTGTCAGACCAGTCCTTGTCAGACCCAGTAGTGTGAACTGGTTGCAGCAAAATCTTTGGTGGCAAGGCCATTACCCAGTCCAAGAGGCAGAGAAGCAAGGACACCAGCAGCTAGAAGAAACATTATATTAAACTTAAACACACAAAATGGATGTCTTTTAACCAATTTTTGTTCGCCACAGTACAGTAACTTTGAAGTTTAGCATGCTTTTCCTAGGTTAATACTAAGCACTTCAATGGTTTTAAAATGCTTTATCAGTTGGTTGCAAATACACTTCAACATGCTTTCACTATACTTTATTGTACTTTGAAATTTTTACAAAACATATACTGTAATAAACATTCCACTGTACTGTACTGTACTGTAACATTACCAGGTAATAATAAAACAAAAAAAGCATTTAACACTATGCCTTGCACATACCCTCTTGTCTGGTTCATGTGGAGAAGCTTCTGTAGAAGGCAGCAGGTACGTAATGGTTGCTATAAGGATCTAGAAAACAGGTATGCAGGCTGCTCAATTACTATAGAGCTCTCATATGAGCTCAGTGTTCCTTAATATACAGTATATAGTAGGTATTGGTATTGATGTGATTCAGAGATTCATTTGTATCAACTGTGACATCACAATTAAAATGAGCTAACCTGCTTATTTTATATGTTAAGATTTGTTTTTTCAGTACATACTTCAATCAATTTTTCCCTTTTTAGTTTATCTGGGAGCAGAATTGCATTGTGTGCTGTATTTGTCTCAGTGACAAATACAAACTGTAAACTGTATATCGCTCACCATGTAAACTCCCCACAGTATGAAAATAGACCTGCTTTCCCCCCACCACACATTTGATAAATGAATATACAGAACTCCCATTCGGTTGTGACATCCTGTGGTTTACCCCCTTGGTTTCTGTCTCAATTATAACACAATATTCACCTCAATTATTTTCTTGGGCGAGTCAGCTGGGAAATGCTGAAGATTATCCACATAGTTTATGAGCAGGTGTAGAATGTCAGAAGCAACTTGTGCAACAGTTTTATTTGGAAACTGAAAAACCAAAAAATGGTCACAATTAGCATGATGTCACTATCAATTTCATTCCAAAAATGTCAAATGTGTTCACGTCTCCAGGAATTTCAGAAATAAAACCCTGTACCTTCAAGGTTACACAAATGACATTCAAAGCTTCTTTAATCTGAGGGTGGCGAGTGTCGTGTATCAACTCCTCACTTAGCCAAATGCCAAGGCTACACAGAGCAACACACCTGGAAAACAGAAATTGCACCATGACATTACTAGTAGGTTGGAAAAGATTAAGTTAGAATTATATATATAATCTATATTATATCGTCCAGTCCCCTAATCTGCTGAACGTCTTTGCCCTGGATTGGCAACGGATTACTTAAAGGGACACTTCATTAATCTGTCTGGGTAACCAGATAAAAACACAAACATGGTTCTTTCAAAAGGGCCATATGGATTACATCCAAGATCGTTTCTACAATTGTGTGGCAAAAACTATGTTTGAAAAGTAGAATTAGCAAATATGATATATAGATATCTCTCTCTCTCTATATATATATATATAAAATATATATATATAGATATATAGATATATAGATATGAGCTCTGCAACATACCGAGCTGGTCCAGATGGCTCCTCCCTGGCTGAGCTCAGTATGTTCTTTATTATATGCTCCTTAAAAACATTTATAAGAAAGGAAGAAAGAAAAATAGCACAATTATACAGTTGAGAGTACACATCTATTCCTGACACACTCCTTATACTTGGCTGTTTAATGCCTTGTTCATACTGGTATCTGAATTCTAATTCAAAATTTGTATTTATTGTTTTCATTAGTCATTAAAAACATAAATATAACATATTAAATAAAATCCCCTATTGGCTATAAAAAATAGCTTTTTGAGATGCATGGCAACGTGTTTGTTAAAGTACACCACACAGTAAATTTACCTTACAGTGTACAAAACATTCTCATGAATGACATTAGTTCCTTAATAGAGATAACAATTTCATGTTTGGTGCCAACACCACAATGCATGATAATAATTCATTAAATCATAACAAGAGAATTTCAGTATCTGTTGTCAGCTGTACTAGAGCAGTGGAAACTTAAGAAAGTTTGTTGAAATAATTACAAATACTCCAACATTTGACCTGTAAAACCAAGGGAAATAAGGGTCTCCATATATTTTCTGATTTGTAATCTGGACACATAGTTTATACCAGAATAACTAGTTTCACTACAACATTCAAATCAGCAGGACTATGGTCCAGGTCAAGCTGATTTATTTTACTGGATACAGGTTGATCAGTGTTTGTTTTCTTACCTTGACATCTGTGAAGCGAGTTAGCATCATATCAGCTGTAGTAGGGTGAAGAGCAGGCAACTCTTCATATAGATTGGGAAAGCAGACCAGTGAACCCAACAATATCTGGGCTTCCACTCTTGGAGCCTGAAGGACAGGACAGTTACAGTTGTGTCAGATATTTACCTCCTTGATGTCTCAGTACTAAACGCCCTTTAGGTTCTATTGTCCCTAATAAGCAATCAAAGACATTGTGTATGAGTGACACAGCATGTGCAAAGAAAATTCACTGGGAAAAGATGCCGGTTTTGTTGTTCAACTACATACAGAAGTGCAAACATATTAGTAGAACCTGAATGTTGGGGAATTCTCTTGATAAAGTGTAGCTGTACCATTTTGTATGAATTTGACTAGACTTTGCTTACATTGAGGGAGGATGAGGTGGTCACTCTACTAGCCGCGATGATGAAATCCAAGATCAGCATTGTAGCACCAGGCAATCCAATAGAGAAGAAGCGTGGAGAACAGTGCTTGATGATTGTATTGACAATGTCCTAAAAAAGAAAAGTGTCAATGTTGAATTGTACAGTCCGAGCATGGAACACACACAGGGTACCTGTGAAAATTGCACTTTATTCCACCCTGGCATCCAACTGTAATATAGGACTTTAAAACTAGAACATATTATATGATTAACCAAGGGGGTGTATAACACAGTATATACTGATTCATGAAGTGGCACAAGGGCAAGGCATTTAAAGACAGATTTCTGTTTTTCATTTGACATCACGTTTCTTTAAAAGGTACTATGCAAGACGTTTGTTTACTTGTACCTCACCTGATCAACATGTAACAGTCCACAGTGCATTATATTATAAAAGTGTGTCAAGAAGTCAGAGTTTGGAGAAACATCCTGTCTTCTCTTCATGATCTTACAGATCAACTTGTAGGCGTGAAGTTTCCCTTGCTTGTACCTCTCAGTCAGCATGGTTGCCTGAAGGGAGATAATAATGTGCAACACTTGGATTAACAGTCAACACCCAAACCATCCTAAGCATGCAAAATGTTCATCTTTAAAAGTACCCAGTGCCTCTGACTGCATTCTACTGAGATAAACAGAAAAGCTGACTTGGAAGAACTGAAAATGAATTACTTTAAAAAGCCAGGGAGTCAAAATGCGGAGAGGTGGTATCAGTTCAGGTGGTGGAGGAGATGCCTGGTTGTCAGCTGATATGCCCAGATTGTCTCTGATCTATATACAATAACAAAAACACAAAGAATACATCAGTTTACTTCTTGTTTCTCTCATGGGACAACCTTCTCTCTTAACCCAAGTCTGTTACCTTGGCCAGACTCTGCCACAGCTCACACAGATAATCAAACACCTGTGCATGAATTTCTGGATCTTTGATGGAATTGACATCTCCTAAAATCCCAAGCATCCTCCTCCACATCACCGTGGCAACATCTGCATGCCAGCCAGTGAGAGTGCCTCCTGCCATCACACTGCAGTCCTCTGTTGGGAATTCACTGGTTTCTGGGAAAAGAGGGAAAAACTATGATGTCTTTTATAAACCATTTCTTAGAACCAACATTATTTGAGGTTACCTACCTTACAATGTATAGGGACTACAAATGTTTACAAAGGTTTGAGCAATCTATTGCAGTCTAAAGGTCTCCACAAACCAGACGCAATGCGACAACAAATGTGTCATACAACACACCGCACCTAAACAAAAAAAATAAAACATGTATATCTGAAGCAACATAATACCAGTCCAGTTGTAAATACCTAGGTCGTCTGGAGTCTGTAAGACAGAGTGGTGGAGTTTATCATCCAACTGCAAGTCCTTATGCTCCATGTGCTCAGCATTCAGAGTGGCAGGAGAAGGAGTTTCGGACCTTGAGCCTGAGGCTGAATGGATCGGTGAGGCACTATCAGATCCTAAGGAGAAAACAGACAACAATCACGATCATTAGTGTGCACCACACATTACAAAAAAAACACTGTGTGAGCAAACTTGCATCGCATAATGAATACAAGATATTGAGAAATACTAAAATAAACTAGTATTATCTGTACCAGTGATTGTGACGGCGTCAGCTGATAAAGCTTGCTGGCTCAGGCTGCTCGTCTCTGAGTCAATGTGCAGGGTAGTCAGGCTGGCCAGCTCTTGCTCTTCAGCTGTCTGTGGTCGGATTTGAGCCCCATCGGTTTCTGCAGTACCTAGAGAGGAGGCTTCAGGGCCAAAACTGAAGTCTGCAGAAAAATAACAGTTACAAAAAGGAAGAATAAAAAATAATAAAAAAAAACACAACTCACAAAAATCTCTATTTAAGAATGTATAATAGGATATTGCACTTAAGCACTTCAGGAGGCTTAGCTTTAAGAAGGTGACCTGGCATGGCTCAAGATCCCATAGTATGTCAGCTGCTGGTCAGGGATTTAAAGCAAGGGTTTCCCCTTGTATAGTGAAGCAGACATATCATTTAGAATGAAGAGCCTGAAATATTATATCTATATAATCGTGTAAATAGCCCTCACTTTCAAATTTGCGTCCGTCATACTGAAAGGCGTTGAATGAGTCAGAATGGCTGTCGGAGCTGATGAGGTCACTGCTGCCCGCACTGGCAGGGGAAGTCCATTCTGAGGGGACACCTGGGTCGTCTACGGGTCGCATGGGATTCTGCCTGTTCAGCAGGTCCGGAAAGTCTTTAGGGACTTCAAGGCTCCCAGGGCTGCTGCCTCTCCTTGTAATGCCCTGTCAAAAAGAAAATGCCACATAAACACGCTGGATACCACCTTTATATCTTTCACTACACAAAACAAGTTTAAAGATTCTCTTTAACAGTACCACAAATCGCAAGCTACCAAGCCCATAGGGTGTCGACCTACACAAATCCCAATTCAGCATCATCAGAGGATTTCTTTCCTGCATGTTTGTCACATTCTCTTTAAAGGAATGTGCAAATAAAATATTCTGAAAAAGTTTATTCCCCTTCCATGGTTTTAAATGACATTTATATGGATGGGATTTCGGCATACAAACTGAACCTGTGTGTTTAATGAGGCACGCTACTACGAAGAGGCCAAATGCTGCTATTGCGCCATTGATCTTAAAATAAAAAATCTGAGGTGCTATGTGGCTCGCTCCTTCCTACTACTTCATTTACTAATAATGAGTAGCACCGAGTATGTGCTCATACCACAACAACCCAACCCTGTGACCTACAGCACACTTTCAGAAGACATGCTATTTAAACAAAGGCAGACCACACTCCCTTTAATAGTTTTATTTAATTGATTATTATTTAAAAATTAAAAATAAAAGAATAAAAAATGAACTCACAGATGTGTTTCTGGCTCGCAGCCTCTCTGCTATAAACTCATCCATAAGATCACTGATGTTGGGATTGCTGTTTCCAGTGTCTATGGAGCCCGGACAAATCTTTTGGCTCAAGTCCTCCTTGTTGGCTAAAGTTAAATCATTTATAACATAGGATTACAAAATTTCCAAGAACAATGTGAAGAACACTTTTGAACACATTATTTTATTTCGTTTAAAACCACTGGCTAAGATTTTCCTGACATTTCACTTGCCACATGTTTTTAACTAAGAATATTACCTGCTTATTAGCATGCAAAAAGAAAAGAAAAAAGCTCTTAGTAGCAATGCACGCTCGTCTTATGTATACATGATGAGCTAATTTAGTATAAAGATGGAAGACAAAGACTGATATACTGGTTTACTTTAGCTAATCTATGTGTTAAATTATATTAAAGCTTGCTGCTATTGCATTTTATATTATGCATGGCTTAAATTCAAATTAACTGGAGCTTGTAATGTAAATTACTAATTGACTTGCAATAATTCTCTAGGTTTCCCTCTATGTTTTACGATAGGCTGAATGTCAAGTTTAAATAAGGTGAAATACAAACTTGTAAAATGTGGTGTACATCACTAAAAAAAACCCTTTAGAATCAATAAACAATTTTGTTTAGGCAACAAACAACTGATTATAACTTACAAGCAATGCAGGAGTTACTCACAAAGCATGCAGTCCCAAAAGATAAAATATCTTGCATTAAACAGAACAAGAGTAAGCATTAGTAAATTTGTAGAAGTTAAAAGAAAACTTTGGCATCTATTGTTAGATTATTTTTTTAACAAGTCTTCATCCCAAAGCAGGAGTTAGCAGTTTTGCACAGCCTAAACAGACCCTTTTCCCCCACCGAAAGTGCATGTGAAACATGCAACCAACGCTACTTGAACCTTCTCCTAAAACACAGCCATTACAGTATTCAGTGACAGAAGAGGCGTTTTTTATGGAAGACTTTTTACACTATTTACAAATCTGCCTAAAAAACTATTTCAGGTCCTTCAAAGTCCAAAAGGACATACCAAGACTTTTATATCAGGAGATTACTGTAACCTTGCAAAATAAGTCTTAGAAACACAATATACATCAAGTATCTAGCTTATTTTCTAAATTAAAATATGCTGGGCTGTTGGCACCTGCCTTCCATTACAGAACCTGTGTTGACAAACCTCATACCTTCTCAAAATTTTCCTTTTTTAAAACAAGACTGCCCTCTGGTGGCATGAACTACAAAAAGTGAATTCAAATATGTGAAGTTTGAATTCTATCTCGGATAAGCAGTGTGTTTTACATGTTATCTATAATAAATTAACCAACATAGGCATCAAGGTGTAAAAATCAGTATTCTATATCTCATGGGTATATATCACACAAATCTCAATCAATTAGCCTTGTACTGGACTGGACTGGACAAGCTGGACTCCTAAAGACATGCATTGGAATATCTTAAAATACAATCTACAGTTAAACCACAAAAAAAAAAGTTAATAATCACCATCAAGCATAGCAACTGTGTGATTTTAAGCTCAATTATCATCTCCTCTACTTTTAAAGCTCTAGTTACAGAATTGCATTTATGAGACACTAGCTGACCACAGTATTCTTACTTTTACACAGGTTACCTTTGTAAATGGACTACTTACAGCATATTTGGTTTGCATCAAAGTGTCTAACTGGTATCCTAGGTACTGGGGGTGAAATGAGTTCTTTTGTGAAAATAGAAATATGTTTTATGCTGGGATGAGGAAAAGCTGGGAGGGGGGTATAAGATGATCAAATGGCGCATGCAGCATCCAACAGAGGGGAAAAGCAGAGATTATATCCCAAAAAGCTGGGGCCTTCCTGGGGTTTTTTGGGGCTTTGGTTTTGATTGCTCTACAAAATGGAAATAAAAAAAAGGAGTAAGCTTTTTTATTTATTTAAAATTTGCATCCAGCAAAAAAAAACAGGCGCTTTATCTCTAAACTTGTGCTCAGCACACCATTCAGTGCTCACCTGGTGCTCTCCTTCCAAAATAGCCCATTACATGAGTGTACAGATCCCTCAGTGGCGCCTCTGCTGGCACTTTGCTCTGCCGCTGTGGGGAAACGCTTGCCTTTGGCTTGGAGAGAGCATGTACAACAGATTTATAGACACCACCCAGGGGGCCGTGCTGCTGCTGTTGTGGAGTCTGCTGCCCTGCTTCCTGCACCCTTGTGGATCTGCCTGAACTGCGACTAATATGGCTGCTTACTGCACCTTCCTTCTCTAGCTGATCCCCCGATAGGATTCCCCCTGCTGCATCTTTACCTCTTTCACTACTGGCAGACATAAGACCATGTGGCTTACAGCCAATGGGTCTGACATCAGCTGCCACGGCACCACCACTGCTACTTCCACCACTAAAGCCACTCAGTCTCTTAAGCCTGGCCTTCCATGGCGCCTCTTTGGTCTCTAGCTGGTTATAGAACTGAACAGACTCAGTGGAGGGCCTAAAGCTGACATGGACGCCGCCGTGTCGTTTCTTGTCTGCCATTCGATTTATTCGGTGTTTGGGAATTGCAAAGCTGGACGTGTGCTTGTTAAGGGCTGTAGTGCCCAGTGCTCTGGGTGCTTCAGTACCTATCTGAGAGATGAATTCCCTCCTGTATGCATGCAAGACCTGTGCTGCTTCCTCATTGGAATGGACACTCATATCACTCCTGCCCCTTTCTACTGCTGCCCCCTCAAAGCTTGAATCTATTTCTGTGGCTGCCTGCCTATATAAGCATTTCTGGTTCTCTTTACCACTGGGCATTTCCCCCTCTGCCTCCAGGACATCCTCCCACATGTGTTGATCATCTTTATTAGCAAGATCTCTGCCTTCAAAAAAATTCTGCCCTGAATAACCTACATTGTCCTCCAAATGCTGATCTGCTGTACAGTCAATGTTTCCTTCATTACACATGCTTATTTTATCTACAAACTCCAACCTGTCCATCACCTGTAAATCTTGGCTTTCCATAACCTGGTTCAGAGCAATAAGCATGGCTTTCCTTTCCCCCTCAACCCTAAAGTTCACTTCCCCCTTATCCTTCAGATACTCTCTGAGAGATGAAAGCAAGTCCTCCTCTCCCTCGCAATCTACAGACTGACTCTGCAGAAACGCTGGTTGAGGTCGCTCCGAAGGGCCTACCAGCTGACACAAGTGGTCGTAGATGCTATCCCCCACTTCCAGTGAGGTCTCTCTACTGTTCGCACCGGCAACGTTACTCCCAGTGGACACAGACCACGTGGAGACCTCACAGGAACTCTGCGAGATGGAAGTGCCATGGGACGGACTGTCAAGTACAGGAAGTGCACCTTTGACCCGCTCAGCGATGAAGGGCTCCATGATGTCAGACGTACTGCTGCTCCGGGGCAGTGGCTGCTCCTCACCCGCTGTGGTGAACACCTCTGAAGGGGCGGTCTCTTCGCTCTGGGAAAAGTGTCTCATACGAGGAGCACGGGGCACCACCTGAGGGTCCTCGATATCTGACAAGACACAACCATGAGATAACTGTAGCACTCACAGAAGAAAAACAGAACTTGGAATCCAAGGTAAATACAAAACAAAAAATTGACAAAATCAAAAAACTGTATATGTCTTTAAAAACTGTTAAAATATTATATGACATATTAAGAGCCTCAAAAGAAAGTGTACAGTTTAGTGAACTGAAGTCAAATACACTTTTCTTAAAAGCACTCTCGATCCTCAGATAAGTTACAGCATTTCTGCAAATGTTTTCATCACCAGCAACTAATTCCTTGAGGTGTACAGCACGGATACTTTCTTATATACGGGTGAGGGAAAACAAATCATGAAACAAAACAAAAATTATTTTTATCATTTTTCTCCCAATTTGGAATGGCCAATTATTTTTAGGCTCAGCTCACCGCTACCACCCACGCGCTGACTTGGGAGCGGCTAAGACGAACACACGCTGTCCTCCGAAGCATGTGCTGTCAGTCGACCGCTTCTTTTTCACACTGCAGGCCCACCATGCAGCCACCTCAGAGCTACAGCGTCGAAGGACAATGCAGCACTGGGCAGCTTACAGGCAGCCCTCAGGCACCCGGCCAGACTACAGGGGTCGCTGGTGCGCGGTGAGCCGAGGACACCCTGGTCGACCTAAGCCCCCCCCCCGGGCGTTGCTTGGCCAATTGTGCGCCGCCCCCTGGGAACTCCCATCCACGGTTGGCAGTGGAATAGCCTGGACTCGAACCGGCGACATCCAGGCTATTGGACGCATCCTACACTCCACACGGAGAGTCTTTACCGGATGTGACAGTGCATTTATTTATAAAACAAACTGATTGTCAAGCAGTTGTCAGAGGGAATAAAGTGATGTCAAAAGAAACCTTTGCAAACAAAAAAATTAGCAAGACGGTAACACCGATTGTAGATAAGCATTTTGAAATGTTGTAAAAGTGTGTGTATAAAGAAGTCGGAAAGGGAATCCAATATAGTAAGAGCTTTAGTGCCAAGGTGATTTTCGTCCGGTATTTGAGCTTACCAAATTATACCTAACTTTGGAAGGACTGTACACTTTTTTGGGGGGAGGGGGCAAATAATGAGATCTATCCATGAGCATAAGAGATGATGCTGCATAAGAAAAAAGCAAAAAAAAAATGAACATATTATAAAATAAATTAACTAAATTAGACAGACTTGCATTCTATTTTTTATTTTCTTAATACATGTTAATAATATTAGTAGTTAAATGTTAAAAATAATTACGGTTGAGTGAGCATTTGCAGAAATTTCACAAGCAAAAAAAAACAAAACAAAAAAAAACACAGAGTGCCAGCAAGGGGGTGCAGAAATAAGCAGAGGTGGCACTACCTGACAGTCCACCAGCTAAGGGAGCGAGGACAGTATCAGACAGGAGAGGGTGGAGAGGGTGGATCAGGACAGGTGCACTTTTAGCGCTGCGTATAAAGGCTGAAGACAAGATTCTATCGCCAGTGGAGCAGCTTCTCAGGGCTTCAAATAAAATAATAATAAAAAAGAAAAGAAGGAAGGAAAGAAATAGTAGAGTGATAGCAATGGGAAGCTGTTACTATAAAAAGAA
Source organism: Acipenser ruthenus (assembly GCF_902713425.1). Taxonomy (NCBI): domain Eukaryota; kingdom Metazoa; phylum Chordata; class Actinopteri; order Acipenseriformes; family Acipenseridae; genus Acipenser; species Acipenser ruthenus. Next base: position 25,920,136 of record NC_081206.1, read on the forward strand.
GGTAAATAGTACATTAATATAAAGCAATTTATAAAAAGACTGCAGCTACAGCCAACTGTGTTCATGTTATTATTTAGCAGACGCCTTTATCCAAGGCGACTTACAGAGACTAGGGTGTGTGAACTATGCATCAGCTGCAGAGTCACTTACAATTACGTCTCACCCGAAAAACGGAGCACAAGGAGATTAAGTGACTTGCTCAGGGTCACACAATGAGTCACTGGCTGAGGTGGGATTTGAACCGGGGACCTTCTGGTTAAAAGCCCTTTTCTTTAACCACTAGACCACACAGCATTGTCACTCTATAGAAAACTAATTTTACTTCATAAAGCTGGATTGAAACCTGTTGAATAATGTTACGTTAACATCCTGAATTGCATACTGCTTTGCAGTTTTCCATATAGTTTACGGAAAACTGATAAAAATGGAAAAATCTGACTTTTGAATTCTATCATGAAATACTGTACTATTATTATTATTATTAATTTCTTAGCAGACACCCTTATCCAGGGCGACTTACAATTGTTACAAGATATGACTTTATTTTTACATACAATTACCCAGTTATACAGTTGGGTTTTTACTGGAGCAATCTAGGTAAAGTACCTTGCTCAAGGGTACAGCAGCAGTGTCCCCCACCTGGGATTGAACCCACAACCCTCTGGTCAAGAGTCCAGAGCCCTAACCACTAGACGAGCACTGGCGTTGTTTTGTAAAATATGGAACACATGGGAAAAACTTCTGCTCCAGAATTTTTTTTTTATTATTATTATTATTATTATTATTATTATTATTATTATTAAGTGATGGGACCTACCAACAGTTTTCTGCCGTATAAAATGTCTTGCTTTCTCTGTGCCCGGGGAGCCTGTAGTCGTGGCACTCCGCTGTCTCATCATAGCCTGTCCAGGCTGATCCCGGCTCCAGCCCTTTGAAAAAGACTTGTCCACTGATGACTTCTGAGACTCATGACCACCTCCTAGGTTTAGAAGGAAGAAGAAAAAGTTTGCTGGAGCGCCTAGTCAGTAGCAGCTCTCCTTTGGTATTTCTGTATTATCACTCTCTATGAACACTAAATGTCAGCAAAACCAGCCAGTATAATCCTACAAAATTCAAATTTCTCTTACCCTTGCCTTTGTGCTTCTTTTGTTTCTGTTCGCTCAGTTTGTCCAGTGGCAGTTCATGGAGGTCTAGGTTGTACAAGTTTCTAGCCAACACTTTGGTCAGGGTTTCCATGGTCAGTGACCACTCAGTGACAAGCTCCTCCCAGCAGGTCAGCGTCGACAACACAGTGAGCAAGTCATCCCACAGCTCCCTGGAGATGTACACATTCAGGTTCCCTTTGATCCAGGCTACGATTAGTGTCTAAACCAAATGGGGTGCAATAGGAATTGTAGTCATACTTTCTACTGTGTAATAGACCGGCAAACCTACAAACTAAATGCAAGACAAGGATTAAACCCGATGGCAAATAGATCTTCTCTTAATTGGAACGACCAACAGAGATCCACATTTTTGTATTACATACAAATATCACCACACTCTAAATTAGTTTAGTGTAATGTTAAAAGTAACATTCATACCTGAAATACTGCCCCGGCAAGTCGTCCTGCAAGGGTCATCATCTTTTTTCCATGTGGCACTGTTGATGGCGGTTTCTTCATCACACACTCTGTGACCCTGAGTAAAACTAAAAGAATTTGCTCCCTACCACCCAAAACAGGAAAATGAATGGTTATACAAAAAGACCTGTGGAGCATGGAAGTATTTCAGATGACTTACAGAGGAAATGTATTTCTGAACACAACTGTATAACATAGGTTTATATAAAAAAATGTATCTGTATTAAAAAAAAATTTAATCTAAAGAACATACCATGTTTTCTGATCCATTGTTTCATGCATAACCAGGCTGCGATAAATGTTGAGGACACGCTTACACATATCAATGTGTTCTTCCAGAAGGAATTTAACATCATTAGCAGGTTCCAGAAGAAATACATTGGAAGAGTTGGTAATGAAAACCTGAAACATGTAAAAGTTTAATAACACAATATAAATTACACATGAGCATGAAAGCATATCCACGCAGACGATGATTGTAAAACTTTAACCGTGGGAAATAAGATGTGAGCACAAGACAGGCAGGCAGGCAAAGTGACAGAAAAGTGCATAATGAGAAGGGGTGCTGTGAACCAAAGCTATAAATTACAGGTAAATTGATTTTAAAACCCTCTTTATTCTTGAGCTCATATTACTAACCATAAAAGGTGATGTTGTGTGCGATCACTGCCACAGTGGGAAATGTAAAAGAAAAGTAACATGTAAGAAAAAAAGAGAGAGCCTGAAACCACACCTGCAGTGTGGATTGTGCACCTGCTGCTACATTATGCTCCACAAGCTCGGACTCCGGCACCTTGTTGATGGCATCTTGGTAAGAGGAGTTTCTTGTCCAGCTGGGGGTCCGTGTGTGCTCTGGTGCCTTTACAACTTTTTCCTACACATTACGAAGGCATATTGTTAACTCCTTAGACAAGAAATGATCATGGAGAAGTTTTAACTACTGCCATACACTGCACATTGTATAATATATAATACACCTACCGGTGACTACTTTCACATTGCCTTTACTTACCTCCTCCTTGTCTTTCTCCACCATGTGTTCCCCTGCAGTTTCCAGGTGGATGACACTGGTGGCCGGAGAGTATTGTACTTCTTCAGGTTCCCTCATGAAAATGGGTTTGTCTTCCTGCTGAATCCACTCTTGGTAAACCCTCACCACCTTTCTCATGGCAGCTGCCTCACAGATTGGCAGCAGGAAGGCCTGTATTGAAAACACAAAGGCAGTTATGACACGACTGTTTGTCTTCTGTAAGATTTGACATATCCATGTTGATACTGAAATGCATTGATGCAGACAGGTTTTGCAGTTCACTGTATAGTACCTGCCGGAAGATCTCAGTCATGAAGTTGACATTGGTTCTGGAGGAGCAGAAGACCTTCCGGACCACCTCAATGTCTGTGAGATGCTCCTCATCTAAACTGCAAAGGCTGGAAGAACTTGGCTCCCTTTCTGTCAGGGTGCTGGTGTTCGAGTGAGATTGCTCTGGCTGCGTGTTCCCATCTACATTATCAGGTCGGGGGGCACCATCTTCCCTGGCAGCCAATCCTACTGCTGCTCTCTGAAATGTCAACATGTTTCACTTGTGGTATCCGGAATTCTCTAAAGATTAGATTTTAAAGCATCATTGGCTTGTATGCTCACCTGAATGTTCTTTGGTACGTTTTCTCCTTCAGTACCAGGGATATGAGTCCCTGTGTTTGATTTGGGCTCCAGCCAGAAGGAGACCAACCATCGAATGAATATGACTCGAGCGTTCAGGAACATCTCTTTAGTGCAATAGATGGCTTCATTGGTCTCTGGGTCTCTCTTTACTATAACATAGTGTGGCTTTGGTCTCATGTGAGGGACCTCTGTATGCAAGAAAATGTATGGAGCAAAAGAATTAGATTATTTTCTAGAGAAATGAAGAATGTCACAACACAGACAGAATACAACGAAATACTTACCTAATATAGGATTATATAAACTGGTCTCCTTGCAAAAATTTGGGAAAATATGAGGAAGATAATACTTCTTGAAATTTACAAATAGGAAAGCAAAGCCCTTTTCGTGGTTTTCTTTGTTCTTCCATTGCAAACTCTTTGCCTGCAAATGTAAGAAAGAAAAAAAGGTGCAATTTGATGCATTGTTGCTAGTTTTACAACTGGTTTCACAGATCCTGATAAACACTAATCCTGGACTACTTTATCTAAGGTTACATTGGGTAGTCCAGATTAGAGCCGGGGCTGGATACAGTACAGGTTACTGAGAAAGCATCACTCAGTCCTGATCCTTGGGAATATATATTTAAACCTGGTGTGTCCACATAATTGCTGGATAACTAAACTGCAATTCTATGTAAAAAGAAAACTTGACAGCATTTTGAAAATTATTTCAGACATTAGCTTTAGACAGATAACTAGCCATGCATGCACTCTTGACTGCCGAAACAGTTTTACTATGTGAAGATGCAGGGGTAACTTGATAAGTACAAAGTGTCTTTTTAGCTTTGCACCTGATAAATTAACTGTTTGTTATAAAAAAAAAAAAAAAAAAAAAAAAAGTACAGAAAGCTTTAGTTTGTTAAGCCACCCGCAATTAGGTATTATTATTATATTATTAGAAGAAGAACAAAATAAAGCTAGATTCTGCAGATGGAAAGCTGAGTCACATTTAGTAATAACACAAGCCAAGGCAACAAAGTGTATTAGAAGGATTAGTAAAACCGGAAGTATACCTGGATTACCATGTATTTTAAAAGTGCTTCTAAAAAATAGCTTGCAAGATCTTCTTGTCCTTTATCTCCTGATTGAGGAGGGACGAGGGGAGTGATCTCTTCTGGAGTGACTTGTGCTGAAAAACAAAAAAGAAAAAAAATAGGGTTACAAAATTAAATTTGCTTAGTCATGTATCATTCTCATTACTTGGTTTCCAATTCTTATGTTTCTTACGTTTTTCATTACATCCTTAAACTTAACATGGTTCACCCACTATAGGCCTTTAAAACATGTTCTAGTTAGCTTTCCACAAGGGGAAGTAGAGGTAATTTTAAAGTATAGTAGAAAACCTTTGGATATATAAAACCTGAATCTATAAACACCTGAATAACTGACCTCATTCATTATTTGTCCTTGTATTCAACTCAAGACACAGATGCTATTATTAAACATGAATTCCTGATGCATATTCTATGATTATTTCAGTTGAGGACTCATTTTAATTGGTACCTACAGGTAATAGCATTTTTAAATAGGTTTGTAAATGTTATACATTTGCAATGCAAAACCTTTTTGCATTACACAATTTCCCCGTTCCTTGAATTTGAAGTAAATGCATTTAAGAAATGGACTGGTAAAAAACATGTTTAAAAAAAAACCAAAAAAAACAGTAGGAGAAGGTTAGGTGTGTGTGAATGGTTCTCACTTTCTTGAAGGCTGAGTGGAGGGTTGATAAGATTTTCCAGGGTTCGAGGTCCATGTTCGGAGTGTGGGTGTGGAAAGCCAGGTATCAGACAAGCAAACATCCACAGCTGTTCTCTGCTGCAGTTAGTCTGGAGTGCCTGCATCCACAGGAGAAAGAGACGAACCCCCTCTCTGCGGATCTAGAAACAAAGCCGAGGTTATCCTTACAATCATTTTTTTTTTTTCCTCTAGCTGTGCAGGTGAGCTCAGGGCTTAGCTTTACATCTAATTTTTTGAATGTGTCTCAATCTTGACTGAAACAGATTAACTATAATCCTCTACAGACATTTACATGTCTATTTTATTCAACTAAAAAACTAAAATATAATACAATCAAACTAGAAATCCTGTGGTCAATCTACTAGACGAGAGACGTTAGTTGGAGGGTGGTGCAATACAGGGTTGAATCATATCTCTGCAAAACCTCAAGCTATACTACAGAGCAGGAAGTCTGGTTTCACAAGCTTACTGTACTTCATAAAAATTCAATATTGCCAAACTGTATTATCAAGACTTTCCAAAAGCAATTGAGCTAAGCTCATTAGATACAGTGAGGATAGCGGTATCAAAAGAAAAACATTACCTTCAAAGAATTTCCAGTGTGCAGGAGCTTCTTTAAAATTAGGCCTGTAACAGACATCAAAAAAAAGATTCACTTTTATTTATGTATTTATTTATTTTAACTGCCCTCCCAACAACAAAAAATATATATTTTTGTTTTTCTACACATTGCATATCAGAGTTCTCGGTCAGACTTAGCAAAACTTCACACCAAGCCCATGGCACTCTCTGGTTTACTCTTGGTGATCTTTGCATCCTACAGCAACAGAACTGGGTGCTTAGGAAAAGGAGAGATCACCTTGGAAAACAGAAGGACCAACTACAGCTACAATATACAACACTGCATTCCCAGCATAACAATGTCAGAGAAAGGCAGTAGCTTTTCAAAACATTTGACCACAGTTGTAGTCTTGCGATTTCCTTTTCACATTTCTGTCTCCGTACATAAAGCCTACTGGGGAAATAAATCATATAAATTATGTTTAAACTTTGTTTAAATAAGACTAAACATAGCTTATGACTGAAGGTCATAAACTACAGAACAAAATGAAAGGTGAAGAAAAACAGGATGACTGCATGGGAGGCACAACATGTGTAAATCATCCATAAATTATGAGTTACAACTATAGGAAACTACACTAAAATGCGTTGACTAAAGTCTTCATGAGCCTTGTAGTTTTTCCTTAAATTACATTTACTAAATTGTAAAGCGGAATTCAAGATCCGGTGTATTTGAATTTTGACAATAAAATCTCAGTTAACAATGCCATTAAAAGGGAAACTGTTACCTATACTGTGGAACTGCCATCTTCCCTGTATTCTTTCAGGGAGAAGTTGTAAAATTTTCTAAACAAAAAGAAAAAAAGTTCCATTAACTTTTAAATAACAAAATATGTTGGCGATTTACTTGGATTTTAGCATTTTATTAGTACACCCTTGAGTTGTCCCAGTGTTCACCTGCTGGAAATGTCATTATATCTGACATAAGCACATAATTGTTAACAAGACAAAAACAAAATAATTCTGGAGGTCTGTTATCCACATACTGTAGCTAGCTGTTAGTGAAAACAGCATTGCCACGCTTCAGTATAAAATGTAAACTATTTAAGGGTTCCTTGCTTGTATGACTGAGGAATTTGTTTTTATCAAAGTGAAAGGTTCAACTCCCAGCTCAACAAGAGAAGCATTCCTAGACAGCCACTCAGTAGCTCTTACAAGCTGGAATGTTCACTGGCATGCTTGCAGAGCTAGCTGGGCCAAAAGATAAAAAGCCTAACTTAATCTTACCTCAAATATAAAAAGGATAGAATCTAGTTCTTCTCTTTGCGATTTATGACCTGAAAGATATGCAAGAAATATATAAATGTACACCTCACTGATAAATGCACATTAAAGTTAAATGTCAGAAGTTATACTTGTGAATCTGGTTTCATTTTTTTTTTTTTTTTTTATTCAGTCCCCAGAAAAGGCTGATTCATTCTAGACACTATACAAATCAAGCTGATTGCACCTGCAGAAACTTTCACATCCTATACAGTATATTGGAGTTTTACCAGAGATAGAAACAGAGGTACAGTATGCTCCTTCAATTTGTGGACTAAAATGTTTAATGGCATAAGGAGAACATGTTTCAGCCTCACTACAAGTAATGCCAAATGTAATCATTCCCAAAAGAACCAATTCCTCTTCACTCTTAATTGGAGATGTATATTCATGGCTAACTATACTTCCTGTCGTTTTTCTACTTCAATGGCTACTTCTCATTATCAACATTTAATTATGAGAGCAGGAGTCCAGAGCTATCGTAAAACTGAATCGATGTGCAGCATCACAAATGACAACTAGAGGCAAAACAGAATTTTCCATTTAAGTTAATGAATAATCCAGATTTGACATCTCTGGAGTTACACTGGGTCTTAATTGCTGAAATGCAATATACTTTGAGGAGTAAGACACCATTCGGTCACATGTTGGTAACAGGGAATTTGAATGGCTAAAATGCACAATATTCTCGAGACCGGTTATTTATACTTGGAACACTACAGTTTTTGTACACATTCAATATTTTGGATAAGGGAACATGAGCAAAAAATAAAATAAATAGATCTTACCTTTCTGTTTAAGACCAACTTCAATGGTCACAAAATTTTCAAAGAAAACATAGAAGATGTGTGAATAATTCTGGTCAAAAAAATGTTTCAGATCAACTGATTCAGCATTCTCTGTGGGGAGGAAAGAGACATACATTAAACTAAAAAAGGGCCATACCATAGAAATCTCATAGAATAGTTTGTGTTGATATGGCCAGAGATTCAAACAGTGTGGCAGTAACAGTTACATTAGGCCATATTCACATATGGTTAACTTGTGTTATTTAAAAAATGTTTGTTTCCCCCACAAAAACTGTTTTTCTGAACAGAATAAAGTTTGAAATAAGTTTGATATTGTTGATTGTTCTTAAATGTCATGATATCTTTGCATTAAGTTTACAAACTAGTCAGCATTGGCAATAACCGTGACCACACACTGCTGTGCAGAGCATGTAGATTAGATTTGTCATTTCATCAGCTCTTAAATTCTGTGAATAGCTCTTGTTTGGGTTAAGTACTAACCACCACACTACTGAATTACTCTACTAGACATGAAATTGGGCCGTGTTTTTAAAATCCAAAAAATATTTATTGGATCAACATTGGTACCCTGAAAGTACAAGAAAATCTAGCATGCTTCAATATTATTGATTTCAGATTTGACAGTCAGAGTAGCATATGGCATAAGACACAATGAGATAAGGGGCAAATATGGGAATTTCAGAGGATTGAATCATTCAAAACTCTGCATGGTATCAACATTTTAGGATATGGCTGTATGTTAAATTCTTTCAGGAACTGGTCACAATACAGTTGACAAATATAATAGGCTTAAATTACTAGAACATTACAGTACAAGGAGTTTCATGGCATGGATTAACAAATACAGTAAACTAACTATAATATGTTTAATATATAGATACATAAATGCTACAATCTGGTCTATACCAATGTACAGCAGAATTTCTATTAATTACAAACTCTCTATTTTGACAGTATGCCTCAATTAAAACAAAAACGACCTCCTGTTGACTTTATGAGCTTGTATTGCAAGAGCTGCAGTGCACAATATCAAGCAGCAAGGTAAGAGTCATACTTGCTCACAGCAGCATTCAACAATGGTTATTAAAGGACGTAACCAAGACTAAATGGACTTGTAACCACTGCTAATTTCCTGAGGGGTAAATCACCTGTACCAGAATCGCAGTACCTCGGGAAATTATATCAGCAGTTGTTATGGAACAGCCCACTATAATTACACTCAAATTGATTGCGTTTCCTCTAAATGATGAATACACTAGTTCTAAATTCCATATGTCACTGGAAATCTTGAAGTAGCAACTTGTGCATTTGAACTATTTTCTTGCAGATATTCTAATATCAAAGAAAAGTGTAGGACAAATATTAAGACTTTAATTCCAATACAGAATTATACTTCTGTAAGAAAATAAGCCTTTTTTCATAGAAGTACAACAATATCCATACAAAACAATCACTGAACTGGATTCCGGATTTGCTTTCTTTCTTTTCCCAATTTGTGTTAACGATTTCTGTCAGGATAACTGGTAAACTGTGCATTTAAAATTAGTATTAATTATACATACCACCGTGCATAGGCATAATTTTAATTATGGCAGGTTTTAAAATGTGCTGTTCCAGAATATTGTCACTAAAATTAACATGTAGTCCTAGGCCAAATTCCAAAGAAAAGTGCAAAATCCCCTACAAGAAAGATACTCAACCATATTCCCAGCCACAGTCAAGAACTTGCCTGTAGCAAGGATTCAAATAACAGCTTGAGCACAGATTCCACTGCACCTCCCACTTATATTCGCATTGTAGGCAAAGGTAAAAAAAATAAATAAAAATATGCCTGCAGGCTACTGTATAGTGCAGTAACTGTTCTGGGTGAACTGACATTCATCGGAACACCTTAAATTCTTAAGAATGGAAAACTGCTCACATTGCCTTTTTGATATACATACTGCAACGCTACTTCTGCAAAGCTATGTGGCCCCTGCTTTTAGATCAGTACTTTGCTGGAAGTCTAGGTGATTCAGATGAAGTTGCTTAATAAACAATTCAAGCGCACAGTCCAGCATGTTTAGTACGAAAAGTTGTTTACAAGCGTTGACACATTTAACACGGTGTAATGTTACGCACAATTCCATGGGCAGAAGACTATAACCGTGTAGCTTCTGTAAATTACTCTGACATTACACAGATACATATTTGCCAAGGTATGACTACGTAAATACTGTCGTTTGATCAACTCCTGGTCTTGTATGGCTTGTGGTAAAAGCACATCCACATGTATTTGACATGCTGGCTTTCAATGTAAAAACAAAGAAATAATCCACACACGTATTTGACACACCCATAAACCAATTAGCCTATTGTACAAATGAAATGTACTAGAAAACTATTTTCAAATTGTTTAAAAGTCGTGCAAAAAAACAAAAAAAACACGACGAATGGTAAAATAAAGCAAATCAACGTTTTGCTTAGTAAATAAATAATTACCGGTAACTCAAAACAAAAAGGCTACCTCAAAAGCTATCGTTAACATTCTTCTCACCAGATTACAGCGAGAGCCCGTAAATACACAGCATGGGCGTTAATGGTAAAACAATATATAAACCCAAGCAACCGCCAAACCAGACCTCTACGAAAATCGTACCTTAGCAATTAATTTCAGGAGAGTAACTCCAACAATTGCAGTCTCAAAACAACAAGACCCACATGTCAGCAGCAGGATCAAAGAATTAAATCATTTTAAACTCACCTATGACAATTCGTAGGTGTTTGAGGCGAGTCAGGACATCCTTTTTGGTCTCCAGCACTTTCTGTGTCGATTTCTTAACGTCCCCATGCGTTTTTTTAGAAAACATACCGAAAGCAAATAGAGGGACCAGAAAAGGTACACCCCCTGTGTAGCTTCAAATTAAAAAATAAATCTGCAACCGTTATCATTTAAAATTGAGACTGTTTCAAATAACTCTACATGTTATATACAATAAATAAATACATAAATAAATAAATAAAACGAACGGGAATCTTTGCGTTTCGCAGAAAAAAACTCACACGAATCGCACCTCACACACAACACTGCCTTTCTCCCAAACAGAATAAATGTCTTCAAATATGGCGGAGAGTTCAAGACAAGAAAACAAACTAATCAAGACAGAGCAATCCACCCCCTATTACTGCAAAAAAAAAGTTGAATTTTTTCTTCCTGCTTGCAAATAAAACCCTTAAACTTTTATTTTTTCAACATTAGAATAATTGTTGGGCTTTTTTGTGATGAGTTCTAGTTCCGCAACAGTGGGACATCTAGTTGTCATGGAAACGGCAGAAAGCTGTCCTTTGCTTAATTTGAGGTTTTTTTTGTCAGGACCCACAATTATTAGTATATTATTTTGATGGGGTTTTTTTTTTCTGCAATCTTCAGTGATAGTTGCCATCTAAACACAACTGTGACACTTAATCAAATTTAACGTGGAAGGATTACAGGGCACATTTTACCTGTTTACAACTGAACAGGCCTATTTTAAGGGGAAGGAATGATTCCTGAAAAAGCCACAACACTATAGGCTAGCATCAGAGGCGTATTGCGTATTGACTTGGACGTGGATGTGATTACAGCGTACCGTTATACGTCTCTAAGTAAAAACAAATCAGTTGATTGTCGTTCATATTAATTTTTCATGTATATTTTTTTTAACTGTCGATAAAATACCACACCACAATACAAATGTTATTTAGTCAGCAAAGTTACAAAGTTATCTATGTATATAAAAAGCTAAACACTCGAAATCCAACATGTTCAGAAGGTAGCAGTTTTGTTTTCTTATTATAAAAACATAAATTACTTGGCATGCAAAACATTTTCTAACGGTAAACTAAACTGCCAATCAAAAAAAAAATCGACTTAAGAACGCGCTTAACTTCATGGATCAAATTACTTATAAGTATCTTTTCATAGTCAATTGATTACTATAGGCTGCCAGACGCTTTATGTTTGTAAACTGAAAAAAGAGAAACGTGCCAAAAAAGCGCATAGCATTTTGGGACATATATTTTCAACCATCTCCCATTCCGTATACTTTCCTTTTGGACAAAACACCTGTGAACTTCAACTCCCAGAAAACTAAGAGTGGAAAATAGCGCGAGTCAACCATCCATGGTATGCCTCAAATCCCACCCCTCTTAAACTCGATTGGACTAGGTCATCATGTTTCTCCTTCTAATGCACGCGATTGGCTAAAATAACTGCCCATAACCGCCCCCACGAAACTGTAAAGATTCTGGTTAGGTTGTTACCGAGCTTTGCATTCAACTTGTTAAAAAATAGGAGAATTGGTACATTTGGGATCTCTCAGCCGTTTAAGAAAAGTTAACAGATATACAATGCCGGTGCATTCGAGGGAGAAGAAGGAGAGTAACCATGAAGAAATGGAGGTCGATTACCCGGAGCACGACGGCAGCAGCTCCGACGAAGAGGACACAGAGAGCTCTTCAGTTTCGGAAGATGGAGACAGTTCAGGTGGGGGTACTTGAAATATTTTCATTTTAAAATCTGTTTCTTTAGTTATAGCACATTCGTGTTCACGTTATTTTTTGGGTAATTCTGTATTTCATTGCGAATTCTTAGAAGGCACGAGGATGCAAGCTGTGTTTTTTTGTTTTTTTTTTGTATTTTGCGACAGCGCCGTTGCGGTAAATTGCTAACACTGTCATAAAACAGGATTGTAAACAATGTATTACTATTATAACACATACGTTCATTACAATGTGCTTTAAAATAGGTACGATAAGGTGTGTATTATTTTTTTGGTCACCCTATGTTATAAGCCCATTTTATTTGTCTAGTTGGGTGACCTGATTGAGTGGGTCTGAAATACGGAACAGACCCTTTTTTACTTACGAATACTAGATCGTAGAGCTGAATGGAAAACAAACACATTTAAATTGACAACAGTATGTTAGAAAATGGAACAATTGCTAGAGAACGAGAATGCCCCGCCGTGTTGCTGAAAAATAACTCGTTTTTTTTTTTTTTTTAATGCATTCTCTAGCCAGCTGATCCTGTTAAAAGTTAGAAATTGCAAACAAACTGTAAAGTTCCCGCTAAGCAAAACATGAATACGTATGCATAAATTGGCACAATGGATTGTTTTGCATAAGGCAACTTTGTGGGGTGAGGTTTAATTGTATATTCTGTACTGCAGTGATTTATAATACATTTACAAATAATTTGAAATTACTTAACTGACCGTGACTGTCACAACTAGCTTTAAATGTTGTTTTTAAACACCTTTTTATTCAGAGATGGATGATGAAGACTGCGAAAGGAGAAGAGTTGAATGCTTAGACGAAATGACTAACCTAGAGAAACAGTTTACAGATCTGAAAGACCAGTAAGTCCTATTATTAAAAGCAGAATAAATAGTGTACCATATTAAAATGTCCACCTAGGTAACATTCATGTTTTGGTTTCAGTTTTTATTACATCTTTAAAACGTATTTTGAAATGTTTTATGTTTAGCATGCCTTATAGCAATGTTTTCTCTGCTTAAAGACCCTACAACATGCTTCTAGTTAGTTCTCCACATAAGCTTTTTGCATCGTCAGTGCGAGAGAGAAACTTGCCTGCAACACACGTGCCAGCTTTCTTTTAATGTTTGGTTTATTTTTAAGTCATACATTTTGGCTGGAATATGTGTACACATTCAAACGCATGATAGCTGGTCAACCTGAATTCCCTTTTTTTTTTGGTTAGGCTTTATAAGGAACGACTCAGTCAGGTGGATGCCAAGTTACAAGAAGTAATTGCTGGAAAAGCACAAGAATACCTGGAGCCATTGGCCACTCTACAGGACAACATGCAGATTAGAAGTAAAGTGGCAGGTAAGCAGCGTTTCCATGCAAGATGTTTAAGAAATATGCAGCAATGAGTGCTTGTGTCTTATTTATTTTGTAATTCTCTATTGCCGATCCTTCACAATGCTCTTCTGAGGAATAGTCAAGTGTTCTTTTTTTCACAAATCCCCTGCATTATTGTGTTTTGTCCACAGGGATCTATAGAGAGCTTTCTTTAGAATCTGTGAAGAACAAGTATGACTGTGAAATTCAAGCAGCTTTCCAGCACTGGGAGGTGAGTACCCTGGCCTTTGAACCCTGTTCACAAGAATGTGTGTGTGTTTTTTATTTATTTTTATTTTTATAAATGTTCCAGAATCTGTGCTCATCCTGGTTATATTTTCTATTCCTTGGTGTAACGGAGCAGGCTAGCTTCTTATGCATGTGTGCCAGACATCATTCGGATCCTTCTCATTATGTCCTTCTTCTTTCCCAAGAGTGAAAAATTGCTTTTATTCGACACTGTTCAAAGCGAACTGGAAGAGAAAATCAGAAGACTTGAAGAAGATAGGCACAATATAGACATCACTTCAGGTAAGGCTGATTTCAGGATGCTAAGATGTGGTTGTATTTGTAGTGGGTAGATTACACAGGCAAGGAAAGGGAAGCATTCATTTAACTTGGCAAGAAACAACTTTGATTCTGTTAGCAATTACATAATCCGTGTTGGTGAAAGATAAAGATCAGTCATAAATTATTATTCACTTCAACTAAAACTTGGTAAGTATTACCATAGTGTGTGCTTTAAGATTTTCATAGTATATTGAGCTTCTATTAAAGTGCCCTACATTGTATTTCCAAAATATAGTAAAAAGTTTTTGCAAAGTGTCAGCCAACTTGTTGGTTTTGTTTGTGGTAACAATATGTCTGAAACAGCTGAACAGATCTCCTTTAAACTGCTGTTTATATTGTATTTTATTTCCTTTAGAATTATGGAATGATGAAATCCAGTCAAGGAAGAACAAGAAAAAGGATCCCTTTAGCCCTGATAAAAAGAAGAAGCCAATTGTTGTGTCAGATATCCTTTTGAGCTTGAGAAATCTTGGAATTATGGATTTGCCAACAAATGGTTTTGTTACTTTGTTTCTGTGTATTCTTTTTCATTGTAGTTTCCATAACTTTCTCACGACCATATATAGTTTACATGCTGCAAGATCTTGATATACTTGAAGACTGGACCGCGATTAGAAAGGTATTTATGATCCCAATCGTGCTTATTTAAAAAAACAAACAATGCAGCCCTTTCAAGTATAATTGTATATAAAGCTTCACCCCTGCAGAAGGAATACATGTTTCTTCAGTACAGGTTTTATTTTTTTCCCCAGGCCATGGCTACATTGGGACCCCACAGAGTAAAACCAGAAAGTAAGGATCAAACATGTTTTATATTTGCTTCCATGTTTTGTTAGTATGTTTTATGGTTAAACATAATTCACCTGAAGCTGAAACAGCTGTGAATTTATACTAATAAGACATATATTATTATTATACCTGGGAACACCTATTCACAAAAATGTCCAACAAAATAATTGCCTAAAAGATAAATGGGGCCCATTATCACCACAGTTTAACAGGCTTGCATTTCAAACTCTGAACATTTCCTCTTCCAGCTTCTACAAAAGGTGAAAAACATCAGCACAGTGCCCGATCAGAAGAGGGGAGGTTATTTTATGATGGAGAGTGGTACAGCCGTGGGCAAACGATATGCATTGACAAGAAAGATGAATATCCTACAAGGTAAGATGATCCAGGCAGTTGGTATTTCATGATGTACATTTTTGCATCTGCAAGCCCTGAGCATTCATATTAAATCATGTTTCTAATTGTTTTTTTTTTTTTTTATGCAGTGCCATAATAACCACCATAAATCACGATGAAGTCTGGTTCAAAAGACTGGATGGCAGCAAGTCTAAGCTATATATTTCCCAGCTTCAGAAAGGAAAATACACCATAAAACACTCCTAGTCGTCCTTTTTTCCGTCACGTAATTCTAAGGAGTATAAACTGGTGCCATAAAATGTATCGCACATTTTTTATATATATATATATCTAGGTCTCAATTCTTTTCATTGCTTAAAGCTAGTAGATTTTTTGTTCTCCATAATGTATACTGTGTATATTGTATATACTGTTACTCCAGGTGCCATGGATAATTGCATTTAAAGTGTTTTTGTTCTTTTTTTTTATTTTTGTGACTTGCCGTCTTTCCCCCTCCCTGGAGGAAATCAGAGGTGCTGCCAATAGTAGTGATCAGTTTAATCTGGGTGCTGAAAGAATTCCAGAGCGGTATTTTCACGACCATGCAGCGTTTTGGAAAGGGTTGTCAACAGGTTTAAGATGGATACCACACAGGGCTCCAAACAGGAACAAATATCCGCATTTTGTCCTTTTGAACATGGGTATATAAAACAGCCTCGATCGTAAGCCGATATGATAATAGCTGATGTATATTACTCTGCAGGCTTAGCCAATTTATATCATTTTAAAAGGTTAATTGGGTAGAAGTTAATGCTTATTTTAAAGTTTTGGGAATGGTTGTTAAGGACGTACCTGAGCACTTTAGCTTTGTTTCTACTACCCAACACTGTACTGGAATCCATTGTTCATGGCTCTGCTGATCTTTGTGTTTTACATTGTAGATGGAACCATGTTTAATGGTGGGTTAAATGAGAATGGTGCCTTAAGGAGGAGAGTGGTCTGGCATGCATTTGAGCACTTAACGGTTATTGGTGGAAATAAAGCTTTAGTCACCTTTGTGACAGTTCTCTGCTGATATGATTCCTGCCAAAACCTTGTCTCTGACTGCTTCACCAGGTGTGAATATGGGCCCTGCTGCCCCCAGTAACCCACTCTCCTCACTGCAGAGCACCGAGATTTAACCACCTCACCAGGAACTGTTGCTCTATTTACCTCATTGATTACTGCTGCTATCATGGTTTCACATGAGTATTTTTCTTTTTTTCCTGCCACTATTCACCTACAGGAAGGAAGTCATGATGATCAGTGTTTTTTCTACAGACAAATATATATATATTACTGTGTTAGATAAACAATTAGGATTTCATGTAGTGTTTCTATATTTTCATGAAGGTAGAGGTGACTATTCCTGTGCTGCAATTTGAGAAAGTAAAGAGGAAAATCTGACAAATTCCATTTAAGTTTACTGAAGGTTTGCATTTAAATAATGTCTGTCTAAAATTTGATGTTACAAAATAAATATATAATTAGATATGACATTGGAGACACATTCAATCCCAGTGTTAATGGAAGCAAGTTCCACTAAAAACCTGCAGTATAAGCCTACCTCTGAAGAAGACTCCTCAGAATGGCAGTTTTGTGGAATAAGAATTGCCAGATTACATTGCTGCTGTCCACAAAACAGTGCTGACGGTGTGTAAATATATTGCTTTTGTACTGCCTTCTTGTTACGGGGAGGGCTTAACATCTCGTAAATACATATTTAGTTTATGCATAATTAAATAGTGACTATTATATGTAATTATTTTCAGTGTAATATGCTTCGTTTAAAATACGAAGCAACAGCTCTCCAAATACAAGTGTATACTGTATTTCTTATGTACTGTAAACTGAAAAGTACAGTAGAATTAAATATAAAAGGGATAAAACAAAAGCGTGTTTATTTTTAATGTTGATAAATAACTATTGTAGTTATGTTGTGTTAAAGATTTTAGAATGGAAAATTATAACAATATGCAGCAATGTATTGTTCCAGATGGACAATATTGAATGACTTGCAGGAAGATGATTGTTAACAGTAGACTATTGTGTTATAAGACCATACTTGCATCATGCTATGAATTTGTACATACAATAAATAATGTGCTGCCATTCAAGGATGCTGTCTAATTAAAAGCAAGCTCATGTTCACCATTCATTACCCACTGTTATTTTTGTTATGCATTCTAGTGTTACAATGCCTCCATTCTAGATTTCAAGTTAAAAGGTTGAATTAGCCATTTTTTTACATAATGATCTTCCAGACCTGGCAATGTAACAAACTAGTTTTGAGTTTGGGCTACTTTTTTAATCAAGCTTTCCAGTACTGAAGCAGTGGTTTTATCCATCTGCTGCACAACTCTGCTCTTACGGTGATTTGTAGTGAAGAATCCTTCTAGACATGAGACACAAAGTGTGTATCGACAAAATATGCAATCACATAAGTACTCAAAATAAACATGTAATATAGTCTCGATGGCTTGTTCCATATTTTTAGAAAGCCATCCAGGTTTTGATCAGCCCAACTTGGTAAATGCAGAGCACATATTGTGATGGACTACCAGTATATGAACATTACTAAAGTTTAACACGCTGATAATTTGTCTTGTGCATCAGCCACAGAATAAGTTCAGCCAGTGAGAGCTAAATACAAGAACGTTGCTAATAGCGACCACTCGAGAGCCTGTCTAAGTGTTTTTCTATATCCAAAGATTTAACATGGGGATTCATCAGTGGTGGCTGTAGAGAGATGGTCCTATTAAACAGGTGGTCTTCAAGAAAGCTGTAGTTTAAAAGTTATTCATGCCACTAGCTTTTCAAACCAATCCAAAAAATTAAATTCTACTTAAAAAACACGATGATGCATTTTCAGAACACTGCAAAACGTGTATTTTGTTATTATTCCAACTGATTGAAGACTCGTTTGATGAGTAGGAGAGCAATTTAAAACTATGCTATATAAAATCTCATGTCATTGCTCACACAGGTAATTGGCATGTAACGTCATGACATGTAGAAATGTAAAACTGAAAGCGAACATGTTGTGTTGTGCTTCCCCAGATGCATTCAAAATAAATATAATAGTAATTAAAATGATTAATCCTTAGCAGTGAACGCAACATATATACCCATGTGGTGGTGTTTTGGGTAACAACTAAACATACTGAAACTCATTAGATCCAGACTCCAGCTTAACTCGTTTGAGGTGGGATCCTAATGCAACACATCTATATTTGAAAGCACATCCTGTAGTACAGCTAGGAAGCCCAGGTCCAATCAAGACACGTTTCTCTTGAAATTCATCGACACTCTGGATTGCATAGTTGATTCTGGTACTGTGTGCAATCAGTTGAAACATAGTGTTGCTTGTGCTGGGTCCAGGGATGTTTGCATTTGTGCTGTAGTGTTTTGCTTGTAGAAGTAATAAACACCTCGGGAGCCCTCAGCTGGAGGTCAAAAGGCACTTCACACATTACAAAAATGTATGTAACCCAATAAGCCACATGGAAAAGGTACCTTATATACGGGTATTTATATTGTTAATAAAAGTGAGATTTTTTTCAGACTTTGTACGCTAGTTACAGATAAACAATATACTGATTTATTTAAAAAAGTAAATCATTTCCGTGTTGCTGCTTTATTTTTTATCATGAATATTTACAATATAACTTTTGTTTAATTCAGCAAACCCAATTTAATAGTCACAATAAAAAGACTTATACCCATCATTTCAAAGGCGTACAGTATCGAGTTACTAGCGGTCAGGATGAGATTTTTTTTCTTCTCCACTAGATGTCGCTATTTCCCTTCCTTCTGCTCTGTCTTGCCGCAGAAGCTGCCTACCCAGTTTGTTGTGGTCTCTAATTCCCGGACTCTGTTTTTCGGGAAGATGACAGCGAAGAAGTCGGGGTCACGGTTGGAGACAGAGATCGAGCGGTGCCGCTCTGAGGGTCAATGGGACAGAATCCCAGAGCTTATTAGACAGCTGTCTGTCAAACTAATCGCAAACGGTAGGAAGCTGCAAATATATTATGATCTATAAATACAGGGCCTGCTGTGCAACCAAAAGCCTGGGGTTATTCTGATAGAATCGTTGCAAAGTAGATGGATGAATTGGAGGGATACTTGTTATGAATATAAGTGCCTGAGAGTTCAGGGTATTTAGACAGACGGTGAATTGTCACAAAACGTAAATGTTCTATTTGTAATATAAAGATAAATACTGTAGTTTGTTTACAGTTCATTTAGTCATCTTTACTTTTAATTTTTTTTTGCTGGTTACAGCGTTGTTTAGAATTAAACCCTTTAAAGATTTGTCTGGATACCCGTCAATCAGTTAATGTTATTCACAATTTACTTGGGGTAACTTGGAGTTCCCGAAGCGAGATTAATGAGGAAAAGTAGGCTGGGCCAGCAGTATTCGTTTTTCAAGTGACTGTTATTACTGCACTATGTATAGTGACACTGTCAGATGCTAGTGGAGACATTTCCTTGGTCAAAGTGAGTGTTTAGGAATAAAGGGATACGTTTTAAATAACTCCCAGCAGTTTGTATTTTTAATGCATGATACCACTGACTTTAATGGGCTAGTATTATGCAGTCATAATTAATAGTCAGAGACCATAAGGTAAGTACTGCATGGGTTTGCGAAAGAGTATAATATCACATACTTAGTACTGTTGTGTGAACCATTAAACTGTGCAAATTAACACAGGCCTCTTATACAAGGCTGTACCAGCCCTGTCCTTGAAAACAGGATTACTTGCATCTCAGGAGTTGAAATCTAGATTTTTTTTTTTTTTCAATATAACTCACTTTATTTAATCAATATAACTGAGTGTGCCTGGTCTGAAGTGCTGTCCTGAACACCATTACAATATATCACACTGAAGTATGTGGTCTGTCCTGCAGGAAACCTGGAATTTCCTCCAGCATGTCCCTACATTTCCAGAGTTCAGCAGTTTTTTCACTGAAATATAATTATTAAATGCTACATAAATCTAACAAAATATAAATTATGTCTTCACTGTTAATGAGATAGAAATTCACATCCCACATACCCAGAATCTTTATTTGAAGCCAGAAGTAGAGTAAGAAATATAACTGGTGAATTAACTCCAGTCACTTCAGGGGATACCTTACCTCTGCATGTGACATTAAGACTACTAGAGATCAATGAAATGACCTGTAAACTTCAAGAAGTACGTCCCTGGTGATGGGGATATAGCCTAGTGGCTGTCAGTCCATCATACTTACAGCTGGTTTCACAGACCCCCGAATAGCATTAGTCTTGGAGTTCCTTACCTAAAGCAGCATTAGGTATAATTAGTACTGATCATAAAATTGGTAAAAGAAACATTTAGCACGGGTTACACACTTACTTTTTTACATGCATACTATGTACTGTATATTGATCATCTCCAGTACAATTTCGTTACCAATGGTGTCATTTTAAATTCAGCTGGGGATGTATGCTGCTAACATGTTTGCTTTTTCCAAAGCACAAGCTTATTGATGGAATGTTCTACCTTTATTATTAATGGACTTGCATTCATTTTGCAGATGATTTGGCTGAGCTATTACTGGGGGAAGCCAAGCTTCAGCAGTACCTCAAAGAGAACCCTATCAAACAGGGAGCGAGCCCTCGCGGAGCCAAGCCAAAGCTGGTTGAAGTCAGGAAACACCTGACAGCAGCTCTTGACAGAGGAAATCTAAAGGTAAAACTTATCCACTTGTATTTGCATAATAGGATGACAAAGGTTAAACTATATTATTTTTCCCTTGTAAATAATACAACTGCCTTTATTGCCAGCACCTCTGCGTGAAATCATAATTTGTGAAAATGTATTTACCCAAATATTTGTTAAATATAACTGCTTATACAGCATGTTATTTACTAAATTAGAAGTTTTGTCTTAAAACCTGTTAGAAGTGGCAGACTTCAGAGGGCCCCTACAGAATGCCAGTTGTCTGTTTTTCTTGTGACAGGTTATAATTACCTTGAATGCTGTGGGGTTTCTTTGTGAAGACTACTATTTTTTCTGTAAAATATGCCCAATCAAGCACGTTTAATCGTGATTATAGAGCAGAGAAATTAATTTGGACAATTGACAAATCAAGACTTTTAATTAATGTCTAAGAATGTCAGATGTTTACTAGAGTTTAGCATGAGACATTTTGTTGGCAGAGAGACTACCAATGTGGAATTGAAATCTCTGAACCATCAATATTTTAACTTTTAAGGTTGTCATAAAAAGCCATTGGGCTACTTGGTATTCTCTGTGCCCAACTGGAGATCAGCATTAGTCTGTACACTGCCAGTTTTAAGCTGACATTACACTTCCCCTTTGCTTTGACATGGTATTACTATGATAGGTTGTGATAAGTGATCATCACTTCTCTTTTTTTTTTTTTAATGCCACTGCAGTACCCTTATATCCATCACTGAGCTGGCATTACAAATCCCATAGCAGTTGACGTTAACGTAAATGTGTTTTTAGAAAATATGACAAGGTTTCTGGTCTGCCATATAGATTTGATAGAGCTTTGTCACTTCTGGCCTGTTGGCAGGATATTTTTTGTTCTGACAACCTTCTGCAGGTCATTAGGAGTGATGTTACATTTCCCATGGCTGTTATTCCCATTCTTTGGGTCAACTAGCACAGAAGTGGAACTCATGTTATGACAAAGAATTGACACTGTACTACTTTTCTCTCTTTAAAGTCTGAGTACATGCAAGAGGCCAGTTTATTAATGGCCAAGTTGAACTATGTGGAAGGCAATTACAGGGAGGCTCTCAGCAATTACTTCAAAGTTGGCCTTGATGATCTGCAGCTGGTTGGCATCCCTGTTTATAGGTTGTCAATGATCGCTGAAGCATACGCAACAAAAGGTGAGTAATGGGCACTGAGATACCTCATAGAGACATGCTCCTCAATACGCAGTACCTTTGATTAGTAAACTCAACTGAGAACTGTATGAAGCAAACAACACCGCTTTCTATTAACCATGAAGTCAATTAAGTATTTGAAAACCCTGATTAGGGACCCACCAGCTAAACTCAAATTAATGTAGTTATTATTGTAGGTTGTATCCCCTTTGGAAACCTTGTATGAACCTTGAGCAGGTGGTTAGCACATACTGCAGTTACATTTTTGCGAATCTCAATTCTGGCTATATACATTAAATTCAACTGCACAGGATTTAGTAAAAAAAAAAATATATATATATATATATATATACACACTGTTAAGTCAGTGGAACACATGGTGTTTTAATTCTGTATGTCCAGGAAAGAAAAGATAACAATATGGACGTGTGACAGGGATGACAAGTGGTCTGACGTCAGGCAGAAGCAGGAACAAAAATACTGACACCGGGAAAGTACTGCAGTTCAAAAGGCTTGCGCCGTTTTATTTAAATAATCCAAAAATAAATAAAATATTTAAACACAAACACTTGCTCACAGAGCGAAAATAAAAGGTTTAAACAAAAACAAATCACGGACACAAAATAAATCAAACACAGGTCAGGCTGGGCAGATTGCCTTTACTGTTCCTATGTTATTTTCTTTTAGTTTCGTTTTTCGTTTTCAATCTCCGTCTCGCTCTCTCCGCACCTACAACACCCACCTCGAGCTAGAGAGCTGCAGGCTTTTTATAACAGGTGACCATCTCCCGATTAGCAACAAATTAAATCACTTAATTAATTCGGGAGATGGCCACCTTCTGCACGAGTTTTTAAATACTGCGTGGATGGGGCTTCCCATCCACGCTACTAAATAATAACAGACATTCGGCTACGCCGTCCTAAATACATAAATAATAAATCCCGCAGCGCTCGCCGACATACATTTAAATACAATAAAAATAAATAAACAATACAAAACAATCTGCACAGGGGCGGAGGGGGAGACCCCGATCTAAAAATAAATAAACAATACACAGGGCTGCTCGCCCTGTTACAGGACCCCATTCATATTTTAGCTGTTTTCTCAGAAGCATGACTCATATTTACATCAATTAACATTAAAATGACTGTGGCTCTCCCCAGGCCATTTCTTAGGATTGAAACACTAATATTCTCGAATGACTCATCTGCAAGAGAACATTTCTTCTGTTGTTGCAGATAGCCTTTAAAAAAATTGAATTTGAAGGTGTCTGTCATAAAAACTTTTTTTTTTAATGAACTTCTGTCTTTGGTTGCCTAACGTTATTCATTTAACACATTATTAACATCAATGTGTTTGAGTAAAACCTAGCTAAAAATGCCTTTGGTTATTTTAATTATCTTTGCAAGATTTATTGCATAATGTTATTTTACAAAAGAACCCCCATTATTGCATCAAGTTGCCAAAGATAAATGTCTTAATTACGATATCTTTCACCTAAGCCAGAAATTATAATAATTTATCAGCAAGAAATGTGAGTACCAGCAAGGCTAGCTTTTTAGCTTACTCTCCTTCACCTGCTGTGAGCATTCTTCTGACCTCATCACAGCACCCCTATGTACACGAAGTAACAAACAGTTCAGTTTTATCCTGAGTAAAAAGTGTTCATAAACAAATATGCCTACATTAATGTGCAGATGTTAATCTGGACTGTTGTGTTAATTAAATCTAAATAAATATTTCTCTACATTTTAATAGGTCTTCTAGAGAAGTGAAGTGTACACAGCACTTATGGCAACATGTGTGCCTCTGACTGCATTCTGGTCCAGCTGGTATTTTTGCTTAGTTTTCTATTGAACTGCTGCCCCAGCCCAACCCTTTTGAGACAAGGTAGTTTCATTAGTATGTTTGAAAACGTAACAATGGTTTACATACAGCAGAATAGTACATCCTGGATTTAAACCCCTGTGGTGCAAGTTATATTGACTGCACCCTTTATTTTTGAAGTGAAACTAAACTAAAACAAAATCTTGCATTTTAGTTCAACTATAGTGGATAACATATTTCTGGAAACAACTTGTAAAGGTCATGACATTTTTCATAATATCATTTGGAACAATATGTAAAAGTCCATTTCCGCAGCTGATGAACTCTAGCAATACATTTCCTATATAAATACTGAATCATTAATTGAACTACTCTGCATGAGAGCTGTCTGTTATTTGATTGTAGTTACAGTTTCCTGACAGATGATGGCAGTGGTGCTCAAGTTTTTACAAGAACCCAATGATTGATTCTGTATTCCTTAACAGAATTTAATATAGCGTGTGGATAGATGTGGGCTTAACAAAGACTGTTTTGGAGGCATTCAGAATAGGTGATGTTTGTTCTCAATCACTATGTTCTAAAGATAAAAACATTTTGTGTGTTTTATTCATTTTATATCATTAATTCCTTAGTTGTTTGCTGGCTTCATTTTCTAATCCTGACCTCACTTGCTTTGACGTGTATATTTGTCATAAAGCAGCATTTCTGTATTTTCTCTTAAAGCAGCAGGAAATGTAAAAGATAGGGCTTGACCGCTTTACAGTATGTGGGTTAATGGTGAAGTCAGGGTATCTGATGTGTTTATAATTAGACCGGTACGGTAGGTGAAACTGATAATAGTGCAGTTTACCCTTATTTAAATTTAATGAAGTACTTGATAATGTAACTGATAAGGGATTAGTCAGGTCTGTTTAAGTAATGCGGGAGCTTATTAGGCTGCGAAAGTGCCACACAATTATGAATTAATGATCTCAGGAAAACAGATTCTTAATGTTAATGCCAATTACAAGTGCCAGAATTCAAATGAAATCCTACTTGTTCTAGCTTTTAAAATATCAGTAATCCAGCCTTTACTGGGGTCCATTCCCATTGCCCTTCTCTCTTTCCTGTTCCTTCTGCCCTTGTCCTAAGGGACAAATTAGTAAGTGAAACTTCATCTGTCCAATGAAATTCACCCCTTGCACGCTGACGAACTGTTACCCAGAGAGGACAAAGCACCCTGACGAATTTACTCTTGGAAACTTTCACTAATTTGGTATGAATTTGACTCCTCCATAGATTGTTGTGGAGTTGAAGCTTTCACTTTGTCATATTATTCAAAAGCAAGCTGATCAGATACAATTGAATTGAACAAACCATTACTGTTCCACAGTGTTTAATATGTATATACCTCCCATGTGACATGTTCTGCGGATATGAAGTGTATTTCTAGTATGCTGCCAGTAAATGGATTGTCACTTTAAATGTTGGCTGATGAAATCTCTGTTAAATATGCTCCATGGTATTGCAGTCTCAAGGTGCCCCCTTTTACTCGCTCAGTGAAATAATTCAATTTTCATTGTCTACCTATATAGATCCTAGACAGAACAGATGTTTTATTCAAACCCTCTGTTCATTTCTTGATTACGGCTGTCAGATTGCAGCTGTTGCCTAGTCAACCAGATGTCAACATTTTAATTTAAAAAATAACTTTTTTACTGCCTCTATTGTCGGTACAGTATTCATTTGCATTTACCTGCTAACCTATTTCCCTTTTCAACAGTTTTGATTTTGTATAAGATCTGATTTTTTGAAACCCCACATTTAAGCCCCTAATGTGATCTTTCACTGGGCTTGGTTTGTGCAGGTCAGTTGTTGTTTGCAGCAGATTGCCATGTTGAGATTTGATGGTCTTGTAATGTTTCTTTTAAAGGGTACATAAGGACCTTTTTATTTTATTGTGTTACATGTTCCCATGTGTTGCTACAACTGTTTACATAAGGTGTGTGTATTGTTTTATTTATTTTTTTTACATCAAACTTTTAAATTGCATTCCCTGCCTCAAGATGGCTTCCCATGTACCCACATGGACCTCTCAGAGCTACATTTTCCATCATCCTCCTGCTCACATATGTAACTGAGATGTATTTGCCAGTGAGCAGGAGGATGATGGGAAATATAGTTCTGAGAGGTCCATGCAGGTACATGGGAAACTATCTTGAGGCAGAGAATGCAATTTAAAAGTTTAAAAAAGTGGTTAAAATGTAATAAAAAAATAAAATAAAACAATACACACACCTTACGTAAACAGCTGTAGCAACACATGGGAACATGTAACACAATAAAATAAAAAGGTCCTTATGTACCCTTTAATACGTTGGTTTCAACACCGATATATTCTATCTTCTTTTGTTGTCAAATGCTGTAAGATTTACATTTCAGCATACTCCTTAGAAGGCTAGAGTGTTTGCTCACATTTACCATGTCAACAGGAGGCCTTTTAAAAACTCCTTAAGTTTTTATTAATTAAATAGCTTTACACTGATGCTTACTGTATTTATAAAATACAGTAAAACCACCTAAAATAGACTTTCACCTACACTTGCCAGCCAGTAAACCCAAGACCAGTTAGTCTTTTTTAAATACTAGTGGATGATGTGCACAACAACATAAGAATTGTCTCGGGCCTCAACTAATTCAACCTGAAGAGGGACAGGCTTATTATGGCATTTGTGATAATGCAACAGATTTCTAATTGTTTTTCTTTTTTGTTTGTAGGTTTGTGCCTGGAAAAAGTGCCAATGGCATCCCCAGTCAATCGACACACTGGTGGTGAACAGGAAATCATTACGTGCTATGAGAAATCAGGTGACATCGCACTGCTGTACCTGCAGGAAGTGGAGAAGGTAGGGCTGATTTCTTTATACTTTCTTTTTAAGGTTCAGTAACAGTTGGTTCCAGTGTACATTGATCATGACCCAAAGTAATTTAGGAACATATGGCATAATGAGACACACCCCTGAAAAATATATTAGAACATAAGAACATAAGAAAGTTTACACACGAGAGGAGGCCATTTGGCCCATCTTGCTCGTTTGGTTGTTAGTAGCTTATTGATCCCAGAATCTCATCAAGCAGCTTCTTGAAGGATCCCAGGGTGTCGGCTTCAACAACATTATGTTGTAAGGTCTGGAAATCTTTTTTCTGTAATTACCTCAATGCAAGAAGAAACACGTTTACCCTGAGCAAGACACTGTGTTTTTTTCAAGTAGGTCATGTTCACATTGTTCTCAGCCATTAAATAGGGTATTACTGTTATGAAATAAGTAATTGGGAAATGGAGGATCTGTGTGATACTTGCTGCAGGAATTCACATCAGCTGGTTCATAAATTGCCACTGGCTGCACCTCTGGAAAAATGCAGCAGTTTTGCCTGATGATCAATGTGTTTTTCCTTGAAACAATGTTAATTACAGATACTTTCATAGACCAGTCTTTTGAATGCAATTCTCGATTTTTATGGTTGATCAGGGCCACTTAAAGCTTAGAAGGAGTGTGTTAATATCTGAGCACAGAAAGGGTGTGTAAGTTGTGTCTTCACAGAAGCCAAGTTAGCAGTGCATGGATAATTGCACAGTTACCATGTACACAGATACAGACCTCCCTCTCCTTAGGTTTTAATGTTATTAAAGAAGACTGCCAAGTTCTGAGAGAACAGGAGTCTCTTTCACTATTTACTCCCAGCTTGTAATGCTGACAGGAGTTCCAGGATGTGGCTGAGCAGACTTCTGGGTAGTTACAGGAGCTTTGAGGCAGCTGAAGTTTTACTGGCAAGCTTTACTGACCTTGAAAACAATCCAATACCAACTTTCTTGAACTGTGAGTGCAACACTTTTTTATAGATAAAATGAAAACCTCCATTTGCATCTATTGGATCTCTTTATTATTATTTGTTGGCAAGGATCTGCAACACTAGTGCTTCCACGCAGAAGATCAATATTCACACTTTTCTTAGAAGAAAAAAAGATGAAAATCTGCATGGCTTACAGAGGAGTAACATAGTTTTTGTTTTGAGAAACTTGACATGTGAGATCTCTAGTGAACATCTTACAGCAAATAAGCTGTTTAGTTCCCTTCTTGTGAAACTTGCATTTCACTTCAAACTACATTCAGCACTGAGGAAAGAGAAACCAGCTTTGTTTACTCTGCCTACGATTGGCTGACCTGTAGTCATGGGGTGAGTATTAGGAGCAGAACCAGTAATTGCAAACTCGGAATTCATTGTGTTCTATATCCTTTAAATATGATGTCCTCTGGGACATTTATGTCATAGATGTATGGTTTTCCTGGCTGTGCCTTAGTTGTTGAATTTAACACAGGCTTCTGTAAAGTAACCTTTGCAGTCTCCCACAAGCAGGTCTTTTTCCAAGAAAAGAAAACCACAGTAAACTCCGGCTGACCCTCTCCATATTAAGACCTCCTGACCATTAAAGAGCATGTAGCACGTCTATCAAACACTCAGTAGTGCTGAATATAGAAATACTAAAAGAAACTTCAATTCAATGACGATCACAGAATGCAGAGGCTCTACACAATGAAGTTGTAAAAACAAAATAATGTTTGTCACTGCGCTTATTTCGAGGTACAAGACCCACCAACAATGCAGCAACACAGCACCGTCGCATTAGTTTCAACTTGGTCCTATTTCCAGAGGTAGAGATCTTTTTCTGGTTTGAAATACAAGTTGCCCAGTGACAGCGTGGCAGCAGCTGAAGCAGGCATGTCTCCCAAGATGAGAAAACTAGAGAAACCAAAAGTACATTAAGAAAACTCGTGTACAGGTAAAAGTGTCAGTAATAAAAAAATAAGATAGTTAAATTGTGATACTAGCTCTTTAAGATCCCTCTGTCCTCCTCTTTTCTGAGGCAAAACCGTTCTACTGAGTGCTGCTAGTGGTCACAATTTTGAAATGGAGCAAATACATTTGTACACATTTAGATGTTTATAAAAAAGTATTTTAAAATTTGCAGGAGATATAATGAAACATGTTCTCTACAGTTAATTAAATGTTTTATACTAATTAGCAAAAGCTTCAGTTGTGTAAACACATTTTTTTTTAATTTGCAGTATTCCAAGTTTATCAAATTGTTTCATTAATCCAGATAGTTTTTGTCCTTGACTTCACATCTGCTTGACCATCTGTACATGAATACTTAAACCATTTATACTGAAAGAGAATACAAAATGTTCGGGAGCTGCTTTTAGACTAGAGCAGAAAGAGTACATGTCATTTCTTTTCAAAATCAAGCTAGGTCTGACAGTACAGAAGTGAAACTTGTTCACCTTGTGCTCAGTCTTTACCTGCATACTGCTGCATTGAAGTGAGCTTGCAAACACTTAAGGACATTCTTTGCTCAACCAGCCCTATACAAGTTTAACACTTTAAATCATCCGATTTCTTTTTAGGCTCTGAGCAGTGGGATGCAGAACAGGAGTCCCAAGCCAGGCCCAGTCTCCCATGAGCAGGAACTGGGATTTTTCCTGGAAACAGGACTTCAAAGAGCACACGTCATTTACTTCAAAAATGGGTAAGAAAAGGTCTGTTGATACAGTGCTCTCTGAGAAATCCTTTTATCTAAAAGATAAAAGAGGGTTTAGAAGCAATCAGAGTGGCACATTTGTAATCCATAATATCTTCAGTAAGGAACCATTTTGTTGACAAAGGACAAAAATAAATTATCTTGTAAAATAAATTATATATTAAATTATTATGTTTCTGAAAGAAAAGGTTCCTGGGAATATATTCTAATTCCCTTGCTCTGGTCAAGGTTCAATATGTATACATTGTTTTACAGGTTTAATAAAACAAATAAAATATATAAAGTGATTGGATATTATACAGTATGTGTAGCTAAAGATGTTTGACAAAAATCATAAACCGCCTTTTAGCAGTGTCCCAGGATTTTTTTTTTTTT
The DNA here is from genome assembly GCF_902713425.1 of Acipenser ruthenus. Lineage (NCBI taxonomy): Eukaryota > Metazoa > Chordata > Actinopteri > Acipenseriformes > Acipenseridae > Acipenser > Acipenser ruthenus. Next base: position 25,950,178 of record NC_081206.1, read on the forward strand.
TTTGCATGTTTTTTATGAGATTAATAATGTGTTGAAATTATGTATTTTCTTATTTTGTTGTCATCTCTCTTAACATTGTATTCCAGGCTTACTTTTTGTGAAGATAAACAGTATGTACCTGTCTATGCATTTTAAAAAATAGCGTAGTATCAAGTCTAGGTTATTTCTGATGGAAATAAGAAATTCCATCGCTGGAACCCAATTTAAAGGAGCATTTCCCAGTTTTGGTATTATTAATATGAACAATACCCAGAGACTAAGAGTCTTTATTTCTTGAAATATTAACAAAAAAAAGTGGGGGCTCCTTTAACTTGAAATTGTTCTGTTCGATATTTCCATTTGAGAAGCATGCAGCCCTGACAGTTTCACTAAGTAAATGTAATTCTTATGTAAACTTGATTACATAAGTGACTGATCAAAGGATAATGAAATGGTGATGGACTCTATAGTGTACTGTTTTGAAACTGTAGTCATCTGCTTTGAGTGAGATCAATTAATTTAGATGCATTGAAGGTCTGATCAATAGCAAATTAGTCATTTTAAATGTGTTTTTCATTTAATATTGTTTACCTACTTTATCTTCAGTGTAGCCTTATTAATATACCACATGTAACTGGAAGACTTCCCAGACCTTCAGTGGTAGTGGAAGTATTATTAACGGTGAATGCCTTAAGGGTTTAGAATCAGTTTTCCTTTCCTTTATTAGCTTCAGTATCATTTTATGTGCTGCTGCTGTTATTAATTTCCATGCCTAGGTAACCTGGCTTTAGCATTGGCTCTATGGGAAACATGGCATCACTGATCTGAGACCTCCGTGGATAACGCAGTTGATTTTGTTTGTTCTGTTCTTCCTTGTTAAAAGCTTTCTTTTTGGCTTGACACAGACAGTAAGACTGTTGAATATGGCTCAATATGTTGCTGAATAGCACCTCCTTTCAGCATTGAAGTGACAACTTCCAGAAGCACTGCGGAGGGTGAAAAAAATAATAATACAGAAGTGTGGTGTGCCAGCATGCTGCTCTCTGCAGTTTTTACAGTACAGGGAAGGTTAACTAATTTCAATTAATGCAATTGAAGCCCATTTATAAGCCCTCAGGGTCACAGCTGTCGTAACATTTATGTTTGTCATGATGTATATCAGATGCAATAGTTTTATACCTGTAATTCAGCCATACTGTATATTATCGAAATCTCAGTAATGTTTAGAAACCTGAAAGGAATACAAGGTGCTGTAATTGTTCCGCATCTTGACTGGGATGCTAATTTAACAGGCTCAGATTTGAATTACTTCTCTCACAAATCGTACCTGAGAACGAGTGTATGATACAGGGCAAAAACTACAAAAAGAACACAACTCAGTTGTGAGCAATTTCTAAATTATTATTATTATTATTATTTATTTCTTAGCAGACGCCCTTATCCAGGGCGACTTACAATTTTTACAAGATATCACATTATTTTACATACAATTACCCATTTATACAGTTGGGTTTTTACTGGAGCAATCTAGGTAAAGTACCTTGCTCAAGGGTACAGCAGCAGTGTCCCCTACCAGGGATTGAACCCACGACCCTCCAGTCAAGAGTCCAAAGCCCTAACCACTACTCCACACTGCTGCCTAAATACAGTAATGTAATACAGTAGCAAATTCACACTATTATAAAAAAAGCATACACCATCTCATTGCACTGTTTTGTCAATTTGAACAGTCTGTAAGGGTAGTACGGTTATACAATACCACTCCTTTTTGTTAATGCACTCTGGATGTAGTACTATTTTTAGTTTTTTTGAGACCAGATTTTAAAACACTACTGCAGCGTCTTTAAAATCTCCATTTAAAAATAAAATGTATGATTCAAGACAGCAATGCTTGTAAACACACAATTTATTTGCTGTTGGTCCCTGCAACACAGAACATCTGTTTGTAGCCTCTTTCAGACTCCAAAAGCTTGCATTTAGTATCGCCCACCAGTTTATTTTTCCTCTGTGGATCTATGTCATGTGATGTACAATTTTTTATGATACTGTAGCCCTGATTTTGTATTTACAGCTGGGGTGGGGGATAATTTTTTTTTCAAAATACGATTGGAATGATTAGCTGGGATCATATACCGACCCATTCTGAAATAATTTAAACTGCAGTGAAGATATACCTTGATTGTTGCTGTAAATAAAAATTGTGTCTTATAAATAACTAGTACAGTAGTGCTTCGGTTGCCTGTTTCCATGGTTTCAGCTGCCAGTTTTCTGTGAGAGAAATAAGTTTAATTTCAGGAAAATGCATTTCTGTGCCATGTGGAGGGGTTGACAGTTTTAGACAGCCTGATAATGTCTATTGAAATTGTTTATAGAAACACATTCACTGGAATTGCATTAGTGCTTTTAATGGCAAGATTTTTATTTTGTATTCCCTCATTTATGAGAAAACAAATGTGTGTGTGTTTTTATCCTCAACAACAGAAACTTGACTAGAGGGGTTGGAAGGTTTAGAGAGATCCTGAGAGCGATTGAAACAAGAACAACACAGAACTTGAGAATGGTAAGCTATGAAACAGTGTTTAATTGAACACTGATGTAATTGGCTAGAGAGGCCTTATGTTTGATATTTATATAAACTGGTACAACATTGATAAAGGCATATACCAGTTGTACATTATGTAGGTTTAATTATTTTTTTTTATATACCACAAGAATACAATTGAAGCTCCAGTGAATTGGAAAGATGTTTTTGCTTTAAATTGACTACAATGTTTAGATGATTAAAGCTGCTTTTTAAAACCTTAAAGACGCTGTTACTGTATTTATGCACAAACAGTGATACGTTTTGCACTTCTGTCTGGGGTGGGGTGGGGGGGATACAGCTAGTCTATGTATTTAATAAAATTGCTCTACAGTTATCCTTATTTGGTTTTTTAAATTCATATTGAATGTGCATGTTAATATGGGAGATGTGATGGTTTTAAGAATTCAAAATCACTTTTAAAACGAGTGCTACTGTGCTTAACATCATATATAAAGCCACACAGGAAAATAATAATGCAAAAAATAAATAAGTAGGAATATAGGATTAATTCCTCATGCCACGTCGTGTCTATTACTCAATGTCAAAAGTTATATTGGACCTATTCTGGCAAGTACTCATGCTGTATGTATTTTTCCCTCAGACGATCGCTAGGCAGTTAGCTGAGATCTTGTTAAGAGGAATGTGTGAACAGAGCTATTGGAACCCGCTGGAGGACCCTCCTCATCAGTCACCCTTGGATGACCCTCTGCTACAGGCATCCAACACTGAGGACTACGCCCTCAGTAGAAGGCCAAAGGTGTATGCCGGAGAAAAGTATGTTCTTGTACAGCTCTATTTTGAGTGTTGTGCCTAGCTTTAGATGATCAGTCTTTACAAACATAAAGAGGTGCTCTAAGAGCTCCTCCATCTTTTTGACGACAACTTGTGCAAATCTTCTGTTACACATTCTGACAGCTTTAAAAGGCAATCTCCCTCTTTGATGCCTTGTATTGGGTCTCCTATTTATGCATGATGCAATCGAGTAGCTCTGAACCGTTTGTGCCAAAGAAATTCCTCAAATGAAGCGTCATCTGATACTTTGGCTTTTCTTAGAAGTTTAGTAGAGACTCTGCAAATCAATTTGAGTAAAAATATATTTCCCCCGATACCTTTCTCTTAATCTGCTTCAGGCAGATTTGACATTTCTGTGTATTGAAACAGAAGATATTAAGGGTATGCTCAGTATTGGGTTTATTACTGGAAATCGCCCACAAACAAAAAATATTTTGTGCCAGTTATGCTTTGATTGAATCTTGATTGATTTAATGTGAAAGAAAAAATCTGGCTTGATTAACATAGCAGAGCTGAGGGTGAACATGTAAGTGTGGGTCATCAAAGCCTACCTTCACCCTGTGTATGAGTATAGCTTCCTTAGGAGCAGTACAAATTCTGAAGGAAAGCTATGTGATGACCACCTCATGTAGGAGTGAATGGGCAGTCCTTGGATTCAAGTCCAGATATCTTATAACTCTGGTTTACTGAGTGCCGTGTTTGGCAGAGATGCACTGCTGTATAACATCTAAAGTTGTAGATGCAATTCAAGAAAGTATAATAATGTATAATAATAAACTACATCTAATATTCTCATCTTTAGGGGTCCATTTCCCTGAGTTAGAAATGAATACTAAGAAAATCAATCATAGATAATTCAAAAATTAAATCTATGTGATTAGCAAACAAGATTGACGCTTGAACATGTAAATACCAGACTGACATCTGAATTCGGTTAAAAATACCAATGGTGGTTCTTTTCGTTTTTTAATTGCAGCATATTCTGTCCTCAGGAAAACACAGAAGAAGCCTTGTTGCTGCTACTAATTAGTGAATCAATGGTAAGATGACATCTTTTGCTTAGCATACTATTTTTGAAAAAAATCTATATTTATTTATTTGCTAACATATATAGTTATCCTCACTGTTTTAACGTCTTTTAATTGGAGCAGACACACCAATATTACAAAAAAAAAACGTCCCCACCTAGACGTACAACAGGCTACATTGCTGTGTTTGACTACTAGAGAAGAATAAATTAACCACTACAATTCTAACATTGACTGTACTTTTAACATGTGTGCTAGGAAAGATGCATTCAATTGATATGTTTTTCACTTTCCCATTTGCTCCCAGGCAAACAGAGATGCTGTGCTAAGCAGAATTCCTGAACACAACAATGATCGTATTATTAGTTTACAAAGTTCATCTATAGTCTATGATCTACTGACAATCGCACTTGGTAGAAGAGGACAATATGAAATGCTGTCTGAGGTAATTCTTTATAGGAGTGTGTTTTTTAAGTTATGTTGGGAAGAGGTTTTTGATTAGATTTTTCTTCTGTTTAAATATTGGAATAATATATATATAATTCTGTTAAGTACTTGGCCTTTGAAGGTGAAGGGAAGTTGCTATACAGTAAAGGTATGCCTTGCAGGATTTTTCAATATTTTTAAAAAACACAGTACAGTACATCAGTTTCATTCATTCTCCCACTCGTCTGGGACCCTAAGAGGTGTTTTCTGTCCCTTGCAGTAACCAATAGAAACAGATTTCTTCATTGACAGTTGTGATTTTTTTTTTTTGTATAAATACACCTTGAAGTTATTACTTTAAAAGCACATTAAAATAAACAATGTTTTTTTTTTTTCAGGATCTAATCATTACATGCTCAGAGAAAGCTGTTTGCTAATAAACTAAGACTATAAACGAGCTGTTCTTAAATATCCTTGCATGGAATTGTGTGTGTAAATTCTGTGCTATAATATACCTTTAAATAGATGTCCTTTAAATAACTTGTTGAAATGTCTGCAGCTTCCTAAAGTTTATCAATGTGTACTTTTTGGGAGATTTTGTTTTTGTGGTTAATGTTAGCTCCACCCAATAAGCTTTTCCCAATAAGATGAAAACTTTGTATAACCCCAGATTCAGATTCAGGTAGAAATGCTAATCCTTGAACTCTCTTCATAGATACAACCTCATGGAACACTGTCAGTGATCTTAAGCACATTTTTAATTTGAACTTTCAGTTAAACCCTAATATTTTCATTAGTTCTTATTCTAGTATTTAATGATCTTTTTTATTAAATCATAGTTTGAGCAATGTTTCCAATAAACCAGTGAATATTAAATGATCTCTTGTTCATTTCCCCTGCTAGCAGATGATGTTACCAGTTAATCAACTTTGGCAAATACAGTACATGACATTTATGTAATCAGCTTTACCGAACTCTTTCTTCTACCTGGGCTACTTTTTAAAGATTCTGTTTGTATATATTTCAGAAATAACTTTGAGTCAATGTAAAGACTCTTGTGTGGTGACTTTAAACCTACTACAGCAGTATCTTTCTTTTATTGTTTTATAGTGTCTGGAGAGAGCAATGAAGTTTGCATTTGAGGAGTTTCATCTTTGGTACCAGTTTGCTTTGTCCCTGATGGCTGCAGGAAAGGTAAAAATGTTTCAATACTATTAATGTGCACAAGTACATCACTCCCTCTATAACGTTACTTAAACATACTTCAGCTAAATCTTTTATAGAGTAATCATTTTTATATTAAATATCTGTGAATTGTTCTTATAGAAGGGAAATGTCCATGATACGTAACAGGTGACAGTTTCTACTTGAACTTGGTTGGACGGTGCTTCCACTAATCATTTATAAAAAATAAAAAAAATGATCTCTGTAAAAGAAAAGCCGGTTATTATGTATTAATCCTGATGTTTTATATAAAAATGAAAACAAAAATCTTTCTGGACCTTATTGGATTCATATGTGTTTCACTTCTGTGTTGTTTCAAGTCGGCACGTGCTGTGAAAGTCCTGAAAGAGTGCATTCGCCTGAAACCAGATGACCCAACTATTCCACTTCTCGCTGTCAAGTTATGTATTGGAACAATGCACTGGGTAAGTGTGGCAAAGTGCGCAGGTGTCAAGGTGATGCAGGTCTCAAGAGAATGACAACAACATTACTGGTGAAATGATGGTTTTATTTGTAATCGAAAGTCTGATGACAACAGTAAATAATAATGATAACAGGTAGTACACAGCATTGCGTATTGCTCCGTTTAATCCACGGTTTCGGTCCCGAAATAATAGTCCCGGTATTTCAATCACACCCCCTGGGTTAACGATTGCAACCGCTCCAATCCGCGGCTGCCACATCGTTTCCCTTCCGGGTAGATGATTTAATGTACCGTAGCTCCGCCCCCTTTCTGATGGCCAACTTCCATCTAACCCTGGCAATGAATTGTCTGGCCATCCAGTCCAAGGCACTCTGTTCCCTTTACACAGCGCCCTCACAGGTCGGGAGGGAGATTTGTCACCAGGAATCATTCTGTCTCTGTCACAGTAAGTCACAGTGATTTTAACGGATTTCATCTGATGTGTTGCTTACAAGCTACAAATATATAATATTGTCGATTTGATATTTTTAATAAATACCACAGAACTTAGGTTTTTACCCTTTGAATCGATACAGGTTAATAAATATGGATTTAAAAAAAATTAGTCAGCTGGTTACAGTCTCTTGAACTTGTTAAAGTAAGCTGTTTAAATACAATGTTTGAAGATTTAAAAGCAATTGTGTTAAGACTTCAAATTCTGTCCCCTACTAAATAGACAGTAGAGTCGTCTAGGATGGGATTGTTTGACACAGACTTCTGTTCTAAATGTGAGATTGGCAGTCTGTAGCTGCTTTATAGATTTTTTTTTTTTGTAGATCATTTAATTTGTTTAACCCCTTGCTCCATAGTAATATCCTTAAAAAATAACAGCAGTAAAAGAGAAAGGTGTACAGTACGCCCTTGCTATAACGATTCTGTTGGGTTCCAAGCATTGTGTTCATTATATCGAGGGGTTCATGTTTTATATTGTCTTTTCATTTTATTTGGGTTCCAGGGGCCAGGTTCATTATAATGAAGGGTGTTATAGCGAGGCTGTACTGTATTATAGTTAGCTACATGGTCAGGTGAAAAGGTTAATCCTAATGCCCTTGAAGATTACATTATACAAAAAAAAATATATATATATTTTTTAAATAATTTCTCAATCCTCATTTAAGAGCAATATGCTATTTCCTTTATGGCTACTGAACCATTATTCCTTTATAGATAGACTTTTGACTGTACAGTGTCAGTTTAGGGTTTCTTTTTTAAGACAGTTGCCTATTAAGTTTATTTTATGTCTAAGAAACATAAACATGGTTCAGGCTATGACTTTATTTGATCATAAAGTACTTTAAGTGCTGTATGATAAGGAACTGCTCAAGGCATTATTTTGTGTCTGTGGACTTTAATGAAAGTCCTGTGTCTAATTAAAGAAGTCTGCATTATGCAAAATATCGTGAGCATGACCAACCTCTGTTTAAGATATTTGATTTTTGTGCAGAAATTTCACCCAAAGTCCATAGACGGTTATACTTCTACCTTGAGAGACAAAAACAAGGGCATATTTTTAAGACTGTTAAGACCTATTTCTGTTTTACAGATGTACTTCAAACAAAGTAGAAATCATATTTACTCCTTATTTGCTGTAACTGTTCAAAACTGTAGCCGTATTGGATCACTTTCTGACTTTAGGACAATCCTTGGATGTCATTTAGGGAGGGTGAAAAATGACAGACAGAAGGAGGGAATGCATCATTTTGGTATACTCTGCCTTGCACAACAGATAATTTACTATGGTGACCTATTCTCAATTCTTACCTACACCTGCATCTTGCAGGTAACCTTAACATCTGCAGACATGATGGATTTTTGATCTTGTTAAGATATATAATTGTTTTTGTTTGTTTTTTGAAGTTGGAAGAAGGAGAGCGATTTGCCAAAATGGTGATTGATATGGGGGAAAAGGCATCAGAGTTCAGAGCCAAAGGTTACTTAGCCATTGGACTTGTGTACAGCCTAAAAGCCACTGATGGTGAGTGCGTTCTGTTGTGGTGTAATTGGAGACAATTATATATGTGTCAGCTGGTTTCCATCAGATATGAACAACTTTTAGGATGCATATTTTTGTTGAAAGCACAACAGAAGGTCATTTATTTATATTCATACAGTAATAAAGAAAGATAACTTGTAAGTGACAAAAGCATAACTTGGTGGTGTTTTGTGTTTTGTTTTTGCAGCATCATTGCGGGGAGTACAGGAAGAATACCAGCGGAAAGCTCTTGGTGCTTTTCAAAGGTGGACATGAATTTAACATTTAACTGCAGATGTACAAAGTGCCACGTTCCTAAGATATAGCAATGCATTTATAATACCCTTCCTTAGCTGTCATTGGTTTCTTAAATTAAAAAAATGGTGCACTAAATGGAAACGTAGACAGTTGTGTCTAAACTGTGTCTTAAGTAATAGAAAGAACCAAGAGGACCAACTTATTTACACATTATCCAATTATATATAAAATGAACTATTATTTTTTTCATGAATTTACTATAGGATTAGGTAAAGACAGGGCTGTTTTTATTTCTAATATATCCTGAAATCTTACTGACATTGGAGTCAAACTTATTTTAGGTTTTAGTTGCAAAGTTAATAATCTCTTATATTGGTATAATATATTAGTATACAGCTGTATTAATACTCTTATAATGCAATAATTCTGTTAACCCTTGTTCTGTTATCAGACTAAATTGTAAAGGGTTAAATTGAAGTCTCCTTTTCAGAAATACATGAGGTAATCGTAATTGGAGTTCTAAAAGTGATCCATGATACAGAGGTAACTGGAAAGGGTTTACAGTACTTTTTCGAGGAGTTTGTGAATTCAGTCAAGAAGAGTTCTTTGTGGAATTATTTAAATAGAGAATTACAGTTTCATTTCCTATAACAAGATATTTGATTTCCTAATAGCTTTCCCATGTCTTACCTTTCATGACCATTTACTAAAAAGGAACCCAGTCTGCAGTGTTGGTGCTCTTCAGCTCTAATATGGGATTTCATTTAGCTGGTGCTTGTTGATTTGAAATATTTCTTGGCACACAGAGGATGCCTGTGAGCTGCTCTCTTATTGCATTTCGCATTACTCTCTGCCAAACCACGTCTTTACAATCCTGCAATGCCTGGTATGATTGGGTTAGAATACCGAGCATGTGATACAGTACTGCAGCAAAGCATTTCTCGAAATAGTATACTTTTTTTTTTAAAATCAAGAAATAATTATGGGGGTGGTCTACAACCATTCATTTGATTAGATTGGTTGGTTTCAATTCATAACAAAATCCTTTCAGAATCGATTTATAGTGTAAGAAATAAAAATAATATTGTTAATATTTTTAGGGCCCAAAGTTTGTCTCCAACGGATCATCTTGCTGCATTTTACCTGGCCTTGCAGCATGCTGTATCCAGACAGGTAAGTGTGTGAAATATGTGTGGCAGGAGTTGTTATTTATTAATAATTACCATCATCATTATCAAATGAACAAAAGACTGAAACATTCTTGCTAAAACCAGACCTGTAAGTTCAGAAAGTATATCATATACTGTCCAGTAGTTATTCAAATATCTTCTGGATTTCTGTTCTGTATTGTAGGTCTCTGAAGAAATGAACCAATGTGTTTCTGTAAACAGGAAGTAATTGCTTCGTGGTTTGTCCTCAGAACCTCCTTGTAAAGTGTTTTACCCCTGTTATTATGACACCATTGTTTCATCTTCATTGATATACACTGTATATTCTCAAATATAAATGGATGAAATACTAATGACACTTTAACTACAGTAAGTAAAAGTTTTGCAAAGTGCTCAGTTTAGAAAATGCCACATGACAGTTGATTGAGTTGTTTAAATTGTTGAGTGATATTAAAATGAATTGTGAGTTAAACCAAATGATGCAACAGTACTTTGAAAATGCTGTACCATGAGCTTTGGCGTTGTGTGAGACATATAAAGGGAATTGTACTGTTGTGTAAATGTATAGAAATACAATATTCTGTATGGTGAGATATATTTATCTGCTTACCTGTCTGTAAAACTAAGTCCCAGTTGCTCTTTAAAGAACAGTGGAATAGCTTACTTTTTAATTTGTATCTTCCATCTCATTTACCTGTTTTAAAGCCTGACCTTTCTGTTTTCATGGAAAACTCGTGATTTTTTTTCACAGCTAATCGGCATGATCAGTTTAACCCAAATTTGAATTCCCATTTTCAGATTCCAGAAGCTTTAGGCTATGTCCGCCAAGCGCTCCAGCTCCAGGGAGATGACGTGCACTCCTTGCATCTCTTGGCCCTTTTACTATCGTCACAGAAGCACTACCACGACGCCCTCAACATCATTGAAATGGCACTGAGCGAATATCCAGAACATTTCATGTAAGTTTATTTTGCAGGCTTAGAAGGAAATCGAATTAGTTAAATCTGTCTAGGAAATGTCATAATCCTTCATCACAAATCCAACTATTTCCTGGATTACATTATCACCATTGTCTTCCTGGCAAATGTATAACAATTTATTCTTTGTTGTGGGGGGGGGAATCTAAAAGAAAACATGTTATGAAAAAAAAGTTTTCCTTTTCATCTCTATTGTGTAAATTTAATATTGTTTTTGTGTGTGCTCTCTAATGCATATTTTCTTCCCTTTATCACAGATTGCTGTTTACGAAAGTGAAATTGGAATCAGTCTGCAGGGGTCCCGATGAAGCACTGCTGACTTGTAAACATATGCTGCAGATCTGGAAATCCTGCTACAATCTCACCAACCCCAGGTACAGTATAGTGGCAGAAACCAAAGCCTGTACTCCACAGGGCCAGAATAGGATCCGTCTTCTGAAATGTACCGAACATTCTCAACTCTAGTGTTAAAACATTATATTGTTTTAAACCCCTCTGGTGTTTCTTATATTCACTAAGACAGAACAAAAAGGTCAGAACAAGTTTATTTTCTCTCCTGATTTGAGTCTGGTACACTGTCTGGAATGGCTCCCTCTTTAGGGTGAGCTCAAATCCCATGTCTCGTGCCAAAGCTGTGGATTTAAACTTGGAGCTTCATGACGTAAATCTACAGTAGTTTGTTAAGTCACAAAGCAGCTAAAAGATGTATTGATTTTTATTATTAACATGTCTTACAAATCAATTTGGACACAGCTGTGGGCAGCAAATTTTGAACTCTGGTCAGACCTCAGTAATAACATATATTGTATATATTTAGATAGTAAGGTTCTCTAAATCACTTTTAAACAGTGAAAGAGTCCATAGCTGGTAGATCTGGGCAACTGCTAATCCCTTCATTTAAGAAATGTATGAGATAACAAATAATCAGGAAGGACTGAAACCAACAACCTTCTAATTAAAGCCAAAAACAGTCCAGCATTCGTGATCATTTAGAAGCTTAAAAGAAGCCAATTAAAAACATCAATATCATGAAATCCGCTCCAGTATTTGTGTGGTGAGTAAAATTAGAAATCAGCCATGTGGCTTTCTTTGCATTTTGGAAATTGCCAATTTATTCCTGCTGCATGGTATTCTGTGAATTCCACTTTCTAATTAGTTTTGTTAAACTATATATATTTTTTATTAAAAGGTAATTTAAACAATTTAAAACAATTATTGGTTCTTCAGCAGTTCAGTGTGCTTTGTTTTCTCTGTGGACTCACTCAGCACACTCAGTTTCATCTTGATGGCTTTTTCACACAGATTTACTCTCGTTTGTCAGACAAAAAAATATCAGTGTTCTTGTACCTTTAAAGGCTCGTCACCTTCCCCTTAGTGATTTTGCCTGATGGCATCACAGCATTTTTTAAATGGACATTAGCACAGTCTTGTTAAAACATTGCTGTCTTGCAGAATCAGATTTGCACCTCTTTGAGTTAAAGCTTCATTCGAAAAGGGACTTACTTAATTCCTCTGCAGAGGTATCATTAACCCTTCTCGGAGCTAAGCTCTGCTCCTGACACTGCACTAAATTTCAGTCAATGGAAATGCCAATGGAGGGGCTGCAATTCTGTCTAAATGTTGCCAGATCTAAACAAGGAATGTGAGATTAGATCACCTTGATCAGTGGTGTACAGGTTGATATTTTTACAGAATATTGAAATTTTAGGACTTCATGTCCTAATCAATACCTGTCAGTCATGTAAAATGTGTAATACTCAAATGCTGCATTGTCCTGTTTGTAGTGTACAATAAGTGTTATCCACTGTGTATTTTTTCAGTGATTCTGGACGTGGCAGCAGTCTATTAGATAGAGCTATGGCAGACAGAAGACAAATTAACACCATGACCCTGCCTGACTTTAGTGACCCAGAAACAGGTGAGAAGCAGTCTTAAGAAATTGAAAATACATTTGTAAATCCAGGGGTAAAATATGGATTTAAAAAACAGTAATGCATAATCTAAAAATGTAAATCCTTAGCAATAAAACAAGAAGATTTTTATTTCTGACCCAGCCATCTGTTTCCTTATCGAAAACCAAAAACAGATATTGATGTTCAAAATAATATATATATATATACACACACACACATATCAAAAAGAAGTATCTGAATGCAATACAGTCTGACACCAAGGCTAAGAAAAGTGCTAGTCCCAAAAAGTGACTTAAGATATTATGCATTGTAGTACAAAAAAGTGCAACACATATGACATACTATAGTAGCATATCATACTTGCCAACAGAAAAACCAATTAAAAGAATAATAAATAAATACAAATATATGGGATGAATCGGCCAAACACTCTAGAGTCGTCGTTTGTTGTAATGTTGTCATTTTGGTATTATTTGGGGAATTTGAACTCTTTTGTAACCAGGCAATATTACAGAAGACTTGATGTAGTCATTGTGAAGCATTGCAAGCAACTGCTGTCATGTAATGCCTTTTGAGTTCATTTCTATTACATTTCTTCCTGTTTTTTCACCTTTTCTTTTATGATTCCTTATTTTTCCCCACTCTCCTTATTTAGCTTCCAGCTCTTCCTCTTCTATCTCTGGATCAGAGCCTTCTCTCCACTTTTTTGTTTCTTCTCACCACTCTCCCCATTCCAAACCTGACCCCACCCCGAAGTCCACCAGCCATCATTTCTGTGACCACGCACTCGGCCGCCGGGCTTCCTCCCCTTGTAAACGCTGTCTCCTTTCCAGAAAGTGTGCTGCTGTGTTCTTGGGTTTCTGATTATCTGTACATTGCTAAAATAATTCAATACATGAAGTGTGTAGCATTCCGTCAAGGGATCTGTCATGCATCAATGTAACCAACTGTGCTGATTATTTGGCTCTTATTTGACAAATAAAATCCCCATAGCAGTTTTGATTTGGCATTGGAAACCTTCAAATTGAAACCTGAAGTTTTGGGCACTCTTTGGATTAAACACCCACATTTTGTCCATTTTCTATGGTATCATGGCAATTGCTATTGCATAAATTTGTCTACTTTCCACGTTCACATGTGATTCAACCACCACCTCTAGTGCCATGAACTTAAAATAATATCATCCTACAGAGACTTGTTTTATTAAATATTAATGTCTTTAAAAAAAAAAAAAACACAAATTCCAGTGTGGTTCATATATTCCCAAAGCTGTCGGTATAAATATGTATGCATGTTTAGGTACATATCTGTATCTGACTTGCACTGAGCAAAGTGTTCAGTGATCAGCACTTCATAACACCGTTAAAACTGCCTCCAGAAAGCCATGCCAATGGCCTGCTGTTCAAACATGGCTTAAGCAATTACATTGGAGCACAGATTGAACGTCCCAGAAGTAGTGATGGTCAGAAACTTAACTGATTATTTTGATTTGCTTGCTTTTTTTTCTTTTAAATGTTGTTGTTTTTTTTTTTTAATTAGTGGTTTGATTTGTTATTTAAGGCAACCCTCCAGATGCTTACTTTCATGGTTTTTACTCCCTTTTTTCAGTTTGTAAGTAGTGCTTTTATAGGCTGACTGTTTTACTTACACTGTCGTCAGCTGGACTCAGAAATCACACGGTCGTTCCACCACTGAATGTAAACGCTACTGTCCATCTGTAGATGTAGTTGACTTTAGTGTGTTAAACTGAGGCTGCTGCTGTTTACCCATGTTTATTGCCCAGAGGCCCATTGTATTATGAAATGTGAATGCTCTCGAGCAGCTATTGAGTTTAATTATTAAAGAGGCAGTATCATTTCTCTAGGTCTAAGCATAATGTTATCAATTAGGATCAAGTATCTACAGTAATAATACTAGGTGTTCATTATTTAGTTTACTATTTTTACAAATATATGTGTATGTAGTATGATTAAGTAATTCAAAAGTAAAAGAAAGGACAGTTAAAATGTAATTGAATTCAGGTACTAAGGACATATGCATTTGTGTTGGTTCCGTAGAAAAAAGAAAACGTTCAATTGAAGCAGACACAAAGGGAAAAAAAAAATCTTTGTTTTAAAATAATAAGCATGATGGTCTTTATATGTAGGAATCTGGCCTTGACGAATGAATACTGTTTCTTTAGAGTCCGCCACTGCGTTTTTCATGCTGCTGTAATAACACAGTAGTTCCCTGCATGTGCCAGTGTTCGTAGCCTTTTCATGATGAATGTATCCTGCATTTTTTGCATGTTCAGTTTGAGCTGCATTTTATGTTTTTGATCCGCATGCATCACATATATTTTTTACGGAAAATGTGTTATGAAATATATGTTTAAATAGCATGGAGAATTTAGGATAACATACCATTAGTTTTATGGCTCATCTGGGGTTTTTTTTTTTATTTTTAAACTTTTGTGTGCATTTTGGCATAACTTCTATTTATTTGATTCAGAGCATGCCATTTTCAAAAGTTTTATCATATCTTGAAAGGCAATGTCATTCTTACACTGATTTGTTTTTGACTCCTTATTCTTTTCATGTTACAAATTATTGTAGTAGAGTAGAAATGTAGCAGCACAAGAGTCGAAAGTTTACACAATGTAAAACTTTTCTCGAAAGAAGTAGAACAATTCTAGGAAAATATATGCAGTGTATTTGTTTCTTCCCTACAGTTTCATGGTCCATTTTGCATGTCTGGTTTACCCTGATTAACTCTTGGCTTAAGGTAACATTAGGTAGACCAAATTATGCGCTAATCAGGGTCTGTTCCTTAAAGTGGGAAAATTAGCTGCAGAACTATTTTGTCTTACTTCCCAGTTTCTAATCATGCTGATTAGATAATAATTATTTTCAAATAAAACGTATAGTATTATTAATTTTGCTTATATGTATAGTATTAATTGTATTTATTCTGTCATACCAGTTAAAGACTAATCCTGTGTCGGATGTTCTTTATCAGAAAAACAGCGACTCTGTTTATTGTCAGTAAATGCAAGCTACTCATATCTTGATGAGGTTAGTAGTGCAGTTTTACTGCACTCTCGTTTAAGTTTCTAATAGCCTGATACAGTTACACAACCCAATGCTAATCTCTAAATCATGACATTTATATTCACTGTTCTTACAGTGGTCAGTCTGCGACTGGATTCATCTTTTAAAAAAAATAAATAAATAAATGTGGGTAAACTGGTTCCTGGGCTCTGAGTGATAGTCGAACAAACAAACTGTCCTCACCTGTAAAAGAAAATAGATACGAGAAAGTAGGATGGTTGTTACTCATTAAGACACCTTATCAGATGGGTTAACAAAAGGCAATAAATCAAAATTCAAGACTGTAACATAATACCTAGCTCACACTTTCCTTTAAACAGGACACCAAGAATTGAATGTTGGCATTGATACCACCAGCGTGTTTTTTTTTTTGTGTTTACAAAAGTGCTAGTGGAGGAGAGCCCAGAAATGAAATGAACATCCAGTAAACATTAAAATGAAGTGTGTAAGGAAATGATGGTAGCGCTGCAGAATTACTTGTCACGGCTTCAATTCCAGCATTCAAAAGAGAGGTTTAGGATTGGATGGGCATTGAGACTAAACTACTCCCTCACCTCTGAAGAGTGTGGTCCTTCCATCTGAGACTTACCACAGGCTTGCCGCTGCTCGTTCTATCCCTGCCCTGTAGATAAATGTGTAACTTTGACAATTAACCAGTATCAGGGAATCTGACCTTTTTTTTTATCTCTTCTTTTTATTTTTTTGAGAAAGACAGAATTGTTTATGTTAAGGTATATACATTGTCTCGTTGTGGCAGGGTAAATTAAACATCAAAGATTGTCGGGAGCAGCAAACAATCTTATCTCTAAAAAAAAAAAAAAAAAAAAAGAGGATGGAAAAACTAATCGGTGGAAGTTTAATATTGCCTTTTGTGACATAGCTCTTTGGTTCGTAGCAAGCTGTTTATTCCAAAATGTAGAATTTAATCATTTCTAATTCTGACCTCCTTTTATTTTTTTTACGATTCAAAATGTAGTTAGTGTATAAAATTGAAAATACAACCCAAAAATATTAAACGGGAACATTTTAAATAAAAAGTTTAGGTACAACTAATTCTTACCAGGACAAGTTTGTGTGTACTGAGCTAAGCCAGTGCCAACAAGATAATTATCATAATACCTCATGGGTCATTTGAAGAACATTCCTGATCTTAGATTGGATCTATTAATTTATTTGCAAATGGTGCTTTAAAAAGAAAGACTTGAAATCCTAAATAATCCTGGCATAATAAAATATAATGCAAAAATCCTCAGTACTGGTATGTACTTAATACTGCTTCTGTGTATCGCATACATTCCTGGCAAAGCTCTCCCTAATACAAGATTCTCTGCATTATTTTTTTTTTCAGTAGTATTTTACAATTATTTTATAGTATTCGGTGGAACACTACACTTGTCTGCCAAACCAAACGAAAAACAAAGGTTGTAAGAAATGTCAGTAAACATGGATGTTGTTTCAACTTGAATCATGTCCTGGTATAGAATTGGTTAGTTAAAGCAGTTCAGTATTGATTTTTTAAATGAATCCACCCTTCTAGTCCTTCGGTTGTTTTTGTATTTATTTATATGAGCTGGTGCTTATTTCTGTCTGCTTGCCCTCTCAGGTTCAGTCCATGCCACTTCAATCGCAGCCTCCCGAGTGGAACAGGCCCTGTCTGAGGTTGCTTCCTCTCTGCAAAGCAGTGCTCCTAAGCAGGGGCCTCTCCATCCCTGGATGACTCTAGCACAGATCTGGCTTCATGCAGGTATGTACTGTACATAGGCAAAAGCACTGTACCTGTAAGCAGCCATTTTAACCTTACCCCACAGCTGCAGCAGGAAAAGGTTCCCCTAGGTGTTTATACAGTATATAAGCTTGCTTGTGGTTCATCAAAAAGCGCTAATGCAATTGAGAGGTTTTGAAAATAATGTCAAAGCCCACAAAACACACACTCTCAAGGATTATATTACGGCTTTGTAATGCCCATTACAAGCCAGCTATTGTGCTTCATAAATTATAATAAATGAGTAGTGAGGTGACTGCTTTGTTTGGGATATTTTATCTAATGACAGCTTTTGTTGCGGCATGGAAGAGACCATACTGGAATAGACTAATATACACTAGTGCATTCAACACAAGACCATTAGAAAGGAAAATAAGGAATAATTTGCTTAATGTTGAAGTTGGATCCATTTTCATTATTATTATTATTAGTCTTTTGTTTAGTTTTTTATGCAAGTCAATCTTGATATAATAGTAGAAAACACTAGTGGAGGCTTTGAGTAAATTGTTGATGCTCATAGTGCATCATAATAAAAAAAAATCAACATGTCTAAGACTTTTGCACAGCAGTGTGTGTGTGTGTGTGTATATATATATATATGTGTGTGTGTGTGAATATATGATTTTTACATTACACATTAGACTAGACTGTTGCAGTACATTTGATTTGTTGCATTTGGATTTCATAAAGGAACACAGTGCATTTTGAAAGATGGTAATTTACATCAACATCTTGCTGAAATAATTTCCTTTGAAGATGCCTAATGTTATATGGAGGCATTTCTATATGGCTTTTAAATGATAGCTGAAAAAGCAGTAAGGTCTTTATCACTGTAATAGAGTAATAGTAAAATGTTTTTTAGTGTGGTAAAGGAAAAAAATGAATACAGATTGCTCCACTTTTTATTGCACCAATGACAATATAAAAACAATGCCGCAATAAAATATGTTGTTTCTGCGTATGTGCTTTCTTCAGTATGTACTTTCTTCAGTATGTACAGCAGTATGTTTACTTCCCTTATATCACAGGGCATAGGGCAAAGCATATTTTATTGTTTGTTATTGCTTACATTTTCATAATAAAATCTTGACTGGTGGGAAATATGTAACAATTCCAACTGGAAAATAATATGTAGTCTAAGATTAGACCAGTTGCACCATAAACAACTGACTGTGCCATATACAACAAACCTATAGCAATATAATGGTGTTAAATATTAATTACCACTTGACTTCCTTCACCCGTTGACAATATATACATTTTGAATTAGGACAGCTTAATCTAAACAAAACAAAAACCGCACTTTTTTCAGCTGAAGTCTACACTGGTATTGGGAAGCCTGCTGAAGCCACGGCCTGCACCCAAGAAGCAGCAAACCTCTTCCCAACATCACACAATGTGCTGTTCATGAGGGGTCAAGTTGCAGAACTTCGGGGCAACACAGATGAAGCTAAACGCTGGTATGAAGAGGCGCTATCCATCAGCCCAACCCATGTCAAGACAATGCAGAGATTGGTATGATCAAAATTCTCAATCTTCAAAAAAAAACATTTAATAATTCTTAAGACATTTGTGTCCAGAAAGAATACATCAAGGTTCTGCATATAAAGTCATCACCTAAAAGTATTTGGAAGTATAACAATATACAGACAGCATTAGGGTTAGTTGAAGTTGTTAACAAATATTGTGGGTTTTTTTTGTTTTTTTTCTCACTTTAGATGTATAGTTTTCAAATACTCATGAGGATGTTCTCTTCAAAATCAATGCTAATGGGTGCTTTATATTGTCATTAAAAAACTTCTTGAGATATGGTAAAATGCTGTGAATTAAGAAGGAATATTGAGTTTGCAGCAATTCTTTGTTGTACGTAATGTGAGTTTAGGATGTGATAAACCTCTTTATTAAGCAGGATTATGTGGAAAACGGGTGTAGTAGAAATACTTAGTGGCATGCACAGGGCATCGCAAATAGACAAGTGGATCTGCATCTACCTATCAGTTCAGTTTGAGAGGATTAGCCAGGTCCCTATGTGGGTGCCCATGAATAATTCAGGCAGGTATTTCTCTTGCATCCCTGGAGACTGGATGAGACAAAGGTATAGATGTCTGAGGTATAGATGTCCCCTCTCTGGCAGCAAGATATATTTGTTGCAAATACTAAAGAGGTTCACTTTCTGAAAAAGGTATTCAATACTCAGTTTGGCAACCATCCTATGAACATGAAAATGAAATTGAACATGTTAACATCTTGGGGAAATAATTTACAATGTAGTACAGTAATACTAAAGGAAACTAGTACAGTAATTCTACTTTGTTGTACAAGTAGTTTCTTGTAGAATGTATACAGTACAGATTAACAATTAACAGAACATGTTTTCATTGTTTTATCTTCGGGAAAGTACAGTAAAAATGTTTACCTTCTATGGGAGGTGAGATACAATTGCAGACCTGATATAGTTTTACTATAGTATGAACTCGTTCTAGCATCACATTTCATGTACATTTAATGTATTGCTTGTTTGCTTTGTCACTAATCTGCTGAATAATAAATACAGAAAGGTTATTCTTTGAGTACTTTTCTGAGTACTATGGTCAAAATACGTGTTAAATTAAGGCTGCTGATACTGTTGAACTTACCCAGGACAAAAAATAACGTGTGTGAGTTCAACACTAAAATAATCTGATTGTCTCATGAGCTGCCAGGTCTTATTGTAGATCCTGGAAATAGAATATGTTGAAGAATAGAGTATGTTGCACAAGTTGCTTGATTTTAAATAAAGAACATACTTATACCTAGGCCTGTACACCATTAATATTAATCTTAGTTTTGCTATCGTGGTTTGAGCTTGATAGCTTCCAGATCATAATGATAATCGTGTTCTTCATAATACAGTTTTTGACTATACTTTAGATTCCCTTTAGATTTAAGCCTGGTCTTCAGGTATGGAAGCTGTTTTATAGTAATTTCAATCATAACAATTATATTGGACCACAAAACACAATTGAAGATTTATAATTTAATTAAACTGAACTCGGTGCTGACTAATGGTATGTGTAAATAAACCCACCTAATGGCCTACAAGATGCATGCTATAAAAATTATTTCAGGTAGTTTGCTTATAGGTCTTAAACACTGGCATTGCAAAATACATGGATCATGGTTTTTTGCTAATGCCATTTGTGGTGTTCGCGGCTGGTCTAAATCTTATAGAGAACCCAGAGTATTATTTTAACACAATACTTTTTCTATCACAAATTGATCAAGTAATGCTTAGATGATCTGTTGTTTTATTTTATCTACATGGTATATATGAGATGTCCAAATATCTATTTAGCTGTTTTGCAAAATGAATCTAATTCACCTTTAAATTCTTCTAAGGAATCAGAAGTTTGACCTCTGAGCTGAATTAGGGAAAGTAGTGCAAATTAGCCTTTAGGGTGCCTGGAGTAAAAGGAAGCAGCAAAAAGACAAGACGCATGTGTTCATCAGTGCTCCTGTCCCACTTAGGTGAACAGATAGAAATGTAAATCACAAGAATTCTGCTGGCATCAGCTAAATCCCATTGGGATACATGAATTTCAAAAGAATAGTAAATAGCAAAATATGGAATATATAAATATTTTAGAGTAATGGAGTCCCAGCAGTTTGCTGTAAGGATAAATTTGTAGGTGTTCCAAACCACTCAAACACAACACAATAATAGAAGCAACCATTTCACTTTGGAAATATTGATTAGGGAGGGGGGTGAGAAATTACATTTTAGCATAAATCCAATTAAGACCATCATATTTGTTTCTTTTAATGTAAATATGTCTATCAGTAATAGAAACCATGTGCTTGTTGGCAGACCAAAGGATGCCGTAAAGCAGTAGTACTTTGTATTGCTGAGTACCATTACACTGCTGCATACACAAGAACATCTCAGCTAGGTTGAATTCCGCTTGAGCAAATTGCCGATCTTGGCTGGGGACCCAGAGGGAGTGCTTCGCTGGCATTTGCCCTCCCACAGGCTTATGGAGATATCTGGGGATAGCTTGTCTTGTATCTCTTTAGAAACCACTGCAGTTCAGGGCCTGTACAAGCCCAGCTGGAGACTTCCTAGTTGCCCAATTTAAGTTTTAATAGCTTGATAACATCCATTGCTTAGGTTAGGCAGATGAAAACAGGCCATTGACTTGCAGGAATAGAGGTCACACCTGTTGATCTTTAGTCCTACTGATTGGTTAGTGAGTTCCATCAGGCAACATTTAAATTAATCATACTGTAGCTGCATGCTTTCAGACTTGACTGTCATTGTCAGTTGCCTATATCTTTAATTTACTGACATGAATTCCTTTACATTTACATTAATCAAGTATGAAATAATATATCTTTTACTATTTTGTTTTAACATTTGTGGTTTTGCTGGACTGGACTAATTTTGAAAGTCTGCTAATTAAACTCATCATTGCAGCTGGGTAAGAAGACACTGACTCATCCTTGGGGCCCCAGGGAAAGGTGTTTAGCTTTTAGTGTCTCACACCCAGTTATAAAACAGCATTAAAACCTGAGTCGGGCATGTATCATCTCTTGTCATTAAAAGAAAAGTTCTGGCTATATATAATGTATTCATTACCAAAAGCTGGTGTGAAATGCACGTTTTTGAAAAAAAAGTTGGATCATGGATGACATCAAAGAACAGTGCAGAAAATAAAATGAATTATAAAAGGGTTGTATTGTATATGCAAGAGAGTATTTCTGAAGGTGGTGAATACATGCATCATCGGTGCAACATGCAGATGGTTCATTTTAAGGGCAAGCAAAATACTGTAAATAGAATATGATTTCTTGCTGATGGCTGTGTCTTGCATTGTTTCCCTTTAGTGTTGGTTCCCAGCTTGAAAATTAGCTTTAGTAAGGCCATGTTCCAGCTGTTAAGTACTGTAAGATATGAAATATTAATGAACTGCAACAGTACACTGTCTCATCCACAGCTCTGTGTTCTGTCCAAGAAGGCTGGAATGTACTGCAGAGCAGATGGATTATTAGATTATTCGATTAGGTTATTTATATTACGTTTGTCTTCCCTTGTATTGATCCCTAACACTTTATTTGTTTATTTATAAGCAGTAAGTCCTTTTAGCAGGCCAGCATTCACCTATGTGTAGCTTTCTTCGTCGTACTTGTTACTTTCCAACCAGAGGCTTTCGTAATATACTGTATTCCTTCAAATTTAAGACGCCCTCGAATTTAAGACTCAGCCCAAATTTCCCACCCTCAACTTGAGGATTACTCGCACATGTTTTTCTCCCTTTTTGTGAACTCTGGTATTGCTTGGCAAGTAGAAGAATACAGGGGGTCTGATTAGAACTGATCTTAATAACAAAATGCTGAAACTGTAAAAGCTTTTCTTTGAATTCCTCAGGAAGCTAATGATGCTTTGTGACAGGGAGGACCCTGTCTCTGGTTCAGCTGCGCTGCTGCTGTGGTAAACAGGAAGGCTTGCCAGGAGCTGAGCTGATCGGCAGGTCCTGATTGGCTGGGGGGCGTGCCCCGGGAGCCTACATCTGTTTAAGAACACAGCAGCGCCAGTTCGAGGCTACTGCACCACATCCATAGCTACACAGTAGGGCTGCTACGATTAAATCGAAAATTCGATTCCATTCCTCATTATATATAAATACTGGACAATTGATTCAATAATTACATTTTTGTAACGCGCGTAGTAAATAACATTATTTAAGTTTATCAACGAAAATGCACCGAACGCACTGCCTTGGCATTTACAGTATTTCTGCCAGACAAGCAGTGGGCATGCTCTTCTTTTCCTGCTCATGTTAGCTAGCATCTGATTTGCTGGTCCCATCCTACCAGCGAATCAGTTTTGAAAATGCTTTGTAAGTACGCCCCTCTGTGTATTCGATGTAAACAATTTTTTTTTTTAAAAATTGCACCACCTTGAATCCAGAGCAGGATGACAGGCTTGTATTCCAGGCAAACAGCCTGTAAATAAATTGTGCCCATTATTATTATTATTATTATTATTATTATTATTATTATTATTATGTTTTAGGCAGGGATTTCTGTATTGTGTGTTTCACAGAGAGTGAAGGTTATGCGGTAAAGTATTAACAAGATGCAATGCGTGATGCTGCAGCTGTCGCTGAATAAAAAAAAAATACTGTTTTCATAAACTTGTGTCTAATTTATATAGATTACATTCTAAAGTACTTTAATCTGTTTAGAATAAATATTTTAGTAACACCTTGTAGTATGTTAAACTTGCTTTAAGCTTGTTGCAAATGTTGTTTTTTTTTTTCTTTTCCTGATGCTACCAAGGTGTAATTATTCCTCGCATTGTGCACAAACTTTTACTTAACTGCAATGATATTAAAAAAACCCGGGGGGGGGGGGGGAATGGAGCGAAAATATATGTGGGCGGTACAGTCATCGGAGCGAAAGCTTGCTTTGTTTACATTGAGGAGGAGGAGAGTGTCTGCTCTGCAGGATAACTATTATTATTATTATATTATTATTAGTAGTAGTATTATTTATTAGAAGACTTACAGTACTTATTACGGAACCTTTCCACTGCCAGTTGCTGTTTGTGTACTCGGGCAGTCGCATCTTTTCTTGGCGGTTTTTAATACACACATCACTATGCTGTACTCGAATTTAAGATGCAGGCCATTTTTGAGAAGAAAAAATTGGTTTAAGGAGTGCGTCTTAAATTCAAAGGAATACAGTATTTGCTTCAGTTGAAATTACTCCTTAACCTGTCTTCAGTATTTCATATACTGAACAAGCCCTTGTGTATCTTGCTTGCACTGCTACTACTACTCCTCTTTTTATACATTTACAGTTCTTTACAATTTTGTAATTCACCTGGAATCTACAGATCTGTTGAATTAAAAGACCCAAACCTGGCCACTGACAGCTATTACAGCACAGGTTTGTATATATTAGGCCTTCAAGGCCTAAAATATAAATTTGGATATGGCAGACGTGCTGTAATTTTGATTGCATCACATGCTGCAATTTTTTAATTCTATCCTTGTTCTAGTATTACTGTATTAGATGCAAGCATGTGTCCTCCAGACCACATATTTGTTTTGATCACCAGAGCTACCTTTTGAGTTTTCTGATATTTTAAATATGTATAGACTGAAACAACAGTGTTTTGTTATGTATAGGATCCCTCCATGCAGCTGTATCATAAATAGTGTTTAGTTAGCTTGTCAAGTTTTGACAGCTGCCAGTAGACATGTGGAACAGCTGGTTACACTGCTGTACCAATAATTCTATGGCTGTCTGCTTTTTTATAGCTTTTATTACACTGTCTGCTTTTCTTACTGCACAATACCTGCACCTACATAATTACCCTTTCTCCTTGTTGATCAGAAAACATTTTGTTGCAGATCCTGGTGTGACAAGAGGTGTAGATTATTTACTTGGTGTGTTTTTCTCTCTGTTTATTACATTAAATAAGGGCTTATGAAGTGCATTCAGATTTCTTATTAAAACAAACCTCAAAGCTATCTAAGACTTGCTCGAAATGATACAATCTGATTACAAAAGTTTTAAAAAATCTACTTTTTATTTAGAATTTTTTAAATAAGAATGTTAAAAGTAAATGCATAGATAATTAATTAATTAAATTATATATTATATAACCCTTTGGGCATTTTACATCTGTGAATTTTACCAAGATGTGGAAAATCTTATTTAAAGGAAACACAGTGCGCTGTTGTGGAAGCAGTTGCTAGGCAGCAGACTTTATCCAAGCAGCATGTTTTAGCTGTGGGGGTGGCGTCAGGCAAACATTAGAGAACAAAAAGCCTTAATTGACAACAGGCCTTGCTTAGTTCTCAAATAACTGTAACCTGATACAAGGGAGTATGTTGAACCTGTACATCAGAAGCACATGTGCTTTTTATTTCTTTTGTGTTCAAGCAAGTTGTTTTGATGAGCAATTCTGACTTAAAGTTGCAGTCTTAAAGGGAAAGTTAACCCTTGCCATCTAAGCAATTTGTAAACTACAACCACTTAAAGGGTTACCAAAATAAATAGGGTAGGCCTATAACACATTATTTTCGGTTCCTGTGTTTTTCTGGGTGGATGTACAATATATCTTGATAAAAAGAAAGAATAAGTTACTTACTCTTGCAATTTGACCTGGCAGCTACTGGAAGTTTTTCCGGGGTTAAAAATAAAACCTATTTGAATTATTATTTTTTTTTCTGTTGAAGGGCCTGATTCTTCACCGGCTGGGTCGGTACAGTTTGTCTGAGAAGATCCTGCGTGATGCCGTGCAGGTGAATCCCACGTCTCATGATGTGTGGAACAGTCTGGGAGAGGTGCTGCAGACTCAAGGCCATGACGACGCAGCGACAGAGTGTTTCCTTACTGCTCTGGAGCTGGAGGCAAGCAGCCCCATCCTTCCTTTCACCATCATTCCCAGGGCTCTCTGAACCAGCCACTGCAGCCAACACTCCCAACATGGGCTGCTTCATACCCAAGCACCATACAAAAACATTTAAGAGTTCGACAAGCAGTTGTATGTGTTTTGGTCACAAAAGTAATTTGTTAATTGGCAAAAAATATTAAGATTTATTACATATACTGTGACATTTGCCAGCCAGTTTTCTAACATTACCCAGATCCCACACATGTACAGTAGGAAAGGCTGTCATTGAAATAGGTTTTCTTTATCAGTTTCGCTAGTTGTTCTTGTAGTATTTAAGACAGTAGCCTAACATTCTGTGTACCGAGCAAGAGATTTTGTAAAAACTATTAGGAATTCATTTCACTACAGGTTTATTTCACAGCAGGGTATATATTTTTTAGGGTTTGGATAAACGGAAAACGTTACAGTCGTTGTTGAGGAAGCTAGGGTTAATCAGCGTTATTTGTAATGCAATCAGTAAAAAGAACATTCAAATCATCTCATGATTGTAGCTACGATGTTACTGGACCTAAGGCATACTTTACTTGATGAAATGAATACAAAATAAACATGGGCAAGGTGTGGCGCAGATGCAAAACAATGGCATTGATACAGGACAGCAGGAGAACAGGGAATGGAATAAAATACACCAAAAATACCATTTAGGACAGGGATTCAGATATAAAACCATTAATGAACAGTACATCATTTGCCTGTGATGGGATAACTGTTAGGTCTTTTTTGCCAGTTTCTAAGGACAGTTTGCATGTTTTTGTTCAGTTTTTTTACTATTGAGAAGATGACACCATATTTTATTGTAATTGGCTTAGGCACTACAAGTGGTTAAAAGTATAACAGAATCCTTTTACAGACTAAAGATGCAAAAATAATGACAAATTCATAAAGCAATGGACATGTGCTGTACTGTAGTTTCTATTTATATAATCAAACAATATGAATATATGTTTGCATTACATTACCTTTTGGGTAATGTAATTTACAGAACAATTATTAGAAGAATATTATTTTAGTAAATTACCAGTATATTTTTCTGTGGGTTGTGTCTTTGATACTGTGTCTATTTTAAGAAGCTGCAGTATTTATATTTTGTTGTTCTGTAGTTGTCACATACTTGAATAATTATTATTATTGTTATTATTATTATTTTTAAATTTTGGTCTTTTATAAGTTAGCACATTTATTTAAGAGAGACATATTTAAACTGGAAATTATGCTGACATTCCTTATTTGGAAGAGTTATCAAAAAGCTAAGTAGCATCCTTACTCTTAATTAGTACTGTGTTTGCCAGAGGGCTCCATTACATTTGATGCATTTGCCCAACAAAAAAGAAACGTAAAGCTCTGCACAGTCGTACAGCTATGATCTGTGATTCTCTAACTAAAGAATGTAATACAATGTCAATAAAAATGATTGGAATACACTTTGTCTATGTGTCATTCCATACATAATTAAAACAGCTTTATAGATCCCAATGTCTTAAACAAGCACAGTGTGATTTCTCAATAGAGCTATGAGAAGGCTGTTTCTTCATCATTGATGTACCTTGCACTCAAGGCTAATATAACCAAGCCCTTTTTTCTTCTTCTGGAAAACAACCGTTTTAAGGGGGTGGGGGTGGGGCTGGTGAATTGCAAAAGGTGAGTGTGTTAGCTTAGATTTGCCCCATGGTATTTTAAGTTCATACCTAAACCACCGGATAGAGAAAAAATGCAAGAGTTTCCATTGTTTTTGGAAAAGAGTAGCAGTACTGCAGACAGGATCTCTAACTGATATTAGTGCTTAGTTTAGTGTTGGAGCAGAGATTAGCAGCTTCAGTGCTAGTATGCTAGCTGATATTAAATATCTCAGGGTAAGAGCTTGTATTCTTCTATGGTAACGTTAGACCAAGATTATTGCTAATTAGGAGCTGTGACACCAGAAGAAAATCATTTACATGGAATGAATGTTGTCTCAACACCTACAATTTTATAGCTTTTCAGATTTATATTTGCAGTGGTAGCTATGCATATAATATCATCCATATCTATACAAACTCAAGGGTAGAATAAGGAGTAACATAGAAACTCAATAAAATAATATTTTTTGGATTAGAACTCTTTTATACGGACTAAAAGTTTGTCATTTTTTTGTATTACTGTGGTTATGAATATTACTTCACGCTAGTGTCTGTATTTATGGGCCACAATATTATGTTTTAAAACTGAACAAAATTCATTCTAAGAAGTATAAACTAGAATGCACCAAAATCAAATATGAAACAGCTGAAAATGAATAATGTAGCCTACTGAAAAATACAATAACAAACAGAGGGAGGGAAAGACAAAAAATGTTTTAAAATTATTGACGGTACTAAACTCTGTCTTTAGCAAATTAAAGCTCAGGTATAATTTACTGCTAGAAGTAAATCACAAAGGACATGCAGGAATTGTATTTGGTAATTGACAGTTTTTAGAACAGTTTTACCAGGAGGGTATTAAGAATATTGAGAGTGCTAGAGTGCTGCAGCAGCAGCGTCTGCATTTATTAAATCTTAGCTCTTGGAGACTTTCCTCATTTCATATCTGACTGTTATCATCGCAGTGCAGTTCTTCAATTCGCATTAACTGTGCACTGGCTTATATGATTTTAACTAAGGCTACAGTTTAAATGTGCTTTGTGGTGCTGTGGATACATTATTCAATGGAACTGCTGTGTTACTATAGCCATATTTTGCAGCTGCCAGATGGCAATCTACCATTTACATGGAGGCCAATTAAAAGTAATTTCCAGTGGTTAATATTCTATGGTAGTCAACCCCAATCTAGTGTAGCTGCAACACAAATTGACAATTGACAGCCAATTAATACACCGTCAGAAGCTAAAGATTTTGCTTGCCTTTTACAAAATAAAACATTCAAACTTTGCATTGGAAGGAAATTATTGATGAATCAGGCTCAGTTTTCTTTATCTCCTTAAACACCATTGGCATTCAAAAGAACTGATCTAATCCCTTGTAAACAAAATGATAAACTTCCAAGGTCTTTCCATATTCTGTGGCCCTCTAACCTGTTTAGATTGCATACCTCAGTGATGGTTGGGGATAAATCATCCGAACTGTGCCTGTGTGACTTCAGGGATGTTCTTACTAGAGCAAGGGTAGAGATTAGGTTATAAACCTCCAGCATCTATATGTTTGTCCTACATATTGTGTTCTATATTTTCTTATGTAAGTCTTGCAGTGTGCTAGAATTCAGCATAGCTTTTTAAACTTTCAGTTTATATATTCCATCTTCCCCCTGAAAAAGAAAACATCACCCGAAAAAAACATGCTTGAGCATGTTTTGTTTTTTTACTGGAAATACCTACCCGCCCCCCGCCCCCCCCCCCCCCCCCCCATAGCAGCACTATAATCTATATGAAGATGTGTATAGGCACATTACTAAATAAAATAAAAAAATATATTAATTCCTGGATTTTTAGTGCCACTGACAATATTAGCTCCTTCTTTATACAGATCCGCCCCTATCACTAAGCTTTAGTAACCTGTGCCCCTCAGCGGGTTTGACAGGTTGCAACACAGTGGTCTTTACAGTGAAGGAATTAATACCTAATACCTCTTGGCCTCAACAAGTCCATAATATATGCGTTTCTATCTGAACTATTTGAAATGTAATCTGTAAATCCTGGGCTTCCTACATACCTTTATACAGGCAATCGTTAATTAAAATATGCCTTTTCCTTGTTTTATTTAACCAGAGGTGGTTTGTGTGTGTGTAAATTATCACCCTGTTGGATGCTAATAACCACTGGTCTAGGTAGATTAAAATTGAGTTAGTGAGAAATTAAGTGTGTTTTTACCTTACAAATACCTATAACAACCCACCGAGAATACCACATTTTTGTTTTAACAACCTTCTGAGAATTGTCCCTATGGGTGCACAGACCATAATCTCTTAAAAGTTGCTGAAATAGTTTAAAGAGCTGACTCTTTTTTTTTATGTAATCCCAGTGTTCATTTAAAACACAAGTTCACACATTGTTCCAGCGTTTTCCATGGCTTGATTTGGAGGGGCAACACAATGAGTTTAAAGGATCGCAACATGAAGAAATTCACCTTTAAAATGATTTTATAGCCCTTTGCTAATTGAATTTAGATGCATTTGGAGGAATCAACATTAAAATTGAATCTGTCCAAATCAGCTTTAAACTCAACTAAAACAATGTGATTTAAAGAATGATTTACACTGTTTTTTGTTACATTGTGGATAAGGATTCAGGCTGCAGTGTGGCCCCTGATCAGAACGATCATACAACCATGATACTGCGGCCTCCCCTTTGTGCTATATGTGTTATTTATAAATATTACTTGTGACATGTGCCTCTCCCTTTGTAGAATCTATTGACCTTTCTTGGTGCGCATCACTTGCTAGCTCATCCATCCTGTTGGTTGCCACGTCTTCTCTGCAGAGATTCTAATGCAGCACTGAAGCTACTTTATCAGTGCTGGAGTGTCTAAATAATTTACACAAGGCCAAGTAATTATGCCAAGCCTGCTAAAAAGGAAGGGGAATTAGATTAGCTGAGATACAATATTTGACAGGTGAAAACAGAAGTAGTTTATTATTGAGATTTACAGGATAGCGGTATGTTGTATATAGCAGTCCTTGTCTTTTGGGGGTGAGGGTCATAAAACTGAATGATACAGAACACAGCAATAATTGTTTACATGCCAAACAGCCTAATCTCTGGAGGTGTGTTGGGAGTCGTTAATTGAGCTACTGCAGGATGCAACTCGGAGCCCTTTACCTTCAGTTACAGTGTGTGATACCAGACAGATATCATTAGATGAGTAAAGGTACAAATGATATTCCACTGCTGGCCAAGTGAAAATACAGCTAAAACACAAATATCCCCTACATTCACCTCGAGTGAACTCAATTGATTATTCTATTATTCCATTTGGAGTCAGAGCAATGGTTCTTAACCCTGGTCCTGGGGACCCCCTGTGTCTGCTGGTTTTCATTCCAACTGAGCTGTCAAGTACTTAACTAGACCCTTAATTGAACTGATAATTTGCTTAATTAGACCTTTCTAATTGTTTATCTCTTTTGCAGAGTTCAAGTTACTTATAAACTGTTATAGCTAGTTTATAAGTAACTGAAATAAACACTACACCATTGTTACACAATTCTTTTTTCTTCCTATGAAGATCGTTTTAAAAATGTTCTCATGCCTATGATCTCTGGAGTTCTGGGTCCGAATCTGGCTCGTTAGTCCATATCACAGTGCCACCATGCAATTTGTTATAATGTGTCACAATTGGCAGCCTAGGACTGAATGGCGAGAGGTGCAGGAAAAAGCT
Organism: Acipenser ruthenus; assembly: GCF_902713425.1. NCBI lineage: Eukaryota > Metazoa > Chordata > Actinopteri > Acipenseriformes > Acipenseridae > Acipenser > Acipenser ruthenus. Next base: position 25,981,602 of record NC_081206.1, read on the forward strand.
TGAAAATCTCCCTGCAGTGGTTACAGATCTCTGTCCTTTGAGTTTCTTGTCCTTGAGGAGGATGTGAAGCTTTGGAAGGCATTTAGGCTCTGTGAAGAAGAATAATAATATTCACTCAGTTCAGACACTGGAAGTGTTAATGAACACAAATTCTCTGCATAGCCCAGCTATTTTATACACTGCAGTACCTGCTTACATAATACTGTGACTGCCTGACAGCACCCAAACACACACACACACACACACTCACAGGGTAGCTGAAAAATAAAAACAGAGGTCATCTCTGTTCTGCTGCACAACTTGCTGGCTTTTAGCTTCTAAAAAACATGCCTTTATTGTGACCGGCTCTTTAGTAGTAATATAACTTTATCTCAATCACCAATAAGTAGAATTTCTGGGGTCATTTTGTACACATACGTCCATCAATCAGATGACATATACTCAAGAACAGTTTCCGTTTATTACAGTCATGACACAGCATATGCAGTTTCTAGAACGTCTTGCACATTAAAAGCAGCCCTTTCATTGGCTGTGATGCCGACTGCTTCAGCTGAACCTGCCTCCCATGTATTGTACCGATGACTGTGTGTTGCCCTACATACTGTGAAGATTCTAGCCGCACTCTTTAGGACAATATCGTTTAAATCTCAGCAGCTGACAATGTCAGCATCAGTCACTCTCGCAATTCTGAATGCTTTGGCCACTTGATTGCTGCTTTAAAAAGACAGGGATCAATATGTCTCTTTCTCAGTGATGGGCAAGCTTACAGAAAATGAAACGTGAGTTTTAGTCTGCAGGAGCTTTCCACTGCATCAGGGAAATTGATTGCACCCAAGAGGCATTTTTACCACCAGCAGATTTCGAAAGGGGTAGGAATCATTTTGTGGCAAATCAGCATTTAGGGAAGTAAGAACATTATTGAAGACATTTAAATTGATACCTGAAGGTTTTCAAATCCAAAATCCATTTCCTGCTCTTAATTACCTCATAGATTAGATTAATTACACTTTTCTAAACAATTAGAGTTTCTCAATCCTATGTAATTAGAGTTTCTCCCTCACTATGCTGGACAGAATGTTCCTTTCATAGCAACATTTAACACATAATATATTCCATTTGAACTGGGAACTCTCTGTTCAACAGAAAGCATGTGGACCAGTGTGGCAACTGGGTGCTTATTGGGGAGTGGCCACCTGTATAAACGGGAGCAGAAATACTTTGTTTGGGAGGAGCAGTTATGTGAGTGCGTAACTGTGTTTTTGAGCATTATGTAGCGAAGGCGAATGCTCAGCCTGTATTGTTTTTGTGTAAACCTTTTGTTTTGGTCCTTGTGCCTTTTTCTTTGTTTTGAGTTTCATAGATGTGCGCTTCGCTTTAAGCTGCAGCTACTGTCTGAGTCTCTAATTCCTGCCGGTAACATCTTGGGCCACAGTTATGTAATGGAATTAGACAAGTGTGTCTGAAATGGCAATCCCTTTATTAAAAAGACTTTTAAGAGGAAAATTAAATCTGCACACAGTTTAAAAACCTAGTATGACACCATTTAAAAGTGTATACATTTATTATTCAGTGGTGTCCATTTTGTTTTGACAGTTTCACTTAAAACTGTGAAATGCAATACAGCCAACACCAAAATAACATACTAAAAAAATTCTGTGATGCCATCTTCTATTTAATTCTACAATTCAACTGAAAGATAAACACAGCAAGTTTTTCAATAGCCAATTTAACTTAAAACCAGCCAATAGAAACCTGCCAATTACAAAGGAATAATTTTTATTTAAGTACAAGAATCGTTTTTGTTAGTTCTCGAAGTTTTCTAAGCAGCATTAACAACACTGAAAACAGTGTCTTTTTTCGCAGTTTAAGTGTTAAGGAATGTGAAGCATTCAAAGGAGCTATGCTTCATATCTGGAATTCAGCTTTCATTCTCTTGTGCTCAACCCTTTCATTTTTTTTATGGGCTGGAACAACCTCTAAAATACTTTGTTGTTTATGGCAGTAAAAGAAAAAAAAACAACCTAACTCCCCATTCAAATACAGTTCCCAGTGTTTATAAACAGCTCTGAGTAAGAAAGAAAAAAAGGGTATTAATAAACTGCTTCTGAGGGCTGACTCAGCAGCTCGGAAAGAATAGGCTGTCACTTTTTTCTGTGAGCTGTATTAAGGGAGTCAATTAACAAGTGAAGTGTGACACCATTCATCTTCAGCATTTGACAGCGGGACTTTTAACAATAAATGTTTAGCTTGTGGTGTTAAAATTTGTGGTTGAAACCACCTGCTATTGAGTAAGAGCAATATATAGATTTTCATTCAAAGATCGAGGCTCAGCATTGCTAGATGTAGTATGAAGTGTAGTGTGGGATTATTAAACTATTTGGCCCAGCTTGCATTTTGGTCCGGTTGGAGTCATCCTCAACTGAAGGGAGATACAGGTGCAAAGGAGGTAGTGGAGGGACGGGGGAGAAAGACTTGCAGAACATTTAGTGAAAGGTGGGTTTGTTCTGTATAGTACAGGGTAGCCAACAGGTTTAGTGTAGCACATTTTAAAAAGGTTCTACTAGGTTAAGGAAAGTCTCTATAGGCTCGGATTCCCTGATGGCACTGCTAGTGAAGAACAAGGGCTGTAAGGCAGGCAAACAGAGCACTTAATTTAACTAAGTATGTTACCAGATATCATGAACATATATGTTCGCTTAATTCACACAAAGAATATGGACATGTGCAGTGGGTAAGAGTTATGGACTTATTTCATCAGCAAATATTATACACTCGTCCTTTTACTAATACTGTACTAATATAGTAGTACTGTACTTTTGTTTGCTTCATAACATTCTAGTATTTTTACTATGGTATCATTTGATCAATGGCTCTGACCACTGTAGCTACCCTAGTGCTATCATTGCCACTAACACTCAAGACCATTGCACTGGCAGTCTGGTTCCACTGCATTTCCTTTGAAAATCTTCTTGTAGGGTTAAACCACGGCCATGATCTTTGTTAAAATGATTCCCCATCACATGGTATTTACATATTCTCTTTTCCTATTGGGTACCAGTTCCACACTGACCCAGTAAACACAGCACAGCCAGGGTGCTGTCTCATCAGCTGTTGATTTTTAATGAGATCTCTCCTTATATCACAAGCTCCTCATCCCTCAAGTACATTCTGAAGCCTAAAATCCTGAAATCCTGGGCATGTAAATATAAAGGTATTGGATGTGTATGAAAAAAAAAAAGTGATTTTATTTGTTTATTTCTACTGTGAAACCATTTGAAACATGAAAACGCTTTCAAAAATCTAAGGCCTCTGACATTAATACTTTTAGTGACTACCATTAATACTTTTAGTGACTACTGGCTATAACAACCTTTAAGAAAAACATGACATGATGGAATGTTCACGGGTGTGTGAGATCTTAGAATGTGATTGGATGAAGTACTCTGATTGGTGAGGAGCTTTTTGAGGATGTTTAATGATATTAACCTGTCAGCACCATTAGTTCAGTAGTAGCAAACCTCATCCTTGACTTAATACATCATACTATTACACAGAACCCAGAAGATAATACCAAAGCTGAGTATTAAGCCTCATGAGGATGGCAAAAAATATATACTTTTATTTCTCTGTAGTAGGAGCAGCTCAATATTTTATCTGGTATACTGTGTGACCAATTAGTTCCAGCAACAATTAAAGACTTACTCTGTTATTGAATTGGGGTACAGATTTAGAAATGTAGATGAAGGGCAGAAAAATCTCTAGAATAAGTGCACTGGGAAGCAAGGTCAAAAACTAGACAAATCGATCAGAAATATGTTGCAATGAATTGGCAAGCAGGGAAATTGGCAACCGTCAATACCGACAACTGTATTACTTTATTTGGAGAACTACTTTTGAGAACAGAATATGATTGCGTGAGATGGTGATGGTATTTACTCATAACCTACCTGCTTAGGCAATACTATACTACTTTTTTCATATGGGATACTGTTTATGTTGAAATCTGCCTAAAACAGTGGTTTTAGGTTCCTGAAACAATGTAAAATATTTAGGGTTAATCTCTGTTGAAACAGCACACAGCAGCACACTTACTGCATAACTCCACAAACAGAACACTGGCAAAGACAGTTGGACAAAGTTATGTGCAGCTTCTAAAAGGAGGTGACGAGACATCCATGGCAGTATTCAACAATGGATTAAACAGTCAGTGATCGCCTTTACACCCACTGTACTTTGGTAATGAAGGTGCCATAAAAGCAGCTATTAGAAGAGGCTCATTAGTATGGTAATGAATGGTTTACTAGGCCGGGTTTCAGCTTCCTCGGTTACACGCAAGGGAACAGTGACAATTGTGCTGCTGTAACTATATCTATTAATGACTCCTCAGCTTTCCATTGACTGCAGTGTGTTGGGAAGGGTGGTACACAGAGCTGGGAGGGACTTGGCATTACCACCTGCAGCCAAAAGAATGAGCAGGAGCATCACATAGGACTCGGTTTTTTAACCCTTACAACCCCTTTAATTGACATAACTCATATTTGATACCAATCTGTATTTTTGCAGATGCAGTCCACGTAAAAATGTTCTCTTAATAAAAGTAACCTGCTGTTGCTGTAAAACTGAATTTGGTTCAAGAATAAAAGCAAGCTCCCCACATTATTTTAAAGCTATTGAGTTCTATGAATGTTATCCTTAGCGGTGTATGCTGTTCTTTTGTATAGGTAGATTTGGATTGCAGCAGTGGCTTGTCAAACTTGTTGTTTTCTCTAATACTAAGTGTACAGCCTGTCAAAAAAAAAGAGACCTCCAGTAGATCTCCATCAGGGAGCTCCTGATGCTCCAGTTTAATGCCCTGCAATGCAGACAAGACTGCTGTGCACTGGGGCTGGCATCTCCAGGTTCTTTTGTAGTCTGGCTGTCAGCACACCTCCACAGTGCAGACAGACAGAGAGGGAGAGGGGGTGTGAGGGGGCTGCTATGAAGGGCGGTGCTACTGCAGTACACTGCCGCAGCCCAGCATGATTAGCAGTTTCTATATAGCAGGAAGCATGCTGCTGGTCTCGCTGGCAGATTAAAGCAAAGAACAACATTAGGCTGTAAAAACATGCGCTGTTAACTGTTAATCTCTTCTCTGCCAGTCTGCTACACACCTGGCAGAGGACTGCAGGAGCACCTACAGCGAGTGCATAGAGTTACGTGGTACAGCAAGCGAAATCTGTAGTACACTTAAAATGTTAACTACAAACCATAAACAAAGGAACGTGTAAGCAAGACAAAAAGCAGTTTCAAATGTTGTCCATTTTATACACAATTTACTGTACCGTACAGTAGCAATTTCATTATTTTACAGCACTGTTCAATATACAGTTCATTATCAATGTGGAAACAAAAAAGTTATCCATGGGTGGCACTTATATATGACATCACCAGCTAAAAATGGGAAATGCTACAATATTGATTGCTGGTGTGCTAATAAAATATGATGTAGGTTAGTGAATTATTACATTTACTAACCATCTTATCATATCATAGTACAGTATACATTGCATTTCTTTGTTGCCAGTAATATGACCACGTATGCTCAAACTATAGGATAGGTGGGGTTGTAAAACCTGTAACACGAGGAACCAAATATAGTATATATTTATATGTGGGTGGTATTATTTTCACCAATAATAGGCTTTTCATGCTGGGATATGATGTAATACATTATACAATAGCCACTCTGATTCATGACTGCTACAGGCCTGCAACTTCGCTCATCTGAAAAGGCCTAATGAAGTGCTATCCCCTTACTGTGCCTGGCGTGCCGTGCTTCATTTACATTTGAAATATTTATGCGGAGCCTAATTTAACCCTCTGGGGCTGATCTATCTGTCACTCACAAGGAGAAAACTTGATGTGCAAAATTGTATCCAATATGATAAGGCTTTAGAGGAGAGGCGACTGGCACACAAGGGATTGTGAGACGTCGGCTCAGAAGTATTATAACTAGATTTGTATTAAACTGCGTGTGGGGCCTATCCATATCTTACCGGTATATCTCGGGGTCTGAATTATTATTATTCTCCACAAGAAACTTAAAAACTTGTTTTTATACTGTTAATGCTGATTTCTATGTAAAACAATTTTGCCATGGTATAAAGAACAGTTTGATCTTGAAAACAATTCAACAGAAATCGTGGGAATATTTTAACTTATCTATTTGGCGATAGTGTTGATTTCGTCAGTCTGTACTATGCAAGGATAAACCACAGCTGGATTTGTTTTAACACATTTTATAGCTGTGGATATTAACACAGGGCTGCATCAGCCACCCATTCAATAGTTATCTCATGACTACCCCTGAAAATAAGGGCTGATGCAATCCAGTTGGATACCCTGGTGCTATAAACAGCTGTGGCTTATCCTGGTGTGGTATAAATTGATCAATTCAACCCCTAAGTAATCTGAATTTACATGGGTCATAGTTTACTCATTCAATAACATTCTCAGTTTAATATTCCAATAGTTAATATGTGTTTTTAATATTCCGCTCTGTGTTTCAGATGCTCAGCCTTGCACATTTTAGAGTCATCAGTGCCCTAAAGTGTAATGCAATTGAAAGGATTATATTGTGGTCATAAAAAGTTCAACATCATAAATCTCTGGCGAGTTGAGATTTTGACATTTGCCTTATTTAGGATTGGCAGGGAATCTGTCTTGCAGAACAAGTGTACAGTACTTGACAAATAACAGTTTGAACAAGCCCTTTTCTCCTGGGGTTATTCTAATGAAGGTAACGAGATAAAGTGGGCATACCCTTTGCAAAGCTTTGACCAATAAGGCTTCCTGAAAACCTGAACTCAGTGTTTGGGTTATCGAATCAACTTCCCACTTTTCAAAACTTGTAATCTGGATAACTGTCATACGGATTCTGTAATCCTATATTTTGTGCTTTATTTATTTATTTATTTTTAACTGATTTTGTAATTGTAATTATTTGTAATCTGGATAAATGTAATCCAGCAGTGACATTTTCTGAAAAACCAGATAAAATATAGGATTACAAAATCCGGATCACAAAATCCGGATCACTGTTATCTAGATTACGAGTTTTGAAAAATTGGCACCTGTAGATTCTGAGCCCTATATACAGTACTGTGCAAAAGTTTTAGGCAGGTGTGAAAAAATGCTGTAAAGTAAGAATGCTTTCAAAAATAGACATGTTAATAGATTATATTTATCAATTAACTAAATGCAAAGTGAGTGAACAGAAGAAAAATCTAAATCAAATCCATATTTGGTGTGACCACCCTTTGCCTTCAAAACAGCATCAATTCTTCTAGGTACACTTGCACAAAGTCAGGGATTTTGTAGGCATATAGTCAGGTGGATGATTAAACAATTATACCAAACAGGTGCTAATGATCATCAATTCAATATGTAGGTTGAAACACAATCATTAACTGAAACAGAAACAGCTGTGTAGGAGGAATAAAACTGGGTGAGGAACAGCCAAACTCAGCTAACAAGGTGAGGTTGCTGAAGACAGTTTACTGTCAAAAGTCATACACCATGGCAAGACTGAGCATAGCAACAAGACACAAGGTAGTTATACTGCATCAGCAAGGTCTCTCCCAGGCAGAAATTTCAAGGCAGACAAGGCAATTTCCAGAGGTGCTGTCCAGGCTCTTTTGAAGAAGCACAAAGAAACGGGCAACGTTGAGGACCGTAGACGCAGTGGTCGGCCAAGGAAACTTACTGCAGCAGATGAAAGACACATCATGCTTAGTTCCCTTCGCAATCGGAAGATGTCCAGCAGTGCCATCAGCTCAGAATTGGCAGAAAACAGTGGGACCCTGGTACACCCATCTACTGTCCGGAGAAGTCTGGTCAGAAGTGGCCTTCATGGAAGACTTGCGGCCAAAAAGCCATACCTCCGATGTGGAAACAAGGCCAAGCGACTCAACTATGCACAAAAACACAGGAACTGGGGTGCAGAAAAATGGCAGCAGGTGCTCTGGACTGATGAGTCAAAATTTGAAATATTTGGCTGTAGCAGAAGGCAGTTTGTTCGCCAAAGGGCTGGAGAGCGGTACACGAATGAGTGTCTGCAGGCAACAGTGAAGCATGGTGGAGGTTCCTTGCAAGTTTGGGGCTGCATTTCTGCAAATGGAGTTGGGGATTTGGTCAGAATTAATGGTCTCCTCAATGCTGAGAAGTACAGGCAGATACTTATCCATCATGCAATACCATCAGGGAGGCATCTGATTGGCCCCAAATTTATTCTGCAGCATGACAACGACCCCAAACATACAGCGAAAGTCATTAAGAACTATCTTCAGCGTAAAGAAGAACAAGGAGTCCTGGAAGTGATGGTATGGCCCCCACAGAGCCCTGATCTCAACATCATCGAGTCTGTCTGGGATTACATGAAGAGAGAGAAGCAACTGAGGCTGCCTAAATCCACAGAAGAACTGTGGTTAGTTCTCCAAGATGTTTGGGCCAACCTACCTGCCGAGTTCCTTCAAAAACTGTGTGCAAGTGTACCTAGAAGAATTGATGCTGTTTTGAAGGCAAAGGGTGGTCACACCAAATATTGATTTGATGTAGATTTTTCTTCTGTTCACTCACTTTGCATTTTGTTAATTGATAAATATAAACTATTAACATGTCTATTTTTGAAAGCATTCTTACTTTACAGCATTTTTTCACACCTGCCTAAAACTTTTGCACAGTACTGTATATATATATATATATATATATATATATATGTATATGCCCCTTTTTAACCAAGATGTCATTTATTTAGGATTCAAATTTCAAAAAGCTCAAATGACACATTTCCACCAGGGCAACTTGATACTGGGAGACGCTGCTTTAATAATTCAAATATCTCACCTGGAGAAGCAGGTGCATCGCTGGAGATTTTTAGCAGCACAAAGCTACTGCTGTAAGTGGCCTGTGAATATTGAGGGGATGAAGTCATACTTGCCTTACCAAGCTTTCTTTGAAAATCATGCACAAAGTGCCTCTGTCATTAGAGATGAATCTTTAATATACTCAAACAAACAAATGTAGAACACATTAATATGCAGCAGTGTGTGATGAACAGATACATGCAAAGTCATGCGAAGCTGTCTTGCACAATTACAAACCAAGAGTTCATTTTACAAGAACAAGTTGTGTTCTCATTTCAGTAAGACCATCTCTGTGGGAGTTTGTAAACTGCTTGTATCTGTTAAAATCACCCTGGATTACTGTGCAAAAAAGAAATGTCTTACAAAACAAGAGGAGGTAGCGTGGACGTATATCAGAGTATGCAACAGGGGAGAAAGATCTAAAAAAGCTGTGGATTGCATATTTTAAAATGGCCTAAATTGTATTTGAGCTCTGTTGATTATTTCTCTATGGCGCCGCCTCCCCCATCCTCCATAAACACACTTATGGAAACAAAACCCAAATGATTTTTCTGTTGTTGTTTAACATGACTTCGAAGACACACCTAATCTCCATGTGCTGGCTTTTGTTGTCCATAACTACAGTACTGTATAAATACTCAATTGTACTTAATAATGTCTACATTGAAGACATTGTGAAAGACTGCCAATTGAAACGTTTACCATTGGTTTTTATCCTATAGGAGTTTCGAAAATAAAATGGGACAACCTTGTAAAGACTGTTTTGAAAAGTTTGGGTATCTGTATCACTTTTTTTCTGTGGTAAATTAAAATGTATACTGAACTGACTGTATCTAAAGCCTTTTAGCATACTCTATTTATACTGTATCAGCAAGCCCTGATTTATTTCAACACAAACTCAATTGCTATTATAGCCTACTATTGTATCTCACATGTTATTCATGTGGTCAGCCATCTCTTCAGATTCTGTATTGAAATCTCTAATTATTTCACCAGGTCTCCAGTTTCAGCCCAACACAGCGACCTTATCTGAATAATTACAGATAACATAATTGCCACGAAGCACATCAAAGGCAAAAGTGAATGCAAAAATGCTGACAAATTTTCATTACGCGGGTTTAATTGTCTGTTTTTTTTATTCAATAAACATCTAGCTGTACATGCCTGGGATTTAGGCATAAAGAATGCCAAACACTTGCTATAGCTACAACCACACAGCTCTCAACAAAAGCATGCCATGCCTGCTGTAGTCAGTTGCCAGCAGGCGTGGGTTAGTAGCATCATCACAAGCCTGTCAGAGACCCACCCACACACCCTGCACTGGTGTGTAACATCATTAGTGGACATGGTTTGTAAAAATTGTAACAGATCAAGGTTTAGTGTTCAAATGAAAGGATCATATTGCAGCCCTGGACAGAATCAGATCCTCCTAACGTTTGGACCTGGCTGAGCATGCGCAGAAACAAAATTCGATTTTTATATTCTTTCTAATTAAGGCAGTTTCCAGTGCGGGTGGGGCCTGTACACTAGTTGAAGAATTCCTAACATTTTCCTTGGATTTTTGGTCTAAATATTATTCCATTAACCTCATGCTGAATATATGGCCAAGATAGTAGTTAAGCTTCCAAAACAGAACTGTTTGGTGTATAAAATGCTTCTTTATCTAGACATATTCTATATATGATAGATATAGGTAATAGGAGCTGGATTTCAATAGTTGGTGGTAGGCCTAGTCATATTACATTATCCGTTAATTTGTTTTTGACTGAAAATATATATATTTCGTAGAGGTTAGAACATTATGGTATCTTATCCAAAAGAACATTATTGTGGGCAGACAGAAAAATAACATAGAATATGTCAAACTTGAAATACATTTCAATGACATTTACTTGACAGTTTCTAAAATCTGTTTCAAAAGAACATTTTTCCCCTCACTTGTTACTTCTGGGTTTAGATATTCATGGCCATCCACTAATGCAAAACACACCTGCCTGTTAGTGTGTATACCAACATTACTGCCTTTCTACAGTAAGTTCTCAGTTCACTTGCGCTGCCTTCCAGGAAGCCTGTTACTGCTTTAGTAACTTGGTCATTTCACCCCAGCAGTGTTTGTTGGGTTAAAGCATGCAGTTAGTAGGGGAGGCAGCTGATTGGTTATTGACAGAAAAAGCAGCCAGTGAAGGGGTAGGGACAATTTCACCTTCCATGTGAACTTACCAGAAAAAAACAAGGCAGTAAAAGCAAGGCTTGAGAAAAGAGATGTATATAACCAAGTGCAGGATCTGATGAGGTTTTAAAATGAAAATACACGTTCTTTCAAAACTGTATGGATGTGCACAGTGGAGAAAATGTATGGATGTTTGTTAGCTACAATTTAACTGACTAGATTTTTGCATTTATATGTATTAGCTGTTAAATATTTTCACACTGCTAAGATATCCTGCCACTCGAGCAGACTGAAATCAGTGTTGCTGTGAGGCTTAATCATTTGGGGACTATGTAGAGACACCTTGTTCATTTGGTTATACGTTTGTAGAAAGCACATATTAAGTGTTTCGTCTTCAAAACTAACTATCCCTTGCCGGATTCAAAGTACATTACCCAAATATTTCCATTTCATCAGAAGTAACAAACACAAACATATATATGTATATTTTTTTTTGTTTAAAGTTCATGGTCTTTATTGGGGGAAAAAAAAACAAAAAAAACAGACTAGCATGTACAACTTGGAATGAATGTAAACTGTAATTAGATGAACAGCCTAGCAAATTGCTGTGCTGAAATTCTATGTACTGTAGATATACAGTATCACTTGACACTTCCATGTCATAGTTGAGAACAGAAACAAAACAACAAAAAACAGTCCAATTCTAACATGTCCCCTTGCTGAGGATTACTTTATAAAATGTAGTGAATGGTCACAGCTGGACACCTCTTTCACTGCAGTGCAATGCAGAACATGGTAACCATTTTGAAATACCGACATGCCATCCATATTGTTCTTTTATTATTTTTCTTTATTGTTTTTACGCACGCTGAAAATTCCCATTCCACTTCTGGAATATTGACAATATTATTACAGCCTTTTGTTTTTTTTCATTTCATTCTCAGGTAAACCAAATACAACTTGTACTATACCCACAATACAACATTGAGTGGAATTAGCACATGTTTTAAAACGTCAGGACTGTGCTCAACTCTCAAGCTGCATGCATGAAAAAAATGGCCAGCCCAAACAGTATTCCTAGCAAATTGAACTGAAGGAGTTCACCAAGTGCTTTTTTTTTTTTTTAAATCGTTGTTTTTGTTAAGGTAGTATAGGAATTTGTAATTGATGCTTTACTGATTTCTGGGGACAAGACCACCAACCATTACATGCAGTTTTTTTTTTTTCTTTTTTTTTGGAGAGAAGATTTTTCTTTTTTTTTTTTTTTTCAACATTCAATAATGTTTTCTATACAGAAACAGTATGAATAAATGAACATTTTTGCAAGAGGTAAGTAAAAGATTCAACTGATTTTTCTTCTAAGAGGGACAAGGGAAGGTCAGGAGGGCTTCATTTTGCAGTCATCATTTGTACAAATTCTGTAAAGAGAAAAAAAAAAAATGACATACTATTTCAATATTCCTTGATGCACAGAGGTTTTTCTATATGTCACTTGGGACTAAACAGTACTGGTGGTTTAATGAGGGTTACAGTACCTTTTTCTCCCTTTGCCATTTAGTCAAAGGGAGAAGAATAAAGTGCCTTGTGGTATTATGCACTTGCAATAAATAACCCCAAAACATTGACTTTATATATCTTCATATGTGTTTTTTCTATAATGTACACATTTATCTATACATATTGGAAAATACTGCATGTGTAAATATGACGGGAAATGTAACAACTACATCAAAGGACATCAATGCATTAGCTGTACTAGGTTATAAATACTGGATTTTGATAACCATGACAAACTAGCTATGAACCATGCTTAGCCATTTTAAAACATGTTACAGACATCTGCTGTAGATCTTCAGTTAAATATATGGCAAATTAGACAATACAAATCAAATAGGATTGTAATCCTAAATAAAACTAGAAAAAAATATGGAATTATTATAAGCACTTTATTAGTATTTATTTGCAGCATATATATAAAAAAAAAAGCATTTAATGCAAAGCAATAAATAAATACATAACTAAAATAAAAAGAGCAAGCAAGTAACAATGAAATGTATAAACACATTACCAATAAATTTGTGCTTTAAAAACCACATAAGTCTCAAATTGTTAGTGCAGACATTACAATACCAAATCAAACAAATATCTGTATCATAGAAACATCATTAGTAAAAAGTGCGCATAGACCACACTTCAATTTGAACATTTGAAAAGATATCCTCATAAAATGTACCTTCATAATTGACTTGTCCATCTCCGTCAATATCTGCTTCTCTGATCATTTCGTCTACTTCTTCGTCTGTTAATTTTTCTCCTAGGTTTGTCATGACGTGACGCAATTCGGCTGCACTGATGTAACCATTACCATCCTGAAAGAAAGACAAAAAATGTCACCTTGTTTGCAGATGCAGATCTGGCTGTGCACAGATTAGAGCAACACACACATCAGCAATGATTTCTTTTTCAAACTGCATCATGGACTGAAAGCTAGTTTATTAAACATAAAAACACTGTTCCTTATAAAAACTATGTTCTTATTTTTTTTTCGTATGCACCTTGTCAAACACCCGGAAGGCCTCACGAATCTCCTCTTCACTATCTGTGTCTTTCATTTTCCTGGCCATCATAGTCAAGAATTCAGGGAAGTCAATTGTTCCATTACCTTGAACAAAAAACAAGAAACGGATTAGCAAGTCAAACACATCCATTTAAACCCTTCTAGCTTTAACCATCTTACTGCAACCCAGCTTGAGACCTAATCAAAACACACACACACACACAATGAAATATCCTAAAGAAAGAGGTCTATTTTCAGGATTTTGCAAACATATAGAACATCAGATATGCTATACTTATCTTAATTGTAGTGCTCTGTAATATTCCCCGGAACATAATCTTCAGAATTTTAATATGAATGAACATCTGCAGTGCCTTGTATTATAACATATATGTACAGAGGAATACTTGTATCCTGTCAGCTCTTTTTGCAGAGCTGCAATACAACTCATTTCCATATTCAAAACCCACTCTTAACACCTACTTATACTGCCATGCATTTTCAATTAGGTTACCTAACAAGCCAGAAACAAAGACGAGCTTTTGATGTAGTTAAATGAATTTTTAACTGAATGTGAGGCATGTCGTGTGCAGATGACATCATACCAGGTGAGAAATGTGTGCCACGTACTACCCTATATACTACTTATAACCTAGTAGATGGAAGTAACCCTCTCTAAACCCACTTAGATTGTGTCAACCATAGCTAAACACACACACACACACACACACACACAACTGCAGCCATGAGCACCATTCAAAAGTGGAAAACCAGGACTCAATGTATGTACATGTAAAAATGGACAGACAGGTTCCATTTCTCTCAATAACATGCGGTAAAAAAAACATGTCAACCAAAGTTCCACAGCCGGACACAGTAAGCGGTTCTATCTATAATTAACATTGTAACTTTCACACAGTTTGTTTACTGTACTTGAAGACAGACAGGCATCTCCTTATTAAACTCTGACACTCTCAAAGGAATGTCCAAACCAAGTTTCATCAAAAATGAATACAAGGTTATCTCGATATGTGTAAAGATGTATCTAGATATAATGCTAACTTCCAAAACCATAATCCTACCAGTTTAAGGTTGATGGAATGTCACCCGACAATCCTGGAATATGCCAACCTTTGTCTGGATTACATATCAAGTCCTTCCACAAACTCAAAAGATAACAAATTAACACTGTAATGAAATCTGAAGCTTTTGGATTGTTGCCCAGGTTTTTTCTCTTTGGTAGGTTTTTAAAATTAGTTTGTGGTTCAATTGTGGACAACAAACCCCAGTAAAGCTAAAATCAGCACGGACTGAAGATCTGTATTAAGGCAATTGTTCTGGCAAAAAAAGGCCTTTTACGTCAGTAAATACAAGCTTGAAAAGTAGAACTGTGTCACGAGTTCACAAGTCATCAAAGTCATTCCAAAGTAATCGTAAACTGGTTTGCAAACGGTTGAATGTGCTCTACCCCATAGCTTTTTAATATAGAAGGTATAAAGCTGTTTTTACACCACTAGGATTGAGGGTAGGAGAGAAGACATGTTTTTTTTGTTTTTTTTTAAATATATATATTTGCAGCAACAGTTCTCTACTGTTTAGCTTTACAAATAACCTTACCCAACAAGACTGCTTAATTCTCATTAAAAGGTTGTCTGTGGCAGATACTGTTTTCACACACCCTTTTAGTCCTAAAGTTGTAATTCTGTATTTGATAGAAACAAGTCTACCAATACTTATAATATTTGAAACAATAAGAATTTTCCAAGTTTCTTTTAGTACTGCTACATATCTTACAATTGATTTATACTTAAGGATTAAGAGTTTCTGGAGTATTTTTCATTTCTTTAACAGTATTGATTTAACACAGTCTTTCGTAACAAACAGCTAATAAACATGTTAATGTACATTATTTATTTTCTGTTAACTGTTAGTTAATAATATATAATAGGCCAGCTAAAACTGCAAACACCAGAGCCCTACGGATGCTCAATACCCAGTGGATCACATGCTTGGAAATGGGTTCAAATTGTTACTGTAGTAATGTTTAGCAAATTAAATCAGGTTTTTATTAACCATAACCCTAAACCTAACCCTCAGCTAAAAATGAACCATGTTTGTTAACAGTTAATAAACCAAAAAAAGACGGCCCTTAAAATAAAGCGTGACCCACTCTTTAAATAACTATTAAGTTAGGCACTCTTAATTATATTCCAATTCCCACTTTCAATTTAGGCTTATTATCTCAATTATTCTATACACTTAGTCACTATAAGACTTGGGTAACTATCCAGATTCACATATACAAAAATAACATTTAAAAATCGTAGTTCATCCCAAATCAAGGAGTCCTCACCAGCCAGGAAATACTTAAATGTTCCATATCATGGGATAGGGCTGAGCAAAAAAAATAAAAGTAAAAGGCGAAAACATTCCACTAGTGGTCTGACCAGATTCCACTGGAGTGACTCATAGTAAACAGAACTGAAAGTCAGGAAAGTGAACTTCTCAGTATTGAAGTGATTCAGCATGGCTGGCTTTCCACTCTGTATTTCAACACAAACCTACCATCTGCGTCCACCTCGTTTATCATGTCTTGCAACTCTGCCTCTGTTGGGTTCTGACCCAGTGACCTCATGACGGTGCCCAGCTCTTTCGTCGTGATGGTGCCATCGCCGTCCTTGTCGAATAAGGAGAAGGCCTCCTTGAACTCTGAAAAGGGAGAAAAACAAGGTCATTAAACAACTAGTTGTTTCTGATAAACCAATGATGCATGAAGTCACAATGCAACCCAAGCAGATCTGTTTTGATGCCAACACAAAATAGGCCTCATAGTGCCCTCTGCATTGATCCTGAAGAAACTAACCACATAAATAAATAAGACTGTAAATACAAGAACAGGAATAATCCACCATTAACTTCAGGTTCCCAAGGAGATCCAAAGGTCACTAATCTGTAAATACTGATGAACATTATTTCAAATTAGGCTTCTTGTAAATAAACATTCACTTACCAGCAATCTGCTCTTCAGTCAGTTGGTCAGCCTGTAAAGAAAGTGAAAAGGATACATTATGTACAGTAGCTTTCAAAGATCTCATTAAGAGATCACCACATTAAGCCAAAACCACAGGCAGATACAGTAGTATCTCCCATCACTGCAGGCAGGGGAATGGCTTGAATCTCACTCTGGCAAGCAAGAGCAGGGTGTTCCTCTCTGCTTTCCCCTCAAGGCCTGCCTAGGTAGCTGCACTAAAAAATAAAAACTCCATCTAGCAGATCGGATTTCAAACTTTACCCTTCAGTGTAAGGATATGTTCACCAAAAGGCTGAGCAATGTATCTAAGGATGCCCCCTCTGTGGAGCCACTTCTATGCATGGTCCCAGGAGATTAACATCTGCCTCGCGCCAATGTTCACTTTTTTATTTGTCAAGTTTTGAATAATAAAATATAGGAGGACTGCTGTTGAATATCAGGCTTGTGTCTAATACTGTGTGTAGGTGGTAATCTAGGTTGATCTGCTAAATGCTTCTTATGAAAAAAAACAAAAAAGTATTAAAAAAATATTAGATCCAAGGTGCTGTACTGAAGAGTTGAACATCACACCTGCCAACAATCCTGTATTAAATAAAACAGTGCATAAGATGGGAGCTGCTATTAGGGTGCATTTTTCATAATCACTTCTATCCCACAGAAAAAAAGGCTTTCCCAAGCAATATATTGTACAAATAAATGAGTCCCATTCAATCCTAGCCACAACTAAAAAAAATGTGTAAAAGTAAGCACTCTTATGGTGCCTAACAACAGTAAAATGGTATGTTACCTATGGACCCAGTAAAAACTGTCTGCAGTGTGTACTTCTGTTTTCACTTTCTGAATTGCAATCCATTATTTCCTAATTGTTTTAAGGGTTTCGTAGAGATTGGTACAGTATTTCACAATCCACCTGAGCAAACCCACACTACCTGGCAACAACAAACCCCACAAACACTACATGGCAACTACAAGAACGCCCTGTGTCACACAACACTTAAATCAAACCTTTTACCACCTCACCCATTAATTACAAGGAGAGGACTGGTTACTCTTATTGTCCCTTCAGAAATTCCAATGGTGAAAAACTTACATTTGGCAGCATAGTCATAAAAAGCCTTGCGGTTTTTGTTTTTTTTACTTAACAATGATTACATATCAAGCTAACAAGTCTATTACTATTTATATGAATTGAATACAGTAAACTATTCAACTTTTCAGATAACATGGCTTGAACCCACAATACATTCACTAGTACCAAGGAGTTCAGTCACTACTGTACTAGCTTTATCCAATTTGCCAATAAAAAGACCTACTATTGCGGCCAACTGAGAAATAAACTTATATTGATTATTTTCCTTGGCAAACGCAGCAATTTTATTTCATAATATTGATATATACTGTGGATAGTACATAACCAGTGTGCTATCTGATCATACTTGAGTGGTTAAGGGTTCATACAACAAAAAGATTATGGCATTCAGTGCCAACTCAGGCCAGAAACGACACTTAAAATATTTCAAAATATCTTTAAATCCCTACCCGACGGATGAGACTATAGAGCGGCATTCTCGTTAATTGTGATGCTCACAGACGAAACATGCTGTCCTGCTTGGATTAGTCAGGCAATCAGATCGTTCTATCTTTTCATTCATCTTTATTAAAACCAGTTAAAAACCAAACCAAAAATACTTCTTCTGAAACTTGCAAACTGCACGTATCCGCCTTGCTCCGTACATCTGGAAAATGTATTTTATTTCTAGCAATGCATTTATGAACGGCACGCACTTCAATAATCTGACGTATTATATTCTTACAAAATACAGTAAATACAAAACGACGGTCGCCACTGAATGATCTAAAAGTAAAAATCCACCTCTAACAGTGCCAGAAAACAAAAGAATGTGGAAACGCATACACTCCCCTTGCGATAAAAACGCATTGACGTCCGAGGTAAAATCACAGTCAACGGTTACTGTACAGTATCTGAGCACCAGCAATAGTTTTAAACAAATATGCAATTTCTTGATTACATGCAATACCTTGTCCTTTGATAACACTGGAATTATTTGACTATCTAATAGATACATACCATGTTTGACTGTTCTTGTTCCGAGTGTTAAACTGGACTAATATATATACAGCCACCACACGTTCGCACCAAGACCTCCACACAGTACTGTAGGTGTGTTAACGTTCAGTCCGCGGCTATATAACAGTGTATTCCTCCGCCACGCAGACAGTCCTCAGTTCGTTCTTTCTTCTTCACTGCAGGAAAAGCTAAGTCTCCTCCCACTACAACACCAACAGGGCGGGAAATCAGCGTTTTTCAATCATTACAGCAGTGGGTGGGCGGGTCGGTCATCAATACAGCACAGATACTTAAGTTTTAATTCATTTCCTTGCATAAAGTTTGTTTAGCCTGTAAAAAATACTAAGGTGTCCCCAAAACGAACTTCACTCCGAAAGAGCCTGCAACAAAGACACTTAAATCGTTGTCGCTGGCGAATGTTATTGAAAGCTGGAGTATCTGTGTAAGAAATCATTTTTAAAAAACTTTGTATTCTAATATTAGGCTTGTTTTTCCTCGTACAAAAGTGAATCTAAATTAATCAAATTGCCATTGATTTGACTTCTGTTTTATTTTCTAGTTCCACATACAGGCCAACTATACTGGGGATCTGGTAGTGTGTGCAAAAAAACCGGTATCCACTTGTATTATCATATAAATCTGTTTAAAACATTAAACTAATACATATATTAAGTGGATGTTGAAATTGCCTTCATGCAAGAGCCAATCACGAGGTTCATATCTAGTCTGAAAACTAGAACTACTAATTCAGTTGTTTCGTGGTATCTTTGAGCAGTGCAGTGAATATTCCCTCACTCCCGTGTTTATTTTGGATGGGACATTTATTCTCATATAGCGCCCATTAGCTTCATTTAGGAAGTTCCTTCATCGTTATCAGATTCCTATTGTATTGTTTTAACTTAACCATCCACATAAAGAATACTGTAGTAGGCTATTGTTCAAAAACAAAAACAAAATCGTTTTTGTTGTATACTACAGTACATGCTATAGGGTTTTTTTGTACAGTGAGAAATGGAGTCTGGAACACTCAGCACTACAAAAGTGCAGAAAAAACCTAGCCCAACAAAAATCTTGAGCATGCAATGACAAGTTTGGGAGCTTCTGTGCAGTTGCCCAGACTATGTTAACTTCAAATCGCCAATCTGTATGCATATATTTTTGAATTTCTGATCTGTGACCAAATAGAACCCTGCCTACTTAAAGCTATTGCAGTGTAACATGGATGTACTGCAACTGGTTCCATTACACTGGAAAGCCTTGTAATAGGTTAGCTTCAGTTTGCAAGTGGTCTGTTTTGCTGTCATGTCAGTGTTAATAGCAGTGTGTTGCAGTGCTTTTATGTTTTGGACTCTGCACCCACCTGTGGAGAAGAAAAGAAAGTATACAAAACACCAACTACTGGCAACCATATTGTTCTAACCAATGTGAAGCATTTTCTCTTTAGTTCTGCTTTGTTGGTAAGCCCTGCAGTGCAACCAATGCATGGTTTTGGTGCAACCTATTGTAATCTGTGTTACACCTGATTAGAAAAAAATGTGCTTGTCCTTTACAATGTAAGTAAGCTTTACAGTTACATGCATTTGGCTTGTTGCAGCTTTTATATAGGCTAAGGCCTATATAATATTTTCTCTCAATTCTTGTGTTATATTGCTACAGTAAATGTATTCACACAGAAGCCTTTTATACAGAATACACTACTATATTATATCATATCCTTATTCAGAACACCCAATATTCATATTGCCCAATAGAGACCATAGGTGCATCTTTTTAAAATGTCTTTTGTCTCACATAAAGGTACCCAGGGCAACGATTTGCATAAATACAATGAACAAACTTTTCCCCAAAATAAAAGATATATACAAAATTAAAGGGTATACATTCTTAATTACTACAATACGTAACGCGCGCCAAAAAAAACAAGAAAAAAACCGTTTTGTCAATTTCATGAAATTAGGGACTATTTCGGCGGAAGGGTACACCTTGCGGTTCTTATGAGAAGGTTTTAAGCACCACTTCCTAGTTGACGCTGAGAATTTGTTACAGATTCTGTGACGCTTTGTTTGATTGGTGTAAACGGACCCGCAATTTTTAGCTCGATGTGTTGCTTCCTGTGATTGGCTACGTTGGACCTGCAATGCGTCAAGTAATGATGGTTATGGCGAATCCGAAGCGAGCGTGTTGGGTATCAATGGATGCGAGTAGAAGTTGTGTAGTATTCGGGAATGAGTTCTAAAAAGTATATGTTTTGCAATACACATTAAGAAGCAAATCATATTTGGTTCTAAATATCATATAGCTTAATTCACAACCTCCAGCACGTATTTTGTCTCGAATATGTAACCTTTTAGAAACCAAGAAGACAAGAAAAGAAACTTGTGACTTAGCCTAACTTAAGCAGTAGAGTATCAGAGAAGCATATTTAGATGAAAAGTATCTTGTTGATACTTTGTAAATGTTTTATATTTGCTAATTCATATTTGTAACTTCCGTTAATTATTTTCAAGTTTTGTTACTGTGATAACTGATGGGCTACCGTTTTGAATACGCCACACATACTATAATATTGTTCCATGTTGTAACTAATTGTTTTCCATACATTACTTTATGCAAATTAGGTGTGTTTAGTTTTTCCTCGCTACATATTTATATTTGCTGTGAAACCTAAAGTACTGCACTGGTCTAAACTTATTATTGTTGTTTCTACTATTGGAGCTGCTTTGAAATTATGAACACTTCGTTTTGTTTGTGAAGTAATGCATTTCCGATTGTTACTTTCTCAGTAATTAAGCTTTATTAGGTAAAGGATAACGCTGTATCATTATGGGACAGGCAACTCTGATTCCACTAGTGTACATATTTAATCATTTAATTACAGTAAGTGCTTTTCTTTATCAAGTATATATTTTTGGGCTTATTTTAACATAATGAACGAAAATATTTAACACAAAGTAAGGGCACAACTCTAAATTGCACAGATGTAATGATGTAATGCCCCAGAAGAACACGTATTTTTTGTTTATAAAAAAAAAAAAAGACGTGTTTTAATTATAAATTAGTATCTGAATTTCCCCCAATGTTTATAGCTTTTGTAGGGTCGTTTTGGAGTTTGAACTTTGTTCTTTAGTTCCAACATTACTATAGAAAAAAACGAATTACTGTTTGCATAGAACTAAGCTATACAAACACTCAAGAAACCTCTGAGTGTACAGTATATATTTCGAAGACTACTAACTAAAAGCCATTCACTACTCCTATTCAAAAGCGCTGCGTTTTTTTTTTTTTTTAATACAGGTACTTGCACTTGGGACTTTGATTCAACAGTTTGGCATTCGACCAGCTAGAAGAATGATGGCTGTACTGCAGTATTCAGTATACATTTACTACATAACCACTTGACCGCATACATATTGATTGAGACCAAAGTCAAAAGCGACTGCTTGCTAATTCTTTCAGAATTGATTCTCGTAGCATAACCACTCTGTGGTCAATCAATTTCAAATGATGTATTCAACTACCTAGGAGTACATTAGAGACATGTTTAGCTAATCAGCATTTAAGAAATTCGGAAGAGACGCATAACTTAAATTTGTTACTGTAGTTCCCAGAGTAATTTCTGACAAACAGTGCATGTTAATATATTGTAATCTGCTGCTTTCTAAGGGAAAGGGAAGACAAATGTCTTATAATAAAGCCCTACAGTTATGCGTTTAGTCCACAAGAACTGTATTTAGATTTAGCAAGAACGCCAGGTTGAACTTCTCTCCTATTTGTGGGTATGTTTGTTTGACAGAAAATAACATACATTTTTTAAGATTTTGTGTCAAACACTACCTTCTTCTGCTAAGTAGCCAATACTTTTGATTAAAAAATAAAACTGGGAATTTCACTCATTCTTCTGACCTCTAGCGGATCTGGCATGTACAGCTTGATTGTCGTCAT
Organism: Acipenser ruthenus; assembly: GCF_902713425.1. Lineage (NCBI taxonomy): Eukaryota > Metazoa > Chordata > Actinopteri > Acipenseriformes > Acipenseridae > Acipenser > Acipenser ruthenus. Next base: position 26,004,294 of record NC_081206.1, read on the forward strand.
TGGAACTTTAAGCAGAAGACACAGAGAGTAAACCACTCTGGTATTTGATGTAATTATTCGGGCAGGGGAAAAAAAGGTTTTATAATGAATTGTGATAGTGTAATTGGCATATATTTTTATGGTAATATCAAAACAGTCCCATAATGACAGGAATAAATGACAAAACATTTACAATATACTATATATATATATATATATATATATATATATATATATATATATATATATATATATATATATATATATTAGCTCAAAAAATGTGTGTGTGTGTAAATATATATGAACTGTGACTGGTTCATCGTGGTAAGAACAGCAAAATGTAGCAAAGCATAGGATGGTAAAGGAAAATCACAGATCAGGCAAAACAAAAATGAATTAATTGCTCTTTACTGATTACTGTTTTTAGTCGAACTGCTAAAGGTTGGAAAGAATAGTTTAAATTTAGAAAATATAATTGCAAAGCAAAAATTAACATATATCATTATAAATTGTTCATGCGCCACCATTCATTGTATAAAGCAGTTTGTAACTTGGATAATAGCGGCTTGGCGGTCTGGTGTAATTATATAGATCTCACTACACAGCAAGGTCTCAAAGTCTTAATATAAGAAGAAAGCTCGTTTATAGAATACTTGACTGGTATGCAAGTGTAACCAGCCAGTTGTATCGGGACAAGCACACTCCTTTGATACTAAATATATTACAAAACCTCATGCTAGCGTTGTTTGTTCTCGTCAAATATTGAAATAACACATTTTGAAACTGCTGTAGTTTTACACATACACACAGAATTCATTAACATGTATAGACACCTAATTTGCTCTCTGTCATACACCACATTTTTGTTGATCTATCTATGCATGTAGGATACCGCCTGTATGTACAGGCAGCTTCATTTCAGATCGTACGTCATTTGACTTTTAAAAAACAGTATTCGTTAGACTACCGGTTTGTAAGTAAAACATCTTACAGAACTACAACTCCCATAGTGCCCCTGTCAAGAGGAATTTCAATGACGCTAAAAGTAGTCGACTGTTGATATGTTCAAGTGACAAGTGGTGCTTGAATATGTCACTTTTTCCAGCTTTTGCGGGACTGTCTAGTAATAATAACCTAAAGAATGAAAATTCATCGAAAGGTAACTGCATTGAAATAAACTAAAAATCGCGATCACTTTAATGTAATACTATTTTTGTTGGTCAAACAGACAGAGCAGCGCATAGGCGACGTGTTGCTGCTTGAACTATTGTGTAGTTGGATGCACAGTTAAGAATACAGAATAGTTAAATCATATTTGTATTTAATTGCACAGGTTACTTAGGCAGAAAGCGAATAATCATATACGGTGTATGTGATTTAAGTCAGGAACCCCAATCACAATACTGTGAATCCGGAGATATTTTAACCTGAACCCCCTAAACTAAACAACAGTTATGAATTGTTCATATACATACGGTGGGTACAACTGTGCGGACTACCCCGAAGTTGAAAGCAGCATTTAAAACCGACACATCCAAAACGTTAAGGCGATTTTTTTTGACAAGCTACCTAATTAACGACAGGTACCGGTGTTTACTTACCAGTGCATTGCCACATACGCTTTTTACATAGCGTTAATAATTCATATCCTATATACCATTTATATCCAGCATCACTTGTGCCAAAATTTAATATTTAACTCACCCCTTTAAGCAATAACTATTAAGATATGGGTATAGAGATTAATTTAATGTGTTTATTTATTTCCTCAAATTATTTGATCATTGTAAGCAGTGTTTATAATTTTAATGTGTTTAACTGCCAAGACTGGATTTAAAATGTTTTGTAAATATTTAAAGAGACCATTACAATTTCAGGGTTTATAAAATATATATTTACTAGGCAAGTGAGTGAGGGGGAAATGCATTTATTAATTTGTCCAAATAAATATAAAAAAAGGTGGGTGAAAATACTGTTTATATGAGGTGTCAAATGAAATGTACATTAATATATCGGTTTAAGACATTCTACACATTGTTTTGTGTTATTCCATCTCAGGTGGGTTGGTTGACCCTTTATGTCTTACACCTCTGTAGCCCCTGACAGCCCAAGTTTAAGTACCTTTTCAATACATGTATTTTTTTTTTTTTTACAGTGTATTTAAAGTCTCTGGTATTAACCTTAAACTGAGGTAAAAACTCACCAACATTCTTTTGTTTTCAATTGATTGAAAGGGAAAGAATATTGGAATATCCATCTTGAATTTGAAAGAAATCTATTTTTGGCTTGCACAATTATTGTACATAATGTAAAATGTCCTTTTTGAAAAGTGCTGAGTAGGACTATGTGATTGATTAATTAATCAAGTCTCTGGAAGACTAATTGAGAGGGGGTGAAGCTCACTAACCTGCTGTATAGCTAGCACACTTTTCCCTCAATATGACAGCAGAGGTTTCTTTTAAAACAAGATTAAAAGCCTGCTACAGAGTATGGAAACCTGTCAGTTTTTTTCTGAATGAGATTTTGCACTGCTCTATGGTGGCCTTGAACAATATAAATGACTGATATTTTGTTTTGAAATTTGCTGCCATGCGATCTGATAAGTCCTTGGCTTAAAGAGCTCAGGGAGCTAATTGCAATTGATTTTGCATTCTTCTTTCTTCCCGCAGGGTTGGACTGGCTAAGCAATCAAAGCTTCCGCACTGAGGATGCGTTGACACTGCACCAGCGCTGTACCAAGGGGGAAGAACAGCCTCTTCAGAGTTCAGCCGACCCAAGGTACAGCATGCAAGCGATACTCAGCAAACATGTGTTAAAGACTGCCTGTCTATAGTGACCCCTCTGAAAAATTGGTTCAGTTTGTGATACGTTATTACGACATACTGACTGTGCTGAATCTGCTTTTTACATACTTCAAATGTAAGTCAATCTCTGTAAGGCTCTCGCATACTGGTTGTCATCAACATACCCAAATGCACAGGGGCTCGGAGTCTACGGCAAAGGTTTGGAGAAAATTCAAGGCAGTTACAATGTTCACCATGTAGCACGTGACAGACAGACACGATCAGTGCATGGGTTCACATTTCAAATGAGGACCAAGGTGGCTTGCCTTTTTGTTTTTTGATAACATTTTACAGGAACTACCTACAGATCGAATATTTTCAGTGTTACAACTATCTCTTTTTTGGTTTTGTTTGTTATAGTTTGTCTGTTGATCAACCGCCATTGGAAGAACCTGCTGAGGAAGGCTTCCCAAAACCTAAAAAGAAGAAAAAGGACAAAAAGAAGAAGAAACAAAAGAGAAAACACAAGAAGAAAAGCAGAGAGCAGTCAGAGAGCAGCAGATCTGGTTCTGACAGTGATTCCCCCAGGGGTCATGCGAGTGAGGCTTCAAGGCTTGAGCAAGAAACAGAGAAGCTAAGGTACTGCATTCACTGAGGTCAATTACTTGCACTACAGTTGCTGGACAACCTTTAATGTTAAAGAGCTTAACATTCTCCTAAAAACATATACGTGTTAAGTGCTCCTGCTGTTAAACGTTCCCAGTAAATATAGAATGCATAGTTTTATTAATTTTGTTATGTAAATGGCATCCCTGACACACATAATATAAAAGCAACCTATCCCAAGTACGGTTGTATAAAAAAATAAGGCTGGCTGACCATAGGACCAATAATCAGTCATGTTTTTCAAGGAGCATTATTAAAAGAGAGAGAAGACATTCTGGAGGACAGACTTACCTGCTGATTTCCTCCCCCAGCTAAAGAACTGGAGGCGGTAATCATCGAGGAATGAACAGCACATACCTATATGTATTTTGGCACTGGCAATGTTATGGAATGGGTTTCATGTCCAACCTGTATAAAACCACAATTTAAATGTGTGTTTATTACCTGTGGCACTGGTCGCTTGCATTATTTTTTAAATACACAATAGCCTTCCCTCCCCTTCTGATGTATTAGGAGTACTAAAATGTAACAGTAAAGTTAATTCCAGTGAATGTTTGAGACAGTACTATTGACTTCTGTGCCTGAGAGAACCCCTTGACACACCAGGGACTGCGACAGTCAAACTATCTTCACCTTGTCAGTGCAATTCAATCCTGCTTTGCTGAGAGTATGCTGTCAAATGGGTGTTTCAGCTTTTTGGTGCGTCACATAGAAGACTGCCAAGTGTCTGCATTTCTAAGCTGGTGCACAGGATTCTCTTAGACATAGTAAAAAGCAATTCACTCTGTGAATAGTTCTTTTGAAGCTGTTAGATTTCATGTTAATTAGATTGGATTTATAAGCTAAACATATTCTTTTTTTGTGTTTTAAGGCAGGAGCAAATACACCTTCAAGGTTGCTTTGTTTGGCTCGATGACCTTCAGACCCCAACAGATCAACCTTTCTGTGTTGATAAGAAAGCAGACCGTGCCAACTGGGAATATAAATCACTCTATAGAGGAGACATCGCTAGGTAAACTGTTTTTATATGAAGTGGGATCTAAAAGATGACCTATCGGTTAAATGGGCAGCAGTTATTCAAATGCTGTTCTTTTCTTGTTCTACCTTTTATATAGAAAAGTGACACTTATTCCTCAGTTTTACTGACCCTGTAATGCATTGCTTTTTGTCTTTTAGCATGTATACCTGTACTTGTTTCTACCCTTTATCATAGTTTAAAAATAGGCAGTATGCTTTGATGTTTAGTACATACACTGGACTGAGACCAAGTGTCAGAGGTGTTTCATTTCAAACAAACACCTTATGGTCTTGGTAAACAAAGATAAGGTTAATTGTGTCATCCTTTTGATAATTTGAAAGAATGTCACTTTACTAAAGAGATGTGCTAGTTTTATCAAAAGCATGTTCTAGTTTTATCAATAAAGAGCCAAAACACTCCACTGGAAATGTTAATTAAGATTCTGATAATGAATAAGGTGTTGTCTTGATATTAGGAAGCAGTGGTCTACACTAGATAGTTTTTTTTTTTTACCATATCTTGTTCTGCTAAACAAACATGAAATCTTCTCATACAGTTATGTTGTAACATAAATAATAACCAGTATCATAAGATAGTTATCTGCTACATAATGGGTCAGTTCTCATGTCATATGGGTTGTTCCGTATCACTTTTTGTTTACAGAGAAACCTATTTCAACATCAGATTGGTTTGCTTTGTTGATGGCAGCAGCACTTCTGACCATGCCAATGCTTTGTAAATGTGGCCCACAATTTGTTAAGGTTAATAATATCAGCAAAGGAAACTTTTGTTTGGGTTCAAACTGTTTGGCATGATTTATTTCAGGTACAGGAGGAAAGGAAACTCCTGCCTGGGCCTAAACCCAAAAAGGCATTTTATAACTTGGGTGGATTCAGCATCGGAGAAGAAAAAGATAGAGAAGAAGCAGGATCGGTACTTCAGCAAAGCAGGACGCCTGCTGCTGAGCACAGAGGGGTTCCCAGTGCACCCCGGTGATGTGGGCCCAGTTGCCAAGCAGACGCCTGTCACTAGTGATTTCATGGCAGTCTCTGACTGGAAGGAGGAGGATGTCAGAGGCCCTGTCGCCCCAGCCTGGGTCAATCCCCTGGGGGTTTATGATGCCTCCACCACCCTCTGGCTTCAGGGAAAGGGTCAGCCAGAGCCTGAGAACCAGCAGGCCAGGCCAGCCGGGGCCCCTGGGAATGTAAACACTGCGATGATCAGTAAAGTGGAAGAATTCAACAGGAAGCTAAGAGAAAACCCAGAGGATGCCAAAACATGGATGGAGTTTGTAAGCTTTCAGGTACAGAGTCATGAGAGGAACAGATTCTATTTGTTTATAACATATAAAAGAGCATTCTTTAAACCTGCTGGAACACCAGTGACAGAAATTGCTGTCTCTTTTTTTGTGGTATTTGGGCAAAAAGACAAACTTCTACATACCTGATATATTTTGAAATGTCCATTTTTTCTAATTTCATAGAATTATACCAAAGTATAATAAGGAAAATAAGGACTTATTTTTTGTTGAAAATTGTTAAAGGATTGTAAAATTGTTATATAGTTTATTAGTTCCTAATTAGTACAGCAACGAATGTAGTAGCCAAAACATCTGTCTATTTGACTGCTACTTATAGTTTTACCATGGTTTATTAATACCATTACACAGTAAACTGAGAATGAATATTTATCCCTGCAATAGATTTTCTTTTTTTACTTGTTCAATTGAGTAAAAATCTTTTGAGAAATGTGTCGTAATTTTAAACCCTCAGTTTGCCTGCTTGTTTAACTAGCATACATAGTACTGCTTGAAAAAACAACACTTTAATTAACATTTAGAGACGATCAATCCCCGCTCCCCAATTAATAAAACCCATTTTGCAGTATGTATGTCCGACAGTCCGACAGGAACATAATCAATTGTTTCCATCGCTCCCCATTTCCTGTCTTGATCTGGATAGTTTATTCCAAGTCAACCTCGTGATGAGGACTGTGCAACTCTAGCACACATTTATTAATAAAACAGTTTAATTACAGAGGCACAGCTTCAACTAAGTGACAGTTGCATCCTCAAATAGGCTTTGCAAGAATCCTGCGGTACAAAACAGCCCCAGTTTTATATGTGAAGCTCCAGGATTCAGTGTACTGTATCCTGTCTCATATGCTTTATCTTCTTTTTCAGTTTTGGAAATGTCAACACACATAACACAGACAATCGCTGATTTTTCTTTCGGGATTTAACTAACTTTTTTTTACTCTTGAATCGTAAATTCATGAACATTTTCTTCTGTGACATTTTACAAAACAAAACCTTCAAAATGCTTTCAATATTTTATATTGAGTTTTAGTTTTTTCAATGGAGAATGGTAGCTATTGTACTTGAATATCAGAAATGTGGACAGATTTAATGAGGCAATGTATAGAGATACTGCGTCACTAAGTTTGAACCATTTTGTGTCAGTAATTTTACAACGCTGATGCTGCCATAGTGTGAAACAAAAGTGTCACCCAATCTGAGCTAGTGTCTGGTTTACAGCTGTATTATACGATTCTTTTACACGTCCAGTAAAAATGAACAGTTTCACTGCCACATTGTTTTAACCTCTGATCATATTAATGATGCAGATCTATTTGACATATTTCCATTCACTTTACATTAGGCTCTGGGATGTTTTTTGTTTTTGTTCACAAAAACAAATTTCTATTTTCTTTTTCCAGTAGCAATAGTAGCATGTGTTTATTATGTTACACAAACCCGGGCTGTGGTACTCAGTTGTCCATGCACTGTATATGAATTGTATAGTTTCTTAAGTACTCAGATTAACACTTTTTTATTTTGATTATATAATTAGGATGAACTAATGACAGGACCCAGTCCCTTCACCATGAATGAGAGGGAATCAGAAAAGCGAAAGACATCCCTCAAGGTGACTCTTGAGAAGAAAATCGCTATTTTAGAGAGAGCCATCGAAAGCAATCCTGGCAGTGTGAAGCTGAAGTTAGCAAGGCTGGAGCTGTGCAAGGAACTGTGGGAACCCTCTACATTGCTCAAAGAGTGGAAGAAGCTGATCTTTCTGCATCCAAATAACACAGAGCTGTGGAAGAAGTATCTTCTATTCTGTCAAAGTCAGTTTAGCACCTTCTCAGTGTTAAAAGTCAATAGTATTTATGGAAAGTGCCTTACCACCTTAGCTGCAGTTCATGATGGCTCTATGGTGTCCCACCCTGCACTGCCTGGTGCAGCGGAAGCCATACTAGGTAAGAATCTGTCTAAGAATGTATCAACATGAACAGAAAAAAATGCATTTACATGTAAAGCACCTAATATGTAGATTAAAGTTCCTTAATTGTTTAGGGTCTTGTACTTAGCTCCCAAGTAAGCCAATATATGTAGCAGCTACATATGGAATAGTTGGGTCTTGAATAATGGAGGCAATTACTGGGCACTTAAAAATAGGATGCATATCTCAAAGGTTCCATCAATTACAAATCTGAATCTGAGATTTTGAAAAAATAGTTTTATCGATTCGATTAAAAAAAAAAAAAAAAAAATGGTAAGAATGACCTATTTTCACATTTTTACCATCTACATTTTCTTAATATTTAATTTCCTGTTTAATATCTTATCTTGTTATCTTTTTATTGTTTTTTATTGTTGTTTCGCTTGGATCTGTATCCCCCAGGCACACTAACTAATCTCCTCACTTCAGAACTTCAGCGTTGTTATAGTGGTTGAATATTAGTAAGTAAGCCTGGGTAAAATAATGATCTAATAAGAAACAACAATAGAGACTGATGGAGAACACACTTAATGGATATAAAGCAGGTAAGACATTATTAAGAAAATGTAGATGATGTTAAAGCAATTGTATCAAACAAAATAATTCCATAAATCTTAGCCATTGTGCACTTCCGTTAGCTACCTAGGACTCAAATGTCCTGTCTTAAAATGTACACGTTATGTGTTTTCATTTTAAAACTTGACTTCTGGTACGGCTTTAAGTTAAAGGAGGCTTTCTGTTTTAAAGTCTTATTCTTGGGTTATCAGTTTGCACTTGCACTGTCTGGATCATTTCCCCTCAGCAATGTTTTCTGGGTCATAGTATGTTACCGGTTACAAGCTTGTCAGTGAATAGGGGAAGCAGTTGATTGATTATTGACGGGAAAGAAGCCAGTAAAGGGATATGGACAATTTCATTCAGGTGAAATGACCCAGGAAGTGCAAGACAGTCTGAAAGCATGGCTTGTGAACAGTTTTTTGTCTAACCTAGTGTAGTACCAGACATCCAGTTTTGAAATGAAAATCCATGTTTTCTATAATGTGTTTTTTCAAAACTGCCCATTTGAGACGTATAAAATGAATAGATGTGCATGGCGGAGACATGTTATGGAATTATGTTAGCTACAATTGCTTTAAGTATCCATTTAAGGGAGGCAAAAGTACTAACTATTCATTTCATATAATGTGGAAAATCTATTGTTTTGGGATCCTTTTATGCTTTGCAAGAAGCCTGATACGAAGTCCATTATGCACAAGTGCTATAGTAAATTGAGTGAAACTTTAACCTGTACATAGACCTTCTTAAAAGGAAGCCTCTTGGATCTAGTTTCCATTGGCACTTTTCACTGTGTCAGGGTACGCTGTATATCGAATTGTTTGCTGTAGTATTTCATGTTTTGGCTGCAAATTATTAATGAGCGCTTAAGGAATGAGAAGATGTAGGGGTTCATGATGTAAGTAATGTGTTTTATTGTGTTCAGGATGCTGAGAATCATCCTGCTTTTGAAGCAAAGAGGGGGGTAACGGTTTTAGGTTAATTGCAGAACAGAATGGTGCTGACTTAATGTTACTGATCCATGCAATGACTGAAGATGGATCACCAGAGCCTTAGGCTGAAGGAATGGCCCTGCAAATTCAAATAATAATGCCTTTGGAAGTAGCGCAAAGTATCCACATCCATTAACAGAATTAAAGTATCAATAAAAAAAAAAAAATCAGGTTTTAGTTCTGCCAAAAAAAGACAGGGGTGCTGGAACTACGGGTGCTGGGGGTGCCGTAGCACCCCCTGGATTGAAATGCTGTGCACCTGCTTCCATCATATATAGGGGTTACAGTTTTGTTCAATGGCTTTCATCACCCCCACTATAAAAATTGTTCAAGCGCCTCTGGATAGCTACTGTTATCAGAAATATCAATAGATTTAATATACTATTTAATATACTACTTATTCTGCCATGACAGTTTAGCAGTGCATATAAGGTATATTCCACACATAAATGTATGATACTGAACAGTCATGTGGTTGTAGAAAGGTGGACCTGATTATTCATTTCCTGTGTTGAATAAAATGGTAACGCATGCCACCTGGTGTTCCAGATAGATATTGACTAAAGGAAAGCAGTATACTGACCCTGTACTGTAATGTGTCTTTAAAAAGGTTTTTTTCTATTACAAGATAACTTTCATTTAACAGAACATTATTTGCTGAATTTCTGCATACAGAAATTATGCTTTATTTAACTAAAACAAGCAGTAGGATATTTCACATACAGGAAGTAGTTTAATTCACAGGTGAGAGACCGATAACTTGTTTTGCATGAAAAGTTAATTTTTTTTTTTTTTTAGAAATATTTCTTCAGCAGTGCCACTTCCTGAGACAGGCTGGCCACTCGGAGAAAGTGATTTCACTCTTTCAGGCTGTCCTCGACTTTACCTTCTTTAAACCAGATAGCGTGAAAGATCTGCCAACCAGAGAGCAGGTAAACACATTCCTTATACATTCATTCAAGTCTGTCCTTTACATTTACTAGTAATTCCAATCTGCAGCTTTTCCACACAATTATCCATACAGATATTGTTCAGAGTCTGCAGTGTATACATACTGTAGCTTTGAACACTTCCTTTGTTCTACTATGTACTTCTATAATGTATGTACTTCCACTTACAACAGTAGGTGCAGTGGTGACTATATATATTTTTAAAAACACCTGAGCCTTATGGAAAAGAATGACATTAATAATAACATTAATAAATAGTTTTTAAAAATTCCAAGCTGTTTTAAAGTGCACAAACTATTCAACAAATGTTGTTCTACCCCTACTGAGTTCCCTTGACAACATGAATATATGAGTTGCCTCTACCCAGAGAAGCAATAGTCTAGTTGATGTCTACTTTACATTGGAAAATATGCAGGGCCTTTTGAATGCTTCACTGATTTAATGTGGTTTTTTAAAACCTGGGCTGTTTTCTTACAGCATACAACTCATGTTCTTCTAGTCCCTGCTGAATGTAGAGTCAAAGAGCTCTATATCAAAGATTTGATATTCATTTTTAAGCAGCTGAACAATAGGTACAAGGGAACCTACACAATCAGCCTTTGTGAATTAGCACACAAGGCAGCCTGGAGAGGTTATTGAGATTGTATTAGCCTTGTATAAAACAAGTAAGACCATGAAGTGGTATTACCATACTTGAACAGATACATGTACTGTATCTGTGGTTAAAAAAAATATGTAAATTTAATAAAGCACAACACAAATAAAATCCAAGTTAATTTGTCCTTCTGAAGGTTGTTTGTTCATGTTCTTTCTCTTGGGGCCTTTTTGGTTTCGAATTACATGGTGTGATCTTGCATATTTTATCCTGTAATGAATGAATATTTTCCTAGTTTGCGTGCAGCAGATATTATTTACGTCCATTCTTGTATCAATTGCAAGTTTCAATTGAGGACTTCAATGCAACCCTTGGGACCGTGGAAATTAGACTTGTAGTTTCAGAGTGTAATTACTGTAATTAAACATCACTGGCATAAAAAAACATACCCACACAAAGCTATTCCATAGTATAATGCACTCTTCCGAGGAGAAGCGTTAGGGATATTTCACAATAAGGGTAGAATTTTTTTTAATGGCCTCCCGAGTGAGGCTGGGACTATGGGAGTGAATCCCTTAGGCTAAACAACAGACTCTATCTTTACCACAGGAAGTGTTATGGTATCGGGGAACTTTCTTTTACTACAGTATGTTGCTTGAAAAATGTGTAGATCCTCATGTGAAAAAAGCACAAAAATATATTCGCTGTGATCTGTGATAGTGTTGCTAATGTTGATGTAAGAAAATGGATAGCAAAGCTTTGGTTTCGACTCCTTTATTATCTGATTTAATTAGGTTTATGAATGGTCATAATGTTGTTTCATTGCATCTAAGCTACTGCAGTATCTATGCTTCTACCGTGATCGTATTTTTTGTCCTTTGTGAAAAGGTTGAATTTTTTGAGCCGTTCTGGGACAGCGGGGAGCCCCGCTTTGGGGAGAGAGGAGCTCGAGGCTGGCAAGCCTGGATGCACCAGCAGGAGAGGGGCGGCTGGTTGATACCAAACGAACAAGGTAGGGGCCATTATAAGGAATTTATGTATGTACATCACATTTTACCAACTAACATTTCCAACAAATAATCTACCCAAATGACATCACTAAGTCCACCTTTTTTCATTTACGGCCTACATGAAATACAAATAACTAGGAATTGTATTTACCCCTACACATAAAATGCTAATACTGGTCCTCTGATAAATGGCACATGCCAGGTGCATTCACGATACTTCTAATGCCTGTTGCTAGTTGTTGTTTTTCAGATTTTTTTAGATTTCATTTAATATGCTATCCAAAAGCATTGGTATGACTGGTAGTTTTCTGTTGATAGATGATGAAGATGAAGATATTGAAGATGATACTGAAGTGAAGGATAGGACTTTGCCAAAATGGCGTATTTGGCTAGATGTTGAGGCCTCACGGGAGACAAAGAACTGGTTGCCATGGAGACCTGATAAATCAAAGGGTCAGTCAGAGGAAGATTGTGAGGACCCTGATAGACAGGTAAATTTTGCCATATTTGCATCATGAGCTACGTACCTTAAAACGTGTTCCAGGTGAATATTGAATAACGAATCTTCTATAACATCAAACCTAATTTCTTAAATGTTTTTTTACAACAAAAATGTTTCCTTTTCACAGGTTTTGTTTGATGATATCGGCCCCTCTGTGATTAGAATTTTAAAACCAGAGCTCAGGTTTCAGCTGATGTGTTCCTTTCTGCAATTCCTGGGGATTCCGTCTGGATGCAGTTATTCTGGTCCGGACTGGAGTATAACACTGGACGAGTGGTCTGTGTTTGACAGTGGACTGGCGACAGAAAGGCCTTTGACTTCACTGGACCTTCAGTGCTCTGGGGTGAGCTGCATCGGGCACATGGCCACTCTCCACAGTGTGAAAAAGCAGATCGGTCACTGTAAAGACGGGGAGGAATTCATACAGAATGTCTTCCATCAGGCATTGCCACTGTTCTCTAAAGAGGAAAAGTCTCTTCTCTCCCTCTATTGGCTCCAGTATGAGAAATTAAAGGTATTTTAGCTTCTAAAACCTCTTTAGAAAGTTATGCAGTAGGAAGACCTAACATAACAGCTGTTCCAGGATCTCCTTTACTAGATGCAATTGTTTTCATTGTTTTATTAGATTTGCATTCAATCATTGTGAGTTGCTGCTTGCCTGTGTCAAAAGTTCTAGCTTGATAGGAAGTAATAACACAGTAAATTCATATTGTTGATATGATGAAACTAGTGTTGATTCTCACCCTTATTCTAGTTTTTTTACTTGCCTCTATAATTGCCCTATAGGTTCTCCATTATCTTCAGAACAAAAACAAGAAGAAGCTGAAATGTCAAGGGAAGAAAAGTAAGAAACTGGCCAAAAATCTCCTGAAAGAGGCTGAAAACCGGAACAACCTGGCTCTCTGGAAGGAGTATGCTCATCTGGAATGGTTGCTGGGGAACCTGGAAGACTCTAGAAAAGTGTTTGACACTGCCATTACACTGGCCACAAGTCAAGGACTTCAGAATCCTGCACTGTGCAGTCTGTGCTTGCTGTACACACAGTTAGAATTGGAAGCAGTGGAGGATGCTGTTGGGGGGGCTGCAACTTCTCGGGCAGTTCATATTTTAACAAAACTTGCAGAGTGTGGACCATACTCCGCCTATAAAGGACAAGTGTCTCCTGTTAATATCCTGAAAGCCCGGAAAGCTTATGAATATGCATTCCTAGGCTGTTTAACAGAAAGCAGTCTGCTGTGTGACTCCACGGTTGCCACGATGAGGGCAGATGTAGCAGTCAGCCTGGTAGCCTGTTTTGCTCTATTTCAGTATCTAACAGTGGGTATTGAGGCAGCTGACAGAGTTTATATGCAGGCTCTTGAGAAAACCTCTGAGCTTTTTTTACATAAAAAGACAGAGATTACAAACCTGTGGACTCAACCTACAGAGCTGGAAACACTTACTCTGATGCGCTCCGTGCTGCTCAGGTATCACATGAAGGTCAATGTCTACCCATTAGGCCCTCTTCGAGAAACACTTACCAGTGCTTTGAAGCGGTTTCCTGGCAACCACAGCCTTTGGAGGCTCTATGTGCAAACAGAAAACAAGTACCATAATGCCAGCCGAGCTAGGAGGTTTTTTGACAGTGTCACAAGAAACGCTGACATGATTACTCCCCGGTTGTTTGCCATCTATGCAGAACAGAAGAGAAAAGAACTGGTAGATTCTGTTCAAAGGTAAGAATTAAAGAAATAAACACATCAAAAATATTCTTCATAGGGTGGACATTTTTTTTTTTTTTTTCCAGTTTTGCTTTAGGTGAACCATGAATCATTTTATAATATCATCCCAAAAAGTTTAGCATAATGAGAGCATGATAAATCACAGATAAGTCTATAAACAAGAGGAGACAACGTTTACAATATAGGGCCTACAGTGAAGTATCAGTATTTACAATCTTTCTTTTCACATACAGGCAAATCTCTTGAATTAGCTTACAATGCAGAACCCAATATGCTTAAATGTTGTGCATGTTGTATTTGTTGGAAGTAGTGCAGTAAGGTAAGGCTTACCAGTCTCTGATCATTGCTAAGCCTATATGAACCATTCTGGTCATGCTATTGTTTTACATGTTTGTTTTAGTAGGGTGGATATTGGAGGAGTTTATTCTACTATACCAGAAAGCGGACTGAGCAACCGGATAAGAGTGTTGTTTGAACATGCTGTACAGAGCGACAATGGAGCACACTGTCCCTTACTATGGAGAATGTACTTGCACTTTCTGGTAAGAGAAAACATTGGCTGCCATAACTGTGTAAGTACGATCTAACCAAATTATTCAAGGCAGCTTCTTGTGAAATGTGTCAGCTTTGACCACTTTAACGTGTTGAAATTCTATTTAAAGTCAGTCCAGAAAGTCTGCTTTATTGAATGTTTGCAGATTGATTTAGTTCCCAACAGAAACTTTGTTTGTTTTTTTTCTATAGGTGTCCCAAGGAAATAGAGAGAGGAGCAGGGGAGCATTTTACAAAGCTCTCCAGGACTGCCCCTGGGTAAAGGTAAGCAATCTGGAGAGAGGAGGGCGTTTATTCATAAGTCAAGCCATTCCCAGGATCTTCACATATAACACCTTTAATTATACACAAGAGACTTACTGTAACATTATTATTGCTTTATTCATTATTTAATAGGTAGTTTTTTTCAGTTCATTTTCCCATGGTTAATATTCATTCATGGTTGATAAAAGCATGTCGTCTTTCAACAGGGTCTGTATATGGATGCAATAGAATATTTCCCTGATCACATGCAGGAGATTATGGATCTAATGACCGAGAAAGAATTGAGAGTGAGAGTGCCATTGGAAGAACTGGACATTCTCCTTGAAGACTGAACACAGAAGACTGGGCAGAACACTAGGACTTCGTCATGAATCTGCTGGGGAAAATTGGTATATCAGTGTATGAGTGATTACTGAAAGACTGTATTATATAATATTAAACATTAGTTGTGTTTGTAAGATAATGCATCACCAAAATCACTCTCTGAGCTTTATTTAAGGGAACAGACTTGTCCAAAAAGTCAGATTGATTACTATGCAATAACAACAGATTGAAGAAATTATTCTAAAGCTTGTACGCCTGTTTTTGTGTATTTGTAACAGTTTAAATATGGTATATATTATTGAACATATACTTTTTTTTTAAATACATTATTTTGTATAGTATGTACTGTACTATTTGTTATTAAATACTGTTGAAAAATGGTTGTTTGTCCCAGACTGGTTTCCTTAAAAATGTTTCAGACAGCTTGCCACCAGCTTCTATCTGAGGGTTCTATCAAGGGATCCTCATCCTTCAAACCAGTACCAGAGACAATGACTGCCTTGGTGTCCACCTGGAATAGACTCTCATAACATGCCAAGAGAGGGCCAAACTTTCACAAGCAGAAATTTAACACCGGCTTGTAAAGACATGTTTTTTTTTATGCTTGTACTCAGTTACCTTGCAGCTTTTACTTTTCTGTGTTTACCTGTTGCTGGGAAGGCAAGTAATTAGAGGTCAGTACAAATCACTAAAGCTATTTCAAGCGGTACATAGCCCCAAGGCTTGAGGTATTTTAGCATCAAGCACCCTGTGTGAATAATTCAACTTTTTAAGATATAATGACAAACTAAAGTGTTAATTGACCAGCGCTGACTGGTTTAAGATAACCTACTGCAGAGTCTGAAGGTGAGTCTTTCTGCAGATTGGGGACTCTCTTTTCTAATTAGTAGCGTTGGATTTAGTAAAAAGAAACCCTGCAGAGATGAAGCTGAAAACCCTCTGTATTATTTCTGTGTTGATCTTTCAAAGTACAGTTGCTGTGACTGCAGTGCCAGGTGAGTCCGTCAAGAGTTGTGCAATGTTAAAACGTTACTGAATTTCATAAAATGTGTATGTGAAAGGACAGCTCTAGAATGTTTCCAGGATTAGAAATATAGGCCCAGTGCTGTTACATGCTGGTACATTTTTTCAAGAATTTTTTTTACTGATACTGTAATCAGATGTTTATGGTAATGCAATGCACTTTTGCATTTTTTCTGATAGTTGTTGTATTTAACACAGCCAGTAAATGATTGAGTAAAATGCACTGGAATATTTTCTGACATTTTCAGTTGATGTGGGAAAACTGAAATGAGTTTAACAGTTCATGAATGCTCTATTGAAATGCTTCTAGTTTGTCATAGCATTTGATAAGTTCCTGTTAGTATTACTTTTTTTTCTTTTTTAAAATATTATTCCAGGTTATCAGATTCAGATATTCTAAAAATGTAAAGAAGAGATTGAAAGATAATTGCTGAAAGACAAATTCAAATGCAGGCTAAGGTGGAATTATTGTGCCAGTACTTCAATTTATTTTGCTCTCATTTTATTACTGTTACGTGGGCTAGTTTACAGATGCAGTGTTTGAAACACGCACCACTATCGTCCTCTCTTTAAATTGTATTAGAAACTTATGTTTCTACATTGATTGTTTGAGGAACATCAATTGCTTCATGCTTCCCAGTTAGTTCTTTTCATTAACAAACCTGAAACTGTCTTGAACCTGAATACAGTGGATAAAGTGCCACCTCTCGCAAGAATGTAGGCATTTGTATCCACTGTAATTAAACAAGAAATGCACTATAAAGGTTACAAGCGTGTGCTCTGTTAGCGTGATCTTCATTTATTTAACTAAAGCTGATCTAATTGAGCAATAATGTATTGCACAACTTGGGAAGTTGACTGTTTTTCTCTTCTGCTTTTTAAATATTATTGTTCAGAAAGGAAGAAAATGATTTGTATTTGGGGAGAGTTATCAGTTTCCAAGTGCTCCAGTTTTAGACCAGTATTATTGAGCATACTCATTAATGACTTACCGTGGGTGTGTAAATCAACAAAAATCAATTTACTGTCTGTTGATGCAAAACATGGCGATGAGCTTGAAAGGCTTCTGACAAAAAGCAAAAAACGAAACAATTAGCTATTTGATACTAGAAAACCTAGGTCTCTGGTTACCATTAGCGTTTACATTAAACAACATTGGGCAAATTGGACATTTTTTACAACAAGTTTCTACAATTTGTAACAAATGATCAAAACCCCACACACACATCATTGTTTTATGAATACAGCATCTATAGTATATGCTACTGTACAAGTGCATCATGGGAAAGGCTCTTTAAAACGTAGCAGAATATGAGACCAAATGAAGCCGAGGCGTGGCGATATCCCACGACTTCACCACCCTGTCGTGCTATATTGCTTAAACGTCACTCAGTTCTAAACTACCCAGACCACAGGGAAATGTCTTGTGTTTTTATATTGCAGATGATGAATGCCCTGATGCCTTCCCGGCCCGTGAGAACTGTGAATTTGATGAAGTGTGCGAGGATGCCTTTTGTAAATATAATGAATATGTCACCTGTCACTTGAACAGGTGTGGGACCTGTGAGGCTGTTTTCCATGGCCACGATAATCACACTGTCAACTGCAACCAATGTATGTTTAATGCTCCGCTTGCCTCTGTTTTCTTCTGTTAGATACTAAAATGCAAATCTCTGTGGGTTTTCAGAACTGGTGTGCTTGTTGGATCATGAAAAAAACAAACTAAAATACATTATTTTACTATAGAAATGTACCTTATTAGATATCAACAATATCATTAAAATACTACTATAGCCAGCCAATCCAAGTCTGTTGAAAAAGTGTTGTTTTAAATAATACTTTTCTGTTCAATTGTAAATATTTACAACAGTGCAGAATATTGCAATATTATAGTATATGTATTTGTAAACACACATTGTAGTATACTCAGCAGTACAGTTTTATTTTAGCTTTGGAGCATAAACCTCTCAGGTCTTATAAACCGGTGTGGTGTTATTTTGTGGTACATGTAAAAAAAGTGGTACACTGTGTACGCCTGGGCATGCGCACGTGATTTTACCTCAGAAAACTGATGAGTAACAAATTGGGTTATCTAAAATTGTAAACCTATATCATTTTGCAGGTGAACTGCAGTCTGTCTTGTTCGCAGTGATTTGTGCAGTATCATTCTCCATTGAGCGTACCATTTTCTGGTATTAAATGGATACGCGTACCACATTCTGACAATGTACCACTTTCTGGCCCTACACCTGTACTAATCCCCAGCCATCTGGCTGTTGGTATATAAATTCCTCTAGTGACGCCAAAATGCAGGCTGATGCACCTGGAGATGCTTCACAAGAGTAAGCATGGGGGCAGTCCCCACGGGGGTCGGCTGGATATGGACAGTGTGTACGACCCGGAGTGTGAGAGGAATGGCACCTTCAGAGCCAAGCAGTGCGATGACGACTCCAACCTGTGCTGGTGTGTGGACAGCGCTGGGGTCAGGGTCACTGACAAGACTGGAGACGACCCTAAATGCGATCGACTAGTACGTGTTCAGTAAGTAAGGACATACATTAAATGTATTGTTACAGCCTTGGCAGTCACATGACCATTTTAGATAGTGGTGCTATTGCCCACGTAAAGATGGCACTGGACCAGTGTCCAAAAATAAGGTTGTTTCCCCATCTTAATTTTAGTTTTGGGTATTCTTTCCCAGACATGTAAGTTTACTGTTGTTGCATATTAAAAAACAGACACTGTATGCTTTTGTATGAATGGTATAAACCATTTAACCACCTGTAGTGGTTTTTAATGGTGCTTTTTGCTATGCTGTGATTCTTGTTAGAATTGAATGGTCTGGATTAGTATTATTGTTAGGCATTCTAATCTTGTGCTAACCCACAATGTGTTGCAGTAGAAACCACTATGCAATGGTAGTTTGTCCAGCATTTCATCTTTATAAGACAAACCAAATACAGGTGATCTATTATGAAAGCAAAACATTTATAAATGCAATTTTCTAAATCCACAGCCTCATCGAGATTTTTTTTACCTTCAAAGTTGAGTTTACGTTTTACACTGGTACAGAAGAGGAGGTACGAAGGTAGGTAAAAGTTATTTTTTTGTAATTTATGACCTCAAAGATATAGCGCTCAAACGCCTAGCATAGAATAGAATATTTCCTGTTTCACTTTATGGTTAGTCACCAGATGTAAAAAAAGTAAGAATCTATACCTTCAGGTGAGATTTTAAATTAATTTATTATTTTGGATTATCAATAAATACTAATTGTTGTTTTATCTGTTTTTGTTTCAGGAAACTGGCCATTAAACTGGTCAAAGAATACACATTAAAGGCAACCCAAATTCTAGAAATAAGTGTAGGTACAGTATACTGTATGTCCATGTTCAATATATGTAAAAAAACAGATCATTTTATATTCATGGCATATATTCTGATATTTCAATAAGTTTATCTTGCTCAAGCTGTAGAAATGCCAATGTGAGTATTTTCATGTTAGACAGGAGAGAGTGTGCTGGCAAACACACTAACCATGGCGGAAATCCCAGTGTGTCTTTTCTAGCACCCCAATGTTAATCTCACTGTAAACACTGACAAGGAAAGCTCCATACACTGGTGATAAATTATTTCTGAATAAGTTACAAAACCTAACAAAGATAAGTAACAATTTATGATTTTTCTTAAATTACATTTTGGCTCAATGTTATTCTTTCACATTTTGATATCGTAATCAAGATGTTAGGGATATTGTAGTTACAGCCTCTCCCTGGATAGTAACAATGAAAACTCAAATGCATCCCAGGGCACACAGAATCATTACAGGATTGGGAACTGATGCCATTGCTAATCCCCCTGTGTGAACCTCACACTGGCCTTTGTGTGTGAGCAGATACCACTATGGGCAGGGTCTGCTAGTTTGATTTTATAATACATTTTTACTGTCAGTCTTCTTTTGAAAACTTGATTGTGCCTTCTGAGAATTATTGGCAATTATTGGTAATTGTTTTTCTTGCAAGAGCCGATTTCTGTGAAGCTTGTGTTTTGATTAGGGCTGTGTGACTTTATTGATTTATAATTCTGTTGTTCCTGATGGCTGCAGATTCAAGAGCTGTCCCATGAGGTGTCAATCAGACTGAGTGAGAATGGCACCAAAGATCCTGTAGATGTAGCTACAGTGGCCTACTACATTGAGAGAGATGTAGGTATCACTAATGGAGGGATCAAGTAATAATACAGGATCACTGAATTATCATTAACATATTTTTGTGTTACCTAAGAAACGTACTTGATGTTATAGTGCAACTTGATGGTGCATGGACCTGCAGTAGCTAAGCCAGAGGAAACAGTTACTGTACCATACTTTATCACTGATATCAAGCTGGAGTAAACTAAAGCTTCACATTGTTGAAACATAGCGCCCTATTAACAAAACTTTACGGGGCTGTTTTAAGAAATGTCTGTTTTTGTTTTGCCCTTTTGAAATGTTTTAGAGGGGGTTAGTTCATTCTCAAAGCACAGTTTAACCTAAGATAATGTTTATAAACATATAAAAACCTTAAGGTACTGATTAGGAATAATGTCTACTCGTTGCTCCTTTATGTGAAAGTGTTTATCTAGTGGTGTCAAACAGCTCTTATGTTACTTCTGATTTTCACCACTAGATGGACACACCTACTAATGCCTTCATCAGCATGCAGCTCAGTCTCCATGCATGTGCTTCGTCTTTCAGAGTCTACCAGCAATGGTGCCCAGTGCCAATTGTGCTGAATTGTGTGGTGGCAAGGTTGAGCCCATCGGATTAAAACGTTATGCAACCATCTTTTGCTTTCAGCTGAAGAAGAGCAAATTCTCCCTTGAAGTTGATGGCAGGAGCCTGGAAGTTGAGCGTGATTCAATCAAACTCCTGTTCTTTGACAATGAGCCCCCACGCATCAACATGAAGACCATCTCCCCAGGGTTTGCTGCCATCATCATAGTCATTGCCTTGGCTATTCTGACAGGAATTGCAGTCTTTGTGAGTAATTAACAGTTTATACTCATCGCAGTGAGACAGGAGCACTGGGCTGTGTCCTGTTTTAATGGGCATGACTTTTGGTTTGAGAAATAGGATCGTGTCAGATGCCTGACCTAGAATAGAATGTGATTTTCCTCTTTCTCTGTATGGTTAGTCTCCAGATGTTAAAGTGTGGTAGTATGTACAGTTTCTACTTGATCAACCCTGCAGAATAAAATGACATAAATGAAAACATTAGTTCAAATAAACACTCCTTTCATCAGATTACAGGATGGAGTTCATTTTTGATAAATACATATTTAGTGTTATCAGCAGGGCTCACCCCAAACACATACTTTGAAAACATACTGTATATTTCTGCTATCATCCTCATCAAGTTTTAGCAGTTTATTCCAAGAGTGTTTAATTACCCACTGCCTTTTATTTATATTTATATTTTATTCGTAGGTTGTGGTGAGAAGGAGAGCAGAACAAGAGAAACAGAGGATGCAGTTTGAAGTCATTGAGGTAGGAATTGCTGACAGATATGAGATCTGGTTTGTGAACTGTGTTGCATGTCACCACAATGTTCCTCTCAAATGGTACCTCCAAAGTCAAGACAGGTTAAACCATTATCACTCAGAAACTTTTGACAAGACCATAACATAGACATAATAATTATCAGAAACTAATTTGCTAGTTTTTTTTCTTTCAGGGCCAGGGGCTTGACGATTATCACCTTGCTCAGAGGGAGACAATTGGCTACTACTACTAAAGAGTCACTTTAATCTATTTCATAGGCTGATATCCAGATTGTACAGAGCTGAGGCTGCAAACTGAGTTCTTCGCAATGCTATGCTGTTATTAAATGTAGAATTATTTGTATTTGAGGATTTTAAGAATGTTTAACAATATCTGATGATGCCCAGGTATCCAAAACTGGTTGTCAGTTTATGAAATGTCTTTATATAATTAATGATTAGAATGTTTAAAATTATCTGTATAGGTATAAATATCAACAGTGCTGGTTTTGTGTGAATAGGGTTTTGTCTAGCACGCTAATAAAAAAAAAAAAAAGGTTCTTTATAAGATTTTTTTTCTTTTTAAAAGTAGATATTAATTAGTGCATTTAGAATTTTCAAACACACCAATCAGATAGGCTACTCTGCAGTATTCCAGGTTTTGATGATGCAGTGTTATTCACAATGATCATGTCAGAAGGGGGCACCACAAACATACTTTACAAGGGGGTGGATTCCAAATAAACTTCCCTTCAGAACACAAAGACACGAGATCATGCATACCTGATGCTTAGTACTTTGACAGATCACATTCACAATATATGGAGCAACTTTAAATGTTGTTACACTTCAAAGCAGGTTTTCGGTTGCATCATTTTTATTGGGCGCAAATTGCATTATACTAGGTGCTCCAACCAATGCTGACATTGCACAGGTACAGTGGTTTCAACAAGATTGTGTTCGGACATATATTACCAGATGCATTGTTAATGTTATGACAGGTAGTATTAGCAGCACAAATCTATAAATTCAATTTTCTAAAGCTAATGTGATGATTGCTACATTTTGTTTATTCCAACAAATGTGATGCATTTTTGAATGCATATAAATGCTAATACTGTATCTGTTTAGATGGCTGGTAATTATAAAATAAAATCTAGGTAAAAACAATGATTTATGTGTTATATTCACAAAATAAAATGCTTGTTAGAATCAAAGACGTTCTAACCTACCTACAGTATAAATAAGTCATCTTGTTTTTAATTTAATAGAGTCTAACCACTACCAGTTTCAAGCTAATATACTATTTATACTACAAACTAAACTAGTTCTTGTAAAAGTTCTCCAATTCATACAAATCATGAAGAGTTTAGGACAAGTAAATATTTAACATAAAAGCTGACAAATGTTATTTCTGAAATGAAATATTTTATTGTCAAATAAGATGCTTTACAATGACTTAAAACCCTGCCCCAGCAAGAACATCACAATTCATGCATACATTGAGTTTTATCAAAATCTCCTTGGTCATACAGACAACAGTGCTTTCTTTAATATACAGCGGTTTACATCCTTATGCAAAGAGTATACTGTCAATACTATGAAGAGAAATGTAAAGGCTTCTTCCTTAAATTAAAGATAGAGTCCTTCTGGTGTGCCCTCCTGTTTCTTGTAAAGAACATTTTCTTTGGACTTTTTAAAGTCTTCATTTGTCACTTTCATTCTGCGTTCTCGTAATGCCATCAATCCACCTTCTGTGCAAATAGCCTGAAACAAAGTCATAACATAAGCAATAGAATTATTTATTTATAGAGAGAGAGAGAGAGATATTATATAAAATTAGTGTTGGGACAAACACAGGATTTTTGTGTTCGGATATTCACTCAACTTAAATATTCGTTCGGATATTCACTCATTTTCAGAAAGCAATAAAAGCCATCATATTGCACAGAACACAGGCAGAGACAGCATAGCAGCAGGGGCAGGGGGGCGTGGCCCCTCTGTGTGCCTTTAATTTACAGCAAGATGTTACACGTTAAGTAAAAAAAGTAAAGAATACATTGTGTAGGCCTTACTTTACCCCAGTGAATTAACTAGAAAACAAAAGGATGCCAAATAGCAGTTCAAGTTAAATGTTGTTTTGTTTATACGTGAAATAAATAGTACATAAATACCACATTTTAATTTTTTTTTTTTTTTCATTCCTTGGCATAGCCATTTCTTCACAGTAAACAGTGGCCACAGAAAAGTTTTCATAAAGTAATAACTTGAGGTTTACTTGGGCCTTTTTGTAGCTGAACAAGCAAACGAAAACTGAAATGTAACTTTAAAACACTTCAAATAAAACAAACGTGGAAATGACATTGTAAAACTAAAGGGGAAAAAAAACTCACTGTTTTAGTTCTCGTTTATTACATTCCCCATAACAGAAAATCACAACCAAAAATATATAATATATACAATCTACATAAAAATCACTACACAACATTTTCAGCAAGTTTAGCACTGTTTAAGCAAAGCATTTCAGAATGACGTGCTTGCTTTTTTTTCTGTCCCATGAGATTCGGACTCGCTCTAAAGCAGCACAACACTTTTTTGACACAGGTGGCTTTCCATAGAGATCACTATGCGTTTTCACGTGCATAATCTGGTTTGTTTACTTTTTGCTGTCTAAAACTTTTAAATAGAGGCTCAAGAGCTGCTGTGTATGCCCGTCTTTATTCTATGTAGATGAGCTTTCATGTTATTTACCAGATCGCTCCACCTCATAGGGCAGATGTAGTAGCCATTATACTAGATATTGTGATTAACAAAGGCCACCACATTATTTATCAACATATTTTCTTTTTAGAAACATTTAAAAACTTGCTCTAGTTCAATCTATGACAAAAACAATACTCTGGAGATTTTTAATTTTACTACCTTTATGTCTGCCCCAGAAAGATCATCTTTTGCCAAAATTAAGTCATCCAAGTTTACATCGTCAGCCAGCGTCATTCTGCTTGTGTGGATCTGAAAGATTCGCTTCTTGGTCTTTTCGTCAGGCAATGGGAACTCAATTTTACGGTCAATTCTTCCTACAATGACAGGGTTAAATACAGGAGATTGTAACACCCACACCCAGGCACAAGTATAATATTCATTGTATGAAACGGAAAGGTTCAACAATTCAAATTTAACATCAGAAATGTACTAGTTGGTATTCTTAAAACATATGGGGTTATCTTTAAAATAAGGATGTAGTAACATTACACAGGTTTACACAAACTGGAACTGCATCTGTTTTCCTGTTATGTACCTGGCCTGATAAGGGCTGGGTCTAGAGTTTCTATCCTGTTTGTTGCCATGATGACCTTGACATCTCCGCGAGAATCAAAACCATCCAGCTGGTTGAGCAGCTCCAACATTGTACGCTGAATCTCTCGCTCACCCCCAGAATTTGAGTCGTATCTGAAAACAAAAAGAAACATTAATAGTTATGTCAACCTCATGTTTCAGAAAAAAATGCTGGTTTATTTAGGGAATGTCAGTTATTGAGTGGTTTATATTATGATTAGGGCTTTTGTTTTTCGGTTTTTATTAATTTCATTTTTCGGTGCTTATTTTTTAGCTATTCGAGTTCTATATAAATCGTTTGGAAAGTAAATGGTAAAGAATCCTATTGTACCTGCTATCTTATTATTTAGTAATGTCTGTACCCTCAATCATACAATATTGTTTAATTATCCAATACAAAGTTTGAGCTGAAAAACAGGTCACAACCAATGCTTACCTCTTTGTACCAATGGCATCGATTTCATCAATAAATACAATAGAAGGAGCGTGCTCCTCTGCCACTCTGAACAGCTCGCGGACAAGTTTTGGACCATCACCCAGGTACTTCTGAATTAACTCAGACCCAACCACTCGGAGAAAAGTAGCTGATGTCTGATTCGCAACAGCTTTGGCTAACAGAGTTTTGCCTTTTGAAAAAATAAAAGTATGTAATTAGCCTCTCAACACCCAAGTTCTACCAAATTGAAGAAATTAAAAAAAAAAAAAAAAAAAAAAAGAATAGAGGATAAGTGATAACTATTTTAATTTCTTACCTGTACCAGGAGCCCCATATAAAATAACTCCTTTAGGAGGCTTGATACCCATCTCTTCATAATATTCTGGATGGGTAAGTGGAAGTTCAACAGATTCCTGCAAGAGATAAAATACAGTAATCAAACATCTATTCAACGTGTACCAAGGCTGCAAATGCAAATTAACAAATTAAAAGTAATCAGTATCAGGAATAGTTCACCATGAACCTCCAGCGTGTGCAAAAGAATGTCCTAACCAACTCTTATCTGTACATGTATAATAGTGCGACATAAGGACAGATGTATGCTTCCACTGTATCTTTGTCATCATCGTCGCCCCCCTACCCCCTGAAAAAAAAAAAAAAAAAGAGTACCCTATACGTAAGATATACATTGTCCTTACTTTGATTTCTTGAATCTGGTTATCAAGCCCTCCAATATCTGCATATGTCTCCTGAGGGGCCTTTTCAACCTTCATGACAGTGACCAAAGGATCTGTGTCGTCCATCAAAACTCCTATGACAGCATGAACCTAGCAAACAAACATATGTGTCAAGTGGGATCAGAAACATCTACCATTTTTCTGTTTCATCAGCATTATTAGAAAAAAATCCCTGTGACAAGCTTATGTCAATAAAATGAAATACAAAACTATGTATGCCAATTTAAAATAATGAGTTATCAAATATTGCATTAATGTTATTACCTTGTGGTTAAGTAGGACAGAGCAACCAGGCTCCAGCAGATCCTTGTCTACGAATGATAGAATACTGACATAGTGCTCTGAACCCACAGATGTGGAGACTATGGCATGGTTGTCATCAATGATCTCCTCCAGAGTACCCACAGACATTGGGGTTCCTCGCAGATCATCTACCTTTGATCTCTCTTCCTGTTCAAACAAAAAATATAAATATTTTACTGGACAACACATGTAATGGTACTTGACTGAATAATAGAAAACAACCATGTACAAACTGTAAAGACACTGTCTCAAATTGTGATAGACAGAAATACCGGTACAAGTATAGAAGTTATCCACTGTAACACCATTCCATTCCACTTGTTTAAACTGAAATACCTCTTGCTTCTCTTCTAGGGGTTTCATCTGCTCTTGATTTCGGATAAATTCTTCTTCCATTAGCAAGTAATCTTTAATTCGCTCCAATTTAAGAAGCTTCAGTCTGCACTGAGTGTGAGGGGTCACTATGACAAACAAAGGACAATCATTAACCATCTGTAAAAAAATAAACTTTACATTTTCTTTATCTTTTACCTTTTTAGAGCGTGTCCAGACATGCTAGAAAACAAATCTTGAGAGACTTGTCATGATATGCGTTTCTTAAAAGTACTTGCATTGAAGTAGGCTACTGTATATGCATTACAGTACCTATTTTTCCAAAAACTATACTTCGATAAAAATAAAAAATAAAAATTGATATATATATATATTCAATACCCAAGGGTAACTTGCTAGCCGCATCTGGTCCCTTTGATTTCTTCTTCCTTTTGCCAACTCTGGTTGGAATTGGTGGTTCATATTTCTTCTTCTTGTCCTTTAGATTAAAATATTTGTGTTAGTCAAATTGGTTTCTACAGATTACTTCATAATTTTCTTTACTAGCATGAGGTGTACAATACACAGGGAAGCTCAAGTTGTTTAAATTGTTCTTGGGTTATATTTTTCTGGCTTTTCAGTATTGCCAAAGCAAACAGAATACATTATACATTTTATTGCATTCAATTGTATGCTGCTTAATTAATTGTTATTTAAAAAAAATAATAATAATCTACAACAGATATTATAAAAAGTGAATATAATTTCAGATATCAACTTAAATGTCAAAAGACAAAAATTATTCACCTTATCATCCTTCTTGCCACCACCAGGTCCATGTCCCCCACTCTGGCTTTGACCCTAAAAAAAAATGCAATTTAACAATGAAAAGGGAGAATTTAATTTTCAATTAAAGGCAATTCTGAATTTAAATCTTGAACTTTGGTTTCCCAGTATAGATTTGAGTCTTCTACACACGTAGTATCAGAATCAAATGCAAAATATGCCACAATGCACAGACAAGGATTTGAAAGGTAGTATAGTGATGTACAGAATGAAAAACAACACCTCCGTCAGGACTTACAAAATTCGATCACAGGTTAAAGCGGTATACTTGTACCTTAACAACGCATGGTTGTGTTGACAGTAATTTTCCAATGTTTTATCAGACCATGCGAATGATTCCAGTGATTAAACGAATTAAACGAATAAGTTGCCTTTAATAGAAGGTATATCACAACGTTTACAACACCGTTTAGAAGAAAATAAAATACAACTACAGTTTCTTTATTAAAAAAAAATAATAAAAGTCAGTCAGTCAAAAATCAATAGACATTGTGTTAATCAGTATAAAGAAATGCAAATATAAATGCTGGCACTGGTGTCTAAAAAATCCACTGATGACAACCTTTATTTACATTTTATTTACCCCGGCCCTCTCTTTGTTTTTGTTCCAGAAACAGTACGTCACGGACATAATGTGTCTCTTATTTATATATACCAGATATCGTGAGTTACAAAGAAAATAATACGATATCTTACTTCAAAATAGCATCCCCCAAGCTACCAAAAATAGCCGTATAAATTGTTAAAATGAAGAACAGTACAACACACACTGGTATTACGGTGAGGGTTGGAATGATTAGACAAATCTGAGACACAGCCATTTGGTTAGAAAAGCGCAATTATTTTGATATTCTAGTTAGTCTCAATAAACCCCGTGAAATAAACAGAGTAAACACTACATGCCAACTGTTATTTTATTTCTAAACTAAAAAAGAAAATCTTCCTAGATATCAGAATTTGCTCACTCACCATAGTTCAACGAAGCAGACGGTCTCTCAGGAAGTACGTCACTCTACGGCAAAGCAGTCAGGGACAAACTAAACCACAACAGGGTGAACTGTGAGATTTTTCAAAACGCGAACTCAAAATACTTTTGAAACCTAATACATTGACATAGATTAAGAAACAAATGTGCTCCGAATAATAGATTTCAAATCTAGTGGTAACATTTCAGGAACACAAAAAAGACCAAGATAGGTAGAAAATAATGTTCACTATTTAGAACAGGTGACATCGGTGATAAACACGATGAAGCAAGGTTTCGTGCTTGAGCTAATAATGTCATGCTCAAAGTCAAAGCTTACTGATGTGAAATATTACCTCGTTTTGGTACAGGTTTTGTTGTATGTCACAGGGTTTTCACTAGCCCTCTCTATATTACTGTATATTATTCTGTTTCCATATCAGCGACTGAGGGAAATGCAAATTAAAAACCTCACAGATGCCAATAAATTCAATCATGCTGAGCTAGCTGAAGAGGGTGCTTGTCTGTTTATTTTGAACCCACTTTCATTCTTCTGGGAAAAGTCAATTATATTCTGAAATGTTCTCTACATTTAGCTGAATACACAAACAAACCTGAATCACATTACAAACAGATAGATGCAGGTGTATTTCAACATCAGAGATGGGTCATTTTTTCTTCTTTTTTATTACTTCTTCAAGTAATAAGGTAAACATTCACAAATATCAATATGCAAAACCTTAACTAAAGCATGTCGCGTTAATCTGCTTGTATCACTGCATTTATTGCATCCCTATTAACAAGATGAGTCAATATGGTTGCCTGGGTGGGTACAAAAAGATACCACAAATGTCCTAGAAAAACATCTTTTTAGCTGCCAACATAGTAAGACATGGCTTCATTTTGGTGCTCAGAGATTTGGTTTACAATACTAGTATAAACATGTGTAGATGTCAATTACATTCATGGGTTGATACTTTTTTTGTACCAGTATAGAGATTTAAGTTTCCCAGATCTTTGCAAGTAGAGAAATGTAGATGATACCTAAAAAAAAAATAATAATTACATTGAAATGTGACATTTTCTTTGAACAGATCTCAGTATGTATAGCACTAATGCATTCTCTGTGATAATTATACCTGCATTCAATATGAAGAGAGACCACTCTTTTCTTTGGTTCAGCAGATCTCAAAATACTTTAGATGTCAGTGCTAAAAGCACAAGAATGACAGTAAAATGGTTTCAACAGATTTACTGTTGGTTAGATATTCTTTACTTTGATTCCTTTTATGGACCCTATCTGAGTAGCTTTTCCACTTGGACCCTATCTGAGTAGCTTTTCCACTTGAACGGGAGATATTAACTATCTGGTTGTTCTGATTTGCCCCAAACACTTTTTATGAAGGGCTGTAGAGGATGGTTGTGTGTTGGGTCTGATGCCAGGAAGCTCAATAATAACTAAGTTCACACAAAACACGTTTCATATATTAGGATTCCTGGTAAACTGTGGCAAAAAACTGCAGTTCTGCCTATAATACAGAAGTCAGCTGTCCGATCAACAGTAAAGCTATTAACCAAAAAAATAATCACAATATTATGATTGATTTAAAGGAGTGGGAGTGCCCAAATATGATTAATTCTTGCCATATCCTACACAACTTTACCATAATGAAGAACAGACATCAAGATGTTTTGGAAAGATGGCCTTTGGCATGATCGTTGTCTACAAATAATTTCTTCAAATGGGGTGGTAGACTGTTTTTCCTTTCCTCTTATTCAATGGGTGTTGATCTCTAGTACCTGTTGTTTCAGGTTTGATCTTTAAACGGTAATCCCCAAACCTAAACATTAGCTACGAAGTCTCATCAATATTGGCCTCCACAAATGAAACAAAACTATTCACTTTTAGAAATGACAGAGTATATATTTTTCAATGTATTGAAAAAGAAAAATCTATTACAGTATATTCAACGTGGTAATCATAGCCATGACATGTACTGGCCTTTACTTGTTTTTCTCCCTTTACACCTGTTAAATATTTGAGCTCATTTAAATAATACTTCCGTTGGTACAAAATATAACATTTTTAACAAACTGTAATGCTAGTTTTACTTTGGTTAACACCAGCACAAAAAACGTGTGACATTTGTAATCTATTCCATATTTCACAGAGCCATTCAGTATGTGTTGTACGTGGCTTCATTATTAAACACCCACACATATATTTTAGGCTAAAGGAGAGCAGGCTATGCTGATTTACTCCAGCTTAGCAGTTTGATAGAGAGTAGATTTAGGCTAATTGATTCCCTGTTGGATAAGATTAACATGCAAATCTTCCTGAGTTATCATCACAGACTAGAGATGGAGTTCAATACAGATAGACACTAAAAAATATGAATATCCCTCAGCATCTCAAATGCTGTAAAATGTCATATTTAAATCTTTTTGTTCCCCAGTGTATTATTGTTCTGTGCAATTAAAAGATTCTTACATTGTAAGTGAATATATAGGGCATTCTACAGAATTAATGTGCTTTGAAATGTTTGATTAATACCTTAATTTACAAAGATTGTAGGCATCATTCAAGATGTTTAAGCAAATGTTTAAAGTTACAATTTATTTCAACAGTGTCAACTTGCTCACAAATGAAAACAATGTTCATAATGTTCAAATAAAATATTTTAGGACCTCAACACATTTGCTCTTATTTTGCAGTGATTGCTCTGTAGTTTTGATACTGTCTGAATGACTAACCAATATAAATCACTGTTTTCCAAGAAAAAGGAGAGTATAAAGAAAAATACTTTATAGAAAATGTCAGCAATCAAACCCTTTGGGAATTGTAATGACTGTGGGAAGCTAATTGAAGTATAATAACCAAAAGCAGGTTTTGCTTGTTAACAAACTGAAATAATCTGCTTTTGTGCTGCATTCCGACAATATCCAGTGGAATGGATTTGCAAGTTTCTTTCCTGAGTCTAAATTGGAAGGTGATCTCTCATAAGCATGATGTTAGAATTTGTTAGCTGTCCCAAAGGTCTATCAATCAGTTGACCAATCTCTGTGTGCTGGGCCCTGGCTGCTTTAATGGACAGTTGTTTAATTGCCCTCAGCAATCTTCAGTGTACCTTCACTTTAATTGGATTGCCTTGGAGCCTGAGCTAAGAACCCTATAAAAATGATATCAAACATGGAAAAAGAAAAGGTGGACACAGGGGACTGGGGTGAGTCAAGGGCAATTTTACTGCCAGCAGCAAAGCTAGACTGATGTTTTGTTTTTTAACCTTACTTCCATCCACATACAACACGCAATAAAACACTCACAAACACTCACAGCAAAGTTACAAACAGCAGGTAGAAAAAACAGATCACAGCAATTTATGATGTCCCTTTCAGGATTTATCATTTCCGTTCTAATGTCATTTTTTCTCCCTCTGGTACTCTATACAGACATAATCTGTACAAATGTGTGGGTGTTTTAGAGATCAATGCACTGGCAGATCTTCGATTCTGAAGGCCCTGAAGTACGGCTGGCTAGATTCACTTTTTACAACATGAACTCATATAGAATGAACTAATCTATTTCAGTTTTCTTTATTAGAAATAACTTTTTAAGCCAACATTTTTATTTTATTTTTTTTTTTGCCTTTGCGGCACTCCACACTGGAACTTTTAAGTTAAAAAAGCCACAATCTAGGTGCGGCAATCTTGTATTTAACTCTGCTTATTCATTTCAGCAAGAGGACAGCTGTATTATTCTGCAGTCTTTTTACAGAGAGCTCTTCTTTTTATTCTCAGCTGTCTAAATCTGCATCACACACTGTGGTTGCTTAATGGGTTTTTGAAGTGTTGGTAATACACTAATGCAGTAAGTTATCCACATTATTTTATAAAGCAGCTTCTCTCTTCAGTATCGTATTGATAATTCTGCCCAGCTGAAGTAAATCTAATGCTATATGTAAAATATTTTTTACTTCCTATCTACAGTATGTGTAAAATCATAATAATAATTTGATGGAATTTCAATTTGTTAATAAAATGGTTCATGTTGGAAAACATGGATCAAGAATTGATTAGCAGTTTGCTACGCATGTGGACTGGCAGAGCTATACTGGTGTTCTTTTCTGAAAAGAGACTAATATTGCAGATAGCAGACTATTTGGTTCAAATTGCATGTACTGCTAACAATTGATTAGACCTTGTGTCTACAAGCTTCTTGTCCAATATTGACTGCAAGCTAACAAGATAACAATGCTGTGGACCAGAAGAGGCCAGGCTCTAGACCTTTGGAATACAAAGCTTAAAGGAGCTAAAAGGCTCCCAGGGACTGCCGTTGGACCCAAAGGTTCACAGGGAGAATAAGAGATAATGCCACTGGACTCAAAGGGTCTCAGGCAAAACGGAGAGATAGGAACAAGGAAGATGACAAAAACCAGATGTATGGACCTTTTTGAGGCACCACCAGGGGCCTGAAGAATGCAAGAGTTCAGAGGTTGTCACACTAGATTACACACACAGACACAGACACACACACACACACACACACACACACACACACACTCACACTAAATTAAATATATGGTAACAGGATAATGTGTTGTACCTTTTCTATTGGTTAAGTGTCAGAGAAAGAGGAGGTGGACCATCTATACAGAGGGGTATTTAATGTCATGCAAAAGATTGTAAGAACGAGTATTCTGTTTGTCCTGTACCTGGGACCAGACTCCCTGCATATTTCAATAAACCTAACAACTGAGTGAAGAAAAGGACTCTGTGCATTTTCTTGAATCTACTTACTCACCATCCTTTTTTTTTAAGTTACATCAGTTCATTATACTTATACGCTTGGATAGAAATGGCACAGTTGATACAACTATTACTCTGGGGATTATTTGTCAACACTTTGATCAACTCAAAACATTTTTGTTTTATATAAGTCTGACTCATGGCATTTTCTCAAATTTAAATTCAGTCTACATTTAAAATATATAGTCAAGATAAGTTAGAAAACATCTTTTAGATTAGATTATGCTTGTGTATTGGGATAGCTGAACTAAATGAAATTGCATTTTGTACTATTAATGGAATGTTAAATGGTATTTTGCATTTCAAAAATCATACACAGTCAATTGTTTTAATGTATTTTTTTTGTAGAGTGGGTCTATAAAGTCAGGTTTTCATTGTGGTGCTTTGAAATCTCACAGGTGGAGACATCAAGCACTAGTACTTACAGATTATACTTACAGAGCTAACCAATTCAATGTTTCTCAACGGTTTAACTCCAATACATCACAGATTAGCTAACAGAATTTGCCATCTCATTCATGTCAATACACAGTATTTCTTTAAAAGATTCCAAAAATGTTTGTCATTGAAATTATAGCTCGTTATAAAGTCACAGAGAATTCTGCTAGCTTTAAAAGAGGTGGTACAAAATGAAGCAATCTGATACAAACTAATTGGAAAGTAGCTAAAACCTGTAATCATCTCAATTTCTATTCTGGTGCCTTTATCTATTCAGGCAATGATTCGTGCTGCAGGAGAGGTCTAGTGTTAAAACGTTGGCATGGTGTACGGTAATAGGAATGATAATGATCCTCTGGAAGACTTTCCCTCATATAAAAAGAGAACCATTTACAGCATGATAACTAGGTGGCTACATGGTCATTTTTAAAATTCATCATCCTATTCTGAATTAGCCTGTCCCCTTGAATTAATGTAACAACACAAAGGGGGCTATGTGGCACAGTGGGCTAATTAGCTAGCCTATCACCTCTGGAGGGTCACAGGTTAGCAACTGAATGGTAGAGGGTGTCACGGTCGAAATGGATCTGCACAGACTGACTAGGCGGTATTGTAAGATATTGAAGAAGTCCCTGAAGATACATACAAACTGCTTTACAGCATTTTCTTCATCCACCCTAACCTCCCAAATCCAATCATGCCTAATTGCGCTACTTCTTCAGTCTATGTCATGTGATCACTGAGTTAGCTACATTCACAGTTGTCACATATAATGTGAAATGTGATTAATCTGTTTCCAGCTGTCATGAAGATTTTTTTTTTCCAGATGACAGAAAGCAATTATTAGAGGCTTCAAGAAAGAGAATTCCAGGTTACAGGACAACCACAGTGCAAAACCAGCAATAACATTCTCTCAGTGGGAAAGATGTCTTTGTTGTCTTCTTTTACCGAGGGCTCCCAGACTATAAAGGAAAGCCATTACAGTCGACTGAAGCCCTGTAATCATAAAGCCTTTTATAATAACCTCTGCAGAGGATGAAGGGCATCTCAATCCACTGACACCAGCCATCATTATAAACTGTAACTGGCAGTGTCCAGTAGTTGAACTATGCTGGGATTAATTGTGCCATTACTACATGTACATTGTTGCTATCTATATGTTCTGTTGTTATGGACTAGACTAAGAGTATTTTGTCCGAACAGATAATAAAAGTCATGCCAAAGCATCTTTTTGCTCTTCAGTCTCCAACTGGTTTTGAGGCCACAGGACTGCAAACATAACCAAGGGTTTATAAGTTATTGATAATGCATAGTGTACATACTACAAGTATAGTAAGTATACTTCTGTATACATTTTGTTTAATTTATTAAAATTGACAGCAAGATAATGTAATTAATGTAGGTATACACCTGTAACCTATACTAATTATTTGACTCAGTACCACTAAATACCCTTATATATGTACCATTTTTATAATCAGTTATTTCACATTTTATTCCAGGACAGATATCACAGAATATGACCAAGTAAACAAAGAATTCAAGAAAGAGCATTTCAGAACTTTCCCAACCCAAAATGACATCAGCAGGATGTAATTGGAATATATCACTGGTGCGATTATGAGGTATATATGTGTGTATCAGGTGTTTCAGATGCAAAATAAATAATAATAATAAGATGGCTATAGTTTGCAGGGAAACAAGCTGAAGGACAATATGA
The DNA here is from genome assembly GCF_902713425.1 of Acipenser ruthenus. Lineage (NCBI taxonomy): Eukaryota > Metazoa > Chordata > Actinopteri > Acipenseriformes > Acipenseridae > Acipenser > Acipenser ruthenus. The sequence goes on from NC_081206.1 coordinate 26,039,927, forward strand.
AGCTATACAGTATAATGTGACCATTATCCTTTGCCTTCCTCTCTGCACCAATAGCGTGAAACATTACTGACAGAATGGATAACATCCCTTGTGACATATTCCAGCACCTTGTGGAATCTCTGCTACTTCTTGTCACGGCTGTAATCACAGCAAACGGTGGCCCAACCCAGTACTAATAAAGCAAAGTGCTGTTCTCCTCATCCCTAGACTAGTTTATCATTTATAAATGAGGGAAGGTGGGGTACCTTGAGTAATGTTGTACCATTACGAAGATTATGACTTGTGAAAACATTGTATGAAGAAAGACTGACTAATCTCCTGGTTTATCATCCCTTTCTGATCTCAAGTCTGTTCTGTATGATGCCATTATATAAAGCTATAATTCAATCTATGATCTTTATCGTGGAAAAACTCATAGGGAACCAGGTGGATCGTTCATGAAGACATCACTTGCTTTGGTGCATAAGGCTAAAGAAAAAACAAACAAATAAATAAGACCAGGCCAGCCAAGAGGTGCCTTTGGATTCATTTAGAGAATGTTGTGGATAAAGATTTGAGATTATACTTCATGTACAATTTCCATATGTTACACATTTGTCACCTGTCAACACTGGTCTCTGCCAGTCTATTGTTCATGATTGCGAGGGCCCCTACTCCCCCTGAAAAGCCATTGTGTCGAGAGTTGGAGCCTGATTGCCTTGGAATACCATTGGCTGTCTCTGAAAGCTGCTTTTGCATGATGGCCAGGGACACCTTGTTAGCAGCCAAGAAGTCCTTCATTGAGATCATCTCACCAGACATCCTGCGGCCGTCTGTCTCGCTCTCGTGGATTATGTCTGTCTCAATGGAGTTATTCCGCCTGCTCCGGAAGTTACCAGGCATCACAACGTTCCTTCGAGACCTGAACACCTTTCGTCGACAACGATGGCAGCAGCGGCAGTCTAGCTTCCTTAAAATCCAGTTCAGAATTTGCTTTATAACGATGGATATGACGTTAAATAAAGAGTAAATGCAACAGACCCCCATGAGAATGAAGACAAAATTACCCAACCTGTAGAGGCTTTGGTTCTCGTACCTCATGTGTTGGCTGCTGACCAGATCCCCAAACCCAATTGTGCTAAAGGCCACAAAGCAGAAATAAAGCGAGTCAAAATAGGTCCAGCCCTCAATGTCCGTGTACATGGCAGAGGCACAACAGGAGATGATAATGGCTGCCACACACAGGATGAGCATGACGTAATAAACAGAGGGCTTCCACCCAGCAAGGCTGTCTCCCTCTTCTGAGCTGCCGGAGTTCCTTCTGTTGTCCTGGGGCATCCCACCTTTCCACCGCCGCTGCCTCTCGTAGCATAACTTGAGGATGTACGCCAAGACCGTGATCAGGCGTTCTAGGAACAGGTTAAAGAACAGAATGGTAGCTGCACATCCGATAAGGCCATAAAATATCAGGAAGCTTTTCCCTCCAATCGTTGCAGGCGTGGTCATTCCAAATCCTGCAAAGTGTAAAAGGATAAGAATGGTAAAAACTGTGTTGAAATTAACATCATTAAGACTTTTTCTCTGGTAAATAGCACAAGGATGATAAGAATGGTAAGAAGATACAATACTATACCTGAATAAGCCTTTCACAAACTTTGTTTTGTTTTTTTTATATTTATTGAAAATTCATAATACAGGTACTTAATACCATTACTGTTGGATGTAAATGAGCAGTAGTTTGTGGAGCAGATTCCCTTATAGACCTATTCATTGCCTGACAGAGACGACAAGGTATAACTCCCCATAATAAAATGGAACGAAATAAAGACTCACATAATAAAAGTCAATGTTCTCACTGTGGAACATACAAGGATGGAATAAGAAGTATTTTTTAACCTGTTTAGAAAAAGAAAAAAATAGGGAAAAAAGCTGCAGTGCCTCAGTCTCATTATATGTGGTGTCAGAAAGGAACATTAACAAGAAAGTGATGATCTGCCAAATTGATCTGGGCTCTGGGGCCCAAAAATCACCTCATGATTGCCATGCTGTTTAAATAATCACAAACCAGCATGGCCTTACACGTAATAATCCCTGGCTGGGAGACTCAATATCTGGTGTCAGTGCAGCAGTAGATTTATACATGCGGGCCCTTAATAATACCAACAGGGCACAGAACATTATTACTGGTACTTACTTTATGGAAGAAAAACAAGAAAGGCACAGGTGTTTTCTGTAGGCCAAGGGTTTAAAAGAGTTATGAAGAGAACATACAATAGTATAAAATTTCAATGTAGTAAAACTGAAATATGAAATATTCAATTTAGAGAAAGCAAAAATTAATACATACATACATACATACATAAATGTCATTCAATCCACAGCCTCCTACACGGATAGACAAGACAATAGCATCAACAAAGGACAATGTCCATTGCAAATCTCTGGAAGCCTTGAGATACAAAACACCACCCCCTCCACCATGGTTTTTGCAGTGGCTGTAGCTAGTTTTCAACAGGGTTTACTCGTTATTGGTAGAGGAATACATAAACTGGCCTAGAAGCACACTAGCATGATATGAATTGGCATGGGCTCCTATTCTAATTTGTTTTTATCCCCTGTTCAACCCTAGCAGGGACTGTTCTAAAATTCCAGCCAAACCACCTGTGACACGACAACTGAAAATTCTACTAACAACAAAATCCAACTCCCTTGAGTTATCACAGCGCTTGTCTAATTGATCTTAACAACCAGCATCAACTTCCTAATCCTAATAAATATAATACAGCCTGCAATGAATGAAGCAAACGGTCAGTACAGAATGAATGGCAATGGTTGTGAGCAAGGAAAAATCCCTTCTATGGTAACATTTGTTTTTCTTCTTCTACTTGACATATAGACTAATAAAACATAAAACCTCATTTGAAACCTCGTTTCAAGCATTACACCTTTACATTTTGAAGTGAGACACCCACGCAAAAGAAACATCAAGCAGGCTCCTCTGAATAACAAAATGACACTTGAAGGAGTTGAAAGGAATATTTTCTATCCTCTGAATTTTCATAAATTACACTGATCAAGCTTGAGAAAGGTGGATTTTCTGTAATAGGGCCAGTATAAAAATGACCACTAGGTGTGCACTAGGGGTGTGCATCAGTACTTCCTTGCAAACTCATTGTCATAATTGAAATATTAGAACCCTGAGCATGCTATTTGTCTTTTTTTTATACCAAAACATCTTAACATATTATTAATAATGTACATTAAGCCCAACCAAATGAATGTATTCCTTTCCATTCTGATGCATGTCACGTGTCAGCAACCCTAATTCAGTCTGAAAGCACATACCAGTATCTAGTCTAAGATCCTTCTTTGAGAGTAAGAGAGTTAATTAGGCCACACAAGTTTCCATGAATGAAGGGAAATTTAATTAACGCTCTTCTATCTGATTTTATTGTACTGTACATGTTGTTGTTTCCAAGAAGCCCATCCAAAATCCTTGTGTAACTGGTTTGCATCAAAACCTGTTAATTGGAATCAATGACTCTGGCAGCTTTAATATTTTAGTCCCCTGGTTTTCTTTCTAATCTGACCATCTTCCAGTTGCAGGGCTGTTGTTATTCATTCTCTGTACCGTGTCTTTTTGAAGCCTAATTACCATAAACATTATACAGCTCCACAATGTACATTGCCTACAGTAGAGCACAACGCACAATGAATTCCCACTAGATCACTGCTGCTTTGAAGCTCCTTCTTTTCCCTTACAGATCGAGAGAACAGAAGCGGCCCCATCGGATAATCTTTTGCTGTAAAGCAGCTATGCCATCCCTGAATAAATTAGATATCAATACAGTATATATAGGCAGTTATTAATAAAGTAACCAATGTATCATGCATAAGAGAGCTGGAACCTTAACTAAACTTTCCCATGGTCAATACAGCTACTTTTCCTGTGTTGAGTGTGTGGGCTGCTGTGTGTATTGACTGACTACTTTCAAACTTTACAATCCTCTGTAAGTGTCTTCTTCCCTTGTTTGCATCAGCGATTTCGCATCATCAACACAATCTGTAACAGCGGGGAAATATCAAGCAATAGAAGAAAGCCTTTAACAACAACTCATGCTCTGTTAAGCAATAAATGCAGTGATGTTAGTAACGGAACAAAAGTGAATGCAAGCCTGGCTATGAGACCTACTGTATGAGGTACATTCAAATACAGTATGATGCATGTTGATTCGTAAAATGTAGGGATCCTTTAAATGTATTACTTTTAGGGATGGCACAGTAATCGATTACAGTGATTTTATTGATTTTTTTTTGTATATCGATTATTTATTGTACTGAACATTTTTATCGATAATCACAGTTATCATTATTGTGTTTCTGTCATCTGAAACTAGCATACTCAATATAGCTGTTACTTTATGCATCTCTCTTCATGTATACAAAGCAAACCTTCCTGTGTCAGATTTGGTCATATATTTCAGCTACATGAACTGGTCAAGGGAAAATCAAAAACGTAGAGTTCATTGCAACACAAAAAACTCTGCTTAGAAATATGAGAGGTGCACAGTAGAATCTATGGTATAAGATTAATGTTAGATAGCACACAATAATCAGGCTGGAACAAAACTGATGCTAAGATTGCAGCACTGATAGAAAAGAAAAACAGGAAATTCCAGAGCAGTTCAGTGTGTATAGGAAACAAATACAAATGAAAATGAAGGAAGAATTTTTGAATACATTAGAACTGTCAAAGCTATTGTCCCTGTGCTGAAAAAATTAGCAAGGCATTTCTACATTACATTGACTATTGATAGTTTACTGATTTGGGACCCAATTCTCTACTATATGGAAAGAACAAAAACAGAGACTACACAGCTTTCAAAGCAGAGCCTTAGCAATCTGCTGACCTGACCTGACCTGACCTGACCTGACCTGAGGCCCACAGCTGGTGCTAGCCTCAAACAGAGTCATCAATGTCCGCTTCACACATTTACTTCCACTTTATTCTTTTAAAATAAATGGATTGCAGTGAGAATAACTACATTCATATACCACAGCTATTCATCTTTGTAATGGACTAAGGTCAAAGCCTTTATGTTTTTAAAGAATTATTTGCTTGCTTGAAACATGTAGAATCTATCACCCTACCTTAAATTATACACACAGAAAAGGCCACTTTGCCACGTTGTGCTGCTGTTGTGGATAAAACAATGCTGAGCAATGAATCTTGGCAAGTGGAGGCCACAATAATCAGTGAACAATTTGTTTACTACCACCACTACTGAAAGCACCAGTCTTTGCAGGCAAACAAACACATGTCTGTGTGACCCTTTTGTAAGAAGTTACTGTAAAACGATCAATGCCTATGCTATATTGGAATTGGCATGTTGAAATGGAAAAGTAGGACTTGATATTTAATGTATTTGAAATCATAATCCAAAGTGAGCTGTGTGCTCAGGTTTCCACAATTAAACACGTCAACCACTAAGTTAACTGGAATGCATTTAGGTGGCGGAGGTATTTTCTTGGGGATGAATTTTCATTTCTTCAGGGTGCAAGCATGTCAAGATAAATCTGTATTAAAGCCTGCTTGCTTTGTATTCATTACGGTTTGCTCAACACTGCAGCTTTATGGAGATGCGTTGATATCATATCATTATAAGCGATTAGAGTATTGGTGCATGAGATGAGAGGGTCTCAAGAATTGGTATAGGAAATAATGGAAAGGCTTTGAATTTTTAAGATGAAGGTCTTTTTTAAAGACACGCCTTCTGCATTTAATACAGTGCAGTGCATCCCTTTTCTTATTCAAATTTAGCCGTGTGTTATGCAAGAACACATCATGTGGTGTAGCATTAATTCAATCTTTACATTTATTTACCATAAAATGTAGTCGAGGACTTTATGAATTAGTCTAATCAAATCAAATAGGATAACGAACCAATAAAGTTGTAATTCATTTTGTTAGACTGATTTGTATGGTTTAATCTTGTACACATGTTAGTTTGCTTCTTCAGTGGTCAGTTGTTGATCAGTAGCCCTTACTCGTTTTACTGGTACATGTATTATTATTTCCTCTACAGCTTACCAACTTACCTATAGTTGAAACCACCGTCCCCGCAAAATAAAACGCTCCAGTAAAATCCCAGCGAGGTCGAATGTGATCCACACGGATCCCAGCAACGTTGGCTTCTTCATAATCCCGAAGGAAGTTCACTAGCTCAGCCCTGCTTAGATTGTACTTTTGCGTGAAATTGTCAAACTTTTGCGCCCACTTCTCTTTTGCCTGCTTTTCTTTCGGCTGCTCCAGAGCTGAAAAGACAGCGGCACCACAGAGGAGGTAGAGGATGATCAAGAGTGCCAGCAGAAAGAATCTCGCGTTATCCTCGTTTAATGGACCCAAACTGCAGCAGCAGCAACTTCGGCTAGCCATTATACGGTTGCTTAGTATGGTTCATGGATAGAGGCGCCTTCACGTTTAGCGCACAAACTGCACACAGAAACCTGTTAGAATTATTTATTTTCAACCAGGGGAATAAAATGCTTATGTTCTGGATTCTAAATAAAGTTAAAAAAAAAACGTGCTGTTATTTATTTGCAGTTATTTCAGTTCTGAAAAAGCAAAAACAAAACAAAATGTTATCCACTGAGATGACATTTGTCATTATGTTGCATCCTGGAAATCCCCTTTATTAAAAAAAAAAATACAAATACAATCTATAGGATCGTTGTTTTTTTTTTGTTTTTTTTTGGTTGATTTAATACCCCAATGTAGGGTTATACATCTTCCTTAATTCAGTATGATGAATTGGGTGACATCTGTACAGGGATTTCCATCCTTCTTGCTTATAACTTTCTTACATAATCATACAATCAATCCAAAACAGAATGGGGTTTAAAAACAGTTTACAGCCGAGTTAAAAAATACACGCGCATATCCACCGATCGCTTCTCTCAGGGTTAGCCGTGGTAAACTCCACCGATCGCTTCTCTCAGGGTTAGCCCTGGTAAACTCCAACGATCGCTTCTCTCAGGGCTAGCCCTGGTAAACTCCTTATAGTTGTTGCGTAGTATGTTGCTTCATTTGCAATGGATTCCGATTATTTTATTAATTATTCCTCAGGATAATGTTTGCTTTTTTGGTGACCTGTGCGTTTAGCATCTTTTTTTACATCCTTTGCGCAAATGCATTTGCAGTATTGTAATTCCGTTTATTTTTGTTTCCATATAGTGCAGTAAGTCCTTTCTTAACGACAGCCTCTTTTTATGTAGTTTTAGATTAATATGAAGCTACCAGTATAGACGAACTTCCTCTGTAGTTCCTCCGTTGTTTCGAGAGTAGTAATGTCTAACACGTCTGATTTCACCTGTCACTGGATGCACTAGGACTGTGCTTGAGACTCACTCGCATTTATGGCTCTTGCTACTGTGTACTAAGACAGCATGGAAGACCGTTGTAGGAGATGGGTGTATTCGCGTTTAAAGGCAAACTGGTATTTTTTTTAGTGTAAAATCAAAACATTGTTTTTTCCAAATTTTAGAAAAGACATATATAGACACGAAGTACCTTGAGAAATACATTACGCTCGGGTTTGAAACCAGTAAAAGCTAACATATGGCAATACAATACGATGGTACAAATGTGTTGCATTGTTCTTTTGAACTATTTTTGCCGATGAAGGATTTTGTTCTTCTTAAACTTAATTTGCATGGTTGTTCACTTCAGTATTTTATTGAATTGAATCCAATAGGCTATCTGTCGCTTAATAACATCGTATTTGTACAAAGAATGGATATCGGGTGTTCTACCATCATGGTTCACCAAGGCAGGACATAAGGTCGGGTTGAGATACATTTGAAAGGAAGCATTTATTAGAAGCGTCTCATTGCTGCAGTCCAGAGATTGGCTTCGGCATGTTGATAGTAACCTGCGGTTTACAAATAAAACGAGTATATCTATAAATAAACAGGCAACTTCATTGTATGGGTATAATAGTTACACAATGTAAAATCCATTTTTATCGTATACTATATATAAATTATACTTTTTTTATATTATACATGTTTCCGTGTCTTTTAATGTACTGCGACTAGCAGAGGAAGCATGCCTGGTATAAGCTGCCAATGGACCAAGAGGGAGGAATAAGCAATTTCCTCTCAATGTTCAGAACACTGGTGTGGCTGGTGATCAAAAAAGGGTGTCAGGGTGTCATTGTATGCTAGTAAAACAAACATGAAACCGATTATAAAATGTGACAAGGAAAAAAGAAAGTGAAGTGTTAATAAAGCAACCTTATTAAAAAGACTTTTATTGACACATAAGCAAATGTGAAAGATTTAAGAAATAACTTTCATCGATTGATCTCAATGAAAGACATTATTTACAAACCACAAGAAAATTAAAAAATTATTGCAAAATGACAATTTTACAAAATAACAATGTATGCTTTTCTTTTTGCACATTATTAAAAAAACAACCAATAGTGAATTAGGATGTGCTGTATAGTAAGTGTATCATTACAGTATAACCCATATACTCAATATACAACATTGTGACAATTATTCATTCATTTTATTAATGTATTTATTGATTTATTTATTTTTACAGCACCAGGAACGCAAATCACTTAATGAACTGTTTGGTATCCCTCAACCCAGTCTTCCATTTCATGTTGGTACAGAGCACTTTGGATAGAAATACAAACTGTGTTGCATATGAAACAAGTGAATTATGAAGGAACCCAGATGTTTCCATGTGTATCTGGACCATAGGTGTAGGGGATATTCCAAATCCAGGGTTTATCTAAGGAGAGACAAATCAATCAAAACATTAACATCAAAACATCTTTGGTAAGGTAAGTAATGCACATACAGAAAAGATACAGTTCGAGCAAACACATTTTTATAATTGTTGGCTCTGGGGTGCATAGATTTTAAGTGCATTATACGCAAACACAGAGATCTAAACCACACTATCCTCATCAAAGGTAACATTACAATTTAAATTCATAAGTTGCTGAAAAAAAACAAACATACAATATAGTTATATACTGTACCCAGAAACTAGCTTTAGGTGCATTTGATATGCAGACTACGACACTTCTAATTTACTTGAATTTTGCTGAAGGTAAGATCACTGCAACACAGACAAGGGTCACACTAACCCCTGGAAGCCAGGGGACCTGTAAAATGTAACATCTAAAACTCAGAACTGTGCAGCTGCCAATTCCCAATCGCCTGCACCAAAAAGAGAAGCACAAACAGAGAAGCAATTTGCTCAGTAGTTAAAAAAAGAGGCACAAACAAAACAATCAGAGGAAGCTTCCAAGCAGCCTTCTCAGTAAAATAATGATTCACAATTCCAGGCTGGGAGGTGGAGAGGTATTTCTCTTTGTTTGTTTCTGTTGTTCAGGCTTTTCTATTCATTATGCTGTGTAAATTTAGTGCCACAAAATAGTTCCTTTTTATTGGATGATCCTCATACTTAAACTGACCTAGAGAGTCCTAAACACATCTGTGTAATCAATGTCAAGCCAATGCATTTGGTCTTGGACACCAAAACATCAGATGGCCACAATATGGCAGTAATATTAGGTCACAGGTCAAAGTAAAGAGTGCTGTTACATTTTTCCTCAAGGATTTTACATATCACTGAAAATATGCAGTCTGCATCTCAAATGCTTTTCGTGATCAGTTAAAAACAGAGGCAGCGAGCCTACTAACTCATTTTTTGCTTAAATTGGTGGTCTGAGCTCATAGAAGTGTCTGCAATGAGCCAGCAAGTTGGAGAATACACTTTCTTTCTTTAATTTCCCAAATCCTTGTCTCACTTGACTGTTTCATGTGATAATGTAAATAGGAGGCTGAATTGGTTTTAATGAATCACATCTACAACTTAAAGACATGGCCAGATTGCATTATACTAGTTACTGAACTGAGCTTCATGCCTTGAATTGCAGAGCTTCTAGAAATAATATGTAACAAAATATCCTGAAATGATTAAAATACACAAGAATGCATGCAAAACAATACACATGCATGTAGCTGGCGTTGCTAGTGTGTAGCATTGAAATTCAGGATTAAATCTATCTAATGCATTCTTACATTATATCACAAAACAGATTTCATAAGCAAAGTAAAATAATGTCTACCTTGATGACCTGCAAATCAAGACGTTATTAATTTAATCAACAACAAAAAACCCCAAAACAAAACAAAAATAAATACTGGAAGGTTCCGATACACTGATATCATGTGATAAAAGTATCCAAGAGGGAAAGGGTTAATTTCTCCTCTTGAGTCTGGGACTTCGAAGTCAGTGTACTTCTACTCCAGAAGCCATTTTACATAAAGTGGCATTGGAAGGCTGTCAGATTGAATTGATTCCAATCACATTCCCTGAAGAGGTGTTGAGAACTCAAGATGTCCAGGGAAGTACAGTGCATAATGTTTTCACATCACATTTCAGGAATGAATACCAATCCCAGTCATTCCCAGAAAATACCTAGGATACGGCTCTCTAATGTGCACATGGTAACTGAAGAAAAAAACGTGACAGTTATAAAACTGCTGAAAGAAACAAGCTTATTATGGGCATAAAACCCTCCTATAAGGAAATGGAAAGCATCAAATATAAATGCGATTTGAAGTACTACATGAGTCCTACATGACTATCAATGCAGACAGGCTTTGAAGTGCTATTGTGATGTCACTCTTTGAGTGGGGTTTTGCATTCTAATTTTAAAACAATTTGCATTGTAACATTGAGGCAAAACTATAACTAGACAAATTAGGGATATTATTGTATTTGAATCGTATTTTTTGAATAGGGGGGTGGGGTGTCACAGCAGAACTGCTGCAAGGCCTGGCTTAAACATGGCTATACAAATTCAATACATGTGGCAGTGTTCACATCTAAAAAACATCAAGGTCTGGATAAGCAAGGAAACTATTTTTAGTCTCTACTTCATGCTGCTGTGGCTAAGGTAGTGAATGGTCATTCAACAAAAGCCCTTTCAGATATTTTGTGACTAAGTCCTTTCCCCTTCCCCATACAGTCCGTCTTTCATGATCAGATCATTCCCTGGCTTTCAGAAACACACATGTTGAAATTACGAGGATTACCTTTGCCACTGTAGCGCTCAGGTGGCACATCAAACGGAACAGGAAAAGACATGGCTGAGTTCTTGCTGCCTGAAAATTGATTTTTCTGAACTGTGAAGGTTTTCATATTCTGTGGAAAAAACATGGTTTTAATCATTTGAGGGGTTGCATTTTAATAGAAAGAAATAGAAAGGAACTAAGTGCCTAGCTTACCTCTAGTAAAAAAAAAAAAAGTAGGCTGTATGCTATTTAGTATTTTTTTGAAATAGTATAGCATCTTTAATTTTAGCGACAAAAAAAGATCTTTAGTACTTCAAAAAGCACATTCAAGTCAGAATTTCCTTAGGCTTTTAAGTGGTTGCAGGGTAATTGAAGTCTATCTCTGGTTAATTTACTGTATAGGTTTAGTTTATTTGCAGGACAAACAGACACATTCACAGACCCTTGCAGACCCTTGCAGTACATTTGGAACATCTTTAAATATCTTGCATACCTGCACGATAATGTAGTCATTCTGGTTGCCCATGACATGGGGGTGATTCACATTTTTTTGTCCAACTCTAGTATAACGTACCATTATCTCATTCCTTTTTCACTCAGCTCATTTTAAAATTCTACAAACACTCAGATTTTCATGAAGAAAAAAAAAGTTTTTAGCATTAGCAAGGTGAGCCTCTTGCTCTCCATAGATCACAGCAGAGTATGTTTTCCCACAATGCCTCACCAAACTTGCCTCATCCACTTGCACATCTCTAGGTCAGACATGATGTCCATCATGTCTGGCCTAGAGACTGCTAGAAAAGAATCAGTTAGTGCCATTCATTGTAGTTCTCAATGTGAACACGTTTCCAATAAGAACCAAGATGAGGGCGTATAGAGAGAAAATTACTTTGAACCAACTTGTGTTGGATTTAACCAGATATGGCCAAATGTTGTTTTCAGACATATTTTTGTTTCCTCATTTATACTCTTATCTAGAACGACTTGCTTTCAGAGCAACAACCAGCTTTGAAATATCAGATAGACTTTACAATAAAAAAGGAACATAAAGCAAGATGTATTTTATGCTTATTGCTTATCAACTCCTAAAATTTTGAGAGAAAGCAGGAGCCCTGGTATAGAAAATACTCATCATTTTTTTGCAAAAACAGTTAGGGAGCCAATCTGGAGAGTTTGACGGGAGATCTGAGAGTATACCGTATTTCTGAGTGACACAATAAGATTGGGTTGGAAAAAATGTTTAACTGCAGTTCCTTAAATGTATAACCACATGGTCAATATAAATATCATGTACAATTCATTAAATACAAATCTGTCCTACCTAAAAATAAATAAATAAAAGAGGTATGGAATGGAATCTATACAAAGTTATATTGAGCCAGAGCCAATGTGACACTCCATCCAGACCCCAGTGACGTCCAGTTACTTGGCACAGCCAGGACACAAACCTGTGCTCCCCTGTCTGTATGACTCACCCTGCATATAAAAGTGTACTTTATATATATGACAAGACAATACTGACCAACCCAATACACATTTTAACACAACTGGAATGAGTGCATGATAAAAGGAAAACTACATCAACAAATGATCGAAGAGTGTTATTCTCAAACACCCACTACACACAATTATGCTGTGGAGTTTCTTTGATGTACAGCCTTTTTTAAAAATCTGATATATAGAAAGCAAATACTGTCTCATTCAGAAAACAAAACAAAACAGGGTCTGGATAATGAGGTGCTGTGGTCCATTCCCTCTGCTGTGACATGGATTATTCTTGTTTGGTTACATGCAGCATAGTTATAAAATACTCGCAACATAACTCATATACAAGACAGTAATTGCCAAAATACAATTTTGCTTCAGAAAGAAAATTACATATGAAAATGAAGGTCAAAGAGCCTTTCGGGAAATTGTTTAGGGAAACTGTTATAAAAAAAAAAAAAAAAAAAAATCACAATGTCCACCTCCAACAAGGTTGCTCACTTCACTGAGATTCCAAGACCTTATATAAAGTGTCAAGGAAAACGTGCTGCCACATGAGGCGCAGATAATGCACTGTACCACACCAGCTGTTGCTGATCTGCATATTACCGATGGTAGTTATAAAAGGCAGTTTGATGCCACGTCTCGAAGAGAGAGCTATCTGACTTCAAATGAGGTGTGATCGTCGGAGGCCATTGTATTAGTGGGAAACAACGGAGAGAACAGTGAGCTAACTAGTCATCCAAAATAACAATGTGGAATGTTATTATCAATGAAGGATAACCGGGAAAACATCTGTTGCTGCCAGACTAGGCCTACCTATGAAAATCCTTATCAGAGGGAGGCGAATACTAAACTGGATAGTCAAGCACAAATTCCGCTCTAGACATTCTGCATCATAAAGGGACTACCCTTTGGTTTTCCAGTGTTATCCACAAAATACTTAATGTGTATGGCTGGTAGCAGTCCAAAACACTGTATATAATATTACAAATGATAACATTTAACAGCAATATATATATATATATATATATATATATATATATATATATATATATATATATATATATATATATATATCTTTGCAAATTAATAAGGTTTATAAAAAATTTAAATGCAAATTATAAAACATAATTTAATTGAAAAAGAAAAAACAAACAAAATTAAATGCACATTGCAACAAAAATACAGAATAGCCCAAGCTCGTGGTACTGTTGATAGATAACTAGACCGAGGAATATGCACAGTGGACTGACTACACAGTTACTCAATACCAGAATTTCTTGAATTTAAAAGCTCCTTTCATTTTTGTTTTTAATTTGCTTTCTGCAAGTTGTCACAGATGGTGGATACTTTTCAGTAAATCTTTACAATGCGTTATATTTTCTAAAATAAGACAAGTTCATGGAAAGAAGGAAATGTTTCATATTAAATGACAATACAGTGCTCCCCCTTTATAAGGCGGCCCTTTATAAGGAGGTTATAAGGCGGTACGGTCATGGCTCCCATTTGCCCCATAATGCCATTACACTAACACTAGTATTCTCGTTATAAGGCGGAACACAAATAGCACAGTCTCTTAACTATGGCTCCCGACTACAGCGTTATAAAGGGGGAGCACTGGATATTGTGGTTGAATTCTCCAGTTTACCTTGCCACTAATCATTTCATCAGAATATGAGTAGGCAAAAATAATTTTAAACTTCCCATACATTTCCCATACATTTCTGTAATCCCTTTTTGGAGTTGGCTCTCCCTTTCATTCAAATGGGTTGACAGGAGAATGAAGTGGTTGCTTAGCAACTATTCAAATGGTTCTGAAACCCGCTGTGATACAAGAGGTCTAATTACACAGTGATAGCAAGGTGTGATGTAATTTGCAACAACTGCAGTGGATCTCCCCACTTCTACAAAGTGAAATGTACAGTTCTATCTGAATTAAGAAAGAAACAAGTATCAACAACAGATTTGCACCAAGGCACCAGCCAGCCTAGTGCCTGTGATAAGCAGGCAAGTATAAAACAAAACCTGAACAAGGAAAGTGCATCAGCAATAAATGAGTATATCTGTAGTCTGTAACATTCACAGCAAATCTCCTGCTGGTACAGAGCATACTTACAAATGCAGAAGGCAGGAAGAGAACACCCAGTTCATATGAACGAATCATTAGCTGGGTGTTGTTTTTCTCCATAGAACCCCAGGCAGCCTTCGACAGATTTGCACTGAAAAATAAGAGTTGATACCTAGGTTTTAGTATTGGTAGGTAAAAGTTAAGTAGCATCTACTTTTTACACCATTACTAAGAATACTGCCTCCACACTACTGACCTTCAGACTTGTATTTTGCAAAAGTGAAACACACCCATTTAATTATAATTCAGTTTAAAATATGAACTCAAGCATCCAATATATTAAAACTAGTATATCAGATTGTCAGCCTCAGGGAAAGTATTCTGGTGCAAATTTATCCAGTCCCTAGAACTTGAAACACTGCACCCAAATTCTGCCTTTCCCTGACATGCACAAGCTTACCTCATTAGAAAAGACAGCAGCCTCAATGGTAAGCACAATTATAGCAATGCAGAGCATGGTGGCCTGTTGCTTTGATTCCTACCAGGACCCAGATAACTTTTTCTGATGCCTAGCTATGAATGGTAATCAGACAGATTCTGACGAACACTACTGTACCTGTTTGGTTTTCAGTGATTTTTGCAAGACAGTAGTGTGGAACATCAAAAACACAGCAGTATCTCAAACAGTAAAGTTCAAAAGTCACAGTGTTAGATTGAAGCAAAATAAGGTGATGTTTCCAAAAGCTGGAGTTCAGAGTTGTCCTGAGTGATTCTTACAGTACAAAGAAAAACTGTAACCAAAACTAAAGCACAATGTGTGGCAATGTACATCTGACAGCTGAGCACAGCTACACTTCTGCGTCCACTGATGTTACTGCAAGATAAGTTGCTTAAGTCCAAGGAAAGGAATAGGCAAATAATATTGTCCTAAGCTTTGTGCGCAAACTGCGCACTCTATTAAATGCATGCTGACTCATTGCCTTAAACAGAGACCTATATCATTTTATTGTTAATTTTATACACACACATTTCATGGCAAGAAGGAATTAAAAGTGTTTTTTTGCAATTTGTTTAGGATTGTTTTATTCTTGCATGTGCTGATGTGTTCTTTTATATACACTGAATACACAGCAAAGATGATACAAAAACACTATCAAAATATAACAAAAAACTAGAGAGAAAGCAGTTAAATATTCAATTCAAAACAGAACAAAGCCCACATCTCTCTTTTTGCAAATGTCCTCTTGAGAACGGAGCAGAATAGTCTTTTTGATTGCTGTCTATTCTGAAACAATTGCCTATTACTCCCAGACAGAGACAAGATAGTCATCTTGTTAATGAATTTTCTGCACCTCAAGTTGGTGTTTCTAAGCAACCACTGTGGCCAAGTACTTTTTTCTTCCTGATACCTTGCTGTCAAATCACATGATTCTAGTGGATGCAGTGCATCTAATTTCCATGATTATTATTAATCTTTTTGTGTTCGGCTTGGGGTTGTCTTGCGAATGACCCCATCGCGATGCAGAAAATTAACTTTACCCGAGGCCACTCTCTCTGTTTATGATGTCACATAGCCCCTCAATTAAATATTATGCGTAATGCACTGGAGCCCACCACTCAAAGGGTGATCACCATTACATCACAACACCATTTGAAGTTCAAATGCTGCCATAAATTAGTCCACCAGAGTTATGCATAGATACTTTGCTAACACTTGGTTACTTACAAGTGAACTAACTTAAGAAACTTAATACAATAATTGTTTATTAAAAATGAAATACTGTTTGCATGACTGGATTATCAGCAAGGCAAGCTCAAAAGCTTAATGCTGGCAACAGGGTTTTTGCCTTTAAAACCCGTGCTGAAATTAGCACATTTGGTGGCAGGGTGTGCCAAGTTAAAGAAAAAAAAAAACATCACAGCAGGTCACCATGGAGAACGCGAAACACCTTGCGTAGTTGGTGATATAGGTCTTAAACACCCATAGAGGTAAATGTGCTACAGTAAATCCTTATCATTAACTAAAATAGGAATCCATCAACATCAGTCAATTAAAAGATATTTACCTAGTTACAACAAACCAAGCGAGTTCTTTAAAGTGTGGAGAGATCCTGGCGTAGGTCTTTATATGTGGCATGGCATGGGTTCTTCCTGTGACATCAGCTGACCATTTACTAGAAAACATAAGAGTTATACAACAAGGTAAACTGGTTACATACATCACCCAGCACAAAGACAACGGAATAGCATATGATAACAAATGTCCTTGCACAGTTTAATAAAAACCTAATCTTAAGACGTGTCAGTTGTGTTATATATAAAACCGCAAACAACTGCAAAATAGAAACGCAGCCCTTTAGGATGCGTCATAAACTGATAAATAAATAAATAAAGAAAGAATCACTACCAAATTAAATACGTGGCTTCACTTTTGTAATAAAGGAAAAATATATATTTAAAAAAATGCTCAGGCAATTACTGTTCTTATTTTTCATTGTACTTGAAAACCTCTACTCAGTGAGAAGGAACAGATTTGTTTAAGCAGTTCAGTTTCTAATCTTGTAATCCTGGTCAAAGACACGAGATCCATTTAAATAATCATGGTGCATCTGAAATCAAAGCCTGAATATAAAATAACAATGACATGCATATTCAATAATGGACATGGACACTAATGTGATTTAAATCAGCCTTGCAGATAACACTTACACAATTACTGAGTTCTTGTGCAGATTTGAAGTGCTGTACTTTTCTCTTTTCATGTAAATAAAAGGTTTTCCAATTAATTTTAGACACATTTTCTTTACCGAAACAGGAAAAAAAGCTAGTACTTTGCAAATGCAAGACATGTGTCTCACAAATCATAAAGATAACACTATGGATGATGTTCGCAAAAGATAAATATCCCTTAGGGCCATACGGATGTAGAGGAGGCAGATGTACAGGATGTTCATAGGTCACAACTACTCCTTCAATTGTATTGAAAGGACCTTCTTTAGCAAAAGTCAATGAGTGCATCCCAATCTGGGGATGTTTGGAGTCGGGCTATCTGTCTGTCTGTCTGTATGTCACAGTTACATTTGTACATATCTGTAGAAGCGCTTATTTAATTGTGATGGAACTTGTGGTCTGTACATTCTGTAGCACAGTTATTGATAGTATCAGAGTCATTTTGCATTTAAAGGCGTGGAAGGGATGAATGCCCCATAATAGTAATATACAGTGTCACAATTTCATGTCAGACACTTACGCTGAGTTTCAATATCAGCAGTTGTATATATTACAGTTTCAATGTACAGCGAAACAGTTAAATCCCAAAAACACATCTGAAAAAAAAAAAATGTAATATTAATATAATGAGTGTCAGTAATGCCTTTTCTGAAGTGCTTTGCTTGCAAGCTATGCAGTTGAGACTCTTGGTAACAGACTGTTAATGCTTTGAAGAGAAGTTGCACCAAGGTATAAAAAGCTTGGCATTTTGAAAGCTACATATAACTACTCTGGGCTGGCAGTTCTCATTAAGACTTCTATGCAGAGATGTATGTTATTTTCAACCCTGTTAATAAAGCATGTCTACTGAAATGGGGCATCAGTCTGACACAGAAGAATACCAAACACACTGTTTTTTCAGTGCAAGAAAACTATGAAATGTGTCTTTTATGGAATTATCAGCATTCTTATTTTCCAGTCCCCACTCAACCAAAAAAATAACATTACACTTCAGTTACTTAAAAATCCAAATGAAATAAAAGGAAGTTTACAAATGGATTGTTCTTTGAAATGTAGCTGCAGATGTTATGTGTTATAACTAGTTAGCATATTTTCTCATATTTGGATAATAATGACAATACTGTGGAATATACATAACTGACACTTAATAAAGAAAACATATCTAATAACTTCATAATAAAAATAAACAGTGTTGATGCTACCATGTTAATTCATACATGCCTGGTTTCTTCTGGGAGTCTTTCTAGACTCGGTAACACTAAGTTAGCAAGGATATGTAAAGGAAAAATAAAAAATGCAATAAAACACCTTTTTTCGGTGACTTTATTTAAGTAACATGAAGCCAAACTCAAGCAGCCTGTGCCACTGTAGCTTGTCACAAACTTCCATCCTAACTAGTAGCTAAAATATAAATAAATAAAAAAAAAGATCCCAATCAACCACTTCGTGTAATATTACATCATCAGAACAAAATAATGCCGATCAAGGGTCTTGCTGTTATTGATTCACCTATTTTTTTTGTTTTACATCAAATAATGTTACAATATAGCATACATTTGTCTTGTTTGTTTTTTTAAACTGTATTAAATGTATAATGGTCCATTCCCCCCCAAAAATCAAAGACCTTACTTACTGGAAGTATGAATGAAGCCAGAGTTGTTTCTGTGCGGTCTGTATACTGTACGGTAATGAGCCACCAGCTGTGGAGCAATAGAAATAACATCAAATTTGAAAACAAAAAGCTTTCTCCAGACTTTTTAAAGCCATATACACCCTCTTCACAAGTATTTTAATTGATAGAAAAAATCTCTGTAACCTTGGAGTTTTGCAATTTCAAATGTACACTACAGTATATCTAATACAGGGTCATTCCAACTCAAGTGGACCAAATTCTGTGGAGGTGTTTCATCCGTTTTTGGTTGATGATGCATAAACCACAAGTGAATGAGAAAATACTGCCGGGCATGTGTGCAAACCAAATAAGTGCTGTGTAACTGATGGTGAGAAAGAGTCTGAAGCACCTGCGCCCTTCTTTCTGCATGTCAGGTAATAACATTCCTCTCACTTGAAAGGTTGTTTCAAGGGCTTTCCAACACAAAGTAATGAACTGATGTAAGTCACTGACCTAAGGTTGAGTCATTTCCGTTCGTCCAACTGAGCTGGTATGAGCATATAGCTATAAATACATTTTTAA
This sequence comes from Acipenser ruthenus, assembly GCF_902713425.1. Taxonomy (NCBI): domain Eukaryota; kingdom Metazoa; phylum Chordata; class Actinopteri; order Acipenseriformes; family Acipenseridae; genus Acipenser; species Acipenser ruthenus. The sequence continues at coordinate 26,059,492 of NC_081206.1, forward strand.
TTGAACTTTTATTGCAATATGGAAAACCAATGTACTACATGGCATTTTTCATTAAATAATAATGAACAAACATGTACATTTAATTAGGTTACCTGGATAACCTTGCAAACTTGTTCTGACATTCTCCACCGTTGGATATATCTATGTAAAATTAAAAATAAAAAAAACAGTAAGGTTATTTAATCCAGGGACAGAAAGATCCCTAAAGCACAGCAGTTTCACTCATACTTGGTTTTATTGCAAGCTGGATTAGCTAGGTAACAAGGTCAGGTGTGCCTTAATTTTTTTTTTCATGTGTTAAAAAAAAATATTAACATTTAAGTATCAGAAAAAAAACCATTCCTAGCTCAATTCAAAATGTTAGGTACAACAGCAAATTAGTTAGTACCCTGTTCTATAGTGGAGGCAGGTATACAGAACTCTCATTTTTGTAAGCCATCCCTTTAAAAACTTGTGCAACCATCAAATTAGATGAGGGCCTCTCAAGGTAGTTTGAAGTGTAAGCGTTATATTCGTATGTGCTTTCACTATATTCCTGTAGTTGGGACAATTCATCCCCAGAAGGATAACACCACCTAAGGGAGTAATTGGGTTCTTTTTTTGTTGAATCATTTTTCAAGAATTTGCCTCTACTTAAAAATTCATTCGGAAGGGATAAAAGCATTTAAATGTTGCACTACAGTATTTAAGACTTCAAAATACAATTTGAACTGTGCAGATGCAATAGCTCTGAATGGACATGGAATAGCAAATGATAACAAAAGCCCTAAACAGTTGACAGCTATCTTAAAACCAGCTATCTTAAAATTCATCGGCAAAAAGGGCTCTTTTTTGTTTTTTATTTCTGAGCAACATCCATCAAGACAGGATGTTCATTATTCTCAAGTAAATAAAAATGTAGCACCCAGCCCATGACCCCACTGAAGCTACAAGAAAACTAATTTAGACTCAGGCTTGTTTTGACACTTCCTAGAATTACTTGAAAGAAGTGTGAAAGCAAGAAGACAGACACATGTGTCAAGGCTCAATTAATAAGTTCTGAAATAGCTTATGTCTTTTGTTTCTCACACAAAAAGAAGCGGTTCATATTCACAGTATTAGTAAGCCACACAGAAGGAAGACTATGAATTTGCATAAAGAAAGTCCATCAACACCTCTAAGCTTACATCCTCTGTTCAACTACTCACCAAGTGAAGTGGGATCTCGTGTTTGGGTAGAAATGTAACACCTTTTTGAAGAGTCGTAAGAGTCTGTTGAAATTCAGAAGTTAGCCACTTGGTTTTATCTGCCCCCAGTGATCCGATACTCGAATACTGACCAATAACTGGCCAGGTCTCCTCACCGGAATCTGATGATGCATGTTCGCTTAATAGCTTTTAGGAACATAAACAAATGTACAAATCAGGTTTATTCAGTTCATAAATCTGGTTCACTGCCATTCTCATTTTATAAGACGTAAAGCATTATATACATCATATTAGTTCATTATTTATTGTCATTTAACATGTTCATTGTTCCCTCATGAAAGTGACTATGTTACAGCACTGTCGCAACAGCCAAGGCAGATGCTGAAATGATTGGAGATTTCAATTGGCTACTGAGAGGCACCTTCTAAACTTCAGCTTTTCTACAGCCTGCACTTACAGTTGTAGTGAAGTAGAGTTTTTACCTCATCCAAGGTAGTATCGAAATGTGAACAAACCAGCACTTATGCAGTAGATGTACTCCACTTAGTCCTTTAGCATCCTATGTGTTATCTAGTATGTAAGCATCAGTAGTAATATAGCTCATGTCCTACTACCTCATTTCTCCAGCAAGGGTCAGCAATATCAGCAACACAACCCGTTCTATCACCATGCCTGAACTTTCCAATAAAAGGTTGTGTTTAAAAAACGGTTTGTAAATAACAGTAAATCCAAGAAGATTAAAGAAATTGTGAATATCTGTTATAACCATTTATTTGATAGATCATAACACTATATGATACCCACACCAGACCTTTAAACAGTTATACCTTCCTGAGTTTGAGGTGTCCCCACTTCTCTTTCTGAGCGCCTTGGTATCGCCCTGGACTTGACCCAATGAGGTAAACCCTGACGGAAGTTAAACAGCGATGAGTCAATGTGTTAATCATCCTTTAACATACGCACTGGATATATGTGGATATAAGCCTCAGTAAAAAACTAACAACCAATCAATTGAAGAGCAAGTAGTGCTGCAGTATGTTCTCTTTTTCAGAGATTTTTCAGAGTTTACCTGTGCACACACAGGAAATTCCACCTTGCTCACACTTATTCTAAAAATGCGCAAAGGTAAAACATACTGGTGACTTAAACATTCCAAATATCCATGTGTGCAGAAACAGTAAAAAACTAAGAAAAAGCTAATCCAGAGAGTACAAAGCATTCCTTTAATAGGCCCTATAGTAAGATTAGCGTAAATCAGGGTCTGTGAAACCAGGAACACTGTGATGACAAACTCTAGTCCTCTGCAATAGGGAGTGTTACTAACATAATTATTTCTATATGAGATCTGATCATTACCTAGTTTCAGATAAATCATACTCCTTAATATGGTTTATCCACTCATTGAGGGTAGGAGAGCGATACGATACAAGGTACTCAATCAGGTCGTGTTTGAAGTTTGTACAGGATTCCCCAGCTGTGTCACAGCTTCCTTCTGGTAACTTGGGATACAGTGGACTCAGCCATATCCTAACGAAAGAAATCAGTTTAATATATACCATTCCAGTTTTAAAGTGAATTTATCTGGGTTTAGTCCAAAGACTGGTTTAAACACCACTTCAGTATTTTCATGACTTTTCATCTGTTAGCTGAAACATGTTCACCTTTCTAGTTTCTGATTTAAAAAAAAAAAAAAAAAGATATTATTGACAGCTCCTTGTCTTTCTCTGGTATTCATCCCTGAAATGTGTCAGTTCATCAGTTGATCAGGAACTCTTTTGCATACTCATGGAACCAGACAAGGGTCTACAGCAAAACAAATAAGCGTAGAAAATCTAAATTGTACGAAATGGACAAAACAAGTAATTGCAGTGATAATAAAATTAGTACTATTGAGTGTTTAATAGTTATAGATGAAGCTCTACATGCAATTCATCAAACATAATGGTATGATTAGCATTCTCTGAATCTGTTTACGGTGCTCTGCATGAGCAACATGTTGATGTTGAATCCACCTACAGTATAATCTGCATAAGGATTTGCATGGGGAGCATGAGCCTCTCTGATCTGACCCAGACAGTAACCCTGACATGTTCCGTTTTGGTTTCAGAAAAGACTTTACAATGGGGAATAGAGCTTACAGACTTTCAAAAGGTATTATATTAGAGGCAAGTGATGCTTTCCCGCTGGAGACATTCAAATCAGCTCATTCTGTACGCTAATGGAGTTCATTCTCTCCAATCCAAAAAAACTACAAACATCTTTAAATGACTGGACGTAGCCCTGCAACACATGCCGGTATAAAGTCATGCAACAATCCTGAACAGCTGTGATAGCATACACTTTGTTTTTGTTCAACAGTCTTGATGGAAAGTTTCTGATTTTATAACAAAATCTTACGCCATTTACTGCAGCAACCTGGCATCTATGACTTCTGATTTTTTCATGAGGCATTGCTTCAAAATAGAGTAGCTTATGTCAGTTATAAGCTCCATCTACAAACCTGGAGTTGTTTTAATAAAGATCACCAGCACACGTAAATTTCACTGACACTGCAGTTGTCTTCTCCTGCCCCCTAATGCTTCTGTATTCTTGCCTTGTATTATTTAGGCAGCAAGGGTACATCCTCTAACATGTCAAAAAACCCACCGAGATTGCAGAACCTGCTTTAGGATTACACTATTTATAGATATACTGTATATTTACTGGAATTACTCACCCTTGTGTTTTCTGATACCAGTCGTCGTGGATGAGGTTTGATGTATGAATTACAACTCGAAAACCTTCTTCATATAATAGCAACATCATCTTCCTGCAAGACATGACAGAACAATTAGAGACAAACTACTGTACACTTCATTCTACGAAAATGTTCTAGTTTGACAAAAATTTTAATCCAATAACATATTGATGCCTAAACTGTGTACAAGTGAATTACATATTCTTCAAAATAAATGAAATAGAGAAGTTTCAAACATGAAAGAACTGACAGCTTCAAGTCTCACAACAGAAAGTACAGCATATACATTGTACGAATTTCATTTCTTAATTATACTGCCAATCTGACAATAGAGATTTCCATACCATTTAACCATTTCTGAATCCTGAGCTGTGCTGGTAACTGGTACACCAATGTTCTGAATGTGCGTAACACTGTATGGTATTTTGCAGTGTAACAAATGCACCAAGTAACCTCTTCCATTAATAATCAACGGAGTAAGCATTTCTGCATCAATAAAGTTACTACTACACAATAATAAATGCCAGCTTTTCACATTACTTTATTAGACATATTAGTACACTGCTTTAAAAGCCATTCCATATACACCTATTTATTTTGTCTTACAAAGCAATTTATAACATCTGGGGGGGGGGGGGGGGGGGGACGGACGGACTTAGCATTAAAAACAATTAAGTCATAGTTCAGATTTTTACTTTGACCTCCAACTACTGCAGCTTGAAATGCAGGTCTGCAGGGAATTAACTTTATAAATATTTAAGCAAGGATACCCAAGTTTATTTCCATTTACTAGCTACCAATATATCATGTTGAATGACTGCTGAGTTAAACACATTCATATGTTATACCGTATCGAAAAATCAATCCACTGGTTTTATGTTTTATTGCTCACGACACTGCCATAAGAAACAGTGCTTCAATCCTGTAATTAAACTATCTTTAGATTTTAGAAAAATCTGAGAATCCAATCAAGTTTTACAGTGTTTATAGAGAAAATTAATATGCAGGTCATGAAATTATCCTCTGGGGTATTACTGAAATACTTTATCATACAATTGTGTAGATTGTATTGTGACCCTACAAGCAAATAAGGGTAGAGAAATCTGAACTCGCTACCAATTGATAATCACTCATTTATAATATTTGCTGGTATTCATTTTTTGATGATATAATAATTTTTTTGGGGGTCTTTTCTCATTAAACAACAAAAATATGAATCTGTTTATTGCACAATTTGTTGGGACTCTTGTCATTTCTGGAACTAGATCAAGCAGATTATTATCAAGACAAAATACTTACGTATGATGAGTCCCAAATGCTATATCTAACTTTGCCTGTAAAAACAAAACAAGAAAACGGTTGGTTAAGAAGTTCTAGGTGAAGCAGAGTGACATATACCTATCTCAGCGGTTGATTACAACACTGGAAAAGACCATGTCAACTAGATGGTGATTCAATACCACCCCCTGGTGGAGAAACAGTATGTATACAAGCACTAAAATGAGGAACCCTGTGCAATTCAGCGGTAGAGTAGAAAAGCACACAAAAGAGCCACTGCCAACAGAGATAAATCTCTTCAAAGTAATTCATTCAATAGAAAAACTAAACATAACACATAATACATCAATATATTTATTTATTAAATGTACTGTTTAGTTCTTTGAGAAGTGAACTCTACCAGACGCAGGTATAAAAGCAGTCTTACCTGACAGAGACGCACGTTTTCATAAGGATGAGCTTCCTCATGCAGTCGAACTTTTGACTCTCGTTTCTCCCCATGGACAATCAACAGAGGTTTTGACCTTAAAAAGAAGAAGAAAAAAAAAACATTTAGTTGGAACAAATATATCTGAAACTCAGTTTAAGTAATTTCAAATCTTAGCTGTTGTTTATTAATAACATGTCTTAAGATATACTCGAATAGAATTTTTACTGGGATGCGACTAACTAACTTTTTGGATCCCCTGAGCCAGTGATGTAAGCACAAATAAAAACATGTTTAATTAAATGTGAAACAAGAGTCGGGTGCCCTAGTTTTGAAATCTTTATAACAGAACACATACTGTAACAACGGAAGACTTACCTGAACTCAGGTGGGTACTGTTTTACCAGCCATTTCACATCAAAGCAGTAATTAAACTAAAACCAAATAAAGTACAATTAACAAACTGTACGCAATAATAAAGACCACAGAACTATTGTAACATTACCAGCACCTGCTTTTCCAAGAAGAATTTGCTAACTTTTCATACCTGAACAGATGCTTTGAGTGTCCCAAAGAGAGGCGATAGAATGTCTGTTTAAAACAAATTAAAAATTCATTTATATATATATATATATATATATATATATATATATATATATATATATATATATATATATATAATTTATCATTGATAAAAATAAAAAAATAAATTATCCAAAAACTATTCAAGCCAACACATTTTTATTAGTTCTTACCTTTAATATTCAGAGCCCCAGCGTTGTACCTATTTGATATGCCAGTAACTTTATTCAGATAAAATCGGAAAGGTTCCCCTCCTTCCAGTAAATCCCAGGAATTTAAAGATTCATCCAGCTGCTGGGAGTCCCCCGGGCTTGGTGAACGCCTCTCCGCTTCGGATTTCCTTTTCTTGGGACTTGGACTCCGCCTCCGAGTGGCTCTTTCACCTGTATGTTCAGAGTCAGTCTCCTCATCACTGCTGGAGAGACACCAGCCAGAATTTTCGCTCTCTTTCTTTCTTTTGACAGCGGGAGTGGTCGTTCCAGAATCTCTACTAGATGTCATAAATGGAAGACGTATTTGTTCACTGGAAGGTGCGTTCTTTCTTTCCTCAGATCCGGAACCTAAAAACTTATTAGAAGTCTTTCCAGAAACCGATGGCTTATTATGTCCACTTTCCATGTAGGACTTGTTTTTATCTGTCTTTGGAGAGTGTTCAGGTTCCTGCTTCACATTAAACAATGTTGTCTGTTTCCCATGACTTATAGCTCTGTCTTTGTCAGGGTGCTCCTCTTTTTTCACAGGCTGTAGACTCAGAGGAGCAGGGTCCTCCTCGTCACTACTTGAGACAGTCCATTTCCCATGCAGACTCTCTTGAGACATAGCTGATCTGAAAGCACAAGGGGAAATGTTGTGTACATCATGGGAGAAATGGATTTGTGGAGATGCGTCAGGAAAGACATAGTTTTAACTTCAACTATTAACTAAAATTTTAAAAAAATGAAAACATATGTCAGTGATATGCAGAAAAATGAGTACCAACTGTATAGACAACACCTCAAAGTGTTTGGCCTGCAGTGTGATATTGTCAGATGTTAAAGCCATGTGGCAGCGATGGATCGATGTGACCTATTACTAGGTAATGATAAGGGTGCAGCGAAGGTGAAATCGGTTAGTTTCTTAACGTCATGGCAATATTTGCACGCACAAAAAAAACACAATGTGAAAGCGCACAACTCTAGTAAAAGGTCAAGAACATCAAAGGGTCGTGCAACCTTTTGAGACAAACAACAGAACTGCAGCGCTGTAAGATGATACTTCGCGTAGGTGTAGCATGGCAGGGGGTGCACTTTCACATGCTACACGGGAATCTGTCATCAGGGCCATGCGATAGCTAAGGCACGTTCCATTTTTGTCTAGTCAGTATACATCTCATTTTGACTTGAGTGTAACAATGTCATATGTGCACAATATGTACAGTCAAAGCAACACTAGTATAGCTGCTGTAGCGCAAAACAATCGTGTTTGATACATATGATTGAAGAGATATGTATGTTTTTACACAGTGTATTCATCATTTAGCTTGCAATCATTTGAACAGAAATAGTGTACAGTCTCTGTAAAAAATAAACTGCGAGTCTGTATCGTTTTTATATAGATAATATGCCTACGCCAACTTAAGTGCAACATTTCTTTCAACTTACCACGGTGTTCACAGCAAAAATAAATTAAAAAATCCTAGAATTAAATGACAATGAACTCACGAGAAAATGATTCTAATAAAATTGGTTGCTACTAGTTCATAGTTCATTTGCGTAACATTGTAACGTTTACCAAACAAAAATCCTTTAAATTGTAAACAATGGAGATAAAAAAAATACCAGAATCTGAAAACATGCATGCGTGAGTTGAGTGCAACAATATTTTACTTCCCCCGGAAAACAAATAACAGAAGACTAATATAAGACTGAAGAGATTGTCAGAGAGCAGTTCGGCGTTCTCTGTGAAACCTGAGAATTTAAAAGCAATAATGATTTAATTTTGTGTAAGTTACTTAACTGGCTGTTTGGACCAAGTAGTCGTTCTAGTAATATTTAGCGAAAAAATGACATTGGGAAAATTGACAGTAGCGCATGTATCAACTAGTTCCTCCTTATGATTGCTGAGCCTATAGATCGATCTAATGTATATGCTTTGTTACATTACAAAATACAAATACAAGACCGTTTTTAGTCATTTGTGGCACTAGCCACATTCATGTATGTGATTTATGTATTTGTCTCTTTAAAACCCCCTTTAAGACGTGATGGGTCTGTCTGACCAACCAGAGTCAACTGACGCTAAATCAACCAAACAGTAGAGTTTATAGTTTCTAGGCGACCCTTCAAAACTTTTGGTTACATTATTGTGCTTGTTTGTAAGCTGTTTTTGTAGGCCCTATTTTGTTTTTATTTTGAAATGTATTCCTACAACAAAGATTTTTATAGGCATGATACAAAAATAACCGATGTTGACAAAAAGAAATTCGCTATGGTGAGTACCTAAATCATTGTTTACCGTACACTTACAACAAACAAACCAACAATTAATTTTATATTTGGGTGTTGTGTAATAAATAATACATCGTTATTTCTCAAACTAAATACAGTAAAATGTATTATATTACATGATAGTATATATTTATATCAAAATCAATACGTAAACATGTAAAATAGCATTCATTTGAGAGGAAAAAACAATTCCACGGTCACAAGCTTTTTAATGACTTAAATATTTCTAATAGATATTGGTTTAATGAGTCTTTTCGTCAGGAATCTAAAAGGTACTTTTCTTAAAAAATGTAAGGTATTCCAACATTGTGATGAAGATAAAAAAGGATACCTAAGCAGAGAAGACGTTAAGGTTGCTGTTGTCATGCTGTTTGGATATAAGCCTTCAAAGGTACAGTAATAATTTTATATAGTAGATATGGAGGGATGATTATTTTTTTCCTAACCAAACGGCCTATGGTTGTATCAAAAATGTTTATTACTGTAGTGTTTTTTTTTTTTTTTCATGGCATGCAAACAGGACTGGATCAAATTAGTGGTTAAAGAAAAGCCCTTGTAACCAGGTCCCCGGTTTTCGGGTGAGACATATTTATTATTATTATTATTATTATTATTATTATTATTATTATTATTATTATTATTATAGATTCCATTATTATGATGCTTGTTAAACTTTACATTATTGTAGATTTTACTTTGCTTCAGGGTTCCTGTAAGGCGACTTACAGAGACTGGTGAGTCACTTACAATTACGTCTCACCCAAAAGACAGACCACAAGGAGGTTAAGAAACTTACGCAGGGTCACACAATGAGTCAGAGATGGGATTTGAACCGGGGACCTTCTGGTTACAACCCCTTTTCTTTAACCACTGGACCACACAGCCTAAGTAGAATAATATTTGGGGTCAGGTGGAGGCCTATAACACCAAAATTGAATAGGGAGAAAAAACGAAGTACTGTATATATACCCTTTTGTGACCCCAGGGCCTGATGAAATGACAATGAGACTTTTTATACAAATGGAAGCCTTGGTTTTATACACCCTTTTAAATGTTACCATGCTCATAATTATTACATTACATCACATCACAACACTAATACTTACTGCCTTGAATAACCTTATCACTGGTATCCTCCTATTGTTAATCTGTTCTGCAGTCATATACATTATTATTATTATTTATTATTTATTATTATTATTATTATTATTATTATTATTATTATTATTATTATTATTATTTAATGATAATAATTCCTTGTTGGAATAACATAATTACCTCTTATTAGCTTAATCTTATCACTGGTCCTGCTGAACATATTTTCTAGCACAACTGGCAGATCTAAATATCACTCTCTTGTATTTCTATTTCCCATATTCAGCCTCTTTTGTGGTTTTCCTTAGGGGAGATTAAGTAACCCTTTTGGACTAGAGTTCACATTTCCATTCTCTGTTAACAAGGAAAGCAAGCACACCCGATGCAGTTACAACCTGCCTACACAGGATACGCAGTCATCGGTATTTAAAAAAAGTATTAAAAAGATATAGCACACCATAGCAAAATATGGGCACGGTTTCAAAACCAATAGTCAAACTGAACTTGAAAAATGACCTTTGTAAAACTTACAGTGGAAAATACAAAACACTTGAGGGATATCCATCACTATGACTTCTTTTTTTTTCATTGTAATCCAGTTGAAACTCTGTTCTAAAACTATAGAGACAAAATAATCCATGACAAAGACAACACTACAGACATTTCGTAGTACTGAAACTTTCGTAGTACTAAATTGCAAAGAAATTGCTTGCGATGCTTATTCCTTATGCTTTCTGGTGGTATATTCAATCCACTATGCAAATACTTATTTTGCACATTCAGTTCTGTAAAGAGAAATGAGAAATATCAGCATATCCCAAATTAAACAAAGCAAAGAACCAAAAAGATCTTGATCAAAAACAACTCTTATACAGCATAATGAAAAACAAGAGAAACAGTCTACTATTGTCTGCATGGTTATACAGTACTAATTTATAACATCTAGAGACTATTGAAATGTGTCAGCCTCTACAAAACATATATACTTATTGTATTTATCCACTGGGTGGCGCCAAGAGACTAAGACTGCAATAACAGTCTGCAATAACAGTTTATCACCCTGTTATACAGGTACTGCAGATATTGGCACACAAACCTGGAGATATATATATTCTATTTTCTGTTGCAGACAGAGACAGATGTAATGATGGCTTCAATTATGCAAGCAAACATACCTGGTAAGATTCCTACAAAAGACAAAATATAAGATTCATTTAATTATAAAACTTTACCTTCCAGTAAACGGTACAAAAGCACACCACTTATTTAGGGTTCTGTATTGTTTGTAGAATAACGGGTGTGTTTTTATTGAAACTAAATAGAATATATTGTATTTTGTTATGATAGTATTAGAAGCAGATGATGACATTAAAACATTCATTATGAATATAATAAAAAAAATAAATTCAAGCAAAGGGTGAATTAACAAAATCTTTAGGATATTAAGTGTGATTATAATGAGATATGTTGGGATTATTTATATCCATTACAGGTGATTTGACAAGCAAGACCTCAGTAAATAAACCCAAGTATAAAGGTATGGACAGGTATTTTAAAGAAGGATATTAAGTAGTTGAGGGTCTAGATTAGTCAGTAATTGTATCTTATTTTAAGTCATGAGAAAATTGCCTTTATGGCAACAGTGAGTGAATATACTTGGATAAATGTATCTCTTTCTCCATGGATGCTGGCATTTTGTTGATATTAACTTGGTATTAATATTCCTTAGTTATTAAGAGAAGACGGAATCTTGGTCATGGCCTCTGACTAGTTGAAGGCTATATATTGGAAGTGTACATACCATGTACCCTATCTCAAAATAGGGCATCAGCATAGCTTTATCAAAATCAAGTTGTAAGATGCTATTCTAAATGCTTGCAGGTCTTGATGCCGGTATTAAGCATCCCTGTAAGGAGAGTTTGTTGATCCACTGCGCCTTCTACTGATAATATCTCATAAACCATTTAAGATTTAAGATGGCAAGTTCACATTTTCAGTGTTGTGGAAACTGTAGACTAAATATAACGACATCCTTCACTTTGACCTGTAACCTAAGATGACAGCCATATTAGGGTCATTGTTTCTAGCCTGGATATATCGGTGATACAGCCATTTTACTTTGTTTACAAACCATTTGAACCCATAGATTATGGTAGCACACATGCATTGTTTAGTTTTTCATAGTACTGAAGCCAGTGTCATTTGCTGTGTCTATCTTTTAACCTGAGTATTTTTTGCCATGTGTCAGAGCATGAGTATGATTACGTGCGCAGACAATTTTGGAATAAGTATTCCCAACATTCTCAGTATGGTTCCCAACACAGACAGAATGGAGCCGGTTTAAAAAAAAAAAAAAAAAAAAAGTTTCACTGGCTTACATGATATAAAATTCCTATTCCATATATAAACTGAATTTAGCCTGCATGAAAATGTAGACGGTGAACTGTGTACAATTCTAAAATAACGCCAATCCCCCCCCCCCCCCCCTTTTTTTTCCCTCAAAGGTATGCCTTTGGATCACTTTGTAAGTCTCATGGGAAGAAAACTGGCAGCACAAGATAACTACGAAAAGACGAGACAGATCTTCACAGGATTTGATATCCATTGTATGTTGAGTTCACTTTTAAAAAAAAATAATACAAATGTACGTTCCAAATCAATTTCAAGGTGGTGGTATTTAATTAACAGCTTATTACTAACGGAATCGGATGTTCTTGTTATGTGCTTCAGCGGTATTTAATTCTATTCCTTTACTTAGCTTGCCCATTTCCTTAAGATTTGCTGTGACATTTGTTATTAATACACATAGGCTTTGGCAAAGAGAGTTGATAGCTCTTTTAATTCCTCATTGAATGCTTCTGTATCTCTGCATACTTTATCTAAATTCTAATGATTGTGTAGATGTAAGCCTTTCTGTTACACCATCTCCTTAGTTTATATGTACCACAAGTCTGGTTTGGTCAATATGGGCTTACTGCTTGAGCTATTTTGCATTTACAGTTTCAATCATGTATTGTGTGTATGAAGAGATTTAGTCTGCATATCTGTCAACACCAAATTTGAACTGCCTTGCCTCAGTGTTCCTTGCAATATGACTAAAACATGTCAGTTTCAGTTAAGACTATACATTCCCTTAAGCATTACATATATGGTAAAACCAGTATTTGGTTACAAGAAATATGCCTTTTGGCATTTTTATGAAAAGTAAAATAGTACAAATTCCCCTGAGAGAGCCAAGTCTTGGCAGTCCTTTTTCTAAAACAAAGGAGACTGCTGTCTACCACCTTGGAGTCAGATTTTGTCAGCTGTCGCAAAAAGGTTGAGCCTGGTCATTACTTAGTTTGGTGAATTCCAATAAAAACCCGGTGCTGCAAGATATGTTTTTTGTGGGTCAGTGATCCAGTAGGAGCTGTTGGTACCGTACTTTGGGTAAGACTCCTGTCTTCTCTGTGGATATTCAAGATCCTGTATCACTCTTTCAAAGAATAGCAGGGGTTGGCTTGTCTAAATCACGATGTAAACTATAATGTATAATAATAGTAATCCTCAAACAAGGGATAGAGAGATGTTAGGAGTGAAGCACCACTGAACCCATAGAGCATAGTTTTTTGTGTACATACAAGAATTTAATTGTATTTTACATTGACAATTTCTCTCAGCTGGTGTTTTACATAGCACCTAGGGTTTGTTTGACCGTGAGATTTTTTTAAAGAATTATGATGGGTGATGCTTTGTTTTTCCAACGTTAATCAAGCTTCAGTTGCCAAAATATGACACTAAATCTTGCATTGTCTTTCTACAATATATGTATTTATCATATCGGCAGCTTATATGCCTTTGTTCATGCGCCAAGATAGCTCAAACCAATGTCTCTACCTTTTTTTTTTTTTCATTTTAATCATACTGACAGAATGCCAAACCGCTTTTCACTGGCTCTATGGAAGATGCCATTGGCATGGGCAAAAGTTGACTACTGCTTCACATTCTTTTTAAAATAATGTAAAATTTAAATTCTCAATCCCCCCCCCCCCATACAAAAAATATATGTATAATTTTACTGTATATGGTATTCACATCAACTGTTAAACCAAATACACCTTGGTATCTCCAGCTAGAGGTTGTTAAGAGTGTAGTGCTTCACCTTTTCTTTAGTACCAAAGCCATTATTTCTACTCAGTTGGATACTGGATTATATCTAAGGACACTAGTGAAATCCACATACCAGTACATTATCTATTGAAGTCCATGCCTTCTGGTGAATCCAGAGGAAATGGGGTGTGTCATATCAGATTGAAGGAAAGATGATATCTTCTTATAATCTTAAATTACAGTTAAGGTTCTCTGTCACTGCAATCTCTAAAATCCTGAATTGTGACTTCATTTCTTATTGCTTTATAGAGGGTATGCTGATCACTCAAGGTCAATCACATTACACCTGTAACCTGGGTCTAAAACCTAACTGAATTCTGAATGCACAGCAGTAAGTTATCGTTTCGGTTTGTTTATTTTTAAGGTCATGGATTTTTGACTGTGGAAGACTTCAAAAAGGCATTTGCCTCTGTTGCATCCCATTTATCCGAGCGGACAGTACAGGAAGCTTTCAGGTTGGTTAAATGTTAATTACTGTATTTTACACTATTAATTTCCTTTTTTATGAACAAAGGCATATTCTCTGAAAGAAAGAAAACAAAGTTACAACATATTGCAGTTGCAATTTGCCTTTCACTTCCTCTTTAAAGTAGAACCCATCATATTTACTTCAGGCTGAGGGTCAAACTTTGGAGAAATGTGCCTTACCTATTAATCCTTACATTTGTCTGACTGAGATCCTCAGTGTGACCTTTTGTCATTAGTAGGCACTGATATAGCTGACTCTCTTTCCCACAACTGTTTCATGTCCTAAGTTTTTATTAATATACATTACGGTCCATGCTGTGTATCACACACACGTGTTGGTAAAATAATGCTTTCTGCCATACAGGTATGCAAACCACAAGCATGCTTTAGTGTTAGGTTCACAAAGACCTTCCTGTGATTAAGTCAGGTTGCTGTTATGTGCTGAACTAGTCCACCTCTGAGCTGTGTCATCTTTGATTTATTTTGAATTAATGTCAAAGTACCATTGATGTCAGATTCCCAGAACTAGCTGGCAAGGATTATAGAAAATCTAACAAGTGAGTTCACTGTGTACACATTACAAGTTAACACTTGTCTTGCACCCTGCTAAAAGCCTTTCCTATACGGTAAACAATGTCTGATGAGTTAATGTTCTCAGAATGCCAACAGTAAATATTATGCATGGAACATTTTACAAAGCAAAAATGCATGTTTTTAGAATGCTTATTTTGTTTTTGTTTTTTACCAAAGGGATCTGTTGTGGTTTTCTGAATTTCTTAGAAAAGCAAAGCAGGTTTAGTATTTCATTTAACTGCAAGCCTTTACAGAATTTCCCATAAAGGATAATCAAAAGTATAAGAAATCTGAATTTCATCAAGTGCTGTTCCTGCTGGAACAGTTAAAACACAACGGTCACATTGTGGATGCACCAGAAAAGTGGTTTGGGTGAACAGAGATGGTTACCGGTGGATGATCAGTAGAAATACTTCAATTTGAAAAAATATTCAGACAGCAAAGTTGCATATTGGACAACATAAACGGTTCCCATAGATTTGTCCAGATTTCACTATAAACATTTGTGATTTGCAGTGACTGTTGTGCTGCATGTAGATCTGTGTTTAGGATAGATTCATAATAAAGTGAAAAATAATCATGTTCCTCCTGGTGGCTCAGAGGATGAATCTTGTGGTTCAAGAATGTCCAGCTCTCTCCATGTAACCTGAAAGAATGAAGCTTCTGTGTCCTGTATTTTTATTTATTTTTTTTTTCAATTCCTTTCTAAAAACGACACCCAAGTCCTGTCCTTTTTGTCATTATTATAGGGAAACAATGGACTGCCTTTTGGCTTGGTGTGATTAACATAAAGCTGGTCTCTTTTTATTTTGTGTGTTTTAGATTTATAGACATGTGCTAAATGAATGTAGTACATTTATCTTCCTGTTGCTATGGTTACAGGGTATACAGTGCTGGTATCCTCACACCTTTGTGGGCCTGCAGTAGTTTGTTCTTTTGTAATTCATGTTTCCTAAGCAACTATCTGTCATCAAATTTCCATAAATACCTGAAATATAGAAGCTCATACTCTGTGAAGCATTATAGTCAAGCTCAATTGTGTTGTTTCAATTGTTAGGTTTCTTTTCAAAAGCCATTATTTAGCAATTTCTTATCTTAAATGTTATATAAAAAAAATATTTTTTTTTTCCATGTATATCCACACGTTTCTGTGTTTTTTAAAGTGACCATGTATATTGCCAGAAACTGACAATTCTTGCTGCACAAGATATCAGAAATGGATGATAAAGGCTCCCCAGGAGTGTGAATCCCAGTCATGCAGTTCTCCTGGCGTGGGGCATTGCATTGTTCTTTGTCCTTCCCTAGCCTGTAGGAGCACAATCTGCTGGGATTGGTTCACCTCACAATGCCACATCGACCCTACTGGTCAGGCACAACCAGTCTTCCGGGGTTTAGTTGCTTGGCAACATGTGCTGCTTAGGCTCGCCTGGTGTCTGGCAAGACAGCGGGAAGATGCCTGTTGATCTTCAGTCCTCCTGGGCTGGTGTGTGGCTTACAGCTGTGAGGGGACATTCAACTGGCAAATTTGGGGGAAACGGGTGTATTTGTATTTCATTTCTTTTACTGTAAAGTTGCTGCTTATTGGTGTCCATAATTACCTTTTCCGTGATTTATTGGACCTGAGCTACAGCGTCAGAGGACATCGCAGGTTACAGGCAAGCCCTCAGGCACCCGGCCAGACTACAGGGGTCACTGGTGCAAGGTGAGCCGAGGACACCCTGGCCGACCTAAGCCCTCCCCCCCCATCACATCCCCCGGGCGGCGCTCTGCCATTTGTGCGCTACCCCCTGGGAACTCCCATCCACGGTCGGCAATGGAATAGCCTGGGCTCAAACCGGTGACGCCCAGGCTATAGGGCATATCCTGCACTCCACGCAGAGTGCCTTTACCGGATGCGCCACGCTGGAGCCCAGTGTGTGTGTTGTGTGTGTGTGTTATTTTATTATTTTTTTTTTTTAATGCATGGGGAACAGAAAAATGCAGCAATTGTACTATTTATATAGTCATATTGAATCTCGACACATGAAAAAACACCTTAAATTCACAGGTGTTGAAGGTGATGAAATTAGTCTCGCTAATTAATCTCTAACCTTTAGTCTCATACTGATGCAAATAGCACTCGTGGGATATTGAACCCTTCCCATTCTACCTAAAAATATAACAACTAAGTGCTGTACTCTCAGACATGGATGGATACTAAATTGGTTCAATTTAGGGATGCCAGTTTAACCCTTTAAACATTAGGATTAAACATGTTTAAACATTGGACATTTTTGTAACCAAAAGCCATCATGAGAAGCCCTCCATTTCACGAACATATCTTTTGAAAACATTTTAATGATTCAACTCCAAACGATTGAAATCCATAGTTAAATTCAAATAGATACAACTTGGTTGGAGCAAAGATTTGAATTTGCTAGGCTGACTTTGCAATAAATTGACCCAGGTGAGTGAAGCATGGATTAACCCAACCTGCAGCTGCTATTCACCCAATAGTTTCTCATAATTTCATAAAATAATCCCAGTAATCTTCCATGGCAGTTTCTTTTTTTATTAATATCAATGCACTGGTATTGAGACTATGATCTAAAACTTGAACATAGCAGCTAAAGAGGGGGGATATTATCAAAGTCCCATAACCACTGTAGCCAACAATACTCTATAATTGGCTGACACTTCTCCACAAGGGAACGTTGAGTTTCGGAAATCCTCTGAAAGATCAGTAGCAAATTGCCCTTGCTAGTGCCCAGCATGAGCACATTTATTGCATATTCAAAGTTTGCCCTTTTCTTTTGCCACAATATCAAGGTAATTAAATCTCTTTTGTACTATTGTGAAAGGAAGTATCACCACCCCTGCAGTTTAACTTCTTGCCTGTGGATGCTGGGAGTTCATAAATTCTGTAAAGTACCTTTTTTTTGTTTTATTTTTTTTATAACCGTTGACACAATGAGCTTAATGAAAGCACAATAAAAGGAGTCCTATCTGCAATACGTCGCCCTTTGAAAAGACCACTAATGGATCATTGATGTGTGGCTTTTAATACCCAAGTAATTGATGAGTGAGCCTCAACCTATCTTCATTTTTTTATATAATAAATTGTGTAATATTTGACAGTTGTTGAAAAATGTACAAGGGTACCTTTCCATCTCTAATGAAAGTCAAAAACGGGTTCTATTTTAGATTTTAGCTGAGAATGATTTTGCTTAAAGCTTTACTTCAGAAACCAGAATGCATTTAAATATACCACAGTGGTTTAGGGAATTGCCATTCAATTACAAAACTGTCACAACCATGAAGCCTTTCACTTTTTAATAGAGAGTGCATTTGTGTATTTACAGTCTTCATGCATGACATACTGCATTAAATTTAGATTTTGTTGTTTGTAATAAAATATGACAAATAACAGGTGATTTGTCCTACACTCTGTCCTACCTTCCCATAGATATCGGTCAGAGGGGTCTATTTTACTGTGACAGATCTTTTATATCTACCTCAAAATATATAAACTGATTTTCCAAAAGCTGTAGCCAGATTTTAAGCATTGCACATGCATCTTCTGTTCCATTCTGTCCGTTTTAGGAAGAATCGCCTTTAATTAATGTTTTCACTATGCATTCACAATGTATTTTAGTGGGTAGAAAGCAGAACAAATCTAAAACCTTTAGATTAGCTCGCATAAATGAATATGGGGGATCTACAGTACCATATTCTTCTTGTATACTTTAATGATAAAAAATACATTAACTATAAATCTTATTTTCTTGAAGGAAACTTATGTTTCTAATGAAATTATCGGTGTAAATGAGGCAGATACCTACTTACAGAAGGTGGAGGGTGAGGTTTACTCTAATAGAGAGATTACAAAATATTACTTTAGGTGGTCTTTTGGATTTGGGTGAAGTACACTGTTTGCTAAGAAATGAAAAATACCAAAAAAAAAGTGTACATTTTAATTAGCTTTTTTTATGACGGAGCATTGGGTGTTGTTTCTATGAGGCACATGATCATTTCTATCCATCTCTTATGAGAGAGCGTCCCCAAACATTTTTACAAGGAACCAGCTTATAGAAAATGTAATGCACATAACTGTTTGTTAAATGATATAGTATTTCTGAGATTTTCCTTAACTTCTTGGTTTTAGTTGGGTACAAGATTTGTTTTTATTTTTTCTTAATGTAAAAAGTGTGTGCAGTTTATCACATACTGTAAAATCCTGTTTATGGTACTTTCATTTGTTTTTCATTTTTGGAACTCCCTGAAGTGACCATGGTCCCAATTGTTCACTGTTCTGTAATGTTAAGCAGTGACTAATTTATTACACTCAGAAAGTGATTCTCTAACTTTCTGTATCTGTACCGGTTTCATTTGAATACTAGTTTTTCAAATCGCAAGTCCCTTAACCTGGGATTTAATTAACTTAAATGAAGGGGCACACACCCCAATAAGAGAATGCCAGAACTTTGAAGAAATGGTCCCATCTGTCTCTCCTGAACTCATAAAGCTTATATGTACTGTACAGTATTCATATTGTTCCAGTATGTTCTTCCATAACATAAACTATAAACCTTATGGGGAGAGGTCTCAAAGGTGCAAACACATGAGAAACATGCCAAATAAATAATACTTGATGTGCGAACCCCCCAGCCAAAACCACGCCCTTGACATTCAGTAAGCTGTATATTACTGCATTTGACAATAATCCCATCAGATGGCTGTTCCATGACCAGCTCCATATTCCCTTCTTGCATATCATAACATTGACACATGTGTTTTATGACAAGCTCTATATCGAAGCTTACTGAAATGTTTGTTTTTAGACATAAGTTCAAAACATGATTTAAATAAAAATAGAGAACTGTCCTGTAAGGACTTTGATGGAATAAACAGACTTGACAGATGTATTCTTGTGATCAAGCTAAAAATATAAAATCTGCATTAAGCGTTCTTATAAATACTGAAACATATCTGTTCTGTGTTGTGTTGTGTTGTGTTACACATTTCTCTAAATTGGCCAGGCAAGCAGTTATTTCTATATTGGGAGTTAGAAGTAAAACAGTCCATTACCATTACATTCAAACTTGCAAAGGTCATTGTCGCCTTTATTAGAGCCGTGTGCAGTGAAAAGGAATACATTTGTGGCTATGTGAATTGGAGTTCCACACTGAGAATCGTATTCAGGAATTCACTGCAGGCTTTCACAAATGTAACAGTGAGATGGTTTAACATTTTTGGCATTATTATTTTTCGTCTGTCTTCACTGTCAACAGAATTTTGGATACAAACAGAAAACCTAATTGGTTCCGGAGATTATAAGGAAGCAAGTATATATCATTGCTATTACGATAGGGATAAAGCTTTTTCTTTTTTGTGAAGGAGAGTAACAGAGTACATTCATTTAAAATGTTGCCATGCTTGTAAATGAATCCTTTCTCCTGCACGGTAACTGTTTACTGTAGTTGTCATGGAAATGGACCATTCATTTAATTAAAATGGTATTTTATTACCTTTTGGGTTTCAATATCTATATTAACATATATCCATCTCTCCCTATTAAAGGAAATAGATTGAAAGAGCTGTTTAGATGAGTAGGAAGAGAGGCATAGATTCAATATTTGCATTTCAAAATTATGTATTCTCCTCTTTGCTGGTTTATGAGTTAATAAATTAGTGTTTGCTAGTCAGTTATATGGATAAACAAGTATTATCATGCCAAACAAAATAAATGTGTTGGTGGAGGGGGGTCCCAATAGAATTAATTAGTCTTAAAAAAAATAGCACTGTTCAGCCTTTTACTTTTACTTTGAAGTTTTTACATAATTATTGCCAGATATATTCTAAAACATATTTGGATAATGAAAGAAAAAAAAATTCTAGTAACTAATATGGCTTCTTTGAAGAAATCAATAAATGTATGATCTTTCTTTTTTAAAACAGAAAAAGTCAAAGAGGAAGTATCTTACAGACAGGAAAACAGGCCCATTACATATTTTAGTTATTTTAAAAGCCCAGGCTGTATGTTCTTTTTTTTTTTCTGTATGCACCTGGACCTAAAGGGTCAGTTAATTGTGCACGGTTAGATACTGTACCATAGAAGTGGAGGCGGTCCTAAGTACAGTTTGTACGTCACTCTTCATATTTGTCCAGCTATCTGGAGAACAGCATAGCGAATTGTCATGAGACTTGGTATTAACATTATTTAGCAACAGTTATTGTTGACCAGTTTACTTTAAACCTGATGTTTATTTTGTTCCTTTTAAATGCTCTTAACTTTAAAGAAGGATACACCTTTGCCAATCAATAATATTGTATCTGATTCATGTTTTGTTTCTGTTAAATTAATTGAGAAGCAAGACGTTTTTCCATGTGCCTGAAAGAATAATTGACTAACTTTTTTTGTTTCAATGTTTTTCAACAGTCCTGTTTGAATCCAGTGACCACTGGTTTATATGCACAATATTTAGAAATTAATGAAAGCAATGTAAAAAAAAAAAACCAAAAAAACCCATAAAATATTAATTAAACTTTTACTCATTGTATACTGTGGGAAGAGGGATATGATTTTTTGTTTCTATCCTAGCATGTGCTGACCGTGATTTACACTTGCAGTCGCTTTCACATATGCTTCCATTCTTACCTGCTTGTGCCATGTCTGGGGTTTTGTGTCTAGTAATTGTTGGTAGCTGCATACAGATCTTTGCCTAGCCATGTTATATAACCTTCAATTTTGAACAATACCAGTAAAAACGTTTTGCATTGTAAGAAGAGAAGACAGTTTAAAATGGTAAATGTGAATTTATTGATAAGAAACGTAAGTTACAAATTACAGGTGGAACCCTAGTTAGACAAGCTGATAAAGACGTGATACTGTATCACTTATTTAATTTCAAAAGTCATAAACTATGTTCGTTGTTGTTTTGGGGGAAATCCACACAAATGTAAGCGTAAAACTGAAGGACCAACAGCACTATGGAATACAGCCTGATGTTTTGAGAATAGTATTGAAACTTGTTTTCAGTACTGTATTCAGTTTTTAGTTAAGTTTTATAGTTTTTCCTTTTTTTTTTAATGTTTTAAAAAATTGTGAAAGCAATGAACTGATATGTATGTGCATACGAATAAAAACAGTGCTTCACTTGTTTGAATCAGTTTTACATTTAATATACTTGTATATAACGTTTCAGTACCGCTGTCAGATGTGCTTGCAGAGTGACATTGCATACAGTGTAAAACTCAGGTTTGGGGCTATCAGAAAAAATACTTATTTTTAAATAAACCTTGAGAATGCTATATATGTATGTATATTGATGTTTCTGTAAACATCTGAACACTCATTAATACGAACCATTGCTGTTCCCCAGCTGTTCGGATGAACAGGCTTCTACTGTATGTTACTCTTAGTTAATTTTGAACTACCTTTGAAATGATATAGTCCATTCTGGCACATTTTTTAGTGGGACTCGAGCACTGGTACCAATACATATACACCAACGTTAGTACACCACACGCAACATAAACATAAAATACACACAAGGGCGGGTCACACTGCCACATGGAAATGTTATGATTTTTTTTTAAATGGCTTCAACAGTTCAAATGTGAACATGAATCATCTGTTCCAGGTTGTAGGTTGCTTCCCTATAAGGACAGGCAAGGCTGTGATTTGCCTGTTGGCTCGGTAACAATCACAACATACTGTAACAGAGAAAAGGATGCAGGCTGCAGTAGGTGTTTTAAGAATTTGTTAGACAAGCCCAGCAGACAGTCTGGAGTCTAATGGGTTAAACATAATATCCTGTATGTTTAGGTTCAATGATATGCAAAAACATAAATTTAGATTGCAAAAAAGTAACGACTCTTGGAGATTGTAGAGTGCATGAAGGTAAGCTCAGCATTTGTGCAACCTACATACAGATGTTCCTGTTTCCTGTAAATGTAACATTTCAAACCTTTCACTAAGACTTACATAAAGCGAATAATGTTTTTATGTAGAAACAGTCTTGTGGTTTGTTTTTTCAATTTTGGATGACTAGCAACTGCCCATTTGTTGCTAAGCAAGTAACTAAAATTTCTATGTGTAAAAATGAGTTCCTCATCAAAATAAATTAGAAGGTTGCTAAAAAATTTGCAAATTTCTAAGTTTTCTGAATTGATTGGCTAGAAGAGAATTGTCCAGTCCACAAGAACAACTAGTTGAAGAGATTGATTTTTAAGGGAAAGGCTCTAAAGAGTATGTTTGGTGGACTAGAGGGACCCTATGATAAACGAGAGCCTGCAAAACAGACATAGACAATCATTAGTGACAGAAATCCTACAGGATGACCAACATGGGTAGAATATACAGTATGTCAGTGATGGATGACGAGCTAAGACACCCGAACATAGCTATTTGGAAAGTAAACAAGCAAACAAAATGTACCAGTGGTAAAATAGAGGAATTCAGCATCTGTCATGATGGCACTGACTATGCTTATGCACGTTGTCTAAAAATGACCTCACCCTTGTTAATATCAAATTATAACGATCTCTAAAATGGAACAATTCCCAGGCCCGTTACTAAACATGAAAATAATGGTGCACTTTTTTAAATACATTTTTTTATTTTTATACTACTTATCTATCTTAAAACTCTTTTGCTTCTATAATTAGGAAAACAACGCATTAAACACCATAATGAATCAATTTAAGAAAGCCATGGAAAGTGTAAGCTGCTTGTTCACATGTTCACATGTGGTGGCCTAACTAGTTGAATCTAACTAGTTGAATCTTTTTCCGTGTTTTCCAAGTCTACATAAAATAATAAAAAAACAATCTCTTTGATCAACTGATTAATGACTCAGTAACTGTGAAACATAGTTGCTGTGTATCTAGATTGTTTGTCCAATTATGTGTCACAAATGCATGAAGGGACCCATGGGATATTAAAAGGTACTATATCTATGTTGTTGTTGCAGTGATTAATATTATTTTCCTATTAAGGCTGTCCCCATTTGACCGCTTGTACCTCCCCAAACATGCCTAGAACACCTACAGGTTTTCCTGGAATAAGTGCCAGTAAGCTGTGCAATTGGCACACACCCTTGGGCTACCATGTGCAGGTTCCCCAAAGGAGACCACTGAATTAGCATTGAGAAGAGTGATTTATTCTGTCTTTTGGAAATTGCAGTCCAGACCACTTATATTTATCTAAACTATTGGATTTAAACATGTATGCCAAGATCAGTAACGGGGGGTAAAAAAAGATACAGTAATGCTCCTATATCTAAACTCCAGATGAAAATTAAAGACAGTCCTAACAGAAATATAGGCGAGCCACAAGGATTTTCTGTGTAAGCAATCCCCAGACTAACCTTCTTCAGCAAGGTAAACATACGCAAGATTGTAGTTTTGCAACTGGAGTCTTTTTTTGGGCACCTGTTTTAAGCATGCTTAATCTTGCAGGACATTGCTACATTTCAGTAACAAGCTTATTGTTCACGATTCATACAAAACGAGGTGCAACACCATAATAATGGATCATAGATCAAATTGCCATTCTTTATTATTTAAAAAAGTTAAAAACAGAGCAACGTTTCAGCCTTCATCAAGCTGTGACAAGCTTATGGAAACTTACATTTCTACAGTGTAAGGGATGGCTTTCATTTGTTGTTTTTCCTTCTTTATTATGTCTCAATTTTATTGTAATTTTGCTGATTTTGCCAAGACTTAAATTCTCATAGCAGTAAGGGTCAATGCACATCACTCTGTTGCATTAAGTAATCATGCAGAGTGACAGACTGATAGGTATGTCTTTGAGCATTAGAATCTGCTTGCACTTTAGAGGCCAACTCTTTCCAGTGAGCAAATGTCTTTCATTTCTATTTACTTAATGTGTATCATGAGAACTCGACTAGCTGGATCATATCCCCATAATTAAGCGCTAACCTTAAGTATGTTGGCTTATGATCATTAATGTTCTAAAAATATAAATGTCTTTATAAAAGAAATTGCTCAAATCGCACATGCTTCTGCTATAGATGAAATTCCCACTGTCCCATCTGTCTTGCTGACACAACATTGGTTGCCGTCATTGTTTTTTACAGCTTCCTGCTCCCCCTCCTGTGTCATTTTATACTTAAACAGATGGACGCACAGTATAATGGGTTCCCAGTCTCTGTCCAGTCGACTACACCGTGTAACAATTTTTTTTTTTTTTTGTTCCTGGGTAGTAAGTGTTATTTCCTAATTGCTTATGCCTCAAAAGTATAGAAAATGGCTATTATTCCCCACAAACTTTGCTTTTGTGACCAGGACAGTGATATTTTGAAATTTACCTATTTCCAATGAGAAAACGGGCGAATTTGTGTCTTTTCGTTCACATAAAGTCAGAAAAAAACAACATATGAATCCAAATTAACATGTATTTATACTAAAGTAATACAAAAATGACTACAACAGATTTAGAAGCGAGTAGTTTTTCGAGATTTACGATTATACTGTAAATCACTTTCACGAATCAGCCCCCAAATGTAGTCTCCCATCATGTTCTCGTTATATTGTCCTTGGTAGCGGCGTTCAAAGTCCAGTATATCCTGGTGGAAGCGCTCGCCTTGCTCCTCCGAGTACGCTCCCATGTTCTCCTTGAATTTATCAAGGTGAGCATCAAGGATATGGACTTTGAGGGACATCCTACAGCCCATTGTGCCGTAGTTCTTCACCAGAGTCTCAACCAGCTCCACATAGTTTTCGGCCTTGTGATTGCCCAGGAAGCCCCGAACCACTGCGACAAAGCTGTTCCAAGCCGCTTTCTCCTTACTAGTGAGCTTCTTGGGGAATTCATTGCACTCCAGGATCTTCTTTATCTGTGGTCCGACGAAGACACCGGCTTTGACCTTTGCCTCGGACAGCTTAGGGAAGAAGTCTTGAAGGTACTTGAAGGCTGCCGACTCCTTACCTAGAGCTCTGACAAATTGTTTCATAAGGCCCAATTTGATGTGCAGTGGTGGCATCAGCACGTTCCGGGGGTCCACCAGTGGCTCCCACTTGACGTTGTTCCTCCCCACAGAGAACTCGGTCCGCTTGGAAGGGTCCACCATGCAGAAGTAGCAGTTGCTTGAGTGGTCAGTGGGTTCCCGCCAAATTCTTGGGATAGCGAACTTCATGGCTCTGTTTTCCCCTCTGTACCATCCTACAAAAATACATTTATTTCACCCATGACTAATGTGTAAGAGATTCTCGCAACATTTTTCATATATGATATCTTTTTTCAATAACATTGAAAATTGTAAAACATTTTAAAATTAAAAACTTTTACCATTTTAAAAATTAACAAATTTTATAACATAAAATTCCGAGCAACAATTGTCCATCTTGCCTTCCAGAGTTTTTTTGCAATGCTCGCAGGTGAAATGAGGTGCCCAGGGTTTGTCTTGATCCCCGACAGGCATGCCGAAATATGCCTTGTAGGCCTCACACATCTTAGCAGATGCTTCCACGGAGTACTTTTTCACTCTTGTCTTGATAAATTGGCCGCAGACATAGCAAAATGCGTCTACCGGATGCTTGCAGCCTCTTGATGCCATCTCAGAAAAATGCAGATATGTATCCACTTAGGCAGCTGGAACTAAACTGAACTGGTGGGCTTAAGGCCCCTGTATTTATACTACTATTTATATTACTGGAAAGTTCTAGAAAGTTCTAGAAGTTACTCCAAGTTTACTCAGCACTGAATCTATCTGGAATGTTCTGGAAAATAGGTACATTTCAAAATATCACTGTCCTGGTCACAAAAGCAAAGTTTGTGGGGAATAATAGCCATTTTCTATACTTTTGAGGCATAAGCAATTAGGAAATAACACTTACTACCCAGGAACAAAAAAAAAAAAAAAGTGTTACACAGTGAAATGAATGACATAGCTCTCCATGAAGAGATTTGGCAGATGAATTCTCAAAGGACCTGTTGTCTGTTACAGTGCCCAGCACAGTAACCTGCAACCCTTCCTAGATTCTCTTATATTTTGAAAGTGGTTTAGGATTGTTTATGGAAAGACGGTATTACATTTCATAAAAAGAACCAACTGTTGTTTTTTTGAAGCTTAAAATGTTTGCTGAATACCGACGATTGGAATTCTATAACTGGAAACATCAAGTGCTTGAGAAAGCAAAAGCTCTTCTAGGTTCTTAGAGGATTAAATGATTACCATCTCTCATTGCTTCTGATCTTATAATCAAGTTCAAAACGGCACACGATGCATCTACTGAAGTGATTATGTGTTTGTCACTGATGCAGCGTAGTGTAATCTGAACTTGGACTTTGCAAAATGTAGAAGCAACTTTTACATCTGCTTTAATAAATAACAAGAACACTTTGCACTTCAACATCTAATGAAATTTCAGTTACGTTATTTCTGGCTATTTGTTTTATATCAATTATGCAGATTGAAATCCTCTGGATTGAAGCAGTGGTGCTTCAAAGGGTTAGAACCATGTGGGCTTGCACTAAAACAATCATCCTAAACTGGAGCTGTGCTGTTAAATATTTTTATTTCATCAATTTTTGGGGGGCGAGAAAAGCTCATTATGCTTTACTGATCGTCCCACAATCATGTTTAAGAACAGTAGCTAACATCCTTACTTGGCATATTAAAGCTAGATATTCAGTAAGTGGGGGAAAAAAAGCAGAAAAAGCTGTTTGCTTTGCATCATTTTAGTTTCTTACCATGTAAATTTGCCATATGCGTAAAACACACTGATTTATACAGATTTATTATAATTAATTTAGCTGCAGCGCATACCTAAAAGTGATTCAAAGACATGCATATTCTTATGACATGCGTTCTGATAGGCAGTTTCAAGTCATATGTTGCTCTGTCCACTGGAGCACAGGAAATCTGTTGTTTTTGCAACGATGCGTTTCCCATCTGCATGTCATACAGGAAATAAGTGTGAAGTCTGCAATGGCTGAAAATGCTTCAAATCCTTTCACTTCCTATTCGGAGTACCTCCCGACTGCACAGCGTGTAATAACGCTTAGCAGAAGCCAGCCTTCTGAAGTCTCCATTCACATACAACCTTTTAAAAATGTAATATAAATATAACTTAAACATGTATTCTATTCATCCATAACTTAAAACAATGAGGTAAAACTATAGTAAGTCAAGCAATGTGGCTGATTGGTAGTTTACAAGTTTGAATTTTTACCTCAAAATATGTAATCTCAACCTTTTAAACTTTGAAGCTGTACAATATATATGGACATGGTACCGTATTTTGAACTGTGAACTAAAATGGGTTATTTATTTATTTTGGCTATCTCATATTTTGGAAGAAATATATAATATTGACTAGTACATATAGGAATTTAAGTAAGACCATGACAAATTGTATTTTTTCTAGATTAATGTTTTATTGTTTAATTGAAATATTTCTGTCTTTACTGAAATGGTGAAATGGTTTGTTCCACTTCAGCCTCCCTCTTGCCTGCAAGGCATTCTGGGGCGATTTCACTCTGTGAATCTGTCCAATTAGCATCCTAATGAATGACTCCCTGAAGTTGGTTTGTCTGTGCCTGTAGACAGACAAGAGTAAACATCAAGATGTTCTGTGTTATAATCCACGAAGTTTGATAAATACAATGTAATTAAAAATGACAGTGCTCATTCAGTTTTGTATGTCAAAATAATGGCATCTGTTTTTATGATCATTTGAAAATACACACATTTTAAAATGCATCTTTTGCAATTGTTCTAGATACATAGATCTCTCACCATACACACTACTCATGATATGTTAGATTGCCATTATTGTCAGTTTACAGGTTTTGAATGCACAGATTGCATTACCTAGAACAAAAAATCATTGTAATTGGCGACGCTATAAAGAAATATGCAAATGCTTAAAACAGTTAAGAGAGAGGATTATCAGGGTTTATCATGTGTTAAGCTGTGTAGACATTACAATGGCATTAATACACTAGCATGAACACAAGACTAGGTGATTGAAAAGAGGGCAGCATTTAAAAGGACCACTAAGAGCTGTACAGCTCAAGGCAGATGATTGCAGTAAAAACACTGTCCAAATGTGACTGGTCAAATCTGTTTTATTTGGAATAGTATTCTCTGGGATTTTTTTATGGCATTTTTAGCTTCTCCAATATAATGTCAGATACCATTACACATTGAGCTATGTTCTCTTCGATTTAAAGTAATGGAGCTGAACAACAGACTAGCTTGTAGTGTGGCAGCCTTTCACAAATGCTGTGTATTTTCTGAGGCTGTTTGTTGACACCTAATGATACTAGCTGTGAGACTAATCTTTTAACATGTTATGTAGTTCAATTACATGGGCATGGTTATACCTCCTTCCGCAGAGTTTGTGTCTGGGTATCAGATTTCTGTCTTCTCCACTCAGTCATTGGGGCTAGTATTGTATTCAACTGTGGGATGTGATCAACAGCATTAAGAGCTGTTGCCAATTTATCCTTTACTGTGGACTCACAGCATCTCAAAATAGCTTGTCTGGAATGATAAATGAATGACTTCTGTTCAAAGGTAGTTTTTTTTTTAAATATAAAAAAAAAAATCATTCTGAGTCAAGTGGCCCAAGGAGGGTTGCACGATTCTTGCATCAATTAATTATTTGTTGTTGAAAACCCCTTTTTAAATGAAAGTCATCCGAGCATGGAAAAAATTAGGTCAAAAACAAATGTTTTAATCATGCGAGTTCCATAAATCTTCTTTAGCATGTTGTGACAGGGTACTGTGCCCAAATACAAACTATACATTTTAAATCACCTGTGCTACATAACCCAAACTTAAAATACGCACAGGGGCAGGTGTACCCCGTCACACATGTATGCAAGACCTACAATACCTGGGACCCTTTTATCCATCCCCGTATTGTATCATGTATCATAAACCACAAAAGGGGAAGGCACTTCCCAAGAATTAGGGCCTCTTAAGTTGGAATGACTTGTTTGCTCAAAATCACTACATTGATTTATTTTACTGTGAATCTTAGAGAGATAAGTACAGGTGAATGGATTTACTTCATATTTTGGTCATATTTGTACTGAATATCCCAGCACAGGTTTAATACACTGCTATGTGTAATAGGGGATGCGTTTTGTTTTTGTACACAAAAACACCGATATCTAGTTAATTATACAAGGGTTTGTAAAAACAACAAAAAGAGCTGAATACATCAGCTGAATTAATTTTTTACTTCATCAGCTTCAATTTAATTTTAAATGACAGTATGTTACATTGGAAATAATATTTCAACACTGTAGAAAGGATTAAAAGAAGGTTCGGTGCTTTCAAAGAACATATTTGAAAGATAAATCTTCTTCAAACACACTAAACAGATGCCACAAGCTGAGACAACTCCTAGCTAACTTTTCAAAAACAAAGGCAATGTAAATTAACTCTACAACAATTCACCAATTAAATTATTTTATTTAGCTGCTCTACTCTGTTCTTGTCTGTGGCACGTTATCATTGAAGTGCTATATTAAATTACATACTGAAGCACTCAAAAACACAAAAACAAACAAAATAATTCTTGCAAATATACTGTTGTTCAGCACTAAACCTAATTTTAAACAATTAAAATCACTCAACCTTCAATTTTTTGCCCTCCAGTAGAAACCTCTGGAGTATGTACTGCATTTACAATAGGAATAAGTGGTTTGTACTGTATTGTAAGACAACAAATAGACCTCTTGCCTTTTGGACAAGAGTGAAAAAAGGTCAATTTATTTTCAAAAGCTGCTGACTGAGGTATCTGGCAGATATGGAGCCGGTTGGCTATTTTTATTTATTGTTTTTACCTCTGAAAGGAGATTTTATTAAGATATTGGGGGGTATACTCAATTAATCTGAATGGTGACGGATCTAAGCCAATTGGATATAGGTTGAATATAGGAGGCTGTGTGGATAAAGGCGTCTGCTAAATAAACAAATAATAATAATACAGGCTCTACAGAAAATAACTTGGTACAAAACCAGTTCTGAGGTAACATTAAGAACATTTCTGAAATGTTTGTTTACTTGACTTGCTTTCAAGTTCTACCACCAAATTTATGATTGATTGGTTGACTTTTATACAAAACATTTTTCTCAGTGTACTGTTCATCACTGAAGCAGATGATATACCTTTTGCATTTAGCTTTTTTTGTGTCTGGTTTCATATTTGAACACCACTCCTGCAGGACACTGAAATAGGTTCAGCCATTGCTAACTAAACCACTCTGGAACCCTGCTGGAATCCCATCAACAAAAAGGCTGGTCCAAGTACTCAAAAACACTGGCTGGTTAATCAGCAGAGAAGGCACCTTGTTGGAAAAGCTGTCATCCTTACATCTTCAATTGGCAGATCATTTCATCCCCAGCAGGATCTCTTTGCGTGAAACGTAATTTGTCCTCTCTCTCTCTGTTCAATTGGTGTGACAGCTTCAGCTCTAATGTAATGGAAGTTCAAAACGCATTGTGAAACTACTGGAGAGAAGGTGTGAAACTAGCCAAAAAATGACAGTAAGATTTTCATGTTAAACTTTTCCCCTACTGATAGAAATTTACACTTCATATACCCTGTGAAATAATATGCCAGCTTTAAGCTGTGTTCGTCATTTACACCCAAGGTGCTGTCAGTTGCCTTGATAGTGATAGCCTGGTGGAGTGCTCGTAACCAGGATTCTAATTGTGTTCTATAGGGCTGCAAGGAAGGGAAATGAAAATAAAATGAAAATTTAAGGGTTCTGCTAGATGTATAAAGTAAAACAATATTCCTGAACCTTCCATTATGGCAAGTTTAATATGTCCTTTGATAGTCTTTATTAGCTGTGTGGGAATCTTGCCTCCCTCCCCCAAAGGAGTGTCGGAGCCACACAGAGAATGCAGTTTCAGGTTAAGGGGTAACAAAAATGATTTACAAATAAACAAAACAAAAACTGGTTCTTGAAATGAAAAATGGGTACTGCCCCTTTTAAATACAGGCGACTGTTTTACAAAATATATTTACAGGTTCCAGGGAGAAGAGCTTGTATCTACAACAATATCAAAGTCTAGTCGGTGAACGAGTGCAGGATCCGTGTTGCCCACATACCTGCTCAGGCTGCAGGAAATAAAGAAACAAAAGTTTATTTTGTTAGGACATAGGTGGTTGCGCTGTCCCGGACCCAGGAACACTGCCACAACCGGTGGAGAGGCTGCCCCTTCTGTACACCTGGATTCAGCGATTATCCCATTCCCTGGGATTGAAACAAGGTGTACCTCGTTCCTCTCCCCCAGTCTCCTAACAGGCCGACTCCTACGGAATATTAACCCCGTAGTTGCCAGAGCTTGCTGGATGGACAGCTTCCTCCTGTTCCCTCTGCTGGTGGAAGGTGAACTTTTCAGTGCAGGCATTCCACATACCCTGACACAGCGACATTCCAGCATGAGCATGTTATTAGAAATATTTAACTTGTATTTGGTTTATAAAAGCAATGTTAAAAAAAAAATAGATGCAGTAATAAACAGCTGCTTTATATTCTAATACAATAACTGGTTTGTCTGTCTTCTGAGACTCCTTCAGAAGTGCCTTCTTCAATACCTCTTGAAGATGAGGGCCTTTCTGTATAACAGCAACTCATTTTAACTAAATTGAGTGAATTGCAAGTAATGTCATTAATAAGTCTTTTGATAAAATATATGGTATTTACCAAGTAGCATCGTTATTCTATAAATGTCATGTCATATTTCACACAATACATCCAAAATGTGACTGCTACTTAATGAAGATTTGTGTTTTTTCTTTTATGTAGCAGCTTGCTTCATTCTCCCTTGACTAACTTGGTAAAGCAGGAGATGTCTATATGAATCTTACAATGACTTATCTTTGCCATCAAAGTGCAAGCAGCGTTCTATCTGATCTAGTTGCAGCCTATTCCACCAGAGGCTTGGCAGCATCTGTGGCCTATTTGGCTTGTATACTCCCTGAGGAGAGGTGTGGAACTGCTGTGGAACAGCTTAGTTTTGAATGCAGTCTTGCAGGATGTTCAATAATAGGCAGCCTCTTTTTCCCTCTTGGCAACACTCTTTCCCTTCAGTCGTTGGTTAATGTACAATTTCCTTCTTTCCCTAGTGGTGCTCCTGGAACTCTCTAAGCTGTGTGTGTGTGTGTGTGTGTTAAAGTGTGAGTGCATATACATAAGAAGTTCCACAAAATATATATATATTGTAACAGACATTTTCCAACAGTGTGGTTGGCCTTTGATTTCAGATTTCTTCCGTTTTGTCTGGCCATCAATTAAACAGTCTTCTGATTGATCTTCCTATAGTACATATCTTTTTTTGGAAGCCAAGATGTTTTGTTTGTACAGGGTGTCCAGGGTAAAAGGTGAATTTTTTCCAAAAAATGTAATAAAAAAATAGGGTTGAGAACAGTTTGGCAAGCATTAGTAACAAAAGTATAGGCCTACCTGGCAGAACAGTGAAATTTAGCACCAATGTACCATAGGAACGAGATACCAAGAGTTTCCATGATGGTTTAAAACCAGGCTAGGTGAAAGTGACTGAAAGGAACTTGTATATTTATTCAGTATATATACTGGTAGAGCAAAGAGCAATGAGTTTGAATGAGCTCAACCTAATTTTAAGTGGCACTATGTAAATAAATAAAATAACCAGCCTCACAGAACTGGCACTGAGTTGTCATCTGCAGGATCTTTCCTGTACTGTCACTGCACATGTTTCTTTAAATCTGAATTTCTGGTGCTAGACTAGCAATCACACTATGTAAGTTGTACTGTAGGATGTTTACAGCCTAATACATACATTCTGATGACTCTGCCCATTGCTGATAAGTTGATTAGTTAAAATATTCACTAATACAGCTGCCACACTAGTAATGAGAAGAACATCCTGAAGCCATGCAGAATCGTTCTGATTATGATGGTACTCCAGCTACGGCAGTGTGGTAATTAGAAGATCTGCATGCATCAAC
Source organism: Acipenser ruthenus (assembly GCF_902713425.1). Classification (NCBI taxonomy): domain Eukaryota; kingdom Metazoa; phylum Chordata; class Actinopteri; order Acipenseriformes; family Acipenseridae; genus Acipenser; species Acipenser ruthenus. The sequence continues at coordinate 26,093,437 of NC_081206.1, forward strand.
ACACCTTCATTGGAGTTCATCTTCTAAGAAAATCTTAATAATAAATTATTGTGAGCTAATAACTACTCCATGCCACTAAATTCTTCAAGATGTTTTATACCTACCATTGTTGGTAATTCTATTTCCCACAATGCTTATCCTAAAATAATAAAACAATTGTCTCATTTAAGATTTTTAAAGGGGACTACGTTGATTGGTGTGAAAGCACTGGTGGTGTTTCTGCAGATTCCCCTTTTCTTGCTATGGGAAACTGACATTAGAGTGTAATTAGTGCTACAAAAGACATTTATTTGAATTGAAATCGGTGAGATGGAACAAGGGAGCATGATTTTCCACTTGCTGAATGCCTAATGTTGTTTTAATTCTCCTCGCTGTTGCCACCAAATTTCACCCACATCTGCTGTTTCCTCAGTTAATCGGCCTGAGCACTGTGTAATAAAGACTATATTGAACGTGAGATACTGTAGATAAGCACAGGACTGTTGAGATTAAGTCCCCCCTGTATTTTCTGTCCCGTTTTTACCCTTAATACTAAATATATGATAATATGTAAAAGATAATCCTATAAACTTGTTTCATTTTAAATTTTCCATTGGTTTGATATATATCTGAAGACAATACTTTAGTTTACATACCAGTAAATTGGCAAGAGGGTACATTCTCCTAAAACGGAAGGATTTTTCTTGATGTATGTTATTAATTAGGAGAAACTATTCTCCTGATTGATTAAACAAATAAACAAACATACAAAAACCCAAAACAATATAAATTATTATCATTAAGCAAAGTATATATGAGCCTTGTGCTGCCAGAAGCCAGTCAGACTACAGATGAGTACGGTTATAAAAACAAACCAGGTGTACCACACCAGCCATCCTGAGGCCAATGACAGGTCTCTGAAGGTGTGTGGTTTTATACAGCTCTTAATTACTTGGTTGTACAATGGTTTGCACCTTGTAAGTGGAGGTGCAAAGTTTTTGGAGGGTCAGAAATTGCCCAAGTGCAAGGCAAAATCCTTTCATCTCATTATAATAGCATTTAAATGGATTAATGATGGCAAAGTGCAAATTTGATAGCGGGTGCAGAATGCCAGGTGAAAACCATTCTTTACATGCGCCACATTTTTAGTGTCCGCTAAAGTCCAACTTTATGGCCGCTAAACATGGTTTGCACGTATCCTTACATCATTCCCTTTAGTGAGTTATGATTCCACTCATCTTCAATTGAAAAAGTGCTGGTAGTGAAGTTAATTATTTTCATATGGAAACTGGGAAAGCTGAGGGAATGACTCGGCACAGGCAGTTGAGCTTGTGATGGAGGCTTGTTTCCAAGTACTCTTGGGTCCTCTAGTTATACAAGTGCTGGTCTTTCCTTTTTTTTAAGGTCCTGATTTTTCTGACTTGGTGGCAGGTTACTATGCTATGCTTAGAAAAATGTCATGAAAGCTGGAGAAACCTGATAAACGTGAGCCCTGTGGTCAGTAACATTTTCAGAACACTAGTATCACTAATAAAATGGGAAAGTTAATTTTTAGTTTTTAAAAGCTTAATTTGTAGTGCATTTAACTTTTATTTAATAATTCGAACAATTGCATACATTTGGCTTCAAGTGCATATGTACTACACTTCTTTGAAATGGGAGACAGGCGAAGTGTTTTGAAAATCTATATGGTGGTTGCCTATTAGTTACCAGTTTGAGAAATGTTGAGGTGTAAACTTTCTTCAATAATGTCATGTTTGGAATGGTATTAAAAAGTATGTTAAGTTATGTTGGTCAAATAATTTTTTTCTTGTTTTAGTGATTTATTATTTACAAAAATCAAAAAGGTTGACAAATTGACAAATTGTAATAAACCAAAAGGAGGCGCATATCTGTGTGATACCAACACAAGAGTCACTGGGTTTTTATTCTTTCTGTGTTTTATATTAACTGTTAATTTTTTAGTTTAAACAATTTAATTTCAGGATTAAATGCAGGGTGACTGAAGGGACACACGTTTTGAATCCCGATTGGCAGGCATTCCATAAGAAAAGCTGGAGTAGACTGTCCAGAAACTAATTTGAATATATATATATATATATATATATATATATATATATATATATATATATATATATATATATATATATATATATATATATGAGGCTGTGTGGTCCAGTGGTTAAAGAAAAGGGCTTGTAACCAGGAGGTCCTCGGTTCAAATCCCACCTCAGCCACTGACTCATTGTGTGACCCTGAGCAAGTCACTTAACCTCCTTGTGCGCCGTCTTTCGGGCGAGACGTAATTGTAAGTGACTCTGCAGCTGATGCATAGTTCACACACCCTAGTCTCTGTAAGTGAATATATATATATAATCGCTTTATTAAATCTTCACCTAACCTATCCAATAATTGTATTGGCAATGTGTGGTGGTGGTTGTTATTGGTTTAATACAGGCTTTTTATTTTTTCTAATTTTCATCAACAGGGAAGTTGATCGGGATTCAGATGGCCACGTCAGCTTCAAGGATTTCGAGTTTGTCATCAATTATGGGCAAGATGATGTATAGCCCCTGGATGCTGCTGTTTCACAAAACGACTGCATTCAATTGGGTTTACTTCCACAACAAATCTGATTTGTGGATTCACCCTTTTCTTTGTGGAGTTGACCATGGTAAAACGACTGTGTCTTCATAAAGGATGCCAAAATTGCATGTGTGCTGCACTCTATTCAATTGAGCTTTTTGTACAGAGGTTGTGCAATAGTAATCTAATCTGCTGAGGGTAAATGATCCTACAGTATTTTAAAACCTCCGGTCATACTATATATTCATTCAGGATTGATGTTACTTTGCACTGAATATAGATTATTTCCTTATTCATAATATACACAATTATATAATATTCAATAATTCACAAGGTCAAGTTCTTTTTCGTTCTTGGTCAGATTGCTTTTGTTCTTGGTCAGATTGAAACATTACTGGTCTTTTTTGCTTTCACAAAAGTATTGAATTTATATATAAAAAAAATGACATGGCCGATACATACTTTGTGATCTTCCGTGGCTGGTAATCAGAACATAGCCGAGACAGTCAATTTGAAAGGTGGGTGGACTACATGTCAGATTTTTTAATATGAAACCTGGTGTCAGATTTCATCCAACACTGTTTAAAAGGTAAGCATTTAGCCAATTTCATATGTGAGTGCTTCAGAACCAGAGTAGCCTAGATTATATCATTTTGAGAAAATACAAACCAAAGTTTCAAGGCTTTCATTATTGTTTAAAATAAAAAAAAAAAAAAAATCAACTGTCAACAAGTTTAGTAGATAGTAGGTGAAGGATGAAATAAAATTGTGTGAACATTGTATTGCAGTCAGCCCTTGGCAGCATGCCTAGATTCCCTATTCTAAATGTAATATTGGCCACTTTGGTTCTGAACCACTTATTTTAGGTGCATTCTAGTGTCAGGCTAACTGTAAATGATTACTGACACTGTGCACAATCAGAGTGCATTGTCATACTGATGTATTAGAATAGAGTATTCAGGAATTTTTTTTTTTTTTTAAAGCTACAGACTTACCTGAATGTATTTTGTGTAAGCAACATGAATGCCAAAAAGTGCAATATTAATTTGATGTTTGGTTTATCTCCTGGAGATTAGCACACATGACATTTTTAATTGGCCATTGCTTGTTAAAGCCTGGTCTTCATCTTCAGGGATTGCTGGAATGAATCAGCTGCTAGCTCTCAAAGACTGCGCCATGTTCGTGTGCAGTGGCAAATGTATTGTATGTAAACAGAGATCGGCATAATAAGAGGAACAGTTACATTTTTCAATGATACTGTCTGCCATAGGTATAATTTAGATGGGGGGCATGTCCCCCTCACTTTTTCAATGATGGGAAAATGCCCCCCTCACATTGCAATACTAAAATTTTATTTCACTATAATTGATTGGTATAGAAGTCAATGGGAAGAAAAATGGGATCAGATCCGGGATCACTGGAGCCGGATCATGAGATGGTGTTTTACTACGAGGATCTGGCTCAGGCTCCACTGATCCGTAATGTTACACCTTAACTAAGGAAACTGACCAATGAGAAGTGAACATACGTGGCGCGTAGTTTAAAGATCCCAACTGACAAATTTGTATACAGCCTGAGATCACAGTAATGTTGGGGGAAAAATGGCAAAAACGGATGGACAAAGATAGAGGCGGAAGCACTATGATGATGTATCCAAAACACAGGGAAATGGTTTAAGTTTGTAATTTGCCATAGCTCATGTTATAATTTACTAATGTTATCACACTGAGGTTTCTGTCTACTTATAGTTTAACTTTTCATTTTAAATTGAAACAGTAAACTTAAAACAGCAAAATGACCTTTGTGCCTTGTGCAAATAAATATAGACATCAACAAAAACTAAATCCATTACCAATAACATTTTACACAATTATTATACCGAATTAATTGCGATATATTACTGATTTTAAATTATTTTGCGTGTTTAAATACATCGCACAGACTCTTGCATCTCTATTTATCAATATTCCAAAAACTCACTCTTGGTCAACATATTTAAACTAATAAAGAATTACCATAACGAACATTATCATATTCATCATAGTAAAGTTGAGTTCTTGCCTGTAAACAGGAACATGTTGTAGTTTCAAACTCATTGTCTGGAGCTTGGTGTTATTTACATTATCGTCGATACACTGTGGTTTGAGTTTTAAGCTACATCTGCATATTTTATTATTATTTGTTTATTTAGCAGATGCCTTTATCCAAGGCAACTTACAGAGACTAGGGTGTGTGAACAATACATCAGCTGCAGAGTCACTTACAACTACGTCTCACCCGAAAGACAGAGCACAAGGAGGTTAAGTGACTTGCTCAGTCACATAATGAACCGGGGACCTCCTGGTTACAAGCCCTTTTCTTTAACCTCCTCTTTAATTAATTGCACAACTGTATGTATCCTAAGTATTTCAATTGTGGGGAAACCTCAATGTTTCTAGAAATATATTTCAAAGGCAATTCTCATCCCTCTCATTTAATCTGCATTGTGCCACACTTGCTCTAGTGCTTGCAGCGTTGAGCAGGGGCCGGTGTTGTACTAAAGGGATCTGATCCTGGATCCAGGCTCCGATCTGGGTGGAGCTTCAGTGCTCTTCCAAGACTAATCGCCATGGCGTCGTAATTCCATGACAGAAGCGACTGAATAATATAGCTATTTGCCACACTCCTCACTCATGACAACATTGTGCCAACAATTTATTGTTTTGAATGATTGCCGCAGGAATGTCTTTGGATCTTATAATTAGACATACAAGGGATGCAATGCTTTGTTATACTTGTTTGTAACATATTTTATTATTTCAGATAGAATAATCTCCATGCGTGCCCCAGCTACAGAAAGTGTCCTTCCCCACTTTTGAAACCAAAGTTATGCCACTACTGTCTGCACCACACTCAAGTTAAGTGACGTTCACAGTACTCTGTGCCGGCTGAAACTGCCTGACCCTTTATGGAAATTAGCAAGGAAACTTCTAAGCATGAAATATCATTAATCAAGGATGACAGATACAAATGAGGAGCCTTGCTCTCTGCTCTACCTACTTGCAGATACAAAGTGCAGAGTTACACAGGAAAGAAGGGAAACCTAGTGTTCTGTGGGTGCAGAAAGCCTTCATTTCTGCAAATACACTAGATTCAATTTAGGTCTCCCTGTAAAATAAAGTACAAAGTGCTCCAATAAAATATCAATTTGAATGTGTGACAGTTAAATTAACCTTGTATTGATGCTGTAGATACAGTGACTGAATCCTGGTGTGATTAATATAACACCATCAGATTTGCATTTTACTACTCATTTTGACCAATCAATTTAGTGTACCAAAACTGCACAGGTGTCATAATCTCAGAAAAGAACATTAGTGTCAATGTTTGCATTGTTTTGAATATCAATACTGCCCTGAGATAAGATGGAGATGTAGTGAGATTCAAGACATTTAACCACTGGAAGAGAGGAGCGAGAGCTAATGAGAAGGCACGGGGCACAGAACACCCTACAGTCATTCAAGCCCTTGCTTCCAATATGTTTTGTGGAACATGGGGATTAACCTAAACAAAAAAATGTAAGCGGTACTATAAGTTATTTACACTAGTCAAAAGGTTCCAGTATCATTCGTATATAGCACAGGTTGTATTAAACCAATTCTCCAGGAAGGTGAAGAAACTTCAATATCTATAACTTTATGCATAATCTAATATTAATTTTGTATAAACTAATTTGTTACTTTAAAGCCTTACTCTATCATCCATTTTACTCTTCAGTCACACTTCATAGCTTTCAATCTTTTTTTAATTATAGTCCATGACCAGTACATTTTCTGGCACTGAACATAAGGCAAGAGGTAGTGGGGTTTAGTTAAACGCACATTAACGAGCAGAGAGAGATGATGTATAAAATGTTGGCTAGTATTGTTTACATTGGACTTCATGTAGGAGAAAAGAAAGAAACTAAGGACAGGAGGCCTACTTGGGAAAATGTAGCACATAAATAAATTATTGGGGCATTTCATGCATACAGTAGCATATGGGAAACAATAAATACCCACGTGCACTTCAGGGTCCTATGGCATGCATTTCTTTTTGTATTGTATACCTATGGTGGAGGTCTGGAGTGGCGTCTACTACTGAATAAATAATAAATTGCAATTTTCCCATCACCTACTATAAAAGCCTCACTTTAGATTCCCAGTAAGTCATGAGAATTCAGGGTACTCTTTACATTATTCTTTCAGTTACCTGACACCACAGACCAGTACTGAACTGACAAATTATGAAAGGGAATTGTACATTGAAGAATCTTGCTGTGCAATTCATGCCTGTTATTCCCTGTAGTAAGTTTTTGTAGTTTTTTTGAAAATACACCCGTTGACTTGAGTGCCTTATTCACAAGCCTGCTGTCATTGAAGAATTCAAACTGTTATAAAATGTGAGGCAGTGTAAGAAATATATCGATTTTGGGAGGCTGAGCCTATTACACATGATTTATAGATATTTTTTCTCATCCGCTTTCTCTTAAGCCAAGTTTAGCCACACAAGATCCCTAACATTATTGAAAAGAATGCAGAGGCACAGGTTCTGATTTACTAAGATGTGAGCCCTGGCACAAAGCAAGTACAAGTCAGAGCTGAAGCTATTTTCCATGCTTTGACCTCCCAGCTGTGGCTCTCACAGTTCTCTTTCCAATAATGATTTGCTCTAAAATGTAAAAAAAAAAAAAAAATACATGTATTTCAAATCGATACCTATTAAAATACTGAACTACTAAAACATTTGGTTTTACTGTCAGCTTTCTGGTGCCTGTTGATTAATCAGGCCTACAGAGTTGTTTTATTTTCCCTAAAACCACCAGAATCATTCAGTTAACCATGTCCCCGCTGGTCTGGTCCATTTATTAAATTGAAACTAAACCTGCTCCTAAAGTATATAAACATATAATTATATGTATTAAATTAATTTACTGTAATAGCCCTTCAGAACCCTACCCCAATTTTTAAAATGTTCACCAAATTTAAAGGTCATCATTTGGGACTACAGTTATGATTAAAATTCTGTCAGTTAAACATAAAAGCGATGATTTATTTCTGATTTTGGGTGCTAGAAGGTCAACCGTTTCAAGGTTATTAGACCACAACATATGTGCAATTAAAAATAATTGAATCATCAGATTTTCTGATGTGATTAACATAGAAAGTGTTAAAGGTTTGAATACTGTTTATATGTAAGGTCACTCTCTGGAATACATGTTTGTGGTTTCTGCTAAATTCTGTCCTTAAAAGTATATCTGATCCATTATACTATAGTTACTACTGCTTTTTCTATCTGTGGAGGTGGTGTACTTTTACAGTACATTAATGTTTTCACAACATGGAATATCTCGCAGCAGTAAATTATTTAAACCAAATTCCCATAAGATAGGATTTGCTAATAGATTAATCTGCCCCTTCTCCTGTTGCTCTGGGTTGCTTTGTGATTTTGTTTTTTTTTATTTTTTTTTTACAGCCAAAGGCTCACTCAGCAAACGTTAATTAAAAGCACATACAGATTAGAAAGTGTTGAAATCCATAATGCAGGGTGCTCAGCTCAATTAGCCACAGTAAATAATGTTATCAACAATTAAAGGTATAGTTATACGCTGTTTCCGTTTGGATTGGTTGCTACAGTATTAAAAGGTAACTCAGCCCAGGGTCTATGACCTTGAAGTATCATTCATTAATAGTGAAGCAATTTCCCTATTTCTAGCCCAGAGTGCATTTTCCCATCCATTAATACTGATTAATGGTTAGTTGTTACTTACTTTAACAAAACAGAAATACTAGTGAGTACTACCCTATCCACACTACCTAAATAATGCATGCTCAACATGCATTGAAACCATGTGATTGTCATTTACTTCCTGAGTTTCCTTAGACATTTTTACAGACGTACATATAAAGAGACCTACTAGACAGTACATGCACTGATGAATGTTTGATTTTCACAACCTTGAGCCCGGTAGTTAGATCTGTCACCATTAAGATCAATTGTTAAGACTGTATGGTATTTAAAAATGTCTAATACTGCTCAATAAACTTAAACGTATTAATCCAGTATGCTGGTTTGTGGAGCTTGGGAAGGGGAAATGTGTTGCACTTCATTATATTGGAGCCATTACACACTGGTCTTCCTAATAGGATGGTCAATGCTGATGATTGAGCTGAAGCTGATAAGTACAGGAGTGCACATTGAAGCAACCCTCCTTCATTAACTTTGAGGGAATAATACTGTGTGACAATTGAAGAAGACTAATAGCTAAGCCATAAACGAATTGTAAAATGGTTAAACATACATGTATTATATATTCAAATGCATGCCAACTGGGTTACCGTTCCAATACATATCCTCTGGTCATTTTTACTTGTTAGCTGATTGTAAATCCCAACACCTTCTGAAATCCAGTGTTAGGTATAATCAGATAAGCTTAAATGGTTTTTAAATTTCAAATTCCTGTGTTGATATAGTGTATACTATCTTATGTGTAGTGTTAGGGTTTGATTATTTTCAACCAAACTCACTGGAACCAAAAATAAAAAATCCAATTTAATAGTCAGCATAATGCATAGTTTCAACTAATTACCAAATATTACCTTGTTATTGGAATATGTTTTTGAAATATCTGTTTCTTGTTTTCAGCATGTAAACCTCCTCTATCTTCTCACAGCACTGACAACTAAGTCTATTTTCATTAATATATTCTCCATGACATACCAAAAACATACTATATTTGTTGGGATGTATTCTACTTTCTGGATCATTTTTTTTTTCTTTCAGTGATAACCTCTTTCTTTTGTTCTTGTTTTACTGACATTGATGTGTTGATTCATGTAGTCATATGGAAAGGTGGCTGGTACAGTATTGCAAAGTGAAGCCTTTTATAAATCCTTTGTGAGTAACACCAGTCCTGGGTTCTTAATGCTTCAAGTCAAGTCACTGTCAAGTACTTCAATGCTGTCGTGGAGGAACACTATGAAATATGTTTAACCCTTGGTTGACTGCAGTACATTGAGTAGCAAATATCCAGTTTGTCTGATAGAGGTGTAAAGATTATTCTATTTTCTCCTCAAGATCTTTAGGCCTACTGAATTTGATTGACGGCAACTGAGATTTCTTATGGCCACCAGATGGCACTGTATTCTATGCAGAAATAACATCAACTTGGCACTTATATCCTGCAGGGGGAAAAAAAGTACTCAAATCATAATTTAAAAAAATCATAACATTGAAAGCAGCAATCAAGATATGAATAACTGTCTGCGTACAGTGCATCTGTTTACTGGTTAAAACCGGCTGTAAGTCTGAATAAAGGCAAGAAGGACTTCCAGAAGCTAGGGGAAGATGCCTATTCACCCTTAGTATTTTCATTTGTACGCAAGATGTAGCCAAGGACATTCAAAACCTTATTAATAAAAAGCAAAACCTTACTGTGGGAGTTTCAAATCATGTGTAATATTCAGATCTTAAAACCTGAATCATACCTAAAACATTTTACCCATGGGACTCAGTTAAGACAACAAGCAAGTTTAGTGCACTCGATACCTTCCCCAGAAATGATGGGCAGCTTTGGAATACAACTGTAATATTTTAGAATGTCTCTTTTTGCTTTATAGTTGGTCTCATAGGCAACAGTGAGTCATCCTCCTTGCCTGCCAGTGTGTGCAGGCTGAAAATCTGCACCTCCTTGCACCTAGCAAATGGAAGTTATCAACATCACAATACAAATTGTGAAAACAAAAATGCATTGAGTTTTTAATAATTATACAGGCGTATGACATTTACATGGAGTTTAAGAGCAGAGTACCGTTAGTGTTAAAGCTACCATAACTTTGTATAGGCATGTAGGTAAGCCGCCAAAATGACCACAATGTCATAGTCGGCCAAGCTCCTCTGTGATTGGACGCTAACTAGAACGTCACAGGGTGCTGTTCGTCTCCTTTGCTAGTCCTCCCCCCACTGCATGAAAAATACAAGGGTTACAGATTACAAAACAGTACTCACAAAACGTTATCAACCTTGAACAAGCCTGTCTGAAATCATCACAACATCTCTGTCACCAATGTAATCCCAAGCGTGCAGTCTATTATATTATGTTTGAATAAATGTTTTCTCTCCTGAAGTGGGACAGAGAGAGGGAGGGAGGGGGAGAGTGGAGCGAGTATGGTTGCTATAGAGACGGATCCGGTGGCGTTGTTGAACCATTTTACACAGATCCCAGGGGGCTGAAGCTCCCTGTAAGTTTTCAACATTTTCAATCTAATTATACCACACTGCCGCACGCATTATCACTGTCATGACATGGGTTAAAAGGTGGTGAGTATTTTAAAAGACTGCGCTATTTATATAGTCGAATGGTTTATTTTATTTTGTCATTAAACATGGCCTTGAGAAATATTATTAATTAGTTAACCACTTCTGCAACCTCTCTGTATGTAGCGGATATCTGTGGTTAGAACAAAGTTACAAAGGAAGCATGCAAATGAAATGTATATGGCACATTTAGGCTATCGTATGTTATCTATACGGTACAGTACTAACACGTTTTATTTTACGATACAACGCCACTTTTCTATCAAAAAAAATATATAAAGAATACTGTTTAGTTGAGCGGCTGTTTTTTCCTTTTTCAGACGTGCTTAGCCCTGTGGCTTTTCAGACAAATGCAGTTGCTTTAGTTGTCAATATGCATTGCAAGTTGTTGGGGCTAGTAGTTTTGCTTGTAATGTTTTCGGAAATATTCTAGAGATATAACCCATAAAGTACAATACTTTTTTATTAGATTACTACTGCCATTGAACAGCGGAGCACTGCTGTAACTAAGTAAGATTTGATCTTTACCTAGCGCGCTACCTAACAAGTAAAATATATCTTAGTAGTGGGGATGCTTTAAATGCTGCAAATACATTGAAAGAATGTGGTATAGTCTAATATACCATAAGCAGTATATTAATTTTGTTTTTTTTGTATTGTTTTGTATTGTGCAACAGCTGAAGTCCATATTTTTAATGAGAAATATAATCGCTGCCACGTCTGCCATGACATAAGCTAATTGGGGGTAAGTATAAAAAATGTTTTGGTGTAAACATTTTCTGCTGCTCTCAAGTCCAATCCCTGGGCAGCATTGTGCCAAGAAATAGCTTTGGCCAGACTTTCTATTTTGAGTACAAATTTATTTGGTTTCCAGTAAAAGAAAGAGAGAGAGTGGGTGTTTTTTTAGTGGAAATAAAATTACATTTAAGATGTCACAGAAAAACTAAAAAATACATTAGAATTTGCACTGGGGTATTCCACTGTGACTTCCGTCTTTCAGGGTGTCCACTAATGGATTGGAAGTCTACTCTCAATGGAGAAACGAGATGCATCACATTTGTCCCCCTAATCCCAACAATCTGTGCATTTAAAGAAAAATGATCTGGAGGTGCTACTTTTGATATGTTAGGATTAGTTAGTAACAACCAAAACCTTTTTTTCCTTAAGGATTGTCACCAGTCATTTAAAAATTGCTAACACACAAAAAAATTGTAACAGTCTGTTTTACCTTTATGCACACAGTTTTTGTTTCAAAGATAAATAAAAACATAAAAAAAAACACATTTATACTTCTATCAACTATTCCTTGGATTTTATGTCAACAAAAGGATGTGTGAAATAACCTTTGGGTGTAGAAAGTAAATATTTTATGGTAAAAAAAAAATAGAGGTCCAGAAAAGTGTGTATTTATCAGTTTGCTGCAAAGAACCCAGGAGGTACAGCTAATTCCTAAGAACGAAAATTATATATCATATTTACCAAGTGGCTGGGAATGTGACGGGTACTAAGGGACCTGTCTTCCTTTGATACTAGATAGATACTGTGATCTTACAATGTAATAGAGCGAGTTTACACTTACCAATCAAAACATTCATCTTAATATTGTTGTAGATAGAAATGCCGTTGCCAGGTTTGTTAAATATTTGCTATTGCCTGTGTCTTTGACAACAAATTATTTAGTGAATAACTTTTATCGACTAGTCTAGGACCGAGCACCTCCAATAACTGTCCCTATTGGAACACATTCTGTAGCTGTTCACAGTTTAAAAAAAAAAAAAGAAGTGCCCTTCGGTCATGTGTGTGTCTACCTGTGCGAGTCTAGTATGCTCCCCGTGGTGAATTCTTCTATAACACTTATGTTGTCAGTGTTGTCCTGCATGTAGGAAATCACGAGGATCTCATTGACTGGTGATATCAGATTTGAAAGACCTTTACCAACCACCTATTTTCTCAGAGCTTCAAGTGACATAGCGAAGGGCTTCATTGACGGAAAACAGACAAAGTACTCACAGGTTGGTCACAAAGGGACTTTAGCTTACGTAGGATCTACCTGTTAAAAAATGTAGTATTTCTTAGATCCTATTATTTCTTGGATTTATATATCAACTGACAGCTATTTAAATTTAGGTTTTACACCTTGGTATCTCTTTTGTGACATTCTGTTTGAAATCATACACAATACACTGTCTGTTAACGTCCAATACACAGTGTTTGAAAATTCAATATGAATATGAAAAAGCATGATATTTTAGTGGCCTGACTTGCAAATGGTGGTGAGGTATACAGTTTCAACAATATTTGACAATAATGCTTCAATGATATTTACAGTTGCTACACCCTTTGAAATGATTATGCATTCCTAAAAGGTTCAAGAAACTTGTACTGTAATATACTAACGTCTACTAAAGTTAAAGATTTCAAGATGTGAGAAACCATAAAGGAGCAACAGAAATGTAGACGGATCAAAATGATTATTATTTGAACTGCATTGAAATTGCACAGATTCTTCTTTTCAATACAGTGATATCTTGGTAGAAAACATTTGTCTTCACAGTTCCTACTTCTGAAATGCAAATCTGTCTGTCAGTAAGATAATACTGCTACATTGAAACACCCACAACATATCCACAGACAAATAATTGTTAAATGATCTGACTGAGTCAATTAAACTAGAAAGAGTGGCTCATCTATTAAACAACAATACAAATGAGTTTCGTTTGAAATGGAACCCAGTGATTGACTTGTTGAAGGATTGAGAAATGCTGTTCTGTGAGATAATTACTCCTTCCCTCCTGAGGGATCGGGTTCCTTTTTCTGCTTTTAAGGGACGATTGTGAAGGTCATGTTTTTAATTCTTTTTTTCAAAGCTACTTATTTCTTAAAGGTGTTGGATTTAACATTCATCATTGTGTTATATCCTTTTATGACTGTTATATATTGTTTAACTTAACCATAAACTAAAATGTTTGTAATGCTGTATGTAAACATGTGTACTTTTCTATAGCTTATATTGTATATGCATTCTAAATCACAATTAGGGTCCAGAGGTTTTCAGTAAAATGTAAGTACATCTAAGCTAAAAAAATAAATAAAAATATTCAAGATAGAAACTACAGTGTTTTGATGTGGCTATCGACACATAACACAACTTCTTTTTGACATACAGTAATGCCTGTTGATATTCTCTGAGGGAAAGAACGGAAGAATTGAAGACATTATTTTAACTAACATTAGAGAAACTAGGACCCAGCAGAAACTGTCTTTCTGTGTGCCTCCCTCAATTCCAGAGCACAGCAAAAGCTCAGTCAGAGTGGAGACAGAGCTAAATATATGTTGTATCTACTGTGGTCACAGACAGAAATATTGAATAAAACCAGAATGGAAGGATTAACCAGTGGGATTTAAAATTGGAGCTAAAACAGAAACTCATGCAAAGGAGGCTATCTGAAGAAGATCAGGATTAAAAGGTTACTGCTGTATATGATTGTTGATTCCTGGTTTCTAATTTGGCTCTACTGGAGTCATCGCTGAACACAGGGTGGTTATGAATGCTCTTCCAAATAAATTACATGCAGGACATGTATGGCTTTGTATTTTTTTTTTTTTTTAAACAGATTTTCGGAAGGGGTGGCTTCTTGATTAGAAAATTGTGAGGAACCTGTTCAATTTGATATAGGTTTATATGGATTTTTTTTTTTTTTATCACAAAAAAAATAAAATTTAAGTTTTGCACTTAACTTTTTCCTCAAAAGAATTCCAAAAGTGATTTTTAATTCAATGTTGATGCTGATCTGTGGCTTTGGCTTTATGTATTGGTAAAAGTTTAAAATGCAGTAGTATAGAAGTACATGTGAGTATGCTGTGGGTTGTAAACAGATCAGAATGTGTGAATGTAATAGTAGTTCTATTCATAATGAACCATTTGGCCCTTGCTCTAGTGGAACTGGAGCTGTGAAATAAAAATGTTAATGTTTATATTGAAGATAGCCATGTGCTTTTCTACTGGATTAGGTGGAGAATGCAGGAAATAAAGGGTCATTCGTTTTATCACAAGGAGAAAATAGTACTGTGAGCCACAGTTAAGGAAATTGAATTGTTTTTTGTTTGGATAATTCAAGTGGGAATTTAGTAGGCGGTGTGGAATCCTGTGTTGTTAATCAGGAGCAGTTATCAGATAATGTACATTTTCGATCCTTCACAGTAACTGCAGGGTTTGCTTCTGTGCAGCGTTTGGTAACAGTTGTGTGGATTGTTACCATTTTAGCTATACATCTAATCCTACAGGAATGAGCCCCTTCTGAACCCCTGTAGAGACTGTCAGACATGAACTCTCTCTATTGTATTAAAACAAAGCTGTTTTTTCATTGTAGAATTATTTTAAATGGACTCACAAAAGCCTGATGAATATGATATAAGCTGTAAATAAAATGATGTTAATGTGATTCTGCTTTCAAAATAAAAATGAAGTGATAGCACATTTAAATAACGCTTTTGATATACAACTGATAGAAAGTTTTATGTCCGTTAAAGCAGATAGGTATGATATTGTGGTTATCAAAGGTGTTACGGTATAATATTTGTTGTATAGGTAACGTTCCATTCCCCATATTTATGCCTTTGATTCAATCTGCTCACATAGCCAGCTGCATTGTTGCCGTTCAAGGCAATTGTTTTGCCATCTCTTTGCGTCTTGATTTTATTTCATTGCTAAGGTTTACCAAGCTGGTGCTTTTTGATCTCCGTGATACTGTTGTACATTATTATGTTGAATGATTATCTAATACTGTAGTTGTGTGTTTGATTCCCCTTGCTTTAGAAAGACGTATTTCTTGTGTAGTTCATACTTTTTTTTTTATCTGTTCCAATGTTTTGACTGCTCTTAAAACAAAACAAAATACAGTGCCATAACAAATGCCTTATGTATGGTTGTTACAGTTCCAATGTCTGATATTATACTCAAGCAACATTCAAGTGGGATTTTGTATATCCCTCTTTTGTTGTAGTCAGTGTTTCATTTTCTTTCTCACAGTAAGTTTCTTATGGGCCTCAGTTTTCAAGTGCCCCCTCATGTGGATGAGAAGTGCAGCATGAGTTTTATACGCCTATAAAAACAGGTGCCCTGATTGGTTGCTGTGTAGAAGCACAGGAAGTTCAGGGTTTCTAATAACCACACAGAGACACAGTTACCATAGAGACAAAGATAAACCCCCCTTTCTGAAAAAAAACGTCTGCATGTCATCACAGATGCCTGCAGAAAGCGTTGGCTCCTGCCAGTTTTCCCATTAGCATCTGCTGAAACATTAGAACGCAGCTGTCTCATGAAGGTCAGTTTTTTTAAATGTATTCTCTACTAGCAGTTAGTTTTGTAATAATTCAAAACAGTTTGAATAAATCATATTCAGATCAGCATTTTTTTCAGGGACTGTGCTTAGGGCATAACTTTATGTGCTCTCTGCAAACCTGCAATGCCCCACTACCATAGGGTTTTTTTTTTGTTTTTTTTACACAAGTAGAAATGGACAGATCGTCGAGTCAGTTTAGTTTGTCAGATTGCTATTTATACCTCCCTAATATATAATGTTCTATCTTACAGCATTGCTAAGGGTGATCAGAATATTTAATGAGTGAGGGATTTTACTGTGTATCTATCTGTATGCTGATGTCAAGACTGACGAAAGGTTTGGAGATCCAGCCTTTGCATGAGTGAAAACTAACCGATAAGGCATTTTTTAAAAATTGATTTTAGGAGTATTAGGAAGCTTGAAATGCACTTTATGCCCAATAACATTTGAAGGTCTTACTCAGTTGTGTTTACCAAAGCAGCTGAAATATGAATTCAGAACATTAAGTAATCCATACAAATAGTTTTCACCGATTACAGTGAGTGGTACTGTATTTTTACAGTGTTTAATCTGGTTTGTTTGTCCAGTGTATACCAAGTGAAACTGAGACTGTATTAAGTATAGCAGTGTTTTGAGTAAAGGATATCCTGTTGACAGGAGTGTTCTGTTATCTGAGGAAAGGTCCGTTAGCAGGAAATGTGTCAGCCAGCTTGTTTTCTGTAAACTAAAAGGAAGTGTAGTGGATTAGTTGGTTTGACTACAGTACGCGGATAACTATGGACAGCAGATTTCGTAACTTTTACAGACTCTGTAAGTGTCACAGAAAGTGTTTTCCGCAGTTTATTGTAAATTATTTATATATCCAGGGATGTATGATATGTGTACATTACACATTAATGTGTATTTGGACTCAATTGCTATTTAAACATACACGTTTGTAAAGGTTAAATGTTTATAATGTACCATTATCTATTTTAGCACAGCTCCAGTACCTTTTTTTTTTTTTTTTTTTTTTACTCTCATGTTGATGTGGCCCTAGATTAGTGTCTAACATGAGAACTGAAGAGGCGTGTGTGATTAAGATTCAGTAAAAAGTGTTACAACTTGGTAGAAAATAAGCTTGTAATTTTGTAACCAGCTGCAGGTATGGAAGTAAACATTTTACAGCAACAGAGATGTAAAATGGAGAATGAAAAGGTGCCAGGCATGCATGTGTATTTTCCTAAACGCAGTAATTAAAAGTTACATGAGAAAATATAGATCAACAGTGCATTTCCAATTCATTCTAAATTGAATTGTATGTTTTAAGTACTAGCACTGGAAATATCATGGCATTTTTATTCAAGAAATCAGTTTCTGTTGAATGGCTAAATGATTGCAGTGCCTAGCTGGACATTTGAAAAATGTCTAGCAAGAGCAAAGTTTTGCAAATGCTGTCTAACAACGTAGCAGCTGCATGAGACCTCTGACGTAGAAAAAATGATTTCTAGTAAGTGAAATATGTTGTAGCTTTTCTTATTTTATTTTAGGCAAGGCTGCACTTTGGGTTCTACAGGTGAATGTGATACTTGAGAATGTATATATCATGGCAGATGCTATTGTTCTTGTTTTTTCACATGACGAGGGCATTTAGTTCCCATCAGTCAGAATTGTGAACATTCACAAGCTAAAGGTTTGTGTTGATTTCTCACAGCAATGCTATAATCCTTCTGGCTATTCATGAGTGACCATAAGGTTTGTAAAACTTCTATAGTCTGCTTGAAACCTCCCAGCAAATATCATCTTTGCTAAAATTAGATTGATTTATAAATCTGCATTTTTTTACCTTAAATTATTGTTTTAAGGTTATACCGGTACTTTATTTTCACTGATGGCTGGCTATGTAACTTACACATTTCACCTGGTTAAGTCTAAGGGCCCAATTCAGTTACGCAGTGAGAGCATAAAATATTTACACAGTTATGGTACTTTGTTATTTTGTAGTTTTCTAAAGCTGCTACTTTATAAGATGGGACTATTTTTGGGGATGTAATGATGGTGATGACAAAATAAATATTTCTCCACGTATATATTTTGCCCAAAACGGTAATTTAATTGAGCCCTTGGAATAGTGAAAATTGCATCACTTGACCTCTTTTAGAACATACATCTTTTTACATAGTCACCAAACACCATTCCGTCATCCAACCTCTCTAGTGTGGTTTTACAAACTGTTATTTCATTCTCCCCTCCCCTTTCAGTGCCACACATAATAGTTTTTCTTCAGTGTTCATTTTGCCAAGTGCCCATGGTCCACTTGACCTGTATTCAGTCAATAACTATTCATTTACCCCTGCAAAGAGACCATTTTCCAAAGCGACAGCCCCGAATTTTGTTCCATGAATGAGCTAATCAGAACTGGAGACAGCAGTTACTGATGGAGTGCTCAGTATTCAGCCAAAATGATCAAAAGCTCCAGAAGGAAAAGGATTGCTTTCATAAGTGTATCATAACAAAATGCTCATTTGTTATGATTTAAGTGAAAAAATATATTTATTCAAAACAACTTCATGAAGGAAGGGTATTGTAACATATGAGAGGTTGCTGGTTTGGGCTGTCAGTGCCAGTTTTCCATGGGGAAAAGAACACATATGATTTATTATGACAAATTAATAATTGTTACATTATCATTCCAAAAATACATAAAAAAGCTATATAATTTAATTAAAATGTTTCAATCAGAACTTCAGGACTTTGGGATGTTGTCAAGATCTGTGAAAATTGTGCAATTTAGGTTTTACAGCGATGCAGTTGAGTTTTTGCTCCGCTTTGAAAACAAAATCTTTCCCACCAACATGTTTTCTTAAAAAAAAATAAACTACAGGTAAACTTTTCTGTGAAACAAAACCATTCTTCACTGTGATTCATGGTGGCTATGGTGGTTTGTTGGTACAGGAGCAGATTTTGCTGTTTTGCATAGCTGTCAACTAGGAATTTACACATACGAAAATGAGATTATGAGAGCATCATTAATTGACCTAGCTGTTACTTTCATGTGCAAACTATATTATACAGGATGACAGTTTAGCCCAAACTTCTGGAGAAATGGGCTCAAGTCTATATAAATGAGCACACGGACAATGCTTGTTCACAGCTTTCAGTTCCCCAGGTTCTGTTTTGAGGAATATCTCTGTATCAGCACCTTCCCCAAGGTGGTTGATCAAATCATGCCAGTATCATTTCTTCCTTTTTTTCTTTTTTTGGCAGATTATGTCAAACAAAATCTATCACAAGGCAACATGACTTTCAAATGCCCCTGATGACCCAAACCATTCCCTTTCTTCTTGAAAATGAATGCATTTGCATGGCTTCACAGGGTTTAGGTACAATCAGTAAACCCTGTCATATTGTTGCTTATCTACTCTGTAGACTGGATACTAGGCATAAGAAGCACACAACCGGCACCACAAAAGTTAATATTTTATTTGTGTTACGTTTGCAACGAGAATATTTGTTTACACAATGCTTATTCAGTTGTACATTCTGAATTACAGGGTTATATTTTAAATTGACAAAGTACTGTGGTAATACAGCTGTGTTTTAGAATACGTAATGTACAATCTGTTTAAATAAAGCAATTATATTCTGAATAGTTTTTAGCCTCTATATTAACAATGCAGGACACAGAAAATAAATAGAAACTTGGCAAGACATAGGAGTGAAATGAGAAATGTGGCACCGAACTTCTCAAAAAGCTGTGGCCAGCTAGTCTAATAACAAACCACAATAATGTGCAGAGGCATAACTTATAACAAGTAGATTAGTGTGATATAGTGTAATAATATTAGTGATTTTGATTAGGACATAGTGAATTTATTACAGTTTAATGAAAATGACTTAATGAATCCATTGAAAAAACAAATGTGCTGGGTTGCAACACATTTGCCATGCATCATGTTCGGTGAAGTTTCTCTTTAATATAGGATATTGATATTTTCATAGTGTTACTGCAACCCCAGACATTTATCAAAGGTAATTTGAGAACCCTGGCTGATAAGTGATCGGCTGTAATTCATTTTTTTCTGTACACTGAGCTGTTGTGAGGGGACATCACAAAGAAAACACAAATATAAAGACCAGTAAAGTTTTAACAAAATGCAACACATTCTATTACAGTTCTGTATTTTACCATGATTGTTGCAAAGCAAATGACATTAAACTGTTGAACTCTGTTGCCTGAATTACAGTACAAAGTATGCTAAACAGGGCGTGTGCTGGTCACCATGCTTTTAAAAATAAGACTCTTCTGTTAACCCTGTTGCTATGGTGTTATCAACAAGAGCAAACTTTGGGTTTGTGAAAATAAGCCACATTGCTGTTTGCAGAAGATAAGTTAAAAGGAATGAGGCTTTAGGGACTCCAGAGTGAAGGCCCCTACAACATGCAGTGAAATGTTTTCACATTAGCTAAATGAGAGGTGGAAAACTTGCTTTGAAATGCTTGAGGAGCCTTTTAGTAATACTTTTTATTTTTGTTTGTATTTTATTTAAAGAGACTAGATACTATTGCTTCTAATTTCTATTGCACCTAGCCATAAATATATGTTGGAAAGTGTATTAGCAGTTCTAATGTTTTTTTTTTTTTTTTAATGGTTGAACAAAGCCAGATTAAGTATTTGAGAAACCCAGCAGTGAGGGGGCCCCACATCGTGCTCTCCTATGACTAAAACATTGCAGTGTTATTACTGGACATGTGCTGGAAATAAACACAAATAAATAAATACAAGGACATGTCTACATTGCTACAATTATATGTATAATTATATTATACATACATACATACATACATACATACATACATACATACACATACATTATATATATATATATATATATATATATATATATATATATATATATATATATTCATTTATTTAAACATGTCGTGTTTAATACTGCTTATCTGTCAAAGGCCTTTCATATCTGATAGGAGCTGGCATTGACAGAAGTTTTCTCATGACTGAGTTTATGAACCTGTCTTGTATAGTTTGTCACAGAGTCAAATAATAACATTTGTGTCACTGAAGTGACCAATAATTATCATTATTACAGTTCATTAAGAACACTGTCATTGTTAAATATAACACATTAACTTTGCAGTGCTCTTGGTAGCCTTCAGTCAGATTGGCAGCATATTTACTTTCAGCCAGAGTGGTAGGCATATGAGTTTGGGCTTGTTCTGTAGCTTTACTTTAACTTAACTGTACGGTACATAGCATCTGTGAAGGAATATGCACTTTTTTTTTGTCGATACTGTTGACTGCAGTATTAACCTCAACCTTAATTGCCACTGTCAGCTATGGGAAAGTGCAATCCAAGATAACTAAATGCAGAGGTCTTGCTGACACAGGCAATGCCTGCAGGTTTTTGTCTCTAAAAAAAAAGTAATATTTTCTGGTATTCTTAGTTATTGAGAATTCATTTTGCATCTTCTATTTAAAAGAAAAGAGAGGGACTATCACTTTCTATTATCAGTTTCTATTATTCATCTTAATACCAGTGATCAATATTGAATAAATGTATTACACACAAGGATGTTTTTTATTTTATTTTAAACTGTTAATATGTTGTCGACGATAAATGGCTCTTCCCCAAAACAGTAGAAAATTGTATTTCAGAAGTCATGTCACTAAAAGAAGAGCTCATAGTTCGTAGTGTGAAATGCTTATCATATCAAATTGAACTTTCCATAAGCTTGCCATTCCCAAAATATCCTAATTGCTTTGCATTTTTTATTAATGGCTATTTGATTCTTACTATCTCTTACTTACTAATTTGTGAAGTAAAATCTTATAAAGAGACTTTACAGATACTGGTTAATTTTTGGGAATAAACAAATACCTACCATGCTGTCTGTTGAGTATGGCAGTAGCGTGTATTTTTCTTGTGGTGTTTTGAATTTTATTCTATAACAGCTGTGTTTTGATTAGTTACAGAACCTACAGCATGTATCATTGCACTGTGTCTGCAGACAGTCTTGCCATAGCGTTCTCCCCCCTAACCTCACATACAATTGCAGGAGATTAGAGAGCACAATTAGACAGAGAATACATTTCATCAGTAAGCAAGGACTTGTCTTTTCATCTCAGACAAATCAGTGAGCTATTTAATCCCATAGGCAGGCTGTGTCCTAACCAACACTGTCATTAAAAAACATATTATTGACAGTGCCAAATATTGGTGTAAATTACTATTTGAATTAGGGAGCCTTTGGACCGCTGATGTATATTTTGACTTTGAATCTCCAACCAAGTCTTGCATATTTCTGATGCATGTTTTCTAGGGGGCTGGAATAGAAACTGGGTATTTTCATAGCATGTTAATCTGTCTAGATCAAGTAAAAGTCATAAGTAATGATAAATCCTGCCTTTGCACTTTGAAGGCATCAGCTGCAGACCAGAAGCTTGAGTGTTGCTAAGCAACTGTGTCAGAGGAGGATTGTCGGATTTTCTGCCACTGGTTATTTCTAAAGCTGCAGTAGAAGGTATAAGCACTGGTAACACAAACAACCCAAGAGGTGTCATCCTGGCTTTTAAGATTATATGTCTTTTTTAAATAAGTATATTTCAACACTACAACTGGCACTGTACCTTGTGAGTGTTGTAATCATATGTACATCTTTTTCTTTCAAGCTGCAGATTAGGACCAACTGCACATTTCTCTGCTCACGAGTCATTCTTGCATGATGTTATTTGTGGAAATCAGTTAAAGAAAAGAAGCACCTGTACCCATACAGATTTTAAAATGGCTCTTACTGAACATACCAGTGCTTTGTATTTCAAATATCTTTGCAGTGGGTTTCTGTCACGTTTTATCTGCTAACAAAAATGTTCCCGTTTTTCATTGCTGTTTTGCTTCAGAAACTGTAACAGAGATTGTACGACCGCCTACTGCTGCAAGTAGCATCAGGAGCATGTCTGTTGGGTTAGGAGAGACATAATAATTGTTCAGTCTCTGAAAGATCCTGTTTCCTGATGTTCTGGACCATAGCATGCATACCATTTTAATATACTGTATACAGTATGTATTACAAATAAAAGACTATTGAGAGACATTTTTCTGAGTTGCATTAACCATTCATGAATGTGAACCTCATTGACACAATGGTGAAGATTTGCTTTTACTTTGAATGCATTTCAAATTGCAGGTTTTTAACCATCTGACTAGTAAACCTCTTAACTTCAGCAAACATTTTAATAATACATGGTGCTTTAGTCATCCTAGGATGACACTTGAAATGGGTATTCTCATTAAAAATAATGTGAACAAACAACAGATTATAAGTCTGTTTTTCACTGTTCTTCCTGGCTTTGACAATTTTACTCAATACATGTTTTAGACTTTTAAGGTTGTTTGCTTAATGAAGGGGCTTAAATGATTCTACATATTCAAGTCTAGTATTTCTAACTCCTGTAAAAGGATGGTCTTTATATAAAAAACGGTTCACTTTTCAAGAAAGTATTTAATGTAGCTGTCACTAATTCAAAGATTCAGTCCTGGCTTCAAAAGAAGCAGTAAAAAATCGAATTACCCTTACTTATAGTAAATCCTAATTAAATACACTGCCATCCAGCAAGCTTTGGTACACGCTACATTACTACAGGGTTCTCGCCAGGAATTCTGTATAGCTGGGTGGCAGAGCATTATAGCCAGGAGCACTTTTAATGGACAAATAAAATTGCATTACCTTAAATATATAATAAGACAAAGAATTTGTATAATAATAAGAAATTGAGTAATGAATAATAATCCACCCTAATTTGTACACAGGCTACACTGCTCCATCTACCCCCTGATCCTTTGTGATCTTTTTTGTGTTTCTGGCAGCTTACACATCATACCACCCAATTCCTTGCTGTAAAAAAGCCACTTCCATTTTATTCCCACTTAACATCATACCGACTATCACAATGTTTATTTTTTTTTCACTGGCCCCTCTTGTGGTTCTTCCAAGTTGCTCTTCATTGCCTAAATCAGGTTGCTCTTTTTCATTTTCTACATGTTTTTTCTTTTTCATCATCCATTTCAATTTGCTCACTTCCACATTCATTGTCACTATTTTTGCTTCCAAAATAAACGTTCCAGCCTCACGAAGTGCTTTACCCACCCCTTCAACTCTCTGATTAGTTAAATGTAGTGTCAAGACGTAACACAGCAACACAGCTGTCATTTGGTTCCAAGGTATTTTATTTTCACCCAGCGCGCGCAAGTGATCTAGTCTGCTAGCAGACAATTAATCCTTATCGTTAAAGGCATAGTAGCATCTGCAAGATGAGCAGCTCTGGGTCTTTCAGCTGGGTAGCGACAGCCACTTAGCCGAGTGGCCCGTCCGGCTGAAAAAGCCTGGGGAGAGCCCTGGTATAGCATTGCTTCTCCAATGGGAATACGCTACACTCCTGGGTAATGCATGATCTCGCAAGATGTGGAAACAGAAACTATTTCTTACAATGTTCCATGTAGCTCTCAATTAAGACTGTCAGTCAATTTGAAGACCATGTGAAGATCACCATCTATCAGCTCCTAATTTAGACCATTTTACTCTGTACTTGAGAGATTGTAAAAGGAAGATTTCACTGTATGGTATGCTTTGCTACTAACATGTATCTTATTGCAATGGTATCATGCAGCACTCCATCACACCTCTGGCATAGCAGTATGAACCGGTTAACATCAATCCCTAAGAAGAATATTTATACATTATCAGTGGTGAAGCTGTGTGGTATAATAAAAAGAAAATAGATTTAAAAACACAAAACTCAGCAAAGGGTGGACATGTATTTACCAAGCTGTTTGTTTTTTTTTGTTTTGTTTTGTTTTTTTTTTTGCTGCTGTTTTTTACAATACAATGGAATGTCAGTGGCAGTGTAAACAGCTAGTTGTGTGAACTGTGTTAAGTAGTATCATCCAACTATTAGGGTGTGCAGTTCTGTCATGTTAGTACAATACATTAAACCATGCTTGATTAAACATTGATTGTTAAATTAGTATGTTTTTTTTATATTATCACATTGGTTTTGTGTGTCAGTAATTGGTGCTCAACCTATGTTCAGTTCCTGTCTCTCTATAGTCATAACATAAAAGGTATTATCCATCCAGGTGTGAAATTGAACACCACTTATAATTTAGAGTAATTATAGTAACTGTAACAGTACAAAATTAAGTGTATTCATTTTTTTTTGGTGATTGTATACAATTATGTATGCATGTGTATGGAAGGTAGAAGTTAGATTAAATACCAGTATATAGAACAATTGTCTATTTTTAATCCTCATGTGGTATGTTACTGGTTAACCACTGGACCCAGGGACCAAAGAGGTTATGGTGAAGGCACGTCTGCACATAAGCATATGTCAGGTGTACATTTCTAAGATCTTGATAATCACTAATTGTGGTGATAAGACTCAGACATTCCCTACTATCATTCTTGAGAACTATCCTCAGAACTGCAGCACTTGGTGAAACTTATTGCAAGACTTTTCCGCAAGCGGCACAGTACACAAGTGTATCTGCATTTGTGCAATTTTATTATAAATTCTTATTCGTGGTGATGAGTGAATATGGGTTGAAACAATATAAATATGGTTATTATAGTTAATGTTTTTTTAGGCTTGTTTTTTAAATACTGATGTTGAATTGCAGTAAACCAATGCAGTTTACATAAAATGTGTAATTTAATAATGAAATGTTGCAGATTTGTAATAGGTTTAGCACTTGTAAAAGGCACCAGATTGGCATAAACGGGACTATACACATAACATGTATGCGTGAGCATTCAGTCATTGACCTTTTTGAGAGACTGCCAAATAAGGTGCGAATTATAATATCCATGATCACAAACATCTTGAAGTCTGTACAAGAAAACTGGTTATGATACTGTTCCATGGTTGGAGTCATTTAAAACTGATACATGATTCTGCATTAGATGTGATTTCAAGAGGGGCTTTAGTTTTTTGTGTCTTGTGGTGAGCTTATCCGGAAGAAGCTAACCAAATCCCTAAACAATGATTTTACTTCATATTAGGATTTGTACAAGCTTAAGATCCAAGATTTAAATAAAAAAAAAAAATGATTCATTGTTATGAAAAAGCCTTTATACCAATAGCAAAATATTTAATTGATTTTTAATAAATAGCCACAACACAATGCAGACATAACAGTGTTAGCAGTGCCTCAGACCTGTATCACTGCATACCTGACTGAGTTAATGGGTAAAGTAATGCCGTGATGGACTCCCTTCAGAATCTTAACAAACCGTGTATTCCAGAGGTACAGGATTTTATTATCATTGGTGCTTGAAGGAGCGCTTCTGATCCAGCTGCACTGATTAAAGATTAAGACTTTACTTTACAACATCAATTTCGCCCTCTCAACAGAATTGGGAATTGAGCTACATATAGTGTAGTTGTATGGTAACTCTTTCTGTGCACTGAAGATGCTTCCGCCGTACCCTACTTTAGCATTATGGATTGCAATGTTAAACAGCAAGACTAGCTTACCATTCTATATTGTATTTTGAAGGGTTAACTGAGCAAAATGCCTTTCATTTGTATTTGTTTAATGTGTGTCATGTATTCTTCAAACAAGTTTCCTTTCCTCTTGCTATGTTTTTGTATAATAGTATTTTTCAGGAGCGAGAAGGCGCTTGCTTATGTATTTGTGTTCCTCATGAAACTCATGGTTTCAGACACAGTTGTTGTCATTGTAATCCGACATTGATTCAAGCACTCACTCAAGTAATGAGCTAACCTGCTCAAGAGTCCCAGTGGCAATCAAGCTGTAATAATTATAACCCTTTTAAATGCTCTTGAGTTACCTATAGTGCTATGATTTACTGTCTTTAATTACATTGTTGGGCATTATTGTGGGGCCTGTTTCTCAAAGCTTTAACTTTTGATCAGATAAATACATTTTATACTGTGTTTGTCATGGAGATGATAGAGGAACCATCAACAGTATAGAACTCAAAAAACACTTATTAGCTTTGGGAAGGGGTGACCTTGATTCTGATTACAATTCTATAAGTGAAGTTAACAGGAGCATTGGGAAATGTCTCTAAAACGCATATTTATATGAATCATGTCAGTTATGTTAAGAATCTGTAAAGTATGAAATGAAAATGTATTTTAAAGCTTGATTCAGACAGATGCAAGACATAGTGATATGTACAATACTAAAGATTAATATTCTTTCCAGTGCATTTCAGTTTTCTTAAATGTGATTTTATATGCTTTAAAATAGATTTGTTTTTAAGGGTGATTTATACGCTGTATCTGTCAGGCAACCCTGGAGACTTGTTTCCATGTTTTTTCATTCGACTTTTTATAAGAATATGTATATGTTTGTTTTTTTTTGTTTGTTTTGTTTTCACTTCAATTACTTTTAAAAGTTTGTGAGTTTGGCTACAAACTTGTTTTTGCATTCTCCATATCCATAACTTTAATCAAAAGCTACCAAGCCTTTACTTCAAACCAATGGCTGAACAGAATCTGTTGTTCCATAGACTTGCATTATGTTTTGCATTTATCTCCCCCACATACTTGAATTTGAGTATTACATTGACAGTCCTTTACTCACAGGAGATGCTTTCTTAATCAGGACTTGCCCTTTCACATTGAATAAATACAGAGTAACCTTGAGAAATATTGCACAGTTCCGTTTTCAAAGAAACTATAAACTACTATACAGTAGAGCACCTGCAATCCCTTTCGCATGACGTCCGCAATAAAAGCTCCCTCTTGCCAGTAAGTAATAAAGCAATTTAAAATATTTTGATAATATTTTTTGTTTAAAGAGTTCTGCAGTTTTTTTTTTTCATTCTACAATGCTTGTAATGTACATTTGTACCAGGTCTTGCATAAAACAAATATGTAAATTGCATCTGAGAACATAATACCATTGAACTGATTAATGATTATGGTTGACAGTACAGGAACGTTTGAAGTCTGGTTTTCACTGATACAGACCCTTTTCAAATGGTTACTCTGTACTTGTATTTTCCTTTACAGATCTTGGTTACATCAATGTACTTCTTTTAATGATGTTGAATAATTGTATCTCTTGTATGATTGGGTATTATTTCTTATTAATGCAAAGGTAACTATGTACTGTCATGCCCATAGGTATGTCTTTATCCTCAGTTATTTTTTTTTTTTTTTATTTCCACAAAGTATTCTATGCGCACAGGTTATTTCATTTTATTACAGCTGTGCAGTAGGTGGAGTTAGAATTACTGGATCACTGGGTGTGCTCTGTTCAAAAATAGTCGTGCTTGATTTGAATTTTGGAATCAACTACACAGCCCAGTCAATGTCATTATTAGTTAGGCTATAGTATTGCAGATTTGATACATGATTTATGATGAATAATAGCTTCAAAGTGACCAGTAATGATTCATGTTTTAATGACCTTGACTCCACATCAGTTTAAATATTTTTAGTCTGATACTAAAAAATAAGAACAAAAGCTAGCTTTATATGAACTGTTTTACAGTTAATTGTACTTTGAACAAGATATTGGAGTTTAAAAGAGAAATGGACTCATGGGGTGGAGAGAACTAAAACTTTTAATGAATCAATTTGACGCACTGCAACGTGGCTCAAATAACTGGTAACACTTTTGCCCTGGTGGAAACCCTGTTTCCAAAATGAGAAATGCTTCACGGATTACCTAGGGGTTAACGACTTCAACCCAAAGCATGTAACTCATTTGTTTACAGCACTGGCCTGCAGGGCAGAATTTAGAAGGTTGAACTTGAAGATTAATTCATCTAACTTGCTAACTAACTGTGTTGTCACCAGCCTTAATCGCTACAGATCCTTTATTTTTATAAACCCTTCTGAGAGTAACTAGGACTCAACAGTAAGGGCTTTATATTTTCACACTTTTCATACTGTAAAATGTGAGTTATTTAGCACCATGGATTTTTTTGTGCTGTGAGAAAGACATTAAATATAACCCTAACCCTAATCTCATGGACCATAATGAGAAGGAAGTTTACACAAAAAATAGTATTTAGGAATGTAACTGATATTTAAAAAAAAAAATTACAAATCTGTTATCACAGTTTTAGTATGCTGTTTAATTGATCCACATCATACTTTGTATTGCAGATACATACATTTCACAAACATGGAGGCATTTAGCAAAGCTGTTGTGGAAAATAATCATTTTAATGCAGTGTTGGACACAAATGAGAATGAAGATGAATGTTGCTGTTCCCCTGGGGTTCATGGGTGAAGGAATTAACACAGCTTGTCACTCTACCCTAGCTGTGCTGGTTTCCAAGGCAACTAGTATGTACGTGTTTCAGGCTAGCCATAGTGACACACTTGCAAAAGCAGAAACCTTCTCTGTTCTAATACCATGCAAGTGTCCTAGTAACACACAGTGTTAAACAATAGGTGGAATTAGATTAGGCTGACCTTATGATAAAGGTGAAAAAATATCATTTTATGAAGGATACAGAAATTAAAATGTATGCCATGCGGTGGATTTAAAATATTTTTTATTGTTATTTTTGTTGTTAACAGTTAGCTGTACACATAACTATTGAAAAAGACATGGCATATTAAGCACGCCAGCTAGCAATTTTGAACTAGTCTGTTGTGCTGACTTCTGACTACACATGATTGTTGCTTGTACCACTTGTTATCGTATAGCCTATAATATGCATTCTGTAGTTCTTTTGGAGGGAGATAAGAGAAAAGACCTTGCTCTTCAGAACTGTGAGCTTGATTGTATACTCTGCAGTGCCTGTGTTGGGTTACAGTATATCATTGAGGGAAATATGACTTGGATAATCTGATTGGATAATCCTTAACTGCATCTCAGTAATTATGTCACTGAGCAGCTGCCTATAGATTGTTACAGTTGAGCTCCCTGCTCATTCTGTGTCAAGGAAAATAATTACATTTAGTCACATAAGGCTAGGAGGAGTTCAGTGTCTTGTGAATGAGATGCAGGCTGTTTTTTTTAAACAAGCCTGCTTGTAAAGTTCTCTTTGGACTAACCTTGTACAGATACCCCTTTTTATGAATTGGTTCTCTACATTTTTAGTGGTAAGGTATACCCGAGCCACATAAAACTCAATCTTTAGTAAAAAAAAATATTACAGCTTTAGGCTACGCTGCTGCTCTTTTAGTGTTGATTTCCATCTATCCATTTTCTTGTTTTAAATGCATGACATATTAGTCAGCATTACTGGTTTACTTTTTCTTGTTTTTTCACCATGGTTACAGTCCTGTTATACAGGTTCTCAAAAGACCCAGAACTGATAATATTTTGATGACAACTCCCAGATAACTGAATAATACCTGTGCCGTTAGGACTTGCTGAATGCAACTAAGCGCTGATACAACTACCATGCTGAACACTGGAACTGCACCCCTTGAGCAGCTTCTGAGCGTAGTTAGCAGACTAAAAGTGATACTGTATCCCGAAAACCAGACCATAGGGAATGCATTAGAAAGCCTCTTCAATGGTTAGCAAGTACAACTGTAGAAAGGAATTCAATCTGGACATTATACAAGTGTTGAATTGTTCTTTCTGTCATGTAAAGCCCACATAAATGTACCAAATCTTCTTCCTAACAGGGCTATCACTATAATTATGTACAGGCAAGGTGTCTATATCTTAATATCCACACCCCAGATCCACATTTTTCTCCATTACTGAGATTACGCTCGGTTTACAAATTAATTACATGCACACAGAGAGCATTTGATTTAAAATGTAATTGCTTCATATACTGTAGTCCTTGTGTAGATAGTAAGATACTACAGAATCCAAGGATTACTGTGAAGAACAACATATTATTCATAAGATTGATACACACATTACCAAATTGGTGTTTCTAGCTGATGAAGTAATCCAAGAGGTAATTGCAATTTGTACATGGTTTGAAATACTTTCCTCCTGCTGAGATAAAAACTGTCCAAGGAAATTTGTTTTCTTTTCTGTAAATCTTAAAAAAAAAAAAAAGATCCTTAAATAAAGAAAAATCAATAAAATAATAATATAAAAGTTATACTAGATGGTACCACTTCTTGTCATAACTAGTAAACTGTTACTCAATACTTTGCTTCAGGCATAAATTTATTATATGCTTCAGAAATCAAACAAACACATACAACTATAGTGTATCAGCTGTGATTTTAAGTCCATAGTGTTTTATAAATTGTAATTCAGCTTTTTCCACTGGCAAGATGTTTTTTGAATAGCAATTGAGAACCTCTGTTTCTCATTAAAAAACCCAAATCAAAAGCAATACTTAAGCCTGGTATATGTATTGATTAATGAACAATTACATTACTAGTGCTATAAAAATGTAAGAAAATAAAGCCGCAAAATGGTAGTGTGTCTCTGCTAGTGGTATAGATAAGGAAAGTGGTAGACTCCCAATATTATACTTCAGATCTTTACTTGGAAGTAATTAGATTAGGTACTTTGACCTGCTCTTTTATTTGCTTTTTGCCTAGGCATTATTAGTGGATTTTATTGCAGGAAAAAAAAGTTTTATTGAACTGCTTTTGTTTTTAAATGGCAGTTTCCTGAAATAATAATCCAAGTTGTGTATTCTAATCTTGTTCTGTCCCAGTGTATATGTGTTGCATTGTGATCTGGTGCTATAGAAAAGGTAGTAATCCCTTTTCAGCTGCTGTTGTACTGTATTTCATTGACAATAATGTGCCTTTTATTAGAATACACTGACATTTACCCATCAGTTAAAAGTACCTTTTCTTTTTCCCCCCAATTTGTATATTAAACAGAAATCAATATATTTGTATCCTTCAGGCAAAACATAGCCTTAGTCCTTGTTGTATCATAACATTACACCTGCCCCACAGGCCACCTTTGTGATTTAGGTGCTCTTGTCTTCTTAAGGGCATTAAAAAATGTAACATATATTTCAAGCACAATAGCTTTACTCGGTAGGTGGTATTCCATAAGGTAATGAAGTTTTATTAGCTTTTGTATAGATACAAACTTATAAGGTAACCTGTTATAAAATCTGATTAGAAACCAGTGGTTAAAGAAAGATACTTGTTACCAAGTTCAAGGTTCAGTCCCAGCCACTGACACTGTGTGTGACCCTGAGCAAGTCACTTAACCTCCCTGTGCTCCGTCCTTTGGATGAAACGTAAAACCGAGGTCCTACTGTAAGTGACTCTGAAGCAGCAGTTGTGATGCATAGTTCATCCCCTAGTCTCTGTAAGTCGCTTTGGATAAAAACGTCTGCTAAAAGAGTAATTCATAACTATCTGCATGTTTAGTGCTTCTACATAATATCATAGTAGCTTGTCACTCAATTGTCTTTAAATCCTGGGAATACTGACATGATGGACATTGTTATGGAAATAAGCACTAGGGTGTGGAAAACCTGTTGCAGGAAGCAGAAATAGTTTCCACCAATGGGATATAAGATGATCCCGCTTGTCAGACAGGTTACTGGGGCAAGACATGTGACACCTATTCAAAGAAGGATTATTGGCAACACCCTTCACAAACTAGAGGCACTGGAATTTTGTCAAGTAAACAGTGGAAGATAAGTCAGGACTTGCCATGTTTTACGTAGATACTGCCTTTTTTCTGTCTTCGTGCATCCACATTGCCATTTTAAGAAGCAGGGTTTCTCTAGAACAATTAAAGTTACAAGAACAGAACTTTGGCACTGAAGAGGATTGATTTTACAGATGAAAGTAAAACAGGTGACTGCACACCAGGTAGGAAAGTCTAAGTGTTGGTTTTTCTCTTTTTCTGAACAAGGGTTAGTTTGTAGATCTCTTCCTGTCTCATAATATTCTAGTAGGTCATCTAAATGAAGGTGGAATCTTTGAAGTGACACAGTAGATGTATTGCTCAATTTAAGAAAACACATGTTTATAAGACAGTGGTTGAACTGTTGTTTAATTACTTCTGATAGAGTACAGACACTGTAAACATGTTTTATGTTGCCCACTTTATTATACTGTTAGCATATTTTTAACTCTGTTGAAGTGGGTTTGCTATAAGTGACCCTGTTTGTCTTAAGTGATTAATCTGGGCATCTGTTTTCATGTTTTTGCTGTTTTATTCATTCTTCCTTGATTTGAAGTATTTTAAAGTTTTGTTATTTACAAGACTGCTGGGAAGTTTAAAAGAGCCTTTAAACTTTCCTACGTGGATAAATGGCCCAAAGCAAGCTTTATTTATGGGAAACAGGATGTTGCATGCTGTTGTATAAGGAGTTTTGGGGTTCTACATTTTAATAAATCAAACTTTGCAATTCAAAATGTTTGTATTTTTTTCCAAACATTTGGTAAATGACACAAATCTTAAAAACTATAAATTATAATCTAAGAGCAATGCAAAACAAATTAAACATGCTGTTTCATCAACTGTTTATTTAACCAGAATAATAATAATAATAATAATAATAATAATAATAATAATAATAATAATAATAATAATAAAAAACAGTACAATTCCTCATTCAAGAACAGAACAAACTAATGTACTGTGCTGCTACTGGATTGTAGCAGGTTTTAACCAAGTCTCCCTGTCGTCTTGGGCCTTCCAGCACGGTGTTTAAAGTTTACTCTGTCGTGTCTGTTGAGTGGGATCAGTGCTTTAGTGAATAATTTATTGTCAGCATGAATGGGCTCATTAGTTGCCTTTTCAAAGTTTTTAAATGAGTTTTGTGGTTGTCATTACACAAGTCTCCTGTTTGGCTGAACAGCAAAATGACAGTTTGACAGTTGGCTGGCTTGTAACAGGGGCAGGCTGCTTCTTTTCAACTCAGGATTTGCCTTTGTGTTTTATAGAGGCCTTCTATTAATACAGAGTGCAGGGCCAGTAACCCTGGGATTAAACCTCTATACAGTGGAGTAGGAGGGAGGGGATTTTCCTGCTTTGTTGTTTGTTTTTGTTTCCTCTTATGTTACGTGCACATTTATGTGGCAGTTGTATTCCCTTTTCTGAAATACCAGCATTTGTATGAAGGCATTTGTTGCTCCCAAACTCCACATGGAAACAAGCTGAAACAAATTCTAGTGCTACTACACTGACACTAGTAATATTCATAGGAGCGTTAGTCCCTTTGGTTAACAGCTAATGGGAGGTCATGTTGGCCCTCGGGCTGTTTTATGTATAACATTGTTGGACAATGTTCTGTAGGTGTATTAGCTGAAATAGTCATTTCCATCTAGATGTAGCCAGGGTTTTATTGAAAGGTCTCTAACCTGATCATATAATACACAATATTTAGCTATTATATTAAACAATATAGTATGACTTATATATGCTGTGCCTGGTGCTTTTCATTTCTAACCTGTATTTCTAACCTCTCTTTCAGTGATTTTAAGAATGGTGATTAAATAGGATGTCACAGTTGTGGAATAAATTAACCTCCTGCTGATGTTCCTAGATGGGTTTTAATAATTATGTATCGCAACAACAAAAGCAGACCTGTAATGCTTTCCCCAGCATTGAAAGAATATATACATAGACTATCACGTTTTGTTTTTAAATGACTGCAGTGGTATCTTCGTTCTCTGTACTAGTATACACCCTGTGAAGGACACTCTCTTTTAACTTGTCATATTAGTGTTGTTTATTAATTGGCTGTATGTTGTAAGGATACTTGCCCAGTTGTGCAAACGTGAGAAAGGTGTGTTTGTTGAGGATAATGCTGATTAGATTGGACACCGGGTATTTTGTCTTTTAAACAGACAGGAGAGCTTAATTACCGCTAGCCCATTTCCATTAATGTTGTTGTAGCTGCTTGTGATGACGCCCATCCCACGTCGTCCACGCCCCCTCCCTCCTCCCCCTCTGGTCATGTGTGCCTTTTTTTGTTTGCAGTGGAATAGTTTATCACTTCTCAGCTAGTGCTGCAGACCAAACACACACACAGGCAATCTGATGTTTGAAGTGCTGATGTTTGAAGATGGCTGGCTAGCTCTTTTTGTCATACTTTTGGTGTTAGTATTTGGCTTGGGCTAAACAATACAATGGATTGTTTCACCAAGATCTACATTGGAACTTCAAATCCAACAAGACTATTTTCACTTTAACCCTTAGGTGCCCAGGTAAGAGAACAGTTTGCAGAAACTTACAAGATACTTTTGAAACGGCACTAGTGGAATTGCAAAAGCTCCAGACCTCAGTTTTGTTTAAGAGAAATAGAGAGACATTAACTAAAATCAACATGACGTTGGCTCAAATCTGATGCTTGCTCTGTTGGAAAAGTTTCCTATTACTAATACTTTATTTGGTCTGGTATATAGTGTTTTTATTCCCTCTAAGGAAATACTAAAAATGAACTAATTAAGTATGTAATTAAATATTGCAATTAATAAAAACCTGCTTTCCCTTCAGACTCTCTTGGTGGGCTGTTGCATCTACCAATTTGAATGAATTATGTTTCTGCTGGGTGTTGTTACAGTGTAGCTAGCTTAAGTAACATTGGCCAGATTCTTTAATAATCATTGGAACAAACATTTGAACAATTTGTTTTTTTTAAGTGCAATAATGATCATTGAAGTGAATCAAATATTTAAGGAAGAAAGCTGTAGCTCACTTACCTGAACTTCATGGTTTAATCTGGTAAATGCCTTTAGGGGTTGTTTAAAAAGTTTGTTTAGAATACAAAAGAATTGGAAAGAATGGTGTATTCGATCCCTTGGGGATGCAACTGGCAGTTAAGCAAATTAGGCACCAACAGAGCAGTGTGTTGCTATAGCAACAGTGCAATTAAATTACTTTTCTGTCAGCCATAATATAATTTTCCTG
Source organism: Acipenser ruthenus (assembly GCF_902713425.1). Classification (NCBI taxonomy): domain Eukaryota; kingdom Metazoa; phylum Chordata; class Actinopteri; order Acipenseriformes; family Acipenseridae; genus Acipenser; species Acipenser ruthenus. The sequence continues at coordinate 26,129,486 of NC_081206.1, forward strand.
TTCAGAGACTCGTGGGACTTGAACTTCCATTTGGTTCACTTGAATTGTATGCAGTAATGGACTGTGGCACAATTTTATCTTTCACATGCTATAATCAATAAACCTTGGCCAATTGCACTGTTCAAAATTGATAAAAAGTGTGAACAAGACACATACATTTAAAATAGATTTTATTGACAATTATTTTCTGAAAACAGTCATTATTAGGTCTGTACATCGTTTGCTTTGAATAGGTGTAAATGGCAACATATATACAACACATTTTCATCTATTTGATCAAGTTTGTATTAGTAATTTATTTTGGGATGCTCAGAAGTCATGAAGTTAAGGAGAATGGCTTTGCAGTTTAAAGAAAAATAAACTAAACCATATACAAAGCACATTTTTTAGTTATTAATTTGGTTAACAGATCATGCGAAATCTAAGAATTTAACCATGGAAACATTGACTGTTTCTGTAATTAAATGTTTATGAATGCCAAGTAAATAAATCAATTAAAATAGAAATGGATTACAATGTAATAATATGTTTTCAAGCCATGTTAAAAGTTCAAACAATAAACTTAATTTTGCTAAAGATAAAAAACATTACATAACAAAACAAAAAAATTGCTTAGTATTGTTCATTCTTTTTTCCTGACTGTGCCATGGTTTTGTTTTTCCACAGGAGTCTTGGTCTAAATGGGTCCAGTCATGCCTCCCAGCAAGAAGCCGGAAGGTCCAGGAATCAGTGTTTCCAATGGACTGAGCCAGTGTTACCCAGGAAGCTCTTTATCCAAGGACCTCCAGGAAGCTGAGGAGCTGGACTTAACACTGCCCACCATCAAATTGGAAAAAGGGGCCATGGAAGATGAAGAGTTGACAAACTTGAACTGGCTTCACGAGAGCAAGAACTTGCTCAACAGTTTTGGGGACACTGTGTTGCGGAGTGTGAGCCCAGTTCAGGAGATTGATGACGATACCCCTCCTTCCCCCGCACATTCAGACCTGCCCTATGATGCCAAGCAGAATCCAAACTGCAAGCCTCCATATTCCTTCAGCTGCCTCATATTCATGGCCATTGAAGATTCTCCCTCCAAGAGACTGCCAGTAAAGGATATTTACAATTGGATCCTTGAACATTTCCCTTACTTTGCTAACGCCCCCACCGGGTGGAAAAACTCTGTCAGACATAACCTGTCGTTGAATAAGTGTTTTAAGAAGGTGGACAAAGACAGAAGTCAGGTATGTTTTTAAATCTTTCACATTTTCAAGCCTTCATAGGCACCAGGGTACTAAAAAAAATAAAAAATAATAATAATAATAATAATAATAACTGAAGCATAAACAAAATACAGTTTTTGTCTCAACCCACTGTTGGATGTCTTGAACAATGAAGACAAATATTTTGTGCAGTGTTTCAGGCCCAGATATACTATGATAGTTCATGCTTACAGGCAAACTAAGAAAATAAGTTTGTTTTAAAATGGATATAGACTCAACTTAATATACCAGTGAAGTGTTACATTCTGCAATTGTTGCATTACATGCAAGTTTCAGTCTGCTTCTGTTCCTTAATTCACAGTTTCAGTTCCTGGAGATTTTGATAGTACTGCTATTTTAGGAGACATGGAGAAGACCAGCTGATTTAGTTTTGGTACCACTTTCCCATAACTTGAAAACAAGGACAGTGGTAGAATTTGTTATTTCAATGTGTCCAGTGGTTTTTGTTTGCTCCTGTTGACCTTAAGTTTTTGGGATCTGTTTGTCAAGTCAGGTTTGTTGTTATTGTTCACAAGAAAAAGGGAGTTTCCTTAAAGGGTCCTCCAGTCTGTTAGTTGTACTGTAACCTGTTTGTGTTTGCACAGCACTGTATCTTGATGCAACACAACTTGGTACTCAAGTGTGCATTAAAATACCTGAATAATCTGTGTATTAAGTGGGTTTGCAAATGTCTATTCTTAATTTAAAATACCTTTTATTAGACCAAGATGAAGGTCCGATGTCGAGCTAACCAGATGCATTTTACAGACAGGCATGCATTCAACATGCACACATTATATAACTAGTCTTCCCAGTACTTACTGTATCCCATTTTATCAACTTCCCACCCTGTAAAGAGTACAGAAATACAAGTCTGTGTCTGTTTGGTTGACGAGGAATTAAACTATATGTTGAGAAATGCACGTCCCTTCAGTGCCAGCCTGAATGTTAAAGCCTTTCCATGTGACTTTCAGAGTTCATTGCCATCTGGTCCTTGGCTGCATGGAAGAATATTTTTGTATATGTGTCCCCATGGCAACTGGGTAGCAGTTGACATGGAAAGTAAGCAGTTGCTGTAGCAACAGAGAAACTGATGTGGCAGCCTCTCTATTTTGCTGGGAAAGGATAATCTACCAGCGCAACAGTAGTTAAGGCACACAGTGCTGTAGGTGTCAGCAGTGATCACTTAAACTAGTCATAGCCTGTTTAGGTGGATAGTATAATTTAATTAACCTATTAAATGCCTTTTCCCAGTTCAGCTGTTCAGGCAGTTCAATTTCTCAACATACTGTATGCTTGGCATTTTTACATGTAATTGCAAACAGTCACAAGCCCCATAATAACTCTTTTTTTATTTACAGTAAAATTGTGTTTCTATATTTTCAGCATTCTTTTAAGAATACAGTATTGAAATAAAGACACTACCAATCTGCACCTACAGTAACAGTAATACTTTTTGAAAGGTACGCTTTTCATTTTAACACTCCAACTATAGTTGAAATTTACAGGAATGTATAGCTTCCTGTGAGACAGAACAATTAATCAATTACTATCTAATGATTTTTAAAGGCAGTGTATATAACAACAGACAACTTGTTCCATACATCATTGAGACTTAAATTACACAGTGTAACAATTTTTTTTTTTTTTTTGGTTCCTGGGTAGTAAGTGTTATTTCCTAATTGCTTATGCCTCAAAAGTATAGAAAATGGCTATTATTCCCCACAAACTTTGCTTTTGTGACCAGGACAGTGATATTTTGAAATGTACCTATTTTCCAGAACATTCCAGATAGATTCAGTGCTGAGTAAACTTGGAGTAACTTCTAGAACTTTCTAGAACTTTCCAGTAATATAAATAGTAGTATAAATACAGGGGCCTTAAGCCCACCAGTTCAGTTTAGTCCCAGCTGCCTAAGTGGATACATATCTGCATTTTTCTGAGATGGCATCAAGGTCATAGGAGACTTCAAAATGGTGGCATTCCTGATGGGTCTCCAAGGCGGTTTTACCAAGTTTCCCTGCTATCTTTGCCTTTGGGACAGCAGAGACACCAAGGCGCACTACCACAGGCGGGACTGGCCACAGCGGACCGAGTTCTCTGTGGGGAGGAACAACGTCAAGTGGGAGCCACTGGTGGACCCCCGGAACGTGCTGATGCCACCACTGCACATCAAATTGGGCCTTATGAAACAATTTGTCAGAGCTCTAGATAAGGAGTCGGCAGCCTTCAAGTACCTTCAAGACTTCTTCCCTAAGCTGTCTGAGGCAAAGGTCAAAGCCGGTGTCTTCGTCGGACCACAGATAAAGAAGATCCTGGAGTGCAATGAATTCCCCAAGAAGCTCACTAGTAAGGAGAAAGCGGCTTGGAACAGCTTTGTCGCAGTGGTTCGGGGCTTCCTGGGCAATCACAAGGCCGAAAACTATGTGGAGCTGGTTGAGACTCTGGTGAAGAACTACGGCACAATGGGCTGTAGGATGTCCCTCAAAGTCCATATCCTTGATGCTGATCTTGATAAATTCAAGGAGAACATGGGAGCGTACTCGGAGGAGCAAGGCGAGCGCTTCCACCAGGATATACTGGACTTTGAACGCCGCTACCAAGGACAGTATAACGAGAACATGATGGGAGACTACATTTGGGGGCTGATTCGTGAAAGTGATTTACAGTATAATCGTAAATCTCGAAAAACTACTCACTTCTAAATCTTTTGTAGTCATTTTTGTATTACTTTAGTATAAATACATGTTAATTTGGATTTATATGTTGTTTTTTTCGGACTTTATGTGAACGAAAAGTTTGTGGGGAATAATAGCCATTTTCTATACTTTTTGAGGCATAAGCAATTAGGAAATAACACTTACTACCAAGGAACAAAAATTGTGTTACATAGTGTTATATGTTTATATGTTCAATAGGGCGTCGTCTTCACAAAAATATAGGGTCTGTCTTAAGCGTGTTTTCTGCTTTGGAGTAACCTATGTATTATTATTGGAAGAAAATGAGTCGTGGTTTGTTCATTTCTATCCAGAATACATCTCCCAGACATTTGGTCAGAAGCAGTGTGATTGCTCATGTTGTGTTGGGAATGAGGTCAGCTATGTTTACCTCAACTTCACTAATGTACATTATGATTCAACGCCTGTTTGTTACCATAGCAAAAGACCAGTTATAAAACAATCTTGGAAAGAACAGTAAAACTGCAGCAGATAAGATATTGCGCCTATAAGGAGGCTGTGTGGTCCGATGGTTAAAGAAAAGGGCTTGTAACCAGGAGGTCCCCGGCTCACTCACTGTGTGACCCTGAGCAAGTCACTTAACCTCCTTGTGCTCCGTCTTTTCAGGTGAGACATTGTTGTAAGTGACTCTGCAGCTGATGCACAGTTCACACACCTTAGTCTCTGTAAGGCACCTTGGATAAAGGCATCTGCTAAATAAACAAATAATAATAATAATAATAATAATAGTAATAATAATAATAATAATTCTTGCAAAAAACTGTGTCCTAATACTGTACAAAATGATTTAAAGTCTAAAAAAATATTCCTAAAAAAACTGACAGCCTGGTATTCATTGGAATTCTTTTTTTATTTGTGTTATAATAGTAGTGTTTTTGCTATCTTGTAGATTCAAACAGGAAAAGAGCTGTCTTAGGGATATACTGTACATCTCATTGAAATAACTGAAGATGAATGTTAAGGGTTAGATTCTAGGTTTTTCACTGCAGGCCTCCCTTTGCAGTGCTATGACCTTTCGTTGCAGTTTTGAAATTAAAAAATCTACAGAATGTCGTAAAAAGTCAAGCACTCACCAAGTATCTGCTGTTAAGCTTATGTATTTATTATTATAACATCTTAATCATAAAAAACAATGAAGCGAATTCATGCAGATGCGTTGTGGCCACTGGCCTTCGTCAAAGATATTTGCTCCAGTGCTAAAAAGTTTTGGTTCGGTTCTTGTTTAAATGCCATATGTATTTATTTTATTATATATACTGTGTGTGTGTGTGTGTGTGTATATATATATATATATATATATATATATATATATATATATATATATATATATACACATACGTTTTGAAATGTATATTCAGTATTGGATAAAGTACATATTGATAATGTCCATAATTTAGATTTTCTAAGCCACTTGAATTTCAAAGGCAAAACTAACAACACTTTTTATAGTTTACTATTTAAAGGAAGAAGTTCGGATGGTATTCTAATTTTTATCTGGTATATGACTAGTCTTAATTATGTTGTGTGAATTTTGTTCAACTCTCCTGTACTGTAGGTGGCACAGTAGGCTAATTGACTATACTTTCATTTTGTTAGCATTGAAGGGATTGGTTTATTCTGGCATGTGTCACAGGTAGAGTTAGTTTGATTGTCTTTCACTACTGTAGCTTTCAGTTATATTGGTCCATCACATGACACCTAACTACACACTGTTGGTACATTTGTCTCTGCTTGTGAAATAAATGAATGACAGGGAATGTTAAGGTTTGAGGTGTAGTTGCAGATTTGAATACAAATGCCACATGACTTCCAGTATGTTTACAGTACATAAAACCTGTACTGTAATAAGACTGTCACTCAATATGTTAACTCCAGTTTGTACTGATCATTATCAGAGTTACCAAGAGCTCATACATTTTGTGTATTCCAAGGTTCATGATAATAGTGCTTACTGTGCAGTTGTGATCAATAAGAACAGAAGCACAGTGCAGAAAAAAAACATGTCAGCAGATTTCAGTGTGTGGACTAGGAAATGAGGAAGCTTAACCTACTGTACAGTTCTTGTATTTTTGAGGTCATCTCCATACTTGTGGACAAGAATCTAGAAGGTACGCTACAGGTCAAACACATGCTACAGTACTGTATGTTGACCTTAACAGTTTTTAGCTATACAATCCAAGTACTTTCCCACTTGTGGATTTTGGCAAACCTAAAATCTTGGATATGCTAGGAAGGATTTTTTTTTTTTACTAACCTTTGCTGCTAAATAACTTTCCACTGCATCATACATGGAACATTGTGTAGCCTACATTGCTTTTCTGTCATGAAAATGTATAGTTTTGCAGTTAGTCTGCCCAGATGAAAATTCTTAAAATGGAGTGTTGACAAAATGGATTTAATAGCATGCATTGAAGATAAAATAGCAATATTTGAATCATTGCAGCAGTTAATGCCTCTCAGCCTTTTCCAGTACTTATGCAAGGTGTAATAAAGGGGGCATTTTCCCTATAAAATAGATTTTGTTTAGTGCTAATGCCCCTCATTTTTATTTTATTTTTTCTTAATTATTTTAACTGATAGAAATCTATGTTGCCCAAAAGTACCTTGAAGTATATGGAGCTACAAAATAGTTCTAGTAAATATTACCTATGTGTATTGCCATCATTTTGTAGATCTCACATTTTATTGTATGAAAAATGCACACATTATGGTAAAGTTGAATTACATTTTTTTGAATGGTAATGTATTTGAATCTATTGGTTCAGAAAATGTGTCATCGATCTCTGCAGAAACTTCAATGCAACACTTCTGGTTAACTTTAAGAGGTTGTGTGAAAGAACAAGCTTGACATTTAACTCATGTCAGTCTTATCAAACCCCCAGAAGGAACTTGCATCTGTTGGCTTTGTTCCTTCAATGAGAAGTGCAGCGTGGAAAAGAGTGCACATCGGATAAGATTTACTGGAATTATTTAGTTAGCTCAGAGTACTTAAGGAAACAAAAAAGTACAGTAGATGTTTTTCTCAGTTATGATTGGTGTATTTAGAGCTAAAAGGGTCATAAGTCACTTGATTTAGTTGTGCTGTTGATAATCTACCTAGACTGCTGGGAATACTAGTACACAATACGATGTGATATAACAAGGTATCAATTACAAGATAACAGCTGCATTAGTCAATGACCTTGAAAGTTACTATAGAATCTCTCTCTCTGTGTATGTATGTATGTGTGTAATATATATATATATATATATATATATATATATATATATATATATACACAGTACTGTGCAAAAGTTTTAGGCAGGTGTGAAAAAATGCTGTAAAGTAAGAATGCTTTCAAAAATAGACATGTTAATAGTTTATATTTATCAATTAACAAAATGCAAAGTGAGTGAACAGAAGAAAAATCTACATCAAATCAATATTTGGTGTGACCACCCTTTGCCTTCAAAACAACATCAATTCTTCTAGGTACACTTGCACACAGTTTTTGAAGGAACTCGGCAGGTAGGTTGGCCCAAACATCTTGGAGAACTAACCACAGTTCTTCTGTGGATTTAGGCAGCCTCAATTGCTTCTCTCTCTTCATGTAATCTCAGACAGACTCGATGATGTTGAGATCAGGGCTCTGTGGGGGCCATACCATCACTTCCAGGACTCCTTGTTCTTCTTTACGCTGAAGATAGTTCTTAATGACTTTCGCTGTATGTTTGGGGTCGTTGTCATGCTGCAGAATAAATTTGGGGCCAATCAGATGCCTCCCTGATGGTATTGCATGATGGATAAGTATCTGCCTGTACTTCTCAGCATTGAGGAGACCATTAATTTAGACCAAATCCCCAACTCCATTTGCAGAAATGCAGCCCCAAACTTGCAAGGAACCTCCACCATGCTTCATTGTTGCCTGCAGACACTCATTCGTGTACCGCTGTCCAGCCCTTCGGCGAACAAACTGCCTTCTGCTACAGCCAAATATTTCAAATTTTGACTCATCAGTCCAGAGCACCTGCTGCCATTTTTCTGCACCCCTGTTCTTGTGTTTTTGTGCATAGTTGAGTCGCTTGGCCTTGTTTCCACGTCGGAGGTATGGCTTTTTGGCCGCAAGTCTTCCATGAAGGCCACTTCTTACGAGACTTCTCCGGACAGTAGATGGGTGTACCAGGGTCCCACTGTTTTTTCTGCCAATTCTGAGCTGATGGCACTGCTGGACATCTTCCGATTGCGAAGGGAAGTAAGCATGATGTGTCTTTCATCTGCTGCAGTAAGTTTCCTTGGCCGACCACTGCGTCTACGGTCCTCAACATTGCCCGTTTCTTTGTGCTTCTTCAAAAGAGCTTGGACAGCACATCTGGAAACCCCTGTCTGCCTTGAAATTTCTGCCTGGGAGAGACCTTGCTGATGCAGTATAACTACCTTGTGTCTTGTTGCTGTGCTCAGTCTTGCCATGGTGTATGACTTTTGACAGTAAACTGTCTTCAGCAACCTCACCTTGTTAGCTGAGTCTGGCTGTTCCTCACCCAGTTTTATTCCTCCTACACAGCTGTTTCTGTTTCAGTTAATGATTGTGTTTCAACCTACATATTGAATTGATGATCATTAGCACCTGTTTGGTATAATTGTTTAATCATCCACCTGACTATATGCCTACAAAATCCCTGACTTTGTGCAAGTGTACCTAGAAGAATTGATGCTGTTTTGAAGGCAAAGGGTGGTCACACCAAATATGGATTTAATTTAGATTTTTCTTCTGTTCACTCACTTTGCATTTAGTTAATTGATGATAAATATAATCTATTAACATGTCTATATATATATATATATATATATATATATATATATATATATATATATATATATATAATCAAAGAGCATACAATACTGTAGATATTTTCATAGTGTCTATACAGTTTATTGTATGGTATGGGGAAGTGTCAGTATCTTGCAATGAAAAATTCAGTCATGCTGACTACACTAGTTATATGTCTTACCAAAACTGCAGGGTAATGAATATTGTTCTTTAGTCATTTGGCTCCTCAAGAACTTAATATTTTACCAAGTTACAAAAAGCCTTCAATAATTCAAGTCTAAAATAATTAGATAGATCTGTTAGTCTGTCTTTGAGAGATGGGTATTGATAGAAAGCCTGTAAAAAGTCTTAATGCGAAGGATGCAAGTTTCCCCTGTGTTGCATTTGGCACTCAAAAAAAACCAAAAAACACTTCCTGTAGAGATGGGCAGACATTACAAATCACTCTTGGGAAAATCAGGCTTTGCTTTCAAGACAGTTTGGTACAATTCCTATAAATCTGGAGTGTATTTTCAACTGTAGCCAGTACTTTCCTGTTTTTCTGCTGAGTTTGGAGGCTCTGAATTGCCAGTTGAGTTTCTAACTCTAGAGGACCGTATACTCTTTCCACAGAGGAAAAGTGTGGCAAAATAGTACCTTTGTGTTCTTAATGTATTAACATGACCTTTTACAGAACTTTTTTGCTGCATTGGCAATTAACAAGTAGGTCAGTACAACATGAGGGGGGGTGGGGGGAGTTCTTTACCATTTAAATTAGTAAACAGACGCTCATTCTATCAGTGTTGTTCTCTGCACATGTTTCCTCAGCGTCATAAAAACTCAGAAGCCATTGGTGACCTCTGGGTGCTGTTGTGCTGATTCAACAAGACATAAATGGACAGTGTAGGCCTGAGATTGTTGTGGCCGAGTGCCTCTGGGACTCCAGCTCTCTGCCGTTACTATTACTGCTCACAGAAATACTGGTAATGGAATCAGGGCTCTAGGGGTTGGAAAGTGTGCCTTTCATCACTAGCAACTAAGCACATTAGAGATTCCTATCATTCATTGACGAATGAAATACTGTACTTTTTTGCTGTATGTTACTTTCAACTCCTGACTGAATAAAAATAGTCTTTTTTTAAAAAATCAATATTAACAAGTTTTCTTTTTATATCATATCACCCTTTTAAAATAAATTTGTTGGGTGCCAAAAAGTAGTGTTCTGTAATATGATGATAAAATTATCTTGTGTCTATATTGCTTACAAATATGTTCATTCTCTAACATTCATACTTTACAGCATTGCAAATTCCAATCAAAATCAAGTGCTGTACATGTCGATCTCGTAGGAAATTCCCTATTTAAAATGTCACTTTGAGTATGAAAAATTCCACTACCAGACTATCAAACACCTTTTATACACTTCACGGCTGCTTGTTGCCTAGGCAACCGGTGTAATCCAAGTTTTTTTTTTCTTTTGATTGGAGACACTATTGACTCCTGCCATTGAACATGCTTTCGGAGGAGCACGCCAGCTGTCACATGATGGAAATAAATCACTAAGAAAGTGGCCTAAACTCCTATTGATCTTTCCTGATTAGAGTACATTTGGAAATGTAGACCAGCAGGGTCACTTCGCAGGGAGGGGAATATGAATAATCTGATACTATAGACATTAGGAGCAGTATGGTCTCTGGAATTTTGCTTCAGGTAATTTTTGGTGTCACAAATACATGGATATACTTTTCTTTTTTCATTATAATAAATTCCTAAAACTAATTTATTTACAAACTTGTACAACCTTGTAACAGCCACTTTACTGTATTCTTGAAGCTACACTATATCATTTAATGGATTACACAGAGTATAGCTTATGACTTAATTTTATACTGTATATATTTTAGTACTATAATTGAAAAATGTACAGTATTCTCAGCATCATGATACAGGATTTGTGTGGCATACTTGGAGTTGTGTACAAAGATAACTGGTCCTCCTGTTTGCTTGCAGATGGCAGAAGTCAAAGTGCTTAAACACAAGACCCTGGACAGGAAAGTAAATATTGAATGTTGGTGTAGGCCCCTTTTTACAGACTTTAACAACGTGGCTTTTGGTGTTTGTCTACAAAGATTAAAGAGAATAGTTTTGTGGACAGTCAGCATTCTCATAGCCACATACTGTATTAGTTTGAAAATTACAAGTATTTAAGCAAATATTGTATACATACTGTACAGTAGGTCTCTGTTTTAATTCTAAAAAAGGAGCAGATTTAAAATAACCCTGACTATCCTGTATGTCAAAATGTATCCACTTGAACTTGAATGACCCCAAAGTGCAAAGCTGCATGTTGTAAGATAATAAATTTTTTTACCTAAATTTCAGATATATAACCTACACTGTAAAAAGCTTACCTCAGAATTTACAGTTGAGTGTATAAAGGTAAATGTCTTAGAAAATTAGACCTTGCATATATTTTATTTTTATTTTAGAGCTAGAATTGTAAAAGTAGCTTCATGGAACAAAATGCAGCATTAATTTCCTTTTTTTTATTAAAATGCTAACTCTCTTGGTTATTAGACCTTACAGTATAAAAATAATATGCTTGGCCAAAGAATCGAGGGATGATTTCTGTTATACACAGGCACCTAATGCTCATCAAGACACGAGGGGCATTACATTATGTTTTCTGCAGCAGCAAAATTGTTCTGTACAATAAAATCTTTATTTCTCTCTCTCTCTCTCTCTCTCGCTCTCTCTCCACAGAGTATTGGGAAAGGTTCATTATGGTGCATAGATCCAGAGTACAGACAAAATCTAATTCAGGCATTGAAAAAGACACCTTATCATCCATACTCCCAGGTGTTTAATACACCTCCCACATCTCCTCAGGCATATCAAAGGTAAGCATACGTTATAGCGGAAATATGTATGGAAAACCTGTTCCCATTGGTGTTGATACTCGAGAAGGCGAGATACTCATCTCAAAAGAACAGATCAGAGATGCATGCATTTTGAGGTACAGTACACTTATGTTCAATTAATTCAGACAGAGCAAGCGGGTCCTTGTAGAGTCAGCAAGCTTGATAAACGCCTTTACTTTTTTTCATCTATAGTATGAACTGTAATTCAGGAAACCAGAGAGACACAAACTTACATAAACCACTCACACATGGCAAAGGTGCATTGAAGGCCTTCTGATACCCCAGCACACTCACAATCACATTTTAGCGTAGAACTATATTTCAATGAGATTTCCCTGCTCACACGTTCTATGGTTCTACATGGATTTGTCAGATTGGCTGGGTTTCATTTATTAAAACACATCTTAATTTTTGTGAAAAACATTTAAGCTGCATACATATCCTGAAACATCTGAATATATATTTTTAAATATTTATGTTCTGGTGCCAGAAAGCCTAAGCCTGTAAGAATGATAAATGTTCCATTGAAGAACATTTAGGCTTTGGGATCATTAGAAAACCAGAATCATTAGTGTAATCAGGTTTAGGCATTCCTTTACATGCCCACAGTACATCTTCTGTGAGAGATCAAATAGAACAGCTGGGCTTAGCAGTCAACTGCTGTACGTCTGCCCTTGCTAGTCGATTAGCGTGATGGTAACCATAGCAACAGGAACGCCTCCATGATAACACATAGCTGAGACAGGTGCAGTTGCATCACAAGGCTATTTGTTGCCTGGCAAAAGGACAGGCCATTAGCGCAGAGAAATACGCTATTGCCCTGGCAACACACAAATCTCCATGGCAACAGCAGATGGCTTGCAGCCTATTTTAGGGTTGTTGTACCTGCTTTTGTCCATCTTCATAAAAATCCATGTGTGCGTGAATTATCTGAGATGACAACTTCAGGTCCAGTAGCTTTAGGAGATTCATTTAAAATGGATTTCCTTGAAGTGAAACAAAAACATTTTTTTTAGAATGCGCAGTTAGACCTGTGTTTTTTACTTTTTTTTTCTTGCATGCACACAAAGTGCCATAGATTGTTTTTACAAGCAAGATTAATGCTTTTGTTTCTTTACATTTAAACATTCTCATTCCTCTGCCCTGTCTATTTTCCTGTACAAGCTTCTCACATTATTTTCCACCTTAATGGAAAATTATAGGATCATTCAGACAGCAGTTGTAATGGAAATAGGAATTTAAAAATGATGAGGTTTCCAGATCTAACATGCTAAATGCGTTTATTTTATACACTCTGTGAGCTCCAGCTGTGGCTGTATAATTTATTTCTAAAATGCTTTGGCAGGCTCTTCAATTTACACAGAGCTCTTTTGAACATATTCAAAATAATCTTGCTTTCAATCAGAAGTGTACAAAATTGTTAAAATACACAAAGATACGCCAAAAGATACTTTGTAAAGTAGAGGAGACAATCTAGAAATGTAGGGTGCATTTTTACACCTGTGAATATTTAAGGCAGCTATAAAGTTATTTTTCCTAGTCGCCATTCAGTTTACTGGTTAGTTTACACAAAATATATAGATGCGACAACATTAAATGTAGCTTTTTCATAAATTGAACCAATACATTTGCAACTTGCATTTTCACATATTTTTCTGTACTGAAAATCTAATTGTATTTTTACTAGTATATTGAAGAAGTTTGTTACAGACTTGGTTTCTCAGAGGTCTCTAGTTTCACCTGTAAAGTTTTGTTGCATTATTACCACAAACTATACAATGATAATGCTGTTATACAAATTGCTGGAAGAATGAGTGATTTGTTATTTATTTTCTCTGAAATGTATGGATTTCACAGAATGTATTGAATCTTGCTGTTCCAGCTGTGAGATTTAGACCCTAAATTCTTTCCACTAATTGTTAGCTGTGTGTTCATCACTTTTCATAAGAATAGATTCATTGTGAACTGCCTGGTTCACTGGAAGGCAGCCTTACACTGTGCCAGGACAGAATAAATGTAGGGAAAAAAATGGCACTAGTGATTCAGTGCTGGCACCAATTAGTCTTGAGATTACTGAAAGAGGATTGTAATTTCAAGGGTAAAAAGAGAAGGGAGTGGGCAAGGGGATTTGAAATGAGATTATAGAATCAAAAAAGAGCCTAGCTTTTGTTAGGAAATTAATTCAACAGTTACACTCAAGTTGGTGAGACAATCCGGTTTGAGAAGCAGAGTGTTAGCATTACAAACCCTCGAGGACATGGAGCTAAGTATAAAATCAAAGATGCAGATGGATAAGGTTTCTGCTAGTGGCACATGTGTTTCAAATAAAAGCGAACAGGAATGCTTTGAGTTAAAATGGCCCTGTGGTTTAGACAAATGTTAATATTTTTTGAAATGGTCTACTTGTTTGCAAGGAGCAAAGGTCTATTTGGCACAGAACTAAATAAATCAAGTTTATTTTCTGTTGCACAACAATCCTATTTTATATATATATATATATATATATATATATATATATATATATATAGGATTATATATATATATAATCCTATATATATATATATATATATATATATATATATATATATATATATATATATATATATATATATATATATATGTCTATTTATAATATTTGCAGATGTACAGCACAATTAATTTTTATCACCTTCCAAAATTTATGAAGTCTGCCTCTTAACAATGGGACATTGTTGAATCCCCATACATTTTCTTCAGAAAAAAAAAACACTTGTACTGCCAACCAGTTGTAGCAGTTTATGGTTTTGCACAACAGCACAAGCTATTACTTTAAAATGCTATGAAGACCCCTCTGTGTCATAGTTTTGCCAGTACATATACATATGCATATTTGTACTTGTATACAATTTATTTTTGGAAAATGTATACTGCTGATTTTGTCATTGCAGCTGGACAGATTTTTATTACACCCTAAATGAAGGCTTTAGTTAGTGCAATGCACTGTTTTTTCCTCACATTGCAAAAGTTTGGTATGTTTGTTTTGCTGTCCTAACAGTTGATTAAAAAGAACTTGGACATTCTATCACAAGCATGTGGTGTCCATAGCAACGCATACCGTCACTGTAACATGATGCAAAACATGTGTGCGTGTCTAATATAAACAGATGTTCCCCCACCAATCAGCTACTGAGGAACCCTTTGGTGTAATGATAAAATCAACACCTCTGGGAGCAGAGAGCAGTGTCAGAGGCCTGCTTTGACATACTTTAAGCTATACAACATTTTCTATTTCTATCTTGCAAGGCACAGAATATTCTTCTTGTGTTTATCCAGACACGCTTTATGAATGCAGTTTTTATATCGCAAAAAAATATGATTTTTAAAAGCATTTTTCTGTTTACGATTGGTGGTTGGGCCTTTAAGAAACTGTATCAGAATACCTTTACATAAAAAGGTTACTGTAGTGCTGTTGGTAGGGGGTGAGAGTTGCTAGGTAACAGCTATGCTAATGGAGATGTTACCCTACTCTCCAGCTGCTGGCAAGAAACACTAAAATGTATTTTAATCGCTTCCTACAAACATCAGGATGGGGTTCAGACAAGAAATAATACAGCTGGAAAAACTTAACATTTTAATGTGTTGTTTATATGACCAAGTATGTGGAAGAATGTGCTTAATAGTTTGTCTGTTCACTTTTTTTATTTTTTTATTTTTCAAAACACCTTTTTTCATGCTGCCTTCCAAGTATTCTATAGGATGTTCCTTTGCAGATCAAACCAACTCTGAAGTTAACATACTGTTTATTATTTTGAGACAATTTTAACATACTGCCATGCATATTATTAAAATTCAGTTTCCTCATAAAAAGTTTGTATTAAAAAGTATATGTTATGCAGCTCCCAAAATGTACAGTATGTCCTCCTGGGTCAGTACTTAAAATGAACATTGGGGTTTTCATTTGTAAATCCCACACTGTAGTGTGTGTGTTTTTTTTTTTTTTTTTAATTCTGGGTCCTAGAATGAGTGTTTAGTGCATGCTAGTGTCGAGCATGATGATTCATAATATAAAAAACTAAATCTGTTTAATGGGATACAGGGACTGATGAAGATATGTACACAATTAATTTGTAACATATATGAACAAAGCATCATGACAAATTTCTTGAGGTGTTTGGCTGTTTATTTGCAAAGAATAAAGACTAGATCAAAGGCTTTGTATGATTACATTTGTAGACTTCTTTATCATTAAAGAGTTGACTTGTCAAAAACACATTTGTCTTGTTTAATGAGATAGATCCCTTAATCGGAGCTAGTTAAATTGCTTGACATGGAAAACATGAATCTTGACTGCATTTCTTCAGACCAGGTCTTCTGTCTACTTTAGATGTTAAAGGCATTAACTGTCCTTTTATACTTTTTAAAAATTCGAGCCGGGCAGTCATCCTTTGAACCAGAAGAGAAAAAAGGTTCCAATAGTACATCCAATAGATACATTGCCTGCAAAGTTGTAACATCAGACAAAAACACTGTAGAAGACAGAGATAAAAATACCTTGGAGACCAGATATATAAAATTTAATAATAGAATAATCATAGACTAAATGGGCTTATGTTGTCTGGTAGAGCAATAAGTCCTTATTATATATTATTAATATATATATATATATATATATATATATATATATATATATATATATATATATATATATATATATATATTAATAAATAAAATATATATAAGTCTATTCACATAGGAGCATCTTTAAAGTTGCAGCAAGTACTTTTGTGCTGCATTTACATTGGAACAATTGTGTAACACACTGCGGTGGATTGTGACCTCTGATGGTGCGATGAAGGTAAAGCTCTTCACATGCTTGTGGAAATGAGCAGAGAATAAGAAACCTGGTTGCAGTGTGAATGGGTGACGGAGCACTCCCAGCCTCAGTCCTTGGTACAGGCAGAACGGTTACAAAACACAGGTTACAAATGGAATAAAAGGTTACTGTGAGCCAAACATCTGCTGTGCATTCAGTTCTTTCAGACCAACCTACTGATCATTTCAGTAACATTTTTTTGTTTGTTAGGAGGACAATGAAAATGCACTAAATATTACTACTAGAAATAGTTTGCAATAAAACTGTATTTGCCACTGGCACACACTGTTAAGCTAAATGCAATACTGTCTATGTTTTTATTTTAATTGCAGTGTGTGCCAATACTGTAGAATATATATTTGACACCATCAAATATACCAAATGATCAGCTGAGTCTATACTGGTAATCTGTGCCAAGAACAATGTATTCCTTTTCATTCATAATTATGCAACATAACTCACAATTATTTAATTATGGTTCATCTGCTGCCTGAAGTGTAAAGTAGTAATTTGCGGTTGTTGTACTGTGGGGGTGTAGAAGCATAGATAAACTGGAACTGATGCACAGTGACTGAAGCTAAAGATGGTTGTTTACATTTATATCTAAAAGGAACAGATGATCCTAGTCAGAAACACTAGCAGAACAGCTGATCTTTGTGTTCTGATATAGACTGCAGTGTCATTTCTCGGGGTGAAACTGTATTTATTTCCATAGCTGCACTGTAATTTATCTAACTTGTTAGACTTGCAGTGTATGTGCTGGGAACCCACTTTAAAGGATAACGATAAAGGACAGATTATTTGTAAAATGTAGTGCTCATATTGAGGAACAGTGTGCCGGGAAGCATCATCAGAGCTTCCCCTCATTGCTAGGTAAGCACACCTCAATCCTGGGTGCCTCTGAAGCTGAGACGCCTTCTTGTACCGGATTGTGATGGTTTTGTAATTGTCGCTGGTGGTTAGTTTGAGACCACCTAACTCAACACTTGTGACAAGATCAGTTTAATGGGGTTTGAATTTAAAACGTGATCCTTTGTATGAAATTCTAGTTGTTATTTTGAAATATATGAAATTTGTTTTTAGTAGATGGTGTGCTGTAATAGTCATTCTCCAACGTTTATTTAATGTGAAATATCTCTAACCAACTCCTTCTGTTTCTTTCCAGCATGTCAAGTCCACCTATTTGGCCAGGGAGTCCATTCTTCAGAAAAAATGGAGTTCTTTTACAAGGTAGTGCACTCATGTAATGTTCTCATTATTTGGCAAACAATACCGGTATGCTACAAAAAAGCTGATCAATCTGTTTTGGGTTTATTGGATATTGGATTTCATTGAACAAGTCTTTTGATTCACTTCAAAGTTGCATAAGAGGACCTCTTGGTTATTTACATATAGTCAGTAAACCAGCCTTTTTGAACAATGGCACAGTGTTCAGCACCTGGAGAGATAAAAAGGAATTAGATGAGTGGGTGCAATTTATATTTTCCCTGGTTATAAACAGATTTCAAAGAATTTCTGAAACACATTTTTGGCTTCTGGCGACAATTCAATTCACTCCCCTTCTTTTAATGTATATGTATCTGGACGGATACAGTACTGTGAAGAGTTCACAGTTAATTACAGGGCATTTTGCCCCAAAGTTTCAGTTTGTACCAACGCACCTTGTTTACTGCTGTACTGTAAGGGGTTACAACAGGGGGATATCATCTGTGTACACTGCAGATTACCTGGAGCTGGAAAGTAAGAAACTGGTCAATTATTTCTTCTAATGAAATTAAATTATGGTTATAATGACAAATGTTCAGTCATTGCCTAGGTCTTTCATTAAAACAGTCCTTCAATATCTGTGAATAGGGCCCTATACAACATAAATAATGTAACATTGCTCTATCAAATTGGTACTTCAGTACTTTGTCTTCATAAGTTTGTCTGGAGGATGTGTCCTATATCAGAAGGTCAAGTAAACAAAATGGTAATCACTGTAGATAGCAAACAAGTAATTATCGCCAATACAAATGAAATTTCTATATACAGACGCTGAAAAAAAAAGGTGGGATGGAAGTCCGGCTGTGAAGTTATGGCTGGTTATCTAACGGATTGAAAAAATAAATAAATGACTTGTCTTTATTAGTGGGCCTGGTCCGTCCTTTGATTGTATCAGGTATTTTTTTTTTTTTTCATTGTAGGGTGCTTACTGATAAATGGACTGACTTTCATTCGCAATAATGGTGCCTTTTGAGTCCAGTCAATGTAATAAAGCGGTAAGTGGAAGTAAATAGGCACATAAAAGATATGAAGTGTGTCCTCTTTGTTATGCTTCTTCGCTAATGGGTTGGTTACAGCACTGAAGAGCTTAAGCTGTAAATGAAGCCTCCTCTAGTATTCAGAATTTTCCTGACAAGAGTTGCAATAATACTGTACTTGAGTCTGGTGTTACGGGAACTAAATCTTTTTAAATACTGATGGTGGCTTCAAGTTAATTTCTAAATATATTGCAGAAAGATCCATCATGATTAGGCTAAGTGATTCCTGAAGACACATAAAACTGCATAAAATCACATGTTAGAAGCTGCCATGGTATGAAATGTAGATAAGTTAACAAAGGTAAACTTTTTTTTGGTTGCCGTGGTTATTAAAGAGTTTTACACGTTATAACTTTAATGTCTGTTTCAAAGCTCTTTTCAAAACAAAATAACTGCTCTAGTGCACTGGGGTTTGAGCTCTGTTCTCTAAATCACTGCAGGAAGAGCGATTTAAAAAAATAATAAAAAAAATAAAATAATAAAATAATAAAAACAGAAGAAGTGCACTGGCTTTTTTGTTCCGTACCACATCCTGGATCGTTATTGCTGTGTTACCTGTTTGACAATGTGGGCAATAATCCTTACACTATCAGTGCACAAGAGCGGACATTTTGAAAACAGCTTTGAAACAGACTTTAAAGTTATAAGTGTAAAAAGTTGTCGGGATGTTAACAATGAAAAGATAAATTACAGGTATGTTATTTAAACAGTTGTAGCAACACATGGGGACATGTAACGCTATATTTTTTCGGAACCCCGCTACTTGCTCTTTAAATAATGTACACGTGTACATTTCAGGACTGCATTGCATAGTCTGAACATACAGTGGGTTTTAAAAGATAAAAAGGTTATTTAGGTTATGCCACAATATATGACGTATTTTATTTTTAAATATACCACAAAGAAACCTGATGTGTTCCGTTTTTGTTTTTTTTTCCCCCCTATTATTAATTTTTCTTCTGTATACCGGTACTTGAGGGTCAATAAAGTAGAAAGATGAACTGTTGTAATTGCACAGAGGAATATATTAATATAGCAATGACAGTTTGACTTTTGCAAGCAAATTAAAAGGACAGCTGTTCATATTAGCAAACAGAAATATTGATTTTAAAGTTTTTTGTTTTTTTTTATAACAAATAGCTCGTTCTAGATGGTTTGGTGCCACTGAGACTGCACATCAGCATTGTGCCCTAAATCTTTTGCAATAAAAATGTAGCTGCTAGTGCTGCCAATTGGGTATTAGACAAAGTTCTTATACAGTAGCTTAGTGTATTCAAAATAACATAAAAATGTAATACAATGCTTTTATAATGGTCTCTTGAGGCACTGTAATTTGAATTTTGAGTATTACATTTTGAATTATAAAGTAAATAAAAAATATGATCAGCAATAAGTAGAATCTGCTTTTAGTATTAATACTGTAGTGAATGAAACTTTGTAAAAATAAAGACTTTCTTAATATCCTCAATAAAGAGACAATAAATTTGTATACTGCTGTTGAGTGTTTTATCCATTGTAATCTGCATCCACTCTGATTGTATCACATTAGACAACTTGCTTTTATATCCCTCCTTCTATTAGAGAAAGTAACCCCACACATTATTCTGAAGATATTTCACCATGTTTAAAAACAGAAACAACTAAATTAACAATTTCCATATGTTGCATTTTAAACCAACTTTTAGGATTAATCTACTATTGTAGGATGGTTAAAGGTTTCTACTGTTAATGTGCCAAGAAACTGTATTTAAAGCTGCTGTGTACCAGTCATGGGCAATTGTATACTAAACTCTGATTTATTGATGTCAGTGAAATAGCTTAGACTTGAGTGCACTCCCTCAGAAGTCAATTCTTTCCTAGTTTGTTTACATTTCCTAAATTTTGTTTTAGCCTTTTATACACAAGCTGCCTAGCTGTTAAAACCTGCTTGACACTTTGTCATTCAAGCCAAACAGTTGGACTCCTACTGTCACTGCAGCAGTGAAATGTTATCTATAAGCTTTGTTACAGCTGAAGAAACACAAATAAGGGATCACCTTTTTTTGAAGTTTCTGGTATGCTGTTGGGTTAATTCAAAAATAGTTTAAACCATCAAATAGCAAAACTGTACCTTCAATCAGAGGCAAACAAAATAACCACGTAACGTTACAACTATACAGTGTATATATACCATATATTGTGTGCTGTGATATAATAGTAGCAAGAACATGTGCAGGTTTTTTTTTTTTTTTTAAATAGTTTTTCACCAACACATCTCAAACAAGCACAGACTGGTAGGTGATACACTGAAGGTGCTCACTTGAAATACCTGTATAATTGGCGGGTTGTGTTTTGCAAATGTTTTTCTTCTTTGGGGCTAGCTGAGTTATTATCAACGTGAAACAGAGACTGTGAAGAACACCTGTGTTGTGTAACTGAAGTTAGTGTGGGAGAGACATCTGGAGTGACTGAGAAACAAGCTTGTGATTCTAACATAAGTAACATCTGAATAAGGGTTATGTCTACACATTGCCTAGTTTGTATTCCTAACTTTTTTAAAAGTTCATGTTTATGACAGATGATCTTTTTCATGTTAATCTCTTACAGGTAAAATAGCTATTACTAATATAACATGTTTTCAAATCTCCATCTTTATTATTTGGTAGTTCTTAGAAAGCCAAACAAATTCTTTATAAATGTCAGCATCTTAAAATGAACACAGACCAGCACATGCTGTATACAGTAGAGTCCCAGTTGTGCTCTGACTGCTTGTTTTGATAAGAACAGAGTAGCAGTCAGTGTATAAGCAGCACAAACACCATACATAGTACACTGATGAAAAACAAACGTGTTTTTCAATGCCTGCTTAGAAAGTATGACCCATGACAAATGTGTTCTATCAAAAGCCTGCACTTGATTGTTTTTTTTCACTATAGTATGGTTCTGAAAGACATTTTTATATCAAATAGTTTTTGAAGTCACTCTGTAGCATATAGATTATCACAAACTGTGCCTGTATGGCTTACCTTTCGCTTACCTCATTTATGAATACTTTTTTGTGATTGCCAACCTTTTCTGAATATTAAATAAACAGACCTTGGTTCACCGGGACAACAGCACTTACAACTTCAGTTGATGTTAACAAAGACAATTTACTCTGGGTTTGAGTGCTCTAAATTATAACTTACTGGCTGAAAACGCAGCCGCAGTTTCTGTTCTGAGCTCTGTTAGGCCACACTTACACACTAGGTATTGTGCCACAAACCTCTGTCTTTGTGTTTTAATGCAGTAGTTAGACCTGCTTCAAACAGAATAATTCTTGGCAAGAGTTACAATTTTGTATTACTTGATTAGCGTTGCTCTTGAGCTAAGTACTTAATGCATTGTTGAAGTAACAAGAGGATGTATCGTGCAAACTCTTCAGCAGCTCCGAGTTGCCTCTCAAGTTGACAAGCAAATTACATTGGCTGGTTCTAACTTTGTCTTAAATAATGCATTGCATTAGAAGTGAGCAAATACTGTAGAGGCCACTGTAAATTCTCATCTACATCTTCTAAATGAAATAAAAAATATATTTACTGTATGTGTGTATTTGCCTTCATTGTGTATTCTTAGGAGGGTTCCTGTCATTATAGCTATGATGATAATTTTGTTGGAAGTAATTCCTTAGTATGCATACTTATTACTTATGTCCTGAACCTTTTGCAAGGGCTTGGCTTAGTTATCAGGAAATCAGCCTCACATTATATTCTACTGGCCTGTAGTCAGCACAGAGGGAAAAAAAAACTTTTGCAAAATAAGTGATCTTTGTGATCTGCTATCAAATACGACATACTCAGCGCTTTTCACCCTCGTTAAGGGGAATTGATTTCTGGAATTCCAAATTAATGTTTTCATGAAAAGCAATGCAGCTTCTTCTGGAGAATAGAAACAACCTTTTCCAGATTTCATCTATTTGCTGAATGAATGAAAAGTGGAGACTTGGTACAAAATCAGTGAGGGTTTTAATCAGACAAAGGTATTGAAATAGCTCACATTTATTAGAGTCAAGTGCTCTTAACTGTGAAATAGTGGGATGGATGACACCACTTAATTAGTTGATGATATTGGTTTCTAGATTATAAAATAACCAGGTCATAGGCCAGTGGGGCCGATTGCCATGTTGTGTTTAATTGTCGCGAGATCCTCAGAAAGAAGAATTATGCGCATGTACCACAATTGGGTTCTGTAGAGCGCTTTGAACTTTGTGACAGAAAGCTATCTGACATAAGTGTCCCCAATTGGCATTTGGAACAGTTAAATCGGATGAAAGGTGTGCAGACCATTCCCTTTTACCAGAGAAGAAATGCGCCATTATGATGTAGTGGAAGTAAAAAGAGCCATAAGCTCTTTTACTGAATTGATTAACAGATCCATTTTATCACTAGGACCCTAGTTTAAGATGTCCATTCCAAGTATTGGTGTTCATAACAACCAGAATATGATAAAGAACTGTGAACGTTGTATAGAAATGATTTTAGAATGATTCAGCATGATGTATATGTATGCTTTAATTTTGGAAAAAGAGGAGTATGTCATTAAACGGCAAGGGGGTCATTATTATACATTTTAGAAGAACAAGTGCAAAACACATTTGTATCTACATTTTCAAAAGCAGTAATTTAAAGAGGCACAATGGAGCAAAACAAAGAATTTGGAAAATATTGGAATGACTGATTACATGCTTAGCTTCAAGCAGTAGGAAAAGAAGCTGTGAAGGATTTTTCCTCACTGATGCCAGTAAGTACTATTTTATTGCTAATAATTTTGGCTTGCCGTTGCAAATTTCTAACACAGTTGTGTCCTGAAAAATCATATGCACTACTGGATATATAAAAATAATAACGCCTCACAGATTTTTTTTTTTTTTATTATTATTTTACTTGTGGCACAGCTGCAGTTTAAGTGATTAAACAACCATTTTATACAACCGTTTGAGATTATACAGCTATTGTGTATTCAACTGGTCACATGAAGCCTAATACAACAATTATACATTTAGAGATTAGTCACTTCTAAGAGCCTCATGTTGCACAAATCTGGTAATGTTTCAGTAATGCTTTTCATTCTCTCTGCATTCATCCTCTGATACAGTGAGTGCACCCTGAGCTGTCCGCTCTACTACAGGCCTGGCATTACAGCTGTTTTTCATTTCTGACTGTACCCAGGTAGCTGCATTGTCTGGATAATGATGGACCTTGTATCTTAAAGCAATTTCATTTTTTTAAAGCCCATTCCTTTATTTTTAGCCACTGGGTTGTCTTGATGATTATTTGTATGATTCCTGGTTGGGTATGCATACTGTAGGTTAACACAGTCTTTAATATTCTTGAGCGTATCAGAATATGGGGGAACCCGTTTGTTTGTCTGTCTGGCTGTACGTATGGACGTACATAGGTATGTATGTCACACTTACATTATTACATGTACACATACAGTACAGCTAACCGCCCCAATAATGTATTTACTGTATGCAAATTGTTCCATCTGATTCTATATGGACTCAGTAAGCCACTTTCAAAGCAACGATCATATAAAACTGTATCGGGTCATTTTGATTATTGACAGTAGGCCTCAACATGTGTCTTTTGCTATAATACACCATTAGACTAATGAACTTTCGTCATGTCTGGGGGAAAAGAAAACATGTTTAGTCGAATATATTGAAAACGGATTATAAAACAGTAGTTTATGATGCCATTGTCCCATGGCCTGCATGTAATGACCTCCATATTAGAATATTTTCATAAATGCTGTGGGCACAGTTCTGTTTGAAGTTTGAAATGTCATATTTCATCAGTTCAGCACAATATATAATATATGGATGCAGTTTTCAGAAATGTCCTTTTAAATATTACAATTCTGTGATTACTGATATTTTTGGCAGGTCTGTTGTGTATATTTAAACATGATCATTTTAATGGAGCATTATGAAGCTGTGCCGTTGTTTAACATGAAAAACATACTATATATTTTAAGTAAATTTCAAATGTTTAAAAGTATAACAGAAGCTGTTGTAAAATAAAAAGTTGTACTGCTTAATTCTTTAATGTTTTATTCTTTTATAGTATTGAAATGCATTCTGAAGTCAGACATGGAAGGCATTACTGTAAAGTGTTTGCTAATTGCAATGTTCATAGAAAAAAAGATGCATCCTACTGTAAGTGTAGATTCATAAATATAATTAAAACAAAATGTAAAACTTGATATGAACAACATGCGTCTCTAATTAATAGCTAATTATACAAAGAGATTTCCACCAGTTAGTGAATAGAGAAAGCTACTTGGGATCGCTTTGCATGGTGGGATAAAATAAAAGGAGTTTTTATTTCTCTCCCCCTCAGCACACAAAGGGATACTGTTCTGGTTGCAGATATCTGCAGTCCCAGTTGATCAGTGTTTTTAGAAAACATTTTTTAGCATCTAAACCCATGGGCCTTGTACGACCAACTAGAATCACTGGGTGCCAGTTAAATATCTGACACTCCAAGGTTGGCATTTTAATGGTTAGATATAACTTTTGACTTTAAAATGAGGTCTTTTGGTTTGTTATGCTGACAGTATAGGCCTACACATTCAAAACCAATGGGTCACTCATCTTCTGATGTTGTCTTTGTGTGTCTTTGAAGCAGTGAACTGTTTTTTATACTGTACTTCAGGTGACTGTTTCCATATTAGTAATTCATATTGGGTTAAAATTGAGCATACTAACATTTTGGAATGCAACCATAAAATTATGATACAGGATTATTATAATCTCACCAATTTCTGTTGTAATTAAAAACACTGTATGGCCATATGGGTACCGTCATAGCCCTTTATTTAAACATGTTGTACTCATCCTTAACTATAAAACATACTTTACAGAGCAACCCCAAAGGGGAGGTCATGGTTGTGATTTCAGCTTTCAAGTGTGTCATTCATCACAGCAGCCCACAGCAGTCAAACCTTCCATAATAGAATTTTGTTTTTGTTGTTGTAAGTGGCGTGAGGTTCTATTTCAAGACCATTCTAGAACAATTGGTTTGTTTTTCTCATATTCTCCATCAGTACTTCTAACAAAGCACTGTTGGATGTAATTGTGTGAACTGCTTTATGCAAAAACATGTTTTCATTTTTTATTTGCTTTTAACTAGTTTGGTAGATTGGATCAAATAATCCCAATTTACTTCTGATACTTTTTGTGTTCTTTTCTGTTCTCCAGCTGCTTCTAAAAATAGCTCTTGAAGTCAGAGTTATGCGGTGTAGTGTTCTCTCGCTGTGTTAACACAGCTATCCTTCTAACTAAGTTAATGTAATACAAGTGTATAGACTGTATAGAAATGACTTGTATCAACATACATCTGGTTACCATTACTGACCATGAACACACCAGTAAGTGTATGTAGCTATTTTCTGAAAGGCAGCATTAAGCACAGAATGGTATTTCCTGTTTTACCCTGGTGATGTATGATATACTACTTTGAGGTATGTGAAATGTGAGTGGTTGCTATGGAAACAGAAAGCCTGGCTGAACTGCGGAAGGAAACTGCAGTCAAGATGCCTTGAGAGGGGAATGAGAAGTAACAAAAGAGAAGTCTGTAAGGCTTGTTAAAGACCTGTTAAATAATTTACTGTATGTATTGCAGAATGTTGATGCTATTTAGAGATATAATCATGTCTGAAATGAACTGAACGTAGGAGTCACTATAAAGAATGTGTGTCTTATCCCACTGACCCGAGTTCAGACAGTGTCTACAGTGGAGCCTGCAGGCTAACGACGCCCATGTGACTGCAGCACCATTTGTAAACAAGTGTTATTGATTCCAAACACACCCTTTGCCTGCTCAGCATAACTCCACAGTCTCTGCCATTAATTCCTTTGTCACAGAATTCTACTGACATGCCACCACAAGCCAAAAATAGTACTCCTTTATGTTTGAAACAAAAACCTTTTTTTTTTTTTTTTTTTTAACATTTAACCAAATTGATTTTACTTAAATGTAAGGGACAACAATAACGTCTAATTTGCTGTCCCTAAGTGTTCGTAGAAAAGGAAAGATAAATTAATCTTGGTACAAGAAGCTTTTTGTTTCCTGTTATTGTAGTGTTCATTACGTTTTAAATCTCAAAACAAAAGACCTCATCTCCTCTATTGTTTGTGAATGTAGGTTAGCGGAGTGCATAATAAGGACGTTCACTCTGGAGGCACAGAACAGTACTGCGTCTGGGATGACATTGTTCATCTATTCAGACAGAGGGCAATCAGCTCTGAATATTAATGCTAACCAGTAAAGCATTGTGGAGAGAACCTGATTAACATTTCCAAGCAAGTTACTCTACTTGCCATTATAAAACGTCTCCTTACCCGGTGTTTCAGATTTTCAAAGTGAGTCTGGTTAGTTTATTCAAAGTGAGTCCGATTTAACCCATTCACTGCTGTATATTGTACTGTACATGGCATGGTGATGCTAGAAGACAGCCCGGGTAGTAGTTTTCATGGACCCTAAGTCAAGGCATAGCCATGAAAACAAATGAAGAAGTAACAGGTTTAAAGTATAGGCCTACTATGTTTTGCATGCTTGACACTTGCTTTAAATATTTATAGCCTAAATCATAGTGTTTGTTGGCAAGATTCTGAATTTGCACTTGATGTAATGGCTAGTTGAGTTTAATGAAGCCAGTTTATCAACAGGCTATAGTAGAATCTGAGATGCTAGATTTTGCCATGTCAGATTTATTTTTCGAAGCTTTGAGCATAGTACCAACTTTTGCAATTAAAGTGTTGTTCTGAACAGCTTAATCCCTATCCACATCATTATATAAATGGTAATTGACCATTAGCTGGTTTATTACAGCTGTTCTGTTTGGTTTTGCCTGATTGCTTAACTAAACTACATCTGGGAACCAAAGGTAAAAAAAAATAATAATAATAACACCTACCATATTATTATTATTATTATTATTATTATTATTATTATTATAAAAATGTAGTCTGCTAGAATATACCCAGTTGCTTTTCATTGGGTTTCTGGAAACTGAATTAATATGGAGCAAAACACTGAATGCTGTTTTAGACTAAGAAAACCTCATTGCTGGTTGCAGTACATTTCATAGGCAAGCTACAAAGTGGCTAGATAGACATGGAAATATTCTATGACAATTTACCATTGGTACCACACATTTTATGTCTGACGTCCGCAGCACAGAATTATTGAGTTGAAACTCATTCTGACAACATGCATATTTTTGTATAATTCCAACAGTCTGGGTAAAAAAAAAACGACCATGGTAATTTGTACTTCTGTTTTTTAGAGTTGTAATTTTAGCAAAGAGTACCTTAGATACCATAACAGGCCACTGTTTACCTTTCATTAACCTCCATTAAACAACAAAAACCCTATTGTGGAAAAAACAAACAGCAAACTCCAGGCAGGTCTCCCAGTTCAAGTCCCGTTGAAAGCTATAGAGTTAATTCAGCTTTGCTGTTCCCATGGTAACAATGTAAATAGAGCTCAAAGTATTACGAGACACCCTCTCAAGAGTTCATATGTTCACTCAGAAAGACTCGCCAGCCTCGTTATCAATTCTAAATACTGGCACAGTCTGGACTTTTGAGTGAACAAAATACAAGTAGGCTGTGTTTATGATGGAGTATAAAGTTATGATTGTAAGCACAACTCGGTCTTCTAGTGAAGTTGAAAAATACTGTTTCTTAAAAATGAAGTAGTTAGAACTGTGGGCTGCATTTTACATTCAGCTTGAATGTAATCTGTTTATATTACTGTACACCTCAAAATGTGGTATACATTTAGGCATTCACTTTATTTTATTTTTTTATACAAAGCATTATACAAATTCATTACATGTTAACAAAGCCATCTTGGAATATGCTCTGGAGCTGCATACTGTATATTATTTACCCCTCTTTTATTAACACAAACGTGCATTTACAATGTATTGTTCTTTTTCTGCAATCTCCTTCTCTGTGTAATGCCTTTTTGGAGGCACACCATAAACAAGTTACTGGAATGTAATTCCTTTGCATGTGAGTGGATCATAGAGATCTATCAGTTTTAGGGGTGATGGCCCCAGGTGAAGAGTAACGTCAGGTTGTACAGGTACATCATTCGTTATCAACCAGTGTGCTGTTTAGAGCTCTCTGACTACAGGGGTATCAGCAGTTCACAGAAAACCGCTCAAATTGAAGGGGGTGGACATCATTTTTGTCTATGAATTCAGAGGTTTCGCAGGTTTCTTTTTATGAAATATTGTTAAATATTGATTACCCCTAATAAAGCATTTTTGTTTTGAGTTCTATCCAGTGGATACTTTTTTTTGTGTTTCTTCATCTGTAAAGCACGTCCCCAGTGTGACATGTACACGTTCTGACAGCAGCTCTGAATTGATCACTGTAGTAAAGTAATCCCCTTGCAATAGTGTCTAAAAAATGTCTGTGTGTAAATATTACAGAGCACTAAATTAAGGTTCTCATATACAAGATATTGATATTGGTTGGCTGGGCTGGCTTTAATTCTATCTAATGTTGATATTCATCATATAGTAATATTTGTTCTGAGCTTGATTTCCAAATCCAATATATGCATTATAGTTCTTCAGGTAATAACATTAAGCGAAATGTATGGGATATATTTGTAGAACAGCAGGTTCCGGGATTATTAAGTGGTAGGAATTTGTCATCCTTGCATCCTTTTTTGCATGTGATGAAATTCAAAATTGGCTGACTAAAGAGATAAACAGTCCCTGCTTGCATTAACCAAGCAAACAAGCAATGTTCCCTTTGAAACTACTTGCTCTGAATATGAATTATTTTACATTTTTATAAAGATGTATATTGAGATTATGTAGGGAGATGCACTTCTCAAAAGTGAAATTAAATGCTGCCTTCACACCAAATACACTTGCAATCCAGAGGCTGTCAATTCAGTATTCATTCTTGTAGGAGTTAATCTTTTTTCTCAACCCTCTTCAAGGCACAAGTCATTTTATTCTCTTCACAGACATTCAGAATAATTGTACTGTGCAGTGGAAACTGTATTAAAAGTAAGAGGTGCTTTGAGGAACTTGCTCATTCTCAACAATGAGGAATGCTGGTACATTGAACCCCCAGCACCCCAATTCAATTAAAGCAAATGCAAACATATGGACTTGCTTAATAATAATGTGGAACCAGGAGATTTCCCCTCTTGTATTCATTAAACTAACCGGCACAAAACCAGTCCCTGATTCACCAGAGGGTCAAGACAAATAAAATGAACACCTTGATTTATTTATTTTTAACTAATCAGATGTGGGCCTTCTTAAATCCAGTGTTTCCTATTTACTGTTCATGGTAAGCAATGCGTATATATATATATATATATATATATATATATATATATATATATATATATATATATATAATATATATATATATAATATATATATTTTTTTTTTTTTTTTTTTTTAAACCAAAAAAATTGCAACTGCAGCAGTGTTTTCCTTTGAAACAGATGAAACTCTGCTCGGCTGGCTAGTTTTATGACATCGTTTTCTCTAGGAGGCCATTCAGTTATGGAAAATAATGTTGCTTTTGAGCACCACACATGTAGGGATACATTTCTTTATGCTCTATTTACACTACCTGGAGCAATACTGAAGAAATGCTTCTAAGGATTATAGTAGTATACTCAAAGTAAACTAAATCAAGATGTAATTACATCAAACCAACTTCCAACTTCTACTGTGTGTGTGCCATTCATTTGAGCTTATTTCACTGTCAAACTAGTCACCAACTTAAATGGCTTTTAATTGGATTTGCAAGAAGCATTTTTGGGGGTAAATATAAAAATAAAACATGCTGGCTGTAGCAAAACAAGATTTCCATTACACGAGAGTAGATGTTAAAACTTCATGCTGATTTGAACTCGGCTCTCGCCAAGATAAGCACCAACTAAGACGTAGCTTTACAGTAAACTAATGTGATCCATATGTGTCTCCATCCATTTACGTTTCCTTCCATATGATGATGTAGATATCCTTCTGTCTGGTGTTAATGGCTGAAGTGTAATGCTGGCTCCAGGGATCAGCTTATTTTGCCTCCCTGGCGCATCAGCACACACAACGGCTGCGATGCTGGCTCCGGGGATCAACCAAAGTGCGGCCTCCCCAGCGCATCAGCATGACAACCGTCTGGATTGAGCTAAGTAGGGTACATCTCTGGGGTTTTCAAGTGGGCACCTTCCATCCTCAGTGTTTCGTCGACTAGCCCACGACACCTCAAGAGGGCTCGACGGTGATTCTGGCGTCCCAGCATCACCCCCCTCCGTCCCCCACTCAACTCAGCCCAGCTTACTTACCTGTCCCCAGCCAGAATCTTTCCGTCTCAACCACAGCCAGTTGCTGCTCCTCTCTGCTGCTTCAGATAAGTTCTTCACTGTGCGACGCAACTCTTGGCCACTGAATCCGACGTCTCTGAGAAACCAGGTTGTAGAGTGTGCCACAAATCCTCGACAACCCACTTCCACTGGGTAAACCCGAACTCTCCATCCTCGCTGTTCCGCTTCAGTGGCTAGTTGAGCATACCGCAGTTTCTTCCTCTCATACGCCTCATCTACAGCATCCTCCCATGGCACTGTTAACTCTACCAGGTGAACAAGGCGTGCTGATCCAGACCACAAGACAATATCTGGTCGAAGGTTAGTGGTGGCAATCTCAGGTGGAAAAATAAGCCGTTGACCAACATCTGCCAGCATATTCCAGTCTCTAGCAGCTTCCAGTTGTCCTGGGCGAGGATTGGTTTTAACACCTTTTCTTGGTGGTTGCTCTCCTGGGCGGAGGAATGTTGTCTTTTGTGTGTAATGTTTTGATGGAACAGGTGGCAACTTATTGGTCATGTTACGCTTGTTTTCCAATGCTAAGGCCAAACATCGCAGCACCTGGTCATGGCGCCAAGTAAACCGTCCTTGGCTAAGAGCCACCTTACATCCTGTCAAAATGTGCCTTAATGTTGCAGGTGATGAACACAAAGGACATGAGGGATCCTCTCCTACCCAGAGGTTTAGGTTCTGTGGTGATGGGAGAACATCATATGTTGACCTGATGAGGAAACTGATCCTGCTCTGTTCCATTGACCATAGGTCTTGCCAGCCAATCTTGCGTTGTTCCACACTCTCCCATCTCATCCATTCTCCCTGTTTGGCCTGGGAAATGGCCTTTATACACCTCATCCTCTCCTCCTGCTTTTGCACCTCGTTGACTACCAGCTTCCTCCTTTGAGCTGGGGCCGCCTTGTGCCATGTAGGAGGAGTTGAACTGAAACCAAGACCCCCTCTTCCATGCTGAACTTGCCCCATGATATCACCAATTCGAAGGGCAGCCTTTGCATCTTCCACAGCTTTCTTTGCCGCCCACTTTCTTCCAGTTTTCAACACAGGTGCTGCCTCCCTTACGCATTTATCGCGTGACTCTACTAATGTCATTTCCAGTCTGACCTTGGCGCACTTAAACTCCTCAGTTAGAGCAGAGACTGGTAGCTGCAGTATTCCTTTACCATAAAGTCCCACTCTGCTGAGGCAGCGTGGAACTCCCAACCATTTCCTGATGTATGAACTGATTAAAGCTTCCAGCTTCTCTACTGTTGTCAAAGAAACCTCGTACACAGTCAGTGGCCACAGCAACCTCGGCAGTAGACCAAACTGAAAGCACCAGAGTTTTAGTTTACCTGGTAGAGCGCAGCTGTCTATGCTCTTCAACCCTTCCACTGCTTGTTGTCTAACTTCTCCCACACGAACTGTGTCCTTTAGATCCCCGTCGTACCATCTCCCAAGACTCTTCACTGGCTTCTCAGACACTGTTGGTATTGCCTCACCATTAATGAAGAATGTTTTATCTACTACTTTGCCTTTAATTATAGAGATGCTCCTTGATTTAGTGGGCTTGAATTGCATTCGTGCCCATTCAATGTTATTGGTTAATTTGCCCAATAATCGATTAGTGCAGGCTACTGTTGTAGTCATGGTTGTCATGTCATCCATGTATGCTCGAATTGGTGGTAGTCGCATTCCAGAAGCCAAGCGCTCTCCTCCTACTACCCATTTTGATGCCCTAATGATTACTTCCATTGCCATGGTAAAAGCCAGTGGAGAAATGGTGCATCCTGCCATTATTCCAACCTCTAGGCATTGCCATGTAGTGCTGAATTCTGAAGTTGAAAAACTGAATTGCAAATCTCCAAAATAGGCTTTCACTAAATTTGTTATTGTCATCGGTACACTGAAAAAATCAAATGCTGCCCAAAGTAGTTCATGTGGCACTGAACCATATGCATTAGCCAAATCCAGGAATGTCACATGGAGCTCCTTCCTCTCCTTTTTAGCTGATTGAATTTGTTGCCAGATCACATTGATGTGTTCTAAGCAACCTGGGAAACCTGGAATGCCCGCTTTTTGTATTGAAGTGTCAATGAAGCAGTTCTTTAATAGGTAAGCTGACAATCTCTGAGCAATAATGCTGAAGAAAATCTTGCCTTCTACGTTTAATAGGGAAATGGGACGAAACTGACTGATGCTTGTAGAATCTTTTTCTTTAGGTATAAAGACTCCACCTGCTCGGCGCCATGCTCTTGGTACAACCTGTTTTTCCCATGCCACTTTCATCAATTTCCACAGAATTCGTAGAACTCCTGAAGCACTCTTGTACACTCTGTACGGAACTCCATTAGGCCCTGGAGATGATGAAGCCCTTGCTTTTTTCACAGCTTGCTCTATTTCTTTCCACTTAGGTGCACAGTCCTCCATTTGGTATTCTGGTGGATTGATAGGTGGGATGTCTGACGGAACTGACATAGGCTCCTGCCTTTTTGAATCTGTATGTGTTTCCTCCAAATATCTCTCCAGCTCAACCTTAGATGCTTTTAGTGTGCCATTCTTCTCACTGGTGAATAACTTCTTTACAAATTTGAATGGGTCTTTATAAAAGTTAGCTCTCGCACGCTCCTTCTTTTTGTAGCGTTTCCGTAGGCGCTCAGCTCTGCGCAATGTTGCAAGCTTATCTTTTATGACCCTTTGTAAGAGATTGAGTCCCTCCTTCTGACTTTGTTCTGCTCTTCTCCATTGGTTCCTCAGCTGTCTCCTTTCTCTAACTAAGCGTTCAATCTCCTGCTGCCGTCTAGACTTTCCAGGAATAGTTTGTACTTTTTCCTTCCTTTTTTCAACTCCAAACCTCTCACTTCCATATGCGTAGATGATGTCCCCAAATTTATCCAGCTTCTTTTCAACTGTTCCACTTAATCTTTCCAATGCGACGCAGAGATCTGTGTTTACTGTGTCCCATGCAGTTTTCTCACAAGCTCTTGGCCATTTAACTCCAGGCTTGTGCCCGTTGAGGTTCTTTTCTCTCTTATGCTGGTTTGTCTGACCGGGTTCACAAGGATCATTAGGTTCATCACTAACTGTGTCCATGCAAGTCCTCCTCACATCTATGACAGGGGTGCTGATATCCTGCGAACTGTGGTTTGCTTCCTGTCGCTGGATTTCATTCGACTGACTTGACTGACTTCGTAAGAAGTACTGATCAATGCGAGGCCCTTGTCCCTTCTCCCTCAAGCATTTCATTCTCCCTTGATGAATCTTCAAACCCCTGACCGTTGTCGCCTTGCTCCAGCCGCAGACACAAACCTGGAGTTCCATGTCTTTGTTAACTGCAGATCTTGAACTAGTCTTTTGTGAAGTACTCTCCATACTCATATCCGTTTCCGTTCCTAAGTCGTTAACCGTGTTGTCCAACGTTGAGTCATCTTCCGCCCCCGCTCTCGCAGACTCTAGGGGTATTTTTCTCTTTAATTTCTTAGAAGCCTTGGGCGGGTGTCTCCAGCATCCTGTAAACACAGAGCTGGATACTGCCGACAAGGGTAGCTAACCCTTACCAGCCCCAATGGGGTCTCTTTCCTCCTGTCAGCTGTCTCTCCAGGCTGTCACAAGGTCTTTCCCTTGTTGCCAGCTGCACTATTCACAGCAGTCACTGGACGTATCCAGATCTTCATGATTTCCATTACACGAGAGTAGATGTTAAAACTTCATGCTGATTTGAACTCGGCTCTCGCCAAGATAAGCACCAACTAAGACGTAGCTTTACAGTAAACTAATGTGATCCATATGTGTCTCCATCCATTTACGTTTCCTTCCATATGATGATGTAGATATCCTTCTGTCTGGTGTTAATGGCTGAAGTGTAATGCTGGCTCCAGGGATCAGCTTATTTTGCCTCCCTGGCGCATCAGCACACACAACGGCTGCGATGCTGGCTCCGGGGATCAACCAAAGTGCGGCCTCCCCAGCGCATCAGCATGACAACCGTCTGGATTGAGCTAAGTAGGGTACATCTCTGGGGTTTTCAAGTGGGCACCTTCCATCCTCAGTGTTTCGTCGACTAGCCCACGACACCTCAAGAGGGCTCGACGGTGATTCTGGCGTCCCAGCATCACCCCCCTCCGTCCCCCACTCAACTCAGCCCAGCTTACTTACCTGTCCCCAGCCAGAATCTTTCCGTCTCAACCACAGCCAGTTGCTGCTCCTCTCTGCTGCTTCAGATAAGTTCTTCACTGTGCGACGCAACTCTTGGCCACTGAATCCGACGTCTCTGAGAAACCGGGTTGTAGAGTGTGCCACAAATCCTCGACAACCCACTTCCACTGGGTAAACCCGAACTCTCCATCCTCGCTGTTCCGCTTCAGTGGCTAGTTGAGCATACCGCAGTTTCTTCCTCTCATACGCCTCATCTACAGCATCCTCCCATGGCACTGTTAACTCTACCAGGTGAACAAGGCGTGCTGATCCAGATATAGCCCAAAGATCAAAAAACAAAACAAAAAGCTGTTTAACCAGTTTTTATGTTTTTTTTCCCATACTAGTTTTGTAACTATAACAACTGTCCTCCCCTTTCATGAACAA
Source organism: Acipenser ruthenus (assembly GCF_902713425.1). NCBI lineage: Eukaryota > Metazoa > Chordata > Actinopteri > Acipenseriformes > Acipenseridae > Acipenser > Acipenser ruthenus. The sequence continues at coordinate 26,165,274 of NC_081206.1, forward strand.
CAGATACACGTTTATGTACTGAAGCAAAATATTTGGCCCAATGAAACATATTTAATCATTTTAAAAGGTGTGAAATAACAAAATGTCTAGTATGTTAGGACTTGGCTTTTGATGGTACTGTGGTGTGATTGTATTGCAGCCTAACAGCCTGCATGAAAGCAGCGTCATCTGAAAAAAGCATAATGTAATTTGCAATTACTGCAACACTCCAAATAATCTTGAACAGTTGTTAATTCCATACTGTGATTCTACAAGTGCTGTACCAGTAGCAACATGCACACTACCATGCACGAAAAGGAAAAAAAAAATACAAGAAAAGTGACCTGCTTTTATTCTTTTTGTAAAATGGTGATATTAAAATACTAGAAATGTTAACAGAAATTTCAAGATTTGAGCCTGAAGTCAAATTTGAATAGAACATGCCAAACAAGCCTAAAGAGAAGTAATACCATGTCTTCACAGTGTAACAAACAGTATAGAAATAAGCCAGCACTGAATACGTTAAGTAAATGCTTTATGGCTTCATCTACACAAAAGGTGTATTGAACAGAAATGGGGGTGGACATTAGAAATGGTACAGTAAATGGTGTCTTCCATTGGAAGATGGCTTTTGGTAAGTAATTGCTGCGGCTTTACTATTATAAATAAACAACTCTTCACTCAGTAAAGTCAACCATCCGTGTCATAGACTTGAATGTACAAATTGCACATCCTGAAGGTTTGTGTTTTATTGTGTGAATACAATGGCCAAGAGCCCTCGGAAAGTACCACTGTCAAAATACATTTGCTGTCAAGGAGCCCCTTTTTTAGTATGAGCACTTATCTTTGCTCTGTGCCAATAAATAGATGTTCCAAAGATGGAATATTTCTGTATTCAACCCCCACTACTTCATTCTTTTCGAGCAGCATTTCCATTATGAACTTTAATGCCCGGTTTGAAGGTTTGTGGGTTAAGTACAATTAAAGCTTGGTGTACTTCTGTTGTTGGTGTGTTATCTTTCTGGAACATGAGACTGTAAGTTATAAAAGTTTGATTGTAAATCATGGATATATTCATCCATGTTCCTGTAAGTACCCTACCTGCAGTTATGTTATACACCTAAAATACTGCAATAGTTAAATTACAGATATTTCTAATGAAGCATTAGTGTGTTCAGGAATAGTTGTTCCTTGCAGTTCTTGTGCATACTGTTAAAAATATCCTTCTGAACTGTTACCTACTGAGCAAGACATTCATTTTTTGTTTTGTTTTGTTTTTATAATACACACCAGTAGACTTGGTGTTGCAAAAAATGGCAAGTTAAAAAAAAAAAAAAAAAAAAAAAGTATTTTATATTCTTTAATAGCACAGAGAATTCTTCTAATCTGGACATTTTTCTTATAATTACATTGGTGATGTTCTTTTGGAAGTAAAATAATTCTTCTCTGATTTACACATTTGTTTTCATAATGTTTATGCTATGTTATTGACTTTCCTGGAAAGGAAATTTAAATAAATTTCTGCTAGAAAGGAAGAAAAAAATCTGGATGTAATATTCCATTTTTTTTTTTTTTTTAAACTATGCGATTGCTTACAGAACAAGGCTCCCATTAATACAGCAAAGTGCTGTTGTATTTCATGCCCCCTCCGGTCACAAACTTACTGTCGACTTGGTTACTTGTCCCATATTACATCTTATACTGAGAGGTTACTGTATTTAACTGTTAAGTGTGTACTATTACTCCTGGGGGGAAAAAAGAACAGATGAGCACGATTGAGGACACACACAAGGCAAAGCATCATGTTTCCGTCTGTAAGCAATACATCTGCTTCCTTAGTCTTGTATGATCTCCACATAGTGTTCATAAAAAGTGTGTATGTGTGATTGAAAGTTTACTCTTATATTTAATCCACTTTCATAGTGAATAAAACTGCTACAGTAATTTTTTTTTTAATGAATTTTGTTACATTCTCAAGTAAAAAAGGTATTTAAATTGACTGTGTAGGCCACCTCTTTGAAGCAAAATGTTCTATTTGGGGACAATGTATAGTAAACAATATTCACCAGGAGCATGGTCCAGATTACTTCCCATTTGAAGTAATGAAATCTCAAGCAGTTTTAGTCTGTTGTGAATTACTAATTCTAAAACCTGTGGGCTTTTGATTTTAAACTTTTATAGTTAGGTTTCCATTTTTGAAAACTTTATTTTCAGCAATCAAACAGGCTGTAACAAGACTATACAACACAAATCAGTGTGGAGCTCAAAAAAATAAATAAAGTGAAGCCTCGCCAATATGCCCTTGTACAGGAAGTCTGTAAAATCAACGTTTTAGCACATAATCGATATGTTTCCTTGGCAGACCAATACAAATCTTTGTCTTCAGTCTGTTATTTTTTTAACCCTCATTAGAGGAGAAGAGATTAGTTGAGAGAGAGTGAAAAGTTAAGTATTAAAAGCTGGTCCCAAGCAGAGTCCTGTTGTAAAGACTTTTGCTAGGGCCATCTGCCCTGATCTATTAATTCGCTTCAGAGGACTAGAAAAGCAGCCCATCCCAAGCTGCATAGAACATTACTTCCCGTGGAGATTGTACAACAGTCCTCCCATGGGCAATCTGAGGCCTTTGGCCAGCGTGTGTACAGATTGGAGGCAATCTGCAACAAACACAAAATGAAGATTATCGAGCTGTCTAGTGGGAGATCGGTTTTGGTGTCTCTTAAGGTGTCTCTTGTCAGGAGTCTGTAGCTTGCTCTCCTGAGAGCAGAGTGTTCTTTTAGTGTTTGACGCACAGAAAAAATTACAATCACAGACAGACCTGAAGTGAAAAAAAAATAAAAAATTGTATCACGTCAGACTGTTGTTTAAGCAAATGCGAGTTTTCTCTCTTGTTGGCCATCATACATAGAATGAAAATACATGTACAATCTTGTATTTGTTACTGCTTGTGGTCAGGGCTGCATGAAGCATCTCAAACCATGGGATTTAAAGCCCCACAACTGAAATGCTATATATTTTTTATGCAAAATAACTAAACCAAGTTGCAGTTATTTCCTTTTTTTTTTTTTTTTTTACAGGATAGGTCGATGCCCAATTCATATATATATATATATATATATATATATATATATATATATATATATAAAATAGGATTCTGTCATAAACATGGCGATTTTGTTTTCTATTTCTGTGTTCTTGGCAGAGACCCATAAAATTGTACACACCAACACGCAACCCACCTAAATGCATTTGACTACATATGCAAGAATAGTACTCTTTTGTAAAGCATCAGGAATGATATTTAATTTAGTTATGCAGTGTTATATTTGTAGCTCATTAGTGTTCCAGTAATATTTTGTGCATTTTCTTTAACAGCTTAATGTCAGTATTGGGTTGGCAGAGTATTCGTCGGAGAAGTGCCGAAAGCACAACAAAGAAGGTTCCATTTGTAATTTGCATTAAATTGATTCATTTCAGATGCATTTCAAATACTGACAAGAAAAGAAGCACATCATTAGTCATTCAGTTTACCAGCCCAGCAACGATAATCTACCAAAATGTGCGTGTTTCTGTCAGTTCAGATTGTACATTTCATCTGCTCGGTCATGGCACAGGCGTCTTCCTCTGTCATGCAGCGTCAGTTCACCTTTACAGAGTTTTGCCCTTGGGGTAGCTGGGACACTCTGCCAGGACAGATGTTCTTTTCAGCTCATTTAGCGGCTGTCACTGATTTGTGTACAGTCACCATGGAAGCAGAGGGTTTCCATGGCAACGATGCTGCTGCCTAATGGGCAAAAGTGAATATAAGTGCAAATGGATAATATTTTCCTTTTTGTAACCTACCATCTGTTTTAGATTAGTTGCCATCCTATGGAACACTGTTATATTAAGTCAATAAAGTGTCTTGAATGGGGTACAATAACAGGTGTTGGCACAATGTGTCGTCTATATCCATGGAAGACTGAGTTTTTTTCTTTTGTTTGCAGTTTAGTCTACATTGTCAGTGTCGTTTCTATGTTGTAAGCCCTCGTTAACAAAAGGAGATCAATGCACATGTCTTATTGTATGCCTGTATTCTGTTGGTGTTTTTCTAGCTTGTAATTATCTAGTTCCAATTAATTCAATTATACATAATTTATAAAACAATTCCAGGTTCTATATAAACATATATATATATATATATATGTGGCTTTGAATTTAATTTATTTGGTGTAAGTCCATATACAATATCATTAAAAATAAATAAATAAAACACTGATTAATCCTACAGACAAAAAGCAGTTCATACATAAAATAAATGAATAGTATGTTGACCTAATACCCAGGATAACCCAAAAGTCAACCATATGGACTTATTACCATTGGGGTCCTGTTAAGAATGAAAAGAGACGGCATAGTATTATGATTAGTATTATTGCAACATAACAAAAAAATGTACCATTGTAAAAATAGGTCACAGGCATTCAGAAAGACAGTGTTGCTAATGATAAACTCTTTTAAAATCATTATTGCCTCTAACTATAACCATTAGAAACTAATTACACAATTGAATTAAAATAACACTAGTGTTGTGATGTATATTTTATATACATTTTTAATCATTATTTTATTCATTTCAGATTAATTGGCATTTTAGATTTTATTTTCCCCCACACTGGCCCAATTAAATCTGAAGAAATGTCAAGAAAAACGATTATCGACAGAAAGAAAATCCAGAATCCAAGAGATAAACCTTTTTTTTTTTTTTTAAGTGGAATTTTCCTTTGCATTTCTTAGATCCTGACATTGATGCTGCCACTGCCATGATGCTTTTGAATACTCCAGACCTACCAGCTACTTGTGAGTATCATAGTGTTATCAGACTGGAGCTCGGAGGAAGATCCTGTAGTTACAGAGTAGCCCCACAGGTATCATTTTAAGTCGAGAAAGACCAAAACTCACAGTGTGTGAAAAAAAAGAATACAAGTCTTAATTCTCGGGTTAACTTTTTTCAATTAGTATCGTTCCACAGCGATCTAAATTGAAATATAAAATATTACAAATTGCTGCTTCACAGTTATTTTATTCAACACTAATATAATTAACAATATTTTACGAAAGCCTTCAAAAGGGCCCAGTAAAAATAACTTGGTAATCGTCCTTAGTAGTGTAAACGTCTTTATTTTTTTATTTTATTTTTTACTGCCACTTTTAACTGGATACTTAATAGGCAATGTAACAGAGTATTCAAAGGTACCTTGGTCATTTTGAAACGCAAAGAAGGTGACATCGAATTATTTGATAACTGTCTTTCTGGTTCTTTTTTTTCCCCCTAACCATCCAAGTATGGGAGCATGTGTCTGAGATATCCTGAAATAAAATGTGAACTTCTAGTTGCATTGCTTGTATGATGCAACAGTGTATGTGTCGAATTATTATTTTTTTTGTATATCAAAAAGTAAGGTTGACAGAAATGAAAGTTGTGTGTGTACCTCCGTTGCAACTTTAAAGTGAATCAAGAGCGCCCTGGTTATGTGCTTGGTCTACATGTGAGGGCCTAATACGCGCTATTTGAATGTACAGACTCTTTCTGGGATTTTACACATGGGTCATTCCAACTCAAGTGGACCAGATTCCACATGGCTGCTAGGCTGTTGTTGTAATTTGTTGAGAACACTATTGGGAGCTGTTTTTGTTTTATTCATTTATTTATTTCCATTTAAGATCAACATTTATAACTGTGTGTGTACTGGTTTTCTGCAAAAATATGTTTTTGGATTTAAAGCATCATAATTCTATAATTTAGATATTTATGCCACTCACCATGGGTCTCCATGTTGTTTTGTCAGTCCCTCAGGGAGTAATCCAGAATGGAGCTCGTATTCTGAGCCGAGGGATGTTTGCGGACATCAGACCACTGCCAATCAATCCTATAGGAAGCAGGGCAGCTGCAGTAAGGTAAGTGTAAAGACTTAAGTATAAAGACTCATGTATACTGAGATTTGCATCTGCTGTAGTGCCTCACTGTAGTACTGAATTTAAACTGTGGAAATACAAATGGTTGTCTTTAGACTAATGTTAGCATGATCGTTGAGGTTATACTGTATGTTTTACAATACAGAATCTTAAATTATGTGACAAGCATAGACATTAATTTGGCGCTTAGGTCTTCTATACCCACAATGAGCAGGTAGTGAACACAGTAGTATGTCGTAGGGAACGAAAGAAATCCAACAAATCTGGACGCTGTCGTGAGATGCAGGCTTCCCGTATGGGTGGGTTGATACCCATGGTTTTCCATCCTCTGCACACCCAAATTGTACCAAATTATTCTAGATCCAATCACTACTGAAAGTGGCTTTGTTGTGTGTAAACTGGCAACATGTAGGGGTGGGAACTTGAATCTCCAGCACCTATAATTGCAAATTCACATTCTCACAATAAAAGAGATGGCTGACATTGATTTAACTGATTGAATTTCATTGATCTTTGATAATAAAATAAATAGCTGATTCAATTGAAGTCATACTCGGAACGGAAGTGGGACTCAAAGGGAATCGTTATAGGTCTGAAAGTTTAACAAAAAAAGTTTACCATCATTGTGTGCAAGTTTTCCATTACTCTGATGCATTGCAATACTTTTTTTCTGTAGCTTGAACATGAAACAATTTTAAGAAACAGAATTACAAACGTTTTCATAAAGCTTTTGTAAGAAGCATGGTCCAGGGCTTATAAACATACATGCATACCTGTATAACAGACAGATGTTGCTATTAAATGACAGACTTAACATACAATGTTTTTTATTATTGTACATATAATGCTGATGACCTGAGTTACCATTATACATTTTCTTTATATTTATTTGGCTAGGCTTCCATAAGAACACTAACAGATATGTACAGTACTATGATAAAAGTTTCTATTCACATGCACACAGTATAGTTTATTACACTTTACAGTTCTAACTGTTTACTTAAAAGGTTTTTTTATCCTTCAAGATCTTCAATGCTTTTAAAGCCATGAACTACACAAACTGGGGTCCACCTTCAGAAACTTGAACTTCAATTTGCTGTTCTTCATAAAGATGAAAGTTGTCAGATGCGTTTGTGTTTGAATGCTAAGGGGTATACCATTATTTTAATTTTCAGAAGACCAATAAGAGACTAAATAATACATCTAAGTAAACAAAAGCAAACAAAGCATTAGTACAGCATCAACATTTACTGTAACTGACTTTTTTATTTTTATTAAAAACTAGAAACTTAAAACAAGGAAATAACTTAAACTAGCATGTCATATACTAGCTGTTAATACAGGGCACTTACAGTGTGTTTGGTCACAACAGTCTCCCTTGCTAGTTAGACCTCCTTGTCTTATACTGTTACTGCTCTTATACTCAGTGCTAGTTATTACATGTATATAACCATGCTGTTCAAACTTGCAAACATAGCCCAAGGGACTTCAGAACTACCAGGCTTCTGTGTTTATTATTCATTTTCTGCCCCAGTGCAGTGTAGTACAGCTACTGAATGCTGCTATGTGAACAAATGTGAGCCAAGAAATAATAACCTTAATGATAACAGCTGAGTCAAATAGAGTAAGTATGCTACTAAATGCACTCTTCAGCTCATGTGAATCCCTTATAGATATTTTCATTTTGTCTAAATGAGTTTTTATTAAAACAGTTTTGAATGAATTCTTACTAATAAAGTTTCTGTTTAAATTTGGTGAGGGGTCTAAAATTTATCATTTCTCTGTATAGTGTAACACAAGATCTTCCATTTTGTTCAGGCCCAGTGTTCTAACATATTGGATATTATTGCAATAATTTATAACTAGTTCCAGCCAATTGGCTTCTCCTGCTAAGCATTTAGCATCCTCTAATGACAGCCCCTGTAGTGGTAATACAACTCAAAGTACATGTGCCTTGTTCACGCAAAAGTGAATGACACTAGTACATTTAGACATCAATAATTAAATCAGATTGTCTTTGCATGCTGTGCCTTGGGTATAGTTTATGAGTCATACATGCAGAAATTAGACAGAATGGAAAAGACTTTCAGTTATTTATTTATTTCGTTTTAGCCCAAGCATAGTAGTCAGTTACAAATTTACAAAAAATCTTAACTTTGCATCTTAATAAAGGTGATATTGATTAGCAAAACCGGTTTTGTTGTTTTTGATTTTTATGTCTCTTGTTGATGTCAAATTTTCAGTATACAGTTCTAGACTGCACCTGTTAGTGCAGTATAAAATGTATTTTCCATTAAAACATTCAAAATAATGCATTATTTATAATAGCTATTTCTTGCTCTACAGTGTTCCATTCCAGTGTGAGCAAAGTCTTTGGCAGTAGACCTGTTCCATTTTGCCTATTCCACAGTTAAGCAAGTACAGTGGTGTTGGTTGATGTACAGTACATAAGAAATGTAGATTTCTGAAAAATGGCACACATTTATATGAATGTAAAAATGGTGTTTAGATTTTAAATCGATTGTGCTTGTTTTTGTTCTTTTTCTTTCTAAAGGAATGTACTTGCTAACTGCCGGATGCGAAGCGACAGTGAGCCGTCCTGTGGTACCCCTGTTGTAAGCAGTGACCCTAAAGAGGATCACAACTACAGCAGCGCCAATTCTTCCAATCACAGAAGCACCTCTCCCACCAGCAACTCAACCTCATCTACAGACGACCATTACGATTTCGCTGCGAAGGGCAGCCGTGATGGCAGTGAAGTTAGTGAGGGTAGTTTCCAAAGCAATGAAAGCCACAGCGAAACTGAGGAAGAGGACAAAAAAATGATTAAAAAGGAGACCAAGGATTCTCTTGCTGACAGCGGTTGTTTGGCACCGCACAAGAAAAGGCAACATTTGACAAAAGCTAAACAAAAGGTTTCCAGTGATACTCTGCCTTTAAAAAAGAGGCGCACGGAGAAACCACCCGAGAGCGATGACGAGGAGATGAAAGAAGCAGCCGGCTCCCTCCTTCACCTGGCAGGGATTCGCGCCTGTTTAAATAATATCACCAATAGGACGGCAAAGGGGCAAAAAGAGCAAAAAGATTCTATGAAAAATTAGGACTGAGACATCAGTTTTAATGGAATTTACTATTTTTTTTTCAGGACATCAGGTGAATTCTAATGATTTGTGGCAATATCAAACAATCACTTTGTTTTCCTATATTTTTAGATCCTTTTTGTTTTGTTTTGTTTGTTTGTTTGTTTGTTTGTTTCGTTTAAAGGAGCTTAAAGCCATAGCAAAACTTTTACTGATGCTCAGCTAATTTAGAAACAGACTTTTGTCGACCTGAAAATGAGAAAATGAATTGGCCATATTAGTGGGACACAAATGATTCTATGAGGGACACAAAACAAAATTGAAATTTACGATCTTGATTAAAGTAAAAAACAAAAGTGATTAGCAATCCCTCTAATTCAGCAAAGTAAAGTTTTTGCTGTTATCTGGACGTTTAGCTGTATCAGTGTGTACGTGTTGGAAGGAGACAGTGATACATGATTTGTCGTGTTGTGGATATTTCTATTATGAAATGCATGCAAAAATAAGCAGCACTATGCCCAGTGTCTTTATCTGTGGCATATGGACAAGAAACAGTAGTTCCAAATTATTTTTTTTTAAGTTCTTGGTTAGCCAACAATGACAACTGCACTTAATTTACTACTGTGTTGTCACTGTGGCTGTTCTTATAAAGACTGCTTTTATGGCCAACAAAACTGTGTCACATCAGAAAGATATCGAAATGGAAAGAAAGAATTGGATACAGATGACTGGAATTGTTTTCATCCACAGAATTCAGTCTTCTATAAATATATAGAACATCACTTAAAAGCCATAAGCTTGAGGTTTCAGAGCAGTGTGCAAAAATATAAAATGTCTTCTAAACTGCCTATGTAAAGAAAAAGAAAAAAAAACAATTAAGGACAAAGTTGTAATCTAGTGATTTATAAGAGAATAGTGATACATTAATGGGGATCAGTAAGAGTAATATGGGATGATAGAAGCTACAAGCCCTGCCGTTAGTATTATACCGGCAAAAATATTTCAACTGACTGGATTTTTTTTTCTATTTTTTTTTTTTTTACTGCCCACTCAATGGTCTAAGCAATTTCATCCAGTCAGGATAATACTGTATAAAGGTTACAATATTTTTATTTCTGAATTTAGCCAATGTAGCCAGCAGGATTTTGCAAACCGTGTTGCATGGGTTCTATAAATGAAAAGAAACCTTTTTTTATTCAAAGTTCATGTAAGGTAAATAATGTATTTAGCATGGAGCATGAATTATTTTCATATAAATATAGAAGATAGAGAAAAAGGTGATGCCTCTAATTTTTAAGCTAGTTTTTGTTTTATTTTATTTTTTTTGAAGCAGGATTTTAGTTAAACCTTCAGGGACATACACTGACTGTTGGGAACTTACTCTGCAATATGAAGACTTCACATTTTGGGTAGGGCTAGGATGGTTGAATATACTGCCTTGTCTGCACATTCACCCTACTTCTGCTTTTAAAGTGAACATGTCTAGGGTTTATGATCTTTATATGTTTTTGCTCGCATATTTAAGGAGAAGTTAGTAGTGAGTGTAAATCCCTAGTAACACGTGTGTCTGTGTTTTATTTCCCAGCATTTGAAAGTCCACAAATGTTTCAGAAAATCACTTTGACCACTGCCACGTAGAATCTGTGTTTTACACGATGTTCTGTTGTTTCCACTGTTGTTCTTTTATTGCTTCATTCATCATGAAATATCATTCTAGCGCTGTTCCCAGGTTAACAGTTAACGTCAGTATTACTTCCTGTTGACCAGTCACAAAAACTCTTCCTGAATACACACATTGGTTAATACCACCAGTTATTGGACTGCATTACACTAACAATCCAGTACTTTGACAATTTCAGTGCCAAAACCTGTTGGTTTGATCAATCACATTCATATCCCAGCTGTACTTTTTATTGTTAAATATCCATATATTAAGTGATACAACCCTAGCAGCCCCACATTATGATGTCTCTATAGGTTATAAAACAGTCCAAAATAGTCATGTAAATGTAATCCTTTTCTATTTCAGTAATCATGGCAGTAATAATTACACTCCAACTAGATTTGATCTATTAAATGATTACACTTTGGACAATTGCAACGAACTGGAGAATGTAGTCCTTAGTTCTGTACTAAATAGCTAGTATGGCACTATCTGCAGATCATCTCCAGCTTTATACTATCTTAGCACCAATTGCAATGAAAAAATATAGGGAACAAAGTTTGGGATCAGCTGATCCTCAACTTTTAGTACAGACCACAAGGATAAACTGTTCATTTCTTCTTAGTGTATGGAAATTGGCAGTGAGTGAGGGGAGGTCTGGGGAATAAGGGGAGTACTGCATTCTTGTACTGCATATTCCAATTATAATTCTAAAGCTCTATTGTATTCGGTGTTTTCTTACATTTTTATTCATTCTGTATTTGTGTATAATTATAATACACCTGTGAAAAGAAATAGGCACAGTTTAAAGAATGTTTGAAAACTAAGACAGGTTTAAAAGATGAAAGCAGGCAGGTGTTTTGCAAAAATAATTTTATTATGCATAACCTTTTAATCAAGTAACATGTTTTTAAAATACCAGCAGTTCAAGTGGACACAATTATTTTTTTTACACAATCTTTAAAGGGCAGGCAATTGAACATATTAAAATGTACCTGCAGACAGTGTCTGGAAGCGCTCGATTTTGTTGCAATTGAAACTGTCCTGCTGTCTATCGTTAGTACTGTCCATCCAAACTAACCACAAGATCATCTGCAGGTAGTACGCTACTTTTAGTTTGTTGCAATTAACCACTTGTGTCTGGCATGAGTCAACAAATGACAGATTTCCCAGCATAGGTACGGTAATTTAAAATTGGTCATTTCATGGGTTACCTCTTTCTTAGTGTTCGTATAGTGTTGTGCACTGTGTTCACTGAGAACTGTTCTTAACTGGGAAATCTTTTCAAATTCAAGGAGTGTATACATGTAAAATAAAATCAACTGTTTAGTCACTGTTGAATAAATAAGGCTATCTGTGTGATTAATGAAAATAATGATTGTGCAAACAAATCTGTGGCAACACAGTATCAAATGACTTAGCTGCCCGTAAGAATCTGGTCAAAAATGACTGCCTTTGTGTTAAGAAATCAGATGATGTTACTCACACTCACTACAAAACTTGCCCTTTAGCTTCATGTTGTAGTAATGATTTGAAATGGGAAAGAAATACAATGTTTATACTAGCCAAGCAAATAATAGTGATAAAATGCACATTTTTTTTTTTTTTTTGTAAACTGCCATTTTGTTTATTATATGAAAGGAGCGTTGAGAAATAAAAAAAAGTCGTAGTTATTTTTGTTTTGTTCTGCAGGCATGTGCACTCAGCCAATCTGTATGAAATACGGAAATGCTAATATGGAGGCATAGTTGCGTTCTATATTTCTTTGATGTGTAATCATATTGCCAAAGACAAACTGTTTCATCAATTATTGTAAATATCACTTTGTCCGTTACTATGACAAAACCTTTTTTTTTCTGAAACCTACCATAAAGTTTCTGTGATGTATTGTCTTCCAGTTGCAATAATAAATAAGAGTTGCATCAGTCGAAACACACTTTATTTATTATTATTTTTTACTTCCACTGCCTGAATAAAGTGGTGATTTAAAGACAAAAATCAGTGCATGGAGTCTATTCAACTAGTCTAAACAATGACAGATCTTTATACAATCAGCATTCAAATTAATAAAAAATAATACAACACTCCCAGAATGTGTACGTGGTGTTACAGAAAGAAATGCACGAAAGAAGTGGTCACACTGTTTGAGGTGTCGGTTATCATGAAACAATCCTTTTTGATGGTGATATTATTAATGGTTTAGATCAATTGAATAATTGAACATATTGATAGTACAGTACTGTAATGCAATGCACATTAGAACCCATCCAACAATCTGGAAGCTCCACACAGTAGATATTACAGAACATTGATGGTATATCTTAAAAAAAGAAAGAAAAAAAGATAGTTAAACCATAAGGAAGCAAAACATTGAAATGTAAAAAATTAATAAACCTGTTAGATCTTTTAAATGTTTAAATCTAACAATACTTTTTCAGGTTATTTTAAAATATGAATGTGTCATGGATCAAAGGTTGTTTCAGTGTAGATTAGGTGGTCAGCCAGGAAGCTTCTCAATACACCTTGTTGGCATCACTTTCATAATTTATAGTTGCCATTTAAAAGTCCCATGCAGACAAATGCATTTATAATTAAAGACAGATCTTTTTAATCACAGGCCATTGCCTTTTGCAATTATTTTACCACACCCATGGCCGACTCTGTTGCCATGCAACCAGAGCCAAAGAAAAACTTGTGTGTAACTAAATACTTGCAAATGCACGTTTCTACTTGTTAGCTGACAAACGTTTAAAATATGAAGGATTGCACTGATGTATTGCTGTGGGTCTTTTTTTAAAAGAAAAAATAGATATCAGAGTTTCTAGCCTGATGGACTGAAACAGTCTGTCATTGACTGTTTGGTTTCTGTCAATCATGTTGAGAAAAGAAAATACCTGAGGAGACTGAAACATGATTTATTATAAAATTCCAATTAGTTGTCGTGAATACGAGGTACATTCTGCCTGCCAAAATTCCGACATATCAAACTCAAGTGTAAAGGTAGTTTTATATCTAAAAGTGTTGGGGTCAGTTCATTACTTCTCTAAACAGAAGAAGATGACTGTTCGATTACTGGTCTGTTTCATCATTTGCAATACTATTACAGAGCTTGCTTGTAGTAGAGGTCTGATGTTGATCTTGTGGCAACATCTCCAGACGGTATACCAGTTATTTTACACAACGCTGATAGATCGTTTTATAGACTTTTTATAACGTGCATAATTAAATTATTTTAATTTGACTTTCATCCAAATTTGCAAAATGACAAGTGATTATAGGATATCGATTTGCCCAACTGGAACCTATATAGTATTATAAAAAAAAATAATATTGAAATATATATTCTGAAAACCACTAAGAAAGTGGACTGGGGTGCAGATTTCAGTGTCTTCAGACCCTGCTGACAGTGTTTTTAAAACTATGATAACTATATAGTCAATGTGTAACCATCATTGGTCAGACCACTAAATCATCTATTGGGCAATAATTGGTAGCATTAAACTATTAAAATGCATCTATAGATTGGTGTGGTTAGCCTTTTTATTTATGTTTCCAAAGATCAAGAATGGGCCATTTCTCCATTTTATAATTCCTTGTCCTTTCTTGACTAACACACACACAAAATCTAATGCTCTTTATTTCACCCTTTTCTACCAGCATATGTACTTTTTAAACATAGTTCTGTGCACTATCCATTTTAACCTTCCCTGGGAATACATTCTAACGATTGCATTGATATCCTTACAGAGGCTTTTCAAGCACTGCAGCAAATAACAACGCAAACAACTATAATAATCTGCACAGCTGCTATCGTCATAGTTTTTGTTATTTTTTAAAAGCTGCTATAAGGATAGTCATTATTAAAATGTAAACCTAGTGTTACAGTATTTCATTAACTGATTCTTTCATTGATGCATAAATACTGAGCAAATGTATAAGATCCAGTAGTGCAATTTGACATCACTTTGATCGTGCTATCTACAATGACTACATATGATATTATATAAAATGTACATCATTTAAGGTATTGTATTTTAATTAGTATGTTGTATAGACTTCTTATTATGTAGCATTTCTGTTTAGAATCTTAACGTTCTTCATATAATTTGTACAATGTCTAGTAAAAGGGAGAGTAAGCCACATACATGACCGGGTCTATCAGAGCTCCTCCACATCCCTGTCCTTACTGAGCCCCTACCGCAGGGGAGAAGATAATGGTTTTATTCCCTATTTATAGTTATATGATGGGAGATGTCATTGTGTGAGGGCTGTGGATGACTTTGACCAATTAGTCATATGTCTCATGCACAGCAGGGTTACACAAATGAGCCCAGCAGCAGTATCATGCGATGATGTCATGATGATTCTTAGATTGAAGTAAGGTCACTGTCTTGCTCCGATGTCATATTGATTTCATCCTGCCTGCAATGTCAGGGGGATGTGTGTGACACATGGGCAGAAATGTAGCAGCAGGGTTACTGAGGAAACGAAAACAAGGTGGCAAAATGTATCTGAGAATAAATACACTTCTTGGTCAAGAAGGTTTTTATATGTAAAGATAAAAGATAAAAACAATGATTTATATAGACTTGTATATTTGTACAGTAGAGCATAGTGTACGTTTTCTGGGTGTTCATTCAAAAGATAAAACTGTAAACCATAGAAAAGTAACAAAGCTACATTATATATATATATATATATATATATATATATATATATATATATATATATATATATATATATATATTAGAATAATCTCCAGTAGTGTTTTTTTAAAGACCTTTGTTGATTAGCAACCAGTGCATATAATGTGATTTGACCGTAAAAGCTTAAGGACACAAACATTAAAGATGTCCTGCATCTCATCCTGTAATGAGAAATAAACGATAATTGCAAAGACCTTTGCAATCCCTACAGTAAACGTGTTAGTTGATTGAGCAGAACTCCGTGTCCTGTGTTTGAATCTGGGTAGCCTTACTGGACAATACCCGCATGTGCAATAAGACTGATAGATATCTTATAGTCTACAGGGATTCCGCTTCTAATTTGAAGAAGAAAAAGCAGTTTTGTGCATTTTGCTTCTGAAATGCATTTTTGGCTCTAATTGTTTCCAATTCCTAAAATGAATTATTTAATCTTATAAATAAATGGCATTGCCAAACATTGCAGAAAATCATCCAACATTTTTCCTGTCTGATTGCGCGTGGTTCATGGGAATCTTCATTCGATGCCAAAACTATTTCACAATAGTGGCTTTATTAGTAAAGATATGTTCCTAATGTCTGTTGTCAGGGTAACAAACAGAGGTGCCTGCATTGTTAATAACATTGTTTTACATCTGATAAAAGCCTATCCTTTGGGCAGTGAATTACTTTTGTTTGTCTTTGTGTTCTGCTTATAGATGGAGTTTAAAAATCCATATGGTTGCCGTGGAGCCAAACAGTACAAACTGAGATTAAAAAACTCAGTTGAAAATATTTAGTTTTAAACGTGATTGCATCGCTGCCCTTAAGTTCAGCAAGACATTACCATGTCTTAGTGTTTGAAAATAGTTGCTATACATTTTAATTAGGTTTCCAAGGGAACAAGTATATTTTGTCAATCATCGCCTAAGAACTATGATCCTGAGTGCAGTATTTAGATAAATCTACAAGGCTGCACATTTCCATAGCAATTACAGAATTCATTTAACAGCATGGGTTTATATATATATATTGTTTTACAGATGCAGATCTGGAGCACACAAAGCATTTGTCAGTAGAAAATGTGAGGTTTAAATCCCAACTCAGTCACCAAGTTGTTGCATCTCCACTGGCCGTTCTGATTAAATCATGTCTTAACGATTCCTTAATGATCTTAACTGTTGCTGATCTAAGTACCTGCACTCTTTAACTCTGTTCTAACATAGACCTGTTTCCACTGCTTTTCTATTGTATTGTGAGATGTTAATTATGGGAGCAAACACTTTAATATAGAGCTAAGGGGTGATAGTATTTTAACCCCTTTGTCTCTTGAGAGAGGAAGGGAAAGAGAAGACATTTTCTTTCAATTGTAAGTTACACCATACTGTACATCTGGAAAAGCCATTACTAGTTGTGTGTTAAGCATTCTTATTCAGCTGTAGTTACAACATTCTTCTACTAGGTGTCACTGTGCACTATAGAAAGATACATTACAAAATAGAGGGTGTCTGTGCAACCCCCCAATACACCCCCTGACTGATCAAGTCTGCAGACGTGCTACATAGGAAACTTAGACAAGACATACATGTTTCCACATGAACAATGAGAGGGGCTACTTGGCGCACTATTTAGTCTATTCTTTTTTATTGGCCGGTTCATGCATATATTTCATATTCATTTGTCAACATAATTAATGAGCACCTTTTGGTTAATTTTTTTACCGTCTTAAGAAAATACACATTTGTATTATTATGCTCTGACCGTAATTGATTTAAAAATGACAACCTTTCACACGGATTAACCTCTCAGACGAGGGTCCGGTGTCCTGAACTCACTGACGTGAGATACTGCATTTTATCACTGCGACTCCTTTTCTCAGGAAAGAAAGTGGATATTCTTGGATATTCTCTTTTCACTACAAATGAGGCTGCAGTAAAATGAATGATCTGTAACCGCACTGTGAACTGCAGTCACATCACTTGCTTTTCAGAATGCTCTCGTTGCCCTTCATCTGAAAACATGAGCCTACCTGCACTACCCGTCAGAACCCACTACCCAACAGAACATTAGGGTTTATGTTTTATGTACAATCACTCAATGGAAAAAGGGGAAGCAGCCTTTAAGAAAATGCAAGGCTGCACTCTGTTATCAAAGTTTTGTCTGTCCCACAGAACACAATGGCTGGAATCTCCAGGCACACTGCCATTTCCAATTCTGTGTGCCAGTTTTGAAATAAGACAACTTACATAAGCCAGTGTTTGTTGAAGATACATGTCTCTAGCTCAGATTCAGTACTCTTTGTGTGTGTTAAATACCAGTTTGCACAGAATAAGACAGAGGGTAAACAGAATTAGCTATTGATCACTTTCATAGCTTAGTAGCAATCAAGCTGCAATATATAGTCAAATTTATTAGGCTCACCTACGTGAAAGAAGGCCAATTGATTTGCAATACATTAATTAAGACCTTATTTGGAGTAATAATCAAACTTGGCAGGCAGCTGGAATTGCACTTGTCAAGAATGGATTACAATAACTGGATGTTGTAATTTCATACCGTTTGTATGGTAATGTTTTGACACCTGAATGGCATAAAATAAGGAAGCAGTTTCATTATAGCTTTCTGCTCATTTCATTGCAAGGATTTTGAATAAATCAGGCATATGCACTTTTCTAAAGGAGCCATTGCATATTGGATTAGCTACAGCAGGCATAACCAATATAATCAAGCTTGAGTTTGATTATATCAGGTTTTGCATATGAATTATTTATTTTCATTTGCATATATACATGTATGTGTGCAGTATAGTGCACATTCCAAACGCTGAGATAAAAAGGGATGCGATTATTCTTTAGATTGACATTTAGCCTGGGTAAGTTGGAACGTGCTGCACAATGTAACATTTCCATTCTCGGCTTCCACAGAACTTGACACACAGAGCTAGTCTTCAGGGTTTTAGATGTAGCGGACTTTATGATCTTGAATTAGTCATTTGTGCTCCATACATTCTGTGCATGAAAGCTTCTCAGAAGTCAATCTGACAAACAGTGCCAGATAAAGCATTGCTGTTCCTGTCTATTAGAGATTGTCCAATGCTGGTCAGTGCACAATGCTTTTTTATTTTGTTTTATTGGTAGACATGTTGAATGGATTTTGTTTTGCATGTTTTTTTTTTTTTTTTTTTTTACAATTTGGATTTGAAAATCAGTCGCAATTCATCATAAGACTCCACTTTGGGGAAACTGAATTTTGCATCAATAGCTAGTCCCTCTTTTTGGCAATATAAACCCATAAGTGAAGAAATGACTTTTGACTCACAGTTGTATCTTTCTCTCCCCCCACTTCCACTCTCCTGTGTCCCAATCACATCCTTGTGTTACAGTTATAGAATGGGGCAGATGTCAGTACATTCACTGGGGACTGATCCAGGAAATCCCCTTCTGTTGAGCACAGATTGACCAAACATTTAGACAGAGAACCCAAGCCCCTAATAAATAGAAAGCAGTGTGGGGTTCATTGCTAGAGTCAAACAGATGTTTAATTTGTTTTTATATTTTAAAGAAATACATTGTCAACTGATCACCTTCAACCAGAAATCCTTATTTCTATAGTAACAGTTTATGTTGTATTTCAGCGAATGGTTATCCTTTTTATTAATTTTTGTATTATTGAACATATTAAATAATTTGCAACACAATTGAATATACACGTTTAAGGCATTGCAGAAACTGTTAAATTTGGTCTCTTGCATACTCAGTAATGTACAAGGTACAAACAAGTTCAAAACCTTCCAGAAATGTGAACGGGTAACCTTGTTGTGATAGGAGACCAGAAGGTAAACAATATTAAGAAATGTCCAGTGACACATTACCCTGTTAAACAATATTTCTGCAGTCCTGCATGCTGTGAACACTGCTGTGTTTTAGCTGAAAATCATCAGGTTTATGGCATTTTCTTCTGGGCACACTGCGTCTGCGTAAGCTACAGCCATTTAAGGTCAGCAGTGTCAACCAGTCAGACCTGGAAAGATAATATCTAGATTACCCTATAGCCCTACGTGACTACTTGTATTGAAACAGGTCTCACAGTACCACACACAGCTGGCTGGACAACGGGGTTGCTGTATAAAAAGACAAAAAGAAAGCATTCAGAATAAACAAAGGGTGGATGGTTCTGTAATATACAGAGACGCCAAACATACACAAAGGAGCGTGCAAGCGTCAAGGAAACTTGATAAAATAAATACAAATGTACCCCACCCTGGTATTGAAGGAACTGATGAATCAATTAATAATAACTGTTACAATATTTCCAGTAATTGTTGTCGTCTTCATGATCTCTTAATTCTGGGTGAGAAAAAACAGCACATTGTTCTTATTCTGAAATGGGCTGAACTAAACTTTGGCTGGTTCCCAGAGGCCTTGTATAATAGAAGGCAGGTATAGGGTGATGAAACTGGAGAGTTTTTTTTTTTTTTACAGAGACAGCTCTCTATTCACCGGTGAATCCGTTTGTCTTTCAAAGAACACTTACTCCCCGTGCTGTGCAAACAATGTCTTTTTTTATGCTGCATGGTTCAAATTTAGTAAAACAATAAACTGCCTTAGATCAAGAACCTTCTGCTTGCATTGCATTATATGAACCAGCCATAACCACACTTAATGTTGATTAAGCCCAACCCTTTACAAGCATTATTAATGAGTTACTATTATTTCCTACTAAATCACGAAAGATGCCACAAGAACTTAATGTCTTACCTAAAACAATGTAATCAGAGTGATGTTGAAAAGATAACTATATTACTGTATACCTTCACAGTGCTATCTGGCTTAAGAAACCTTAATCAAGGTCCTACAAGTAAATATTACTGTAATGTGACAGGCAACCCAACAAATCCAGGTCTGTGTGGCTTTTCAGTTTAATACGAAGGATTCTGCCGCCACCTACTGGTGTAAACACTACAGTACAGTACTTTCTTTACCCGCAAACAAAAACTGGGATTTTGAATGATTGCGGTGGGGTATTTGCTGCATATTTCCCCTAATAAGAATTTTTAAATGGAGGTGAACATTTAAACTATGCAGCTTGACGTTGCATTGCTGGAACTCTATCTAAACTGTAACTACATATTATTTATTTCTTAGCAGACACCCTTATCCAGGGCGACTTACAATTGTTACAAGATATCACATTATTTTTACATACAATTACCCATTTTAGGTTTTTACTGGCGCAATCTAGGTAAAGTACCTTGCGCAAGGGTACAGCAGTAGTGTCCCCCACCAGGGATTAAACCCACAACCCTCCAGTCAACAGTCCAGAGCCCTATCCAATACTCCACGCTGCTGATAAATAATAAACAATGAACAAGATTGGCGGTTAACATTAACATGAAAGTAAATGATGCATTCTTTCTTGTTCTGTACATGTAAATGTTAAAATGGTAATAGAAACATTAGACCAAGAGTTATATTGCCTTCACAGAAGCTGTTGGTCTGAATAACTCTGTACACACAATTGCTGGTTTTGTGCTAGTTTCTAGTGTGCTAGATTTGCAATGACATGGCAATGCACTTTAAATATATATACATGCACCAGATGTCGCTACAGTTGTTATTTTCATAGCTTAATCTGCAGTCAAAAACGTGAGCACATGACAGCTGCCGACTCTAGGGGTGTAACATTAGCGAACCTTCAGCTGACAAATCACATCATGTGTTCAGGAATCTAATGTAGATATTGCTGTGTCACAGGTTGCTATATGATAAACAGCACAGACAACACATACAAATATTGGCAGCAGAATTTTAGCAGTTTTATTCACAAAATTAAAATAGATATATGTTTAGTATTGCAATGTCCCTGTATAATAACTGTATATATAATTTAATTGTGAGTTTTTAAAATATCATTCAATTCTTTGGTTTATACTGGTTCAAAAAAATAGTACAAAACAGTATGTTCAAAGTGAAATTGTAGAAGTTTTACCAATTGATGTAAACAAGTACTGGCGATTTACATTTCTGAAAACCAAAATAATCCAAAATATGTTTTATTTTTTGTCAGAAGCACTCAACGCTTAGGTTAGGCTTCCAAAGTACTGCATTTGTAACTGCGTTTTTAAATACGTAAGAACTAAGTACATAACGGAGACATTGCACCTTTAATTTTACACAACACATATATTTTGCTATTAAGAAGTCAAAGCTGTTTATTAAGCTTTTCCTCAACAAAAACTTCATTCTTGTGTCAATATTTATGTAAACCAGTCATAAATAACGGTTTCGGAACCTTTTGTTTTGTTTTTGTTGTTTTGCGACAAATCGAATCTTTTCCCGTTTTTAGTCTTTGCTCGTCAGCGCAGCCAATCAGGTACTGATTCTTAGGTTCCTTTGCTTCAGCGTGAAATCCTTCACTAGTACAAATCAAGCGGAACTGTAGCAGCATACACAGTCAGAATAATTCTGGTGAGTGTCGTAGTCTTAAATGTTTTTTAAAACTTTTTGTTTTGTCTTTTGCATGAAGTTTCAGTTCTAGTGGCGTACACGCTGACAAATATGTAATTGCATAATGCATTTTAGAATTTTATTATAGTATTCTCATCATTTCATATTTATCCCGGTTGAAATCCACATTTTTAGTAGCGGGTTAGTGGCTGGGGTGTCATTGCATATAGTTTGAGTATAAATGGTTTCACATCACGTTTAATTAAAGCATGTGTAGATTCGAGAAGAAACTGTATCTAGGTGTTCGCCATTAACTAGTTTTAAAAATGCGGTAGTGTAATTAACGACCAGTTTTTGATCCTGAAAAAGGACCACTTCACAGTACAGTAGCGTAACATGCAGTGTAATTATTTGAACTACCGGGAACTATCCGCAAGTTTTTAGAAATTAAACCCAGCGCTTCTTTGTGATTTGCTTGCGAGGGTATTTCAGAGTTGTTTCCACCTGACGGAGTTGCTTACAGCCATGATAGTTTAGTGCAGGGCTTTGGAAACCCTTCACGCATAGTCAACATAATTGCGCAGTTTGGTGAAATAAGTTAGTCGTGCAGTATGTAATACATTGGAAACATTATAGGTTTAACGTAAATGACAGCTATGCAGCATTTGAAGAAAAAAACCACTGACAAAAATGGCCACAACGCGTGTGTTTCCTTGTATTTTCAGTTAAACACCATCATCTCTTTATCAGTACTGTATTTCTGAGCTTTGAAACATGTCAGAAAAAAATACATATTCGAAGCTATATATTCAAGTAGTTTAACAGACAGTATGAGTTGTGGTGTTGTTGTTTTGAAGGAGTTTATTAAGTACATTAAGGTTAAAATCAATAGTTTTATCTGAAGGTTACACCCACAGCACCGATGCTTATCAATCAATGCAGGAGAACAATTGCTTTGGCTCCAGGACTTGCCTGTACTCAAGGTTGCTTGGAAGCACTGGGGCTGTTATGACATTAAACAACACAATGTGCTGTGTCCCCTATCCAGTGTTGAGGCTTCGAAGTCCAGTACATCATTTGAATAAGGAGAAGATATCATGCGATACCATTAGCTTTCAGCATACTTTGAAAAACAGCTAGGTACTTGAAAGGACATGTTGGTGAGGCTGTGAAGGATGGCAGATATTGAAAGGTGGCTATAATATCACTTGGTCCAACCACACTGTCAAGAGTGGGTGTAGCTGTTGGTACAGTCGTCCTGTTGTGCTGCCTCCATCTGCAGGAGTTTTACTGTATGTCTGCTCCCTGACCTCACCCACTCTGAATAACACTGACGCTGAGATGTGTAGCTCAACTGTTGTTACAAGGTTCTTGACAGTTTGACTGTTTGAATGTATTCCTTTACATTTTGCAAAGATAGACACACAATCCTCAGCTGTTATTATTGGTATGCATTAAAAAAAACTTTATATTAAACTGTTAAGCCAAGTTTCCTGCTAGTAAAGTTGACCAAACACAGCAGGGGGGCAGTCATTCATGGGGAGGCCAGCTGTTGACCACAGGCATGGGAAACAATTCAACATCATTGATCATCTGCTGCTGCCAACTTCTGTACATGCCAATGTGTGGAGCTACATAGCGAATTAGTTTTCTAGCCTTTACTTTCAGTAGCCAGCTCCATTGTTTTAAATTAGTTTGATACTTTAGCTTTTCTTGGAAATTTGAAGTCGTAGACATTTGCAAAAGGCGTTTGAAGTTCCTACAGAAATGGCTTCAAGTGATTTGTAATAACTTCAGGTTTTCATTTCAGTAAAACTGGCTTTGAAATCCAAATAGAAATGTATTATGGGTATAGTTAGCCACCACCACACAGATGTTTTTCAGTCTGGATGGACTGCCTTTGTATTTGTCAAGGATGCTGGAGTACTTCCCAGATAGGTCATTAGGATGACTGTTCCGATGGGCTGCTGGGGTTATGCTGACATCATTAACTGACACAGCTGAAGGTTTTTGCACCTGCATGAAACGAATCAGCACGTATACGAGTGGGAATCCTCAAGGGGATAAGGCTAGGCCTAATTACCTCACAAAACAAGATGGATACATTTTCCTCATATTTGTTTAGGCCAATGCGCTCCTGAATTGTAATGCACTAGGATGGTAAGACATGGACTAGCGTTGAAGCCTGCTTAATCATCCCTAGACACATTGATCATTCATTTTAAATGATCAACACTTAACTCAAGCATACCCCCAAACGTTTTGGAATCAGTCCCTGTAGTTTCTGTCTAAGGACCACAACATACCAATCTTACTGTACCGTCTACCTTTCTATTTTTCCTTTTCTAAGTTGATCATTACAATTAATGAAGTGTAACAGGAAGGAGTTGCCTTGGATTCTCTGGGGTTGTGTGATAAAGTATTTTAAGGACAGCTAGCTTCCTGTTTTGCTGTTAAACATTTCTGTCACGCTTGTGTGTACTATACAGAGAATAGAGATTGTCTATAGTGAAGTATGTTGCTTAGATGATTACTTAATAAGTCGTGAATGTAGGCTGTACAATAGGTAACTCTCGAGTCATATACAGTATAGCTCACTGAGCTCTGCAATGTGGGACTGGATTTGTAGGCGAAGGTGCATTCGGTAAGTCAAAATGCAAAAAACAAATGCTGTTATGAAGTGTTTTTTATGGTTCTTGGGAATTCCCTAGTCAAAGGTATGGTTCTTTAAAACATTAAGGATGTGCAGCTTTAGATTATTTATGTATTTGTTTGGACATTGGAAAAGACAGATACTGTGGAGTGACTGACATACATAAGGTAGGCTATGTGACCCCAAAACAGTTCTGCATGCTGTGCATTTCTAACTGACAGTCACACATTATAGAACAGAGAAAGAGAAGGGTGGGACGCATTAAGTAAGTCAACATATATTGAGCAACTCAGTTTATGCAAACATTTATATATTTAATGCATACCAAATCAAATATTATTTTAGTCAAACCCTGTTTGACTCTGTTAGTTTATTTAAATTTCTTTAAGAATTACAGCAGTGGACAGGTTTAGGATCATGTGCACTGTTGAAGAGGGAGATAGGTGAGTGTGAGTGATGTCAAAATAGATGGGGGGCAATTCCAGTATCTGAAGTGAGCTTTGAGAAGATGTAAACATTTAAGTGTGCATTTTGTTACAAAAAGAAAAACATGTAAAATACTGAAAAAAGTAAAAAATAAATAAAAAAAATGTAAACCTTATATTTTTAAAAAAGTTGTATTAAAAAAACTTTTTTATTTTTAATTTTTATTTTAAGACGTGACCTTCTCTGGCCTGATTGCTATGATAATTACTATATGTAGCCTGTAGTCTGGTCTAGTAAGATAATATTGCAAGGCTATTCTGTTTCTTTTTGGCCATCCAATACTCCAGGATCATCGTTCACTGCTTGCTCAGAATAAATGACCATGAAGTTCAAGTCTTAGAACAAGGGATCTTTACAGCATTTCAAGTGAGCTTACATAAGAAACCTGCACAGACTACCCACTGTGCTCGACAGTAAGCAGTTTGTTTGTGGCAGGTTTCCACCAGGAGCTGAATATTCAAGAATGCTTATATACTGTGAAGAGTGCATTGAAAACAGCAATTGAGGTCTGCTGTTGAAATGTATTGGGTTTAAAAAGCCAAGTCTTGGCACTAGCAATGGGAATTCTTTAAATAAACAGTGTGGATTGAGGAGGACTTTGTAGATGATTTAGTACATGCCCAGTAAGAGGAGTGGAAGATGTATCTGCAATTGTTGGTGAATGCCGTTTCAAAGACAAGAGAAGAGAATGAAGCAGTGTTAGTTTAGCTTGAAAACAGGATAGAAAATTAAGTCGATAAAAATATTGGCTGTGATGTAATACAGGAACAACTGAAGCAGCAGCATCTGCTGTCTCTGGGAACGCAAGGGACTGGGAATGGGATTTTCACTGGTGAGCTACGAAGGGTGTTTACAGTAGACCATTTACACTAGTAGTCTGCCAATTGAAACACATTGTGGATGATGTCAGAGGAGAGCCTTTAAACCAAAGGAAACAGGACAGAAGAACAGAAATGTTTAAGGTAGGGTATACAAGATATTGTATGAAACTTAAAGCACATCTGGACCAGTACAGGTGTGTTTCAGAAGTACAGTAAAGCATTTTTTTAGTTTTTACTGTTGTAAATACAGTGTTAGTCTCTGTGTTTGCAGCACTTGTGTGGAGATCTTTTATTGTTTTTATTGATTTTACGTCAGAGAGCTCTAGTTCAAATATAACAGTAACACAGGGTAACATGAAATTAAAATTAAGTGAAGAAATATCTATCTATCTATCTATCTGTCTATCTATCTATCTATCTATCTATTCATACAGTATACTAATTCAAAGTCTGGTAGTCGAAATTGAAACATAATCCGAGCTATGCTGGTCACGATGATAGCAGCTATACCAAACTTTAATATCAAAAGTGTGTGATGAATGTGTAAAACATACACGACCTCTCTGTATATTTAATTATAAGGGTTATTACTGCTCTTTGATGGAAACTCAGTATACAAACAAGGCATTTTTAGTATGGACTGTACTCTGAAAAATGAATTCTCAACAGGGTCTCAATATTCTGTTTCCTTCGTGCTTAATGGGAAACACTTTCATACTGCTAACATTGGGAATAAGCAGCTGGTTGTATCCACTCCTATGGGAATGGGAGGGATGAAGTTTGTGACTTTGTTCCAAAGAGCTGGGATAGGGTAGCATACAACAGCATTGTTTCATACTGTGAGATTATAAACATCAATGTGTCATGTGTAATTCCTTTACTGTCATTGAAATAGAAAAAAATACAAATCCAGTACAGCAAGTCAAAGAGTGCTTCCCGCAGGGACTTGTGTGTTTCCTATGTTTTCCTGTCAGTGGAAAAGGTCCAAAGACACATTTAACTTTCCTTTGTAAAAACAGAGAAGAATAAGTTCATCCTACATGTGAAACACTTAACAGTTTCCTGGTCTTAAAAAGTGTGGTTGTTTTTCTAAAGCAATTCTGATCCCAGGGTCTGTCATTGACGCTCCATTTCCTACAACACTCTGTGGAGATGCAGTTCCTCTCTATTGATTTCACCAGGGAATGCGTTTCATTTTGATCCTTGCATTGTTTTACGTACATATGACTCCACTACTGTATATCCCCATCGCATGGGATTTTATCCCTGGCAGGAGATAATAATCTTACATAGCTACAATAAAATCCATTAATGGATTCTCACTTTTATGATCTTATGAATCCATTTTGCATTGTACACTGCTGCGTACTTGGGAATTCCTGTCATGAAAAGTGGTGTATCACACAAACAGCATGCTCCATAGAGTTTCAAATGTCAGTTGTGTAACATAAAATGTATCTGAATTTGCCAGTGCAGTATATGTAGGTAGATGTGGATTTTAAATGTCTATATTGCAATAACAAGGCTTCCTTGAAGAATATATCATTGTTTTCAAATGACAAGTTACTGTAACTGTGTGTTTCCCTCAGTTAACAAGTTCCCATTGCCTGTGATTGAAATTCTGCTGCAAGGATGCAGTGATGGCCACTAATTGCCAGGCTAGTGTGTAGGTGGGTTGCTTAGTGACAGGTTCTTGTTTCATAGTGCTGCAGTATGGTCTTTCTAAGTGGAGGGCTCAATTCAACATTACAAAGCAATCGTTCTCCATTTTTCCATGTTGTGTTGATGAGTTTAGTCTTTATGAAAGGTGACAGATTGACAGTGCGAGACACAGGCCCTCTCATGTGTGCAGGATCAATCGAGGAGTCACACAGGCCCTCTCTCGTGTGTGCAGAAGCAATTGAGGAGTCAGGAATCCTCACCTGACTGGAAAGGAGCTCCCTCTACTGAACTGACTGCTGTTATTGGGAGGAAAAAAATGTATGCTGTGCTGAAAGTGGCGAAATTCATGTGTTGAGCTCTTCAAATGCATGTTGATGCAAATTCTGCATGTAAAATGGGACAAGAGGAAACGTTTGGGGCTCCAGGAATTGGATTAAAGTTGTTAGGGTTTGACTGAATTACATTACAAAAAATCTACAAAACAATCAAATGTATGCTGTTTAAGGTACAAAACAAAGTCAAGGAGGCAAATACATTTTAAAATGCCTACCTAATTATACTGGTTTCTTAAGGTTACAAGAAAGTACTATGTATTTTAAAATATAATCCAGAGTAAAGAATTTTGAAATCTTTTTTTTTTTTGCCAAAATAAGTGTTTTGGGAGTGGGCTGCATTCTGTGTTTGTTGGTTGCATGTCAGAACTAAATGACATGTATTGGTACTATTTATGTCTCTTCTTACTGTAGGAATGGACTGACTGGTACTGAGGAGTGAGAAGACTGAACAGTCCGTTTTTAAAACAATGAGCAGCTAAACCCACAATGACATCAGTGGATACAATGAAAACCGCTACACAGAGGAGAGGCTGGGTTACTTTTAATGATGACTCACCCCTTACATCAGTACGATACAAGAAAGGTACTGTGATAGATCTTTTATGAACCTACTATCAATTTCCATCTAAACAAAAAAAACAGCTTTACTAACTGTTCCTCTTTAAAGTCATGTTTCTTAATTACAGGTACAAGTCTTAATTGAAATCTATTAGTGTAAATTATTTGACAGTGTCCCTGTGTTTATTCAGTTACTGCACTCGTTTGCCAGCTGTAGAGCAGCTGCTGCAGTTTGTCATGTTTGTGGGAGTTACCCTCCTCCATTCAGGGAAATTACAAAATACAGTATATATTTCTGTTTCCTGTTTATAATGAAAGAACCAATAGAATACAATTCTAAAGCTTTTGCGATATTGTACTGTAGCTTCATTTTATAGCCTCATTTGCACACTGTGTTTAGGTTTCTTTGAGGTTTTAATGGGAAAGATTATTAAGATGGCAACAGTTTGGGAGGCCCAGTTGAATATAATTGAACCTATCGCACCGACTGGGAAACTGTTCATTGAATTCCAAGGGACCATGGAAACTAGCTGTGAATGCTTGGAGATACATTAATAGTATTATATTAAAAGCACTAGTCACTCATTTAGCCTTGTTTGGGACCTGATAGTTCTTAATTGATCTTCTACAACAGATTTTATTATAGCAGAGAATATGAGAGTTTTCTTGTTTTCTCTTCCTTTAACTAAATCATAATTTCACAATCATGTATATTTATTGTATTTTTTACACTCACAAGACAACACCTAACATTATAGTCAAGATTATACTGAACCTTTAACAAACTAGGGTGATGTTTGTAAGTTTCTGCTGGCATGGCAACTAGGGATGTCTTACCAGAAAACCCTTAAAGTCTTTTAGAGAAAATTACTGGTGTGGATGTTGTGTGCCTGTAGAAATTAATGAGAGATGCCTCTTTGTACATTTTCCCCTCAGACGATAACCACGGTGTGGCTCAGACAGACCCTCACCCTACCCAGCAGACCTGTCCTCTGACCACAGCCCCCAAGAGCACGGTATTTAATCCACAGTCCTCTCCTGAAAACAGAAGCTGGATCCAGTTTGATGACAAGCCATGGAGCAATGTGCAGCCACAAGCAACATGTAAGCCCTGAATGGGTCTAGACAGTTCAAGTTAAGGGTTAGAACAATATTACTAGTTTCCTTAACCCTGCCTATTTCTCTCTTTCCCCTTCCCATCACCAATGAAAAAACTAAATTTGGCCCTCGCCACTTTACAATACATTTTAGCCTTTCCATCCACCAGTTTATAAGCCCCATTAAGACACAACGGTATGGTTCAAGAGCAATATTTTCTTAGAATATTGAAACAAGCTACTGGAGTATACAATCTCAATGCCTTTTTTTTTAAAGTCCATAACGCTATTTACTCTTTATGTAATAAATACTGCTTGTCAGATCACACAGAAAACGCACACAGAAAATGTAGGTGTGAAAGCACAGGCAATCCACGATCTGTTCTGTCTGTAGTAAACCATCTAGCTGTCATGCAGTCTAGCAGCTCCAAACATATAGCTGGGTAAAAGGTGACAAGATTGCAAGTTTTTTAATAGCAATAAAATCTTTTCAACTACCTAATGTACATGAAGCACAGTTCTATTACTTAATTACTGTATACCATTAATCAATGCAGTTTGCACACATACAAATACTATGATTAAGTTTGGTGAAGTCAGTTTTCAGGATATCAGAATAGTGTGAGGGTAACCGGGAATAAGAACAGGCTTCCATGAACCGTGTTATAGAAAATAGCTAATTGAGTAGCTATAGTGTTACAGTACTTTGAGCCTTATATCTTCAAAGTTAGATGTTTTCCAGAGATCAGTTCTTTGCAAACCTCCTATACTCTCCATTGGAGAGCTGCACAAAAGAGTGTACATCTCTGTTTAACCCTGTAGGATTTAATAGCAGGTAGCAACAATAACTGGGTGGTTTCCATGGTAGTTCACTCTGCCATTCTCTACTACTGCATTGTATATGTGCAGTGAAGCTATTTTGATGTAAATGGGTGCAGCCCAAAGAGGCCTTTCTAATGATGAAAAAGTGCTGCTGTTCAACATGAGAAAAGCAGGATCCCAACAACTTGTCTTCACTTTTACAAATTGAAATGTAGCTGGCAGAAGACTTTTAATTCATTTAGTTTAAACTAATTACACGACATTCCCATCTCATCTCCAACACGAAAGACACCGGCTTCTTCTTAAATTATTTGTCTAATTTTTTTTTCCCCCTTCCTGTTTTGATTTTCAAAGAAAAAGTATTGATGGGGTTATTTGCAAACTTTAATAATGTATGTACTGATACAGTGTTGTCCTGTACATTTCATTTCAAAATGAAATGTAGATTATAGTATAATATTTTACAGTTTTTCATTACATTTGATTTGGTGTAGACAGTTACTTTCAGATACCGATGCACTGCAACCCAGTCAGCTTAATCTTTGAAGAAATAGATTATGTCAAGAGACAAGCTGTGGTTGTTATGGAAGTTATTAACTTCCCATACAAATGTGTTTGTGATAGCTATTCCATGGCTGCTTTTCCCAGCTATGAAACCAATCTTCAGTTTTCTACAGATTTGTATTCATATGCCATATCTAGTTCTTGCCAGAGTTACCAATCTATCTAAAATGTCACAGAAAATGGCAGTGTGCAGAGAAATTGAATGCAGGCTAATAATGGCAGAGTGCAGTGTTGGCAAGGAGACAAGATGTTTCCATGGTGATTTTAATACATTACCTGGGTTACTTAATTTGCTGAATAGTGCCAAACTGTTTCTTTCATTCCAGCGGGTTTAAACAGTGATTGTATTATTTGCTTCTCTTACACAGTCAATAGCAGGAGATGAACACATGGTTTAAGCTTTATTTTAAATATATAATGGATACATTTAAAAAAAAAAATCATAGAAGAAATAAATTCGACAGAATTTATATTTACATATTAACAGTAATACCAGAAAAAAAAGCTTTTCCAACAAATAAAATAAATTATGATGGCCCTTTTATATTCCTGTGGAATATTTTTGACCAGCATCATGAGGGGGTCTTGAAGAAGGAGATTTATTTTCTCTCCAACTGTTTTCATGGTTACATTTGTAATGCTGCAGAAGGCCCGGCTCAGCCTTTGAAATTGCTTCCACATTAAGAACTGCTGGTTGAGTTTTGTGGTGTTGCTTCTGCCTCTGTGTAGGAAGCCTCTTCTGAAATTATCGCTTCAAGAGCCAGCTGCGGATTGTTTGTGATCCAGTGAAAAATGGGCTGACACATTTTAGTCCCTTCCTTAATGTTCTTCACCCACTTTTTGGCATGTCGGCTCCTCCTCCTGTCCTTCATCCACTGGAGAAGTGAACAGGACAGCATTACAATAAGAAGACTGACTCCTAAAACTATGAAGTAGATAACAGGCCAACCTAAACAAGAAAAGCAAACAAATACATGCTTATAATTAAAAAAAAAAAAACTCATGATGTAATAGACAGTAGTCGGCATGCAGTTTTCAATTACATCGTTCACAGCGACATCTTATTGTTTAATATCTAGCGTGATGATTGAATGTAATTACAATTATCCTGCTGCTTATATCAGCATTTATAAAACACCAAATAACAAAAACTATGATAAATGTGTGCAGTTATTTAACACTAAAACTGCCAAAAAAACATCAGTTATCTTTATCACTGTTGTTGTTTGTCACTTGGGACTTTAAAAGCTGCTACAATGAGAGCAGGGCCATAATTAAAATGTAATCCGAGGGTAAATTAAAATAGTCGCTGGTGGCTCATGTCTTGGATTTGTTGTTTATCATGTATCTCATAGGATGCTGATAACAAAGTTAAAGGTTCGGCTGCCAACACCATTTGCTACAGCACAGATTTTAGACTTCTAGATTTTATATAACAGTATGTAGATAATTATGACTCATACTTTTTCACTTTAACCCACTCAGAACCTACAGAAAGTTTAAGTCTTTAAATAAAGTGTAAATGATTTTTAAAATCAAGGAAAAATGATACTCTGCAAACCTGGGGGTGTATTGAGGCTTAATACACTGGTGTACAATAAAACAGCATATTGAGTATATTTTGTATTTTAAAAGCTGGCAAAATTTAAAGCCCAGTATGTTTTGTTTTTTACATATAGCTTATAGAATTATCAAATAGAATATATATATATATATATATATATATATCTCAAAGAGCCAGCTGCCCAACGTTTCAATATGTTGTACATATCTTTCTCAAGGGAGCCTGTGTTTGAATCAAAACATTGGAGGTATTTATAGGTGTTTGACGGCATGACAACTACTTTTTATTGTTTATATACAAATCCATGTTTGTGTTGTGCTGTTAAACTGCTTTTATTTTTAAATAGATACAGGAATGCAAAATGCAGTTTCTGTAATATGTTTTGTAGATAAATAAGCACTACAGAGCTACAACAAAGTACTAAAAACTAAGGAAGCAAGTTGTTTATTTTTAAACATTTCAAGCTTAAGCATAAAAATACTGTAAACTTAAAAAAAACTTACTGATATGAAGACTCATTTTAAGAAATCCGAGTGAATACTGATAGTAATCTTTGTTGGAATTTCAAACAGATTTCCACCTCTTCTGATATAAACAGAATGATGGATGCTGTGGGTTGCCAAGAGATGTAAACATTCTCCCTAATTTTGCATAGTTTGAATCATTCTGATGACATGGAATATTGATTCTAGAATCAGAATCTTTTACAGATTAAATAAAAAGGGATTATTATTATTATTATTATTATTATTATTATTATTATTATTATTATTATTATTATTATTTTATTTTTTATTTTTTTTATATGCAGTGCTCCCCTTTTATAAGGCAGCCCTTTATACTGTGGAACAGGTTATAAGGCGGTACGGTCATGGCTCCCATTTGCCCCATAATGCCATTACACTAACACTAGTAGTCTCGTTATAAGGTGGAACACAAATAGCATGGTCTCTTAACTATGGCTTCCGACTACAGCATTATAAAGGGGGAGCACTGTATATTTAAAATGTCATTTCACCAAGATATGTATTCTGTGCTTTACACCCCCAACCCTGTCTGGAGCAAAAACCGGTGAAAAACCTTTTACAAAGATGAGTTCACAGAAAAGGCTGTTTCAAAGAAGATCCATTTGTGCTAATTACATTTTGGAGGTTAATTGTTTTTTGTTCTTTTCCAATTGGCAGGTGTTTGGTGGCATATGGGAAATGATGGTTGCTGGTTCACATGTTGACAGTTAATGTTTATATGAGATTAAGTGGTGCAAACAACTATACAGATCTACACACAACAAACT
Organism: Acipenser ruthenus; assembly: GCF_902713425.1. Lineage (NCBI taxonomy): Eukaryota > Metazoa > Chordata > Actinopteri > Acipenseriformes > Acipenseridae > Acipenser > Acipenser ruthenus. The sequence continues at coordinate 26,198,932 of NC_081206.1, forward strand.
GACATATTGGAAACTTGTGTGCCTCCTTATCTGACTTTTGTGTTGTTTTCAGGCTCATCTGTAGGAGCCCCGAATCAGAACCTTTGCTCCTCGGTCAGCTTTTGGAGCCCCGCGCCACCCTCTGAGACCAGCAGGACAGCACGCTCCGAGGACCCCAGCTTTCTCAGCATCACCCCATCCTACACTGACCTGCAGTCAAATAGCACTGAGGACCAGCAGAGCAGTGGCATGTCAAGAGCTGACTCACCAAGTAGGTGTTAATACTCTGCTGTGAAACAGATTGAGAAATGAATACTTTTCACCATACAGTGTGTGCTTAGGACGCATTTTTATATTTGTAGGAGAGGCATAAGGTGTCCTAATTAAACCTTAATCACCTGCTTGACAATTGAAAGTAGCGGCAATTACTGTAGGTGTCTGTAACTGAAAGACAATTATTGTATCAACTGGTAATGACCTCTATGGGGGTCATCAGTGCTAATATAAAGTTGTTGTGAATGAAGACATGTAGGTTATATTTTGAACTGTGTCACTGATGCTTACTGGATTTTTAAAGGAAGTTGCTCGGAACATGGTTGACTGGGGTTTATAATGCTAGCAGCAAGATGTCAGCAGCAGTATGTCTTTTAATATTTATTTTTAATTTAGGTTGATTCGACCTTACAGAACGTGAACAGACCCCCACTTCCTACATAGAGATGTTAATGTTTATCAACTGGTTTAACAAGGCCACAAGGAGGTCACAGGAATTGGCAGTTGCTGAAACGTGGTCATTTGACCTAATTATGCTTCACCTGATTTAAAGCTTTGTCTGGTAACTGTAAATGAGTTGGAGCCTTGTAGAAGTATCACTAGTTTGAGCCTAAAACATGTATTTTTAGAACTCCATTATATTTATGTTGATTCCACTGGCCTGCCAATTTAATATTAAAAAGGGGTTCTACCTTCTGTTTTGAACCTCTTTACTTTTTTCTAAACTTGACATTTGTTCCCTCATCTTTCTCACTGTGTGAAGTTTGAAATAGTTGCTTGAGTTAACTTTACCCATACCAGTTAAGATTTTATAAACCTCAATTAAATCCCCTTACTCGGCTGAGCCATAACATTTCATAAATATAGTCATAGTAATCGTCAATTCTGGCTAGTGGAGCTCCAAGGCGGAAGAAATGTGGCTCGGGATATAACTGGAGACAAACTTATAATAAAGCGCTTTGGATTCTGACAAAGGAATTTCAGTCAATTGTCTGAATAGACCATTTCACAGGGGAGTTGTGGGAGGGTGTGGTAATGGGTCTTGTGTACAATATTGCTTTGTGTTTGCTGGGATGAGTACCATTTCCCTACCTGCTTTGGACACATTTGATAATTAGGAAAGTGAATTAAAAAAAACACCTTTTATTTGAACAGCTTTTTAACCGTTCATATCATAGTAGGTAATAGTACACACATGTTCACAGTAGTTACTGTAGAATACAGTTCGTGCTGTAATGTCAATGTGCAGGGTTGTAGCCAAACATAGATATACAGTGTCAGCATGCTGTCAGGGAATTGGTTGCAATGAGATAACTACCCCCATGTGACTGTGACTGTGCTTCAGAGTTCTAATCCACCAAGTGTATGGAATGGAACTAGTTTAAACTGAAGGAAAAAAAAAAGCCATCCCTATGGCAACCATGGAGACTACCACAGAAGAGAGCTTACATACTGTAGTATACTAAATTGAATGTTTAGTGAGGTTAACATATCTTTAAAACATTATATAAGCAATCAGGCATGAAGTGCTTTCTAGTTATTTTTATGAATACCATCTGAACTTTCTACACTAAAAAGGCTGTGTTTCTATATTGTGAAATACATTTAACACTGAGAGTTTGACCCTTCAAGCAATAGCAAACACAGGTTTTATGAAATGCTTGTGAAGAAAAAAACTGATACACGGTAACAAAAAAATCATTTGACATAATTTCTTTAAGTCAGCAGTGACTTGAGGAGCTAGAGGCCATTGTTGATTGAGTGCAGAAAAGGTGTCTGCTGAATGCATTTTGACATTTTTTCCCATTTTGCTCAGTCTTATTAAAATATCTAGTTGCAAATATTTCTTAACCAATAAATCCAAGACTGTGGCTTCAGGTGGTGTTTAGGTTCTTCATTTACTGTTTAGTTTTTTACTCTTACAGTAGCTCCAGTTGACTAATACCACATGCCTTTTTAACTTCCATAAAATCATTACATGGGCAGAGTGCACACTTCTATTAAAACACAATATCTTGTAAAGTGTTTGTTCAAAAACTAACTTTTAAATAAATAAAAATGAATGAACACATTTTTACCACTTACTCAGTGCATTCAGAGTTGAGTTTAACCAATAAGCATTTCCCTGTATATTCTCTATTACATAACTCAAACCCACAAACTCTTTCAACCCTGCAGAGCTGTGACAGTTTAGGAAAGATACCTCCACTCAAAACTGCTGACTGCTGCTGTAGAGTAAGAAGAATAGACCAGTAAAGTAATCTAATGCACTGGTGTTTAATTAATTAGTTGTGCTAGGATAGTATTCTAGTGATGAAAGAGTTAAAACAGTGGTACTGTATACATTGTCATGTACAAAAGGCTCAATCCTACGGAGGGTCGACCTTGGGCTCATCCAGCTGACAAACGTGCTTTTACAGTACTTTTAATGCTGTGATAAACTAAACCTCAATTTATTCTAATTAACATTTTTTTTATATATAAAGGTTTTAGAGACTTTCAATTTGAAAACATTTCAGATTATAAACTGAAAAAATACAGTCTACGTACTGCTACCTGCGTTGTTTGTAAGAGTTATTAAAAACAACACTGACTAAAAACCTAACCTTGTTCTTTAACCACTTGGTCAAATACATTTGTGACTAACGATACACTGGATAGCTGTATCTAGTAGACTTACCCTCGGAGGTCTCTCTTCATACTTGAATCATTTTTTTTGTGTCTGAAAAGGTTTCCATGGAGACTAGCTTAGAGGTAAAGGAATTTGACAGGCTCTGTTTATTACTGTACATTGTTAAAAACAGCACCCAGGGCTGACAATAGAGAAGTATTGGTGGTCTCTGTGTTATTTCAAACAGCTGTGGATTTGGTGGACCATTGGTGTGTATCAGAACAATGCTTCATGTTAGTTTAGAAGTTGTGTTTTCCCTTTTAAGGTTTTGACTACAGTGTGGTATAAAAACAATGGAATTGCAATGACAACATTTGATTTCACTGAACCACAAGCAGCACTGTGTGTCAGGTGAAAATCCAGTTAGAAGTTACAGTCACACATATTCTGTTTATATCGTTTCAAATGACTTCAAATGGACTCACCAGCTGTTTGCATGTTCATTTAGCAGCTGTTCTCACGTTTGCTATATCAAACTGTGCAAGTGTGTAAAGAATAACGATAGTGTGTCTTGTCTGTTTGCTTCCGTTACAGGTGCAATCTTACAATACAACTTTTTCCATTTTTTAAGAGGGGTGGTCCTCTCAAGAACATACTATGTTGGTTGCAACTCTGAAATGAATAACCTTTTCAGTGTGCATCTGGCAAGAATAAGACTCATTCATTCTCATTCTGTTTTTGTTTCTGAACCACAACCACCCCACAACTGATTAGCAATTAAATAAGCTGTTTAATAAGTATTTTAAGCTTGAGCGAGCCCTGAGCTGATTCCTTCATACCTTAGTGGGCAGAAAACTTTAATCAGTGATGTATCCAGATCTGACAGGTTGTAAAATGGGGCAGTTCTGCTTTTTTTGGATTGGCTTTTATGAAGGTGGTTAAAGCCGGGTTCCAAGTGCTATGGTCCTCCTTGAAGCTCCTGCCTGTCTGCCCGACAAGTCCAGTCTCCTCCAACCTTTTTGATTTGTGACCCCTTTGCTGGTCATCTCGACATGCCAATATTCCATAATGCTTTTCTGTCCTGGCTTGTTTCCCTTAACCGGGAGGCAGTTCAATTAAGGGGCTGTGATTCAGCGATGCTTTAAATAAGCAAACAATTAAATAAATGACATCCTCCTAGGATGTTATGCCTTTTTAGCAGTTATTGGCTAATAAAAACAATTAGCACCTGTTTGTGTTGATTAATTAACTGAAGCTACAGACATTCTGTTATTCTTGGAGTCATGTTCTTTTCTGAATGCGTGACAGTTTGTGATTAACTGCAGCTCAGAACATGTGGACTTTTGTGTGTCTGTCTGCACTTTGGTCAGATATCATCAGCTTGGAGACAAGAATCCTGAATAACTGGAAAAATCACCTAAACCTCACTCTGTATGCAACTCAACTCCATGTTAGTGTGTAGCAAGAGTTTCTGGATGAAGATTTGCAGTCTTTCACTATACCTGAGATGAACATTTCTCCCTTAAGACCAGACAGTGGTGTGGCTTTGTTTAGTTGTTAAGGGTCAAGGGTTGTTGCTGTGTTGTAAAGAAGAAATTCAGACTGCATGTGAACAAACTGGAAACCACTGCAATACAAAACAATTACCAGTATGTATTTTCTGTTTCACACAGACATTTTAACAGCAAGTCACCTTCAGATATATCTTCATGTCTTAATGTGCTGTGTGCTGAATGTAAAAACAGCAGCAACAACAAAAACAGCTGGCGAAAAAGAGTACCACAGTGGCCATTATATCAGCGCCTTTCTGGCCACTCCAGCAGCATTACATAAAATAATCTGTTTAAGCTGCAGTTGAGGCGAACAGAAGACTAAGGTCAAGGTAATGATTGTGGAATCTGTCCCTCCAAATGTTAGTCTGGTTCAGATAGAGCTCAATGTGTAGAAAGTTTGGCGCACTGAATGGATTCCTTAAAGCTTTGCTTTTGAGTTCAGAGAGCCAGGCTGTTTACTCCATGACATTGTAATGTGAGTGACAGTACAGCTGTGTGGTGGGAACAAAATCAGTTTGTGTGTGCAGTTTGGAAACAGAAAGCAGAACTAATGAAACAAACAGGTGGGGGTGAATCTCGCCAGCAGGGTTCAGTTTGATTGACTTTCATTGGATGATAGCGACTATACTCTTGAAAACCATAGTTCCTAACAAATGCGGTTCTGGCAAACGTATTGCACAGAAACAGTATGCTGGTGACAATGGTAGAAAATATTTTGTCAGCAGTTTCTGTTTTCAACACAGACTGGGCGTTTCTGGAGTGAATGCATATACTGTATTTTACTTACCACAATAACCAAGGATGACGCTATCAAAGTTGATTTAAATACACTGTGGATATACGGTGGAGTAACTGTAAATGAAACATGTTATTGCCAGTGTTCTGTGGGATAATATCCCTGATACCCTGTGGAGATGTTTTATTTTGCTTTTCATTGCACCCTGTGTAGCGATACACTACTAAATGAATTAATAAACAACACTAAATAAAATCTGCCCTGCAAAATTATACCTCTGAGATTCTACAGGCTTTAAAACCAGAAAGTCTCTATTGTCTGAATCTCTTTGTTTGCAGTCCCCTTTAAATATTTACATTTCGTGACATTCTTCTGTTTCCATCCTTTTAGTGCACAATGGAGTCACAATCTAATTAGAATTTTTTTTCCAGCATTTTTTTCTTATTTGCATGCAGGCTGTCAGGCATTCGGTCTCTAGGATCCACTTTGACACTGTTTAAGTTGCTGCATGGCATTGCGCTTGTGTGCAGTGTTTGCATTGTAATGCCTCTTGCATAGCGCTCCATGATCAGTAATTCAAAGCACCTGTTTCAGAAGAGGAACAGAAGGGAGGACCACTGCAGTATGCTTTACAACAAACTATGAAGGTTAGAGGGTGCCATTTGAAACTTCAGTAGGCATATGATTCTCCCAGTTCTGGGATAACTAATTAAATAGCTTCAGTGTCTTGTACTGAAAAATATAAAAGACTGGGCATAGCAATACATATATTAAATAGTTTACAGGTCTGGAGGGAAGTTTTCATTCATGTACCTGTCCTATACAGGTCTACAGTAAAAAAAGAATAATAATAATGGATGTAACTTTTCAGGTTATTATCTGGAATATGTTTAAACACTTATTGCAAAATCCAGCTATTACAATAACCAATTTTTATGAGTTGCTTTACATTCAAATGAACATCGAAAGGGCTGTAAATAAAACTGGATAGCTCCATGACGACTGCAGCGACTTTACCCGGGTCCATAAGGTGTGTACCAGGAAGTTAAAACTCCCACACAGACAGTAGTCCTCTCCCTCTGTTTGTTCTATCTGATTGTTAGCTGTGACCTTTCTCTCTCTCTCTCTCTCTCTCTCTCTCTCTCTCTCTCTCTCTCTCTCTCGCTCTCTCTCTCTCTCGCTCTCTCTCTCTCTCTCTCTCTGGGTGTGCCACATCTGTAAAGTCTATTAACCTGCATAGTTAGGGATCAGCCCTTCCCCAGACAAGCAGCCACAAGTTCTGCTCAAGCATGCATAGTGCCTACTTCATCACGTGACACCCTCAAAAACCATGGTGCTGGGAGCTTTCACAGGAAAATCTGCTCCAAAATCACCAGGCTTCGAACTGTACTTCTTCTTTTTCTTCTTGGTAAGTTTCTTTTCTTTAAACTACATGAATGAATGTCTGAAGAAAATGCTGTTCTCCTGATTTCACGCAGATCCAATAGTAGTTGGTAGTTCTCAAGTTTTTGTGAACTTGTAACATGATATATTGGCATCTTGAGTGCTAAACTTATTTTCCACATGAAAGAAAGGAACTAGCTTCTGTGCTTCAATCTTGAGGCTAAAGTAGCGTGGAACTCTTTTGTTTGTGTGAAATGCAAAAAGAAAAGGGGAAGTAAGAATAAATCCATGTTGTCTTGCTCTAATTTCTTCTCTGATTAATGCTGTCCATATTTTTCTCTTTTTTAGTTTAGTAATCTTCTTGTCCTTTGTGTTGCATGTTAATAACGGCTTCCATTTACAGAACTGTAGATTGAACACAAATATGTATTATTTACTGTTTGAAATGCTCTATTCAAGCTCCAAGTAAATATATACACCAATTCAGTTTTTCTTAGGATTTACATCTTGGAATTCTGCTGTTTAAAAAACAGTTTCAGTGCTATTGAGTTTTGAGTATTGAACCTAATCGTAAATCAAATCTGTGAGCCTGCTTTTTTTGTATAAACTGTGATTTATAATACTGTTTAAAAAGGAAGAGGTCTCATTCTGGTCTGAGCAGCTCTTCAGTTTGTAAATAGAGGGATTGTGGGAATCTGTAGGAGTGGAATGAATGTAGAAATGTGTACATATTAACTCTACAATTCCTGGTAGAAAGAGCCTCACTGAAATAGCAGGTGGATACAAAGTATTAGGATTTAGAGTAGGAAAGCCTTCCTTTAAAAACTTTATTACATTTTAAACAGACAGCAGAAGGCATCTTAATTCAGAATGGTGATTGTTACATTCTGAGCTGTCAGCTTCATCTGTTAGAATGAAATGGCGTTCACATGGCAGAAGTTTACACTGGGTGAAGCTGTGCTGAATAAAGCCCATTCTGTGCATTTAATGTAGTACTAGGGATATACAGCATAGCATTAATGTAATACTGTGTGACCTTGGCAAAGAAATGTAAAGTTGAACTGGATAATACTGGCGCTGAGCAACAGGTTAAGCTGTCTTTATGGTGTTTTTGCCATTAATTGGAATGAACATGTTTGAGGCAAAGCACTCGCCTACACCCGGCTATACAAATGAGATACTCAGTAGACATGTCTGTACAGAACTACTCCTGGTCAGTTGACTATATATTTCTGAAAATCTCGAGTTGTTACAATATGGGTAACTCCCATAGTAAAATGCATTAACATGAGTTAAGTGTAGACAACAGCATCACATGTGTTACTGCTTTATACACATCAAAAAGGCAATAAACAGTTCCACTTGAAATCTCTGTATGAACAAAGCAGTATATTTACTGTAAATGTATCTCACAGAGGTGGAGACACAACTGGTATTTACATTGAGTTACAAAACTTGAATCTCAATGGTCAAGCATAGGTAAGGATTGTACAACCCAGAGAGATATGGTAAAGCATAATAAACATATAGCAAATCAAATCACAGTAATCAATGGTAAATGCAAAGTATGATCATAGGAAAAGCCTAGGAACACTTTTAGAAAGGGTAGGCTTTTTATTAACCACTTGAAGGCAGCCTCTTGTTTAACCAATCTTGAAGTGTATTTCGTTGCTAATACTGATTACATACAGTATGCGCTGCTGGGAAGGTGTATTTGACTGGCTCAGATATACAGTAACATTTACCCAAAGTTTCTAGAACAAATAACAATGACTACCCAAGAGACATGCAATACTGGTCATGTCGTTTCCTGTGATTTGTGAAGTGTTATGAAAGGTCACCTCTGCTTGGTTACCTGTGTTTAATGAAAACAACTCTGGCCAGTTGTAGATAAGTGCTGCCTTGTTCTCCACAGTGGCTGAGTATAAAACTGAATGTCAAGTTGTTGTCACAACGAGGCTTCACTGTTGCGCGTTAGTGGCAGCCATCAAGTACTTACACAAGTTTGCTCTTCTTGAGTGTCAGCGTGTGATGCTAGAAGTGTTACATTTTAAACTGAAAACTTAATACGACAGAAATTAAATATTGGATTTTACAAAGTGTCGGAGAAGGAATAGCTTCTGAAAAGTTTAATGGATTTTAGGATAGTATTGGTTAAAAAAAGGCGTACTTACTACACACGGGGTACCAGGCACCAGGAAGACATTAACATCGAACAGGTGGTGCTTTATACTGTATATGAGTTCCATAGATGATCTCCCATGATATTTACATACATACACACCTGGCCATTTTCATGTTTGCAGTATACTTTTAGCATATATATTGGTTTTATCCTTTTCAGTGTGGCAGTTTAAGGTAATAAGGAGAATTATATTGTAAAAGTAGAACACAGGAAACTTGAATTAAACAGAATAATTTCACTGTTTTAATTAATCCCAAGGGAGCTTTGGTATTGAACTTAGGCAGAGGCAGGAGCGATCATGTTTTAAAATGAAAGAGAATAGCATTACCTTTTGAATAGCATGGCACCACATGCCAGTAATTTGAGATCAGTTTCTCTTAACCGGAGGGTCTGAAAATAACCAGTTTATTACAGGCGATGTGAGTAGTATCCACACAGTTACTCAGTATTTACGTTTCTAGGGGACTGAGTTGCTGTGCTTTAGTGTGTGGTAGAAAGAACTGGCAGTTCACTGTCATGTGGATTTTCTTCCCTGCCAGCCTCTCCTTCCATTTGAGTGTGAATATGAGGCAGCTGCAAAGCTCTGAGGCTAGCAAAAGCTAGAGCAAACCCAGAAGTAAGGCATGATTCTTTCATATTTGTAAATGGTACCTGCATTAGGGAACACCGGAGATTGGAAGTGACACTAAGTGGGATGAAAGTTGGGGTTAAGTCTTGTAATTGTTCTTAGTCGTACACATATCTTAAAGTGGGACCGCTCTGAAGTTTAATCAAGTAATAAACAAAATTGATTTTAAAGAAAATGGCTACAGCAGTAAAGTATTGATTTTACTAGTACTGTATCCATTATTAATCGGTCCATATGTCCCATCTTGAGAAGAGCTTATTCAGTTGTGATTAAACTTGTATAGGACATTTGTTATCACAGTGACCTGTGATTTCCCTGGTTACCCATCCAGTCGAAAATATCTAGACAGGAAATGTAAAGACAAACTTGCTGCATTGCAAATGTGAGAGGTGGTCAGTCTCCGATCCTTTTCAAGCTTCCGGAGCAAATACGCACTTTATTGTTTCATCTGTTAAAGAGCTTATAAATCACGGTGTGCTAGAACATATGTAGCAAACACTTAAAATAAGGAGTGTGTTCAGCTCTTCTGAGCTTTTCATGGTTGGGGAAAGAGCATTCTACCCTTCCCCTCTCCTGTATTACAGTGCTTTTTAAAAGGTTTATTTATAGATAGAAATTGCAGACTAGAAACAGTTTAGCCACAGTCTTTCCATAGAGTTGCCATAGGCTGTAACTAACATTTTTGAACTGTGGTTCATTTTAGAGCTGGAGCACATCCAGTACAATCACAAACCGGTCACCCTGATGCTAAACAATTGTTGCTGTCTGCTTAAAAGCGCCTGGGAAGATAAGGTGACAGCTTATTTTAGGTTATTGTACTCTGCATGTTTAAAAGCTATATCAGAGACAACTGAAGTTACCAGTACCTTCTACACCACATTATGTTGTGTCGCAATGTGGGGAAGACATAGCAGAAATCTCATTTATTATTTGCTCTGTAAATATTAGAGTATTAGTTGACATTTTAAGGATAGAAACCAAGGTCTGTTGTGATTGAAGTATGGATTAAAAGTTATTAAAAAGAGGTGGTCGATTTTTTGAATATCTCATATTGAGCTTTTACAAGTTCTATAAATTGTGCAAAAACCATACTAGGTAACGTGATAAAGCTGTGATGTGCCTATTGGTCATATAAACTTAAAGTGCGAAAGGGGGATCTGCATTACACTGTTTCTTTTTCCACCCGTCTTTAGTAAACACAGAAATAATTAGTTTTGTTGACTTTTTTGTTGTCACCTTGGTGCACAGTAATTGACTGTCTAGTGTTTGCTAAATAGATTAACCCTGTAGTGCCCAAGCATTTTTTTAAATGAGAAAAGCTACATGTACTTTATTTATGTAACTACTTTTTTTTGTTTCTGTCTGGCAGCACATAATGTACTGTATATAGAAATCCTCGTTTATGAGGATTATTATAATATAGAGGGATGGCTAAGCATTGTATCATATGCGATACAAAAATGGGCATTACAGAGTTAATTATTGCGTGCCCTTTTTATATTGAATGGCTCCAACTGTTAGTCGATACTGTAATTATTGCTGTTTTAAAGGGAGTGGGCTGTGCAGTACAGTGAAGACGTTTCGCATGCTGTCATGTTTGTATAGCAGCTGTATTTTGGTGATAGATCAGTTATCCCACGTGGTCTCACTGCCCCACCCAACAAGGCTTCCAAGTAGGAGGAGAGAATCTGCTGTCTTTGTTGTTGTTTTTTTTTTCCATTTTTACTTTGTCAGTATAAAGGATATAGTAGCAACTGGCGACAGATTCACAACCACAGTTCATTCAAAAGTTAACCAACTGGAAAAATGTTTTAGTTAAAAGTGAAATATAGTCATATTGGACTATTTTTATATGCTGGACCGGTTAACTCAGTTAACTTCTACCATCTCTATTATTTTATAGATTCTTCTGTCTTTCAAGAAGATGAAGATATAGACATGGATGCAGCTAACTGGCTTCAAACTGATAAACAAATGAATGGACAGTCAGACAGAAAAAAGACCCGCTTTGCAAGCTGGGTCACCTTCGATGACGATGAGGACTCCTGCTTTCTTCCTTCTTCAAAACCTTTAAAGGTTGATAACTTCAGCCATGCTCCCGCTCAAGACTCCAACAGTAACTTGATGATCTCTGAAGGACATTCGCTAAAGACAGAGGTGACAAGGAACTTGTTTGATTTTACTCCGGAAAAGACCAATTACGTTTTCACTCCCGACAGTCCTCCAGCAAATACCAGAACACCATGCAGTAAGGTAAATCCATTTTTGGACAGCAAACTTTTGGATGTTCAGCCATCACCCATTAACCCTTTCAGTGCCTACTTTGATAAGCAGGAGCCCCCGCTTGTTGATACGTCAGAGAGCAATGGATCAGAGAGTCCTCAGGTGTATTCATTCAGCTCTCCCTTTCTCACTGAAGGAGTCGATGTCAAAAGAGACTCCGTCCTGCTTTTCTCTCCTGTTTTTGATACCAGCATCCACGAGGACATGTTCAATAATGTTCCTCAAAATCAAACCTTAGAGCAATTGAAGCAGATGCAAATTGCAGATGAAGCAGATAATCCTACCATGCCTGATGAACCCATAGATTCGAATGAACTTGATGAACCACCTTTTGTGCCGTCCCACTTGGAGCCTAAAGATGGTTGGCCAATGATGCTAAGGATACCTGAAAAGAAGAGCATGATGTCATCCAGGCACTGGGGAGTGATTCATGTGAAACTGACAGAGGCCGGTTGCTTACAACTTTATTATGAAAAAGGAATGGCAAAACCTTTTAAGACGCTTCAGTTGAATGCTAACCACGGGTTATCAGAGCCCAAGCTACAAACCTTTGATGAAAATGGGAAAATTCACACAATACGGATAGACCATGTAACTTACAAGGAAAAAAAGAAATATCAGCCAAAGGTAGCAGTAGTTCACACACCCATAATTGAACAAATTGTTAAACTTGGAACAAAAAATTACGAAGATTTTTTGAGTTTTATATCAGCGGTTCAAAATACTTTGATGAGTCTGCCACTGGATGTGGACACATATTTGCGTCCTTCGAATTACTTGGAGGACGAGATATCCATAGAAGTTAGGGATGAGTTTTGTGGTGTGGTGGCCAAAGGGGATAACCGAATCTTACGCCAGTCAGTGGTGACTCATGTCAGCGTTTTGGCTTTTGTTTCAGGGACACCAGTATGCAGGATAGGTTTTAATGATGTCCAAATCAAGGGAAATGAAGTTGTTTCTAGACATGACATAGTTCCAAATAGCACAACAAGATGGATTAAACTCAGAGACTGCCAGTTTAACAAATACGTGGATGAAAAGGAATTTGCAAATACAAGATCTATTGCGTTTGTTCCCCCGAGCGCACATAGGTTTGAGTTGATGCGCTTCAGGACAGCTTTTGCAGAAAAAACCCTGCCTTTTACTCTCAGGACCATAGCTACTGTCAAGGGAGCCGAGGTGGAACTACAGTCTTGGTTAGTGACGTCATCAGGGTTTTCATCCAACCGGGATCCACTGACTTTGGTTCCCTGTGAAAATGTGATGATCCGCTACCCTGTCAGGCAAACTCTGATAAAGAATTTCCGTCGGGAGAGTGTCACAGGAGAGAAGTCTTTGAAAGCCAAAATGAATAAAGGGGCAAGTTTTGGTTCCTCCAGCGTCTCCGGGACAGAGCCTGTAATGAGAGTGACTTTGGGAACTGCCAAATACGAGCATGCTTTTAAGGCGGTGGTATGGAGGATCAACAGACTTCCTGATAAAAACTCAGGTAGGAACTTTTTTTATTTGTGTTATTTTATTTGTATGTGTTAATGCTTTCTTAATTATTATGTGTGTTATGTTATGGATGTTTAATGCTAATGAAGTGTAACATCAACATGTGTTTATGGTCTGATACTATTTCCTGCCACTTAGTACAGATGGAAGGTTCCCTACTAAAAAATAGTTTAGACTGAAAGTTGATCTCATATAAACAAGTCAAGCACCTACCACACTTCCAGTTCTTGTTAATCGTATCCTTGCTGTGCAGTGTTTCAGGTGAGGTGTATTATTGTTTTTGTTTGCCCTAGGTTAATCATTTTGGAGCCATTTTTAAACTTGCTTATTAAAATAGTGTCTTTTAAATAAATAATTAGTGTGTACTCGCATGTCCCGTGGGCTGAAAGTCTTCACGATAGCTAGCTATTGGTTTCGGTTTATTTAGACATGTTGTATTTACCACAGTTTCAGAATGACTGTTTTTTAAGCAATGCTGTATGTAAAGGTTACTATTTACATTTTTCCCCACTGTCCACTTTATATTGAAGGCACATACTTGTTACTGTATTAATCCAGTCAGCTAAACATGTAAGATTGGTTAGACTTGAATGCTTGGCACGAGAGCCAAAAAACTACGGAAATCAACAAACTTCTGAATGTTTAAAGTGAATGGGAATGGGTAAAATGTTGCAAGCCAGTGTTAAATCTCACTGTACTTGGGGGGTGGGGAAATAAGTCAATCAGAGATATGCCTTAAATATATATTTTTTGTGTTTGCACCAGTGCAAAGCCTCCATTTGCACGAGTTTGCTTTAGTGTTGTGAAGCGACATTTGCCCCCTGATGCTTTTGTATAATCAGATAAAATTCCAAAGAACTGTGGCTTTGATGAGTGGGTGATATGTGGGTCCACATTACAGCTGTGAAATATTTACTGTCAGGAGATGCTCAAGTGCTTCTTTACAACCCATTTACAGAAATGATGCTTTATGCAAACATATTTTTAATCCAGACAGATATTTCAAAGGAATGATTTTCTTTCACTTTATAATTAAACTATTAGTAACATTGACAGATCCTGTAATTGGTTGCTTTAAAATATATGTTGATGTGATTCCAGGCAAGTATTGAAACAATTTAATCCATACACTGGCCTCCTATACATAAAGCATGTCCTTCATTTTAAATTCATTTTCTATTCATGCTAGCATTGTATTCTTCCATTTCCCTTGCAGACTATAACATTGGTTATTGGCTGTGCTATATTGAGGATGGCTTTTGTAAGATATGTCAGATATTAGAGAGAACTAATAACTGAAACACCTGCATCTTTATATATGTGAATTTGCTAAGGCCCTATGTATTTGGTGACTTGTTTCAAGTGTTTCTGGTGTATTTCAGTTAATAGTTAGCCCTTAAGAGCTTTAAATAATGCAGCAGCAGGGTTTCCTCTCTCCCTATTAATTCATCACACAAAGCTGTGCTGTCATCATGCATTAGCTCACAAAAATCACAGGCTTGCAAGTCCTTTCGGACCCAATCATTTCCACCTCACTTAACAAAGAGTGACGAGAAGCCTTTTCTTTTTTCTCTAAATGGCGAACTTTGATCTCGTGATTCATCGCACCACTGAAGACCACTCTCTCATCCTGCTTGTTGAACAACAACATCGAATAAGATTTTTGATCATTTATCAGTCATTAAAAGTTTTGTTTGCTGTGCATGTTTGTTTCAGAAGGGTTGCTCGGAATCAGTTCCATTGTCATCCAAGCTTGTTTTGGTGTCATAGGCTTTGTCTGTTTGCCTGAGAGAGTTTGCCTGTTTTCAGCATGTCTGACATAATAAAGCTTAATTGTCTGTCTATAAAATTAAACCTACATTCATTTCCCCACCTGTAAAATGAAAGGTCTCCTCACTTGATTCAAAGTGAAATTAAAGTGTGAAAAAAATGATACTTGCAAGAAAGTTGTTAATGAGAGGTAATATTGTTTTTTTAAAGCCTTGGTCAGTACCTTAACCAGTAGGATCTTTTATTACACAATGTTATTTGTCTGATTAAGGAAGCTCAAATTGCTTTCCAATGGGTATTCTTTAGAAAACAGAACACTAATAATCCTTAGGCCTTACCTGAATTCCCTTGCCTAAACCTGCCCTGACTGTAGGCTGTGTTTGCTCTTGGTAGCTTCAGGCCACCCTCACAGTTTCTTCTTTCATCTGGAGCTGGGCTCGGACCGGGAGGTGCACTCGATGTTTGCACGACACCTGGACGTGGAGTTCGACATGCCTGCGGCCTCAGCCTCCAAAGCCACTGTGCGCTCCCTGTCTGTCGGAGAGAAAAGCGATGTGAAGAAATGGGTCCGCTACAAAGCACATTACTGCTACCAGGTATTGTAAAGCATTTCTAATTGTTTAAGCTTTAGTAGGTCATAAGTATTGAAACACATGTGTTTAATAATACCAGTAGAAGTGTGTTTAAAAAGCAGATCTGTACAGAATAGTACTGTGACGTTCTTGCAGCATCTTTATTTTAGGGAGTGTTATTGGGATTACAGTCCTGCCTTCACTTAATAACCACTTATGTTCTAGTATAAACATAGGAGTGTTACAGTTCAACAAACAATAATCACCACTAATAATATATTATACCAAGTAAAGCGTGTGACTGAATGTTTTGATAACATTAGTGCTGTCTGGGATTTTGTGATTATGAAGTACTGTATTACAATGTATTTACTTTATAGGCACAATATCTGAAAACTGAATAATTTAAAATGTATCAAGTAATATTTACAGTTTCAATTACTGAGACAGCCCCAGAGCAATCCCTAATAGTCAGCACTTTCATACTGGGCTGTAATGCTGTTACTTTTCTCTGGTTAATTACATTAGAATGGCATTTGTAGTCAAAAAGGTTTGACACTTCTGCTCTGAAATCTTTTCTAGAAGCTTTGTTCCAAGCATGACAGTGTTAGTATAGCTTGTTCATGGGTGTGTATCATCATATGGAAATTTCCATTTAAGCTGTTCAAATACCCTCGCTGGTCAACAGACTTAGACTTGTTTACACTGCCTCCCAATTGGTGGGTATATTAAAAAGCAAACTGGAGCAATCATGTGTGGGACAGCTGACAATAATAACAGCTAAGACCTCAGTTCTCTGGATCCTTCAGTGTTTGGGAGCGTGGACAGGCCTGTCATCATTCCTTGGCAGCACAGTGTGTTTACATACCTTGGCTTGTCACATGGCTTCTTACTTTCAAACCTCCCTACATCTAACATATATATGATATATCATTATATATATGTTGTACAGCTGGATGTTTCTGTCTCAGCATCACTGTGATTCATTTGCCTCTTAGTCACTGCCTATGGAGTATTCCATTATCTTGGACTTAGCTGAGACTTGCTGTATGTGTGTAATGTCATGTTAGTTTCTGGTGAAGAGAGTCTGAGGAGTGGAATCCAAATAGTAACAAGTCTTCAGGTCTTTATATAAGCAAAAATGTTTTCTAAGTACTTATACTTAGAAATAATGCTATTTTCATAACCTTTCAGGGCAAAAATCACCTTGTTTTCTGTCCTCCAGTTCTGGTACTTTTCAATTTGATGGCACATGAGCCCCCCCTAATGGACACATTGCAATTTGCCTGAAGCTGGTCTTGTAATTCAATGCTGATCCGAGACCTCAGATATCAGTGACATAAAAAAGGTGATGTCACAAAAATAATAAACTAACCATAATGGTGATAAAAACAATATGTATTATTATTATTATTATTATTACTGAAATCCGTCGTATATCCGCCCTAAACGTTTATCTGCCATGATCAAGCTCTTCAGCAAAGCTTGTTTATTATTGGACAGAGAAGATTAGTTCAGAGATTGTACATCCCACCAAAGTTTTTGTGCACTGTGTTGTATGTGCTCCGTGCGCTACCATTGCTGGTAGTGTCACGTGCGCTGTTCAATGCGTTGACTTGATATGTAAATACATCCTGTTAGCCTGCGATGCGTATCAACTTCAACCTCCGTCTCGATCTCCTGCCTGTCACTCAGCAGCGAATGCACACACTCACACGGCAGACGGCTACTCTGTCACAAGCATTAATACCCTGTATCTTTCTAAACAAGGGATTTAGGGGAACTCCCTAATAAAAGCTGCATCTCAAAAAAATAATTGTGTGAATATAGTAATTACAGCGGTGTATAATGGTATTTTAAAGATGATTAATTTATCGACTTTTTACATATCCACCCTTACTGAGTCGGATACACGACGGACTACTGTATTACATAATATTTTAAATATAGTTCTAAAAAATGTTACTGCCTTCACACAAGTCGCTTTCTGTTTTGCTCTTGACCTTTTTCAGGTTTTATTTCCACTTTTTTTCTTTGATTCAGGTTCACAATGCTGTACATTGAAAACTGGGGGCTCAAGTGGGGTGCTATTACTCTGTGTGTTTGTGATGAGAATGTAGGTTCTGTGTGTAGGCTCATTTCTCTTCTTTTGCTGTCTTTCTCTTGGGTCTCGGGCTTCTCTGGCTTGTCCTACATGCTCCTAACTGGCACCACTATTTGTTCAGTGCATTGTGGCAACAGGATTTGAGTGTATTTTTTTTCTCTGGTACGTTCTTCTTCTGGCCTAATTCAATTTAAAGTCATAAATACACTGAAGAAGGACCCAGTCTTCATTTTGGAACATCATGGAACTTCATTTTTCTCCAGTGTTGTTGCTCTGTCCAAAGAACTGCTTTGTTGGACAGACACCTGTTTTTGCTAAACTGATACAGTTGCCCCACCCTTAGGAATGCCGTTCTATTCCGTCTATATGTTATAACAAATTACAGTACCCATGGCAACCCTATCCTGTTTTGATTGGCCCAAGCTCCCTCCCATCCTTCTCTGTTTGTGAAAAGTTGTATGTGACCCTTCTCACTGCATTTCTTAACTTCTTTCTCAAACTCTATTATTATTATTATTATTTCCATTTTACTCTGTTTAGCTTTTTCGTTGTCTGTCTTTCTGTTACTGTGATCATTGTACAACTGGTCAATTACTATCGCGGTTTGTTTTGTATTGTTAAAAATTTTTCTTTTTCTTTCAATAGGTTGAAGTTGAACTGAAAATTGATCAAATGCAGGAGATGAATGGAACACAGACAGACCAACCAAATGAATGTGGCCAGCAGTAAGCACTGGAAAGAACATTGATTCAGGGATAAAGGATTTTAAAACAATGGTGCACTTTGGAGAGAGTAACACAGGAGAGGATGCATTAATGTATCCGTTTGCAGTTTGAAAAACAAAGTAACACTATTTTCAGGTGACACTGCCTGGCAAGGTATTGAGCAAAACATCTGACTGCTTCACTATTGGTTTGACTGCTTCAGTTTGCTCAGTATTCAGTTACAAGGATGCCAGTTGCTGGCTGTGGTATGATAAAAGATTTAAACCTGCTTCACCAGCACTGGAGAAGCATACAATTAAAATACATAACCATGTGTATGTGTATGCTTTGTATTTGCTTTTTTTTAAATTCCAGACACTTATTAATTCTTAAGTGGATTCTAAACCTTTATTAAATCAAGCTCTCATTATGCACCTCCTCATCTTCTAAATAGCTGGATTTTAATAGATTTGACAGCTTTATTTCTTTTGGGTTGGTATTTTGAAAACAGTACAGTACAGTGCTCCCTTTTTATTTTGCTGTCTGAGACATATCGGAGAATCGTGAAATATTGAAAACAGTAAATTAAAGAAGGGCCCTTATTAGGGAACGTGACAATTTACTGCTGGCATGCCCTAACCGTGAATGAACCCAGTTTGTGAATGATCAAATCCTGAAATAACGTGTTAATGAGATAAAAGAATCCATTTGATGGCCAGACAGTTTTCAAAAGCTGAAAGTTTAATATTATAGTCAAATTCACGAAGTATTTGATAAAGGAGAATATCAATATTGTTTAATTAGACAGCAACATCATTTCAAATGCTGGTTTGACGGTGGAGAACAGCTTCCTTTTGTTGGAACTGTTGCGTTGTAAGCAACTGTTTCTCAGTTGTGATTTTCACATAGAAGATGCTATAAAAAATGTAAAAAAAAAATATCTCTGCAGAAAAATTCAGATATGTATTTTGCTTTTTTAGCTTTTTTTGTGGGAAAAAAGGGTGGCGAATGAGTTTCTCTAATACAAAAATTCCTTAAAATGCTTAATGCTATTGTGGAGGCACCAGTATTTACATGTTTATGTACTTACTGTATGTGATACTTTACATTCATTTATCCACTTGTAATCCAATTGTAGAAGCGCCTGTATCTTAATGTGATACAAAAGAATAGGCTTGTGGTATGATTAAATACCATTACAGGTGTGCTTCAGACTGAACGATTTACAATTGTTACAGCATAAAATAGAGAAATTGAACACTGGTTTTATTCTGATAATCAGAATAGCATATGAAAGGACCTTAAAGCCTTGAATCTTTAAAGTTTGTATAGGCCATTTAAAAAAAAAAAAACATACTAGGATTATAATGATGCAAAAATAATGATAAAAACAAACAGAAAAATAGAGGGGATACACTACTGTAGATAATTGTTTGATTAATGGGTGTCTGTAGATTTACATGTAGAAAACTAGAAGAGAATTTGAAAGCTGGTAAAAGGCAAACCCTAGTGGTAAGGAAAATGTAAATAAATGAAAAAATAGGTATGGGAAATATATATTTTTTTAAGTAAAAAAGACACTAAGAACATTTCTGTAAAGAGCTCCGCAGTATAGGTGACACCAATCTGATACTAGACCATACCGATTGTGAGGGTCCTTTAGTACACCTACAGGGTCAGACTCACCCAGGCTTGCTAAGCTGTCATCATATTCAAGGGTTCAACTCCTTTTTTACTCTGATGCTTCTATTGATGACATTTTAAAGATGTAATTCAGTCCTCGAAGCACTACGTAATATCAGACCAGTAAAACAAATGCTATTGTAAGAACAATGGGCACAGCATTTAAACTGTGTAAGTACCAAGCTGCAGGTTTTTTGTTCTTTGTTTTTACTCTGTGGCTGCCTATGTTACACACCACACTTCAAAAAACAAATATTGCCATAGTATTAGTCACAGGATGTCCCACTACATGTTAGAAGAAAGTGTATGTTATTATTATTTATTTCTTAGCAGACGCCCTTATCCAGGGCGACTTACAATTGTTACAAGATATCACATTATACATTATTTCACATTATACAGATATCACATTATTTTACATACAATTACCTATTTATACAGTTGGGATTTTACTGGAGCAATCTAGGTAAAGTACCTTGCTGAAGGGTACAACAGCAGTGTCCAACAGCAGTGTCCCCCACTGGGGATTGAACCCGCAACCCTCCGGTCAAGAGTCCAGAGCCCTAACCACTGCTCCACACTGCTGCCCTGTGAAAAACAAAAGCTGTCCCTCCCTTTAGTGAAACAGTGTAATATTTGGCCTTGTTTGAATGTATGTAGAGTTTAACTTCAGTAAATATCATACTCTTCAAAATGTTGTAATACTGTATGCCTGGCAGCAGTTCATTTTGTACAGTAAGTATTGCCCCTCCTTTCTTAAACGCAGTTTGCTGGGGCCGCTCTCTTTAAGAATGTATTGGCTGGTATGAGCCATGTGAGTCTACTACTGTAAGCAATGTGCCATCAGCACAGAGTTCTGTGTATGTGTAAACTGGAATGAACAAAAATGTTGACTTTTACTTTATAAATGCACTCTATTGCTGTTGCTTCTTTTGTACATTCAAGACTTAATAAAGTTATTGTGTCAAATAAGACATGTTTTGTCTCCCTGTAAGAAATATCAGCTGCGCTTTTTCAATGCACTGTAGCATCTCGTTGACAAAGTATGTGTATGACAGAACACTGTGTCTGCAGGCAATATCACCTTGGGGACTGCTGTCATCACACAACAGAAGCTAAGCAAGGCTGGTGGGCCTCAGTTGAAGATGGATTGGGAGCCTACATTAAAATCAGACAGAAAGTGGTGTCGATGGCTTAGCAGCAGGCACTCTTCCTTCTACGTCACAGCTCAACCCTAGCATGGTGTTAGCGGGCCCTGTTCTGTCCTTCAAGCAGGTCATTAGAGAGCCTAATAAAATATATTACAGAAGAGGAGGCCTGTCATGGGTATCCCAATAAAATTCAGCCTGCCCTGAGGAATTCACCACCTCACTCCCTACTCCCCAGGCCACCACTGTACCCTTTTCCCAATCAGTCCTACCTAGCTGTGTGAAAATGAAGGTGCAGTAATAGCAGGGGACAAATGTGAGTGCCAATACTGGAAGGGCTCAGGAATCATCCAGCTGCAACTTTTTCATCGTCACTGGTGATGTGGATCAAGGTCTGAGACTGTTAGACTCCTAAAGTAATGTGTTTGTGTTCTGGAAAGAGGTAAAAGGCTCTGTCCTCTCAGCCCTTATAAAAGTTCACTGTAGTGTACCAGTGGTAAAGCAAAAAAAGACAGCATGGTAACTACTTTAAATACGTAATATAAGTATGAGACCTGAAGAAAGGGTACATGGAGGGGCACCATGCTTGCAATTACACACACTTCTAGTAGCTCCAGATAAGGATGCACTGTCCTGTTCCCTTCCTCTGACTGAGGAAATACAGCATAGAAGGGTAAAGGTAAGTGTTTGTGGAGGCGCACTGTCTGTATTACAGGTTAGTACTGCAGTGACAGGTTCATTATATTCAAATAGAACTCTTCATTGATTTCAACAATGAAGACATTTAAGAAAAGTAATTTCAAGTCGAATGAAAAGCTGAGCATCCTTTGCTTTAATTATAGGGAGTATACACCATTTTTTCATTTCTTAAAACAATTGGGTTTTTAAGTAACTTCATGAACCATTGAGAACACCTCTTTTGCCAGCCACTAAACCTCTAACAGATCTCTCTCTCTCGATTCTATATATTCTTTTGTGAATGGCACATTGAATACGTAGCCACTCCTACTATACCGTTTATTTGGTGACTGATTTGTTCAGGTTTTACTGTATTTTGTATAACAACTCTGCCATCTACTGGAAGTAAATTTATCCATAACTATTTAAACACTCAAAAGTGCTGAAAAAATTCTAGACAAAACGTTTGCCATGTCATGTTAGTTTATTTGGAAGAAAATTAGGAGTTGCATTACTACAAACATCTGTACAGTTCAGTATTGTGTCTTTAAGAAGAAATGAAAAAAAGAAAAAAAAAAAAATTCAACGCACGGTCCCCGAGTGACTCATCTAGTTAAAGCGCTGCCGCTGTGACTGAGCGCAGGATGAGTCACACAGCTTGGACAGTGCCAATTTGCGAGCTCGGAGGAAATAAAGAATATTAATAATTGGTCACTCAGTTTTTTTTAAAAAATGCATTAAACAACAAAAACAGTTGTTAATAATAAATATATACAACACATTTGATGCAACCATTTATTTTAATTATCCTGGAGAAGAAAAGTGTAACTCAGAGATGACTACAATTCCCATAAGGTAACAGCCAATCCCCCGTATGTTAGAATTGCTGAGCTAATACGTCATCCACTACCAAAGTGTCGGATTTCCAAATCAGTTCTCGCGGTATTTGTCGTACTGGCCTGGTTGACCCTGCCCTGTGTCTCGCGTACTCGCAGCTTCATCGCTCAGTATATAAAGGAGGGAACGACGAAGAGCGGACGGCTGGACAGAGCAGCCCCTGGGATTAGAAATAAGCGGATAGAATAGTGTTTTATTTTATGTTATACCCTTTTTAAATTAGTTTATTTTAATCCTTGAAATTATAGGTTTTAGTAGGTTGCGTTTATATTTGTTTTTGCTGTTCGTTTTGTAGTGTTTTTTTTTTTTTTTTTTTTTTTACTCAGCATTAATGGCGAGCTCGGCTAACTCAAACCCAGTGGTAAGGATCTCCTGAGTGTACCAGTCAGTCAGATATGACGCCGAATGAAAATGTACTGCTGACTAAATTTTACAACTATGAACACTCACAATGGGAGAAAAATAGTAATTTCATACACTTTCAGTGCAACTGGGTGAAAAAGAAACGGCCAGCCCTGATCTTTTGGCGAAACCAAAGTTTAAACCTTCGCTTGGGTACATTTTCAGTGTTTGTTTGTTGTAAAGGTCTCTACAGTCTTATTTTATGTATATCTCTTTAAAAAAGACCTCTGCTTGCCTTACAAGATAATTTTATTTTTGGGTACAGCTAAAATGCAAGGTAAGGTTTGGTTTCGTAAAGTCCTTGGTATCTTACTGTCTGGCTGCGAATGCATTTGGTAGCTGCGTACAGTTTTCCCTCAAATTTGTATAAAATAAGTGAAACAAACATTGTCATTTGTGTAAATGTGTGCACAGCGCTTTTATATTAATTGTGTCTTCTACGTTAAAGTAATTAAAGCCTCGTTTTTCTTTCCCTTTTTTAAGTTGTTTATTGGGATTCCGTGTAGATTTACATTGGGTTGAATTGCAAAAGAGAAAAAAAAAGTTGAAAAGCACCTTCTCTGTTTAACTTTTATTGGTGGTTCTTTCCGACCAACATGCAGTTTGTGTGGATTGCACTGAATGCAGTCCTTTATCAGAATGCAATACAAAATTTCCCTTTGCAAATATAAATAAACCAAACTGTGTTTATTTTTATTAACCCGCCTTAATATCAAATTAGAACCCCAAATTTGTGTCCATGCCTGGGTTTTAAACAATTAACGGTAGAAAAATGTCTCCCATACGCACAAACAACAACCTAATTTCGTAATGGCTTCCCTTCCTCCTCTGTCGACGATTCTGATCTCCTTCCTGTCTCAGCCTTCTTTATATAGAGCCATTGCAGCTCTCTAATATAGACTCTGGCAGCGATGGGAAGGTGCTATTCAAACTACGTCATAGGCTCTCCATATAAACACCCGATCGGGCTTTTAAATAGTGAGCAGACGGGCTTGAGCGAGGGAAGTGCATGTTGAGTGGCTGTGAGGAATTGGTGCACAGAAACAGCATACAAGCTAGTTTACACTGCAGCTGCCATTTTGATGAGTAATGTACTGTAGACAAGGTGGAGCAGTGTAGCTTTAAAATGAGTGCATGTAGTGTATCTTAACGTCACCATTTTTGTGAGTTTGTGGTACATTTTATTAAATATGGAATTGTCTGTGGCAATATTACGAGAACAACTAATATAAATAACACACAGCCTTCATGCTAGTTGTGTTTGAACTGGTATCAGGCTCATTCCAGGGTATTGTTGGGGTCAATTTTAGTATTTTAAAACTTAGTAGCTTTAGTTAATTATCCTGTCTCATGATTGGTACAGTGAGTTGATATATATATATATATATATATATATATATATATATATATATATATTTAAATCTAAATTTATTGTACACAAAGTTTAAATGATTAAAAAATATTTTTTCAGGATGTTTTGGGCAAAAGCCCTTCAGCTGCGTATAAAGAAAACTGTGTTATATATATATATATATATATATATAATATATATATGTGTGTGTATAGTGTGTGTGTGTTGTAATCCCATTTTATATATATATATATATATATATATATATATATATAATATATGTTTAACGCTGAAGCATTGCACTAGGTTTCCAGGGACACAAACAAGTACTGTTACACTTACCAACACAGACTGTTAAGATCTGTACCACCTTTTAAAACAGCTCAAGATAATTTTGCAGAGAAGATACTTGAAATTCTGGATTCTACTCAGCTAGACCAACTAGGGTACTTGGCTTTTTATGTCACTGAATATTTAAAACATTATGTTTGTGTAGGTCATAACCTGACGAATAAAGCAGTCATCAAAATACCTGTTTTTACCACCTGACACTCCCAACATATGGGGCACGCAATGGTCTTTTGCATGCATAAACAGGCACTGGAACAATTTATTTAGCATATTCATCATCTCCTCAGAACTTGGTCCACTAGAGCTGCTAACCCACATGTAATCTGCTCTTGTAACAGCAATGGTCCTACAGTATGTATCTGACATTCCTATTGAGACATCTGCTTGGTGTCTGCCCAGACTATATACAACAGTCTTGATGTGGAAAATCAGACCATACAAGGTCAAAAGATTCTGTCTTCTGCTCATCACTATGCTTTACATTCATCTTTAGTTGGTTATTCATGTTTAATACATGTAAGTAGATTTTCTCAATTATTCCTGCTTTGCTTGTGATTGGGGTGGAACTTTTGCTGCAGTTTCTACCAGGGCAACTCTCTGTGTTGCGCAGTCTTAAAATGAGTTTATATAAATGTTACTTTTTTTTTTTTTTCCTCGTTATTAAAAATGTATTGCACAATGTCTGAATCTAATTAATTTTTTAAAACCTTTTGAAGTGTATAATCGTTAGTGCTAATTTGTTAGTGAATCTATATACCCCTTTTTATCGTTTTTATTATAGCCTAAATTATACAGATCGGTGATTGAAGATGTGATAAATGATGTCCGAGAACTCTTCCTTGATGAGGGCGTGGATGAACAAGTACTTTTGGAACTTAAGACGGTATGAAGTCATTTGTTTGAGTTTGTCAAACCACTGCTGTCTTTTCCTGACTTTTTTTTATTTTTTCTTTCAAAGCTATCACTGACAGTGTCAAAGCCTTGTATGAGGTAGTCACTTCATATTTGAAGGGTTATGTAAACCCTTTGTGCTGAATGTGTCTCTAACCATGAAATTGAGCTCTGACCTAATATGGCTGCTATATTGAGGCATATCATAATGTGACTTGAAGTTACAGCTGTAAAGAGTATCCTGTGAGTTACTGTCTTAATGTTTGGTATACAGCTGTTTTTGATTGTCCAGTTAAAATTAAATCTTTCACTGCTGCATTGTTTTAAACTCCGGCCATATAAATTGTTCAGATCGCATGCTTTGACATAGTCTTTTATAGTTGCTACTCAGTTATATTCTACAGTTCTTACAATAAAATTCAACTACAGGTGGTGTCCAATGAACATCTAACGTTTTTGTCACATTGTTTAACTTCAGGAAAAATCAATGATCCAATCTTTTTCACATTTTTTCATTTATCTGATATATGTCTTAGATTATGCTGCTGGGGATGCTTTGTTTTTGTTTGGCTTTGTATTAACTGGATTTTGTGGACATTATTCATTTAAATACCCTAACGGTGTAAACTTATATAAATGACTTTCCAGTGAAAGTTGCATAATTCACACCAGATACCTGTCAGACAATCAGATTCATGATGTTTATGTCTCTGCAGCTCTGTGCGGTTATTCTTGTGCATGTTTCATTTTTATTTTTTTTGCCTCAGTTATGGGAGAACAAGTTAATGCAGTCC
This sequence comes from Acipenser ruthenus, assembly GCF_902713425.1. NCBI lineage: Eukaryota > Metazoa > Chordata > Actinopteri > Acipenseriformes > Acipenseridae > Acipenser > Acipenser ruthenus. Next base: position 26,225,405 of record NC_081206.1, read on the forward strand.
AAAGCTGTTGATGGGTTTCACACTGAAGAGCAGCAGTTGTTACTGCAGGCACAGGCACAGGCACAACAGCAGCAGGTGAAGCAAGCCCAGCAACAGTCCCAGCAGCAGCAGGTCATTATTCCACCAAGCCAAGGTGAGACACTGCTGCCCAGTAATTAAAATTGTCACATGTCATTGCAGTGTATATTTTGTCATTATTTTAAAAGATGGTGTTTTTTCACTTGCAGTTTGAAAGTTGATTCTGGATTTAGTTGTATTTTCTTTAATGTAGTAATGTGAATACATTCAGGCTGACGCATGTTTTGCCAATAGTCTGACAAATGTTTTTACAGCTTGTAGCCTGGATAATATCAAATCTGTGAATTTTCCATGAAATTTAACACAAAGCTTTTGTTTTTTATAGAAAGAGGCATTATAGTGCCAGTCCCCTTGTTGCTGGTTGCCATGTTCTTTAGATGTACTTAAGTAATTGGGGTACTGTTTAATTTATAGGATGGCACCATGGACAACAACTAAAGAGATTCCAGATTAAATCATTGTCGGGTTGACGACTACAGAAAATGAATCTGACACATCGGGTTTCAAATGTTGGGGGTGGGGGAAAGAGAATCTTTTAGAATTAAACCACAGCCTTTCTTTTTCTCTCTCTATTCCTGGCACAGCAACACAACAACAGGTTATTGTGCAAGATCCAAAAATATTACAACACATGAATGCCACAGGAATGGTAAGATTGATATTAAATTACAAAATGTACAAAATCTGAGCTAGTGATTGGTCTTCAATTTCTTTGTTTTTGTGATGTGTAAAAATAGAAGCTCTTGGTTTAAAAATGTAGACTAATTTATTGTTGTAGGTTTTCCTTCGAAAGCATTGAATTATATTTATTTGTTGCTTAGTTGCAATTCTGCTAGTTTAAGTGCATGTTTTTATTGTGTGCTAAATGCACATTAACCAGTAAGAGGTCCAAGACTCCTTCAGCTCCCTTGCTCAGGAAGCTTAAATAAGGATGTACAGTTTAACATCCTTTGCTCTATTGTGTTGAAGGAAAGCATGAGATATGATTTGTCTCCAGTACTATGTGTAGACAATAAACAGGAATCATATTGTATTTATATTCCACTGTATAGAATAGCTGTGTGATTCAGAATGGGAGAAGGAATCTGACCAGGCACATCACAAGCCAGCCTGATGGCCTTGTAGGATATATGGTAAAGTACCTGGATAGTAACAAAGGGCCTGCATTTGATCCTTTTTTTACTTAAGGAAAAGAGGTAGCAAAAAGTGGGCATGGCACAAAATCTTGAACAAATACAGTGAAAATGCCACTGTCCTTGTTTATACAATCATTACCGTATTACCATGCATATAAGCGCATGCACAGAATAACAATGGGTGTCAATATAGTTATTTTGCCAATTCCCTCGTCCACTACCACAGACGACATTACTGCAAAAAACCTGAAACATTGCTAGTAAGAGCCAATGTCCAGAACCCTATTAAAATAAGTTGGATTGGATTTGACTCAAAAACAGTTGCTTTTCCAGAATTAATTGAGTACATTTATGCAAAATAACTTGAAACTTGTTCTAAAATCAGATGCAACCAAACCTCAGAACGCATTAAAAAATGCATTGGATTGTAAGTTTCTATATGCAACAAATTAACCATAAAACCCCTTAATTTGTATCTTTCTTTATTTTTACATGGCCTGTAGCTTACTTTGTCATTGCAAAACGAAGCATATTTATCAAATGTATCTAGTGAGCTAGAGCAGCGATGTGCAAACTTTTTATACGCCCCCTTTTCTTAGAATACATTTTGTTGCAGATCACAACGCGACTGCCACTTGAAAACATAGGTTTGTTGTTTCTGAGCAGGTATGCGCAGCTCTTGCAGATAGCTTCTCTTGCAGCGTCTTTGCAACTTAAGGGGCATCACAGATTTGGAGTTGTAGTGGATTACACTAGGCTTTGTATGACGTTACATTTCTCTCACAAGCATGTGAAGTTAAATTCAGGAATACGCAGATAAGTTTATAAGTGCGGTAAGACGGTAGAGACAGTAGTGTTTTGCACCAGTACAAAGTTTGCCCCCATTTATTGTGATGTTAATTTGCCAATAAACAATTGAATATTAATTGAACTTCTCTTGCATTCTCCCAACTTGTTCTATTTATTTATTTATTTATTTTTTTACATTTGTATGAGGGTGTACAATATAAAGTCTTGTAATAGTAGTTTTTTGGGATTCTTTTTTTTTTTTTTTCCTGGCTAGCTTTATAAATCTTAACTTAATAGTTCTCATTTTGTTTATTTGCACTACATTTAAGCTGGTATTTGATTGTCAGTTATGTTGCATAAATGTGGCTTCTGCTATACCTGACTCCAACAATAACAGCTGTGAAGACCTAAGTAAAATCATTTTGTTTCAATTGCCATTTTTGAAAAATACCTCTGTAGGTATGTATTTGCATGCATTTTTAGTATTTTTTAAATCTTTTCTTTTTTCTATGAAGAGTGCAGCAGCCACTGCAGCAACACTGGCATTGCCCTCAGGTGTCACTCCCTATCAACAACTGATTACAAATCAAGGTAAATCAAATTGTATAAACTTAAACAATTTTGGCTTTTATAGGCAGTGTATTATACATTCTTATTTACCAGCCATAATGTTGAAACTTCTATGGTTTCTGAAACAAAGTATTTCAATAAAAATGGTAACTTATTTTTGCCTTTTTTTTCCCCACAGGCCAGATCTTGCAGGTGGTTAGAGCCCCAAATGGTACCCAGTATATTATCCAGCCACAGCAACAGGTTCTCTTGCAACAGCAAGTTATACCACAAATGCAGCCAGGTGGAGTGCAAGCACCAGTTATACAACAGGTTTGTCACTTTTTTGTACACATTTGATCAGAGCGATACTAAAACTAATTAATGAACACAAACTGATAATTGCTATGATATACAAGCCTTTATATAGACATATTGCATTTGGCTATAATCCAATAAACTATGTACATCCAGGGTTTCATGTTCTTAGATTTGCACTTGGATTCAAACTGCTGTTGCGGTGCCTTTATACTTTGGAGAATAATATTACACTAGTAATACATTTATGTATTTAAAAAAATGTACCTCTTATGCACTGTTTCAGGTACTGTGTGATTATGAAGATCCTATGAATGTGCTTGCACTGGTTATGACGTGTTTTCAGAATGGACACAGTGCATATTACTGTAGAAAGTTATTTCTTTAGGACACTAGTTGGCAGTTTTGCCCAAGATAGTGGCTGTATTAAACACTTGCATATAGTTTCAAGTCAAATGAAAAAGATACATAATACAGTTCAGCTTTGGAGTTACAAATGTAACCACCACCCTAAGTTAGCAATTTTGGTATTTGAACCTGAGAATTATGTATGTTACATTGGCTTTTAGCATGTGTTTTAAGAGGTTTGGAACTTTTGTAGGTACTGGCTCCTATCCAAGGAGGCATCCCACAGCAAACTGGTGTAATCATCCAGCCTCAGCAGATTGTCATTGCAGGAAACAAGGTTCCTCAAAATGCACAGGTAGAAAGTATTCCACAAATGTTTAATCGGAAACCAATTTTGGTGTCTTTGCATGCATCTTGCTTTACTGGAAATATCTTTAATTTTATTTTGACAGTAACATTTTGACTTGCATATTTTGGACAAAATATATTTGTCATAAAACTACCAACTGCTAGCATGGCAATGATTCCAAGAGAAGAATCTGAATGTTTTAAATCTCTCTAGATAGAGTAGATTTAATACATTTTGAATATCTTGTTAATCAGTCTCTTTTTAGATGACCCATGTAACAAGTGTGTGCTACCGGTCGCAGAAAGAAGCTCATGTTAGTCGGAGAAATTGAATTCAGTTTCAAATTGTTCTTTAGAACAGTGTCTTTAGATTCTTCGCTGAATCTTGTTGCATTCCTAGGTTTACCAATTGCTTTTTTAATAGGATGCCTCAATATGTAGTCAAAATGGAGATTAATTTTGTTCTGTGCTGACTCCAAAGCAGTGTTCTGCTGTTCCTGCCATAAGAAGATAAGTTCTCCTTGCAGGTTATGCAGGCGGCTACCATGGTAGCTGCTGCAGCACAGGCTGGACAGAATGTTGCACAGGTCCAGCAGCAGCAGCAGCAGCAGCAGCAGCAGCCACAAATGATGCTACAAGTTGATGGGGCTGGAGACACATCCTCGGAAGAGGAAGAGGAAGAAGATGAATATGATGAAGATGAGGAAGATGACAAGGACAAGGATGTGGGGGAGGATGGACAAGTAGAAGAGGTACTTCTTTACTGATATCCTAAGTAAGATTTTAAGATTGTGAGAGAGAGGTGCGGGGGCTGATGGTTACTGGCGAGTTATCCAGTTTTCAAGTGCATCAATACTATCAGTGACTGAAGAAACAGTGGTGTTGAGTGATAGAATAAGTTTCTTGATGTAATAGTAATTTGGAGGCACATGTCAGAAAAATAATCTGTAGAAGCAGATGGATTGGGTAAAACAGTGCCTGTGGTGAGAGCAGCATTATTGTTGGGTAGCAGGAATCCAGCGAGATGGCACAGGAGTTGCATTATGAGGGGAGTCTGAGACATCAAGGGCAGGTTCAGCTGTAGGAGAGAGAAGGATGATTTGAGTGGGTTATTATACAGACGTTCATGCTGGGCTGCTTACTGTAGCTGGAGGGATGATATTGGTGTTGGATTTCAGATCTGTGAGAGCTTCCGCCCTCTGAACCACAATTCAAGGTTACAATAAAAGATAATAATAAATGCATGTCCTGACACCTGTCTGAAATTTATGTAGAAATGTAATCGTCTTGATTTATGGTCACTGGTTATAGTGGTGCAGAAAAAGGCTAATGTAAGACTTATCTCTCTTCCACAGGAGCCTTTAAACAGCGAGGATGATGTTAGTGATGAAGAAGGACAAGAGCTGTTTGATACAGAAAATGTGGTTGTTTGTCAATATGATAAAGTACGAGTATTAAAGTGCCTTGGAGGTTATAACAACACATTGCATTATTTAATTTGAATAAAATACCATTCAAAAGTAGTGTTGTGAGGGACTAATATAGTTTTGGGGTCACACAACAAAAATAGTTATATGTTTTATATTGCTGGGTTACTAATATTACTAACAATACCTGAGGCATGAACTTTACTCACTTAGCCCACAGGTAAATGATGCATGTTGTCATGCACATATAAACTGGTTCACCACCCGAACACTGAACTTGCTTGCCAATACAAATGCTTCTGGTTAAAGTGAGTGACCCAGCAGTCATGTTTAGAACAACAGGATTATTCATACACTTGATACCATACAGCAATAAGTGGTCAACATTGATTTATAACCAAGAAATTGCAAATAAAATCAACAAAACAATTTTAGATTGTTTGAAAAGAAATTGGTGATTGTACTATAATGGGGAAGCAACGGTAACCGATATGTTTTGTCATACTGTATAGCGTGTTTAACACTTTAAATACTGTGCGCTATTGAGCAATATAAATTGGATAATTTATTTTTGTGTTTTTTTTTTTTAGATTCACAGAAGTAAGAACAAATGGAAATTCCACCTCAAAGATGGCATCATGAATCTAAATGGAAGAGATTATGTATTTTCAAAAGCCATTGGGGATGCAGAATGGTAACTGTTTCTGGTATTTTGTTGTAAACTAATGCAAGACACATCAAGACTGGACTAAATGCACTTCAGCTGAGTTACTAGAAAAACCCAGAGCTACTGGAAGTGGAATAACTTAGTGTTAATACAAACACTAGGGTAAATGAACAAGACTCCCTCTTTCTACAGCTTATGTAGACGTCGATTTGTATGGTTATAAATTAATAGTGCTGTTGACTGGTAAAGACAACTGGGCTTAGGAATTGTAGTTTTCCTTCAAGGGAAATGTAGTTCTCTTTCGGAGGAATTTGAAGTTTCGTTTTGCAAAATATGTGCATCCAATTTGGATTTTCTTTCTTTTTAAAAGTTTTTAAATGTGGAATCCCATGCTTCTTGATAAAATAAGAAGTCTCATTGGAAAACATGGTTGAAACAGAATAAGTAACTCTTTTAAATTCTAATGTTTTAGGCAATAATGCTGTGCTCATCTGACTTATTTATTTATTTTTTTAAATCCTGGCTTCCACTATAGATAACTTTTGATTAGCAAATAGAAACTAATGGTTGGTTTCACAGACCCCGATTAGCCATAAGTGTTCTACCTAATGCTACCTTAGTTAAGGTTGTCCAACAATGTCTGTAAAACCAGCTAATTGTTTCTATAGATCAACATTTGGCATTGGTGATCTCTCTCCAAAATATAACATGCTGAAGAAAAAATATATTGCATGGAAATGTTTAGTTTTAGACCCCAGGCTTTAAATGTTGGTCACCGTGTTGTGTGTGTGTTTTTTTTTTTTTTAACAAATTGTGATTTATAATGATATCTTGATACTTTTTTTTTAATGACATGCAAGATTCCAAAAACCTTACTTGTCTACTTTCATTCTTCTTTTTGTTCTGTGAATTTTCAACTTTAGAACAAATGTGTAATACATTTTAGATATATATTTTTTTTAAGCAAGTCAAGTTATTTGCACTGTTTTGTATTAACGTCAAGCTTTTATGTTTGCTACAGTGTCAGTCAACAGCAGCATGGTAAATCCTGAAGGATTGTCTTTTAATTGTTGTGTGCCTGTCTGTGGACATTGTTACTAATGAGCCAAAGCAGCCTGTTAGTTGAATGATGGTTTCTGTATTATCAGCTGCACTTCTGTATGGTGCATTTAAGTTATAATTTGTAGTTTTTATTTTGTATTTATTCCAGTGATTTATTATTTTTTTTTTTTTAATTTTTGGGCAATGGGGGTTTGGGCTGGTCAGTCTGTAAATGAAACACACCAAACTGTGCTCTTATTATGATACGAGTGTTCCTTTTTCAAGTATTCTTTATTCTGATGCAGAGATGCTCATCACAGGTTGGTAAATCGTCCTTTATTCTTTTATTGTACTTGCATTTTAATCATGATTTTACATGAACTTTAATTGATTTGGAACTTTTAAATTTAAATAGCTTTTATAAAAGGAAATGGTATTTGTTTGCTGGCTTATTTGTTTAAGCAGTACAGTATTGCAAAATGTGTTACAATTAAGGGGTAGGTGATGGAATTGTCTCATTTTGCACATAGATTGGTGTTCAAATGAGCCGCCTTAAAATGCAGCTTGTCCTTTTAACTGTCTTCATTCTTATCCATAGTTGATGTACACAATTTCAACACAAAAAAGGCACATGTATATCAGGTGACTGCAGATTGAAACTTTGAGAGCCCAGGACAACTGTCCCTTGTTGTGAAACAACTTGAGAGAACCTTATTCCATGCAGCACAGTATATTGGTGGGAATCATTCGTTTAGATCATTTCTTACATGAAGCTTTTTTGTTTATTGTGCCTTTCTATTTAAGTTAATCAGGAATTATACATCCTTAATTCAGAAGAACTAGAGGGGAAAAAATGCATTCATCTACAGTCTGCTTCATTTGTTGTGCGTCAGCTGATTTCCTTTTAATACAAGCAGTTTACCACTGTTTAGCTACTATTAATGTTGACTGCTGTTGTACATACTGTATGTGAAGAGGGAAATCTATTTATTATGTTTGTATAATTCATACTGGTCTGTTTTCAAATCAAGGTTGCTCTTTGTAATTTACACTTACATGTTTTAAAGGCCACGCTTTGAATACAATTATAGAACTTAGTATTTTGTTGTACTAAGACCTATTTTGAGTTACCTAAATATTTTTGCCTTTGCTAAAATTAAAGTATTAAGAAAATGCTTTGTGTTGTGACATTTATTAAACCTAAAAATGTTAAATGTTTCTATACCATCCATCTGCGTAATCTTATTTCAGAAATAACCGCATTTATTTTTTCAAAAAATAACACAAAAAATTGTGTGTGACTGCTGAACTACTTTTCTCCCCCCTCTCTTTTTCTACTCCACACTGCTTTCAAATCCTATTTATTATATTGCCTTTTAAGTGATTGTAAATTTATGTTGGTGTAATTTGAGCAGTACCGGTACATGCCAGTGAATTGCCAAAGATATTTGCTCTCAATTTGTTTTTGGTGGAAATTTCTGTGGTGGATGCTTACGTATTTTTTTTTTTTTTATTTCAAGAAAGTCAGCAGTTGGTACAGATTGGTTGGTTATGCCAGGGTCCCTTTGGAATCATAGACTGCTTGTTTTTATATTGCATGTTAACCCAGCCCACCCCAAGATTTAAATAAAAATGGTCAAAGTAATGCATCTGTATGTTTGGTTTCCAGGCTGCAAGTTGAAACATGTATAGCGTTTCAATATTTGGTTAAGACCATTTACCCTCTCTTCAGTTACAAGTCAGAAAAGTAAAATGTAAAATCTAGCTTTATTTGAATTTACAAGAACAAAAACTGAATGTTAAATAGTACACTAAACATAACAAATGCCATGCCTGTATGTAACTTAATTCAAAGTAATAGTTTTGCAGCCAAGATTACCTGTTTTGATTGGTTTATGATTAGTTATGTTACATTCAAAATTAAATATACACTGTACTGTATTTGTCTGAATATGACTATACTACAATGGTATTTCTTCCTAGACTCAAAATAGTGTTTTGTTTTTTTTTACTAAATTAATTCAGTCAACAAACAGATTTATTTTTTGTAAAATTAATTTGTTTATGAACTGAGAAATTAATTCTGTAATGAGTGTTTTAACCAATAGAGGGCAGACAATGATTAGTCTCTTGAAATTCGTTTATTGAATGTACATTTTGGAACATTCAGACTTTTATTTATTTACCATGCAAGTATGCACTCAATGCAAGTATGCACTCATACTGAACAGCATGTACAATTAGTATTGAACATTCCACTAAGAATCGAGGAAATTTTCCTTGATTTTTGGATTCCAAACCTAAAGGATTTTAAATTAACTTTAATTGACCATCTCTTACAGGTAGCATCCTATGCACATTACTGTACCATCTTTTTGATAATGTGCAGCACTAAAAGCAAATGTGAATTAATTTAAACATGTAGTGCAATTTCCAAATTGTCGTAATTACAGTATTTAACAATTTTACATTTTTTTTAGACAGGAATCAATTCATTCTTTGATGCTTTTAATATTTTTTGCAGGCAGACAAAGCTTAATATGACAGAGCTGCACTTTAACCCTTTCAGCCCTGGCGGGACCTCTAGGTCTTGCCTTATACTAGTGCCGTTTAGAGATCTTAAAGTACTGACGGGACTTTTAAGTCCCATTTACCAAAATAATGTAACTTAATTAAGCATAGTTCAACTCGACCAAAAATAATTTAGGACAAATGGTTAAAAGCATTTTACAGCTAACTTTGAAATGGTTTCTCAGCACAATAAGAGACCAGCATAAAGACAAATAAAAGAAGCAGGAGTTGGCACATTTCATTAATGATTCAAAGCTAATTAAATTGATTTGTATGTACAGGTTTTATGGTTAAAATACCACATACACTTTTCAGCTGGTTTCACAGACCATGATTAGCATTACCTAATATTAGCATTAGGTAGTCCAAGATTAGTGCTAATTGCTGCTTTTGTATTATCATGTGCATACTGATGATTAAATGGTCTGACTGTGGCAGTTGTATGTGTGACATGCTATACAAATGTATTGTGGTTTGTTCTTTTTTTTTCCTGCTATGTACTGTACAGTGCTTTGCGATACTTTTGTAAATAAAATAAATACATTACCACAGATCTGCTTGAAACGGCAGCTGAGCTCAGACTGTCTAAAGGAGGAATCTGTATCTTTAGTTTTCTGAAAATGATCCATGCCACTGAGGCCTGGAAAGTCATCTATACTAGTAGTGTTTAATCTCTTCTGTTTGCGAATATGTTTTTAAATTTGTATTCGATACTGAAGTATACACTAACATATTTTAATATACTGTAGTACATTTGTCTATGGAAAAATTAAATGCTTACTATTGTACTCAATGTAATATATAATATAATATGCTACTTTCTCCTGGTATGTTTGAGTTATTGTTGCAGTATTTAGTAAATGTGCAACAGTATATAAATGTAATGCGTACCTTGTAGTAAATAATTATACACCATGCAACAGTATATAGCCTCTCCTCACAAGGATGGGCGTTACGGGGTCATAAGGGAACTCCCAAGTCGATAAAGCCGTGCTGTATTTGTCGTCTTTTTATTGAGTAATGAATGATAGCACGACTGATCCCTATAGAAAACAGTGTCGGGTTGTTGTATTACAGTATAACCCATTAATAGGATATTATTTAAGCACAGGAATTTAAAGAAGAATATTCAGGCATATATTGAGAAATAATTGTACCTGAGGGGGGAAGAGGGTTCTTTTGGCTTGTATTTCTTCACGGGCTCTAGTTCTAAGTCTGTGTTTTTCAAATGGTTTTGAACACATTTTCTTGAAGCTTGTGTTCAGAAAGCAGAGTAAGAAACACGTCTGCAGTATTTTTTTTTTATTTCATTCAGCTGCGCGGCATGCCGTTGTTATGAATATGCACCGTTGCTATGCACGTCTACCGTTGCTGTTTCTGGGGCTAGTGTGTTTGTAAGCGTTGGATGGCTACCTGTAATCATGACATGATTCATGTATTACTCGAAAACATTCTTTATTTTCATACCCGCGAGCAAAGACTGATTTTAAAACCAATCAAGTAATAGATACTATAAAGCTTTTTCACCGTATTAAACATATGATTAGAAGGCACATCATCAGTTTAAATCTTAACTAAACATGTTAACAATTGTAGTTTGAGATGGTAAAAAAAAAAAGTGTGTTCACGGAGTCTCGCACAGCAGACACAGGCACTTTGGTGGTCAAGAAGGGGAACAGTTTTGATGACAAATATTCGGCACTAGAGCAAGTCCAAAAAAAAAAAAACTTTTAAGAAATCAGCCTAGAATAAGGTAATATAAACGGTTTCCTTTTAGCTCCACTAACCTAAAATATGCCTAAACTGTCTACGAGAGAGGAAATGTTGTAAAACTAGCGTGATGCATTAACTGATTATTGTTTAATGCTTAATGCTATTTGGATCATTTGAGAGTGCTGCCACCTGGTGGATAATCGTTAATTAGGGCAATGGTTGAATATATTGAGAGCAGGTGTTTGATTACCCCATGTGAAGAGAACAAATCGTTTCTGTTGAATCAACTACAAACGATACCTGTCGAGGGAATGCAAATGCAGCACTGAGAATAGCTGAAATTCACCTGTTTTTGCAGCGTATCAAATACAGTTGCACATTCTTTCCCAAAGAACAGCTGGTCTGGCAGCAGAATGAACATGCTTGACATAATTAATTTCTTTAGCTGTTCATGAAACCCCAGAACAAGCCTGGTATTCTTGAGACTATTAAATGTGTTGGCTAGCATGAAACAATGAGATTTTTTAAAATAATAATCCAAAATGCAGTTTCAAATAGAATCAGCCAGTCTGATTAAAATGTTTGCCAGATGTTGGTCCTGTTTGCTGAAAATTGAATTGTGGAGTGATATTATGATATCATGTGAATTGCAGGAATGTGTTGAATATCCGCTGTTTTGATTACCTCGAAATTGGTTTAGAAATAGAGAGCTATCATTCAGGATAATCTTTATGATGTAAACTTTCCATGTCGACTGGCATTCTCACCTGCAGACAACAACTGTCAGCTGTAAAGAGTTTTCTCTGTCGCTCTCCTTCTAGGTTTCATTTTTTTTCAGCATCTCATCTTTTTCTGAAAGGGGGGGGGGGGGGGGCACAGATGTATACGTGTTCAATAAGCTTTTTGAATTGGCTGCATTCAAAAAGCTTATTGCATTATTATTGAATCCTGCTGCATTAGTCTGAAGTCTATATAGAAAAATAAATCAATAAAACTTGTAAGATCTCAATTAAAAGATGTTATTGACTGCTAGAAACAATCTGTGTTGTATGTATTGGTAAAACACTCTGGGCTGACAAGGTTGTTCAAGCTGTGTTCAAAGACATATATATGTTTATTTATTTATTTATTTATTTATTTTACCCCTGTTTTCTCCCCAATTTGGAATGCCCAATTATTATTTTGTATCTTGGTTCACTGGAGGCTGAAACACTTGTCCTCCGAAACGTGCTCCTGCCAAGCTGTCATGTTTCGCACTGCGGATCCACAGCGAGGCCACCAGACTTGTAGTGCCAGAGGACTGTACACTGTAGAACTGCAGGCGCCCTATTGGCCACAGGGGTTGCTGGTGCGCGGTGAACCGTGGATTCCCCTGCCGACCTAAGCCCTCCATACCCGGGCGGCGCTCGGCCAATTGTGTGCCGTCCCCTAGGAACCCCCTGTCACGGTCGGCAGTGACATAGCCTGGATTCGAACCTGCGATCTCGAGGCTATAGGGCACATCCTGCACTCCATGCGGAGTGCCTTTACTGGATGCGCCACCCGGGAGCCCCCCATATATAATATTTTGACAGGTGAAAAGGGTATGCAACACACCAGTCACTATTTTGTGACCACCCATTAGATATGCTGCATATCTAACAGTAAGATGGATTTAATTTATTTGGTTACTGTTTATTCTATTCTTGGCGTTATCTTCCCTGTATTTTCTTGTTCTCTTACAGTGTTCTCTGCTGCTTGGCAAATGTAAACAAGTCTGTAATGAGGGGGAATAACACAGACTGTCTTCACATACTCTATACAATTCTGAACTCTCCTGGAACACTAAAGTACAATTTATTTATGTTTTCTAAGTTGTGAGCAATGCATACATAACTATGAGCATTGTATTTTATGAAGATAGACTATTCTCTAATAACACCATCTTTCACATCCATTAACTAATTAGTTCTCATTTGTGGCTTCTTAAAAGTATACAGTTCAAAATGTTTTTGTTTTGCTTGTTTAAATTGATTCTTTCTTAGACCAGAATTCTGTACTAATTCACTGTAGATTTATCGGCTAATAACTTTGTTGATCTTTTATAGACACATGAGCATACAATATGAGCCAATTTACACAATATTTTACACAAAATCAGCTTAGGACATTCTAATAAAGCTGAAGTTGTCTACTTTATTCTTTAGGTATGATGTAGTACGATACAATTTTATTTTTAATATCTATAGATATAAAATGTATCGCTATGTGACTGACGGCTGTCACATGTTTTTGTAGAATCTATCACTACAAACTAGCAGTGTAAGTAGACTGGTTACTTAGCATATGAAATCTGTCTCTTCTAATTTGTAAGAATCAACATTGCATCAGCATTGCATCTTGAAGCCATTACAAAAGCCTTTCATTTTTTTATAAATTATTTCCTTAATATGTCTAATGGGATATCATCCAGTACCACCTGCAAATGGAAGTAAACAGTATAATAGTAAGTGACATTATGTAAACACATCACTCTTAAAGAAATTCTTTCGCTTTCCTAAAATAGTGGTTACTTAATAGTGCCCATTGATCTTGAATACAAACAACACTACAATGACTATGAAAGAAAAGAGTAGGTAAATAACTGTAAATGTGTTGTCACTTTATATTTAAATTGCTGAAATTAGAATATTGCATTTGAAGCCAGTACCAAATAAGACATCAAGAGAATGACAGCATGCATTTTGTTTTTTTTCTTCAGATATGAGGTTGATAAAAGTGAACCATAAATTAAAATTAAAAAAAAAAAAAAATCATGTGATAACAATGTGGTCAATGAAGTTGGGTGTCTTGTGTGCCACCTACTTCACTGACCAACTCGCGTAGAGTTGAGAATGATTCGGATGGGAGAGGGCACTTCACATGGGCTTTCAGGACTCCCGGCAACATTGGAACTGCCTTGAAAGAAACAATGATGGAACCACATTTTGCTCTCTGCAGACACATTCTCAATCAACATTTCAACACAACTTTTTTAGCCTTGCCAATTTACAGCAGTTTTATTAAGTTACGTACAACAGTTCACTTGCAATATAAAAATTAGTACATTAGCTAATATACAAATATAGGAATGCCAAACACAAGTTTAAAGTACAATATATTGCCATACAGTACCTGCTGTTTTAAAATATTATCTTAATGTTATAACTCTTGTTATTTTTATTACTTATTCCAAATCCATCTTTCCCTTAAAAAAGAAACAGTTTTTATTGGTCCTGTTTCAATTTAAATAAAGCATTGTTTCAGACAATTAACAATATCCTTCTGGTACATGTTTGAAATATATATACAGACGTGCTCAAATTTGTTGGTACCCCTCCACAAAAAACGAAGAATGCACAATTTTCTCTGAAATAACTTGAAACTGACAAAAGTAATTGGCATCCATCATTGTTTATTCCATATTTAATAGAAATCAGACTTTGCTTTTGATTTTTTATTCAACATAATATTGTAAATAATAAAACAAATGAAAATGGCATGGACAAAAATGATGGTACCCTTAACCTAATATTTTGTTGCACAACCTTTAGAGGCAATCACTGCAATCAAACGTTTTCTGTAGCTCTCAATAAGACTTCTGCACCTGTTAACAGGTAGTTTGACCCACTCTTCCTGAGCAAACTGCTCCAGCTGTCTCAGGTTTGATGGGTGCCTTCTCCAGACTGCAAGTTTCAGCTCTTTCCATAGATGTTCGATAGGATTCAGATCAGGACTCATAGAAGGCCACTTCAGAATAGTCCAATGTTTTGTTCTTATCCATTCTTGGGTGCTTTTAGCTGTGTGTTTTGGGTCATTATCCTGTTGGAGGACCCATGACCTGCGACTGAGACAGAGCTTTCTGACACTGGGCAGTACGTTTCGCTCCAGAATGCCTTGATAGTCTTGAGATTTCATTGTGCCCTGCACAGATTCAAGGCACCCTGTGCCAGGCGCAGCAAAGCAGCCCCAAAACATAACCGAGCCTCCTCCATGTTTCACTGTAGGTATGGTGTTCTTTTCTTTGAAAGCTTCATTTTTTCGTCTGTGAACATAGAGCTGATGTGACTTGCCAAAAAGCTCCAGTTTTGACTCATCTGTCCAAAGGACATTCTCCCAGAAGGATTGTGGCTTGTCAATATGCATTTTAGCAAATTCCAGTCTGGCTTTTTTATGTTTTTCTTTCAAAAGTGGAGTCCTCCTGGGTCTTCTTCCATGGAGCCCACTTTTGCTCAAAAAGCGACGGATGGTGCGATCAGAAACTGACGTACCTTCACCTCGGAGTTCAGCTTGTATCTCTTTGGCAGTTATCCTTGGTTCTTTTTCTACCATTCGCACTATCCTTCTGTTCAATCTGGGGTCGATTTTCCTCTTGCGGCCGCACCCAAGGAGGTTGGCTACAGTTCCATGGACCTTAAACTTCTTTATAATATTTGCAACTGTTGTCACAGGAACATCAAGCTGCTTGGAGATGGTCTTGTAGCCTTTACCTTTACCATGCTTGTCTATTATTTTCTTTCTGATCTCCTCAGACAACTCTCTCCTTTGCTTTCTCTGGTCCATGTTCAGTGTGGTGCACACAATGATACCAAACAGCACAGTGACTACTTTTATCCATTTAAATAGGCTGAATGACTGATTACAAGATTGGAGACATGTGTGATACTAATTAAAGAAACTAATTAGTTTGAAATATCACTATAATCCAATTATTTATGATCTTTTCTAAGGGGTACCAACAAATGTGTCCAGGCCATTTTAGAATATCTTTGTAGAATAAGCAATAATTCATCTCTTTTCACAGCTTCTTTGCTTTATTCTATGACATACCAAAGGCATGCAAGTATACATGATAAAATAGCTTTTAATTTCATCACTTTTCAGGAGGAATGAAGCATTATTTCAATGAGCTGTAAGGGTACCAACAAATTTGAGCATGTCTGTATATATATATACAATATATATATTGCCCATTTTTTAACAGCTGATTGGAAATTAATTTGGGAAATGCACTAACTTGCATCCAGATTAGCACCTATGTACTGTATTTTATCACTGTCTTGGGACTACTGATCCTATGATGCATTTTGGGTTGCCATAGTGCTCATGCATCAGTACCATTTCCATGAAGCAGTGCAAAAAACTTGCATTACCCTTGCAGACAAAAGTGGAGGTGTTGAAAGCCGTGGACAATGCACCACCGTACAAGAAAAAAATGTTGCTGCAGATTTCAATATTCCTGTGAAAACTTTGTCAACCATTCTGAAAAACCAGGATACAATAATACAGACCTATGAACAGCAAACTGTGGATGCAAGTCGTCAGCGTTTCCAATTTGTTGAATACCCTGATGTTGAGGACGCCTTGATTTTGTGTTTTAAAAATGCCTGTGATCAGAATGGGGTATGCAGATTTCAAGTGCATTTCATTTGCAATGTATACTTTTTAAAAGTTCACTTACAACCATATTTTCAATAAAATGCACAGTACTTTTACATGTATAATATTTTGCATTGTACTTTAATTTAAATTTGATTTCAGTGTTACTGTAACTTCAATAAAAACAGTATGTATTTGGCTTAGACTCCTGATAATAAGAATTACTGATACAATACATTTTTTGCTTGTCCCTTTAAATTCTTATTAATGAAAGTTGACTGTTTCAGGATCCACCCAAGTTAATACAAAGGACAAACTTTTTATTAATCAATACATACTAAATAAGGGGCATGGCTAAGTTAAATTATGACCCCGCAGTGTTTGACTATCCCCAGATGCCTTCAGCAAACGGAATGTCTTTTTAAAATAAAAACTGAATAAGACATAGCTTTTAGTGTATATTTTAGACGAATGTGAATGTTATTACAAAACATCAGCAAATAAATTCATAAGCTTGTAACAACCCTTGTATGGTTCCAGAAACTATGCACTGTGCAGCTAAATACTCAAATATGCACATGACTTAATCAACACATTGTAACAAGATTTACAACACCATTTTATATTAGTCCCCTATAGAACGGATATATATATATATATATATATATATATAATATATATATATATATATATATATATATATATATATATATATAAGCAGAATCTAAAGAAATCAGAATCACTTTAGAACCATGAACAATGCATTGAGCTATCTAATAACCTTGACACTAGTAACAGAACACTTTACTGGACAATCACCATAAGAACATATTTATAGCATCTATAGTACCAAAGCTACTTCTTTTCAATCAAAGGGTTACAATTCACTCTGCCTGCAGTCTTCCATACTTACGTGGTGTGGTGTCAGTGCTGGATGGTATTCCCCATGGTGTTCATGCTTTGAATAGTCTTTGATGATTGTCAATGCCTGCCCCATTCCACGACTTCCACGCTGGCCAGAGCAGGCACTGCTGTTTTTGGCTGAAACCATCTGCCCTCTGTAGATCTGTGCTTGGTGCTCACAGAAGCCAAACTTGCTCAGCAAAATAAAGACATCCCTTCTGAAAGCCTTGGTGAAAATAGCATAGAGAAAAGGGTTGGCACAGGAGTTGAGAGGGTAGAAGAGGACCAACAAGATCTTTGAGTTGCTGACTGTTATCAAAGGCTTGTTCATTATCGCAGACATGGCATAGAAAGAAATTGGAGCCATGCAGGTGAAATCGGTGAAGATCAGAATGGCCATCCTCTTGGCTATCTTTGTATCTTTGCTCCCAGGCTTGTATTGTGGGTTCTGAACAGTCACATAAATTTTGATGTAGCAGGCACAGATAATAATGAATGCAATGATGTTTATCATCAAGACAGAGATGATGTAGGCTTGAGCAAGAGGTGTCTCAATATCCATGGGCAAGCATATGCTAACCTTAATGTAGCTGCTGACTCCAACAAGGGGCAGAATGGCCAAAAGGAAACAGAAAATCCATCCGCAAAGCATAATGGCAGAAGCGTGGCGAAGGCGTATTTTTCGATCCAATCTCATGGCGAAGGTAATGGCGTACCAGCGCTCCAATGTGATGACCACCAACGTGTAGACAGAAAGCTCACTGGCAAAAACGGTGAAAAAGCCAGCAGTATTGCATCCTGGTCCTGTCTGCCAGTCAATGGCATGATTGTAGTATTCTGACCTGGTATGGAGGTCCACTGACGCAATCAGCAGCAAATAAATCCCCATACATAAGTCGGCAAAGGCTAGGTTGCACATTAGAAACCGGGGGACAGTTAGTTTATAATGGCTGCTAAGCAAGATCAGCAAGACAAAGGCATTTCCCAGAATGGCTAGGAGGTTCACAAACCACACCACAATCCTCAAGAAGTTGTAGCCCATGATGTCTTCACAGGGGTTGAACTCATCTGGCTTTGGGGTACAGATCATTTCCTCGCTACCCCCACAGACAGTGTAATCATAGTGGCTGTCAAATTCCTGGATGTAGTCCTCTTGGGGATTCTTTAGCTTTTGTCCAAACCCAACATCTTCATCAGCTAACTCCTCAAAAAATACATAGTAGTGGGAGTTGCTATGGAAATCTTGGAGCTTGGAGTTTTCATTGTATTTAGCGTCACCATAATCTGAGTCATCTTCGCTGTTAAATGCATTTACTGCTCTCCTCTGACGCAACCCATTGATATTAGTTTGGTTGCACATGAACAACTCAAGGAATCTGTAATTGATGTTAGAAGTTAATCATTTTAAATATTTTCTGTGCTATATGTTAAGTTCAACTCCAATAATAAAACATTTACTACAAAAGTTAATGAAAATAATTCAGACCACAGCATTCAGGAATTATCACAAAACTATGGCTACCGTACAGCAATACTTTTTCTGAATGCTCTTTCTGCAATGTAAAATGTTATGAGTTAGGGGTCTTTTGAAATAGATTTTAACCACTGTTAACTGGCTCACCTCCAACAGGCAATTAGTCCCGAAGGGCTTCTAACAAGGCATCGATGCATGTTTTAAGTGAAATGTTGAGTTGCATACCCAGAACAGTGTGTTTGTTCCTGAATTAATAAAAACACAGAGCTAACTAGTAATTAGCTCTCAAGTTTTCAGCCTTACCCTTTGTTTTTCTTCCAGTTCTTAAATGCACAGCAATGGCTGGGGTAGGTCAGATCAGCTCTCATTAGGTAAAGAAAAGTCTTTATTGGTGGGAGTTTCTTGAGAGTCCATGTATTCTTTGCCATGAGCTCCTTGACAGTTTCCAGGCCTTTTGTTGGCAGAGAGTTCACACTGGTCTGAGACACATCGCTAAAGCACAAACAAGCACAGAAAATCTAAATACTTCAAGATCCAAAGATGTTTTCTTTTCTTAAGCACTCATTAGAAAAGTAGTTTGAATTCTTTCTAGGCACCGTAAGCTCCCAGACTAGACATCCATAATGTTTTTTTTAACACACATTTTTAACACACACTGAAACTCCTTTGGAATCATAAAAATGTGGAAAACTAGACTTTTGAAATTGTATGTTCAGTCTACAACTTGTGCAATGAAAAATCCAATACAGATTATAAAAAATAATAATAACAACAACAAAACTACACAACTACCTAACTACAGGTTTCACAGCCCCCGATTAGCACCAATATTGGGTCTGTGAAACCATCCGTAAAATCTTAAGACTAATCTTTTCCTATTCCCTGTGTATTAGGAATTGTTGACACTTTTTAGGTGTTACAGAAGTCAGCTAACGTTTTCACCAAGATCTTTTCTTGTACTCAACTGCACATTTACAGAACTATTCTTTTACACTGCAATCTGGAGAGAACAATGAGGAGTTATTTCTGAGTTTAAACCGGTGACCAGCAGATCAATTACTAATTCTTTCGACTCTTGGGAAATTCTGTAATACATGTAAAAACGCTTTAGCTTCGAGTGTCTGATTTTGTCATTCTCAAATATTTTGCCAATAACATCATCCCCATGACTTCATTTCAACATGTTCATAAAAGCCCTCTGTAATACTTGATCATCAAGCCGCTATAGCTCTATGAGTTAAACATAACAATGCATTTAGATGAGCTACGAGGTTATGAAGAAGTATAAGCATCGAAATAAAGGTGGTAAAAATTGATCAAGCATGTTTAAACCCTGGAGCTACAATGTTAACTATTCTATTAGTGTGTTTTCATAAAACATCCAATATTTTAGCTCAATGAACAGACAATTATTAAATTGTTACAGAAAACATTTTACACAGACAAGATGAAGAATGTGGGGTATGCATGAGTTTTAGTGCCACAGTTGGCTGAAAGCCCTATCTAGACAGCTGACAACAGAAATGGGTTGTGAAAACAATAGAGTATCAAGTTTTCATGCCATTCTTATGCAGCTAACAATAATTGAAAGGCAAACTGAGACTTCTCATCTGGGGAGGAAGCAGGGGCAGCACCATGTCGAGTGGTGACGGATATTTAAAAAAAAAAAAAAACAACATCTTGGCCACATACAAACAAAACGGAAGTTCTATACAATTACGTGTGTGTGTGTGTGTGTGTGTGTGTGTGTGTTAGACGTGTTCACTGCCACAGACACTCTTGCCACGGACATGCGTGTCCATGTATGGACAAGTTGCCGACCCCTGGGAGGAAGCCTGGGTAACAAACACTTATACATTCAGGTCATGCAGCTTTCCACCAAGAGCTTGGTAAAAACGTACATGGCAATAAATGTGTTTTTATTGTTTACTAATAAACGTTATAACCTAGGATAACATGTTTATTAGTGTTCACTGTACTAATGGACCCTTGAAAAATATATGCTGTGTTGTAAAGTATATTAAAGGGCTGGATTGAGTTGTGTTGAAAAAGGGACATGGAATATTCAAATCAATATAATTTACAAGGAAAATATGATGCAGGTGTAGTTACAGAAAAAAAAAACAACATGATTTTACCTTACTAAATGAAATATATCATGACTTATCATTAATGCACAGTGAAAAGCTCAAGGTTTACAGTTATGCCATGTCATTAACAATACAGTCTTGATTAATTGGTTAAACTGCATCATATGACAGTGGGGATTATACAAAGTATTCACTATAGATACATGGTCCATATGGTCCAGTCTACACAGTTTTGACAGTTTACGGTTTAGGGTAACAAGACCCTTTCTTTAACCACTGGACCACCAGTGGCTAAAATTCGATATCTTAATATATAAAGAAGAAAGTTTGTGTGTCTGTCTGTTCCTTTATGCATTCGGACCCCGCAGGAGCCAGTGCAACCAAACTTTGCATGACCTCCTTTCATCCAGGGGAAGGTCAAGGGCTAAGTTTGGATCCAAATTTTTGACCTCTGGGGTACTTTATTTAGTAACCCCATCGCTGGGTCACTACAGTAGCCATGTATCTCTGTGACAAGCAGGCTGTAGTGGGTGACATCAGGTCAGAAAGAATCCCACACACAGGCAGTAGTGATGAAACTGAGTTGCGGCAGCGCTCAGTGTTTTAATAAACAAATAAATAAAAGTTGAACAAAACAGAACACGGCACTTTAAGCCAAAATAAATAGATGAACAAAACGATAAAACAGTAAACAGACAGTGCACGAACAGACAAACAAACATGGTGAGTCAAAGAAACTTTACTTTTCTTTTCTTTTCTTTACTTTTTCTCCTTTCTCACTGAAGTGAAACGTGCATCTATATATACTGTTGTGCTGGGATTCAATTACCAATTAATTATTCATTTGAATCCCAGCACGTGAACTAAATCTGTGCAACCCTGTGCTTACATATTATTAACTACTTTAAATGCACGTGAAGTGAAGTGCAATCCCCGTGCCTAAATACAATTATACATTTTAAATACTCGTGCTCATTACCCACATTATATCCCGTGTACCAACTACAATACACCAACATTAACACACGCAACATACAACATAAAACACAAAAATACACACAGGGGTGGGGCACATTGCCACAATCTCAAATTAAAGAAACCCACAAAACCAAAAAAAAAAACAAATTTTTAAAAATTAAAAATGGCACAAACCAAAAAGAAAATAAAGTTAAAAAAAGGGAAAAGGGTCCGAGCGCATTGTGCGACACCCAAGATCGGTAACTTATAGGAAACCATAAGGCTACCATTCCCCAATTTGTCATGCATGAAACATTGAAATATTGAATTTCCCCAGGCAATGCCGGGTACTTCAGCTAGTACTGTATAAGAGAAGTATGTCTAATACTTACAGCAGTGTTGGTCCACTGAGCACTCCTGCAAATACCTCCTGATCGATGGCAGTCAGGTACTTGTTTTTGTGAAGATACCTGCAGTAAATTGATAAAAGTTTTTCATTTATAGAATGCTTTCAGCAAATGGGCTGTAAAGATGGCACTATACTTAACTATGTTTATAATTTAACTTGCTTGACCACAGACATGTTTTTGTTTTTTGTTTAAAAAAAACACACAAAAAAAAAAACAATATCTAACCTTTTTATTTTTTAGTTCAGCAATTTAATGTTAGTCATTAACATGATTTAATCACAAAGCTTAGAAATAATAAATACATCTCAAATAACAGCACAGTGCTGGCAGCAACCCTGTTGGCACCCTATCACTTTAACTTTAAATAAAAATAAAAATAATTGATGAATATTGTGGATTATAATGTTAAAAAAGTTATTTAAACTTGTAGTTGTATTTATAGATAAATATCAGACAAAACACTTTTGAAATATACTGCACCTTTAAAATACATACTTTAAAATCTGTACATCTAATTGCAATAATAAAGTGAAAGGGTGAGTGTTTATTTTGGTTTTAGAACATGGGGATCAGTTTTAGCACTGGGCTTTACCCCTTTCCAACACAAACATTGGTGTGGTAAAACTCACAACAAAGACTTCAGCATTGCTTAATTGTATCCCCTTTAGGCTTGCAAGGTCAGATAAAGGGGCAGAAACAAATTAATATTTCATATCCTGAAAGGAAACTTTCAGAATAAAGTTCTGACAGAACAAAGAAGAAAATAAAATGAAAACATGAAAACACAACAGGACCATTTTTAGGTTTCCTTTCCGGTTGTAAAAACCCTATCGTTTTGATCATCCTTTTGGGAAGATATTCTTTCTCATGGGAAAAGTTACGGTCAAACAGAAAGTTGGAAAAGGACATTCTGAAAAAAAAATAAATGAAAAAAGCCAACCTAATTAAATTAAATGCTTTAATTCAACAATCTTCTGGCACAGTTTATATTGGTCTTAAGTAAAGGCTAAAAGGTAATAAAAGAATAACGGACACCTGGTATAGTACACTAGCGACACAACCAGTCCAGATTTCCCCTACTGTAAACCCTAGAGCTTAATAGCATTCCCATGAATGAATGTTAATATACTGTTATCAGTAAATGAACAGCGTTGAACAATGGTCCCTCTTAATAGCACTCTTCATATGGGCATATACCTCACCAGCACACCACAATATATTATTTTTTACTGAAAAGCATTGAAATGTTCTTACACAGCATCCAACTTTGTTCCATTGAAGGCATACCCTTGGACTTCAGTAAATCCATTATTATAAAGTTTGCTGAAAAACATAAGTACATGAGTGAACCACTAAGTACAGTATTGATATTAAAATATAACAGCTTAAAATTATATTGGTTTCAATACAGCAAAACAAAATGAAATTAAACCATAGGTTAATTTTCTTGGGTGTGGGCTCCTTGAATTTTTCTGATGTAAATATCTTGAGCCTACACAGCATGTTGCGATTGCCTTTGAACTGACCATGGGGGCTTTCTTCCTGCGATAAACCAATCAAAAGTCATCTCAACCCCATTAGTCTATCATTGATATGACCAGCAAAGATTCATTCAGCAGCCAGAAATATGATGAGAAAGGATATTTATCATACTAAACACCTGGGTTTTGTTTGTTTTAATAAGCCCATACTATTTTACATATATACTACATATTCACTACTGCTGTTCTGCTAAGGAATGCTAGCTGCACATCTGCATAATTAGCTGTAGAAATAAAAAAATATATACATGTACAGTTAAAAAAATTAAGATGACCAGTTCTTAAGCTAAAGACTTCATTACCAGTCACAAGCCACAAGTCGCTCAGTGTGACCAAGGTTTTAATACCAAGTTTATCACAATCTGTCTTGGTATGCCTAAAAATAGTAGCACTCCACTATATGACCATAGTCAGGATATATATATATATATATATATATATATATATATATATATATATATATATATATATATATATCCCTTTGGTTAATACTGCATTAAGGTTATTTTAAGCAACTCTTCCCAGCAAATGTAAAGTCTCTGAATTATCATGGACGTCTCAGAAATGAAATTCCTTGCTCTGCTGTATTCTTTGGTGACAACAAGGAGAGCCACAGTGATCACGTGTAAACTGACCCCTTAGCATTGTTGTTATCTTATCCACAAGGACAGGGGTGTCTGTACCACAGAGATCACTTACAGTACATCAGTGCACTGAATAAAAAAACTGCAGTTGTATAAAATGTTCTGTAAACGTTATGGAGATGATAAGAAGTGATACTCACAGTGTTAGTGATTCATTGGACAAACCATGGAAAGCATTACCAGGAACTGATGTAATGTAGGGGTTATCAGCAATTTCACTGTCAATAAAAGAATAAAACATAATTGTTACTAAAATATAACTACAAACACTAGGGCTGTGCAGATTTTCAAACGATTTGCTTTTAAGATGTTTTATGTTGTTGGATATTAATTAAATGGAATAAAACCTGTTAATCCCTCAATGTAAAACAAAGTGGCCCCTCAGTTGTCCTTGTTTACACAATTATTCAGTACAATCAATACAAATCTAGCCGTGTGATTTAATATAAGCTTGTGATCAAACTAATGAAAACCACTTGTATTTTATTAGTGATTACATGTATTATTTGACCTTACTTTTATCCTTTTTGATAACATTTTTTTTTTTTTGATTTACATCATCTCTGCAGTGAATTGTGGGATTGTAGTCCTGGGCAAGATTTATCCTTGGATTAAACTCAACAAAGAGTAAGTATCCCAGTTATCACAGCGGTAGCTCTTAAAGTGATGCTAAGGAAAGGTCATGTGTACGTGACGAATGAGCTGCATTTGGTAGTTTTGCGACATATTTACATTGTCATTTTATGGCTTTGGTACAGCAGTCAAAGCGCCCCCGGTGAAAGGATAATTAGACTACAATGGGCCTGTAAATTGTTTAATGCTGAAGTGACTGCCATTAATTGGTACTCAACTGCACTTTTCTTAATGTGAAATTATCACATTTATTAATAGGCTTGTTCAGTTTCATTTGATATCTGCCAACCAAAATATCTCAAAGGGAAATTTGGAGTATCTCCACAGCCCTACTATAAATG
The DNA here is from genome assembly GCF_902713425.1 of Acipenser ruthenus. NCBI lineage: Eukaryota > Metazoa > Chordata > Actinopteri > Acipenseriformes > Acipenseridae > Acipenser > Acipenser ruthenus. The sequence continues at coordinate 26,250,780 of NC_081206.1, forward strand.
TAAACAATTTCCAAATAAATCACACAGAAGCTGCAGAACAGCTAATGTCTTTACTGTCCATTAGCATATATAACTAAGAAACGTGTTTCTAGCTAGCAGGACCTTTGTATTAAGGGTAGAGAATGCGCAGGAAAGCCCAACAAATATCAACTTACAGTAAAAAGTTCACATCAGAAGAATTAATCTTTGTAAGGTCAGGAAACGCATCAAGGCCAGTGTTAAAAATCCCACTGAAATGAAAGAGAACAGCATTTAGAAAGCTCAGCAAATCAACGTGAATTACACTGCACCTGGTCTGTCGAAATAACATTCTATAAATATTCTGATATGATGCTGTTGTCAGAAGTTGGTTTAATTAAAAAAATTGCAATTATTAGTTTCCAACTCTCTAAATTCAACCAACCAATATGATATGGTTTCATGCCACTGTATGGATTCCCAGTTAGTTCATACCTTTGGTATGTCAAAATAAGAACATGTTATTAACCATTTCTTCCATTGTTGCTGCATTTGAGGTTGCATTGTCCTTCAGTACATTACATTTTCATGTCACTACACAATAGCATACAGATACTAGCAAATACCAAATGATATTACTTACAGGTATTTTAAAACTGGTAGATTCTTAAAAGCATCAGGGTGAACATATGTCAAACTCCTTGCATTTCGTATCTCTCTGTTCAAGAAAAACAAACACAAAAACCTGAATAATAAACCTTATCGTACTTTTACATTTTCAGTGAACAAACCTTAAATTCAGTGTAGGACTTATACCAGCTTTTAGCACTATCTGACCTGAAAATATATATGCACACAATAGACTATTTAATATGAGAGTGTATTAATACATCTGTAGGAGGAAGCTGTTGTTATCAGATCAATAAATATTTGCACGGTAGCAAAACCCTATTCTGAAGAAAGTGCAAAGGCAAAAGTTGATTTTCAAACTATTATATAAAACAAGTTAAACAAAATAAACAATCCTAAAGCAGTCCTTGATGTGTTGTGAATATGGTTCAGTAGTCCACCTACTCCTTCCTGCTGCTATTTTGTTTCTTGCTAGTTTACGTTATATCATCCATAACTTCGAAACATATGACGGTAAACATATGCAAACTAAAAACAGTTGGCAAATGTTTCAGCTATTAGTGCCTCTAGTGTACTGTTATAAGTGTAATATTCCTCAGAAAATAGTATGTTATATTAATTCTATTAATACACCTGTCACATACACTGTACCCAGACAAACTAAGACAAATCAAATTCACTTTATGACAGAACGCTGACATTATTTCAGTAAAAGGTTCATTTTAGGGTTATATGGAAATGAGGTGATGGTGCTGTTATTTAAATGGCACACACAGGGTTAAATTCTCAAAGCTCAGAAAGGAGAAATGCACCCAATAAGGTTACCAAACACCAGAAATAAACAACTAAGACTTTTAATTGAAAAGCTTGCAAGCAATCCAGAAGCAAGCAATTTAGAATTTTAATCGATTTTTTTTTTTCCTTCAGAAAAAAAAGTGCCATTGATGGTTTGACGTAAGAGCACTGCTTATCATAATTTGTTAATTTCCTTTTAAGATTAGTATGTATCATTGGTTACCTGGGCAACGTATTTATTTGTGTATACCGGCATATATTTAGAAACTGCTATTATAATATATAATAAGATAGATAAATGTTATGAAAAGGAAAATACTCCTGCGGGGATTAGTTGGTTTCAAATAATGTTTCTATGTTGAGTTCCTGGGTTAGAGTGCATGTAAGTTAACAAGGACTTTTATTTCAAAGGTATTTTACTTTTACAGCTCACAAAAGTTCCTATGAGTTTAGTGATTTTGGCAAATTCAGCAGCCTAACTCTTTAAAGGATGTATAATATTCCAAACAGGGATACACTTCTCTCAAATCCTTAGAATTAATGTTCACTGTAGGGCATCTTTACATTAGCGTCGAGGTGTGTACCAACATATACAGTAGGATGCTACCTGTCAATTACACTCTTCAGAGTGGGACCTGTATCACACAGAGTGCCTGAAACCACATTCTGTCCTCAGTCCCTGTTCTGCTCACCAGCAGCAAGACCACAAATCTCAGCTAAAAAATTCTTAGTGTAGCCTCATGCTGCTTTAACACAAAGTGACTGACCGCAAGCAGCTGACAGGAAGCATAATATTATTTTCTGTCTAACCCTTTAAAGAAAACTGAGAGAAAATATTATTATATATGGTGTGCACAAATTAGCACTGAAATTAACTAAAGGATCCAACTAAAATAAAAGGAGCTTCAATTTTCATAAATAATGTTATTGATTGCTGACAGACCCAGCCTGCCCACCAGCATGAAGTGCCTGGTTACAGATCTCTGCATGAGCATCTAGCAGACAGAATGGCAGTACACAACCACTCACTTAATCGCCTAATTATACCAGCCTTTTATCATTTGGTTCTTGGAAATGTAATGCTCAGGAAGGAGTTCATTGTATCAGGAGCTTTCTACAGCTTTGTAGTTATGTAGTTATGGTCCACATTACGGGTTCTTTATCAATATTGTGCATTAGATGAGACCATGTTTTTTTTTTTTATTTACTGGTTTGTAACATCCAAGCTTCAAAGGCACATCTAAAAGAAGCATTAAAAATATGATGATCTCCCAGAATATTTTCTGTTTTAAACACACATATATACATTTCTAAAGGATTAAAGGTCTTTTTATTTTTATTTCGAACGCAGTAGACATTTATATGATTGCTTCATTATGGTTACAAAAAATACTGTACATCGTTCATAATATTTTTCAGGTACCTCTTGTAATTTAGTTGAATAATGGAAGGGAAATATGTAATTCAGTCTATATTTTAATGAAATCACTTAATATTTTATTTGGAACTACAGACCCAATTCAACTTTTAAGCTACCAAAAAAATAGGGTCAATAAATAATAAACCTATTATCCATTTGAGAATGGGATGTACTGAGGAGCTCCGATTTAATGTCAAACCAGACTTCATTCCTGTTTCAACAATAATAATAATAATAATAATAATAATAATAATAATAATAATAATAATAATAATAATAATAATAGTGCTTTCTATAGGAATATAATCACAGAACAAGGTGAACGTATTGTGAAACCACCACAACTATTACAGTGTGATGATTGTTTTTACTCCACTGCAGATTCAATTATAATACGTTAACTCTACAAAGATTTCAAAGACAAATATTACCAAAATGTGCAGGTACATAAACATTACCAGTCATCTCTCGCTCTGGTCTTGACTATGTAGGTGTGTAATAATGTTGTGTTGGCAGAAGTGATGTGGAATCTTATTTATATATAATAGGATTACTCACATGTGCGTTACTTCGGTTAAACTGTAAAATGCATGTTTTTCCAGCCTCTGCAGAGTTGCATCGATAGAAATATACCTGCCAGAAAAAAAAAATTTTTTTTAGCATTAAACACTTATGTGGATTATGTGGATTATCACATTGGATGCAACAAGGGAGGGGTGGGGTGGGGGGGGGGGGGGAATAACTCACTGCTACGTGCCAGAAAATGACTATTTTGAAAAATCATGTGTTCCACAAACTTGCATGCGTCTGACAATACTCTGATTAGCCTTGTGGCGGAGTGTCCTGCCCCTATTTATTATTATTTGTATTTTTGTTTGCGGCGCGGGTAAAAGCGCCGCGTCTTATATTATTATTTAAAAACCCCGTGAGGATGCATGGCTGATCAGCTACTGATTATTTAAATAGCTGACAGTCATGCATCCTTACCAAACGCGTGCAGACTCTGGCCGAGGGATAATAAGATAATTACCAACTAGTTAATCCCTCGGCCAGAGTATATAAACCTGCAGCTCTCTGCATTTGGGGTTGGGGTGTTGGAGTAGAGAGTACGGGGAGCGGAGAGAAGGAATAATATTTAAAAAACAATTGCTAATAGCTTACTTGTTTGTTTATTTATTCGTTTGGCCCTCGTGCCCTTTTGTTTGTATTTTGTTTAAATCTGTTGTTTGTTTGTTATTAAATACGCTGAGTGCTTTTGCACTCAGTTTCACCCGCCCATCCACTGTTTTGGAGTCAGTTACTTCCTGGTCCGTGACGTCATCCACCACACCACTGCGAGCCAGACTGTCACAGCCTTCATGCCTATTGTGCATTTCACAGGAAAACATCTGTTATCTCATAGCTTATTACTATCTACATTTTAAACAGTGATCTCTAACTAGCTTTTTTGGGTGAGTATAATTATGTCCTGATGAATGTCATGTTGGCTAGTATAGACAGTATACAATTTATACAATTGGTTTACATAAGCTATGGGTACCACTGTATACTTATTTATTACTTGGTTTTTCATTTTTTATGTCTACACATAATGCTTCATAATGTTATTTTTAGGGGCCGAAGCAGCTTTGGAAGATTAAAATATCATACTTCTGACTGTAAAAATGTTTTATTTTTTATTTTTTTTTTATCATATGTGTCAAAGATCCAATTTTTGTTCTTCTCATATTTAATACAAAATTACTTATTTTCAACAATGTTTTCTTTACTCAGCCAAGAAATGTTTTTGCATGTTTATTTTCCTGTCAAAAATAATAATAAAAAAAAAAAACACCGGAGGAACAAAATGTGCAATAATTGTATTTTATTTTTAACCCATTAAATACCACATCAAATTCTCTTTGAAAAAATCAGAACACAAGCTGTATTTATATAATTTGAAACATTCTAAATCAATATTTCTTCACAGAAAAAAAATGTAAATCCTTTCTTTTGGCTACAAACTGCTGCATCATATTTTGAGGACAGTCAAGTTCGATGTGCTTATAATCAGACCAGTGAAATTTTACATCGCCTATGAAGCACAACACATATAAAATTGAGGCTTGAGTTTCTCATTTCATATTCAGGTGTAGAGTGTTTAAATTTATAGCTACAGCATTACTGGAAGTTTACATGTATATAGGTAATAATTTACAATTTTAAATTATTAAATCATGTTACACAAATACAATGCACATATCCCACATATGTATATACTTTAGAATTTTTTTTTTTTTTAAATGAGTATTTTATAGAACCCTGGGGTCGCAAGAGGATACAAGACACACGTGTAACAGTAACCAGACAGTAATAAACAGAGGGGAATTCATAATTATCTGTATGTCAGCATCCAAACTTTGTGCTCCAAGCATGTATTCACAAAGCCTGTAGTGTGGTAAAAAAGGTATTTAGGGTCATAGTTGAAAGGTCATAATAAGGCTATTTACATTGTCATGCCACTAAGGTCAGACCAGGGGGTAGATCTAAAACCAAGGCAGATGTGCGTTTGAGAATTTGAGATAATTGTGCAGCTTTCCAGTTGGCGGTTTCACTTAAGCAGCATCAAACCAAGAAACTTTTAAAATTTGAGGTACCGCAAAATGAGAGGGGAGATACAACGCAGGGACGTTTGATCTGTTGGGAGGAAACTGATGTTGCAATTTCCACGAATCAGACCACTTTTTTTGCTGAAAATAATAAGGGTCTAGAGCTGAGCAAACACCTGCATTAGGAAAACGACGTTTTTTTTTTTTTGTTTTTTTTTTATCATTTACTCTGGTTTACATCCTGTATACCTTTTATCTGATTTTAATGCTTTGTCAGACTTATAAAAGTGCGACCACTCTGTGATTGTCAGATATAAAACGCTTAACATATAGAACATTTTGCGTGACTTGGAGAATGTTTCTTTATTTTAAAAGAAAGAAAGAAAGAAAGAAAGTACAAATAATCCACAAGCACACGGTAATTATGGCTGTGTGAGGCGGTCAGATAAAGAAATACTTTTAAAATCCCATTCTGAACCACAAGCATTAGGAAAGCTGCGTATTGTGAATGTTGATGCAAGTGGGCCAATATCTAAAAATACCTTTTATTGGAGCCGAGGAATGTCTAATTATCTGTGTACACAAAAGAAATGCCGACCCAGCAACTACTTACTGCTTGTTAGTCTATACAGTTAGCTATTATAATACCTGGTTCACTTTCTATGGCATTCATCTCAGGCATCGTTTTAGAAACATATTTTTGGGTTTCCGCACTGTGTATGTATATGCATCGTTAATGATTACATTTTAAATCCTTTGTCAACTGTAACTGTCAAGACAGCAGAAAAATTATTTTGATTGTACAAAAAAAATTTAGAAATGCAAAATCTCGGAATCATCTTTACAGGCTACTATACGTTTCTTGTTTAAAGTATGTGTTTTTTTTAATAAAGCAGAAAAAAGAGAACAAATAACAGTTGTGAGAAAAGCAGAACAGGTACTTACACTCTGGAAATGTTTGGGAGGTTTGAAAATGCTTCACTGTGGATTGTTGTCAGCTGTGTCTCCATGAACCGCCTGCGTAGAAGATAATAACTGTATTGACTTGCTTTAAACAGCATAATCACATCACATACATTTTTATAAGCAGGCTTTTTTTTTCTTATTTTACAAAAACAATTATTTTAATTACACCTAGAGAAGTGGCTTTACATGTGTTTTCAGCAACAGCTTCAAATTTAAAAAGCACTTTTGTTTATGTTTTTGTCCTGGTGTTTTGTTAGCATTCTGTCTCATATATATTTGGACTTTTAGTTTATTAAACAGTTTTGACAAGATGTAAATTCAATGAGTTAAACATTATTGTTGTTGTTTTTTTCTTTAAATACTGTTTTATTAGAGGAGAAAATTCCATGAGAGTTTTTAAGTTACAGTCAATTCTGGATACTGACCCGTCAGTGATACTATGTTTACAGCTCTATAACCACACAAGCAGAAAAAAAAACAGGAGTGATATCATTTTGCCTTCTATGAGTGTGTGTGTTATACTGTCTGTTATATTTCCATAAAGTAGATACTGAAAATTACCTGCCACCAAATCAGGTGTTTGCAAAATAGGCAAAGGACTGTAGCTGAAAAAACAGTGACTTTTTTTTTGTAGAGAAAAGAGCCCTTTTTTATTAGTAGAATCATGCCAGGTCATATTATGATAAGATATATTTTTTAGATAACAGTTCATTAGGCAGACCTGAGGTTTTACAATATGATTGAAAAAAGGTTATGTCTAATTATTAACATAATTTTCTGTACATAATCTAAGCATCTGTATTTAGGTGTGAGATGCAAGTCCTGAGATGAATTGTGAACTGTGTATTTAACTTTGAATGCTATAATGCACTGGGAATTGTGCTGAAATAACTATGTGAGGGATTATCAAATAAAATAAAACAAGCACCTGCTACAAATATACAGTATGCATATATTATTCTTGTTTTGAATCAATTTAATGTTGTTCCCCACTATCCAAGCTGTTTACCTCTGCTGTTTAACTATATTCCTCTTATTAAAGTACTCAATTACATTTCCATTTTACTTTTTAGATTAGTTTAAAGAATGTTTTCATTACAAATATTTTGCTATGTAAAGACCGGTGCAGTAATATGGAAGTCTGGCAAGATTGAATTTTTTAAAATTATTATTATGTATGCTTATCTCATGTAGACAAAAAATAAAAAGTTATTATATATATACTTGCTATAAGTGGACTCGATAGAAGATTGAAAGATTTCCAGATGGAACTAGATTTATGGACGGTTCATTTTATTTTCTCATCCAGTGGACTATTTTGTTAAAAGAAACAATCAAACAAAAAATGCAAGCCCTGTCCTTGCAGGTTCAACGTGGTTGTCTTATTTTATTGTGCTGTGGTCCAATATCCAAAATCAGTTTGATTAATGGTCTTATAACATGGACAGAATTGAAATAACAGGATGGAAAAGAATATCTGGATTTGCTATTTATTAAGTTAATGCATTACAGAGAGAAAAAAAGTGTATGAATTACATTCTTACATTTTTTTATTTCAATTGTGTTAACCCTCTAAGTCAGAAAATATATCTGATGATGAGTTTATGTAGTTTTGTCTTGAAAACAAAATGCATACACTGACGGGTCAAAACAGATGACTGTGGCCTTAAATTTGTATTTGAACAGGATAATTTGTAATTAAAAAAAGACTGGTTATCAGTGGGTAACTTTGTTTTAAAGAGAGAATCAATTTAGCATTTATTATTCATTAAAACAATTAAAAAAAAAAAGTAATCTATGGCTTTGTTTACAATGACTTATCAAGCAAAAAACATAAGTTCTGTTTCCATGTTGCACTTAATTTTTTTTAAATTAAGTTTGTGATAACAAAAAGATACGACCAGAAGGTTCTAGCCTGTACTGTACCATTTGTTACGTCACATAGTAGGGACAACTCGAAATATTCTTCACTTAACCACTACAATAACACAAATAAATTACACGTTTTTCAAAACCTTTTATGGTGCTTGATAAATTGATAGCTACAGCATTACTGGAAGTTTACATGTATATGGGTAACAATGAGTTATAGATACAGGTTCATCTTAATTTGCCTGTGAGGTACAGTATATCTGCAACGTATTTCATAAAAGTCCATACAAACTAATGATGATATCACACTTGCAATATTTCTCAGCAAACATTTTTGGTATGACACTATAATAATAACTGTATTAAACATTAGAAAAAATGATCATGTGAAATTCCATGATAAATCAACAAACCAAGTTATAAATGACGAAGAACAAACCAAATTAGCATCAAGGTAATGGAGTTTTATAACTATGTAAAAATCCACTGCTAATAGTCCAAAGATAATTCTTGATCATTTGATTTTTCTTTTGTTTCCATGTACACTGCATAAACCCTGTCAGAGCACCACTGTATAAGAACACAGGTATGCTCAGGTGGACCAGAACCAAAGCTAAACAGGGTCTGCATGGTTATTCTCGGTTAGAATACGTTTTAGAATTTTGCTTTTGGAAGACCTGATGTTTTTTGCAGGATGGAAATTCTTTATATCTTACTTTTGGCAATGCCTTTTCTAAATCTATTCTGATTCTGATATGTAATCACACAGACAAGATGTTTTGGCTTTGACTCGGCATGCCACGCTGTATCTCACTTAATGCTGAGATCAAACCCAGAAAAGTAGAGTTAGAGCTTCTGGTTTGGAATGAAAGACCTCATTGCTAATAGATTGATCCCCTATCAAATCTATGTACCGTGTGTGTTTCCATTATGAAACCTAACTTTACAGTATTAATGTAAATGTATGCCATGCTATGATAATGTATCCAGACAATAAACCAATTCAGCAGTGGAAACTAATCTGTGGATTTGTCAGTGGAACCTAAAATAAGGTGCTTTGACAAATTCAAATAAACATTGTGAGATTAAACAGGTCCGTTACAGGACACCAGCCACACAGGCAATTAACTTCATTCTAAATTACAGTAATCAAAATACTGGCTGCATTTTGGTGTGGATCACAGCTGTTTTAAGAAAATCATAGAGTCAATTATGATTCTGGGAGGTTGCTATGAAAATAAATAGAAATGAAGATTAAAATGGGACATTTAGAATTCAGAATATATTTTAAGAAAAACATGGCTAAGGCCAGTTGATATTTTCTGCCATCTTCCTGGTTTTCTGTACAGGTTAAGTCATTCTCTTATATTTTAACTACATTAGGAGTAGTGTTGTATGTTATAAACAGAGGCTACACCATGAACGCTCAACGGCATATGGGTTGATAGGTTTTATTGGTTTTAAAATCAGAATTTGTTGCCAGAAATGAACTTCAGACTATATTACACAGCTGTCCCTAATGTAAACTGGAAGTGCCTGGTTTGGTTCACTGCAACTAAATGAGAGAAAAGAGAGTGACACCCTAAATCATTCAGTATGCTTCCATGTATCTGAATATTCACATATTCCATATGTATTTAAAAAAAAAAAAAAAGATTCTGGAGCATTCTGTGTTTTGGGGCTGTGTATTTTGCACTGGTGCTGTTCGAGACTAGGAAGCTATGGGAAAAGAATGTTTGGAGAGCAGGTTGTGGACATCAGTATGTCTTTAAAGCATTAAATGGTTTTATTTACTGTGCAGCTGAATTCCATCTGTATTGAGTCAGAAAGGTTTCTTCGGACCTGTTCCACTCACTGCCATGATGGCTGCAATGAAAGCATTGACTTCTAGGAGTAACACACATACTTGGATGAGACCAACAATAACAAGAAGTACCAAAAATTTGGTAGGAAGCTATTCAAGTCCTTCTTACCAAAAAGTAATTAATGCTGTTGCTTTGATTGCCCTATTTTAGGTGCTCGCTCAATTACAAGACATTCAACTAAGATTGTCTGTACTGGTTTTAGATTCCTACCTGTTAAATATGGCATATTGGTCTAACTTTTGTGAATGTTTTGCTTTTATGAATGTTTTTCATGAAGAAATATCCTTAATTCAAGCATTCTATTCTTAAGACACTTTTTTTTAAAACCAAATAACATTGCATGTGAAAATCATGAGCCAAAATTCAACCTTGATTGTTTGGAATAGATCTATACACCATTATTATTGTAAATGGACCTAGCATAATATATTGAATAGAAGACAACACATTGTTTTTCTACTAAAATGTATAAAAGGGTGCATGTGCTATTCTGAAAATGATGGTAAACTGATAAGACTTCGCTTTGATTGGTCTAATTAAATTTTATCTTTAAGCCTGTCAACAGGTTACAAGGAAAGAATATCTGCCTTTCACAGTCTGGCAATCTGAGTTCATTCCACGTGCTTTCTAATACATACAAACACATGTACGTAGGATAAAGCTTGATTTCCACCCCTGAACAGAAATTTAGTATTTCACTAAAAACGATCAAAATATTTACCTGAGAAATTCCTATATTAAAGTTGTGTAGGTTATTTAATCCTGCATATTTTATTAACCAATCACATTGGCCATTTTTGTAAAATAAATGAATAAAGGTATTTCCTTTCTTTAAAGTTTATAAATTGAAAGTATATTAAAATATAAGGCTTCTGATGTTTTAAGTGTATCATTAAATTTATAACCTGATTTCACCCAATGTCCCCTCTACTCTGTGTATGTGTGGAAATGAGCTAGAAAATACAGCTAAAAAATTACTTTTTAACTCAAAATATAAAAACCTGAAAATCGGAATACAACGCTGTAAGTTATCTTAAAATAATGTGGCCACTGTATAAAAAAGACAAATTGAATGCTCAATGCTCTATTGTATACACATGGACCTTTGGAGAATTAAGAGCTTCACCTTCTGAGCTGCAATCAGACAAGTTCTGGGCCTGATTTTATAAATGTTAGAGATTACAATTAGCATGGGTAGCTCAGTGGAGATGAAGGCTGACAAAAAGGTTATTGGGAGGATAACTGAAAGCGAGAAGACGTTATTTACTTGAGTTCGTGCGCAGGCTTTGAATAACTAAATCCTCCCTTCCTCATGGTTTTAACCTGTCTAGACAGCTTCGGTGTTAAGCACTCTGATCAAACTCTGTTTGGTTAGATCAGTTTGTTTGACAGATTACTTTAGTATACACATGTGGCTGTTTGGTTTTAGTGTATTCATTTCTATATTCTAATAGACTCTATTTTCCAAAATGCAGCCATTTCATATTTGTCTTAGCTCAGAGCTCTTAATAACTTGGTATATAGCATAAGACATGTTTTCAAAACTAAAAACTGTTCGGATCAATTTTAGGATTGCAAATTGATTTTTGTTGAACATGTTGTGGAAATGTGCAGCCTATAATAGAGGCTGTTTATTTAAAATAAAAATCTGATTGTCAGACGTATATTTTTTTTAGTCACATGACAGAAAACTCTGTTTTATTAGCCACATGACCGAAAACTGTATTCTTAAGTAAATCAAAATGAAGTGTCTAGTATTTTTACACAATTCCCAGTGCAATAAACCACTATCAAGATTAAGTAAAACCGGACATTATTTAATAAAATAAGATTCGCTTTGACTTTATTTATGTATAAAACATAAACATAAAACATTCGTTCATTTTAAAAACACAATAGTGTACACACTTGATCTAAATGACCTAATTTAAAATAATTCCAAATTTAATTCCTTGAGTTGATGTTTCTCAATGTTTTACGCAGTCTTGTTGCGCTGGGTACTGATTTCTGTTAACACGCGATATAATGTTTCCAATGTTACTCAGAAGATAAATAAATAACTGAATTACAAGCAATTACACCACAACTTACAAACAGCCATTTTACACACCCAAATGACTGTATGTAAGAAGCTCATAGTGTAAGTTTTATGAAGAAAAACAAGGCAGATTAAAGGTAATTACACAGTGCCCCTCATGTCAGAACAGTTAAGGCTGTTCTGGCAGAGGCCATTAGCACTGGCTAGCTGGTGGATATGTAACACATTTTCAGCAGCCTGTCTCTGAGACAGGATTCGGTGGCCTACAGACAGATTTATTTGAGTCATACAGTAATTCCAGTCACACTCATCACCCATCCCCTAAAAAACATAAATTGATCTAGAGTTTGCTTTTTTAGTTGTCAAGGGTTTCCTGTGACGTTCTTTGGAAAGCTGTTGAGCAGTTCAAAGGACAGAACAAAAGATTTTTTTTCTTTAGCATAACAAAGTCGTTCATATAAGTGTTCCACCTTCTTAAGTCTTCGACAACTTTAGTTAACCTTTTTAAAAAGGTTTCAAAAGGTCATGCTTTTAGTAGATTTTATATTTTCATTAGAATTGTTCTGTTTTTGTGATTGATTAAATCTCACAAGAGCGTCTTTGTGTGCTGTATTGATAGTTGCAATTGTAAATATAGTAGTTTTTAAACTTGCTAATGTTAGTAGAAGCTAACTTTTTAAAGAATGTAAAAGCTACCTTTGTTTCTAACACATGTTAGCTATTTTCATAAAATACAACTCTGCTACCAGTCATTCGAAGGAGTAGGGACCACACCACAACAAATATCAACTAAATATATGCTGCCAGATACTACAAACAGTAAATGAACGTTACTAAGAAATAGCAACAACAAAGTTATAATACCCATTGGGTAGTTGCTGAACTAATGGATTTTGCAAGGATGAAAATTGTTGCTGAAAAGATGCTGGAATTACTGCCTGCTTTTGAAAAGAATGGCAGCAAACCCGTTATGTTTTAAATTGGACGTGATCTCACTGGAAATAGTCTGTTTATTAAAGCTGTTTCCACTGAGATCATAATCAAATGAAATGCAAAGAATGTCATTAAAAAGATGTAATTGTTTACTCAGCAACACTGAAGAGCAGACATCCAAATTTATAAAATTCACGAAAAGCATCCAAAGAAAATGTGAGTTCATGTAGTACCGCCAAACTCGAGTTCACTACAACACATGGATTGATTGATTCACTTGGGACTACAGTGCCCCTCATTTTTACGCTATAGCAGGGAACCACAGATATAAGACCATTCTTTTGGTGTTGCGCTCTTTAATGTCAATGCAAGTAAAAGTTACATACAGTAGATGTATACTTTCTGATTATTTTCTGCTTAAAGGTGCTCTAATCTTTATTCTAAAGGGCTGTTAGTCATATTAATGTTTGTTCTTCCAGATTTCTTTCACTCATTTTCCCACTGTACAGATACCATTACATATCAATTAAAATCATGAAACATATCAATTACATATGAATTGAAACACATACAAATTTAAGAAGATATGTGTACGCACACTTGTACTATCCGCTACAGTAGGTGGGGTGCGGGGTGTTGGGGTAATGAAGGCAGAATTTGATGCTGTAATGCAGACTCAACACTTGCTTTGCCAGGATTATTAGCTCAGGGAGGCCACAAAGAGGTTGACAATCTGTGAGGGGTCCTGTGATTTCACAACCCACAGCATGAGCTACAACATTCAGAACATTACTGAGCTCTCAGTGGACCTCTAGCTTGAACAACATACTGAACATTGTCCATAAACAGATATTTTAAGAAGTTAGCAAGTGCAATGTTTAGAATGCCTTTTTTTAGGTTAATATTGATATCTGGTACTGATTTCAAGACATTGTAGAATATCTCACAAACCTTTGGATTACTAATTCATTAAATCAACCAATTATAATCAAACCCCAAGCTTCAATTGTGATTGTGATGGCATGTAGGAAACAAAATCCATATTAAGATGAAACTAGTTAGGTGTTTCACAAAGCTAAATAGGAACTAGTGCACTGGCTCAGTGGACAGCATACCCTCTGTAGACCCAAACAGTCAGCTGCTGTCAATGACTGGTGACTACCTTGAAAAAAAAAACAAAGACTTGTGATAACTCCATCTGATGGATATGTTTGACTACAGAAAGTACCGCAGTGAAAAAGGAGGAATGTGCATGGTTGTAAAATGTGTGCATGAAGTGGCATTAACAGGATAGCCAGAGGCGCCTGCTCAAGTATGCAGGTGTCTCAAACCACCCCGGTGGGTGCAGACAGAATACTTGCTAGGGAACTCTAAACTAGAAGTAGACCATGCATTGCAGAAGTTCTCTACACTAAGATATGTGTTACACAAAAATAGAGAATAATACATTGGCACAGAAACAGACATGCTTTATATTTAATGCTTTATGGCTTCATAAGATGATAAAACACTTCACTTTTGTTTACTGATTCATTCTTGTAGAGGACTTTTTGTTTTTAAGCTCACAAGACCACACTCTGTGCTCTGTCCCTTGGTGGGTTTTTGACACAATCGGTCAAGGAAGAAATCATTTAGTGCATCAATGGGTTCACTTTCTACTGCACCACCTCCTACAGGATTACAATAATCTGTCCCTAGATGCACTTCTACATTTTTCTATATTAATTTACTATCATTTTTATTTTGACCAGGGGGTCTGTAAAATAACCCAATAGAAAAATCTTTAGTGTTTTTACCTACCAGCTCCACCCAAATTAACTCGCTTTGGTTAACAGTCCTAGCCCATCCCTAACAAACAGGGCTACACCTCCTCCTCTCCTATACAGTCTATCTTTACGGAATAGTTTATACCCGTGTATGTGGGGTTCTTCAGTTGACATGTGTGCGACATGACCAAGTGTGCTCCATGTATCCCACAGTTTTCTACCAGCAAAGGATGAAACAGGTGTCACAGCCAGCGAAGGCATGGAAAACAGTAAGAGCATTGCTTAAGCCAAGAGACTTGTTTCATGTACTGCTACAGTATGTACCTGATGTGCTTTCCACTGTCAAAGGCAACCATCATTTGACAGCCAGGTGCTGGAATGAAGATATGGCCAGGACCAGCACATCAGAGTCCATTATATGAAACATGACTTGCTTGCAGCCTTGCTTTGCTGCATCAGCTGCATGGAAAAACAGCTTGAATCTCTGAAGTGGCAAATACTTGTTTTCTCTTCTGCTGTATGTCTTGAGAATCCATATAGCTCTGTCTTGGTAGAATCTACTCTTGCTAGTTCTTAGGGGTGTGGTTGTGTCATCAAGATGCCTGTACCCTTTCCTTTCTCTCGTCTGGCCAAGCTGTTTCGTTATGTACATGTCCCATACTATATTGACTCTTAGGAAAAGCAACACTGTGCAATAACTTAAATACAGAACATAACTAAAACTAATGTCTGGTAGAATTGTGTTTAAGGAATGACAGGAAAAAAGGATTGGTAAAATTAAGATTTGTTCTAAAAGGAACAGACTAGACTGGACATAACACGTTGTATCTCATCAGATAAGAACCAGCTGTGTTTGTACTGTAAATTGTGAGAAATGTTTTTTTGAAATAAAACAAACAAAAAACCAAACAAACAAGCAAAAACAGATAAATAAATAAAAAAAGGGTTTATAACTTTACTTAGCTGTGTTATGTTTGTATTTTGGTTTTGGGCTGTTTTTGGCTGGTTTCAAAAATACAGTTTAGCTACTTTTAGGCTGGTTACTTCCAAACTTTGGAAGACAAATCTGGCAGCGTTGCCTGTGACACTGAAACTAAAATTGTTACGCTTACCATCTCAATCAGGATTTCTCTCCCTGTGTAGTTAATACACATAAAGAAACAAAAGAAATGGTAATATTTCTGCAATGATCTGGAGCACATACAGTATGTGAAAGAATGAAAGTAATTTCAATGTCTCCCTATCCAGAAAGGTTTACAAGGTGAATGTTTAACATGCCAAGTTTGCTGATTTTATGATTAAAAGCATAATTTTGTCAGTGTTTTCACATATCCACTGCACAATAGGATTTTAAAGTATGCTGTTTTTCTGAGACTACCTATATTATAATACCACCAGTGGTCTATATAAATGCATGACTCAGGCTTAAAATTGGATTTCTACCACTGAATTACATTTAATTTGTACAGAAAAGGCACATTCCCCCCCCCCCCCCCCCCCCATTTTCCAATAATGGAAACGTCTCTGTCAAAAGGCACTCATTCTATTAGTGAAATTATTAGTGGTATGATGAGGTTTACATCAACAGGATGCAAACATTCCATATATCCTTATATTATACTTATACATTCAATTAACCGTTTTCATTTGTGCACTACAGGTAGTTTAAGAAAAATATGAAACCAAAATGCAACATTTGTGGTAAATTAATGTTAATTGTTGTTTTCTGTGGCTTCCAAACAGCCAGTATCACCAGTTGTTAGCAATTTTAAGAAGGATGCAATCTCTTATTAAAGTGTGATGATTTCAGCCCAGAGGTGCATCAAAGCATATTACCGACTGCAAAGCTTGTTTTGGGTGCTCCCGAGTGGTGCATCCGGTAAAGGCTAAAGGCGCTCTGCTTGGAGTGCATGATGTGCCCTATAGCCTGGACGTCGCCGATTCGAGTCCAGGCTATTCCACTGCCGACCGGGGGGCCAGGGTGTCCTCCGCACACCAGCGACCCCTGTGGTCTGGCCGGGCGCCTGCAGGCTTGCCTGTAAGCTGCCCAGAGCTGCGTTGTCCTCCGACGCTGTAGCTCTGAGGTGGCTGCATGGTGGGCCTGCAGTGTGTAAAAGAAGCGGTCGGTTGACAGTACATGCTTTGGAGGAAAGCGTGTGTTCGTCTTCGCCACTCCCGAGTCAGCGCGGGGATGGTAGCGGTGAGCTGAGCCTAAAAATAATTGGCTATTCCAAATTGGGGAGAAAATGATAATATCAATGGGTTCTCTATATATGTACACATCGTTGCCATGATATCTATAATGTTTTATTTGATATTGATAATTTAAGGATTAATAGGCAGCACCAATATAGATTTTTTTAATTTCACAGTTTTTTTTTCTGTGTTAATCATGTAGGCAAACTGGAATGTTAGTTTTAAGAGCTGCTTTAAATATATTTGAATAAGGCACAGTTAGGCACTGGCCAAGTCATATTACGGTGCCAATAGTTTCATTGGCTAGCTCTTACTCTTTTCAATTGTTTTAAAGCTTGAGTAATGTGCCCATAAACATCTCTGTTTAACCCATTGTTTATATAGTGTATTTTTTTATTAGATGTGCCACATTTAATTGGTTTCATAATACAGTAAGTCATTATTGTAAGTAATTGCCTCACTATTTAACAATGGATTCATTGGACATATATACTGTATAGTCTTAACCCATTGATCTAGCGTTGAAATAAGGGTTAATTACATTGGGATGTAATTAACCCTCGGCTATACTTGTCCATATCAAATAAACTTCATATAAATACGGATTTGTAAAGTTATATAAGCCTGGGAAGATTCTTCCATAAGAATACTAAAGCACCACTTCAACAAAGTTTCAATTTACAGGGAACTAGGGGTTATACTTACCTTTGTTGTACTAGGACTGAACATTGTTGCCAACCCTTCACTTCAAAAGTTACGGTCAGCGCAGCAATAACAATTACACTGTATGTTTGAGAAAGTGTATACAACATACATCTTCTTGTATTTATCCAATGTTATTTCAAGTTAGTTAAGAATTAGAATTACAAGTTAGTTTAGCATTGCAGAGGTAAAAATTACCGTTTTATCATAAAGAATACAATAATTTCCATATATGTTTGTATGTGTGTGTGTGTGTGTATATGCATATATACATATACATACATATATATATATATATATATATATAATATCAATTATATGCACTCAATTCTTAAATATTTTTTGAATATTGAAATGTGCTAAGTAGCTTATACAAAAAACAAAAACAAACAAACAAACAAAAAACATGCTGAATACCACTAAAACCCCAATAAATAATGGTGATTATAAATATGCAGTTTCTAAAGTACTCACAAAGTCCTGGTGTTTGAAGGAAACTTGGGTATCACATCAATATCCGAGCAAGTAATTTTAAACATCTTCCACTCAGAGCATTCGCAAATAGCAGGACAGGATTCCAAATCTTCCACAGTACCAGTTGCACTTATCATAAAAAGTGTAATCAACAAACGGGTTATCAGTGCCATTCTTTCACAATGTCCAGTTACACTTTCGTGTTCTTAAAAAAAAGGTTTACTGTCAAACTGCTCGGTTTGACAGTAGATGTTTACCACCAGAAATACCGGTTAATCTAAAATGATATTGCAGGTGAAGCGTTTCAAAAATACATCAAATTAGTCATGCGTACAATGAATAGGTTATATCTGTAATGTTTTCTTTACACGATTTTTCCTTCCGCGTATAGTATGTTTGTATCACTTTAGCTTTTTAAATTAACAATGTTACATACATGATATTGTAACCTTGTTTCGCTTCTATGCCAAACTAGCAGCCTGTCTGTACGGCTTCTCACTTTGTACAATGATGTACGATGTGAGACATGCAGTAGTGGACTCTATGTGGTCTTCTGGACTGTGTTGCGGGTAAGTGCACTTGAGTGAAGAATGATGCTTCGAGGCGCTCTGGTGTTTGTTCTGTAATCTACAGTTTACCGTTACCATCACTTACCACAGTAAGTGGTATATTGAAATAAAAAAAAAAAACAATATTACTGCTGTCGCAAACTAGTACTACTGTGATAATTGTTATTGCATGTATAAGACGGTTACTGTATACTAAGAACAATCATTTGTGTTATAAGCTTTAAAGTTTAAATATTTTCACAAACTTTACATTATGCTACAAAACACTGAATGCAAAATATATTTAATTCAAACTATAGTACGCTCTGTAAACTGCTGTTCAATTTAGTTCAACAAAAAATGTTTTTTGGCAATTTTTTTTTCTTGGTTTTATCCTGGAAACACCTTCAGATGTCGGTGTTGCATCCGTGGGCGTAACTAGCTATGAGGACACCCGAGGTCGTGTCCTCGGTTGTTTTTGTGTATCATAAATGTCGATGCTCATGTAAAAATTCTGGTAAAGTACACAAGACTCCTTAATTTTCTCTGTTGGTTTACCTTGTAACATATATTTGGAGGTTGAATAGTAAATACCAAGCACTATAAAAACTGCCAGCTAGCTTGAAACCTAAACTTGTAAATTATTTTGTTAATATGTGGATTATCACATATAATGTAAACTCACTGCTGGTCTCTCAGAAGGTACAGTAGGGGATACTAATTAATAGGACTTCAAACATGACTTATTTGACTGATGCATAAATGATGATACATAACCCTGTGAACGCAAATAAGAAAGAATGAAACGGCGTATCAAACGTTAATGTTAATTCACATTATTTTGTATTTTAAATTACAATGATTTAAAACATTTATGCTCGATTTTAGAGTTTCACTTTGCAGATCATGTTGGTTATGCTTGCTTCCTACAATTAAAGTATTTTGTTACTGTCGCTTTAAAAAATACTACTTTACTGCACTTTGCAGTTTGATAAAAAAAAAAAAAATCCTGCTTCTTGTGAAAGGGCGGGTCTATTGGCGCAAATATTCTGTTAGGCATATTTGTAGACGACCATTACCATGGCTTTCCTTTACATATGACACAACAGTAGCTGACTCTGGATTTGCTGGGCGCTGTAGTTTTTTTTACCCATCCCCGCTGTGTCTTTCTGTACTCGAATTTTACACTAAGAACCACATCTCCCTGCCTTGCTTGCGACGCCGCCTGTAGGTCCTCCCAGTCTTCCTGTTTTAGGGCGGCCAGTTCAAGTTGCCATAGCTGCAGTAATAGAAAGTGAAATAGCAGTTGCAGATAAAATGATGTGATTTGAGTTAATGTGAGTTTGTTACAAACAGGTAAGACATCCTCATTTCTTTGTGTTGCTATATTACCAAATCGTAGACGTTCACCTATCATTAGACTTCAGCGGTTATTTCGTTTTTTCTGCTGTCATCTGTCAAAATGGAAAGCTGTTGCTAACTTTTCGCCAATAAAAAATCGATAAATCTGAAGCAACATACTGTTATTTTAAATGGCTCCACTGAAGTGCAAGTGCAATATAAATTGTGGAAAATGTCTGGTTTTATTTATTATTATTATTATTATTATTATTATTATTATTATTATTATTATTAATTACATTTATAAAACTCCATTCAGATTAGAATAACAGAATTACCAGGGCAGCTGTTAAGGTAACTTTATGGAGGCAAGATGACCTACAAAATGTACACAAACTGTATTTTCACTTTGGTGTAACTTTCTGGAGTTCTTTACCAGACGACATTAAAGGTACTAATGCATTTAAAGATTTTACTTATAAAGGTATGGTTAAAACAAAACACACATCTGTGACCACGAATTGTAAATATACTATTTGATTGGATTAACATATGTTATTAACTGTGGTATATTAGTAGATTCAGGCAAATGGTTGTATTGCGATTATTAAAATCAGGGCTGGGAGGGTAATTATTTTGGTACTCTACATTTTTAGCTGTTTTCTTTTTGTCATTATACAGTAACTGTGTATTTGTTTGGAGGAAATAATTGCATTATGTTTGAGGATATAACTTAAAGTCATTTAAACTGTTAATTGCAAATGGCTCCCTTCTGTAAATGTTACTTTATTTGTATTATTTTCTTTTTCTGTTTTTGTGTTTGCTTCTGTTTATTTATTTTCTTCCATTCTATACACCTGCCCAGGGACTGCCAATGAAAATGAGCTCATAGCTAAATCTGGGTGCAATACATCTTATGACATGTCAGAAATGTTAAACATTCTATGTTGATCCTGTCAAATAAATAAAATCAATCACTACGCTACAATCCTGATTAAAGACGTACAGTGTTGTAAGCTGCAAATGGTCACAATATGATTATGATTCCATCAGGTTACATATCAAAGAAAAAAACATATGAATGGAATTAAAAAACAATAGTACTGTACAGGTATATTTGTTTATACCTGCCTGTGTTGTAAGTCTATGTCTCGACTATGTAGTTTTTCATTGAATTTAATTTGGTCGTGGTTTTAGGTTGCTGCTGAAAATGCATATACCTGGGGATGTAAGCAGGTTCAAAATTAAATGAACTCTATCTGTCTATCTATCTATCTATCTATCTATCTATCTATCTATCTATCTATCTATGTATCATTTATTTATTTATTTATTTATTTATTTATTTCAATGTCGTTTTTCTTCAAACCAAAGCAATCACACCCATGGCAGAGTCTTCGAGTGATTCCGATACTTACCATAGAAATCGGGGAAACCGCCCAGGACCGGTTCGAGCCACACATTTTGGCCCCCAAAGAAGAAGCAGAATAAATTCGTCTGGAGACATTTCTGGGAAAATTGAAACTTTGGCAAGCACTTTGCAGGTATGAATATATTCTACAGGAGATAATTACACATGGGACTGAAGACAGTGGGGTCTATTCAATTGATATAAACGGTGGCAAATCAAAATACTGCCGCTGTTTAAATCATTAAAATCTGGGGACTTTGAGAAAAAAAACATCTGTAGCAGTATGTGTGAGTCTGTTAAGTGTATTTTTGTAATTACTAATTTTTCAATTTGATGACTAATGATGTTGTCATGGGATGACATTGTAGTAATTAAGTGCTGATTCAGATATTTAGTTGTTCCTTAGTAAAACAGCAATACATTCAAATAAACTACAATTTGGAAAGTAAACTTGGTTGACATAAATGTCATTACTTCTCCCACCCCAAGGATACAAGTCGAAATCTTACTTATGTTGATCGGATGTTGGGCCAATATAGAGAGCACACAGGGGATCAAGCAGAAGCAATGACAACAGTAAGGACTGCTAATCAGTATTTTTGTATTACTTTAAATATTGTAAGTGCTTTAAGGAATCTTTCTATCTAAAACCTAAAACCAAAAGCTTAAAAACACTCATTCACATTGATTACTGTAAAATCAGAATCGACATCTATGTGTAGTCTTGTTTGTTAATTTACAAGACATGTAATTACATTTTGGTTAGATACTGAAGTTTACATTCTCACAACAAGTAAAGTGCTACAGGCCTTATACTGCAGTTGAT
Source organism: Acipenser ruthenus (assembly GCF_902713425.1). Lineage (NCBI taxonomy): Eukaryota > Metazoa > Chordata > Actinopteri > Acipenseriformes > Acipenseridae > Acipenser > Acipenser ruthenus. The sequence goes on from NC_081206.1 coordinate 26,273,109, forward strand.
CAAACACTTTCTCTGATTCATAGCATTGGTTGCCTCTTGATGTCCCTACTTTACGTTGGCTGGGGTTCCTATTAAAGTAGCAAAGTCTGTGTTTTGATCAAATGAAATACTTTCAATGTCATAATTTTGGTATGTGTTTAATTTTAATTTTATTTTATTTTATAGCTGAGAGACAATTTAGAAGAGTCTATACACCAGCTAAGACGCCAGCGATTACGGAGAAACTCCGGATCAACTTTACATACAAGTGACTTAGATGGCGGATCAGCTTCTGGCAAGTTTGTAAAGGAATAATTGTGGATATGCCTTCATGATTTGGCCTTTACTTTTGTCCATTTATTTTAGATTTTGACCATGTTACAACCCCAGGTGGTTATTGGAAAGGAAAGAAAACAGACAACGCTGTATTGAAAAAAAAAAGAAAAAATAATTTGTTTGTCTGCCTGTCTGTCTGTCCCACTCTACATGGTGAACATGGTAACAGCGTTGATTTTGCGTCATCACCATAGTTTTATCACAGTCTCCTAGTCTCCATAGATCTTGATTTTATACACATTTTTTTAAACATTCACAATACGCATTTATCAGGACACGCTGTATGAGTCTGTATGGATGTGATGTCCTTTTTTTAGTGTAACTGTAAGATGTTGCTGCTAATTCCAAATCAGATAAACAGCTGAATGGAGGCAGAGCGATAAAACTAAGACCAAGATAGGACTAAAGCTATCATTGGCTTGCAATATTTTGAAGGTCCTTCAAAGATACAGTAACTGCATTCTGAACAGGAGTTTCCACATGAAGAGCATTTTATTGAGTGTTTTCCAAAGCAGCAAAGTGTAAGGAAATTGAACAGCTGTGCATGATTTGAAAAGAGAAACTGTTGATATGTATTAGAATGACATTCACCCAAGTGCGTGCAAACCTGCAGAGCAAATGTAATTGCTTTCTGTGTTTGTTTCATAGAAAGTCGTCATTACCGGCCTACCTCACCTCTCCGGGACTATAGGGATTCGAATGGCACCAGAAGACGGTCAAGGTCTGCGACCGTGCGATTTGTGGATGAAATGGACCCACCTGAGCATGTAAGCAAACCAAGACTCACAAACGCAGCATTTTAAATACATCTGCAGGATCTTTCAGGTGGAAAACATTTGATATTCACCCTTCCACAATGAGACCTGTCATATTTATTAAAGATACATGACAAAACTGGGAATTTAATTATATTTATATATATTTTAAGCTAAGCATGTTATAGAATTGTGTAGTGTTCTAAACCAACAATTACTTTGAGCCCTGTGAGTACAAAGTCAAAGGCAAATAGTCTGAAAGGAATACAAACCTTTTAACACATTCTTTGCCCTTGACATGCCCCTATACAACTGAATTCCATTTTAATAACTTGTTCTTGTTTGTAGATTTAACCCAATGGTAAATCCAGTTACATAGAATAATGAACAAGTGTTTTGCAGTAGATTCTGTGAATCTCCACTCAAGTGTTTAAATCCAGTTTTTTACCAGCTCTGTTGTATTGTAATCAATTTTACTTTCAATTTTCTGTAACAGAAAAGTAATATATCATATTAGAATTGAATTATTTGTGCTAGGGGTTATTTGACTTGAATATTAGCTTTATATAGTATTCCACACAAAAGTACTTAACTTACTGATTCAAGCTGGAATACATTTTAATTATGGCACCCCAAAAGTGGCTTTAAAGAATGACTAAACAACAAAACCATATAAATGGAATAGTACTGTGTTAAACGGTATCAAATTAAGGAAATACCACTACAAAGTTTAATATTAAAAATGTTTTAAACTCTAATGGTGTGGTCAGTTTACTCTGGTGGGGAGGGGTGGTATAGCAGAAAATTATTGCAACCAACTAAATTATTGCAAATACTTTCTCAGTTGTTTATAAATTGTGCTAAACACTAACATAGTAATCAAATGGAGTGTTTTAACATCCCTCCTTTCATAGGCGCATTCATTACACCAGTCTCTTCGAGACCTCAGCAGTGATCAGCTGCGAATTGGAGACGACATTGACAGAGAGATTGTCAGGAGAAATAGGTTTGATGTGTTTTTCTTTTGTACAAAAATAATGTTCAAGGTTTCCTTTCTTGCTCTCTGAAAAGGCTGCCAGTAATACTAATTAATTCATGAAATAAACAGACTTTCATTTTCAGAGCCCCAGTTTTCTGTAAAGCTGCCTACAGAAAATATTTTCTATGAACTGCTGTTCTGCTTTTTTGTTGACTGTGTAATTTAAATCTGAAAAAAAAAACATTTAACATATACAAAAATAACGGTCAAGTTAGAATAAAGGGACCAGATATTTACAGATGTGAGATATACAGAAGGGACACTTGGAACTAAAAGCTGCATTAATAATACAAAAAAAGTGGGGGCCAGGTTTGATACAATTTTGTCTTGTTTAGTTTAACTTTTGTTCATTTTGTTGTAACACAATTGATGAGTCCTTAATTTGAATCCTGTCGCTTTCCAGGCCCCTAGTGGTCATATGAGTTATTACATTATGTCAATTCAATTGAAAATAATAAAAAAAAATGAATACAAGTAATACAGCGTTCACACATTATATTCCCTAGTTCGTCTCATTCCCTACAAGATATGTCTTCATTTCCTCCATTTTTCCTCTTCATCAAGAACAAGAACAATATATTTCCCACTTTTTGACTGCCTCTCCTAATATATCCACACATGTTTAAAGTGTCATGTATGTGATGTTTGACTGTTTTCATGAAATAGTATAAAACAGTAATAAAAGTTAAATACAGAAGTATCAATGTAGACCTCTCGGGTATACAGTACAAAACCACCACACATTTTGGCAAAGTACTGGACACTTTCTGCAGAAAGCATTACATTGAAATGGAGACTGGGCTGCTACCTTTCCAGGCAAAGTAAAGGATTATATAAAAACTCACCCTGATGGAACATATACTAAATCAAATAATTACTTAAAGTTGTATAACTAGTATAATTGCTGCGAGTTTTACTTGCATTTAGTAACAAACATATTCAAGCATTATTGAAAACATTGCTTTATCCACAATTTATCTGATGCAGGAGGCATGCTGCTAAATTCAAGTACACTTCAGTACTGGTATAATTAAACTGTGTCATCCAGAGATTTCTGTGTGGCTTGTCTATTTTAGTAGCCATGAATAGCCTTTACAAGTATTCAGAATTTTGTGGGTGCCTGAAAAAGCCCAAAGAAGCTATTATTTAAAAAACTACAACATGAAAACCCTGGGACTGGGTGAGAGGTTTATTCATCTTAACACACATACTGCATAATGTAGTTTTCAGAATCTATTCATATATTCATCAATGCCAAAGATACGTCAGAGTACATAATTTATATTAGAGGTTAAGCACTGTAAAACTAGAAAGTAGGGAATATATATACAGTATGTGTGTGTATATATATATATATATATATATATATATATATATATATGGGAAAGAAATAGTAAGGAAAGTAAATGCAAGCCCAGCTGTGAATAATTTAGTACTTTACTAGGATACATGGTTAAAAAATATTTAGAAATACTACTAATATTGAAATACAGAATCATCCATGGTTAGTTATCACTCTTCCCCATTTTGTAATATATTGTATCTGTTAATTATCCTATGATTTGTGTTCTTTATCCCCTGAAACACTTCGATTTTCATTCTGGTATCTTCTATGGACATAACGGCACCACGTTAATGTTGGATTGTTTATGGGGCTGGAGCCATTCTGTATTATCTTGAGAGTTTTTATCAGTGAAATTAAGACGTAGGCGATCAATATGCTCTTTTACAGGACTGAGATTGAAACTAAAAGAACTTTGGAGGATTTGTCTAGCCGACTCCGAGAATCACAGAGGGCAGAAGCTGTGAGTTTTAAACCTGCTACTTTCATATGTTTTGTAGTAACACTTGATTGTTTGTACTAAATGTTTCGGATCAAAAACTTTGAATTCAAAATGACATCCTTGCACTTCATACCTGGAATCTGAAGTTTGTTAGTTAGAGTGAAAAAGCTCAAAAAGGCTTTTTAATGTTTTTTAATGGCTTCTCAAGACCTTTTCTTACTGCTTTTTTCTATGCATAAGCCCTCCAGGCAAAAGTGATAACTCCTGTTGAAATGGGTAAAAAATAAACAAACATGTAAATAGGCGACTGAAGCAAAAATAAGATTATCCTAAAGTCATTAAACAGGTATGCTATCTTGGCTGTGAGGACTTACACACGTTTTCTTAAAGCTAACAAATAATGTGAGATCGCCTCTTCTTAAATGTGACTAACAATCTTGTTGAGAATGAGAATAGTTGTGCTCATTTGTTAAAGGTATTAAAGCAGTAGTAAAACCTGCACACATGTTCATTATCTTTCTGGTGGTTTAAAGGTATCCGAACGAGTGGAAAGGCGTCTACAGGAGATAGAGAGAGAAATGCGTACTGAGCGACAACATGGAGAGAGACGTCAGGATCAGCTTGGACACGTGTCACTGCAGCTACAGGAGGTAAGTCATGGGCTGCACAGAGAAAAACATAAAGGTGAAAGAAGAAAGTCACAGGCAATAAACCAAGAGTGGGGCAGTGTTCTTGTGACTTTTTTCCAAATATGCTATAATAATAACCATCACAACTTCGTAATTGGCATGTTCTGAAAAGTTAGGTTTAGTATATTAAGCACTGCTTATTAAGTCTAATTACTGTTTACTGTTATACAGTACAAGAATAAATAGATTTACAGCTTGGAAATATAGAGTAAAAACTGTATAACCGGATATTTAAACTAAGAAGTCCAAAAATCTTTTTTTTTTCTTTCCGATACAACTGAATTATTCGAAGCAGCCATATATTGTATCTTCAGCATCCACAAATGCTCAGTCTGTTTGATGACTGGTTATATTTCACTATGGAATCAAGGATTTTACTATTTTTTTGTATACTCTTTTAAGTGTCCAGTCCAGCTTTTAGGAATGCCTACCAGTGCGTTTTACCAGATTTTGGCTTTCACACATATAGACAACTATGACAACCTATAAATAATTGTACAGAATAACTACTCACTACTGCATCCTGACAGCGTTTTAGTGTCCTGCAAGCCAAAGTGAATTCTGTTATTTTCTACAGCCTAGACATGATAACTTTGTTCAGTTTGGTGATATTTTTTGGTTACTTGATACATGATCAGATAGCTAGTTCTGTTCTTTTTTTAATTTACATAGTTGGCCACCAGATGGCAGTGTTTACTCTTATGATCAAACGTTTTCATTGAATATTTGATTGTAAAGAAAACAAAGCTAGAAAATTGTTATTAATAGTGTTACACCATCCATATAAAACAATTAGAATTCATACTTAAGTCACTTCATTTCAGCGATTATTCATTTTCAGATGTGTGCATTAATTACCTTTATTACACATACCAGTAAAATATAATATAACATGTTTTCAGTTGTTAAAGTTATCAACATAAACAGTTTTTCGTTTTCTTTTATTGGATTCTGGTAGTCCACTAATACTGCAACAGTACACATGCTCTGAGCAGATATCAACACCTTCTTTTATTCACTGTTTGATGTCTCTATGCCATTGGCAACCTTGACCACTCTGGGGTATTCTTTATTTTATCCCTGATACTAACTTTAGATCATGTAATGGGTCATTGCCTGTGAGTAGAAAATCTGTGCCTCGAACCCATCCATGTCCTTGCTGATCTGCTTTGTCAGCATTGAGAGTCACCAATGCACAGCTGGAGGAAGCATCGAAGGAGCTTCAGGTTTCTGATTTCTGAAATTGATTGTGAGATTGTCATTTCTAGGAGAATGGAAACAATGGCTGGGTTTACATGCACGTGAAAATCGACTCTACAATCATGACTGTGTGACGTTGTCACGCGAATACATCGTGAAGCAGCAAAAGGACGTCCTTTTGACAGCGCGACTTTAAGGGCAGGGTCAATAGTTTTCTCACGATAAAAATAGCTAAAAAAAACCCATGTAAACCGGAGCAGGAATCGTGCTTGTGGCTCATGAGATTTTGGCAGTCAAGATCCAGTTCTTCTGACTTAATATCATGTAATCTCCAGCAGAAAGGCCGTACAAAACATACACACACACACACACACAAAATGTTCATTTATGGACTACTTTAACACTAGAACCGGCGTGGTTACACTCATACCTACAACCGCCAACGGCAGTCATTATCATGGTACATTTTAAACATCATCAATATTAATAGCTTGATTCATGTTTGTGTAAAAAAACAAAACAAAACAAAAAAAAAACCCAGAACACTCTGAACCTTTGTCATGTTGTTTTTCTTTTTTAGGCTTTGAAAAAACATGAAGTGAAAGGCAGTGAAATGGAGGAGGTGATGAAGAGCAAGCTTTTGAAAACGGAATGTGAAAAGAGCCAGGTAAGAATGTGCATTTCCAAAACAAGGACAGACATGGTGAAGTGTTTTTGTAAGAACTCTTTTTTTTCCCTGTAAGGAGATTGTCACCTTCCTTCATTAGGACACCCTGGACACGCTCCAACAGTGCTCCAGCCTCATCACAGATAGCTATGTGACTCACAGCAAGGGGTCTGTGATAGTTTGTTAGCTTCTCTCTTCTATCTCTGTCTCGAGTACGAGTACTCCCCTCATCAGCTTGGAAAGTGGCAGTTGCCACCCAAATCGAGAAGCTCATCACATCTCTGATTTGTCTCTGATGCTAAAACATTCAAGTACACTTTTGGGTTGTGTCAACATGGGTTTTTCTACAAAATTTTGATGTCAACTATGGTAGAATATTTTATAACACTTTGTTTAGAGGTTGTGCTTTAGTAACTAACCTGGTAAGTTCACTGGTCTATGAAACTTTTTGCCCATTGTCTGGTCCCTTGACCTCACTGGTGGGTTCACTAATGTGATAGCTACTGAAGACATCTCATAAGTGGCCAAGTCTTAAAAATAGAATAATATATAATATATTTGTATGGTTTTTGTGGAACTTTTAAATCACTGCAAGTTTTTCCTGACGTAACTTTTACGTGGCATTTTGTGATGTCAAGTATCTGTGAACCCTGTGGACCCATGCCCTGATTTCCAGGTGGATGCAAGATGGTCTTGTACACGGGAATGCATGCTTTATGAACTGAAGGCAAGAGACGGGTGCAGAAAGTGTGTTTCTTTTCTCTCTTCTTGTCCATCAAGTGAATAATATGATTCTTGAACCAAACCATAAATTGTACAGTATAAAAAAAGGGAGAAACTCTTTGTCAAAAACTTGTTACAAAATAATTTTAGATTGAAATGATAAAAAAAAAAAATCTTGTCACTTTAACTATTTCCAGAAGCAATTTAATCTACAGGTCATGATTTAGAGGAAGAAAAATAAAGCGCAGTGTTCACATACGATAATTGCTGCCCAGTGGAAAATAAAAACAATTCTTACAGAATTCTACACAGTCTTTTACTCTAATGTGATGTGAGTAGCATAGGAATGTAATCATCTTAAAATACAAACAGCCTGCCTACGTTACAGACAAGATGCACACCAAGAAAATAAGCTAAACATATTTGAAACTGTAATATACTGATCGGTGCCATTACATAAACAAGCAGCTGATTATGTTTATTCTTTGAAAAAGAAAAAAAAAAACATTAGGAGACAGTACCATTGATGTGTGTCAGGTTATGATAGAATCTGCTAATGACTTTTTCAGCCCCTTGTGTTAGGATGTCTTGGAAAAGCAGGAAGCAGGGGTGTTCTTTAAAACCTGTGACTGCATCAGATAAAAATGCATTCACATTTTCAAGATGCAGATTTGTTTCTGCACCTCAAAATACAGTCTGTCTTGGTAGAAAATGTTATGACTACTTATGCAGCCACCCATTCTTAAATGAACCATTTCATTTAGTAAACACTCACTACCTCGCTGCCTGAGCTCTTATTTTAAGACATTTGTTTGGATTTGGATTATGGGATTTATTTATTTTTTTATGCAGTTTTTCATTGGGTTCAATCATAGGTTGAGGGATTTATAGTCTCTGTGCTGCAGTTGTGTGCTTCAATTGAGTAGTAAACAAATGAATGTTATCCATTACCCATCAGAGTAGAGTAGAACTACAGCCACTCAGAGAAAGCTGCAGTTACTAAAATAAGGATTTTCATCTATCTGTTCCTCACACTCTATTTTACAAAAAAAGGATTGAGTTATGAATTTCATTGATACACCGATAAACTAAGTGATGTTCAAGAATTGTGGGGGACCCTCTGTCCTTTTGGTCAAGCCTGTGGAAAACCAGTTGAAGTAGAACCAGTGATGTGATTTGAATAACATTTTGTACAAATGCATAGTTTGGTTTCTGTTAATCAAGAAAATTAGAGCATGCCTTTCATTGTTCTCAAAGGCACCATGTCTGTAAGGGAGTCTACTCTACATGGAATGGTCTGAATGTGGCACCATTTCATATTCATTGCAGAGAAGAGCCATGCTAAACAAAAGGGTTAAATGGCTTTTTCCAACCAGCTCACGTCTGCTGACATAATTTTCTCTTTAGGTGGCAGAGATGAGACGCCTCCTGTGAAGGAAACTGCTACCAATTCCTTCCTATCAATAGATATAGGTGGAATGACCCTACACTATGTAATTTGTGCAGCTAGATTTTAATATTTATAAGCAGGGACAGATTCTAATCCCCATTTCTATTCTCTGAAGTATTTTTTCATAAACTTCCAGCACTTGTCTGTGTCCCACTTAGCTAGAACTGCTCTGGTATATTGGAATATGATTCAGACTTGGTTTCTGTAGTAGGAGTAGCACTGAATAGTCGTTCAGCATTTTGTTATACTCATCAAAATCTCCAAATTTTCCAACATTGGTTTACTATGCCCCTTTTAGGATTCCTGGATGGTGTAAAAAGAAATCCTAGTACTATAGATGTGGATAATTTTTCAGATAGGGAATGTCGGCCTTGCAGAATCAGTTTGGTGAAATTAATTAAAAAAAAAAAAAAAAAAAAGTAGTACCCATCAACATCACCTCAGAGCTTAGAACCAGTATAATGACATAATTCAATATAGCTAGTATAGATGATTAATAATTGACTTGGTCTTTGTTATTTTTATGAATAATTGATTGTGTTTTGTAACCCTAAGATTGAACAAGAGCTGGAGCGAACTCGGAGACGACTGGACCAGTCTGAAGGGGGTCGGGACACTCTTCTTCAACAGGTATTGATTTCAGCAAATTTGAGCATGTTGAGCTTAAATCACATTTGATAATGCATTCTGAACCAGTAAGCATCGGTGAGGCTGCCAGTGAACTCTGAAACTCAAGGTCAATGCGTATTCGTAAGGAAAAGTTTCACTGCTGACACCTGCATCGATAGAATGGCCTAAAGTATGAGATTGCCCAAATGGATTGCAAAGTTTATTTGCAAGAATGAAATTGCCCAGTATTCCGTGCACAAAGCCTCTTGGGCAGTATGTACAAGAAACAGTCATATAAATTGAAGGTAGTGAATAAACTTTGTTATTTGCCAGTATGCGTTGATATAGTTTGCCTTTATAAGTAGGACAAATTAGGAACAAAATGTGTGCACCCGATATTGAGTCAAAGGGTCACATAAACCATTAGCGGGGCTAGTTTGTACATACCAGCAATCTAATACTTCACTGCAGCCCACAGCATTTAAACGTTTTCAAATTGTGTTTAGGTCGATGACCTACGCACACAGCTTTTGAAAACCGAGCAAGATCGCCTGGACATGCAGCAGCAGATTTCTCAGATTGCTCTTCTCCAGAGAAGTCGTAATGAAGAGGAGGAGGATCAAAGGATGCTAAGAGCAGGTAAGAGCCCATGTGCTTGCCTTTAAAATGACCATTGAGTAACATGTCTACAATCAAGACCATTTTATCTGAGAAACAACAAAGGTTTTATAATCTATGATTGAGTGTTTTTGAAGTTAAGGATTGTTAATGGAATTATCTTGTTTTGAATGAAAAATGTTTTTTTTATGCTGTCTAAAAGGCTTAATTTTTTAAATAAAGTGCACATTGCAGTGGTATAACAGTAATTTAAAACATATTACGGTAGATGAAATACTTATACATGTAAAACAGAAAAGTATTTATTTCAGAAAGTACATAATTGTTGATTAAATAAAATGAATTGGTCTCTATGTAGCTCCATTTATATATGTATGTGTTTCTTCATTTTATTTTCAGTGACTGATCGATCTGACCGTGAGAAGCAAGAGTTGGAAAAACAGATACAAGAACTGAGGTTGCAGCTCAGTCAAAATGTTGTCATGTCTGAAGTACAGGAACTGAAAAGATGCATTGAGCGTAAAGAGAGGGAGAAAGCTCAACTCTCTGCACATATCGAGGTAGTGTTGTGTTTCTTCAGAAACCGATATGTTTTATAAAACATTTAATGATATCTTATTATTATCTACTTATTGGACTTTAGTACATCTACCCCTCAGTCTGACAAACTCTTTAAATCCAGTATACATAAAATAACACATAAGAAACCACTTTACGTGATATATAAATCTGAGCACTCATTTGTGATGCTGAAAAAATAAATACAATATGAAATTAGCATGGAATTGATTTAATCAATTAACAATTCAAATTGTGTAAATACAATTCTACATATGCATGAACCTCCTAATGTCTTGTTTTCAAATATGATCATGCTGGAAGTCCAAAAACACACATCTTTAGCAGTGGCACATATGAGTAGGACTTCATGCTCTCTGGAGGATTAATTTTCAATCTAGAATTCATTCACTTTTTTTTAGGAGCTGTATTGGATAATGATAACAAATTTATACATCAAATATTGTTTTTAATGGTTTGTGAAAAGCTGGTTATGACTACACAGCAGGCACTTTCCCCATAGCTTATTTGGATGACACTGACATTACCAGGATTACAACGGTGAAAGGCACTGGGGGTGTAGTCTTGAGAAATGCATATATCAATGTAGGAATGCATTTTCCTTGAACCCAGTTTAACACCGGTTACCAGAGATATAAGTAGTTTGTAACAACAAACAGTTCTGTAAAACTCTCCTTCTAATTGTGTTATTTATCAATCAAACTCATCTACATTAACACATTGACATGAATGTGCTCTGTAATCATTCTTCATAACTGGAAGGTCCCCTGTTGATTTTATTTTGCAATACATTCACCTCTGATGATACAGTGGAGGAAATATATAGCATTGTCTTTGTTTTTTTTTTTTTAAATAGCAAAATAAGAAAGCCAGTGCTAAACCATACATTTTATTTTGCCTGTATGAGGTTTAATTCAGTGTACCTTTTTTACAATTTAGAGGATACTAGTATTTTTAATATTTTGAGACTATTCTTAAATCTTATTTGATATTTAGTATACAGGGATTTTTTCCCCAAGTTGAAAATGGAATACTGGAATAAGGTATAGAAAAGCTCAAGTGGGTTCTTAATCCTGTTGTCTTCAGTCACAACTGAGGTATTATTGTATACAGTATGAGATGCTATAACCAGAGTGTACTGCCTCCCGTGTATATAACACACATCCCATAAATAACATTCTCCTACAATTTGTAAAAGTGTGTCTGATCAGAAGATGACGGTGAACATTTTCAGTGCATCTGCACAGTATAATTATTAGAGTTAAATAGGTAAGTCCTGGAAAAAGCATCAGCAAAACCACCAAAATACAGAGTCTTGCACAGTAAGCCTAATTTAAAACAGAAAAAGCTTAATGAGACCACTGTGAAGCCTACAGTGTAGGCTGTTACAGACTTTATAAAAAAGACATTAGCCTTTTGGCTTCTAAAATGTCCATAAATAAATATTAAGATTTAAACTGCCCTTGGGCTAAGTGCTTTGCTCGTAACATTTGAGGTGATTTGCCTAAACATAAAAAAATAGATTACTCATTTTAATACTTAAAAAACATAATCTCCAATGGCATCAGAAACAACACTAACAAACATTATGGTATGAATAAAATAAAATAATAGTATAAATACAATAATAACAAACATCATAGTAGCAATGAGTTGGTCTACATGAAAACAAATCCTACATTTTTCTAGTCAAAATGAAAGCCCATGTTCATCCCAGTACTGCATTTTTTACACCAAATATTTTTTATATACTGGAATTCTTTTTTTCCAAATTATTGCTTTTTCTTTGATAGATGCTGTCATCAGACCTTGACAAGAGGGAGAAACAGCAGCTGAGGATGCTTGATCAGCTGAAAGAAATCCAGAACCGTTACGAAGACTGTGAGACGGACCGAAAGCGCATGGAGCTCCAGATTGAGGATTTGGACACTCAATTGAAGGACTGTGGCAGGGAGGCTGAGAAGCATGTGAACCAGCTTAAACAGGCCGAACTCCTGAAGGAGGAGAGTGACAAAAAGAAGGAAGAACTGAAAGCTAAAGCCCAGGAGACCATCAGGCTCTGGAAACTAAAGTGTAAGAAACTTGAACGTGATCTGGAGAAGCAGAACGAGATGGCAGAACTAACAATGGACAAAAACAAGCAGGTAGTTAACTGGGAAAATTAGATACTTAGCACATAGAATACTATTTTCCTCAACAGTGTAGAACATTGTAGCAGTGATACAGACATCATATAAAATGTGTTTTATTACATTCTATGTGGCATTTTTCCCATCTGCATAGATCTTTATTTTCCATTTTTTTTGTTTTTATTCATTTTGATTAATCTTGGATCATTTCTGTGTCTGTGTTTTCAATTTCTACACTTCTTTCTCTCTCTTTAAAGCCTGTCGGAGAGTTCCACAAGTACAGGATAGCCATACATTATTTCCACACTGCTGCACTAACCTGTGTGGCCTGGTGGTGCAATGGCTATAGATTCAGTTTCCGTGGTGTGTTACTTTTGTTTGTTGTCAGGGCATGTTTTTGTGTGAGATTTACTTAAATGTAAAAGCAGACAGGCCTCCTGGTACTTTGCTGCATTAAACAACTATTTCAGATAGGTATCTAGTTTTGAGCTGTCGCAGTACTATTTATAAAATCAACAGGCAACAGAAGGTATGACACATGCTGTATATCTGTAGTGCTAACTCTTTGTGTTTTGTGTGTTTTTTCTTCTATGAATTAATTGCTGTTGGTGGCACATTGAGACATAAGGTGCATAATAATGTAGATGCAGGAAGAACAAGCATGTTGTCCGTCATTATATACAATGATTACATTGCCTTTGATTGATTGGTATCTCCTTCACCTTAAACTCCCACTCTTCTTCTTCTTGTGTCAGGCTGTATCTTTTTTGTTATACTTGCTACTCACACCACCCACAGTCTTTAGTTAATTAGGTGTTAATTTCATTTAAACACAATTTCACTAGTACTGGGTACTTTTATAAAACTAAGAAGACAAGAGGAATTAAAGTCTGAACACCTATACATTGAAAATCTTCAGCTTGTCTCAATTCTTGATGTTTATTTGATCCACACAATGTGTGTCAGCTGGAGTCAGTTTGTAAACTTCTACCTTCTAGTTATTATTATTATTATTTGTTTATTTAGCAGACGCCTTTATCCAAGGCGACTTACAGAGACTAGGGTGTGTGAACTATGCATCAGCTGCAGAGTCACTTACAATTACGTCTCACCCGAAAGACGGAGCACAAGGAGGTTTAAGTGACTTGCTCAGGGTCACACAGTGAGTCAGTGGCTGAGGTGAGTTTTGAACCGGGGACCTCCTGGTTACAAGCCCGTTTCTTTAACCACTGGACCACACAGCCTTGTAGTGTCTGTCATCCGGTACCTTTCTAATAGCAAGCAATACATTCGTAGAGCCCATTTACAATAAGCAAAAAACACACACCATATATAAAGGCTAAGTATATTCCATGTTTTGACTTTGAGAGGTTAATTGCTACATTGAATTTCAATATAATTTATCCATACCAAATTTGAAAAAATATAAATACTAATAATGGTCAATGCAACTTCATATAGGTGACCAAAGAAAAGGAAACTCTACAAGGGCAGCTCCACTCAGTCATGCTACAGATGGAGAACCTTCGCAAGGAGCTGAGTGACGTCATCTCAAAACTGGCACAAAAAGAAGAGGACATTCGCCGTAAAGATGTTGAACTCAATGAGACAAAATCTCAGCATATGGACTTGGAGCATGAGATTAGAGAGGTGCGGGAAGTTGCCAGCAAGCTCGAGAACGAGGTTCAAAACCAGAACCTGTTGCATTCACAACTGAAGAGCGATAACCAGGCACTGGAGAGTGAGGTTCTTGTGTTAAGCAGGAAAACTGAAAAGGATCGGGGGAAGCTGCTTGAGATGCAAGGAGAGATTAAACACCTGAGTGCCATTCGGGCTGAGTTGACCAACAGACTTTCTGATGAGGAAATAGCCAGGAAAGAGTTGAAGAAAGGCCTTGCTGACCTCCAAAGCGCATATGACTCTGGACAAGAGGAACTGCTCTCTGTGGGCAGACAGATCAAACTCGAAAGGGATCTGCATCATAGAGAACTGGCAGGTCTCAGATCAGAGATGGAAAATTTGAAAACGAAACATGAAAAGAATATCCAGGAGGCTGTCCGGCTTTTTAGACAAGAAAGGGATGAGCAGGAAAACCACATAAGAACTTTCAAGGTAACTGCACAATTGGCAATGTTGGTATTTTTTTTTTTTTTTTTTTTTAACAGTTCTGTGGGAAGTGTGAAAGTTCACACAATCTGTGTAGTAGCACAAACAATGCATGCGTGTTAAAATATACATTTTTTAGTAGGCATTAAATAAAAACGTTTTTGTTAAGACAGTACAAAGTAGCTGATTTTGTTTCCCATGTTGTTAATCTGTGCAAAAAGGCATCAAGGACACATTTCCCTAAAAAAAAACTACAGAATTTGCAAGTGCTAGATCTGACCCAAAGTCATGAAATGGCTGCATTTGACATAATTAGACCTACGTTACTACTGACCAGTGTATTTCCTATCAACTTGTATTGTTAGTTCATTTACTGTGATACAATAAGGTTTATCAACAGTGAGAAACAGGTGAATAATTGGGTTGCTTTTCTTTTCCTTCAGGCTGAAGCAACAGAGGACAAAAACTTAGTTAAAGCACAGCGTCGGCAGCTGGAAAAGATGAAGATTGAATGTGACAAACTGACAGAGGAATTAACCCAGAGTGAAGAGGAAAGCACTAAGCACAAGAGGAAGTACCAGCTGCTGAAGCAGGAGCTAGAAGAAAAGGTGAGCTCCCCTCAACTTTTACAGAGAGCAAGGATTCATTATGGCTGTCTGTCATTGTGGACAAACAAGGCTTTAAGAGCTTTGCTCTCACATTTATACATCTTTGTCTTTCAAGTAATATTTTTAAGTGAGTTACATGGAATTTTTTTTTTTTTTATAAATCGTTAGTTTTATTTGCGAGTGTACGTGAAAATGAAATCAAATAACAGGGTTTTATGAAGATACCTTTAGATAAGTAATTATAGCTAACAAAAACATTCCCATACATTTTCTCCACAATGCACATCCATTCACTTTTTAGGACTCAATGTACAGTTTTAAAAGAAATAAATTGGCAAACATGTATTTTAATTTTAAGTGATGATTATCTGGTACTACACTAGGTTAAAGAAATCTCTGTCTGGCAACTTAACAGACTTTTGGAAGTTGACTGGATGTACAGCATTGAAGTGTCTGCAAAAACGTTCTATAAATATTCTTCTCTAACAGCTTCAAATGAATTACCATTAGAAAAAATCTAAATGACCTTTACCATAATGTGTGCGTTTTTCATACAGGAAAATCTGAAACCAACAACATTATAACAATATATATTACGTAGGATTTACTATTCCTGTTAACGACTTTTACATATGACTTCTGAAAAGGACAGAAATTTAAATGTTAATAAAACTACATTGAATTACATGCTCCTTTGTCATAGACGCTTACTGTGATTGGCATGGTATGATTACAGTCTGACTCTTAAAGTGAAGCAATTCCATTGAACACGGCACTTATGCTCGGCCTTAGCTAGTTAATTACAGTCTACAGGATATTTGAATAGAAAAAAAAAAAAAAGATTTATTTGGGTGATTGCAAATTGAATGATCTTAACTTTGAAACGTATCGGGTCTTTTTTAAAGTTACAGGTAAGCGTTTTCTTTAGATATACAGAAGACACTTGGGACCTCACTGAATGACATTAGTGGAGAAAAGCTATATATCTCTGAGCACTGACATTTTGGTAGGTAGAGTAGCTTCATGATGTGCTCCAAATTGTCTTCCATCGTTGGCCCATATATGAGATGCTGTTTTCCACCATTCAGAGATTTTATTCCATATGTTGTGGGTGTCATGTTGACTTCAGTTTGCTTCAGATGCAGCATCCATTCCTGGCAGGATGTTGTAAACCCCTGATTGGAGCATCATCACTATGAGGGCAAAACGCTCTTAATGGTGCTGCTCTTGTTAGTTTAATAAAGGCAAATTGGACTTGGTGGAAAAATATATCCTCCAGAATAGTCATAGCATCTCTACGCTAAACGTCCCAATACATTTTAATAAAGATGTATTGCAGGGCTGCAGGATGCCCGCGCCTGTGCCGAAGGATTTGGTCAGGAGCCGAAGATTACTCTCCCACTCTGTTAACTCAATTTGTGTGAGTTAAGTAGGTCACCACTGCCACTGTGCTTCTCCCACTACCCCCCCACCCCACCATAAAACGTAAAGTACACAACTTACTATAAATACAAACCTGCGATTGTGACCTGCACAGTGTTTCAAAAGCAATACAAAATCTAATACTCCATTAAAAATAAAAGAAACAAAATTCTACAGTTTTGGAAAAAGCCAGCGCAAACCTTGACAATCTACATGTTAAGTGTGCCCGGAAGATTTTGGACATTCTGCTACCCTGATGTATTGAATGAATGTAACTACTCATGATTAAGTCTGTTACTGAACAACATATACTATTTCATTTAATTTAGTAGTAACATTGCTTTCAAACAGCTAAATGATCAATAGAATATCTGAAACTCCAACTTTATATATGGTTTTCTGTCTTGAGATGATAACTCCCCTTATTCGCTGTAAAATAAAAACAAATAAAAAAAAGTCATTTTATACCATGCATGTTTGTCAATTGCACCTTCCTCTTATTGACAAACAGTTATACTGAGGTCTAGCTCTGGTGCTGATGTTTTTAAAATTTATTACAAAAATGCAATGCATGTCAGAATGGCCTCACTGTCACTGTGTGATCCTATGTTATTTCATAAGAATTTTCTTTTAGTTTTTCCTGGTAAAGGGTGAAGTTATCATTTATCAAGCTGAGGGATTAACAGAACTGGTGAAGCGTGTCCTGTCTATCAAGGTTTAGACATTAACTTTTTAATGTCTCACCCAGACAGAGTAGCATGGTGGTACAAATATTAACTGATCTTTTACTTTTTATGTTTTTTATGCATAGACATTCATTTATCTGCATGATATGGCATATTATTTATGTCACATAAAAATTTGTATCTCTCTCTCTCCCTCCTATCTATCTATCTATCTATCTATCTATCTATCTATCTATCTATTAGATAAATAGCCTAGATTAAACTTTATGAACATTTTATTGCTCTTTTTTGTGTCTTGACTTAATGTGTTAAATTAAACATTTGATTGAACAGTTGACTTTGTCACAGCTTTTAGACAACGTAATATAGCACATGCAAGCTGTTTCCACTATTTTAGACCCTCTGCATCTAGATCCAGCTATGGTCAATTCAGAACTGGAGATTGTCTAGGCTATGTGCAAAGAACCTTGATATTTCCACTGTAGTGTTGGAACATTTAAACAGTCACCATTCATTTCGCACTACTCAATAATTATAGGCACCATCATAATTATGTATATTCTAAATTAGAGTGAATGTAATAATCAGCTTGCTACATGTTTTATGTCGACATGAACTAGCACTTTATAAAACAAGTACATTAATATTATAATTAAAGGATTGAGGTTACTCATGAATACAGATGATTGTACTTTTTCCAAGGCAATTCTATAAATTACTGAAAATAACATTTACAGGTATCCATGGGAGCAAATACTATAATCTGCTAAATTAGATAATTCCTATTTAAAAGTGACTTTTGATACCTTTTAAATGATGAGAACATAGCATGTAATTATAATCTAAAGTTGATTTATCGGCCATTTTTATTTTAATTAAAAAAAAGAAGAAAATAAAGGGGATCATGGTTGATTTCAACATGTTGTTCCAGAATCAAAGTGAGAATATCTATGACACAGTAATGCAAACAAATGTGTTTAAGATGGAAACCATTGTGTGACCATTTTTAAGTGCTTTATAACTTGACAATTTATAGTTGCAAATAAATCTGGTGGATGAAGGTAATATAACCTTGTAAATTAAATGAGCCACAGACCAATATAAGGAAATGCACTAATATTATATGACCTAGATGACATAATAATAATAATAATAATAATAATAATAATAATAATAATAATAATAATAATAATAATAATAATAATTAACTAACAAACTTAATGGAAAGATGACAGTTTGACACTTATTCCAGAGATTTTTAAGATTGGGTTCAGATGACAAATTTACAAGGAATGAAATAACATTTTGTTTTTTAAAACAAAAGTTTAATATTTAGAGTATCTAAGAAGAAAAATAACTTCCAAGATTAATTTTCAAGATTCTAACAATGGTATTGTATTTTACAGTATTTGTACCAAGTATTGGCCACATTTGAATACTGACAGACCTTATGAACTTTGAAAAGTCAACATTTTCTTTAACACATTCAAGTTAAATTTTTACAATTACTGCCTGTAAAAGAAACAATTGGGGGACTGTTACTTAGATCTGACTCTTCTCATTTCTAGGGGAAAATGGTCACCAGTGGTGGTGAGCGCCTGAAACGCATGGATGGAACAATTGTGGAACTCCAGGAGCAACTTGGTTTAATGAAAATGGACCAAGAGTCCATACTTTGCACAATAGGAATTGAAATTGACTCTGCATGTGAAGCCTTTTCAAGGGACTCGGATGAACAATTCAAAGTAATAATTATTTAATGTTGTTTTATGCATTTGTTCTAATATAAATAGGTAATTTGAGTTGTTCAGATATTTTGCAAGTCACTACAACATTTAAAGATATAACTGATTTATATGTTTTAATTATTTTCACTAATTTAAATGTTGTTAATTCGTTTGTATTAACCTCTAGGTCAAAACATGTGACAGGCTTGCAAGAAACCACTGGCCTCTGAAAAACCTTGTTTTTACATTAGATTACATCAAATATTGCCAATGCCGCAGTCTGTTCTCCATCAGGGACCAACCTATAATACACAATTAGTCCCTTCCCACATTTGACTTTTTAGTATTTTAAATATGGGATTAAATTACATGGTTTTGAACTTCAATTTAGATCAACTATTCCTGCCAATGACTAACTTGATTTTATGCTTTAAAACAAGCAACAAGGTTATCGTAATACAGTACTATTGAATTATGAAGTAGTGCAATAAAGAAAATAAAAAAGGCCTTTGGATGATATCTCAGCAATCCTTTTGTCAGAATTGCATTAAGATAACCCTAAACAATCTGTAATTAGAAAGCATGAGATTGACTACTTTCACTGTTGTTGTGGCTTTAAATTAAATTGTAATGCCACCACCAAACTCGTCTGCTGAGAACAGCTTTTTAATGATTCATTTTAAAAATCACTCTAGAGGACACATTACAGTAATTAAATTTGTTTATAGGCAATATCCCTTACACCTGGCTTGCAGAAGGACCCTCATCGCTGGCTGGCTGAAATGAAGGTAACGAAATTAAGTACAGTAATGCCCATTGTACCAAATTGTTAAAATTGTGCTACTAAAAAGAAAAGCCTTCAGTTCAAAAGTTTTATGTTCAGATTTGTTTTTGTTCTGGTTTATCAGCTTGTCTACAATGTATTCCTATGTTTCATAATACAGTCTCTTCATGGTTTGAAGTGAGCGTGTAAACAAATTTGAGTGCGAATAGCCATTTATGTGAAATTCTAAGGTGATTGGTAACTTAACAAATGATTGCATGCACCAGCATTCTACACTACCTCAATAATATTGGATCCAGGTTGGGGACGTGTTTCATGGTGTTGCCAAATGATCTGGTGGACAACTACAGAAAAGTCAATAGACTTTACGATCATGAATGAGCCCATGAGCTCTGGATATTGAACTTGTATAGTTAATGTATAATAAGTTCAGCATAAACTTCAGGGTTCAATGAAGTTGCTGTTGTTGACTGTATGTACTCTGCTGACATTGTGTTATAGAAGTTTGCTGCCATTACAATCATTATTTGTTGCATTTGTATTATTTAATTATACTGGTTTTAAGCAGATTTTTCTGACTTGTGACATTAAACCTGGAATGAAAAGCAAATTGATCAAAATTCAATGGACATGATCAATTCTGCTTGCAGCCCTTTTTTTTCTTAGAACTAAAAATGAGAGAACATACAGTATCATATTTCACATATTTCTTTTATTTTTTTTGGTTAATACAGCAATATGCATTTTTCAAAACCTTTAATGCATAAAGACTGACGCTCTTGTTTGTTCTCTTTGCTCCAGACAAAGCTGCAGTGGTTGTGTGAGGAGGCGAAGGAGAGAGAGGGGCAAGAAAAGAGGCTGCGACGTCATCTCCAGCAGAGCCGGGAGCAGCTCAAGGGCCTCAAACAGAGTAATGAATCAGAGCGGCAACTTCTGATTGGGCAAATCACAAAGCAGGAGCAGCTACTTGAAGAGATTCACAGAGAAAAGAGAGGTTGGTTATTTACTACATTCTCTGTTGTCTTTCAAAAAGAGAGTTTTTGTTGAAGTACCAGCAGACTAAACAAAGGCTCTCAAAACTAGTTAATGAAACTAACGTCAGCAGCCATATGATCAACAAAGGTACCTACTCAGGATACAGTTCAAGGTACCTAGTGCTCCCCTGAGCCAGAGGGCTCTTACTTGTGGCGTTACGTCATAACAGTACGTCAATATAAATTGTGATCTCCACAAACACTATGGCAGGCCTGGTATCATGTATGCATATCATGCATACTGGAAATGATTGTGACACGTGAATTTACATACTGTACATGCTTATATACACATCTCTGAACACCCCTTCTTTGTTTGGCGCAATATAGTTGGTTTATAATATATGTGTGATTTTGTTTCAGTGAAATAAAACTAATCAAACTGTGTTTTGACCTACATTAGCAATGCAGGGAGCCAACAATTGATACCTGATTTAATAAGAAAAAAAAACCATAAATATTTGTCAGATTCCAACCTGTTTATACCTCAAAGACAACCTTTTAATATATTGGAGAATCACAAAGGTGAAAGCCTCTTCAGGCTATCGATTCGATAACAGGGCATTACAAAGCGCATTCCTGATAAGAGAAATAAACTCTGCGAGCTGCTTTTACATTGTTTGTAGTTAAATATGTTCTACTGAACACTAAGCACTGTGGGGGGAACACCTGAAAAGAGTGTTCTTTGTAAGAAATAGCTGACGTAGTATAGGACGTTAATGCTAAGCAGCTTATTTGGAAGTTAATGCTGGATGAAAGTTTGCTTACCCTACACCATCCTCAGTTGTTAATTATTATGTGAATGTTGAAACTAAGCTTTCTATTTTATATGATTTTGGAACTCTGGGAAAGAATATGCATTTTGCATATTGATCATGATACGGAAGGTAAGATTCAAAGATGGAAAATATCTTAGTGTTTGCTTTTTTACAATATTTTACTAGGGCTTTGGAAACACCTCCTACAAACCTCAGTCTACAACATAACTAGGGCTTCTGATTTTTGGTTTTAACCGATAAAACCAGATAAAACACCCCAGATACAAAAAAATGAAATTGGTGGATAGCCAATAAACACCAGAAAACACCGGAAAAACTGTGGAAATGGTTAATCAGTTCATGTTGACTTTGCTCTTTTCCCATTAAAAAAAATAAAACCTACTACAAAAATAATAATAAATACATTTCCCAGTGCTGCTGGGCAATATCCCGCCTTCCTGACTTGTAGTATTATTATTATTATTATTATTATTATTATTATTATTATTATTATTATTATTATTATTATTATTATTATTATTATTTGTTTCTTAGTAGACGCCCTTACCCAGGGCGACTTTATCTATCATTGATTCGTTCTGAATACTTTAAACCCGCCCCAACTACTGAGTGACAGCGCATTCCTAAATTTCTATTGGAGACTGCGCTTGCAAGATTTAAAACAAGATTACAGAATTGTGGTGAAATGTTAAAAAAATGCCTAGACACAAAACCCCCAGAAGAATGTGCCTGTGACCATAGGGATTTTGTTGTGGAAGACAGCAAAGGAAAGAAGGTACAACTTAAGTGCGCAAGTACTATCGAGTTACTACTATACATATTTTGACAGAATAAGCACCGAAGAACAGAAGCCCTAAACATAACGTTGTGACCAATTAGCCTATATGAACAATACCCTTTATTTTTTAAATTGTGAGAGTACAGGGTCTCCCAAGAAATCATTTATCTTAAAAACTGGGTTTGATGAACATAGCTGATTGATTGACTTTAGGGTTCAAATAAGATGGTATTTTTTTCTTGTGATAAATATACTGTAATACAATAAAAAATAGATCATGAACTTTGGTAATATATAAGAGAGCACATTGTGATGTAACATTACATAATACATGCAGACTACAAACAAAAACTGAACTATACACTTTTTAATGTAGACTGTGTCTGCAGCCCAGTGCTGTCTAGACAAAGGTTAATTAAATAGTGCTATTTACACGATAAGAAAACCTTGACCCACTTTAGAATTAGGTACATTTTTCTGAATCTCTGGGGTGGTAGAGATGGGGGAGGACTTTTTAAATCCTGCACTACTGGCTATTATGCTTTTTAAAGACTTGTTCTGGGAGTTTTTGTATTTTTTTGGAATTTTAGTGTTTTGTTATTTTTTTGGTCATATGCTTTCCCCCCCAGACACAGATGTCCTGTACAGATAAAATGCCTGCAGAAAATGCACATAGAACAAAGAAGTCTCTATGATTGAATTTATTTTTAATGACAGAAGTTAAATGGGTACAATCAGGAAAGACAGATGATCAATTGTTTAATGTGCTTGTTCAAAAAGTTCTTAAAAATATTAAAATAAATATAGAGTACTTTTAATAAGATAAGGCTTTAAAACTAGCCTCAAGGAAATTGATTGACTTTTAGAATGTGGGATCTTATCGTGATCTTTCATATTTAGTACTAAAAACATCAGCATCATTCTTGTGTCTGTTAAGCCGTAGCATATCATATTGGTACATTAATAAAGGCTTTTGTTTTTTATTTCTTTTTTTGTCTTTGGAAATATAAAGTGACCATGTACACAGTTTGTCTCACAAAAGCAATTTGGGTAATTCCCTTAGTGAAGTTGTTTTACTGAAATAACAGTTCATTCTTGATTTACAAAATATACTTTGATGAAAGAAGGGGTCACTACAACTGTAAAAAGAAAACCCTACTTGTTACAAAACTTACATAAATCGAGAACAAGAGAGCAATTCATTGTTGGAGAAGGGCTTGGCAACAACATTCATCACCCAATTCCCATGGTCAAAACAGAAAGGTATTGTGAAAATGAAACAAAGCTAGCTCATAGACCATCAATAGCTATTAAAAGGCTTAAGACCTTTTGTTCTTATGAAGGGAGATAAATACATATTGTATTGATGTGGGATATCATGATCCCTGGTCATGCAAGTAAACTATTAGACTTTTGTTTATACACCTCTATTGAATACAATCGGTTGGGTAAGACTCAGTTTAGAAAAGTAGCATTTCAAATGCCACAAAGCTGACTGAATAATATATACCGTATTCCTTTGAATTTAAGACACACTTTTTAAACCATTTAGTTTTTTCTGCATCTTAAATTAGAGTACCGTATAGTGATGCGTGTATTAAAATCGGCAACAAGGGGCTCCCGAGTGGCGCATCCAGTAAAGGCGCTCTGCTTGGAGTGCAGGATGTGCCCTATAGCCTGGAGATCGGAGGTTCGAATCCAGGCTATGTCATTGCCGACCGTGACCGGGGGTTCCTAGGGGGCTGCACACAATTGGCCGAGCCCCGTCCGGGTAGGGAGGGCTTAGGTCGGCAGGGCAATCGACGGTTCACTGCGCACCAGCAACCCCTGTGGCTGATAGGGCGCCTCCAGGTCTGCAGAGGAGCCATTCAGATCTGTGTTGTGCTCTGGAACAAATGGTCTGGTGGATTCGCTGTGGATCCACAGTGCGAAAAATGATGGATTGGCAGGAACACATTTCGGAGGACACGTGTTTCAGCCGCCATTCCGCGAGTCACCAGGGGGTTGCATTGATGAACCGGGATAAAAATAATAATTGGGCATTCCAGAAAAACCGGGGTAAAAACCATTGGCGATGACTAAATATTTTTAAAAAAAAAAAGAGAAAAAAAAAAATCGACAACAAAAGACATGACTACCCGAGTACACAAACAGCAACCTGACTGACTGCAGAGAAAAGACGACCCAAAACGTTACTGCCCAATCTGGAATCATCCATGACATACAGGCAGCCATTTTCAAAGAAGCATCATTAGCTTCCTGAGGAATTTGAAGAGAAATTTTTACAATTTCAGCGTTTCTAAAAAACAGTACCAGCTTGGACAGATCGGAAATGCTGATCAGACCCTCGTATTTTTTGGCAAGTCAAGCAATACCACAGTTCACAAATTGGGAGACAAACAGGTGTGAGTAATCATGATTGGAAATGAGAAGCAGCACGGAACTGCTCTGTGTGATAGCAGACCTATCTTTCTGTATGTCACTTAGAGTTTTGCATTTATTTAGAGAACGGCTATTGTGAGTTATTTTCTAAGAACCAAGCTGTCTGGCTCGCCGACAGACTGTATGACAGTCTGTCTGTATTCTCATCCAATGATGATGAAATTACAAGAAGTTATTAATAGTTATTAATCGTAATCTAGGGGATATGGAGGCAGCCTGTTTGTCTGTATGTCTTTCCAGCCATATGTCACATTGTTTTTACTTATATCTAAAGTACTTATTATATTAGGATGAACACTTGTCTGGAAATACTTTAGCACAAGCTTTTGAGAGAATCTGAAGGTGTATGAAGTCATCTGTCCATCTGTATGTATGTCAGAAAATTTCATTTGCATACAATTCATAGAGGACAAGCTTATATACTTGTTCATGTTACTGATGGATCTATTTTTGAATTTACAGCTGTGGCAGGGCATGAAAATACTGTAGTATTTTAAGGGTCACTGTTATAAATTACATAGAGAATGCCTTGCCTAGTGAGAGCAGGGCATTGTCTTTATGTCATTTATACAATTTGTACACCTCCATCAATACTGGAGCATCCTTTTATACCAATACTTTCTGGAGAGTGGTGTAGGTAGTATTGCATGGCTGCACATGAACAGAAAATCTAAAAGCATGTTATTCTGTTAAAAAGCAACCATGTTTATACAAACACAAATCATACATTATTTAATTTGGAAACACCTTTAAGACTGAATTTCCCTTGGCAGATTATTTGATAAAGATTATTTTTGAAAATTTGTAACAGCAGCAACGGGTTGGCTGGTGGTGCTCTAGACAGTGAGGTCTTGGATTAATAGGATTACTTCAATGGCTTGCCCTACAGATGTGATTAAAAATGGAATTAATCCTTAAGAACGGTATGTTGTACTTGTGTGGTGACACAATTTAGAATGATGTACTGATGTTTATAAACTTGATTTAATCCAGCGCTTACTCTAGTGATCTAAGATTAATCAAATACCTGCTTAAGTATTTCAAATAGCAATGTGTGCTCAAATCTAGCACAGTAAAGAATGATTAGTGTACCATGGTACCCTTTTTATTTAAGGGAGTTCTTTTTATTCACATTCTTACCTTTAAGAAGTGGGTTACTTTCATATTTGGATGTACAGGAATGCAAACTGTCTAACACTGTTTTTTTTTGCAATAAAGCTGTTTCAGATTTATAACGCAGCACTAATTTAAAATGAATGATGATGCAATATGGATAAAGTTTTGTACCACTTTTATTAACCTGAGTTTTTGGGGTTTTTTTGGGTTGAACTAGTTTGAGACATATTGGCTCATATAAATACACTGGCCAGTATAATCTGCTGTCGGCTCTAGATATGAAGCAAAATTAACTCTAGTTGTCCTTTAAAATTACCCTAATTGTTTACCGAGTACACATTTGGCACTGTGATGCTGTCTCGTTCCTGAGAACATTTCTGTTAAAGTTAAATCGATTCGTAGAACTCCTATTCTATTAAGAACAGCTTAGTTAGCAAAGAGTGCTGCTGTCTGGGACAATAGGTAATTCAGGTTTAATATCTTTTGGATTAGCTTGATTATGCATTATGCCAAGATTTTTTAAAATACTTACTAAGAAAAGAAAACGAGACTGCATAGCTATACAATGCCATGGGTTGCCTCAGAAAAGACCTTATAGGTCAATATGAATTCATCTCCAGTTTTAATGCACAGACGATAGAAGACTTTTTTGAAAGAGAGTTTCATAAAATGCATTACAAAGATGAACTGATTTTTTTATTTAGTGGTGGTTCATTTTGTATTGATTTACAACCTTGGAAGCTGATGGTAGAAGTTTGCAGCAAAGTCTTGACCTTAGAGTGATTACTTTGGATACTTCCTCATTATATTTGGAAGCACCTGCCAACTAAGGGCCTGGTTTGCCAACTGAGTCTGCTTAGCCCATCATGATTGAAAATGACTTCTGTAAATGTCAGATATGTTATTTAGAGGATTGTCCATTTTCATATAATTGTGTACGATTGAGCAGGCATTTCTAATTAGTTGTCCAGCCTGTATGTAAAAAAGAAACTGCAACTGACATAACATATTTTAAACTGCAAAATTTTAAAAACCCAATAAGTAACTTAAATCAGTTGATATCTTAGATACTAAAATGATCATTGTGAGTTATTGGCAAATATTTTTGGATAATGCCACAAAAAAAAAAATTGCTACCGAACTTGAGAGCATGTCTTAATGGATGTAGCCTCTTCTTATTGACAACTCAGCGTCCTTCAGACCATTTATCTCTCTTACTTTCTCAGAAAGAAAAACTTCATTAATGCATATGGAATATTAAAAGGTGTTTGCTCTTGCTGCATGCTGAGTACATAGTGCTTTTTTCAATTGGTTTAATTTCACAGGTTGTTTTCTTCTTGTACTGAATCCATTACTCCCAATAAACTAGAATCCTTAACAAAGAGTTTGCATTATGAGGGTACATTCTGCTGGTGGTCTTTCTCGATACTGCATTATTGCTTGCTGGCTTGGGGCAATTTTCCTCCTTGCAGGCACTTTGATAGATGAGACTGTCAAAGGTAAGGCTTTAACTTACTTGCTGTTTTTTCCACATCACTGGCTGCTGACATTGACACATCTTCCCAGAGCAATTCTGTATTTTATCATCTAACTGGCCAATAGCAATGGCACTATTCATTTGGTTTATATATTTAGATAGATATATAGATAGAAGTTATTCATGCTAGAGTTGTTGTTTTTAGATATTGGTGTTGATGTTTTTACAAGGCAGATACATATTAAATAATAAACATAAGCAATGTAGACTTCATAGTCATACAGTAAGCCTCAAATAGTAACAATAGTAAAAAGAGTAAAAGTAAAAAGTTTTACCATGTTTATATTTACAATACATTTTATTAATCTAGTATGTATTTGTATAGCTTAGCCATTCTTTTGAAAAGCAGCCTACTAAAAAGGTAATGTGTAGTTGTGTAATTTAAGCTTTAATAATTCCTTTGCAACCCGTCCTTGAAATTGCAATTCAGTTATCACTGTACATTTTGTAGAATAAACTTAATATATATACAGACGTGCTCAAATTTGTTGGTACCCCTCCACAAAAAATGAAGAATGCACAATTTTCTCTGAAATAACTTGAAACTGACAAAAGTAATTGGCATCCACCATTGTTTATTCCATATTTAACAGAAATCAGACTTTGCTTTTGATTTTTTATTCAACATAATATTGTAAATAATAAAACAAATGAAAATGGCATGGACAAAAATGATGGGACCGCTAACCTAATATTTTGTTGCACAACCTTTAGAGGCAATCACTGCAATCAAACGTTTTCTGTAGCTCTCAATGAGACTTCTGCACCTGTTAACAGGTAGTTTGGCCCACTCTTCCTGAACAAACTGCTCCAGCTGTCTCAGGTTTGATGGGTGCCTTCTCCAGACTGCAAGTTTCAGCTCTTTCCATAGATGTTCGATAGGATTCAGATCAGGACTCATAGAAGGCCACTTCAGAATAGTCCAATGTTTTGTTCTTATCCATTCTTGGATGCTTTTAGCTGTGTGTTTTGGGTCATTATCCTGTTGGAGGACCCATGACCTGCGACTGAGACAGAGCTTTCTGACACTGGGCAGTACGTTTCGCTCCAGAATGCCTCAATAGTCTTGAGAATTCATTGTGCCCTGCACAGATTCAAGGCACCCTGTGCCAGGCAGGGCAAAGCAGCCCCAAAACATAACCAAGCCTCCTCCATGTTTCACTGTAGGTATGGTGTTCTTTTCTTTGAAAGCTTCATTTTTTCGTCTGTGAACATAGAGCTGATGTGACTTGCCAAAAAGCTCCAGTTTTGACTCATCTGGCCAAAGGACATTCTCCCAGAAGGATTGTGGCTTGTCAATTTGCATTTTAGCAAATTCCAGTCTGGCTTTTTTATGTTTTTCTTTCAAAAGTGGAGTCCTCCTGGGTCTTCTTCCATGGAGCCCACTTTCGCTCAAAAAGCGACGGATGGTGCGATCAGAAACTGACGTACCTTCACCTTGGAGTTCAGCTTGTATCTCTTTGGCAGTTATCCTTGGTTCTTTTTCTACCATTCGCACTATCCTTCTGTTCAATCTGGGGTTGATTTTCCTCTTGCGGCCGCGCCCAGGGAGGTTGGCTGCAGTTCCATGGACCTTAAACTTCTTAATAATATTTTCAACTGTTGTCACAGGAACATCAAGCTGCTTGGAGATGGTCTTGTAGCCTTTACCTTTACCATGCTTGTCTATTATTTTCTTTCTGATCTCCTCAGACAACTCTCTCCTTTGCTTTCTCTGGCCCATGTTCAGTGTGGTGCACACAATGATACCAAACAGCACAGTGACTACTTTTCTCCATTTAAATAGGCTGAATGACTGATTACAAGATTGGAGACATGTGTGATACTAATTAAAGAAACTAATTAGTTTGAAATATCACTATAATCCAATTATTTATTATCTTTTCTAAGGGGTACCAACAAATGTGTCCAGGCCATTTTAGAATATCTTTGTAGAATAAGCAATAACTCATCTCTTTTTACAGCTTCTTTGCTTTATTCTATGACATACCAAAGGCATGCAAGTATACATGATAAAATAGCTTTTAATTTCATCACTTTTCAGGAGGAATGAAGCATTATTTCAATGAGCTGTAAGGGTACCAACAAATTTGAGCACGTCTGTACCCTTATAGTATTTTACGCCTGTAAACAGCAATGTATTTACATTTAGAGGGTGTAAGTTATTCAAACTCTAAAGCAATTACAAAAGCCACAGATTTACATTATGCAGAACCTAAAAAGATTTCACTGCATTTATTCTGTTGTGTATTTTTATATAGCAAATCTGAATATATAATACACCAAAAAAGCTTTCAAGTGGCTCAAATGTTGATTTAATTTAGCACACAGTAGTTTTTTTGCAGAAACACTGCATATTGTTTTCTAAGCTCTATTATTATAAGAGAAACAACAATTTAAAATTGGCAGCCTCACATTCATGCCTCCCAGTGGGAAATTAGCTTTTTTTTTTTTTTTTTCATCGGTCATATAGTTTGAACTGATGTAGTATCATTCAAAGGGGTGGAAGTACTCTCTCTTTTTTTTTTTTAATTTATTTTTTTTTAGCCCTTTTGATATGGAATGACCGCAGAGACTGTCCTTGGGTTCCCAGGAGACTTCAGTATTTTCTCTTTGCAGATAATAAACGGGTTTAGAAGTCACTGTCAGTCTGAGTCCACTCTCAAAAAAGGTTTGCAACCATCTTGCAGTAACCTTGCCAATGAACCTGGATGTGATTGCTCTGCACCCCAGCAGGTTGAAGTCTGGGCAGTGTAGACAGACAAAGACATATTTTTAAATTAGAGTGAGGGGAAAAACTAGCTAGATTAAGTTCCTTAATATGTGCCTCCTATTACTCATCTTTTGAATATATATGTATGCAACAAGCAGATTTTTTTTTCTTTTTTCTGAGGAACCCAGTTTGTTTGTGTTACTGTAACGATTAAAAAACTGAATAAGATTCAGCATACTCATGATCCATTACCTCGAACACTCAATCAAACTATGAAGCAAAATTTACACTAATTTACACCCCTCCAACGTTTGCTAAAATTGCTGCACAAACTACAATGATGCCACTTCTTTATTCATTTGTAAACCGGAAGGTGGCACAGCTCGTGGTTGCTGTATTATTGTTAATACACATTTAGAACTTCCAAACACATTTTCAAAATGCTTAAAATTCTTTAACAAATAACGAGTGCTAAAATGCCAAAGGAAACCGTAATGGTAAGATTTGGTTTCACTTTTTGTGTCCATTTTAACATTTCTCTTCATCTGGTGCTAATTTCCTAAAACAAGATTCACTGGCAACTGGTACTACCCACTCCCTAAATAATATCACTGGGCAAAAGTGTCACATCAGCATGAAGTAGTTGCAAGTAAAGGGCAAAGGTCACATTGAAGCGTGTAGCAGTCTGGTATCAGCAATTTAAACTCAAGTTTGAAATAACTGAATGTTCTTTTAACAGGCCAATATTTACTCTTTCTGAAGTTAAATTTACCACCTGAAGTGGGATTGTTAAGCAGAAATACATGTAGTTTCCCCACACCCCACCAATCCACCTACATTTTTTTTTAAATAAAATAATAAAAATACTCATGTTTAAAATGAATTGTTAAAAACTAAACATCTTTAGCTTATTCTCAACACTTATTCAACTGTTAAAACAAACATTGCTAGATCTATCATTTATGTCTGTTGTGGCATATTATAACAAATAATATACACCAACACTCTACATATAAGGCTGTAATTCTATCGAGGGTTTCTGGTGACATAAAGCACGAGAGCTCTCCTCTGCACAGTTGGGTGTACATTATGCCTTATAATATTTTTTTTTTAGATTTACTCGAGAAGACACGTGGAAAAGATGAAGAGATGAGACAACTTCAGGTGAGTTTGTATTTTATTATTATTTTATTTTATTTTATTCATTTAGTGTTTGACTTTGCTCCTAAAAGCTGTCTTTTATAGTGCTTTTTAATGTTTTGATAAAATATGATTTCAGGCAATATTCTATTTTGTTTTGTTTTAATAAAAAAATGATCAATTTTTCTTTTAATTTTCCACT
The DNA here is from genome assembly GCF_902713425.1 of Acipenser ruthenus. NCBI lineage: Eukaryota > Metazoa > Chordata > Actinopteri > Acipenseriformes > Acipenseridae > Acipenser > Acipenser ruthenus. The sequence continues at coordinate 26,304,740 of NC_081206.1, forward strand.
GTATCATTTTGTAACGAAAACGTTTTACTGCAATAGCACAGTGATGTTGTTTTGAGCCATATCTGCAAGTTCTATTGGAACATCTGTGGTTATGGTGTTGCACCTGCCAACTGTGTTGTATAATTAATTACTCCCTAAAGATGTTGACTTGGATTTTAATCAAGAGAAAATGGACTGTTTAAGCTAGTCTGCCGAAACTAGTAATTGTAATTATGAGTCCAGGGTGGAATTTCTCATATGTGCTTACATGAGTGGCAGATAAGGAACAGAAGTTCAGACAGCTCTTGTATATCATTACAAGAAGAACATAATTCACTCTGAAAGAGTTCTATTTATGAAAGGTTTAACCCCCTTTTTAGTTGACAGACTTCAAGTTTGACATTCTAATACAACCACCAGTGCAGTCAATTACAGTGTATTAAAAATGAATTATCATTGCTCTTTCCCATGTGAATCATGAGCTACATTGTAACTAGCCTCTTTATGTAAACATTTTATACTGGAAAAGAGAGATGAGGTGACAGGCTGGCCTAAGATGACACCTTTCAGGGGATTTACAGTATGTTCAATGTGCACAGCATGTCTAGGTTATGGCTCCACATTGATCTCAAATTAAACCATTGAAGTTGAACTTGCCTGTTTGACACCTTGTGGTTTTAATTGGTAATTGATACTACAGTACTACAGGTTCAAATCCCGGCTCAGCCACTGACTCATTGTGTGACCCTGAGCTCTGTCTTTCGGGTGAGACATTGTTGTAAGTGACTCTGCAGCTGATGCATAGTTCACACCCCCTAGTCTCTGTAAGTTGCTCTACATAAAGGCAACGTATTGATTGTAACTGTACTCAATTCTTATTCAAATCCCTCAGGACCACAAAAATTCCTTTTAACTTTATTGGAATAACAATGTTAAGACTTATATTAAATAACTTTTTTGTCTCTTTCTTGAAAAAGGACCGAATTGTGGAGTTAGAAATGGTAAGTGTTTAAAAAGCTGCATGCTGTTAACTGCCATTACCATTTAAGAAGGTTAATCCTTAACAGGTTTATTTGTGTGATTTTAAAGTATACAAATACATCAACATACCTTGCTTGCAGTACACTGAAAGAAGATTGCCATTAACCTTTAAACACAGCAGTAATTTACTTAATGGCTAAAGAAGGTTTATCACTAGGTACTTTAAAATGCTACAGATAAGCTGCTTTCAGACAGGTGCATACATTCTAAACTTGCTTCATTTAAAAATGGTTATCTCAATCTAACAGATCTTCAGTAACCTTTGATGCACTTTTATAATGAATTCATTTTCTCTTCATTTTTATAATAATTCACTTGGGAATATAAACATGCATTTAAGTACTGGAGATGTTCTAAATGTAACTGCTTTCTATCTTGTTGTGATAAAATGCACACAGAGTCAGCAAGAAGAGATGGATTTAAAAATGAATTCTAGATGATTTTACACAGGTTGTATGACATTGATTTTCAGTGGCACACATAGCCTCTACAGGACCACTACACTGCTGAAGCTTATAGATCCATAGCAAATATAGATAATCTAGACCAGTGGTTCTCAAACTTTTTGGATTGCACCCCCTTTTCTCTTGTCTGTGGTACTTGACGTCCCCCTACACACACATGTACATATACCGGTAAAAAACTAAAAATCAACATGCTACTGCCATCTCTGTATGTCACTGCTGTGGGTTTTTTTTTTTTTCTTCTTTTGCACGAACCAGCCACCGATCCATCACAATAAGAGCCAACTTAACTTAATACTGCAAATAACAGTTTACCAATTGTGTCCAACGCATAATGTGCACACCATATAGTATGCCAATAAACAATGTACTTCACCAGATGGCAGCAGACTTTGTCCAATAATATGCACGCTTAAATAAAAGGCACCAGTCAGATGCACAGCACCATCTATAAACTTTGACATGCCAGGAGATGCTCAGCAGTAAGATATGTTTCTGGTTAATATATATATAGAGTTAATATATATATAGTTACATTACAAACAAAACGATGGTACAGCAATAGGATCTAAATTAGGAATGCATTTTGCCAGTACATACATGGGGAAATGGGAAGAACAATTACTTAGAAAATCGGAAAGAGAACCTTTAGAATACATTCGGTTTGTAGATGATATTTTGGGGGTTTGGACACATGGAGAAGAGTCTCTTTTCCAGTTTCATAAAATGGCAAATGAAATACACAGTAATATTTTCATGGACCTTCGATGGACAAGGAAAGAAATAGAATTTTTAGATACTATAGTAAAACTTGAAGAAGGTTCAATTGAGACTGACCTCTTCTGTAAACCTACTGACATGCACCAGTATTTACACATGTCCTCTACACATCCGATACACACTAAAAGGGCAATCCCAAAGGGTCTAGGAATAAGAATACAAATAATATGCTCTAAAGAAAGTGACTATGTAAAACAAAGAAATGTATTAAAAACAAATCTTAAAAAAAGAGGATACAATGAAAGAATTATAGAGATGGAGTTAAGAAAAGTGGATAAACTAAAAAGAGATGATCTACTAGATTATAAAAATAGAGATAAAAAGGTCAAAAGAGTCCCATTAGTAATGACTTACTCTAAACTTTTGCCCAATATTTCTAAGATAGTTTGGAAACACTTGCGGATTCTACATAATTCAGAAAAAATAAAAAAAGTATTTCTTAAAGCCCCAGTTGTAGCATTCAATAGAGAAGCTAATTTAGGTGATATTTTAGTTCACAGTAAACATAAAAGAATAATTGACAAAATAGGTTCTACAAACATGTGCACCAGTAAATGTAAAGTGTGCAAATACATAGACAAAAGTAAAAATATAATTAAACATAAGAACACCACATATCCACTAAAAACTAATACCTACTGTAAAAATAGCAATGTCGTTTATGGAATAACCTGTGAAAAATGTGATGAAATCAAATATGTTGGAGAGACTGGAACTACTTTATATAAAATAATTCAGAACCACCTTTCATTAATTAGAAATAAAAAAATGAATGAACCAATAGTACAGCACTTCACCAGTCAGGGACATTACATAAATGATGTAAAGTTTGTAGTATTAGAACAGCTCAAATTAGACAATGCGACATATAGAAGAATAAAAGAAAGTAAATGGATAAATAGACTGTACACAATTATGCCAACGGGACTCAACAGAAAAGAATGAACTAATTAACTTCAATAAATATATAACATTTAAATAAATGAACAAAATTAATTCAAAAGTTGTGCATGCTGATGCGCTGGGGAGGCCAAATCTAGACTGATCCTTTGAGCCAGCATTGCATGATATAATAAAAATATAAGTTTATATAAAGTAGTATTAATTAGAATTAATACAGATTCAAAGATAGAAGTAAAAACGTTATATATAAGGGAAAGTGTGTTTGAAAACAAACATTGGAGGTATTTATAGGCTTTTTGATGCCATGGTAACCACACATTTATTTCTCTTTAAATCTAATGTCTTTGTGATGTAATTCACTATGTAGCTAATGATGTAACGATCTACTGTTTCTTTCTATTTTTATGTCATTTAAAAAATACATAAATTCATGACCCATCTCACACTCCCCCAGGATACATTCTGCACCCCACAGTTTGAGAAACACTGATCTAGACAGTGAAGGAATACTTTATTTCTGCTGCATTTTGCTAATATTTAATTTCATACCTTTTCAATATCCTATTGTGATTCTCTGTTTGATTCTCTGTTGTTGTTTCTGCTTTTATCACCATTTGCTTACTATTCTATCAACAAAAACAAAGTAGAATGTGTTGAACAAATTCCATCTGTAATATCTAACACCGAATGAATTATCAAAGGAATGGATTACAGGGCTGAAATAACCCATTGTTTCATTTCAAAGGCATTTACATCTTCCATAACAGAAAGCCTATTCTGATTCCACAAGTAATATAGTTTCAATATAGTGTTAAGGTAAGATGCAAAGCCATTGCCCTATGAAGGCACTGCGTGGTTTATCTACAATTAAGGCAGCAACCCTTATCAGTAACCAGTTGGTTTTGTTATGCAAGAAGTCATAATCGCCAGACAGATAATACTGTGTACTCTGTGTGTGTGAGGCAGTGTCATTCCCTTTGCTAATTCATGTAATGTCTTTTTCAACACAACCACTTTCTAGGAATTGCATGACTGGTATTCCTTAGTAAGCAACTTTGTTTTTTTTTGTATGGGGTTACCTAGCATACATTCCATTACATGTTAACTGGACTCCACTTGCAAAATACTTTTGTGTTTGTTCAATTTAATACGTGGCTTGGTCTTTAAGCATGGGTTATTGGAATTTAATCACGAAAAAAGTTCAGCCAAAACAAAAGCAAATAACCACAAATATGGCCTTCGTTTTTTAATCAAGTTTCAGAGAACTGTTGCTCATGCAATGTAGGTTGCCAGACTTTCCTTCTAAACTCATGTTTCCTCAGAAATTAAAGAACAAACAATCCTGTTCTGTCTGACCAAACTCTTTGTTTGTTTTAGTTTATTTGTTTCATCTGCTCATTGTGGAAATTAGGCAAAATTCAGCATATGTTTACAAAAACAAAGTTACACCAATTTTTCTCTTTTGAAATAGTCCGTTTCTGCTTTGAAGCGTGAAGATTGTCACTGCGTAAGATTTATTGAAAAAATACTAAACACTAACCTTAATACAGGTTCATGATCAGTAAACGCATCATGATTTGACATTTTATTGTGATATGCATTACACATCGTCACAAAATGTACTTCTAACCTTTTTGTTTTTTCTAGAGTACCCGGTTAGCTCTGGACCATCTGGAATCTGTTCCTGAAAAGCTCAATCTGTTAGAAGACTTCAGAGACCTGGAAGTAAGAAGCTGTCAGCAGCGCTCATTTACAAATATTTTTTTTTTCTGTGCAATTTTTCTAAAACAACATTTCAATTAATGTAAGGATGGTTTATCAGTATAATGTATTCTGTAAGCAGATGTCATTTTTTAATGTTTTTTTTTTTTTTTTTTTTAGTAAATTTATATTTCATTAATTGTATACTATACTGTATTCTCTAGCTGCCCCTAATATTTAGTTTATTGTCTGTTTAACTATTCCAGACAATGTGCTTCTGAGAAGACTCCTCAAGGCTGATTGTGGTGCAGTGACGTGTGGAATCATCCGTGTTGCACAGGCTTCACTGCACAATGATTCAGTCCACAGTAGAACACTTATGCATCTCCACCTCACTCCCACAACCAGATTGAGCAGTCTTTTCAGAAACATGTTTGCTGGCAAATAAGGATCTAAGTAGAAACAACAATAGAGAATCATACAGAACACACATTAATACTATATTAAACAGATAATAAATACAAGAACATGTCAATTATATGAAAGTATCCCTTAAACCCATTTCTGTTGGACTTGTCCATTTCCCTTACAATTAGTTCATGTCAGTGTTAGAAGTTGTTACTTTTTGATCTGGCAGATTTAATGTTATAGATAAGTGCTAATCCTTATGAAATCCTGTGCATAGTTGGCACCAGTCGTATGCAGACAAATGTGTTTGCTTGAACCATGTAACAGATAAGAGATTTGGATCAGATTCAAAATAAAATGTTGATGTGGGGTGTAATGTTCAAACACTGTCTATTCTGCATAGCCTTGGAGCTATTCTGATTCTGATTAACTAGTCTGCACTTAGTATCAGGACCTAATTACAACTTCCTACTCTTTACCATAGTGATAGAAAGCAGAATGCATATAGACACACACATTGAATTTATGGAAGTAATGTCGAGTGCAATCTTTTTTCAATTATTAAATCCATCTAACACGCATTCCTTTTTTATTATAAACTATGGCAGTCAAGAGACCAAAATACAACCATAGTTTTGCAATTAAGTAAGGCTGTGTTTTTTTTCACAGATTTCACGATTTCCGTGACATTTACCCATTGCCGTGTAATATGTAGTTCCCTGTGAAAATCCCAGTTTTTGAAAGAATTGTGTAAATATACATATTTTTTATCACTGCCTGTTACACTGCATTTAGAAACATGGCATCAGGTAAATGTTTGCACACACTGCATAGAGTGCATGATTTCTTTAAAATGAAAAAGATACCAGCTGCATCAAAGATCGGAAATATTTCTGCTAAAGATCGTTCTGTCCAGTACAAGAAGGGGACATTTCACATGCCTGTTGTTGTTATTATTTTCACTCTACATATATAAGTATATATCAAAATGGGAAAATGCTTTATGCATTTGAATCATTTTTGCGATGTATAATAAACACAACATTGCTCTTTCTTTCCAGGATTCACAGAGACAGAGGGAGATGATCGAGCAGAGATATGCTAAATATAAAGAAATTGTTGGCACTTTGCAACATCAGTTGGAGGAATCAAAAAGAAGAATCCAGGAATATAGGGTTAGTGTATAAATACTGTCTCCCGTGGACTGTCATAATTACAAACACTAATACATACACAATCATAGCATGCTACCTCTCTATTTTCATTGTAAATATAACCTAAAATACACTCTAAGCAGGATTGACTAATATGTTATTGAATGGTTTAATGTTCCCTGTATGCAGGACGTGAAGATGGATGCAACATCTCAAAGTGCCCGTCTTGCCACTCTCTCTTCTTCAATACGAGGACAAAATAGCTTCCTGTCCAGCTCCCTTCTTACAGACAACACCTGTGAGTAGAATATTGAATATTGAAGTTCATTCTTAATGTTACTATTCTCTGGTAAATTCAAATTTTAGATTTGGTATCTGTAGTAGACTGCCCTACATTTTTTACATTTCAGACAGTCTGGTAATAACTGCTTATACCACTCTGGTCATTACATTTTTGTTTGTTTATTTTGTTTCATTGCGCTATACTGCAATACAATTATACTTCAAGGGCATTCTATATACAAGGCAACATCATTCACGAAATACCACATATTTGAAGATGAATGTAAACTAATACTTAGATGAGGAATCATAAAGTCTTTACAAAACAGAGGTCTGAAGGATGCAAACAGTAATCGATTTTCATAGAGTTGGTGTAGCATCAGCATATTTTTATTGATAACTTATTTAAAGCAAATGTAAACATTTGTGGCATAAACAAGATATGTCATGAAAATCCAACCCAAAGAGCTCATTCTACAAATTGTATGTCATGGATTTTTTTAATGACATGTATTCATTTGTGATTGACAGAAAGATACAAATGAGTAAGATATTGTTCAAATTTTGTTACAGTAAACATTTCTTGATATTTTTTAAACCGGTCTTGACATCTTGAAACAGTCTTCTGTTTAAATTAAAATCGTTCTCCACAACTATGTGAAATAAAAAGAATAGCTGAAGTTTCCTACAATTCATAGTTATCACTGCAAGATTAATATGCCTCCTGGACTCCAGACCAGTTGGTTTGTTGATGGAAGCCATTCAACACATACAGTCAATGGCTTTCTCTGTTCTGTGGTACAATTCAATCAAACTTCCTAATTTTCTATACAGGAGAAGTACACTGCCAAAATACACTTCTATAGCTTTTGTATTTGGCAAGATACAGCCATTGTTTTTGTGTGTGTAAATGACAATTTTAATGCCTTCTAAAAAAAAAAAAAGATTTCTGTATCATTTTTCCACAGCACCACACAAAAGAATGGCTTCACCTGATTTTGAAACCAGCCAGGACAACTGTTTGACTAATGGAACAACATCTCATAAAGACCAAAAGGAGATTTAGTATAAAAAGCCTTTTTAATAATTTAAATGATAGCTACAATATTTATACTACATTGTATTTGAACTTTTTTATTTAACCAAAATGCAGAAGACTAATGCCACAGTGCCTTGTTTTTTACATATATATTTTATATTCAATTTTTTGCTACAAAGAAACATTATACAGTTATATGACAAATTGCCTTTTTACAGTAATGACCAGGCACGAAAACAAACACTGACTTGATAGTTTTATAACATTTTTTTCTTGTAGAAATGCTAAAAGAAATAGATTAAAGTAATAGATTAAAATGTTTGAAGACTTCTTGCCAATACATTTGTCATTGAATTTATTACATTACCTGTATGTTTCATTTAGTAGTTCTGAATTTAGCACTATTGCATTATGAATGGTATTTATTACTTGAAAATCAACTGTTATAAAATGAAGTCACCTCAAGTAATGCCTCTGGCATTACTCTTTATTGAAATCGTGCTTCCATATTTTATGTGATGATTATGCTATTTCCATAATTGGGTGTATTAAGAGAGATGTTTTTACAGTTTAACTTCACTGGCATTTACTGTTTTTTACTTAAATCAGATTAATGATTTTATATTGGGTTTATTTGTGTTTATTTTCTAAATCCAGAAGCATTTGAAAATTCAGTAAATGTGTTTATTTATTGTAGTGTTTATAATGCTCTGATTCCTGCTCCAAAGACAACCGATTTTACTGTCTGTAAAATGTATGCTATCATGGGGATTGATTTGAAATTTGTATTACGTTTGGTCATGTGAAATGAACTTCCTTAGTTTCATCTTTTTAGCTGTTCAGTCCTAATCCTTTGAAACACTTCAGCAAATTGTTCCCAGATTACCGATTTTAAGAACTGTGACGACTTGGTACTTCTTTGCTATTTCATAAATGTAGCTAAAAGTAAAAATGTCATTGCAGCTGAGAGACACAGTAAGAGTTTATAAAAGGCATATGAAACTTACATGTTATGTATGGCAGCCACACATTGTATTTCTCTAGCAATCATAATCGCTTACAAGCTCATAGGAAGCTTAAAAAAAAAAAGAAAGAATATGTTAAGATGTTAAAAGAAGAGCATAAACCATAATAAGAATTGGTCTGTAATTGTACTTTAATAGGGCTGCGCTCTAAAGATTTTATCGTAAATAAGCTTAATTTAGATGCATACATTTAACAGTACAAGTTAACATCTGTAGTCAACAAAATTACTTTTGCTGTTTAGTACCCCAGCCATTCTGCAAAATAAATCATGGAACTCAAATAAGATCTCTTAAATTATCTCATATCAGGGATTTAGTTGTGGGGGTTGAGAAATAAAGTACTTTAACTGCATATAATAAAATGCAATGTTCAAAATGTTAACCCCCTATTGAAAGCTGTATGTTTAAAGTATAGATGGACTAAGCAAAATACTAGCTGGAGTTGTTTATATAAATATGTATATATAGAAACAGAAGCTAATATTGTTAAAACCATTTAAATGGGGACAACTCCACCTAGATAGTGTTGGCCCAAACAGTCCAAAGTCCTCTCCAAGATCAAATCTGTATAAGCTAGTTTGATCAAGTCTATAGATTTATGTTCATCCATGCTAATTAGTTCTAGTGTAAATGGTCCTATTTAAATAATATAAATACAAAACTATCGATTTGTACCAAATGTAAATATTTAATATTTGTAAATTGGTATGAATATAGCAACTGATAAACAATAGCAGACCTTCTCTAAAATGAATCCTGTTTAAACCCTGAACAGGACTACATGGAGTTTAGTCAGTTATATAAAAATGTTTTATTCATGACAGCACTTCAAAACTCCATTAAGATGCTACTTCCTGTGGTTTTACATGCTGTGGCTTACTTTTTTATAGTTTAAGATGTCAAAGTAAAAGAAAAAGTAATCTAGCAAAGCCACTCTGTGCAGCCAAGTTGCCAGCTATTATTATTATTATTATTATTATTATTATTTATTTCTTAGCAGATGCCCTTATCCAGGGCGACTTACAATTGTTACAAGATATCACATTATTTTTACATACAATTACATTATTTTTTTCACACTATTTTTTACATACAATTACCCATTTATACAGCTGGGTTTTTACTGGAGCAATCTAGGTAAAGTACCTTGCTCAAGGGTACAGCAGCAGTGTTCCCCACCTGGGACTGAACCCACGACCCTCCGATCAAGAGTCCAGAGCCCTAACCACTACTCTACACTCCACAGCTAAAGGGGTACAATTTGTCAGTCGTTACTGTTGTAGGGTTAGGATTGGCATTTTAAAAATCTGATTGTTATGAAGTACATTTATTACATGTCTGAATAAAGTTTTAATCACTCATGAGTATTGACAGGCTAGATCTGAATGGATCATTATGTGTTATAGGACATTTGGGAGCATTTGAAGTTCAATATTAAATGGTTATTTTATTTAACACTGAAATGCTGTGTCTGACACAACTGATGCTTGTATTAAGTATACCTACTGTAGCTTGCTCTTAGATGTTGTGGGGATTGTACTGTGCAACACAAAAACGGAGGATGTAAGTTTTACAAACATTAATGCAGTGGATATACTGCAAATACAATGTAAAATGTGTGATGCACCAGTAAGATGAGGGAATCATTACAATGAGGTCATAAAAAAATAAAAACACAGCTGTTAGTTGGTTCATGCTCAGCTTCATACATGAAATGTAAGGTTACCAGATAATTATGGAAATGGAAAACAAGTTCAGAAAGAGTTTGTATGAATAAACACAAGTGCATCACATTACAGTTAATAGATTAGAAACAACATTGCATTTATCTGAGACCACTCGTCCTTTCCTATCATTAAATAATGTTGGGAATGGGATTTAATTGGGTTTAGTGAAACACAAGCTTCCTTGAGAAAGGTATGAACCATACTGAAACGTTGAGCAGCTGGCTCTTCTGAGCAAAAGGAGATGTGTATGAAAGTTTACACAAAAATGTTATAATATATACACACACACATATCTCCTTTTGCAAAATGAGACCGTTGCCCAAAACACATATTATCTATACAAATAAAGATACATTGATAAGAGTTGAGGATTATGAAATATTTTATAGCAACAATCAGATAGTTAGATATCTACTTAGAAGTAATTTAACAAGGAAAATATTGTAGTTGCTGTTCTAAAGAAAAAAATGCACTTCATTTCTCAAAGAATTATTAAAATATGAAAGTTTAAGTATGAGACTTGAGATAGTAATATTGAATACAGAGGGCTCCGTTTTAAGCAAAATGCGAAGGGGCATTTTCTAATTGGAATAAATCTCAGACAAACTTCAACAAGATGCTTTTTAATCAATGTCTGCAAGTAACTAGTGGGGGAGCTTTGGTGAGAACTGCCATTTCATGCAGTTTGGTCAGTTTTCATTTAATATATAATAATAGCACAACAGTAACAGCATGATATTCACACTGGTATGAGGGGGAGCTAGATTAAACAAAACACTACTCCACACCCACTAACATATGTACCATTCCTAATTAAAAAAAAAAAAAAAAAAAAAAAACACAGAAATTATCATCAAAATGTCCATGCTCTCAGAAACCAACAAACCCCACAATTAGGTTTCAAAAACATGTTCCAGAGCGTGGTTGGAATGAGTTTGTGAAGTTCATAGTAGACATACTGTACATTCCTCAATACTCTTTATAGTTATAATTTGAGGGGAGGCAGTTGAGAATTTTTTTTTTTTAGTGTGTTACATTTGTTTTTACATGCAGTACATACATAAACATATTCACACAAAAACACAAGGCAGCTCAATTAAAATGTACTGTGAATCCACATAGTGGGTAGTAAAAGGTTATTATAGAATCACCTAATCACCACAGAGCAATACAGCGTTGCAGGTTGAGTCACCAAACAATGGCCAACACCAGCAATCTATTGCTGATGCTGAATTGGCTGCTTATTATGTCCACCATTAGTCCCGACTCCATTGGCAAGCTAACACACAGATATGGCATACAGCTGTAGCAGTGCAAAGTAGATAAATGAAGAGACTTTCTAATGACCCTATATGGAGTAATGATGTTTAATATAGTGATGACACTGCCCGAGGGCAGGCTGGTAAAGTGAGAAGTTACCAAGCATTTCATTGAATGTCTTTAGCCATGCCACAAATAACAAGCATCCATGTGTGTGCAAATGTTTCCTTTTTATCAACTGAAACCATTTGCTCTTTTAAACGGAACTCATTTTTAATGTATATGATGAAACATTACTATATCGGTAAAAAAAAGAAATGGCTAAACTTTTAATACAATGTATGCAAATCTAAGAAGTGATTTAGAACAACAACATGCTTTAAAGCATGAAATAAATAAATAATTTCACATTACTTGTTATGCCTACAGATGGATTTTAAAAGATTTTGTTAAATCCTGTTTATCCTAATTCGTTTGAGGTAATAACCAGTTGTCATTACCCTGCTGAATACCCTGGCAGCTGAGGGTGAGCTGGTGACGACCAAGAGAAAAAATGGTAGACTTTACAGAAACTATATCTATTTAATAATGTGTAGATCAGTGACTGGTGAAACAGCTAAACAAAACAACAACAAAAAACAACAATTAGCTTGAAGAAATAGCAATATTAAAACACGCTTTTGACTTATCTGGCAATCTCAACTTAAACTGACACCTGGCACTGGAAGGTCAGTATTATTATTATTATTATTATTTATTTCTTAGCAGACGCCCTTATCCAGGGCGACTTACAATCGCAAGCAAATACAAATACATTCAAGTGTTACAATACAAGTAATACAATAAGAGCAAGAAATACAATAATTTTTTTCAAGTGTGACAAACCACAATTCAATAATACAGCAGATAATAGTGATTGTTACATCAGTATATGATTAAATAGTGATAGTTACATCAGGATATGATTAAGTACAAAATACTACAGGTTAAACACTTGGCAGATTACAATATTCTGAAGTACAGGATTAAATGCAGTAAAATAGGGGGCAGAGAAGAGCAAAATAAAGCACATTTAAATGAAGGGTGATAGTGTCCCAGGATACAACAGAGGAGTTCTACAGGTGCTGTTTGAAGAGGTGAGTCTTAAGGAGGCGCCGGAATAGTGGATAAACTTTCATTAAATAAAATAATAAAGTGAATTCAATGTATTCGAATAAAATTAAAACTGCGTAGTTGATAGCTTATTCTCTTTACCCTTTAAACTACAATTGAAGATTAAACGTGGATAATCTTACTCTTTTAATCAACCAAGAAAGGGATTTTAATTTCTGCGTCATATAAACGTCAATCCTGTCAGTCCCTTTCAAAGGTGCATAAGTCACTGCGACTATTCCAGGAGTGAATGAATTTAACAGAGACAATATAAAGTTCCACCCTATTGTCTCTTCTATTTGTTTTATACTTGTCCTAGCCAAAGAAAAGCTTTCAGCGTTGACGTCATGATCTTATTCAAGATAAGCCTCGGTGAATGATTTACGCACGGGATATAAAGAGCGGCACCAGACAGAACTAGAAGTCCTGATATTGACAGACTAGTAGCAAAGTTTGAGTGGACAAAAAGTTATGATCCGTTCACGTTCAGCAATCGCTGATTTTCAAGAAGTTACTCCTTCAGAGATAACAGCAATTTTTGATAACCACACGTTTCGATGAGGTCTGTGAAGGCATTCTATTAAAAAAAGGCATCGTTTACTGAAGGGAGAAACTTACCAGTAAAGAGAACATAAGACAATTGAAGATATTGCATGGGTTTACAGAAATGAAGACATGAATATAAATTACCTTGATAGAAAGTTAAAAGAACCCACCATGGGTTTGCTAAGTGTAGACGTGCTGGTAAGGCTACAGATTTTGCCAGGGTTCTTCTCCAATTGCCTGTTCCTGGCGCTGTATGATTCAGTGGTCCTGGTGAAGCGGGTGGTGTCACTCCTGAGCCGCTCTGGTGCTGGTGGTGAATGGCAGCGCATGTTAACATCAGCTGGGCTGCGGTCTGTGTGGAACAGCTTTCTTCTCGATGCGTATAAACAGGTAAACGGATTTAGAAATTATTGTAATTTTGGAGAGCACTACACGATTCCATGTACTGCATAGCTCATATTATTCATGTTTTAAGTTGTCCCAACTTTACAGTGAAGAATACCTTATGAATGTATCCGTGTAAAAGTAATTTACTAGTTACAGATGCGTGCGTCCCATTACTATGGTAACGGGTGCTAACAGCAATGCACATGCTTTAATTTTAAATTGCGCAATGATCTCTCTGGTAGAGGAATTACATGAGAACGACACTAGGTAAAACGTTTGTCTTTCAGACGCTGTTTCCTTGGTTGTGATTACGAGGTTGAAATTGATTACAAGTTCTGTTATAGAGCTAAATTATTATAGCTAGACATCAGACACAGCAGATGGACATATTGAATAACCCTAGTCTGCATATCTCTATTGTAAAGTTGGCTGAAAAGTGGCACATTTCAAAAAAAGGCAGCAATTTAATTAGAATATACCCAGTTGCATGAATTGAACCGTTATTGTTTGCACTAGCTAGAAGTTCATTGTTGTATCATTGTTCGCAGGTGATCTGTAGCTTTGCACATGAGGTCGTTTAGACATGCTCAAACAGATCTGATATAGTATGTTAAAAGAATATAACAAATCACAGCTTGCTCTTCTTTTGTAAGGTGAAGCTGGGTGGTGAGGCGCCCAATTCCAAGGTGGTTAGAGTATCGGGTGCAAGCAGCAGAAGGAAAAGCTTTAGCGGTAAGAGCGGAATGGAATGCCAGCTGCTGGATTTTGAGTCTTCTGACCGTCCTTTGGTTGTCAACTTTGGCTCTGCCACCTGACCCCCATTCATCAGCCACCTGCCTGCGTTTAGGCAGCTGGTTGAAGAGTTCTCTGATGTGGCTGACTTCCTGTTAGTCTATATCGATGAGGCTCACCCAACAGATGGCTGGGCAGTTCCAGGGATGGGGTTCAATTCTTTTGAGGTAAGGAAGCACAGGAGCCTGGAAGAGCGTTGCCTGGCTGCCCACAACCTGCTGGAACGCTTCTCTTTACCACCTCAGTGCCAGCTGGTGGCGGACTGCATGGACAACAACACTAATGTGGCTTATGGCGTCTCATTTGAAAGAGTGTGCATTGTGCATAAACAGAAAATTGCCTATCTGGGTGGGAAAGGACCATTTTTTTACAATCTTAAAAAAGTAAGGCATTGGCTTGAGCAGAACTATGGGAAGCGATAAAAAAATTGACATATTTCTAGACACAAAAGGAGAAAAAGGAAGTGAGTAAATGTAAAACCCAGAAGCGAAGGTGTAAAGATGGTTCAAACCAAACAATTCTCAGAACTTAAATGCTGTAAACTGACAATATCAGTTACTATTTAACAAGGTCTGGCTGATTACATAGGATTGAACTTGTGGAACCGATCAGAATGTCATGTTTAAAATTTAAAAAAAAATGCTGTAAAATTTAAGAAGCAATAAAGCAAAGCACACCAAATAGACAATTTAAATGTTTTGATAACAACAACAACACATATATTTTAACAAAAACAGAAATGAGAGCATTTGAAACCAACTTTTATAAGTTTAATTTATTTTTATGAGATGAAAAGTTTATATATTTTTGTGTCATTTTTACATTGTTGTGATATATGTAGTGGTTATGTGCACCATGTATTACATCTATCTTGTATTACATTTATTTAAAAATTAAATAATTTCTTATCTAAATTCAATAATATAGGTACACAAACTTTGTAGTACTGTTTTAAGATGCTTTTTTGCACATGATACATCTGTTTTGATAATATGATCTCCCAACATACCAGCAAAATAGTTCTAAAGATCACCTTCGATATTAATAAACCATTGTTTTTATTGATTAACACGCAACAATTCTATTTACAATTTATGTCATGAGGCCAGGAGAAGTATTTTTGGGATTAGCAAAAATGCACAGCGGGTACTGAAATTACTGAATTAAACTGGTAATGTTTGTAATTAGTTACAGAGCTACTATGTGCAAAAGTAAGCATGTTTTTAAGGTGCTGAAGCAGAAAAGCTACACATTGCTTTTAGTGTTGGTCCCACATCTACAGACAAGGGTTTGTTTTGGGATATTGGTGTGTGGATGAAGATCACTCACGAAAGGGTCCTACAGCTCTGTCAGTGATTCGATGTAATCACACCTTTTCTCTTAACATGAATTCATGTCTGTTTTTGTGCCAATATAAAGAATGTATGGCTACTGATTTAACTGAATTTAAAAATATGTAATGTAATGTTGTGTACAGTGCTGCTTATTATTTAAATAAAACTTTGTTGTTCAGTTTTTTTTTTTTTACTAAATATTATTTTATCACACAGATGCTTAACCTTGTTACTGCTCAGTCAAATTGTCATCTGACTGTACCATATTTTCTGGTCCTTTCTTATATGTAATTGCTGATTGACCAGATTATGTAATCGCCCTCAACTTTCAATCATCACTGCATGTTCTCCTAGGGGAGAAGCAGAAGTGTGTGTATGCAGTATGTGGGTGTGTAAAAAAAACAGTCAGGTTACACCAGTCCCTTTCCTGAGGTGTGAGGGGACAAGTGTCCCTACCTAATTATATTTGTGGAACATTAAATGTAACTTTCATTCAGGGGAAAGACACAGAGCAGCACAAACTAGAAAAACAACTTGGATACGTGTGCTGGGAAAACTTCTAAACCCAGTTCAATTTTCAAGAATCTAATTCAATTTGAAACATATTAAAAGCTGCTCAGTCCAAATCCATCGGAAGACAGGCACGAGGCAGTCATTTTAATCAAAAATGCAAGAAAAGCAAAATAACCTTTTTATTTTTGTTTTATTGTTATAAATGTGTAGTTTAGAAATGCAAACAATTTATACCGATGTTCTAGGAGTCTATTTGACAAAAGTCATCTATTTAAGTTTTTACAGTTTTTGTTGACTTTCAAACAGTTTTATTGTTGTACATACATACATACACCGTATTGATTTGTTGCTGCTAATCAGATTCAGTATTTGAAGATGATAACTTCCACCCTTCGGTTATGGTCAATCCGACTAAATGGGCAAGTAAGAATGATCCATTGAAGAATTGCTGCATACCCTCACGAGTCACATGCCTGTCAAGTGGGACATGCCAAATCCAATTGCTCTGCTGTGTTCCATCTGTTCAGTCTTTAATAGTACTGCATGTGTCATTTAGGCGATCTGAACTGTGTCTGTTTGTGGAAAAGAAGATACATTACTGTACAATTAGACCATACACTGAATTGCCAATACTGTATGTTGCTATAAAAACAGATCTGCACATTACATTATGCAAATCAGGAACCCTATAGTTAACAGAAGCATTAGTAAATGCAAAGGTACATATAAGCATACAATTATACCAGGAATTATTACTGTTTTTGTTTTAAACAACTGGAATTAAAACCAGTACTGCATTAATTAAATCATTTTACAAAGCTGGCCATTTTTAATGTTGTCATCATGAAGAAGGCCATCTGTGTTCATAACAGCTGTGTTTTTCAGGATTGACAACATCTGTCACTATAACTCTGAATCAGTTTCTAAAGAGATATGCAAATGCAGATGTAAAGACCTGTCTTACGCTCGTCATTCTGAGAGCAAATCATTTTTAGTAAAGCAGAGGTGCATACTTTCCTTCATGCACACCAATAGTTCAGCTAGGCAACAACATCGTTTTTTCAATGTAAAATCTTGTTCAAAATAAAATAGTTTTTTTAGTCATATGCACTTGTTTGCTTACAGTAGCTATCTTCTGCATCAATTTTCCTTTATATGCTTTAATGGTTTTTCTTAGGAGTTAATGTGTTCTGTTTACAATAGTAATCCTTTTATAGTTGGAACAGCTTAGTCTCAAAGTAACATGACACAAACTTTTATGTACAATTAAACGAATGGCACTATCTAAATTCCTGTTAACATTACATATTGTGTTAAGTCAATAAACTAAGTAAGTTTAAACTCCATTTAGATTTTTTTTTTTCAGATTGTTATATGGTTAGTTTCACATTCCTCGCTCGACAAACCCTTAATGCCAGCTTGTGTGTTTGTGTACGTAATGCCACTACGTACACTGCTGTGCTACATATGGCAAGAATCTGGTTCTATGGATTTGTAAGTTACATCTTGTTCCCTAGACACACAAACCAGGAAAATAACAAAACATCTTCACTCATAGGTAAGTGTAATGCTGGCTTGTCATAGTGTAAAAGTCACCTTTTAATGTGATACAGTTCTGTCGTGCTGTGTATACTGGAATGATCCTGATTCTATCAGTTACCCGTTTCTTGTGTTAGTGGCATGTATGCTTAACATGCCTAGTTTTATTATTATTACAATTCAATTAATAATATAAAGAAGTTTAAGAACTCAATTAGAAGCATAACAAAAAACCTGAGCTCTAGCCCATGACAACATCTGCTTTTTTACATGATTAAGCTAAGAGCATCATCAATTTTGGATTGTGTGTACCACAGTAAGAGACTGGCAAAATATGCAGTTAACTTACTTATTTGTTGAAAATATGAAGTATAAATGATACACTCCTTTATGAACAACGACAAATTGGTTTTAAACTTAAATCCTGCTAACAATTGCAGTGCTAACTGCATGGATACAATTCATCCAAATCATGTCTGTCTCGAGTTGATGACAAGAAACGGTTCATGGTTTATCTTAGTTGGAAGCACTTATCACATATAATCTTATAGGGACCCCTAGTGTTGGATAACCAAATCTCTGACTACAAATTTATTTATTTATATTTTACTATTACTGTTATACTCTTAATGCCAAAATGGAAAGCTCCATGTTAGTTAGGCTAGGAGAGATTCTAACATTTAAGAAGAAGAAATCTGTGAAAGGATTGGCATCTTGGAATATATTTCCAATAAAACAGTCATGTGCACGAATGAAGCTCATTCTTCAGTATTAAGTACAAGCTGTTCTTTTCAAGTCAGTTAACTTTTAATATGTATTTAAGTACCTGCGGATAAAGAAATATATATAAAAAAACTGATAATCACATGTAATATCCAAATATTATTATACTGTCAACTTACTATTTACAGTTAACACTTATGGCTTGTGTCATCCCTTGGGCTTCTCTATGCTAACGGGTTGCGCTTGACAATTGTTCTTTAATAGTAGAACGTGCAAACTAACACATTAGCCTTAGAGTAATGTCATCATATTCTTTTGTACACGGTCAAGTTTTGTCTAAAATTAACTTTACATTTTCTGGAAAACAAATGGACTGATAACATATTCAAATTGTGGGGTTTACATGGATTCTTTACACTGATTCTTCACCCAAAACCACTCCCACTTCAAAACAGACTGAGGCACAAAAGTCACTGAGTACTGATTCCAAAAATCCCACTTTAGAGACCAGGAAGTATTGTACATCAAGATAGGAGACACCAAAGATCCAAGGAAACTGACCAGATCTTTCAGCAGAGATTACGAGGCAGTAAAGAACATTTAGATGAGAATGAACACCACCTGTATTCCCTGGCATTTAACACAATAGACTTGTGCACATCTTTTTACTTCACATACTAAAGATCATCGCCTGCAGAATTCTTGGAGCAATGCTTCTCTTAACGTTGTATCTCCTTTTACAGTAAGTCACAAATGCACTCAGATATTTAGTCATGCCAACTCCCAACATCAGTCCTTGCCCTCCTGTTCCCAAGGAGACTGAAGAATACTTATTTCTGAAGCATCAGAGGTAAGGCTGGAGTATCTTAAAATATAACTGCAGCTCTGCTATAGAATGTTTTACTGCCTGATTTATGTGTCTTCTTGCTGTTACTCCAAAGGCACACTTTTAAAATGTTTATTGGAATCTGCTTCATTTTGAAAAATGACTTTCCATTTGATCTGTTATAGTTTCAGATCCACAAAAGGATACGTCCAGCAACATAGATGATACGAGATAAACGTTCACCATTAACTACCATCAAAAAGGTATGGCAGCATGTGCTAAATAAAAGTCATTATCAACTCTACATAACCCAGTGTTAACCCAATTGTTCAGTCGATCAATTACAGTAACAGTAATGCAATGTTTTATACCAACCGTATAAGAACTAATGGTTATATTGATCAATATGTGATCTATGATCTTACTTCAGCAATTCATTTGTACCATATCTATTTGTTGATCCCTCTCTCTCAGATAATACTGCGCACATTCATTTATCAAGGAAAAACCTTTCTTAAAAGGTGTATGCACAGAACATCCTTCACATTTGCCATGGGGCACTTGATAAGATAATAACTGCAACAGTTCATGGTGTTCTTGCTATATCTGCAATGAATGGAAATCAATGTCGACTTTTCTTAAACATAAAACCATTGATCACTAGCTTTAATAAACAAGTACAGGCATACTTGAGTGTACATAGTCATCTGCACTGAAAAGCTATTTATTGTACCATAAACATGCGAATTACATAATAAAGAATAACACTTCCCATATCTTAACAGTCTGCTAGATACTTGAATATCAGTAAGGAGTCAAGTCTCACTGCTTTCTTGTTCTGCTGTCCCAAAATAACACCATTATGTCTATGTCTACAAAAAAATTATCAAAGGCAAATACAGTGCTCCCCCTTTATAAGACGACCCTTTATACTGCGGAACAGGTTATAAGACCATGGCTCCCATTTGCCCAATAATGCCATTATACTAACACTAGTATTCTTGTTATAAGGTGGAACACAAATAGCACGGTGTCTTAACTATGACTCCCGAATATATTGTTATAAAGGAGGAGCACTGTAGTACTTTTCAAAGACATGAAGATAAAGTGTCTTTAAAATACGACGCCTGATTGAGGAGACCTTTAGGGTTTCTCAAAAAGATATATAAAATGTGAGACCTTTCTTGTGGCAGAATTAAATTACTATGAAAAAAAAGTTGTCTTGGAATGGTAATGACCATTTATTACATTCACTTTATGTAGTTACGGGGCACAGCAGGAGGCCATGGTTCACATTCATCTCAGGAGAAATGACTTTGGTGGTTTCAACATAGTACCAAAGGGACATTAGTACCCCTCCCATCATACAATTTTGCACAATTGAAAATATCTGCTCAAGAAAAGCTCCACTACTGAATGGCATGTGGTATTCAGGCCAAGATCAATGTGTTCTTGCCATGCTTTCATGGTGCATGGCACTTTCTTGTTTCCTCACATTTTTTAGTTTTTACACGGAACTCACAAAAAAAGAAATATATTGTTTATAACTGTTGTAAAGATGACCTGTCCTTTGGAATAATAACAGAAGATAACAGACATTTCTTGCACTCCATGGGACCCACAGGCACAACACCGCTCTTCTTTCTGAGAACTGGAAGAAAATTGATGACACATAATTGGAAAAAAGGAAGAAAAACACGTGATCAAACAGCCCAGAATTGTCTCTTTCTTTGTCAGTAGTTTCCACAATGTGCCAAAGACGATTTCTCTTACAAGAGACAAAAAATTAACTGTACTTCATGCAAACGGTTATTGACCAGAAGAAAAGGGAAACAAGTTGAATAAAATAACTTCATTTTTACCACATAAAAAATGAAAAGGTACAGCATCTGTTATTTCCCAAGAGAAAAAAAAGTAGATGATTATTTTTACAAAAAGATTTGCAGGAGGCTAGAAAGGTGTCAAAACAAACAATACCGGAAATGAAGTGGATGACCTAGTAAAATGTTTTATTTTAAGAGTATAATTAATGGTAAAAATACCATGTATATTTTTAAACTATGCTTATGCATTGAAATGTGAACAGGTGTCAAGTGTGTAACAGGTACTGTACATTTAACAAATGTAAAATGTGACATACCCTGTAAAGATGCATTGCCAGTTTTCACCCACACTGCCCAACCAGAAAAGCTGAGTGTTCCGTCTCGCCTTTGTAATGAACTGCATGCCAAGGTGACACTTATAGGAATGATAGGAAACAGTCAACAAGTGAATAAATGACTTATTTAATCAAACCCTTTGAAAGCCATTTACTTAGTGACCCAAATCAGCTTTTAGAAAGCTTTGCAACCTAGTTCTTATTTTGCCCCTTTTGAAAATCATGCTGTGTGTGCCAGCTGTAACAATGGTTTGGTGACTGGGTTTCTGGTCCGCAAAGGAATAGGAACAGGATTATAAACACTTAATTCACATTGGTCACCAGCAACCTCCAGATTATATAATCACTTTTAATGACATTTGATCACATAACCGAAGTCGGACAAACTACAGGTGAAGAAATGGCTTCAATACAGCAATAATTCCAGCATAGCTTCCTTCATTCATTTAAGCACAGGCAGTCCATTTAATCTTTGGCAGGCTGCTGTTGTTATTATAAGACTCTATGTTCTGTTTTGTAGAGAAATAATAACAGGTGTCCATTTGTATGCGTTTAAAATACAAAGTCAGGGGCTATGTCGTGTGGTGCAAGGTTTAAAAATCTATTTTCTTGTAAAGCTGCCAAGATGCTTCTTAAGCCCTGCTTGAGCTAGGTCCCTAGAGGGCGCTCTTTCTCTCATCTTTTAACATGGCATTTGTATCTAAAATGCTTGAGGTAGCCCATGGCATTATAGCAAATGATTGAGAGAGTGAGGTTCAGTTGCTAATTCCCTGGACATGAGTGACAAATGATTCAGACTCAGTAGCACAGACTTGAGAGGCATTTCCCTCATTACATGTTCGGGTATGACCAGAGAAATACATTAAATTGAATGAAGTGTATTAAACGGAAATTAAATGGATGAACTTAAGCAGGGCTTCCATACTGATTCCTGATTTCCTGTGAATGGTTGACATTTGCTGTAGCAGCGTTCATTTGGCATATACAGAACTGTCCATTTATAACAGTTGCTTCCTTTTGTTCTCTGATCATGATAATACATCTGAAGCTACATCAATCTTTTTCTACAGAACCACAATAAATATATTCACTGTGTGCTATTAAATTTTAAAACAAAAACATGGCATTTACAATATCAGAATGTCTGTGTATTCCCTTGACAGACAACATGGTAACCCACTGGTTACAAAATACTGTAGATGCCACTACTGACAAAAAATTTATTGTAATAGTAATGGCATTTTAATTTAAAAAAAAAAAGAATATTTGGTGTAACTACAGGAATTTGTTTTGTGATTTGGGTCAAACTTGCACATTACCAGCCAAAGATTATTCTAGAAGAAGGCAAAAGGCTAAACAGTTTGATTCTAAAACGTGAACAGAAGCTAGGTCAGATAAAAAGCATGGAAAAGCCATGTTTTTATTGCCTTTGTACTGCCTGATATCAGAACGAAGCTAAAGCCTGAAGCAATGTTCCCTGCTCTTGAGTGGTACAGTAGTTCTACTTTAAAGTTCACCTCCGTAAAGGTGGTGTCACCTCTCAGTAGGCTAACGTTCTGTTCACATTTTGATAAATTAATAGTGAATGTACCTTAGCTTGGAGAAATGACCCCAAACGATATATTTTAGGGTCAGCTTAAGTAAAGAAATGTAAGTTAATATTATTGGGACTAGCCTAGGTCAACAGTCAGATTGTTTTGTTCAGTTCTTACTTATCTTAACCACAGTGAACTTTATCAATCTTGGTTCCTAAAGGGACAGTGCCATTGATTTCCTTCATTATACCTCCAGGCTTATGGTAATAACTTAATCCCATAAGAAAAATGTACACATGTCCAAAACACAAGGTCATTATTATAAAAGCCTTATTACTGTGACCTTTATGGATCAAACCTAATTGCATGAAGGTGGAAGGAACTGAAAGATAATTTTTATTTGAAGCTGCCTGTGCTTAAAAAGCAACAGCAAACAAGTTGCTTGGAATAACTGTCTCAAAGTTAACTATATTTCAATGGTCAGGCACGTTGGAGAGCCTTGCCACTCAATCTCCCTAAGTAAACTGCCAGCAACTCATGAAATAATCTGTGTTCAAATACTTTTAAAACATGCTGCATACATCACCCTCCATTCCTATACAAATGATATCACACATAAAGATTGTGTAAGAAAGCTGCTTGAAAGAACACCTAGGTTTTTTCTGTGATGCACTAGAGTGAACAAAACCTTCATTGGTTGTCACTTGAAATCTGCTGAGCACCCTGCTGTGAAGCTCTTGTTCGACATAATCAGGTGGAAAAAGGCTCTTAAAACAGAAATATATTCCTCCAAATACTTATGGGGGGGAGTGTGGCGGTGGCATGCTGTATGATGGATATAACTAAAAGCCACCATACGCATCTGTGACAAAGTGTAGAATAATTAACTTGGTTCTCGTGCCAGATTACTTTTCACATACAGCAGATGTTTATTCTTCATACAGTCATGGATACTGTCAGTTGTGTAAACCATATTTTAAACATTATTGTGTTACACATGAAATGGTTGTTAATAAGGTTTGGATTTTACCCCTGAAATATTGATGGAAAATAAAGTGAATTTTGAACATTATATTTTTCTACCTATAATCTGTGTTTGAAAGGGCAAAAGAGCTCTTTGATTTAAAATATTTCAGATATAGTGGCACCTTTGATTTAAATTCAACTTGACTGCATTTTCTTAATATAACTCACATATTATTAATTGATGTAACCCAAAGCTGCTCATTAATGTGCATTATGGTGTGTATAAGGGAGGGCGGGTGTGTATAACACACTCCAAACTTCGGAGCACAGATAGCCATTGCATTAAATAATATTAAATATTAAATATATTATAACATATTAAATAATAACACATTTCCCACTGGGGTATGGTATCTTTTTAAATCTCTGAGCTGGTACGGGCATTTATTGAATCTGAAAAGACAGAATTTTACATCAGAGCTTGCCATCTGTATAATGAAAGATAAACAAAAAAATCAATACATTGGAGATGAAAAGGAAAACGTATCTCCGTGAATTAACTTGAAAACAACATCCAGGCACCCGCAAGCATGCACAGAAGCACAGACAGATAACTGGAGGTTAATGATGTTAATTTGGTCATTTGTTGATGTTTTGATGTTCATGACGTGTTGTTTAAAGCATGGCAGCGGGTAGAGCCAAATCATTCCAACTGAAATAGTCTTTGCTTGGATCCTTAAGTGTTATAGTACCTGCCCGGTATTGTAATTAGAATACCCTACACTATCAGATATTAAATAAGCAGGCAAAATCATATAGAAATACAGTATATGCACCAGATTTAACAGTGTCTTCAATGCAATGTGCAATATGCAACTTTTAAAAAGATTCTAAAGTTAACTGAGTCAATGTGGCCTTATGTTAAAGCTCAAATGCCCTATCCTTTTCCTTATTTAGTGCTTTACAAATTCAGCAGAGTTTGACATTCAAATCACATGGCCAAGATCTGTATGGTAATATCATTTCAATTTGATGAGTACAATATGAGTGTGCGGAAACTGTAAGCATATAATTGCCCAATAAAAAGGAAAAGGAGATCACTCCTTTTTGAGAAAATGTTTTGGCCATTTTCAGTTTTAGTTCGGTTTCGCTCATCTGAATATCAGAACTGATGGCCCTCCTACCTACTGTAGCGTCCTTCCAGATTTTCCACTTACTCTAAGATAAGGTAAACCCCTCTAGATTGATTTCTCAATTTTGTCTAAGAGAACCTACTTGCTGAAACTAAATTTCCCTTCATCTTCAGTGAAAGTGCTTTATCTCGAGCAGTAACATAACCTCCATTTCATGTTTCTGATGGTTTTCATGGTTCAGCCACCTCAATTTCTTTACAGGCCTTTTTGGTTGTCAGTGGTGGAGTACAGTGTTTCTTTTGAGAATATTTTGGGAGTGCACACTTTCATGTAGGAAGAACATGTTATTGTAAAACCTGCAATAGTCTGCAGTCGAGACTAAAGCTTGGTTCAATAAAAATCTAACTGTTTAAAGTTTAATAACCTTGAAAGTGATAATACTTACCCCTTTTGATTTGCCCATTCACCAGCAAAAGCCCATTTCACTTGCCAGAAATCCTTAATGTCAATGTTTCTGAAAAATGTGTTATACAGCCAACCTTCTTTGCCAAGACCATGCAGTTTAACCTTAAGGTCCTGACCCTCGATTCATCCCTCATTTTTATTGTCTTAATGTCAGCATTTCTCTAACCCCTCCTTGCAAACACCAATAAAGGGTGGTCAGTCATTACCCTAGTAATAATTGAACATTACTTTTTAGGAATAGTATATTCATTTTGTTTTTAAATTTGGAAAATATTATTTGAATATGTTTACTATATACATTGAACAGGTGTTCTTAACTTGTTGTAAATATTTATTAACACATTACCAATTGAATGAATGAACAGGATTGTGTAGATGTGTTACAACTTCAGTTTTGTAGTTTCGGTTTCAGCAAGTTTAATTACTCTGTATCATCACCAAGGAAAGCCAGGTCATGTATTCAGATTTCTGATGCCAGTGAATCCAAATTTCACTTCACCTGAGTTTTGTAGCCCTTTTCTGTTTTTAAACGTATCAAAAGGCAACTATTAGTGGTCAATACTTTTTTTTACAGTAATGTTGTGAAACAAATTGTCATAAGTAACATGCAACTTTCAATAAAAGATGACTCAGCTTCCATAGTAAATATTTAGTTGTTGACTATCACTTTTGGCTAAATTCCCATCTTATATACCCTTATTCTTTAAATAAAATAAGTAATCCTTATAAATACACACCAACTGAGAACAGAAACAAATCCAACTTACAGTAACAAACCAACTTGTGGTGGGTGTCAATATATTTTCCTTAAATTAAAAACTTTAAGATTT
The DNA here is from genome assembly GCF_902713425.1 of Acipenser ruthenus. NCBI lineage: Eukaryota > Metazoa > Chordata > Actinopteri > Acipenseriformes > Acipenseridae > Acipenser > Acipenser ruthenus. The sequence continues at coordinate 26,331,402 of NC_081206.1, forward strand.
GAAGCTTTATCGGGTTCAGAAAACTTTTAAAGAGTTGAGATACCTTAAATTATAATGATCCAGATGAAAGTTAATGACAAAAATCATTAACTTTCACAGAGTGTTGCTATGTTGACAAAGAGAATAAAAGTCTTCATGGGTAAACACCTAATGAAATTGCAATACAAATATATGAAACTGATTCATATGCTGCATGAAAGAACAACATTTTCAACCTGAAACATGCAGAATGATTCATTTAGATACTGCATTTGTGCCAAGAAAGAACAAACAAAGCCTTTACAATAAAGGGATAAAATAATGAATCTGCCTAATCAACCTAGCTTATCTGGAACTTGTTGAGGGATTATTGAATTTTCAGTCTTAGCAGAATAGTAATGAACTTTCTACTGCCTGGAGCATGGCCCTGCTGTCAATGTAGTTCAATAACCCAGCCATCCATGTAATAAGGTGTGCTTATTGAAATCTTACATTTGAGAAAATGCTTTCACCTGGCAAAAAGGTGAATTGGGGTGGGTGGGGGGGGGTGCTAAATAAGTATGTGCACATACTGTAAATGTTAAAGTACAAATGTTAATCTAAAATCTCTTAACAAGCTCTGCTCCCCACTTTAAAATAGATCTCTGAAAATGAGCAATAATAATGATTCTAATAATGAACTATGGCAGTATCTTGTATAGGGGGAGTGCTTGAGGTTTGCTAAACTCCCCTAAGTCCCTGATGTATAAGATAAATCATAGAACAGTAATAGCCTCACTATTGTGCAGAGAGTGCAGTCTCCCTAGTACTTTCACTGGTTGAAAAAACTATTACTGTTGCACAATGGGTACCCTTAAGGTTGGCCCTGGACCACTTGAACACTTTTCTGTACTCATAACATGGTTTTCTTTCAGTTTCTTTTAAACATTATCTGATCTTGTCCGTATGACTTCCGTATGAATCAGTCAATATACAATTACACTACCATACCCTATTGTGTTCTGCGTTAGTATCCTGCTCAGCCACTAGTCCGAACCTGAACCCTAAACCTAAACCTTACCCTTACCCTAACCCTAAAATTCAAACCCTTGAATGTAATAGTACGCTTATTTATTTTCAGACCTTTTAAATTGTTGATGGGTTAAATGAAGGGGAAAAGATCACCAAGTCTAGTTTCGTTCCCTTTTTACACCATAGTCAATGCTGGTAACACACTGGCACCAAACACATGCCTGTACATTATACAGCTGGAGCATGCATTGAGGTGTCAGTTCTGAAATGCATGTACAGTGCATCCAACTATAAGTTTCTTCCCTTAGCCTTCAAGTTGAATTTATTTTCTTTCAGTGTTCGAATGCTTTTATCATTTAAGCAATAATGACCGACAGGCAGGGCATTTCCGGCCAGGACATCAATAATTGCAGGAGTTAAGACATTGGAAAGATGTGAAGACCATTCTCGATTGTTGGATAGAGATGGAGCTTAGTAATTTTTTATAGAGGACTCATTTTTGTGACCTGTATATTTCATCCGAGACCCATTGTTGTATTGATATATCACCTAATAAGGAAAGGTTTACAATGCAGTCAGTAAATTCTATCATTTTTATGTTGTGGTTCTGACAGCTGACCGATATATTACTAGATGTTCTTTTTGGAGGATTGATACCTTACTGTACTTTATTGGTGATGGTTGTGTGGACATTCTGAAGGCATTTCCTGGCCATTAATGCCCTCTACAGCAACCAATCAGAAGACAGCATTCCCATTCTATTCATCTGATAGGTTTATAATTATTTAATGTGAAAATTCACATCAGTGGCCCGTGGCTTCGGGCATTATAGCCCCAGTCGGTAACAATAGTCCTCCCCCAATATGGCCTGGAGAAGAGGGCTATAGTAGAAAATCATTGACAATAGAGACAGGGGGGCTTTTACAGACAGGGGGCTATTGTTACTGGCTATTAGATTAATTAAAAAGTGATTCTTCATGTAATTCTTAAGCAACATCATCTAAAGCACCTCAGCTTATAATGCTGGCTTCGTTTACATTGATTATTCTAGTACCTACAACCGTACAACCTTGTGTTCGTCATTAAACAAGCACCACAAAGGAACTGATCTATGAAAAAGTTAAGAGGATTCAGCTTAATTGAAATTGTTGTACTAAATTTGTAGTGCTTGTTTCAAGAACCTGGTGGGACTTGGCTGCTTAAGCTCTTGGTGTGTCAAAAGAAAGTAACACAGCATCTGGTAATTCATTAAGTGGAAAGATACTGTTCTCTCCTGTGATACCATCTTGAAGTTACCACAGAAATGACAGGCACAGCAAGCAAGTTTAATAAACCACATATGTGAAATTACACAATGGCTTCAAAAGGAATTTTGCTGCATAAACAGCTCTCTTAAATGTATTTATTATGGTGCACCATGATATGTAGAAATGTGTATTGAATATACTGTAAACTGTAACATAGCTAGTTCTGGAAAATAAGATCGCTGCATCATATTTCATAATAATATTATTTTGAATGGAGTACACATTTAAAGCAATATAGTGCTGTTACAACCTGACTTTGTAATGGTGTTTGTAGCAAAAAAATATTGTACTTATTTAACACCTACTGCTTTGGATTCATTTGTAGTGATTCCAAATCGTCTGACAGCAGTTCAACATCACAATGAATGCCCAGAGTGTACAGTATATACTATAGCAATTGTAACACAGCAGGGAGGGGATTAAAATCCTCCCTGCCTAAAAACGTGTGTTTTGGTTAATTATCACCTGCACCTGGCCATTATTGTAAATTAGAGCCAGGTGCAGGGTATTTAAAGAAAGCGTCTCTCCAGGGCCGCTGCTGTGTGGAGAGCCCGATTGATGGTTTTTTCAATCATACAAAAAAAAGGTACCGTGTGAAGTCTTTTGTTTTCACACCATGGTACTGTACTTATTTAAACAAGTCTATTATGCATTTACATAATGTTAGTCATAATAATTGACCATTTAATGTATTTTGATCTCCTTTGATTACAAATGACAGTCATTTATTGTAAAATGCTCGATTTAGTTGGATCCAGTTTTTCTTAACGTGAAAAGATTTCATGTGAATGTTATGTTTTTTTATGTTAGTCTGGTGCTAATCCTGTTCAGGATCTCTGTCAATCTATCTGTGCACCAGTGAAAAAAAAGTTGATGAATGGATTCTTGATTGAGAGATGAACTGGTGTTAAACTGTTTTGAAAGTTTAGTACCAGAGAGCCTACTGATGCTAAATGATCAAACCCTGCCCTAATTAAGCCTCCCTAACAACTTCTAACAGGACTGTGTACAGTATGTGGATGAGTGTGGATGGGTCACTATAGTCATCTATGGTTGCTAAGGAATTTAAAACAAATCATAATACTAATTAAACATGTCTACTGCTGCCAGAATGTAATGTTGCTGGCACTATATGAGGTCAAATTTGTACCCCTAGCTATTGAATGATTTATAATAAACATAGAACCACTTTTATTGAAGCCAGTCATAGTCTAGTTCTTTGTTTTTGTTTCTCAATGACTTGTTAAAATATGTATTTATGCATTGGTATGACTGCTGCAACTTTTCCACTTTCTTTGAAAATACCATTATATGAAATTCCAGCAAGATAACTGGAGTATTTGAAAACATGACATGTAAAGTGTTTCTTTGTAGTACCAGAGCTACAAAGGGAATAGTGTTTGTTCTCATTTCAGGCAACTGTATGAAACTGATGTCAGGTGGCGGACTGACACGACCGTGCATGTACCTTGCACCTCGTGGCATTCTTGAACAGATTAATAATTTATGAAGAACATGATTTTGGTATTTGTCTAAGGGGAATGTGATATTAAATTTAATTACTTTCATCCCAAATGCCAGAGTACAGCAGGGTGTATGTGTACTGGACTGTCAAATGTACAGCTATGGCCAAAAGTTTTCTATCACACTAGAATTAACTAATTTTGCTTTATAAAGTCAAATGAAACTGGCTGAATAATGTTACATTAACATATTGAATTACATACCTCTTTGTAGTTTTCCATAGACTCTGGTTTCCGGTAGGCTTTTGCAATATTATTTTGTAGTTTATTTAATTACATGATGTTAAATACAAGATCTAAATTATGGTCATAATGCCTTTTTATTTCTAATTATGTCTCAGTCCTAAAATTCTAGGTGATGCAAAACTTTTGGCCATAACTGTACCTGCAGCAACTCCTACCCTGAAACTTCTCCAGATCATCAGGGATTGTCTGCCATGTTTCTGTGTTAGATGGTGAAGCTGACTGTAAGAATTTATTCTCTGTTGTCTTTCAAAAACAGGCAATCCAATGCACCCTTTCCAGCTTCATTACATTCATTTTTGGTATTCAGTAGCAGCTGCAGCAAGCTATGTAGAGATTCTGGACTATTTGGTAATAAGGACACAAGTCATCGTATTATTCCTCTCCCATTTCCTGGTTACTGATTGGCTTTTTTTACACTGACCTGTTTTATATCATCAAACTCACCACAAACAAGAAAAATCCACCGTCCATAACTTTAAAAACATTCCATTACAATCACGCGTTTTGGCTCATGCTTTCGTCAGTGTAATGCTTGGATAAAGGCAAGTCTAAAACATGTGTCTATGTACCTGTTTTCGTTTTCTTTGACAAGGCTCTTCTTAAATGTTTCAATTGTGATAGCAGCACTATTGATAAGGTTAGTTTCTTATGTCTTCCATCATGAGGAAAATACATCCCCTAGTTTCTGAATACTGGGCAATATCCTCCTTCATCATCTGATCTGGAAAATTACAGGCAATAACATTTATGTGTCATTTGTCCATTAATTGCTTATAGTACATGGATTTCATTAAATGATTCTTACCTAATATATCATATTTTCTGTACACATGCTCATATTTAAAATTAACGAACATGTTTTACTTTCACTCCACGCATATATTTCATTGCTCAAATATATGTCCCCACATTATACTTTAAAGGATCACATAAAGGAAGGCAGAGACTTTGCAGCCATGTGTGTCATATAAAATGCAGCGATTAAAACTCATGCTTTGGGCTCTCTTTCTCAGTAACCAATTGCTTCTTTTCCTGTCACTTGTGTGTTTTCAATCTCTGCATTCCTTCAGGTAACCTCTTGAAGTAGACTGGAGAAATGGCAGAAGTGCAGCATTGAGAGTAGGGTGGTTAAAGATGATCTATTGCAGTACATACTGGTATAGTGCTGAAATCTGCGATATGTTATATGAATATAACCCTATATATTTGGAATTCAATGTAACCTGTCAATGTCTGAGGGGTGTTCTTTGCTTGCTAAACTGATCATATTTTTCACTTTGGAAAGGCGTTGAGCTTTTGCCCAAGGCATCCAGCAAAAAGTCTGAGGTTCTGAAACAGTGGTTACTATTTGTTTCTTTAATATATTGGCTGACCATCTTGATTATCTTATTTAATGGACATTCAATTTTAAGTTCCGGTAGCATGGAAATAGCATTTTTATGGTGGTCATACTGGTGGTCATTTTGTTACTTTTGATCTTCGTGTATGGAAATATAGATGAAGAAAAAGACCAGTTTGCAAGACATAAAACAAAAATGGAAACAAAAACAACAATGATACAAGAAAGCAATTACAAATGTCATGAAAATACAATTTGTAGGCCTACTCTTTCAAGACCCTATATACAAATCTTTAACTGCATTTAAATAAAGTCTGGTTTAATGCGCTAAATTGTCACTTTTTAATTGTTAATGTTACAAAGCCTTACTTAGAGGTCACAGAAGACTACAGTGTTAACAACAAATGCATTACTTTACATTTTCTGTATCCAACATATCACAGCGATACCTTTCTTTAAACTAATCAGGATTGTTTTGGATATTTGTATTCACATATCCTTGGTCACAAGCCAGCTAAGGAATTAAACGGAACACAACATGCTATGTAACAAATAATTCTCGGCAGCGCTTGTGAATTTCCCAGCCCTACTCATTGCATTTCCAATATAGACTATCAGTGTTGTTGCAGAAGGGACCATTCATCTAAATACAGGGACAGGATACACGGACAATCTTTATCTATTCACAAGCACTGTCGGTAAACATGACATTATTTTGGTTCTAGGTGATTTATGGTGTACATAAAATAAAATAATACCTGTGACTATATTGAAAAATACAGTATATCAGCACTGCTATACATACAACACAAGACACAGTAAAGGTATAGGAATGTGTTTGTTGTAAACACTACATTGCCTTCTGTAGCACTCTATATATCAAATACGTTGATTCTAGGAGCCCTGACACACACCTCTGCTGTACATGTTTTTTTCAGTATTATAAACTGCTAGTTCAGTTGTATACTGCTAGTTCTGTAACACTTGAGAAAAGGAGAAAATGGTGAACATCAGCCTGTAGTGTTATAAATAAATGTATCAAAGTGTAACATTCACAACTTTGGGAATAATATTTTATTGCTAAGCATATCCTCGAACATAGATGCCAAATAAATAAAAAGATGAATGAATTAAATCAGTAACAACACAGTAAATTAAAATTAATATTCACATTAACTCAAATTTGGTTAAAAAAAAAATAACGTTAGAAGCCCACATACAGTCTGCACATATTGATCCAAAAGTCTTTGAAAATAAGAATACACACAAAAAAAGATAAAACAGAAAAGAAAAAAAGAAGCAAGAAGTCATTTCACAAGCAATCTGTAACAAGACCCCGCTGTATAATCACATTATTTTCATTAGATAGCCTGGATCGTGCTTTAATACTTTTAGAATCTCTTTTTATTTTGTGTTTTTTGTTCACGTTGAAATAAAAAAATAACACAAAAATAATTGATAACAAGAAAGCCTCGATACAATTAAGAAGGGCATTTTGTATTTGATTGACAACTTCCAGGAGTCAAATATTCATGCGACTTAGAAACATCACCGAGAAAGATTAGATTTCTAACCTAACAAGTTTTTTCCTCTCTTTTCAAAATATGTATATTTTGTGTTGCTCCAAAATATATAATCAGATTATAATCAGATTACAGTTTTGAATATCCTCATGAAATACACTGATAAATCAAATGATCAGTCTGTACAGTAAAATACAAAATAAATAATCCAACTTAAATGTTATGTACAATATCTACCTACAAAGTACAACAGCAATAATGTAATAAAATATGTAAACAAATTTCTTGCTTGACACAGTTGACTGTGACAACAGATAAAATGCACACTTTCACATTAGATTTATTTCTGTTTTAACATCCTTAACAGTGTTATAGTACTAGTACCAGCCTTCCATCAGACATCACAAGAGTCACAGCAGCTTATTAAAAAAGAGAAGTGAGGGAATGAATCACAGCATCAAAGGCTGTAAAAGATATACTGTACTGATTGACAGAATGTATATGTGATTTCTTTTTCGTCTTCTAAAATAAAAAAACAGAGGAATGCAACTTTGATCATGAACCTTTTGGCCTGTTAGATTTTTTTTCAGCCGAAGTCGAACACCACATAGCATTTTATGGCATGCACTACAATCAGATACTTTACTGAAACTTGAGAACAAATTCTTAACTTGACAGCTGCTCTCTACCTACCATAGGTTCTCAATTACACTGTTAGTTGTACAATTAAATAACAAGGCCAGTAGATCAACAACGATCTGTCCATGTTTTTGTTTCATTTAATACAGTGTTTTTGCAAACAGCAAAAATGATAAGACACAACACTTTATAATGTAGAAACAATACAAATTTGTCATTTTTATGGCAATAGTCCCTTTTTTAGATGATCCTTATTTATTTAATTTTTTTAGACCCATTCTTAAAAAGTTGCCAGCACTACATGTTGCATACATGCTCGAAATGGCCAAAATATTGTTACAGGGTTACAAAAAACAAAGTTTACATCAAGGATCACAGATCTCTAAAAGTCACTTGGGATGATGTAGCTATGAAGTATTCTACACTGATAACTTCTTCGACCAGACAGAAGAATAAGGTCACTAATGTTGCTAGTAGCCATCTTCGTATGCTTACAATAGTAAGTGTGCTTTATATTACAATATAGTTCACTTTCTCCTTGCATTGCTTGGAGTTTTTTTTTTCTTCTTTAAAATTGCAACTTCCGATATGTTGATTTAATATAGTCCTCTTTATATTTTTTCTATTTTTACACATAATATTCTTTGTCCTTGTTTTTCTGTTTCTTGTTGCTACTTTTTGCACTTTGCTGTTTCTCCTTCAAAACAGCGCCATTTGTCTGTGCTGAATTGCTTATGTAATTTCTAGTTTCATCAACCTGGTAAGATCCTTCGTCCCTGTTTCTGTATTTATACATGGCATAGAGGAGAATTAAGATGCACAAAGCAGCTGCAGCAACTATTCCGACGACCATTCCAGTGGTGCTGCTAGATTCACGAACCACCTCTGAGGCCCCCGGAACCCGTTTGATGCCTGGCTCCGTGGGGTTTGCTGTGGGTACATTACGGAACATTGGGGAGGTTATTAATGGGCTCCTTAGCTTTGTGCTGTCTAGCTCATAGGCAGTGGGCAATGGAAGCAACACTATGTCTGGCTGGGGCTTAAGCTCTCGGTTATTCATTTTGCCTGCTGGCAATTTGGGTACCATTTCGGGCGTGGAAGAAGTTGTGGTGCGGATCAGCTCAGGGGACAAAGACGTGGTAGTAGTCCTACCAGATTCGAAGGCTTTGTTAGGTCTAAAGTCCTTGGACTCCCACTTGGGCGCTTGTGCTTTGTAGCCACCTTCAAAGGCCGACGTAGACATGATCTTATCTGTTACCAGGGAGAAGGTGGTGTAAAAATCTTCATCATCAGTAGGGGGCAGGTTAGAGTCAAAAGCTTCCCCTGAGCCATACCCAGATATCACCAAGCCATCATCATCACAATCATCGCTGCCTTGGTCCGACAAGCAAGGTAACCCCGCCTCAGAGGTCATGGACAGGGAATCTTTGGTGGTCTCAATAATGGTAAGGAGGGGACGAAAGGTAGGGGGGAGGGTGATGAAGGGTGCACGAGTAGCTATAGGAGGGATTTCTAAGGAATCTTCTACAAGTACAGGGATTACTAATTCACCTCCTGGGATTAAAAAATAAAAACAAGTGTTAGAACACTGTTTGCATTTCTAATTTGTACAGATTTTAAATAACAACAAAATACAATTTGTACATATATATATATATAGAGAGAGAGAGAGAGAGAGAGCGAGAGAGAGCGAGAGAGATAGAGATATATAGATATATTAATAATAATACATTAAAATAAATCAAATTTAAAGTCTCTATTATGGGTAATGGATAAAGTTTCATCCCTCCTACCCAGTGACCACATCAAATTTATAGTGAGAGGGGCCTTTCCAAGTATCACTCATCAGGCTTTTCTTTTGACTGTCACAAAAAAAATAGCAGGAACTGAGGAAAGCAGTTGAATGACAGCTGAAAACCAGGACAGTGTAAGTACTCTTCTGTTAACACTTCTAATTAAAAAGCAATCATATCCTGTTGTACAAAAAAAATCATTGCCTATAAAATCTTGAAGCAGTCATGGCACTATCTATTCTTTTTAAGTGACTACTCTGGAAAAGGGAAATACATTCTATCATCTTATCTTAAGCCATATGCTTTTTTCTTACTTTTAATTACAGTTTTAAATTAATCAGAGTACAGAAAGTACTTTCTGTCTGCTGTTTTATTTGTAGTTTAGACGTTATCAACAGTTATTCCCAGATAGTGGATATGGTGTTGTAACCCTGGTTAGATTCTACTTAGAGTGGCTTTGGCTTGAGGTGTCAGTATTCTGCAATTAACAGGTTTGCAAAAATCTTAGGGGTTAAAATCTATCAGAGGAAAAAGTTTAAAATATGTTGGGTAAATTTGACCGTGGGTTCTAAGAAGAAAATGTTATATTTTAAAGTTCAACTAAGATTTGACAGTTAATTTGTTTCCAGTTGTACGCTACATAAATTAATTAGTTTTGGAATCAAAACAGATCTGTTGGGTCATGCTGAATTTTACGGGGCACATTTTGTAGTATATTCACTGGTAATTCATATTTAATAACATATTTATAAGCTAATAAAAATGTATAATAACATTAGTTTTATTTGACCAGATTTAATATTTGAATCAATCATGCATTAATTCATATCCTCCGACGGTATTACTGGTCGGATTGCATTGTAACAAAGTATGCTGCTGCAGACCCTAATCTAAAAAAAGTATTTTTCTAAATCCATCTGTTTAGTTTAGTTTTAAACATACTTTATTTCCCATAAACAGAATACTCCATGAACAGGCATGGAGTGCTGCGGTTATTTCACTCATTCTATCGAATATAATATTGTTTAATATCTTAAGGGTTAACTTAATCTGCCTTTTTACCATACCTTTTTACCCCACCTTACATTTGTATTATTATTTTTTGTATAAAACCCTTAACCTATTTAATTATTTACCCTAGGGTAGACTTTCTGTAAAGTTAGTGATGAAAGAGTTAATGATACTTAATTTCAATATTAATATTCCTATTCATGGTTACAAAACCTAGGCTTATAAATGCACCATTCTCTTTACATACACTGTCCTAGATTATCAAGATGTCCTTCAAGTTGGTAAAACCCTCAGCCAAGATGGCTGGTGATAGAGTTGGAAACCTCCCATATATAAAACAAAATTAATAAAAAAAATAAAATGCAACCATACAATAAAAAAAATAAAATAAAACATCAGATATATAAAAGGCATATAACAGCGTTACAGCAAACATTACATTACAAACATTCACAAACTACTAAAAACACAACAAGTAATACAAATTAAAAAGGCTCAGTAAATTACACTACAAACAAAAAAATAAAGATTTATCAAAACACTACAAACCACTGTAAAAAATATATATAAATCAGCTTTCAAAATTATAACAGCCTACAAAAAAAGTTATCGAAGAAGGAAAGCATACCACATAATTTTTGTCAACTTACATCAACAAATTGCCCGCATGATTTTGGCATGAAGAAAAAAATTTACAAAAGAAAGTTGTGTAAGAATGTTCTCGGACAAGTATTGTTATATTTTGCAAAGTTTACTTTAGCAATTGTTATATTTTAGTTTGATTTTTTTTTTGACAAGATGATACAGGGAGGCAACAACACATACATCCACACCACATAACATGAAAAATAAACTGCACCATTATTCTCTTTTTTTCTTTTTTTTAAATAACTCAAGTATTAAAAAAAAAACTGTACATGTACAACTTAATTTTGTTGTTTTTAAATATCTACATTCTAATAATTGTTTTAATTAATTAAAGTTTTTGCTTTGTTTATAATTTTTTTAAAGGAACGGATGACTGTACATATTTTAACACTGCTAAAGAAGAGGAGGAAAACATGAAAAGGTCTGGACCTATGAGTTTACTACATAGGAAATGAGAATGATGGGGGTGAATGTGTAAGTCAGTTGCCATGTCCATGTAAGGGCGGTACGAAGCGGTCTGGCGGCATTAGAGCTTTTGGCTGTAAGGAAGGGATGGGGATATACAAACAATGAGCATATACATGCCCATCTACAAAAAAGAACATAACTCTAACACTGACAATCTCACAAACCCTAAACTGCAACTTCTTCCACATGCAGTTTAATCATTCATTAATACAATCTTAATCAAACTAAAAAAATCAATAGAAAAATAAAAAGCTCATTTCAGTTCTGGAACTGCTTCCCTTACAGTGATGCGGGCCAACAGTAAAATGTTATTGCTTCACATAGAATATCAATAAAGTGCATCTACAAATTTGAATCTACCCAATGGTTAAAGGTGTTTGGTTTTTTTTTTCTCCTTTCTGAACAATTGATCATTTCCATTACACTGGCCTGCATGTCACGTACTGAAGTCGTTCCAAATTCAAAAAGAAAAGAAAAGAAAAGATATTTATATAGAATGAAAAAGAATCTTCACATTTAATTTGTTATAGCTTTTTTGTTGCAAATTTTGAACAAAACCAAATAGATCAGCAATTAATAAAAAGAACAACAAAAAATATGTACTACAAAAACAATTTTCCCAAGGGAAGAAAGAACAAAGCAATTTTAGTTTTCCACACACTATCATAGATGAACAACCAGATGCACACACTACAACAGACACAGTAAGAGGGACAGTGTTTAGGCTATTGTCAACCCCTTTATGTGTTTGAAGGACAATATAATTTGTTTTAATTAATTTGTTTTTTGTACTTTTAAACATGTAACAGGCGTGCAGTCTGGATGTACGTCAAAGAGAGATAGAAGAAATTGGCTGGAAATGGGTTATTTATTTTTACTGCAGATGTTAATGCATGCGCAAAGTAAGTTGCATTTAGGGAAAGTAGAACAGTACAGCAAGCTAGGGTAAGGAGGAGATTAGCAGGTTGGAGATAGGTTAAAGGTCAGGAGAGCAGTTTTACCAATGGCTGCAGATCCAAACGGCAAGGGAATTCTAATGATGTAACAGTAAACTACAGTAGTAAACTGTATTGTTTTAGTATTTTAGTTGCCTTAATGGATCAACAAGGAACACAAACAGCTTCCATTCATTATTGTGGGTTAATACCCATGTGCTGAAAATCCTTCGCAGTGCTTATCATCCATTGCTTTTCTTCCAAGACAACTAAAAATCTTCATAGGCAATATTATTTTAGCTAGCAACAATAGATACAAACCATTTTGTCATGAATCCACAGTCGTTGGTTTAACAGCATAAGAGGGTCATTTGGAGAATTCCACAAAATGGCATAAGGCTTTAAGATGGTTGGAACTGGTATACAGTTCTTTACATAGCCTAATCTTGCCATTAGCAATATACTGTATTATTACCTGCTATTGGAACTGTGGCACTTATGCAGTTCAGCTTTGTCTCTTTGATTACCAGGTGGCTATACACCCCACTGAGAAATGTGTACAAACATAATGCAGCTTTTTAAAAATCACTCCATGCAGTCATAAAAAACAAAAAACCAAGAACCGCGCATATTTTAAACTATGCACTGTATGTACATCACAGGAGCAGATTCATGGAAAAACAAAGTAGTTCATTCTGTTTAAGCTGTACGGCATGCATTGTAAAACCTACCATATAAACATGTGCATTCCTTTAAAAAACATTTAGCCTTTTGTACAATAGGTAATTTACTTTTAACCAGGAAGCACATTAAATCCTTTTGCATAGTGTAATTTAAACATAGTTTCCACAAAAGCATCACAAAGGCAAGTGCTTGAGGCAGAACATTGGATGCCAGCTTTACTTGTACCCACTGCATGTGAAATAATAACCTTTAGTGTCATCTACAGTTGGTTACTGAATGAAGTTATACGAGTACATGTGTTGTGTGATAGTTGACTTTATATCTATTTTTGCTTCTTTGTTAAGTAAAACTTTTATTTTCAGCTTTCTTGTATTTAAGGAATTCATTTAATACATGTGACCCTGTGATTCTATACCCCATAAACAACCTAATGAAAAGTATATTCTTATTACTCTCGCTAGAGGGAAAAGAACACTGCGGTCTTTGAAATCAGGAGCTCATTATAACAGCTCATTAAGAGCTAACCTTTTGAAAAGTGATTTGCGAAATTGTATTCAATGTTAATAATCTATGATTTTATTGTAATGCAGTGTTATTCTTGGTACTATGATTAATTAAATGTAATGCTCCATATGGATCGGTAGTTCCTAAAACCCAATTAACCTCACACAAAATATAACTTTGACTCATTGAAGTGCAACTCTAAACCCCCTACATTTTCATAGCTAGTCTTTTGTCTGTCTGTCCAATATGTTTGTATGTATCAGTTTTATTTGCAAGCTGACTGTCAAGTTCATAATATTTATTTAACGGAAAAGGGAAGTATTTAACAGATTTTAAAAGGGCAACATTTAAAATCTAGCATTTAAACAGAGTTTAACAGAGTAAAACACGTCTGACATATTTGCTAACATAGATAGAAACAGACAGCACCAGAGACAACATGAGATTGAGGAAATTTGTATTTACAGTACTTGATACATTTACTTCTCAGCAATGTGTCCGGCTGTCTGAAATTAGATTGCTTTGATGATGAAGGTGATGCATACGGGGAAAAAAACTGATAAGTTATTTTAAGGCAACTCAATGGAAGCGTTGTATCAATCTAATATGCCATGGCCCAGCTGAAAATATCAGATTTATTTGTACTTGTTAGACTGACCTCTTCGACCTCACTCATAATTTTTTACACAGTATAGCTATCTATCTATCTATCTATTTATCTATCTATCTATCTATCTATCTATAGATATATATAAAGAAAGGCAGTTGATTCTAACAATGACTTAGCTGTGAGATAATGATGTGTGTTTGAACACTTATATACTTATAACTTTAAAGTATGTTTCAAAGCTGTTTTCAAAATGGCCGCTATAGTGCACTGATATAGGATTATTGCCCACATTGTCAAACAGGTAACACAGCAATAACAATACATGATGTGGTTCGGAACAGAAAAGCCAGAGCACTGCACAGGTATACCTTCTATCCAGTGCTCGTTACCATTATTTCATGATTTGACAATTGACGGATAGCCCATTCAAATTGTCAGTAAATTGTCATGTATAATACTTCACAGTATAATGAACCTTTACTAATTCACTATTTTCAACATTTTACGATTTTGTAAGTAAGATAATAAAAAGGCAGTGTTTTCTGCACTGGTCATTTGCATGGGTGAGCAGGGGTTTCTGTTGGGCCACGCGCCTGCTGTAGCCCAGCCTCTACAGAACCTGTTATGCTGGCCATTGGTTCGTGTTTCCAGAGCTGGCGATGGCAGGGCACTTGTATAGATTCTCATATAAAAATGAGAATGATCTTTAATTGGCTCCCGCAGTATGTCATAAACCGATCTTTTTTTTTTTTTTTTTTACATCTAGCTCTGTACAACGTTTCTATCTTATTAGACATGGTTGAGATATGTCTTTTTGATTTATTTATTTCAGAAACTCCCCAGGCTTTTTTTTATATTGACATTTTTAGCTATCACAGTGAAACCGTTTTTGGCAGTCAATTTGCTGCACAACAATGACGTTTCTATGATAAAGAGTTTAAAGCTGGCTGAAGAAATCATATCTTAGCAAACTAGATGTGTCGGCTAAATAACCCTGAACTGTATTAAGATTTGTTCAAATATGACAGTGAGTCCAGGGAGGGATGACAACATCTTATATTGAGAGACCTTTATAAACAGTCCTTACAAACCAACTCTTGCAACATGGAAACCATTCATTTTATTTGAGAGAACACTCTAATAGGTAGATTTACTGGCTGTTTAATCTGTTTAGGCTTCACTTTTCTTTACAGTATCTGTTGTTGTCTTGTCTATTTTAATATAGAAAAAATCTGCACGGCATACAGCCGATTTTGATTTTTTTATGTAACTGGTTTAGTAAAAAGTATAATTTTATAAACAGTAAGGATGGATTTAAATAAAAAAATAGAACACATTCAACATAAAAACTGTCCAATGATTACTTTCCTAGCTAATTTACAGATCACCTGCTTCTGTTCAGATCTGTCTTGTTAAAAGAAACAGCTTTGTATATAACACTTGGTTATATCTGATTGTAATCAAAGCAATATTTGTATCTGGTTCTAGGCAATTACTGCAAGGTTTGGCCTCAGGGGTTGATGTTACTCATTTCTTTCTGATGATTTCATTATAGGTGATAAAAATGAAACCTGAGAGAACAAACGGATATGATTTGAGTCTGTTATTACTTTTCTCCATTTCAACTGAAATGAAAGGTGAGACGTATTTACTTTCTCACTGAAGTGTTAAATCTGAAATTGTGCTTCTTTAATAATAATTTTAAAATCAGATATTAGCGTGCTCAGGACTCCTCACGTAAAGGCTAGCCATAACTCAAGATTTAATGGTGTGTCATATATTTACATATTTATAAACACTAGTATCTCTAATAATTGAAATAGATATTTCTCCCCCTGCTATGTAACAAAATTATTTTAAATATGAATCTGAACTTTAAAATTAATATATCTATCTATCTATCTATCTATCTATATATATATATATATATATATATATATATATATATATATATATATATATATATATATATATGTGTGTGTGTGTGTGTGTGTTTAATGCTGTAATTCCATCTCAGGGATCTGTTAAGGAATTAATAAACCAAGCTGTCTCTTGTTATCTTATTTCTCCACCAGATCACCTTGAATGAAGGAATTATACAGTATTATAATACACTGCCTGCCATCTATTATTATCTTCCTGTTATTTGTTATGATACATTAGGTTGCATATAGAACACCCTGAAAGAAAACAAAAAATATCATAAACAGTTTGTTTTTTTTAGTCATGCACATATGTAACAAGCCATCATGATACCCTCTTGCTAAAAGGAGTCTTTTTCCTCAGTAATTAATGTAGACCATGGAGAGAGGATAAACTTTATTTCTTAATAAAACCAAAATGAAAAGTCTGTACTGCACAAGTGCCAGGTTCATGTCCCTTGATATCTGTTATTGCTAAATGCTTAAATGTTAACGAGGGTTCAGATATTGCCCTTTTATGGAATTCCTTTAGGGGCAAGGGGAAATAGAACAGAGTTTTACAAACAGAGAACAGAATCACATGACAACACAAGAACAGTACACTGCAAGACATGGACAGACGTACAGACATTGCTGCAGAAAGAGAACGCAGCAGTAGTTTCTTACTGCTACTTCTAAGACGTTACTGAACTAAACACTACAGGCTGGCTGGGTTAGCCTAAATGCGTAGCTATGAGGTACACACACAATGGTCGCAGCAAAGCCCGTGCATTGTAAATGGAGTTCACTTTGAACTTGATTTTAGTTAGTTAATCAGCTACAACTATTGCATGCCACAAATGACTTTAAGATCAACAAATAAAATAGAAAAACAGATATACTTTGTGGCAATAAAATTCTTTTTATGCCATCTGCATAAAAAAAAAAATGATATGCAGAACGGCTTGAAAGAGTGGAAAGGGGAAGAGGAAAGGAGAAAAAAATCATTCTTTCACACACAACTTTCTTCAGACAGATTGGGGTAGCCCACGTGAGGCAAAAAAGTGATGGCAAGAAAAGATTTTGTTGCCTTTATTTGCTTTGTTAATCAAAAATGGGAATGTTTTAAATAAAGTAAAAGGGAAAAAAAATGTTTCTTAACCACCAAAAAATTCATGCGGCACAAGATGAGGTGAAACGACAGAAATGTATCATTTTGGCTAACTGGCAGATGAGGATATCAACTTAAAAATGAAACTCAGAAAACTAAAAAGTAAAAAAAAAAAAAAAGAAAAATCCCACTCGTGCTTTACCAAAGAAACAACATATCATGCAACTGTCCACGTCAGCTGATGCTGGGGTTAGAATGAGGGCATGAATTTCTGTGTAAACGTGTGATTGGATGATAGGGGCCTGTTGATATCTGTCTTTTTTATACTATATATAACTCAGGGGGCATTAGGACATAAATTTAACTTATTTTTAAATAGTATCTTACCCTAAACCTTTATTTGGAAGAACTCGGGGTTGGCATTTCACGTCCAGGTAATCACAACCAGAACTCTTACAAGCAACCAATCATGTTACTGCAAGTCGAAGTTTAGAAACATACTTTCAAGCTGCTAGCCAGCTAACGAGTGACCCACATTCAGTTTAGTTATTTACCATTCTTACACTTCAATAAACGTTGTAGAAAAAGCTCTACCACCTCATACTTACCATTGATAACCTTACATAAACTTTCCTTGAAAACTTAGTAAAACTGTTTATTATTAAAACTGTTTAAATATGCATATAAATGAGTCAAAATCAATTGCTCATTGTACACTTGCAAAATGTTTTTAAATGTCTCTATTACAGCACCACCTTTGAAGCTAGGTCAAGATAAACACCTTATAATAATGCATTCGTGTTTACATTTACAAAAGGTTTATCCTTTATAAAGTGACATACTGTAGCTAGGATTACTTTGTTAGATCTATGTGGTGCTTAAATCATTTAAGTATGCAATAAGACCAGACCGCCCAAGGGTGTATAGCCCCAGGAAGGCCCTGTATTTCCCAATACCGCCCACCGAGGAGGGTTTTATTGCGCTTAGAAAATGGGCAACTGTTACGAAAAAAGAGTTTTGTGGTTTAAAACTTGAACATTAGGTGGCTCAAGGATATCTGTCCAGGTGAAAAGGCATTTATGCCGGTACTTTTTATTTCCTGGTCATCTATTGAAAGTTAATGTCAAGTTACCCTGCCAAGGGCATTAGCCAATCAGATGCCAGGAAATAAAAAGCCCATTTTCTATACCTTATAGTGACTTGATTGGATGCTCAGTTGTTAATAACTATATCAGCCTAAAAGAACCCAAGTTCTGCCAAAAAAAGTGTAATCTCAGAGTAAGCATTTAAAACCTATATTTGTCTATACATTATACACTTCATATTTTCATTTCAAAATTAACAGTAATGTTACACTTTTACCTTAAATTCTACGAACAAAAAAAATATAAAAAACTTTGTACACAGAAATTCGATGATATCTGTTCTCTATTAAAATGTTTAACTTAAGACAAGCCTTTAAAAAACTTACAACAGTAACTAGATCAATTGCAGTTATCCTGCTAGATATCACATCATAATTTTGCCAAAAGCAATAAAAAAATTAATTAAAAAAAAAAAAAAATCAAAATGTATCTTCGGTCAAAAATGCAAGTCAATACCACATGGCAAAAAAAATCTTCAAATACGATACATTTTGAAGCATCAATGCAGAAAACATAATATCGTTTAATACTAATTTTGTACTTTGTGTGCTTAAAGATGTTTAGCTCTCATTGCAATGCTGAGAGAACAAAATTAGTATCAATATATTATCATGTTAACCACTTTATGAATCCCATGGACAAGTGTAGCTTTATTATATGTTTGCACACCAATAAGTGGGATTAAAACTGTTAACAGTTCATTATCCTACTTTAAATTTGTAATGCACCCTTGAAAAGGAACCCCCAGAGGAGCACATACAAAAATTACAATTTATAATGTGTTTAAAATTCATCAATTGCTAGACCAGAAGTATATAACAGTTTGATTTATTTTAAGTATTGCATAAATAATGTGTGTGTGCGTGTGTATATATATATATATATATATATATATATATATATATATATATATATATATATATATATACACTTAATATGTGGGTCCATGGGAGCCGATGCTTTAAGGATAATATGCTTTGCTGCAAATTAAAATAAAATAAAACAAAGCAAGCAAAAGTAAACCAACCTATCCCACCTGGATGACCTGTGTCACACTCATCAAGGTCCTCATCATCGCTGGAGCACTCCGCAGAGGAAACAATGTCATCTGTAGTCTGTGTGGTGACAGAAAATAAGAACTATGATTAAACTGTGTGTGTGTGTATATATATATATATATATATATATATATATATATATATATATATACGATGTGATGAATGTTATTTTTTAACAGTGGCCAAGTTGACTTTTTATGCTCTATATGGAGTAAGAGACCCAGAGTTATCCCCTAGAACTGACAAATGCAGGATTTTTAAAGCAGTGTGTGCACCTTGATACAAGATGACTGTGGTAATGGGATACATTAATAATTTTCAATAGTTGCTTCTCTTGACCTTTAAGAGCCATTCACTGCAAAGGATTTATATGTGGTGTGTTAAGGAAAAGGGTCATGGGGGTAGTAGAGTGGACGGAATCTCTCATATGATAGTCAATAATGGGGAGTTTCTTAAACTGCTTTTGACTGAAATGACTGAAGAACATATTCACACACTCCTACCAGTCTATACAACAGACTGCTGAGAATTTAACTCAACGAGCCCAGAAGGGAGAGACAATAATGGCATAGTACAGCCAGCACCATTAGGGTATTTCTAGCGTCTATTAAAGAATGAATACATAGAGTGTCAGTGGTGGTTCATGTTGAGGTTCATACAGTTGTAGGTATATACGGTATTATAGTTATCAGAATTGTTTTAAATGTTTTTATGAAAGGGTGCCGGTGATACAATTAAAATTTCTGGATGGAAACCAGGAAGAGGGGCACCCAACTAGTGTCCTATTAGATGAAGAAGAAAACAAAAAGACTATGTGGTGTATGGACTGGATTGCAAAAATAAAATGTTCAACCGAACATTTTAGGTACTATTCAACCACCCATTTCTTTGATGCAAAATAATTTGTATTCTGCTGCACCATGCAAAGTTCTGTCAGCAAATGTTTCTTTTTCTCACTATATAACCATGGGAATGAAATGTCAAGCTGACCAAGTTTCCACATGGTATTAGAAACTAATACTTCTGGTTTAATACACCCTCCCAAAAATATTGGAGCTATTGATTCAGGCCAGTATATGTGCATTTTTCTATTTACACAGTTTACTCCATGGGACTCCATTTACTTTACTTAGTTCTACTTGTAACTTCTGTCTTATAATAAATGGCTTTCTTGTTTACTGAAGCTTTTCTTAAAAACCTTCAGTGACATTTAAAGAAAATGCCAGTTTTACTTTCCCTCTATTTCTCCATTGCGTGCTGTTTGACATTTTATTATAGAAAAGATTTTGTGAAAACGAAATGCTGCTGTAATGTACAACCTAGTATGTATAATAGCTTGTAATTAAATGACTGCTGGTTTCGTGATCCTTTTCGTTTATGGATGGCTCCAATTTGAAAGTAATAGTATATTGGCATTTAAAACATATAACAAATGTTTTAGAATAATTTCTAATCATATTGTTCTAAAAGGATAGCAGCAGGTATAATTGTTTTTTTGGTTGTTTTTTCCCCTAAAAATAGTGCGTATTTTTGATAATATAAAAAGCACTCACTCCAGCACTAGTTAAAACAGAACTACAATGAATTAAACATATTTTAATTGGTAAATAAACTGGATTAAACGCCATGTGTGTTCATAAAATAAAATAAAGTAACTGATAATTTTATCGTAGATAAATTGTTTGTCCAATTCAGGTTCCTTGCTCAAATTATTCACCACTTCAATCTTCTCCTCCTGATCGTTTGCATGGATTTTCATTACTATAGATCATCTCTATTGAAAGGAAAAGCTTGATTGTCGCACATTTGAAGATTATCTCCTCACCTCAGTAGCCCACACTTCTGATTTATTCCTGTTTTCTCTTACTTGGTGTGTGCTCAGCAAACAGTCCCATCATTTTTCACTGCAGTACGCTGGCATGTCTTTATAGGAGCAGATTAGGATGAAGGTAAAATAAGTACTGTCATAGAACAGCTTTATGGAATTATAAATAACGCACAGAATGATGAAGTTCACACTGCAAATAAGAACAAGGACTCATAAATTTGTCGGCGTGATAAAATACTGTTCTCCAGCTGCCCAGCACATTGAGCAATAACTTCCCAAACTTTGGGTATGTTTTTGGTATTGCATCGTTTTTATTTTATTTTTCTACAAAAAAAAAGTCCAGTAAACATAAACTATATTATTCATTTGAATGGCAAAAGTATTTGCCTAACTAAAAGGGGGGTAGTGTAGATGTCCATCAGGATACTGAACGTGTAATTCACTATTATTCAAAAGATAAACTGAATTATAGTGAATTACAAATGAACTTACTCTGAAAATGGTAATCTCTCGACAAACGTGGGGGCAACCAACATGGCGGCTTTCCTTTAGAATGTTTAATAAAGTGAATGACGGATTTTATTAGTTTTATTGTCATAAGCCATTTTGTGACCTTTGCCACGTTGGCTATGATAGCAACCAACAAGATGGGTTTTGTTCTGGGGAAACTGACTAATCCATGCAATAACAATGTGAAAACTTGTTTCTGCCACGCTTAAGCCTTTAACATCCATCTGTTACTAAGGGATTAATCTCTTCATTGCTCAAACTGGCCTGACAGTGAGGGAGAACTTTAATATTGAACTAGCTTCAATGTGCTTTCCAAAGCTCTGGAAATGTAATACTTCATGGTGTCCGACTGATAAGCAAATCCACCAAAATCCTTTCAATTTATTTTGGGGCTTTGAGAAATTCCATATTATTTAATGCTCAAACATCTTAAGAAATCTCGATTTGGGTTTATTGATTTCATACAAAATTTTCAAAAATGTAGGAAAGACCTACCGATGTTATGTAAGAGTGACTATATGGTAAATTGTGTTGGGGAAACGGTGATTGTTAAATTACAAATACTCTAGATTTAATTAAATTCAGTTTTTTCAGCATGGCTTGCATTTCCAGTACACTTGGACCAGAAAGATGATTCTGGCACTTTCAAATTTGCTGAAAAATGCAAACGCAGCATTATACATTTATAAGGTCGACAGGTGCTTTGTGTATAGCTTACAAAGTGTGAAAATGGCTGTCACCATCAAAATTACTGGCTTTTTGCTTTTTATTTATTTGTACGAATTTGTAAACTCTTTCAGTATCTTTACAGAAAGACTGTCGTAGGATAGCTAATTAAATAGTTTCATCATCTTGTTGTGAAAAAAACAAAACAAACAAAAACAACAACAACAACAACAACATGTTGTTTACTGTTTTGGGTGGAATTACTTTTCCTATACTACAATAGTGGTCTGCTGTTTTACTAGAAATATGGAAATTAATTAATGGAAAGAAATAATAGAAATTAATTTAACTATTTTCCATTTCATTTAAAATATAACACAGATACAATTCCCATGCTAAGTTTACAGTATTTACAAAAAAAAAAAAAAAAAAAAAACAAGCCTCCGGGAAACATTTGCTCAAGTAATTAGTATCCTGTTATGACAAGTGCTTCTTCCCAATAGTTGAATGAATTCTAATCCCAAAGTTTTAAATAGACTCAGCATCATTATTCTTCTCTTTTTATTATTATTTTTGACAGGGCATGACCACCTTCTTGCACATGTAAATTACAGAAGGATGACAAATGTCACCCAATTAAATATTAAAGCTATCAGAATAATGGAACTATATTTAAGTGATGGTGTCTAACGATGAAGGCTCTACAGTGTTGCAGTTGACCATGATTGGAGTTATGTGTCCAAACCAGTTCTGCTTATAAGCCTGCAGTTTAGTTGTTTTTTTTTTTTTTAGAAATAAAGAAGTTTAATAATCGTATTGTACATTAGTAACATTATTAATTACATATTTTATCTTATTTTCCTCAAATAAAATGGTGCTACTTCCTTATTAAATCCCAACCTAATTACAAGAATACTCCATTGGCCCTATCATAATTTTGTCAAACGTGAGACACTGCTTGAGCCAAATGGACATTTCAATTGATTTCTGTAGTTGGCAGTCCTTGGAATTCTAAAATTAAACTGTCACCATTGGACTACAAAGTGACATCTACCCTTCTTGTTGCTGAGACTTGGAAGGCTATGTAACCTGCAGTCTGGCAGGGATTCAGTTATGTTGAAGCACACGAGTTATCAATTAAAAAACGGGCTGGGTCTGGTTTTCTTATCACTAACCCGTTCAGTTTTCTTTTTTTATATATATCTCAGCCTGTAGTTATATGTTCTCATTAGCTGACAAGGTCCTATGACTGTGTAGGTCATTGCTACATTAGTCTTTGAAAGCAGCAGTGGCAGTGCCATTTATATCAACCCCATTATGTGTGGGCTTGAATTTTAAAAATGGAATACATAATAAAGTTTTTTTTTTTTTTTTTAATTTAGTCGTTGCCAATTATTTTTATTATTTTCTCCCAATTTGGAATGGCCAATTATTTATTACGGTCAGCTCACCGCTACCACCCCTGCGCTGACTCGGGAGGGCGAAGACGAACACACGCTGTCCTCCGAAGCGTGTGCCTTCAAGCCGACCACTTTTTTTCACACTGCGGACTCACCATGCAGCCACCCAAGAGCTACAGCGTCGGAGGACAACGCAGCTCTCGGGCAGCTACAGGCAAGCCCGCAGGCGCCCCGCCAGACTGCAGGGGTTGCTGGTGCGCGGTGAACCGAGGACACCCTGACCGACCTATCTCTCCCTCCCCCCGGGCGATGCTCGGCCAATTGTGCGCCGCCCCTTTGAAGCTCCCGTCCTCGATCGGATACATGATAATGTTTTGCACAAAGATGAAATCTGTAAAATATATAGTACCAGCGTACAAGAAAGAAGCACACTTTAATACCCTCAAGTATCTGTAGTAAACTGTATGGAGCCATACCAATTAGATGCAGAAGCATGACAAGAAATACATAGTTTTGAATAACTTTATTATCAAAACCAATACCAAGAAGTTCTTAAACCTGAGTATAACTCACAGTGACTGCAACATCTCATGACTAGAAAGCTAGGCAGCCTGAGAGTGCATGCATTTCTTATCATCCTTTTGGCTTTACTTTTCCTATGGATGATCATAAGACACAAATACAGTGAAAGAGAAACACAGTGGTTGGGCTGCCTCTAATGAAGGAACTGTACCAGCTATCTGCTGAGACACAGTGATCAAATACTGCCTTGTTCCCTGACAAGTTATTACAGACACACACTTGTTTTAATTAAAAGACTGGCAAAAAAAGCTGTAGAGGGACAACTCTACAGAATGTGAATGCTGCTGCCACATGATGTTCACAGCTTTACAGAATGAAAAGAAAAGAAGAAATGTGATAAGGAAGAAAAACAAATGTTGGATAGGCTTTAATGATTACGTTAAATTTGTGGATCATCCCCAAAGCCCCCATAGCACAGAATATCTAATAAGCTTTGCACACTACACCAAGCCAGTGATCCTTACCAAACTAATTCAGAAATTCAGCCTGCATATAGATTTACTGCATATTGACAGCATTAAGAGAGAGAGAAATAATTACCCTCCCTGCCATGCAGGTTCCAAGCAGAGATGGTATTATCGTATGCCCAATAAATTATACCCAAGTCTCATAATGCTGCAAAATGATATTATACAGAATGGAGAAAACAATACAACCAGCAAGGAACTCGTATCTAATAACCCTTAGAGCATGTCAGTGTAGGATATGTAACTTTATTAAAAATGCCACTTTTTCACCCTCGTATAGCTGGAATTGTATTAGTCTAGTTTCTATTTATGGGAAACTGGTTTTAAAACAAAAAAACGCATTTAGAGGCTGTCACTCACTGAAGACCAATCTACCTCCCATCACAGAATACTAAAGTATGAGCAGATTCTGGTCATTTGTTTACTGCAAAGACAGAACTTCTCAAAGCATATACATCTGTGTGTAATCTTTGTGCTTTCCTATCAAACACTGTATTGTGCTATGGGGAGTTCAAATGGCTGCCACTAGGCAGTCATGGGCTTACTGTAGTGAGCCAATGATGAGACATGCACGTGGTAATAGGTCTAATGTTTATTTATTCATTATCTTTAGAAATAAGAACTCTTATCATTATTATTTATTATTTATTTCTTAGCAGACGTCCTTATCCAGGTCGACTTACAATTGTTACAAGATATCACATTATTTTTACATACAATTACCCATTTATACAGTTGGGTTTTTACTGGAGCAATTTAGGTAAAGTACCTTGCTCAAGGGTACAGCAGCAGTGTCCCCTACCAGGAATTGAACCCACAACCCTCCGGTCAAGAGTCCAGAGCCCTAACCACTGCACCACACTGCTGCCCTTACAAGTCATGTGCCAATTCTAACTCCGTAATTACCCAATCTGCAGCGTATTTTTTAAATTAAATAAAAATCAGCCAAATAAATTTGATATGAATGTGCTAATGGTGTCTCTTGAGATGTATTAACAAGGACAGTGCTTTTATTTCAATCCACTTTGAAATCTACTAGACATTCATGTTTGCACACTTCTTTCAAAGGAACACCACATAATGTTATAGTCTAATGCACACATTCAATTACAGATGCACAGGCTACATTCATTTGGACATGGTGTTTTTGTTTTATCACACTATGCTTATGTGCGGAGAGTTTGTAAAAAATAAAACTGGCAATATAGGCTTGTTGGAACATTGCTGTCTGGTTGTCATAAATTGAGAGAAACAATCACTTTCTTGTATATATATATATATATATATATATATATATATATATATATATATATATATATATATATATATATACTGTATATACTGTATATATAAATACCAGGAATTGTTTTCTAAATCAACCTTTATCCAATGCGATGGTTGTTCAAAACTTTGCTACTCAGTTAAATCTGTGCTTCCAAAAACAAATGCCCAAAGCTAATGACACATCACTTCTCGGTAGAAATAACACAGCTGTGCCATTATTAAAAAATACATTTTCACCTAAAGCATAACATTCATTGTAAGTATACTAGAAAAACATAACAAACAAAGTTACAAATGTTTTTGGTTTAAGATGAATTGCAAAGGGTTTACTACAAATTAAACTGAGGTGCAAACATAATGTAATCTTTCTGGGTTCATATTATATGAATTGTTCTATGATCTGAACTCAGTATGGTAAATGTTATTTTATGTAAGTGTGTGACAAGGTAATATTAATCGGTTGGTCAAAACACTCCATTTGAATTTATAAAACAGCTGTACTGGTTAAGAAAATGGTTCTCTTATTCCAAGTCAGGCAAATGCATTGTCCAATTGAGTGATTATCCAATTAATAGTAATATACTACTTCTGTATAAGAAACAAATGTGTGTATTTTTATAAGAAGCAGGCTATGCATATAATATTACTAGACACTTGCAATGTGTCTCTATGGTTACTGTATGGGACTTCTTTGCTTTTGCAATATGGAGAGGCTAAGAACCTTTTTTGTATTGTGTAATTGAGCAAAAACTTAATTTTTACTTTACCACCACAGCGAATGCTAACCAAATGGTTAAAGTAGCACGTTTTTTTTAAATGATGTTTTTGATAGGCTTCCTAATAATATGACAAATCATTTGTGGTTGTCCATTGTATAAGGGGCATAGGTGTAGTGCTGGGGGGGTCGCGCGCGAGCAGCACTCCCTCACTTCCCTTGGGCAGGGAGAGCATCGCTTCCATACTTCACGTGTAGAATATTGAACTGTTTTGCTCCTATTAATATATGGAGATATACATGTGTATAACCGACACAAATAAGCAAAGAATACAATAATCGTAAGAAACCACTGAGAGATAAATAATGAAGAAAGTCAAGCCAAAATACGACCCCACCCGGCTTGGGGTTAAATTACTTTTTTAGATAGCTGAAATCGTGTCGTGTTTGGCTTGGGGTTGTCTTGTGAATGATCCCCTCGAGGTGCAGAAGATTCACTTTAACCAAAGCGTTTATCACTTCATGTAAAAAAGTGAGATTGAATTATTCTCCAGGGAAATAAATATAATTAAAAAAAAAAACCTTCAAAACCCTGTTATTGCTGTAATAAATATTTTGCAGACCTTTTTTTTTTTTTTCAAGTGTGAACGTGTCAATTATGATTATCCAGGGAGTGATTGTTCAACAAATTCTTTATAAAAATGAAAAATGTTGTGATACAAAGAAAACTGAGCTTTTAAGTTATGTGATCTTGTTGTTTTGGTAAAATCTTTTGATAAGGTAGCAGTTTTTAGTATCAGACGACCTCTCATAACATTACATACCCACAAGTCATATATGACCAACTAATTTCAATATTCGTCTTTAATTATATACAGTATTGTTTTATTATATACTAGTTCACTCTTTTTAATGTGAAATGTTAAACTGAAAAAATATGCAATTTGAGAAAATGCATTCACATTACTGTGCATATTCTTCTATTTAAACATTCAAACAAATAGTGAATTCAAACACGAATCAGTACAAAACTGCAACAGATGCAGCAGCAGAATCAACATAAAAAAAACAACAAAATTGTCATAGGCGTGTACTGAGCTTCCTCACTGAAGAATTGACAGGAAATCCTGAATAGATGGTCTCAATTCATATCTCAGAAACCTGACCTCCAACCTAAAATTCCTAGATTGTGGCTGTGTAACTTTTATTTGACATGCACCAGATCATTTTTTGATATTGTTTTCAGTTTGGTAAGTTGAATTCTGGCTCTCATACAATTAAAATGAAAGGTCTGGTATCAGTAATGGGTCAAGGCCTACAACGTCATAAGTCAAAACTATTTTAGATACAGACAGGCTTTTGTGAACTGTTAAAAAACAAACAAACACAGGAAACATTTTAGTGGCACTAATAAAATGGGGCCTATCTATCTACAGAGCCTGCTTTGCTCATGGTATGGAAGAAGCTCTGCATTCCAACTGTGTTAAACAAATGTACTCAGCCTTTGAGGGCCTGTGCTCTGTGGGATTGAGAAGCTTAACTCACTCACTTGCCATGTCTTCCAGGCCAAGGTTTAATTTGAGCAAAGTCTGGCAATGCTGCAAAATGATTCCTGGATTGTTCTATGCTTTTGTGATGCGGAAGACAGTCCTCTAGGTACCAAGCTTAGACCACCAAATTGATTTAATTGGTAACCAAAGCTAGATGGGTCCTCCAGAAGTGTCTGGCTATGCTTTTGCCAGCAAGGCCAGCTTTGCAAGCATTAGCAATTCAAAAATACATTGAAAGGATTTGATGTTTCAACAGAGAGAGGCAACAAAGGGCTTCACAGGTTACCAGCATCTTGGGACTGTGTGATTTTGCCTTGAGCAAAACCCTTCCTGACCATCGCTACCTGAACAGCACCTAGATACCAAGATAATCCATTTGAAACATTGTCACTTTGATCACGTATGCAATAGTTTTTATCGCATACCTTCTCTTAACAAACATCACCCCAGGTTACAGGGAGATGGAGAGTTATTTTGAGACCACTGCATTGTAATGCTGTTTGTAAACTTGAGGCTCACACTGGCTATGCAAATGTAGTTAATTAATGCACAATATTCACTACAGCTTGGCTGTACTGTAGGATAATGGACAGAATCAGCTAGGCTGTGCCAGAAAATATTAGCATCCTACTGTGTGCACTGGGTTAGAGGGAGACACAAAGTAGCTATGCTGAAAAAAGTCCTGTGCATCTCAATTACAGATTAATTCTCTTTTGGCTATAAATGACATAGAAATACATAGATATGCACAAGAGTATTTGCAAACCAAAGCCCCTTTCACACTGGCATGCTCTACCCGGGTCGGAACCTACTCGGATGAGGACCTGGTGTCGGGTGTGAGATTCCACAACACAGCTTGAGAACGTTTTAAAAAGTGCTAGTTGGAAGTCTCAAAGACAGCTGCAATTCTGAAACTGTCACTACTGACCCTAAGATTAAAATAATTAGCCATTCAAAGGAACATATGTGAGTAACTTAAGCTTTGTTTGGTGGAAAAGTAATTTAACATAGGCCAGCTGTAATAATGTTCTTTTAATAACACAGGACATTCAGGTACTGATAAGGAAGGCAATATTAAAAAGGTCCAAAACCAATTATTTAACAGATATAAAGTATTAAACCGATTGACTATATTTTCTACTACATGGGTAATTAAGAATGGACTACAGCAGAAAGAAATGCATTTGAATAATTTACTTTTTTGACTTGGAAATGCGTGGTTTTAATATTTTATACTATTCTAATCTGGGCATTAAGTCCCCCACACAATAGATGCATAATAAAACACCACCAATCCAACATGACATGCAGTATTCAGAGTAGATTATCTAGCTCTCCTCGTGTTCCTCCATTTCCCTTGTGTGTGCTAAGAGTATCAATGTGTTTATCTGAAGATTTTGTTTTTAGTTAAAACAATAAACCAAAGTAAGAACAATGCATATTCATTCTGGTCTTTTTGATGCATTTAGGTTCTGAAACATAACAATTTTCATGCATCAGAACACTGGGCTCAGTGCTATGCAGAGAAACTGATACAATGGCTCTTGCCCAGCCTGGCTTTAATGCTCTCTGGAAATTAGGCTTACACTAGTTCAAACAAAGCAGAAAGGCTTTTATCTATTACATTCCTCTAATGTCTCTCTGCAATGACTGCACTCGGTAGGTGCAGAAAGCAGAGGTTTTAGGCTGTTCAGGTTAATTCATCAATACATTAGTAACCATTGGCTTTATAAATGTACATTAGAAACAACAAGGGTAAAATAATGTACATTGGACCTTGCAGTGGTCATCCCTTGTTTCCTACCTACAGTCATCATGTCAACCAGTGAAACTGAGACAGTAAAGTCAATAATCAGATGAAAATGAAGGTCTCCTGACAAACCATATCAACAATATGATGATGCAGTCTCAAAAAATAAATACAAAATACAGTCTAAATGCTCTATACAACTTAAGAAATGGCAGCCTTTTAATGGGACATGTGATGCATGTCTCCTGGGGATTCTAATGACCTTAAGCTTTGAAGTAAGCCAAATGTTTGGTCTTTGCATTTTACTATTCAGCCAGTGCGTCAAACCACCTTTCCAAAAAGAGTTCAGGAAAACTGCTTTCATTTAGACTTTCTGAAAATCATCTCTAGAGCAAGGCATTTCGATTGGGTCACTTCTGATCAATGTTATCTTGTCCAATCTTAACTTTGACAGATTGACAAGAAAACTGCTTGTATTACAGGAGAATCAGTGGTGATATTCCAGGTTTGCTCAAAAGACTGCAATACTTCTTGATGTGTATTCGTAATCCCCACACTGAAAGCAAACAGGATACACCAATAGTGGTGGTCTGTTTCAGTCGTACCAACCCTCTATCAATACTTTGATGGGCAATGCAGCCTGCTGCCTGAGAGCTCATCCAGCAAGTCTTTCACTCTGGTAACACTGAATATGCAGTCTTAAGGGCATGTTTCGTGAGGTCTAACTTTAAGTCACCATCCTGATGTCAGCAATACCATTTCCTTGTAATCAAGTTACAAGGCTTTTTCCACACCAAATTGCATTGTTTTTTTTTGTTTTTTCACTCACCGAAGGGGCTTTAGCTAAATAAATGTTCCAGTGGTTTATTAACACCGTTTCTGCTGCATAGCACTCTAATTGCTATAAGCCATTTCAGACAGTTTCAAACGGGGTCATTTATCTTGCTGTATAAAAGGAAATGGTATTTTGCCCTAATCTTTAATCATTCTCCCAGCACTGTGTACAAGGTCATGGGGGACCTCATGACAAACCCTTACCGATAGCTCTCCTCATTGTGTGGACGCTAAAATTAGAAAGCAATATGTAGTTTGTTTCAATTACAGATTGAAATCTTAAGTGGCATCTTTTATTACCTGTACTGTTTAATATTGAAACGAGAAGAGCGGGAGATAATATAGAGCATTGTCTATTGAGAACTGAATAATGAAACAACAGGCAGAAGAAAAGGATAAAAATGATTGGGACACAGCAGTGCCATTAAAATTGCTAGTGGCTTTGGTTTGTGCAATGTCACCAACTTGTAAGGGTCACATTGTTTTGGAAAGTGTTGTTCCGTGCAGAGGAGTCTTCTGATAGGTTAGAAAGTGTAATGGGCAGTGATTTGTGATACACTGCCATTATGGATTCTGTCCTGTCCCCTTTCGGTGAGATGAGAGTAAAAGCTCTAAAACCATGAATGCTCTTTTAGATTGGGGTTAGACACTTGATTGCGGTGCATGGTCGCCGGTTCGCACCCAGCTGCCACCCAGTTACGTTGGTGCCATGACTCGGATATCATTGATTGGCTGCAGCCGATCGCTGAGTTTAAAGGGGAGAAGAGAGACACAGCCATTACAGATTCCAATCTCTCCCCTGTCTGTGAGATGAGATGAGGGTGTGGGATGTAAGCAACAAGGTAAAAAAATACAGCACCTGTGTTGTAAAACTTTATTTAAAAAAATAATAATAATAATACCTGTGTTGTAAAACCTGCGTTTTTCTGGTGGTATCCAATTAAACTCTCAAAATATGTTATATATGTTTCTTTTTTTAAAATAAAGGGCTTAAGTGGTTTATGTGTTACTGATTGGAATTGTACCGTATAGGTACTGCATAACCCACTCTGTTGAAAGTTAATTAAAACCACAACAAATGTTTTGGTTGTCCTAGCTTTGACTTTCTCCATAAAATGCCACCATAAACCACTAAAAGGTTTAAGTCGTGGGATTTGTTGTTGTCTATTACAAATATAAATCTGATTGCTTTTCTGTACCAGACAAAAAAGGCCTGTTATTGCAGACGACAAGGCGAAAACGCTTTAAATCAAAGAAAATGGAAAGTGTATTTTCTGAACAGAAGTGACCTTCAAGTTAAAGTATCTTGTTCTAATAAAACAAAACCTTCACGTTGGCACCCGTCCACTTCTATCATTTAGGCTGTGCTTACAGGGACAAAATAGCTTTTAAAGGATTGTTTATTGTTATCTCGGTGCATTGCATTGGCTGTTATCATGCAGTGTATCGCTGAGTTTGAATATCTGAAAGAGGTGGATCTCAAGACACAGCAGCTATCTGTTGTTTTTTAATATCAGTAACACAAGCCGTGGGTCTTTGTGTGGCTTTGTTACTTAACATAGCTTCAGCTGTGCACCCTTTGAGCAGGGTAAGCAGAAAAAAGGTTTTAAAAAGGCTCAAGAACCCATTTCTTATAAGATTCATTGCGTTTGACAATAATACAAAAACATATTTATCTAGTTATAGCTATCCTTGCTTTAGAGAGTATATAAGGACCTTTTTATTTTATTGTGTTACATGTTCCCGTGTGTTGCTACAACTGTTTACGTAAGGTGTGTGTATTGTTTAATATTTTTTTTTTTTACATTTTGACCAGTTTTTTAAACTTTTAAATTGCATTCCCTGCCTCAAGATGGCTTCACATGTACCCGCATGGACCTCTCAGAACTACATTTCCCATCATCCTCCTGCTCACATATGTAATTGAGATGGATTTACCAGTGAGCAGGAGGATGATAGGAAATGGAGCTCTAAGTGACATTTTGACTTCAAATCAGCTATTTGACTCAGTGGTGGTTTCTTTGATAGTACATATTAATTTATATCAATTCAATTTTGTAGAAGGTCACCTAAAGGATAAAGATTATAATATGCCAATTCTGTCTGCATCTAAGACATTGTAAGAATATAATACCTTTATATTACTGAAAATGTTGTTCGAACACATGGATTTATATTGCTCACACAATGACACTTTTATAAATTATTTGTTTTAGAATAATGAAATGTTGATTTGTGTGGGTGTAGGG
Organism: Acipenser ruthenus; assembly: GCF_902713425.1. NCBI lineage: Eukaryota > Metazoa > Chordata > Actinopteri > Acipenseriformes > Acipenseridae > Acipenser > Acipenser ruthenus. The sequence continues at coordinate 26,364,672 of NC_081206.1, forward strand.
TAGGATTCTTGATGATAGATGTATAGGGCTTCTGATTTTCGGTTTTAACCGATAAAACACCCATGATGAAAAAAAAAAACAAAAAAAAACATTGTCATAAAATTTGAAAATAGCTAAAAAACAAGCACAGAAAATTTTTAATTAATAAAAACCGAAAAACAGAAGCCCTATAGATGCCCTATGTATCTTTTTCTTCAGATTGTGATACTGTGCCCTATTTTCCACTACGTTGTAAAAACCTAAATAAAGGGGCATTCTTAACAATAAGGGAAAGTGCGAATGGACAACAGGTACCCCATGCCTTTATCTGGTACATGGAAAGAGGCTCACAAAAGAAAAACTAAAAACAAAACGGTCCACTGTTTCTAATCTATAAACATTCAGGCAGAAAGCCTTATAACACACACGTATAAGAAAGCTGAATGACAAATGGGATGAGGTAAAGTTTCAGTTTTCCAAGCCCCATTAAACAAAATGTGTAGTCATTTTTCACAGTAACTGTTTTGTCTTAAAGCATTGACATTCCAATATGTATGAGTTTCATTATTGCATCCACTTTTCAGTAACACAAATAAATAAATGAATACCTAAATAGGTTTCACTTTAAAATAACTTTTGAGGTACCTGTACACTTTAGAACCCAATGTGTAATGTTGTTTATTTGTTCGACACATTGAACAGACACATATAGTTATGCTATCAATATGATCTACAAATTAAAAAAAAAAAAAACTAACTATCAAAACTATCAAGCAAAAGACATGGTTCCAGTTGGACCGGAACCATAAATTTAGATGATGATTTAGAATTAATCAGAATTAAAATGATGCCAAGCAATAAACATATTACTGTTGTAAAGTCAATTTGGCATGACACTCTAATTAAATATTATTATATATAAACCATTATGAACTGTAGTGACCATCATAAAATTGAATGTGACATGCATCTTGTAAATGTGGTTGCGATGCCTAATATTCCTTCCAGTGCCAGTGCTAGCCAGCACCTTCTGAAATATATCACTTTTCCACACCACTTGATTTTTCTACAAGCTACTTTAGAAGGTAATTGGATTTTAAATAAAACTCCAGAAAAATATCAATCTTTATTGTGACGTTGTAGTAGTTTTTGACACTTTTTATTTTTGTAGATCGTGCGTGTAGCTACAAATGAACTGTTTACTGTAACCTGTAAAGCAATTCAGAGATTTGATGTTCTGAAAGGTTCCCCCTTTATTATTATTTATTTCTTAGCAGACGCCCTTATCCAAGGTGACTTACATTTGTTACAAGATATCACATTATTTTTACATACAATTACCCATTTATACAGTTGGGTTTTTACTAGAGCAATCTAGGTAAAGTACCTTGCTCAAGGGTACAGCAGCAGTGTCCCCCACCTGGGATTGAACCCATGACCCTCCGGTCAAGTCCAGAGCCCTAACCACTACTACACACTGCTTTTATTCAGAAAAAGCTAGAACGAGGCACTTCTCATCTAGCTATATATCCGCTTCTATCTGATGGGCAATGAAAATAATTATATGAACAATATGGATAAATAGCTACATGTACATTTCTTTTTGTATTTTTTGTTTGTTTGTTTATTTGTTTAATACTATTTGGCAGAAAGGATACATTACATATGCATATTTCGATTTGCTTTTGATTCAGTTAATTGCAAAACTAGTTGTGCTTATGCTGAAGTGAGCTTTTAAGGTTGAAATGGACATCAAAATGAACTAAACAAAAACCAGCTGTGTTTAAATAACAAAAAACACAGCTCAGATATGGAAGCTATTTAAATAATGAAACGTAATTAAGCGCTTTAATTGCTAATCACTTTTAATTGGTGCATGAGTCGACTGTAACAGAATAGTATTGTAAAGATGAGCACAGATGGAACGTTGCTGGTTGCTGGAGTCTTTGCTTTGTCGTTCCGGGACTGTGGGCCGGGGTGAAGGGGGGGGGGGGCACAGAGCGCTGCAGGACTGTAAGCACCCAAGAGCTGGATTATTGCACTGTGTAAAACATAAGAAAAACAATGTTGGGACAGTGCATGGGACTGCGCAGATGCATGTGAAGCACACCTGGCATTGCTGCAAGAACTGGCTCGCCCATGTTGTCCAATGGGTGCAAGTATGCACCACAATTGACATCTCACCAGCACAGGAAGGAGCCATGGGGGAGTGGGACTTGTACGGTCTCTCATTGGTTGAGAACATGGTGACTTTCCAACATTGTTTGTCTGTTAACGCTATAAAAATGACAGCTTACGCACTGTTCTGGGTGGAGGATTCAAGATTGGAAAACCGTGTTGCTGTGATTATTTGCCTGTGACTGATGGGTCCATGACAATTCATCCCTGACAAATGAACTAAACTCCTCCATTCTATGTTACAGTTCAAGTTAATGAAACCCCAATCTCATCATGCCCAACAGATAACATGTTAAAAATGCGATTCAGTTTAACAATCTGACCTACATCTCACTCCATTTTACATTTAAATCTCGATCACATATTTACTACTGTCGCGTTTGCATCTCACCCTGGTTAACTTCACAAAACAAGAAAAAAACAAAAAAACAAATGAGTTGTTTTGCAGTCTATTATCAAGAACTGAAGTGTAACATTAATAAAGCACCCCCCCCCCACCCCCATACTACTCTCACAAAAAACAATACTAGCTTGAAGTGAACGATTAACCATTTTTCTTATATTATCTTTAAATATGTACAACTAGTAATAAGGACGAATTGTCGGGGGGGAAGAACTGTCTGGGGACGAATTGTCGTGCACCCGTGATGGGTTGCTATCTGTGTGCTTCCGTGCTGCTGCTTAATAAGGAGCCTGCTGTGGCTATTGAACCGAGCTCCTGTCGTTGGCGTACCTTCATTCTCCATAGCAAAGTGTAAGTTTTGCTGCAGTATGTTTACAACATGTTGTAAAAGTGTATTCAATTAACAGATTGCATCATTCTCACAGTTGATTTCACCCACCTCCTAATGTTAACCATTTAAAATGTACAAATCATATCCAGGTCCTGGAGCACTAAATAAACAATAGTATATCTTACACTTGCAGATTTTCATCTTTACTGGTCTCATGCAATTTAATACAATGTGTATAGTCTTAATATATCAATTGCTGTTGATTTTATAGAGATGAAACATCATTCTCCCCACATACAGTGCTGACATTCTTGACAATGAAGATTATATCTGCACCCATGCCAGCAGAGGTTGAAATTATCCCACTGCAGAAAAAGCGGTGCCTGGCTGTCAGTTTTATGTTGGGGGGAATGAAGTGTCCTATAGCAGAAGGATTTATCAGGTCGTCAATACATTCCTCACTCAATCCAACTGCATTGCTGCATTTAATCAATTCTCTCTGATAACAGACGAGTCAGCCTCTTCTAGGCAAAAATCAGTGTTTAGCATTATATATAAAAAAAATATTTAAAAAGTTACTCATGACTACATATATGTTCTGCTAATTTAATATTTTCAGTAGTAATTGGTTGTTACTTTATCATGATGCAAGACATTTTTATAAATTAATTAAGCTGTACATTAATTATGAATAATGGTAAAAAAAAAAAAATCAGAATGTAATATAAAATGGAGATTTAAAAAGTGTTCTTTTCTTATTAAATGAATATTGCACCTGCTCCAGATTTAAACGCTCCAAAAGTAATACATGAAATTATGGTCATTTTCTGGTTAAGTTCTCTCATCTTTGTCCAGTTTGCCCACAACATATTTAATCTAATTTAATTCTATCATTTGCTAATTATTACGCTGAAGCTACACTTAATACAATAAATTATACAGACACAATGTAAAGACTACATCCAAACGCAGGTACTCTTCTCCAAGGGCAGAGTAAACCCAACAAGGCAATGAAGGCATGCTGTGCTTTCCTTCCAAAGATACAAATACCCAAACACAGAGGCTTACCGGGACCCTTAGGCGACAGCTATGACGTGACGGCCACATGCTGGCAATTGCCTTCAAAGGACAACCACTGGGTGCCATCATATTACTGCATTATATGTCAGCTGTTTTCAACTGTATAGCTATTTCATGTGGGACCCTTCCAACAGAATAACTACAGTATATAACCATAACTCGTCGTGGAATATGATTTGAATAAACAGTATAGTACTGAAGAATTGATAAAAATGTTCGGTATACCAAAAGGGGATAAAACACGAAGAATAAATGTGATTTTTATAGTTAGGAAATTATTTTTATGTACAAAGCTATCTACCCACTACAATCTATTTTAATGAAATATTAATGGCTTACAGTTGCTTTAAGGCAAGTCAGATTTACACAGATCCTTCAACACCACCTCCACGGCTGGCTTCTAATCAAGATGGGGCAATGCCAAGTTGGGGGGTAACTTGTGCCTTGCCTCTCAAAGCTAATGGCACCTGCATGTTCCAAAATGTCTGCCAAATCCCCACCTTCTGGATGTGTGGTGAGGGATTGATCACTTTATCGCCACATTGTCATCAGGTGTTGTCCCTAATAAGCTGCATACAACACATTGTTTTATCTGTCAACAGTCTTCTATAATTAGACCAACACATGCACCCGGGATGCTATTCATCTCTCTGCTGGTGGGAAGAAGCTTCAGCAGCAAAGGAAGGTCAATACAAGACGGCTTAAATAAATTATATTTGTGTCTAAAATAAAGTGAAAGCCTCCCTGAGGCTTGTTCTCCAATCATTTGCTTTCTCGAATATAGTTGCGTATTTGCACGTTGTTCCATTTAACATGGCAGCATTACATACAGGTTGAACCAAAAATAAGAAACAACTTTCGGTACTGTTAATAAGGAGCAATGATAACACTGGAGGTGTTTATGTTGTTCAAAAAGGATATGTGTCCATTCCTCATTTATTATCACCTCTAATTCCTTCAGGGAAGTTGCAGGTAGCAACTTTGGTGGCCCATGTTAACCATGGTAACACACAAGAATAATTAATCTTAACAAGAATATATCATCTTTTGCAATGAATCTTAAAAGCTGACATAAGCAATTTCAAACTATTATGACTTAAGCAAAAGTGAAACTCAAAATTATTTGAGCCACATTAGGATCTCAAACTTTCCTGTTGCTAGGTTCCCTGGAAGATTTTGCGCAATTTCAGTTCTGCATATAGATCTTTTGCGTAATAGATGAGAAATTAAACTGTTAACAAAAATACCGTTTGAGGCACAGGATCAAAGAAATTAGTAAATACTAAGTGAGTAAAAGCCACTTCTAAACCACTTTAATCAGCTGACCAAAGAAACTCCAAAAAAACTAGGCTTGCAGTGTATAACTTTGTTAATAGTTCTTAAATTAGTGCGTATGTTTCAAACATCTGTGGGTGTCTATTACCTGGGAAAAGGAAAAATGTAGAACAATCCAGGCAGTTAACAAAGAATGTTCTATGTGGACATTCCCATATATCTTAATAAACATTCTGAAAAATCAGCAAAAAACAAAACAAAAGAAAATGTAGGTCACTTAAGTTAGAAAACCATTTTAAACCCTTGGTGCATAATTAACTGTACTTTATGTCACCTCACGTATGACAGACATGAATATACAAGGATAGAGATTGTCATGGGCTGTTTCACAGGAACACTTATAATAAACTATTATTCCACTGATGTTGCTAAAATAGCTTTTTTTTACAGGAAGAGCTAAACTGTGGCATACTTTGGGTGTTTTTTTTTTATTGGCAGTTTTGTTTATATACAGTCATTATCACAGTTTCTGACAACAGTGGGTGCCTGAATTCCCTAGTTTGAAGGTTTAGTGGGAGTTCAGTTTTTATCTTTGTAGAGATTAGCAGTATTGGAAATTCCTAACTCCCATAGAGGATATTATTCATAAAAGAGAGATTTGTGTATCAGGGCAAAGAGGTCTACAGCTGTAATGCAATACAACATTTTTCACCTTCTGGGACCTAAACTGAAATCCGGTCAGGGCAAAACGAAGAGGAAGGTCAAAATAGCTCACATTCAGGGTCAGGTAACTAGCAGAGCACCAAATAACCTTACATTTTCTCATCTCTTCAGGTCTTAAATGCTGTAAACACTGCTGGCCATGCTTTACTCTACTAGTCTTGTTCCAGTCTATGGCAGTTGACAAGAAGCAGGGAATGTGCTTAAAATGCCATTAAAAAGGAATGTTCAAACACCAGAACGTAGAGACAAGGAGCATGAGCAGCAGGCAATGTCACGTAAGGTCTTGTAAGCAAGTCAGAAATGAATTTACAGAAAACTAAATATAAAACGAACCCTTCTAATCCATTCCCTTAAGATTATGTGAAATGTTAAATTAGGCGTGAAACATACTGCAGATTATGTGTTTGAAATGTACAGTCTCATCAATCATTAAAAATTTGAAATAGGTAGTCTATACCTAACGCAAGTGTCTGCTAATCCAAATGGAAGACATGATGTGAAAGATATAATTCTGAAGCTAACCCACAATTCACAGTAATACATGTAATTCCATATTCACCATTACTCTAGTATTTTTTAGTAGATAACCATGTATATATTTCCCCAGCATCATGGTTCATGACAGCAAGGACAGAATCGCAAGACATTTGTGTCAGTTATTTATTCCTTGTTACTTGCTACAGAGTGTACCTCTGGCTGCTCTACTGAAGTTGGTGAAGTCTTACCATTTGATGTAACTGTTTGTTTGCCAACCTGACTTATGAGGCCTAGCTTATGTCATTTAGTAGTTGTAGTAATGCTTAGAAGCATTCATATTATTTTAAAATAAGTATTCCAAATAATACCCATGTAAGCAAGCACATTGTTGTCTAAAAAAAACAGTACAATTTAAAATGCAGTAGATAACACTTCCCCGATTAACAAGAGATTCACCAGAGATTGAAACATGAACTACTTTACATTTTTGTCATTAATGTTGTTGAAAATCGTTTCACAGGGCTTCAGATACATTACACACTCAATTTAGAAAACAATAACATTTTGTTGCAGCAATTATAGCAAATAAAAAAGGTCTTTTTTCTACAAAATTTTAAATGAATTTAATCAGCTTTGATTTTTATTTTATGTCTTGTCACAGTATTTTTAAAGACTATATTTACAAGCATAGCCACACAGATACAGTAGTCTTCTCTATGCACACGTAAAGGCATATTTTATTTAGTTTGAGAGGCTCTTGTTATTATTTTACATTCAAAGTCCACTAATTTTAGCTATAGTGTTGAGTGCATTTATTTTAACGACACTGCAATGGGGGAAATACAAGCCTTCCCTCTTTCTGGTGCTGTATGGCCTATGGAGAGTTATTGCTTTAATATCATGAAATGGCCAGTATAATTATATTCTGTGAAGTCACTGACATTTATTGGTTCATACTGAAAATGTGTTTTCAAAGTGCTTTACTGAAGAACAGTCTATTATTAAAGTGCATGGGAAATACTAAACAACACAGACCAATAAGTATGTCCTGGTCCTGGGCAGCAGGACTTCCTGTTGTTAGCTTAATGTTAACACAGAGGGCCTGACTTTTGAATTTGGTAGGAGAATGCAGGTGGCCTATGGGATCTTCAGACACCATATTCTGTTGTGGCTACTAAGAATGGTATGAGTGATGCAACAGAACAAATAAACATATCTTTTTGATAACTTTTCTATTCCGGATGCTGATATTTTAAAATAACCTCCTAGGAAAATGTCACAGTTTAACATTAACTGAATTTTGAGATTAGCCAGCATGCTCATCTGCTTTTATTTGAAACATTTCTAAGTTCATCTGCATAAGCTGGCAGGATTTCCCTGTAGTTTTTTTTTTAACATTTTGACCACTTTTTTAAAATTTTAAATTGCATTCCCTGCCTCAAGATGGCTTCACAAGTAACCGCATGGAACTACATTTCAGAACTACATTTCCCATCATCCTCCTGCTCACACATGTAACTGAGATGGATTTACCAGTGAGCAGGAGCATGATAGGAAATGTAGTTCTGAGAGGTCCATGCCGGTACATCCTGAGGCAGGGAATGCAATTTAAAAATTTTAAAAAGTGGTCAAAATGTAAAAAAAAAAAATGAAAAAATTAAAACAATACACACACCTTACGTAAACAGTTGTAGCAACACATGGGAACATGTAACACAATAAAATAAAAAGGTCCTTATATACCCTTTAAGGTCCCTTTACTGAGCTGATTAGTTATTGAACCATCTTCATTTGTGGAATAACCACAGCGCATCTTCAATTTATCTATTTATCTTATGTATTTTAATTATTCATAAATGCTAACACAGCTCACAATAATTCACCTTCAAAACGAATAAATACATGGATTTTGTGCAGACCTCAGACGTGTGTATACCACCCTTGGCTCAATTTTGATTGAATAACATCTTTATGGAGAAATATTAAAACTAAAAATCCATTTAATTTCCTGACTTTACCACACAAAAAACAATTACATTTTGAATTGTGCTCAGTTCAGCCCCAATTAATCTTTAATCTTTTACTGTATAAATTCAATTATTTAAACCCTTATTCATAATGCCACATTGCAGTAAAAAGTCTAAAAAGGAATCCACGATGCATTACCTGAATGGTAGGTGGAGATCGATGCTTTCGGGTTGTAGTTGTTGACATTGTGGTGGTGGTCTCTATGAAGGTTGTGGACATTTCTAGAGGCATGGAAGTTGTTGTTGATCCCAGGACAGAGGGCACATCACCCACCAACCTTACACTGCCGTTTATTTTAATGTTGATGTTGTTTTCTGCTGCCATGTTGAGAACCTTAAGGCCATTGTAGTAGAGCCCAGATAACTGACCCTGGAATGGACGCTTTCTGTCATTCCCTCCAATTGTTATTGTAGCCTGGGTATTGAAGATGGTTAGCTGCCGGCCTAGAAGAAAAAAGCAGGCTGTGATAATATTTCAGCTTCATTGCAGACAGTTCTGCCTTGCATAGTTACCTTAAATTGGTCGCTTTAATAAATTGGGCTGTACAAAATAAAACGTTAACAAATAAAGGTTATTTTGTTATTTACAAAAATCCTACTTTGTACCGCTGCTACTTAAGTCTCAATCCATTCAGTACATGTTTTTATTATTAATTTATGTTAGCATTTGAGAGGGGAGCTATTTTCCTAGATAGGATATTCAAACAAAGACGATCTTATATCCAGCAAAGCCTACTGTACTTGAATGCAATGGTAGTAATCAGGGGTTTTAACTAAATATCGCTGCCCTTTAATCCTACTGGTGTTTCAACCCAGTGGTGATTTATAGACCAGTTAATAATATCACTAAACATAGTGGAAGGTCATCGATTTAGCAGATTTACAGGCTTCAGGGTGGTGATATTACAATCTGCTTTTGTTTCGATCAAAAATAAAGAGCAGGCTAGGCATTCTGGCACCAGGCTGATGCAAATCAAAATTGCAGCTCAGGCCTTTCATGAGTGGCCAATGTTGTATGATTGGTAGTTCCTCAAAAACATGAACCAGTGTTTAACGCCATTAGTTGGGGTTTTCATTTATTTTGTATTAGAATTTCAGATGTATACATTTGACAGGAAGGCAATGTACTGGTCATCACTTTCTGTTCTATTTAGAAATAGGGAGACCAAATTATACCTTTGGGGGCACATAACTGGGAACTGGGTTGGTGCAGATTAATGCCTTAATGAAACAAAAATGGATCAAGTTATTCTGTACAGCAAATGATCATGTACCACATTTCGATTAAAAAAGGGTTGTGTCTACAAGGGTTTTACGATAAGACCATGCATTTTTTCACACTGATTTTTGACAGTCACTGGCATACTTTAGTAGCTTTTTTTGGCAAGCCTTTGAGAAATACAAATTATATGGTGTTACCTTCTGTGCTGAAAAGGAAAGTTAAATAACGTATAGGCCTTTTTTTTTTTTTTTAGAAAAGATCTTGCTAAAAGGGCAATCACACATTTTCATTATTCCGAGGCCCTGCTGTTGTAGTGAATGTTTTGCTCCATTTAGGTTAACGATTAGTGTATCACGTATATGATTTAGTTGTACATCATTATGTTTCACTGATATTTATATTATGTTTACATTGATTACATGCATGTCTTTGTCTTTACCAGTATTAGAAAAAAAATAAGACAAAGCTTGTGATCCTTGTTATCGTTTGTATTTTCATGTTTAATATTACTTTTATGTGTCTTTAAGATAAAAAATAGATATAGAGTTAAATATCCAAACTGTTCATTTGATTGCCTTTAGCAAATATATATATATATATATATATATATATATATATATATATATATATATATATATATATATATATATATATATATACAAACTGTAAAAGTGCAATGGGAATTTTTGTCAGTATTCAAATCCTTAACACATTGCATGCTTAATACCACAGATATCTTAAGACACAGTTTAGTTAATAAATGGTGTTTTAAAAAAATCACAGACATACAAATACATAGCAAGTCAGCTCATGCATGTTAAAATCTGTAATGGTTTTGAAATTGGGTTTATGTTTTAGAGATTGTTAAAGGGACTTTATTAATTACTGTACCTTCATTTTAAGTAATACTCTTTAAATACATTTTAGAGTGATCTTAAACACAATGCTTGAAATTTCTTGCAGTATTCCCTCTAAGTATTTTTTATTAGTAATTTGGTCATTACTTTCCATAGTTGAATGATTACTACTACATTAAGCAAACAGTTTAACTGTCTGGTTGGTTTTATATATACTGTACCTTAGAGGGAATAACTTAAAGTAGTCATATTTTCTTAGATTGGTTTTAGATAGATTTTATTAGCATGCTATAATTATCATTTTATATACCTGTTCATGCATAATTTATATATTTCATTTTTACAGTCCCTTTAACTATGTTTGATGATAATGCATTATAATATGATTTCGACAACGAAAAAAGAAAACTATGATATACATTATAACAAAAATTAAAACATTCATTTATCAATGCGAAAAAAAATTGTGTTAGCTGACATTTGTTACAGGCTTTATTAGTATTTTTTAAATAATAATAATAATAATAATAATAATAATAATAATAATAATAATAATAATAATAAAAAGATTATAATTTTAAAAGTTTAACATGTTACCTTTCTCTTGTAGCCACTCCTCTACCGGCCGGGTATATTTGAATGGGATTTTCTTATTTACCATTTGAAGACGCTCATAATCACTGCTGCCTTTAAAGTTTAAAAACAACTTAAAACAGTCTGCAATGTCAAGTATTTAAGCACAGTTACCCGTTACAGGTTTTTTTTTGTTTAAGTTTAAACCATTTTTAAAAATAATTTTAGAAAATGTATTAATCTTTTTGTTTGTAATGTTATCACTTTTTAAGCATCCACATATATATGAAATATATAATTAACCCCAAAACCTGCTTCCTTTAAATGTTCACATTAATTTATGAAATCTATTTGAAATGAACACAGCATGAGTATGAATATTGAGATTTTATAAAGTTTAAAAGTCCATCAATTTTAATTTTAAACAGATCGGCAAACATTCTATTAAACAGTAATAATTGTATTAGATTGGCATTAAGGCAAAATAGTAAAATCTTATTTTATTTTTGGTTTAGGAAAAATATGTTGTATGTATGTATGCGTGTATATATTGTATATAAATTCTACAAAATAGTTTTTGTTTTCAGTTTATTTAAATTCATTAAAACAAATGTAGGTTATTTTATTCTTTAGAAGGACAGTATATGCTTTTTAAAAAGTTAAATAGGACATATTGATGTATTTTAAAAAGCAACTGTTAAGAATAGCTACAGTAACCAGTCAGTCTGCATATAAAGCGTTACAGCAGTTCAGCACACTATAAAGTATTCATGCCAGGACAGTGCTGTTGGTGTTTCTCACTAGGGCAGCAATGAAAAGGGACATCAGGAGTTAGCACAACACCATATAGGCAGGCTTCCCTTAATCTGTCAGAAAGCTGATAATAAATGTCTGCTGTTATTCAATACCAACGCTTTAGAAACAACAAATACAGTAGCTATATAAAACAACACAAAATCACTTCATTTTACTCGACGTGGTTGGAAGTGAAAATTGCTAGTACTGTACCAAATGTCAAAATCAGTCCTGTATAATTGAATAATGATTGTCAGTAGTTAATAGCAATCAATATCCCTGACTGGGTTTACAGGTAATTGGAGCTCTGGCACTGAGAGCAGCTGAACATTCTCATCAGTATCACCAATTACTTACAGCACACAGTAACTGAACAGGTTTGGCGTGGTGGGTGGCCTGTCTTCGTGCTGTGTTTCTGTTAAGGGACCAGTTACATGGACAAAGCATGTAAGATGTTGAAAGCTTTAAGATTTGGCTTCTGTCTCTCAAAGCTTTATTACATGCCACACATATCAAAATTGGAGGTCAATATTTAGCCTCTGGCATGAGCACAGCACATGCTACAATTTGCATAATGTTTTATTGATGTTTTCTGTCATTCACACGTTGACACAGGACACTGCAATATTTACCCTTTTAACATGGTAGCTGGTACCTGAGTTGTAACCTAATTAGATGCTGGGAATCATTACATCTAAAATGATGACTTCAGCTGTCTTTTGTGTTGCTGATTAGAACATTCAGTCAAAGAATACTTCCAGAAACACCTTATTTAATTGCAACGCCAAACAAGAGCAAATGACAACAGCAAAAGTGATGAAACTATACATACTGGTGGCATTTCTACACTAGCTTCAGCAACAAACTGTCAGTGTATGTACATACTGCTATTATTATATAAGTAAGCAACAACTGTACTAAGAGAAGATAATGCTGGAGGCGACCTGAATGCAGAAGGTACTCAGACCTACACAGATGTCAGGCTCCTTTATGTATTCCCTTTTTAGAAAGCAAAGTATTGTGTTTGATTTTTGTTGTTGTCTTATAAAGGTCTTATAACAATTTTCAATATGTTCTTTTCAAAGAAATCTGTCGCAGCCAGAAGACAATGGCAAAGCAGTCAGAGAGTGTCATGTCACACAGTGTCTTGCATTATCATAACAGTCAAGGTGAGATTTTAAAAAATGACTTGTATAAATAGTCCCCCAGTTTAAAATTATGAAATGATTACACATTATCATTATATTCTTATACAACGATACAGCAATGTAATTTGTGGTTGCAGTAATCTATCAAACCACTCCTTTTTCTTCACACGTCCCAGCGACACACAACGTGCACAATGTTAAACACAGCAAGGGTCTGCACAGATGTTGTGTACATGTACTTTGCTTCAATTACATCAACAGAGATGGAAGATCTTTAGATTTCTACAGAATTATGGCTATTGGATTCCTTTAGATAAGGAAATGGTTGCCAACTAGTCTTTTTTGACGATTGGCCTACAACAGGACGGTATAGTAAGTCTGCAGTGTACCATACTATACCAATAAAATCACATACCTTAAAAGACAAGGCCTTGATTTTACAGGGGTCCTGCACCCAATGTCACGCTTGCTGTACATTACCTGTATGTACCCACTCACCTGCCACAATGATGCATATTCAACAATATATTATTATTGGGTTTCGATTATACAGTGCATGGTTGTATGAATGATATTTGTATGTGGATTTTGTAACCAAAAAGGTTAGATCACTCTAGTTTAAGTGTCCTGATTCCACTAAATTAACCTCACCAAGCCACAGTGTCAACCACATATAAAACAAGACCGAAGAAACCTGCAGAATGCACACTTATTAACCTGTTCTGACCCCTATATACAGTATCAGAGAGTTTCACATGGAGGGAAAGAAATTAATTTATTCTTGGACTACCCAGAATTAGATGGAGATGAAGGTTAAATTGGGGGAAAAATATAAAAATATGAAATGACACCACTTGACGGGAATGAAAAACATAAAATTCTTGAATTGTTTTTGAAGGAAATAATATTGTCTGTGCTTGCTTGCAATTGTTCTCTATTTTACATTGAGAAAATGCAAGTTTCCAGATAATAAAATTTCTCCCAGGGAATTCAGTCAGGCTGCTTTTTACACATATGAATTAAGAAAAGGTTATGCAACACTAATAATAGTGTATCAACATTTAACCTTGTGTTTAATGGAACACATACATATCAACAATTGGATATGCCATTTTAAATCTGCTAACTGGTCTTTTATAGTTTCTTCCACCCATTATTGATGACTATTGATGTAGCTCTACAAAGATGTTCATAAATGGGACAACTGATACTGATCGGTCCTTTTTCAAAGGCTCTGTACCGTGCAGCAAAGTGAAAGAGAAAAAGGGTTCATGGGAAAATCCTTCAAGATTCTTCCTCAAGAGATGCTAAAGTGAGCGCATAAATCTTTGACCGCTCACTTCTCCTTAAGTATTAAGGCATCTTGTCTGAGAAAGAGGGGTGAAAAGTACACAGATCCATTTTTAGATCTATGTTGCTTTATTTCTTCCTAACTTGTAAACCATGGACCACAACACAGATTGGTGGTCTCAAACCTGCCCACAGTTTGTAGCCTTCCCTGTGCTACAGGATTCATGTCTTGAAATGCCTTTATTCGTGGACTTTCTCTCCTATATCTTCAGAGACAATGAGAGCAAAAGCATTAATCGCAAACATCCTGGGTGGTTTCATTTAATTGCAGGATTAGGCCTACAGCTCACACTGAAAGCTTATCTTTTTTTGTCCCTGGAGAGATTTATAAGGGGCTAAAGATTCTGTTTTTGATAAGAGTAATTGTATTTAGCTTGTAGGGTACTAGACGATTTATCTCATACCTAGGAAATCATTACCTTAAATCCTGGCAGATAAAGCCAATGACTTTTTGAAAAATGTTTTGTGTTTGCGTGGCCTTAACTGTACCATGACTTAGGCCCTGACCAAATCAAAAGTTTGACAACCTGCTACACAATTTACAAAACTGTATTTAATAGCGTTTTTTTTTTTTTTTTTTATGAGTTGAAGAAATGAGATACTTACAAAAAAAAAAGAAATAGCTATTAAATAAAGTTTTGTTAAGTGCGATTAGCGGGTTGTCAAAGTTTTGATTTGGTCCCAGTCTTAGAAATGTGCAAAAACAATAGCTCTTGTCAATGTTTTAGTACTTGTGTTTTTATTTCCAATAGTTAGTTTTCTCTCATAAGCCCATGTTGAAAATGTCAGCTATCTATATTTCCCATACAATTTTATAAAATAGGCAACCCATTTTTTTTTCATTTCTGTTTTGCACTCTCATCTAGAGGAGCTTAAATATGTGATTTAAAACCTCCTTCTGCTGCAAGCACCTTACATTAACAAAGGGATATATCATTTTATTTTTTTTATTTTTCTTACCAGTGCAAAAACATCCCCATATACAGAAAGCACTCATGTCAGTGGCTACAATAAATGCAACTCAAATGTCTGTCTGACTAGCGATTGGACCTGAAACGCTGCAGATTCAGATGAGACATTTCCACTCACACTGCTTTGGTTTGATGTATTAGTTGGAAAGCAAGCATATTTCATGCAGAATTATGGCCTGCGGTTAAAATGACACCAAAATACGGTATTGGTTTGCCATATTTAAACATAGAGACGGTTGTAAAGAGATCTGAACCTCTGATTACAGCTGCAAAGGCAGAAAACAATCAGAAGATGCAATTGTTGCCTGCTTTTTCAGCTACCATTATTATGGGTTGTGACCCAGTGTTTGCAAAAGCTTTTTATAAAGATGAGATTGGGATTTAACAACTAACAGCCAATGAAATTTTACCCTTCGCGGGTAAACCCAACACACCTTAGTCTCTTTTTTTTTTTTGCTGATACTGAGCAAGGCAACAAGTCACGGTTCACTTGCTCTTCACATCTAGTATATCAGTCTAAGGTACATGGCAGAGTTCTCCCATACCCTGCAATAGTTAATCTCTTTTCTATTAAATATACAAACTATGACATGCTGACAACTTCATTCCATTTGTTCAGGTCAGCAGACTACTGTGGATTTTATTATTGATGTAAATCTGCTCTGATTCCATCAGGATAACTGTTCTGCGGCAGTGGTAGGATATGACAAAGGATGACAGTGCTTTCAAACAGTGTCCCTACATATTCAAATCAGGCTGGCCAGAGCTGAAATTTATATGTCTTGCTTTAGTTAAAACCTACACTTAGTAGGCAACTTCGGTATTTAAAATGCTTTATTTATGTAACAGAATATGTGAGGAGCAACGTCGTTGTTTCTGTTGTGGAGATGTATTCAGCTTATTGCTTAAGCTGATGCTACAGTATAACGTAACACCTTTTCTTTATTATACAGATTTCTTCATAAAATGCCTAAAACTTGAATTTCCCTTATATCTTGTGTGTGGTAATTTCCCAAATTATTCATATTTAGAAAAATGTGTTTTATCTTGTAAAAAGCAACCGAATTCTGAAGTGTTCTACTCTTTTCATTTAATATTACCCAGCAACAGCTCTGTGTCATTCCTATCGTGGTTTGCCATTTTTTTTTTTTTAAATCTCTCTACTCCTGTGACTCTCCTGGTTTCTCCTTCAGTGTCTCCTTTTCTATTATCTCTGTCTGCTATCCTTCAGCCCTGTTCTCTTTCACATACACTTCAGCAGCTGATGCAAATTGGACTAGATTGCAGCAGACTATATGATCCCTCCTGTCAGTCAGAAAAATAATTTCTCCACAGTTTATGCATGTTTTTTTTGTAACAGATCACATCTAGTAATAGTCCTTTTTTCTATCATTGCGGTGCCTTTCTAAACTGCATTACAGCAAAGGAAACCCTTTACATAATCACATAAATTAACATTGCTTGTGGTACGCGTGTATGCATATAGGCATTTTTGTGATTTGGCACTATGCTAGGTATCTTACAATAATTCAGACTTGATGCTATGCACGAAATAAGAGATGATCGGCCATTTCAGTTATTCAATTACAATTGGTTTCTGCCCAGTAGTTTAGGCCATGGATGAAACCTCCTCTGTCAGTGCTTAGGAAAAGGACACTTGGCAGAATTCTAGCTGACAGTGAAATCCAGACTTCTTAAAAACACATACAATTCGACAGTGCTGGACAGCAGATCTGCCTATATGAAGTGCTTGAGCAGGGAAATGGCTGCCAGTTTGGTTCAGTGAGAACATTTAGCTGCCTTTAACTTTTGCATTGGGACTGACACTACTATCTCTAAAGGCATTGTTATCAGAAATAACCACATAGTTCACATATCTGTCTTGGTTTGCTTCTGTAGATTAAAATAGATCTTATGGGTGATGCAGGTAAAAGGGCACTGGCTTTGATATTTGTAACACCTTTCAAAAAAGTCTCCTGTGATTTGAAGGAGTGTATGCATTGACAAATGGCTTAATATGCCTGGAAGTTTATTTTATTTAGAAACTTACATTCTTTAACTTTAAATAAATAACCAGTGCATTATAAATAATAAAGCCTAGCCATTTTTTTTTTTAGGATGCTAAAATCCGAGAAGCTGTGGCAAGGATGAATGAACAGGTAGATGCGTTTTTCCCCCATCCTAGATAAAAGACTTGGCCCTGTTCCAGAGCTCCCCATGCAAGCTAACAGAAAATGGCTTCAAGCTAGAAACTAATGAAGGTCAGGTGCCTTCACTTTCCAGGTTCCATGTCAACATGTCACATGGTTTAACCC
The DNA here is from genome assembly GCF_902713425.1 of Acipenser ruthenus. Lineage (NCBI taxonomy): Eukaryota > Metazoa > Chordata > Actinopteri > Acipenseriformes > Acipenseridae > Acipenser > Acipenser ruthenus. The sequence continues at coordinate 26,382,376 of NC_081206.1, forward strand.
TTGCAGCACAATGCAATTTTATGTCACCTATTTAGTGTATTTAGTCTCTGTTTTAAATCTTTTTAAATAGTTTTTTTAGCTGGGATTATAAAGAAACTAATACCAATTCATTGTACCACTGTTCCACATTGGTAAGTTTCTGTCCCATGGCACTAAGCTTCTGGTTAAAGCTTCTCTTACATGTTCTATAAGGATTAAATAACTAACCCAGTCATGATTACAGCCATATAGAACATGTCTGGAATGACCTTAACAATGAGAACCAGAAAGCAAAATGTATTGATGGAGGAATGAGAAAATATTAAAAAGAGAGATATCTAGTGAGTATCATAGTGAATTTAAAAAAAAGAAAATCTGCCGTATAATGATTGAATTTAAATGACTTAAATCAAGGACACTACTTACTGAGCCTCCTACTGTCTTCATATGGTGGTACTGGTCTGCCCGCTATGTGTTAGGGAGGGGGTCAAATAAAGTAAAGAATGAACTGAAGGAACGAAAGTAATTTTGCAGTTTTCACATTAGCATTTCAAGACGTGAGTCAATTATATAAAACTAACCTATAATTACAGGAGAAATCATTCAGCTTTTGAAGAAAAATCAATTCTGATTAAATTACCTACGAATAGCGTGTACCATTAACTGCAAGTTTAAGTGCAAAGCAAAACAGTGTCAACTACTTTGGGAGCCTGAAACATGTAGCCTTGGATGTATCAGCTCATATTACAATTCAACCTGAATTAGGCAATCAAACTGGATTTCTACATTGAAAATACTCCCTGGCGGTACTCTGTGCTTGGAAAGGGATCATTACTAGTCTACAATTATATTACTGTTTATTATTGTTATTACTATTGTTATTCATGAGACCATAACACTGCATGTTGAACATAGCAGCCCAGATGGGTTTCAGCCATTAGTTTAAACTGCATCACAAGCAGGTGATGTTGCCACATAATCTAAAAATAGATGCCCTTCTTATAGGGGTGTCAGAGAATGATAAACACAAACAGGACTAGAAAAATGGCATGGCACAGGATTTATTTATTTATTTACACAGTGGTACTGCCATTCTTCAACTGGATATGAATCCTTCACTTACGCCAATAAGAGTGTTTCATCGTAGAGCTTGGTTTCAGGGTGGCGTCATTAAGACCACCAGCTGTTTAAATCATTAAAGTAGATTCCCTCATGTTTCATCAGTAGCACCCTTTATACGGGCAGCAAACTGTCCCACACAGATTGAACATGCTGTACAGATTTGTATACTGGTTAATGTAACTGGAGAAATAGTATTTAGAGACTAGCAATATAGGCTAATGGAAAATAGATAGGTCTCTTAAAATCATCTGAATGAATGAATCACCCTCCCTCTAAACCTATAAAGGTTACAACTATTTTTGAGAATCTTAAAATGAAGAAGTCATTGTCACACCATGTCACCATCCAATAAACACTGGTTTCACAGCTGGAGAAAAACAAGTTGTCTTGTCCAATTTACATAGCTGCTTTCAGCATTTTTCCCAGCATTTTTGGGAAAAGGAAAGAAATATAGTCCTAAATCCTTTCCTTTTTTTGTTCCGGCATTTTAAAGCTACAAAAAAAAGGCATGATAATGTGATCAAGTCATGCAATGTAATCCAACAGCTCACCCACTCGACTGTACGGTACCAATGCTTGTTGAGAATAAGAGTATGTGACTCCCTATTTTAACATCATTAGCTGAGTAAGTTGTTTTATTGTGCATCTTTTGATATTTGGGAACATTTAAAAGACATTCAGTCTTGACAGTAATTTGGCACACAGTAACTTGATTATTGGTGCTTATTTATTTATTTATTACAAAGCAGTATCATTATATGATTTAGTTATTTATATATTTCTAAGTTTTTTTAAAATTTTCTTTCATAAAGAAATTAGAAAGAATAGTACATAGGAAGATGTATGTGTAGTCTTCATCTTGGCACTCCACTCAAACCTTGTACTGTATTTATAGCTCTACTAACAATGACACACAAATGATGTTCCATTGAAGGTGTGTTTAAAACAACTGTGAGAAAAATCGAACAAGTGAGTCACTATAGCAACAGTATACTGTCAATCATGCATTAGCCATTTATTCCACATGCATGCGTCAGCAAGCAATAGAAGACCATTAACTTGGAGTGGGGCGACACACTTTACTTTCCATGAACATCCCTTGGGGTGAAGAATAAATGGATACCTACGCCAGTTAATTCATTTATTATTGCAGAGTTCCTATATCTTGGAAGTGGGTGAGCTTCAGGTTAATGCATGGTGTATGAAATGTTGATCCCCTTAATTTCTTAATCCTGGGGAAGCCAGACTCAGTAAGTATACATATTGGAAATAAGGAACCTCACCAAACCTATTAAGTCTCACATGGTTCTGGCAGTTAGTTGATTTTAATGGAAGACATATTATTTCTTCCCTGCTCAATATGGATTGTATTAATTGTGACTGAAGACTAGTCAATAATACAAATTACCCCTTAGTAGATCCCTTAGTAGAGAGATATGCTTTATACTTAGGACTGTAGAGTTGCTTCTTTGCTTGCTTGTGGTTCTGATGATTTTCATTTTTAACAGGATAACAGATGTCCTTTTTATACAGCATCCCTCAAGACTACAGCAGGTGCTGGATAGTATTGTTAAGAACAAGGGCATCAATCATTACCAGTGAACAGTCTTTGACACTTGATCTAAATGTTACCCTCATTTTCTCATCAAAAGAGATTATTCTCCAGTCAATATTATATTTTTTGTAAGAATTACCCCCCCCCCCCCCCCAAAATAAATAAAATAAATAAACCCACAGCAACAGAGAGGGTGTATTCCTCTGAAATAACAGCTTCTTACAGCTTCAAAAAGCAGTCATCAAAACCTGTTTGAAGGCTACTCTCGAACGGCAGAAGGCATAATTGAAGAGGACTTGATTTGAAGGCTGTCAGACACTATCATTACAGGTTGCTGTGTTATGATGTCAAAAGCCGTTGATAAGATGGAAAAGTTTAAAAAGATGTCACAGTGTTCTTGTCAAAGTGTAATAGAATGAGTGGAAGAGAAGGTGTTATTCAGGTAAAGGCTATTTTCATCCTGCCATATAAATTAAACACACACTGAGCTCAATTTCGATGGTAATTATACTAGCACATGTTGGGAAAACATAATGGGTTTGCAGAAGTGTTATAAATATAAAAATAATGTTCTTAAATATAAAACAAAACATCATGTCCAGTGCTGGGTTACCATTTTTTTCCCAGTGGTTTAAAAGCATATACTGTACTGTCCAGTTTATTCTACATTTTTTTTCCTACTGGTTTAATTAGGGCCATTGAGTTTACATTACCTGTTGGATAGTGTTCATTTATTGGCCAGTTGTCCACCTGAAGTGTTGCATTCCCACCATTTCTTGTGAAACGTACTACGTGATATTTCCCATCATTCACTGGGGTGCTGGTTTCCTGGATGCTGATATCTATAGTTCCGATGTTAAATGTGACTCCAATCTTGCCTTGCTCCTGTGAAAACCGAATGTATCATTTTGATTAGTCTTGTACATTCATTCAACGTGATAAAATAAAATCCAATCTCGCATTTAGAGTTACTTAACAGGTTACTAAAGAAGTTTAAATTCATGGTAGTACATCAGGTTACAGCCATGTAATTACATAGTAATAACCGAATAACTACCAATGGTTCCTGCTGTTACACAGTTACTGTGTAATTGCAGGGAACTGGCCATGTTGCTTTTACTAGCTGACTTCAACATCACTTAGCTTTACATTCTGGTTGAAAGACAATCAATTATTAATTCATGTTTATAAAAAACGTAATTCATGTTTATAAAACAAGTTTAAGGTAAGTGGGTATTTTAGTAGGTATGGTTAGTTCCAAACATAATTATGCAAAAGGTCATATTTTTTATTTTTATTTTTTTATATAAATTTAGTTGTTACCAATTATTTTTATTATTTGCTCCCAATTTTTTTTATTTTTTAAGCTCAGCTCACCGCTACCACCCCTGCGCTGACTCGGGAGGGCAAAGACGAACACACACTGTCCTCCGAAGCGTGTGCCATCAGCCGACCGCTTTTTTCACACTGCGGACTCACCATGCAGCCACCCAAGAGCTACAGCATCGGAGGACAATGCAGCTCTCGGGCAGCTTACAGGCAAGCCCACAGGCACCCGGCCAGACTACAGCGGTCGCTGGAGTGCGGTGAGCCAAGGACACCCTGGCCGACCTAACCCTCCCTCCCCCCGGGCGACGTCACACTTTGCATTTAGATCAGGATTCTAAAACTAAACAGGCCAAATACATGGGAAACTTTGGGACATTTCAAGTTTTATTGTTAAAAAAGAAGACACATAACGTAACAGTGTACGGTTTCCAAAGACAGGTATCCAGTAGTTAGACTGGTGGAAGCTCACGTTGGTTGAGCTAATGGGTATTTATTCATAGGTGACTGGAGAGTTAGGAATGATTATAATCTGCATGTCCTGTCAAAACCCAGCTACCTTTAGCAGTTATGTTAACCAAGACATAAGCTCTAAAGACATTTCACATTTATTTTAATGACAAACAAACAAAACTTGAATGTTTTCTATTGTATTTATTAATACTATTGGAAAACTGCTTGGCACAGTTGTGGTCAACATGTGTCTGTTCGAACTGAACAGAAATACCCATCCCTACTACTGACTCTATGTTATCCAGGTGGAAATTATTGACACAGCGGTTACATTAAGAGTTAACAGCAGTCCACAGAGAGCTTTACATTCTACTTGGTTGAGCATTATGTCACGTACTGCTCAATAATATTGCTTTCGGCTCTCCTGGCGGTCTTGATTTTGCATGTAGCTATCCACTCACTCATGAGTTTCTTTCCATAATCAAGCCATTGCTACCGTCAGATTTGTCAACACTCAACTACTGTTTACAAAGCCTTGGGGACTGTAAAATGACCTGTGGTATAGTCCAACGTTATGGTACGTGTATATAAGCCATACTAGTAAATAATCCATCCCCTTTGCAGGTCCTGATTTTATGGACTACAGCAAGGTAACAAACTGAGAATATTTATTTATTGCCCACTGATAGACAGCTTCATTGGAATCACCAGTACTGTATAAAGTAGCAATTCATAAATGTGAATTTGATACCGTTACCAGTTACTCAACAAAGTAGCCCACGCAGGTGGTCGCTTACTAATAGGGAGTGCAGTTGGTCGCTTTATTTTTGTAATTTTTTTAATGCCAAAGTTAAAGCTGTTCAGTTTTGCAGGTTACTGCGGTGTGCTTTCATTTTCTTTAAATATTTTCACTCGGTCACACAACAGTACTCTTTGACTATGTCATATGATTTTAGGAATTGCTGTATTAGCAAGCTGATGGGATTGTCTTGAATGTGAATGCCTTGAATATTAAAAGCAGTATGCTTACGTAAGCAAACAAGATAGCCAAGTCTTCATTTCATTGGCCACACATATTCATTTTTTTCATGCATCCAATTTTTCGACTGTATTAGGCTTAAATAATCTATTACATTTAAAGCCTCTGATAAACTTGTCCACTTAATGAAAAAAATTCATCACCCATCACTTTCCTCCTTTACTGTGAAGAATCTGCCTCATTGATCTAAATAATGCAGTGAAAGTGCTCCTAATCAATGCTATTAAATAAAACAGTGAGAGATAAGGAAGATTAATGGCAAGTGTACGTTTCACTCTGATGGGTATGTGGGCGTGTGTGAAAGGGGAGGGTTGGCTTAAACACTAAAACATTATTTAATTCTAAACAAATGTAAAAAGAAAATTCTGGTTTATTTTCTGTCTTTCTTTCATTTTCAACAAATACAACTTTTCAGGCATTATTATAGCCATAATATTTCCTGTACATACAAATCGGTCAATCATGATGCAGATCTTATGAACACTGCAGCTTTAACAAACACTGGTGACTGTATACACATCCGTCTACCGATAGAACTCTGTATACTTTAACCTTCTAAAACTCAGTCTGAATTCAATCACTGGTGCATGTTTGCAAATGAAGGCTTTCTATCAAGGCAACTCACTTGGTTAAGCAACACAAATGGCTGGCCCTAACATTTATAACAAGTTACTTTTTAAATAAATGATAGCGTCCCTGACCAGTCAATTGGCCAAAGGAAATATCCTCATTAGTGATATATAAATGTACTGGTGAAAAAAAAACAAAAAAAACTGCCAATGTAATGTGGCACCAGTCCATGCAGTGACAGTAAAACTATAACAATGTGAAACTGCTTAAGGACAAAGAAGTGATACAGAAGATTAAAAAAAAGAAATAATGCAGGAGAGAAGAGAGAGTTGTAAGGAAAGGAAAACAAATGAAATGTATTCAAAGACACAACACAGAGGGTAATTGCACCCAACTTGTGTAAAGTTAAAAGGTGGCACTGGCTTTGCTATAATACATACATGGACCTCAGAAGATTTTTCAATACCACCATTTAGAGTACAACATTGATGAAAAAACTGATTTCAAGAGGTTTCTGTTCTAAAAAAAATGTTTTTTGTTTTTTTTTTATAACTAGGATACTGGAAAATAGCAGTTCACTATTCTGCCCAGTAGAATTTGCTAACAAGCTGATCTGAATACAGTCTTAATATTTGCAGTCAAACAGTGACGTTTCTATTTGTGCTGCTGTTGATATGGCATGATGTCCTTATCAGTGGCTCCCAGTAGTGTAATAGCAGCACATGATAAATTGTGGTAACAGGGATATTTATCACCATCGATCACATTTATCACCATCAATCGCTTTTAACAGAATCTGGGCCAAAGCCTCAAGTTCATTTAAAAGGCACTTTCTGCAAAATAAGGAGATGCAATTCCATTGCATACTGCATACACATACACATGTGTTTTCCTTCATAGTGGTAACACTTTCTATGCATTGTTCCTGTAAGCACAATAGTAATGGAACATTTACTCATGGTATAGTTCTCTGTTTAGAATTAAACTACATACGTGTACAGTACATACAAAGTTTCCATTTGATTGCATTACCCTAACTTATTGACAACGTTCAAATTGCCAAGCAGTGCCCTTTAATAACTGTTTTTAACAATCGGTGATTATCATTTGTGATGTCTCAATAAAGAAAAGAGTTTCTTTGTCGTCATGCAATGTAAACAGCTGTGATTTCCAAGGAAACGCCGAAGAGTTTTTAAAGGGACACACCACGATTCTATAAAAGATATACTGGGTAGGAATTGTCTTTTGTGTAAAATGTTTGATGTGTACATGACATGTTTGTTATAAGGAGAGAGATGTGTTTGTCCAAGAAAACCTTTTCAACCAACCAGCTCCAGATGATTCTGCCTTACCACTCTGTACAATGATTGACATTTCCAATTGCATTGTATTAGCCAGTCAAGTCTGAAATTTTGAAACAAGAAAATTGCCATTCATTGCAAATGTTTGCTTTTCAAGGCAGGTAATGTGTTTCTCAATCACTCGTGTGATAAGGGAGAAGGGGGTCTCAAATACAGTACTATAGATTAAAAATATTTTGACATACAATTATTTAATAGATGTATTTCAATACAGCTATAAAGATTGATATATTCTGTCTAATACTGTACACTACTGCAATCAATGGATTTTATACTTTATTAAGTAAGATTTACTGTTTTAAAAATCGTCATACTGTATTTTATTTAATTACTATATGAAATGTATCATACATTTACGGTTTAATTCAAATTTACAAAAATTTCACACCATGAATTATGTATATTTGTATTAGGCATTGCACAGAATGAAAAAGGAAATAGGTTTACGATTTTTTTTTTTAATGCCTAAAGCAACAAGCCTATGAAAAAGGTTAAAGTAGTCTGTTGGAAATTGATTCTAATACCTCTAGGGAGTTTTTTGAAGGTTGCATCTTGAATGAATTACTGAACTTGTTTTAGACAAACCTTGGTTACCTAAATGCATTAATGTATTAAAGACTGAAGCCATGTTTGCATCTTCCTTTTATCAATGATGAACTGCAACATTTCAGGCCTAAGCAAAAAGTGATGAATATCATTATATAATATAATTTTTGTTTTTATGAAATTCATTATACTTTCTTTATTTGAGTGAGGTCCAAGGTAAATTTTGATGCACTTTCTTGATCTTTCATCCAGTCCTGATGGCACTTGACAAATACTCCTTGACATTGGGTATCTACTTATACCCCCACCATAGTCAGTGGGTATTAAAAATGACTGAATTGCAAAAAAAAAGATGAACGATTAGAGTAGCAGTTGGTTAAATATAGGGAGTACAAAGCACCTTCTAACAGTTGGATTCTTTACAACAATTTATTACAATGTACTATTTTTGTTTAATGTAATCAGTACCATCTGACACAACATGTGATTGTGATTCACTCAATCAAAAGAGATAAACTAGTACAAAACCCTCTTTCTCCTTGTTATCCTTCAATCTATCAGTATACAGAATACATTATAATTAAGGCTGACTAATGGAAAGAACAGTGTGAATACTGGAACGTCATTTGCTTTGGTTAGCCCCAGACGATCTATATGACATTATGTCTTCCACTTTTTCACCCACCAGACACACAATATAATCACTTATAAGATGGTGGAAGTTTTCAAACCTCATTCTTTTCTTATCTAACCCGGATCCGGAATGAAGTTGGTGACGGTTGCTATGTGATGTGATTGCTCAGTCTCAAGGCATCGGCGGCATTCACTCATTTTTGATTGATAGTTCACTGTTGTCCAGTGATAATATCGACAACACAAAATTACATTGCATTCTATTATTTATATAATAATATAATATTATTGATATCATAAAAAGTCAAAATGAAAATGTTGGATATGTTTGCCACAGCAGGTGGAAAACGGAAGAAAATAAACACAGTGAGACAACTAGGAGGGATTAACTCGCAGAAGAAACCATTAATATTTCTTATGCCCAGGTCCAATCACTTATACATGCTGTAAAGAAAAGGTAACATAGATTTGGAGGGTAGGGCTGTGCTGTGCGTTTTCGGGTTTCAGTTTGACCCTATTTTGATTTTAGATTCTTGTCATTTCTTTAAATTCCGGATTTCTTTAATATATATATATATATATATATATATATATATATATATATATATATATATATATATATATATATAATTCAGAGCACATTCTTTGCTTGATCAATGTAAATTAAATTATCAATAGTATTCGGTATTGCATTTCTCGCAGAATATAATTTAAACACCAAAAAAAGTAAAACATCATTGCACCTGGATATTGTTGTCTGTCTGATTATTGATCACCCGCACCTGCACACTGCTAACCACTTTGCCACAGGGACACAGAATGTTCAATTTTGCCACAATGTTTCTGAAATGATGCCCCTGTGTGAACGTAAATAGAATTTATACTAATTCTATGCATCTGTTAATGCTCAAATGAAAGCAAATTATGTGTAGCAGACGCAAATTAAATGTTCAGTTGGTCTATGGTTTCCTTATTCTAAAGATTTGTATGTAAAAAAATACCTAATATACAGTATGAATGATCTGTACGCCTATTTTTAGTATAACTGGACAAGCACACTCATTCTCCATCTTTATGGTCTCATAACTTAAAATTCCTTTTAAGATTACTCCCAGACCAACCTGCAGCTTCCATTAGCTCATCTCAAGACAATACACCACATCTCTGACTTGCTGTCCAAATATTAGACAGCATCTTGATTCCATGTTTGTGAGCTTCACCAGGCTGATAGGGTGACCGTGGGATATGTATTAATGATTTACATGATAAGGCACCTAAATAGATAAATCATGTCAAGCACAGTGATGTCAAACCTTTCTACATCTGGAGTGGCTCCAAGTGCTGTGCAATGCCTCCATTTCTCTAGCGGTATTTAGGAAGTGCTAGTCATCAGGGTACCATACTGTCCCATTAATGAAAGTCATTTAGACAATACAGACAGCTTAATCTGGAGTAATAGCATGATGAATGCATTCCTCCATATTATTTGAGGTCTCTGCACAGGATGCACTCTGTCATTAGTTTTAGAAGGTACAGTTTAATTTATTAACTGGAATAAAACCAATCCTGCTGGTACACCTCGGTGCCCTACTTTCAACTCCAACATGCGCTCTTTCCACATATGTTAATACATTAACAGTGTCAAAAAGCTTTTAAGCTTTCATCATTGTCCATTTAATAAGAGGAAATAAAAAAGCAGGAAGGCATGTGCAATATAAATTAATGTGATAGTTATCGCCAATCTTAATCCCAATTTAGTATTAGTTTAATTAATAATCTTACAATATTTGTGTTCCAATGGTTTACACTGAAGTAGCTCTAATTAAGTGCTACTTTTCTTTTATTGCATTTCCCCAGTGAACACTCTCACAAAATGTATTTACTGATTAAAGTGTTACTTATTACAGATTTAATGCTCTCTGCATTAACCATTCATATGTTTTTACCTTAATATTCCACTCAACCATAATGCTAGAACCTTCAAATACAGTACAATTTCAAGATGTAATAAATATACTTTACAGAATGCATTTTGGTTCAAAAGGAGTGTTTTAATGAACCCCAACAAATGGCTAGGTTGGCCACAAAGCCAAGGAAAATATATAGGATCACAATTAAGGCATATGGTGTGTTTTGAAAGCCCTATTACCAACTAGCTAGAATGAATAATGCACAGTGGTAGTTTGTACAGATAACAACAATGAATGGTTCATTTAATGTAACTATACATTGAAAACTAAACATAATAATGCTAAATCTGAGTTAAATGGGTTGGTGGTACACAGAAACCAAGACAGAAGGCAACATCTTTCAAATAAAAATAAAAGTATATTTCAGCCAAAGCTAGCCATCCATCATCTGTAACTCTGTAAGAAATTCCCAAAATGATTACTGCATTTAGAATGGCTTTCTTGCAAACTACAAGCCACCATCATTAGAACCATTGTTCTATAGCACCGCTGGTCATGTTTGTAATAAATCTGCTACACATAAAACAAGAAATATTGTGCAATACAGCCTTCTAACCCACTTGAAAAGAATATGGTAACCATGAATCCAGAAGTGTAAAAGGTGATTTGTCCTTCTCTAGCGAGATAGTGGCTCACCATCTGTGCTAAACCATATAGTATGGTTTTTACAGTATATCTATTCACATGTACAGTTGTCCAGTCCTCTCCGTTGATATATTGTTGTGAAAGTTTAAAATAAAATATTAGAATATGGAAAAAAATATAATAGCAATGGAAACCCATCCTGCAGTTTGGCCTGGTGTTTGTAGAAGTGATCTTCATGGGAATTCGACTCTGGTTCTCTGCTCTGCTGCTGATTTTCTGCTTGTGACTCACAGCCAGCCACTTCATCGCCTAGTGCCTCAGTCAAACCATCTGGAAAACTGGGCACCGGCAAAATCATGCAATAAACAGAACTGGGCATAAACATGTGGTTATTCCTGTGTAAATAACTAAATAAACTCCAGAGTAAAGTCCTGTCATTAGAGAGAGAAAAAACAAAACAAATTAAAAATGTTGCTCAGTTGAATACTGCAAAACTGGCATGTGATACTAGTTAGGACCAAATCACCAATGTAAACAGGCTTAATTTTATACAATCTGTTAAAAACACTGAATAAATTAATACAGTGACACTTTGTTTATTATTAGATCGTTATTGTACATTATGGGGTTGATAAAATGCTCAGCTGTGTCATTTAGTACCTAAATCTAGAAGTGTTCTAAGGAAAGGGGAAGCTCCATATTTTATTTTAACATTGAGTCCAAGAATATAGACTGAAGGCTATGGCATCAGCTTGATCACTATCGGTCAATGTCAACTGGTATCGCTGCACTTTGATCTTCTCTATGATTGCACTAGATTTAACTTATCCATTATTTATCCTCGATTTTCACATGTGCTGTACTGTATATAACTCACCCTGGCTCTAATGGTAGATGATCTAATAAGTTTTTTTTTATTTTTTATTCCTGTCTAGACAGTTAGATATTATTTTACACCTCTACGGGCTTGAAGTACGCAACTCTCTGGCATCTTTAATTATTTAAATCAGTTGTGTCTTTTATTCATGTGTAGATTCACATAATGCATTATGCTAAATGATACAGATGGTGCATAGTACATATATATTTTGTGCCCTTACTCATTTACCTGTTAAACCATGGAAATCTTGGAAACGAAATGAATACTGTATAGAGCAAAATATATAAAAAGTACAGCATCAAAAAATCTAAAATTGTTTGAATAGTAAAGGTACCTCGAAGACAGATTATCATGTTGGGAATAAGGTCTTGCCACCTGAAGGCATTCTGCTATATAGAAATGAAAGAACACCTGGAGGACTTTGAGAAGAAAAAACTCCAGAAGATTAGAATAATCGATTACAGTGTTAAGACCTATAGTACATGATTGTAGATTGGAGCAGTATAGTGGAGGAGCTGCGGTTATGACAGCACACCTTTAATATTACAAACCTGGTAACCACGGTAACAAAGTACCCTGCAGGTTAAAATGGTTTTGCAGGAGATTAAGCATAGGTCCCAACAAACATAGCATTTTTGTGTTGTTAAAAATGAATAATTGATTAATGTATTTAAATTTCACACCAACAGAATCTGTGTGACTTCTGTCTATCGGAAGCCAGGAAATCAGTCGAAATCATTTTGTAGATGTAACAATATTGTCTAAAATCACGGGGCGTATTAAGCTTGCAATTTTATTAAAGAAAATATATGAAGTTGATTAGAGGAATGAATGAACAGGGTTTGTAACCTGGTAACCAGTGGAGTACCACAGGGATCAGTTTTAGGTCCTCTGCAGATGACACAAAAATAGGAGCAGTGGCAAACACTGATGCAGCAGCAAAGGTCACTCAAAATGATCTAGACAGCATTCAGAACTGGCAGACACATGGCAAATGGTACTGCACGCAGACAATAAAAATGTGCATTATAAATACCAATTAAATACAATCTGGCCCACGTATTTCATATAAGGTTCTGGTGATTACAAAGTAAAGCAATTCAGAGCAAAAAATTCAACATAATTTACTTCTGACCACAACATTATTTCACCTGAGCTTTTGAAAGTTAAACCATTGGGGGAAGAAAATGGGCAGTAGTTATAAGACTTCTCAATGTACATGTACAATGTGCTTATTAACTACATATATGCACACACAATCTCTCTAGCTTGACTGTTTACTATCTTTCTTAGTCCCAATTTTGTTGGCAGCATATATAGTGTAGACTAGTTAAAAAGTGTAATGCAACTTTATTACAAGCCCCCAGCATAATAATAAAAGAACAAGCACTATCAGCCAATGTCCTAAACTAATTAGTAACTATTTTCTTATCCAACCAGTTTCTGCAGATTAAAACTTATTTATAACAAAATGTTTATTCTAGAAATAACTATATTCTTTTGAATGTCTGATTGAAAAAGTACCTCAAAACCAGCTGATTATACAATTCCTGCCACTGATTAAAATAACACAACATTCTAACTCTTCAGACCGCATCACAGTTGGGGGTTGATAAATATTCAATAACTGACAGTCATGTCAGTTTTTGTTCCTTCTTTTTTCATGGGAAAATAAAAGGCAGCAGAAATAGAAGTATTTCAAATATTTATCAGACATTTTGCAAATACCACTTTAGAATTTGTCTAATACCTTATGAATACCAAACGGCTTTAGGCAGTCGACTAGTTCCAATACAGTAATGTGCCAACATGCATTTCAACTAAATAGGTCTACATTATTTATTGTAAAAATGCACAGCTTAGTATATTGGTGAAACTAGCAAATCAGTAACCATCAGATTTGCACAACGCTGATATGACTGCAAGCACCTAGAGTGAAGACCCACCACAATCTCGCTGTACTTTAATCAACACAACAGCAATTTCAAACAGCACACCTGTACATAAGTCTTTTATACTACCAAAACACTTTTGTTTGTCTTCCTACTGCAGCATATCCCCTGTAAATCTGGATGGTTGCCAAGGCTGCCATTTAAACATACCACACAATCCCTGATTTTATCCCAGAAAATACCATCATGCGAAGCTGAAACCTTGTTCATTTGGTTATACTAAGTCAGAAAGTGTATGTTCACTTTAAGCAACATTTTTTAAAACAGTCAAGCTAGGGTTAAGGCGTGTAGTATTTGGGAAAAACAGTAAATGATCCACACATTCTGGTTGAGGACCCATCACTAAGACCTGTAATATTTCCACATCTCACAGGTTTAATCTTGCAGTAGGTGACGTTTTCCTCTTAAGAGATAAAATATTCTGCCACTTTATTCGCTCTTCTTCTAATTCTGAATCTATCTGAGTCACATCTTTGAAAACAGACCGACCTCAAAAAAAACCCCACAAGATTATAGGATGAGGGAAATGCAGGCAACACATGTTGGAAATCCTGTCCTAGCTGGCTGGTATTTAACTGCACAATGGACTGTGAACCATCCTTAAAGACACTGTAATTTGTATGCAGAGATGACTTGTGTACAGTGTGCAGTATGTAGCAGGGTGGTGTGGTATTGTATACTCAGTAATATCTAACATATTGACAAGGCAGAGTAATATTTTTAATTTGCTGCTCAATGCTTATTTGCTTGCCAAAGTTCATACACACTGCAAACTGAGACAAGTTAGCAAATAAGAATTGAAATGTAATCTTTTATAAACGTGCTGCATACACATACCATTTGGGGGTGGGGCGAGGGGAGAGTACAACAATGTGAAAGCATGTCTTTAACATAAATGTCAGTTATATAATAAGAAAAGTATGCCACATTGTGTACAATCGTTGGGGCGTGCATATTGGAATAAGACAATCGACGCAGATTTAAATATTAAGCTACCAGGCTCTTGATAGCTTCAATTACAAAACAGTGCCAGGAATAAAGCTTGCACTTTGTAAACAGTATCATGCAAATAATGTTTGAATTGTTTAAATTTAAGTTTCTGACCTTTCAAATTTTTCCCCTGGTAAATTATTGTGGAAATCGACTGCATTTAAAGGACACATCCTCCGTTTTTACATAATCAATTAAAGGTACGGAATATACTGTATTGTAAATGACAATATGGCAATATTAAATAGCAAAGTTGAACAGTATTTCTTATAATATAAAATACATCTTTCTTGAATAAACAGGAACTATATGAATAATAAGAATAAAGATCCTTACCTGGCAAGCATGTCTGCTTTCTATAAAAGTACTATAGGTTTGCTTTTGATTAGCTTCTTTCACAGCTCTCCTGAGACCAAACTCAGTTTGACAACTGGTCTAGATTGATGCAATTACCAAGCTCCTTTTCTCCCAAATTGCACTGCAATTGCCTCAATGCAAATGACAGTTTGCTTGTATAATGGGGAGAACAACAAAATAAAAAAAGGTATTTGCTTATAATAACATTTAAACCTTGAACTTGAGTTGCACCATTTAGTCCTTTACCACTAATGAATGGATTTTGAAATGACCAGGTTGCAATCCATAAAATGACTGCTGACAGCCTATCACTGTAACAACACAGACATCAGAGATGCCTTCCAGTAGGACTGCTCTTTGATAATAAGTAGCTATAGAATGTTATAGCTAAAGGAGCGGTGGCAAAAGAGGCATTCTGCAGCAGTGTCAATGGTGTCAAGAGTCAATATACCTGTATTTTAAATGCAGTGAATAGATCTAGTTCAATGAATTATGTTCTGTAAATTAGCCAGGAAGCAGAACTCAACCTGTCAAATATGTTCCTATGTGGTAATGCACTGTGCACCCTGCTGCTCTTACAAGCTAGGCTAACACTTTTGGCCACTGTAGGTCACAGAGGTATTGGCTAGAACCTTGTAGTAGATTAATGTATTTTAATTACAGCACACTTCAACTGTCTTCTCTGTGTGTTTTTTAAATTAAGATGAATTCTAATTTAAAACATATTTTTTTCCGTCAACATGACTGAAGGGCAGCTCAGTGTCTTGGAATAAAATGAAAAGCTTTTATAAACAGCAGTAAAAAGCTGAAGTAAACAAGTAAAAACTGGCATATTGAACAAAGTGTTAATTGACATAAGCAATCATAGTAACACCACATCTGGCTCTAAAGGAATAAATAAACTGTTTCTTTTCAGCCCAGTTAGAACTGGTATCCTTTTTTTTGCTGAGCACTTCTATGTTTCTAAACAAGTTTCAGAATGCAGCTGGTAACTGTCAGATATGCTGCATGAATGGTTTTGTCTTCCGCAGACATAAGAATCAAATATATAGAGACTAAAACCTGTCAAGGAAGATTAAATAATTTGTAGCATTCCTTTGTTTGTGCCTCTTCTTACAACAGCTGCATACTCAGTGGAGCGATAAAGACTAAAGGTTGCTTACAGAAAACCTATCAGCTTATTTTAGGAGCTGCAGCCTCCAGTGAATCTATCAGAGGTTCAGTCTGATATTTGTTTTAAATGAAGACATATTATTCAGTCAATGTGAGGAGATGAACTTGACCTATAAATGAGAAGTTAACAAAACAAGCAATCAAAGGTTTTTAATTTAAAGCCTAAAGATCCAGTCTATTAATAAAAATGATGATGAAGGGCTTTTGACCTGGGGTGATAATAATAATAATAATAATAATAATAATAATAATAATAATAATAATAATAATAATAATAATAAATATTGAATACATAAATATTTAAAAATGAAGATTGATAGGAAGAAAAAATATAAAAAATAAAATAAAAATAAAAATAACATTTATTTCAGGATTTGGCTGTGTTTACTTTTCTTTCTACAGAGCTGAAGGGCTCTGTAGAAAGGGCAATTTTATTTTAATTTTAATTTCATTTTTTATATTTTTTCTTCCTACCAACCTAATATATATATATATATATATATATATATATATATATATATATATATATATATATATATATATATATATATATGTTAAACATGTCTGAGTACTTACTTATCTAGGCATTTTTAGCATGCACATAACCTCAAACTTATACCTTTTCCCCCATGTTTCACAGTTTGACTTTGGATGATTTCCATTGTGAACTTGACAAGTGGATTTAACCTCCAATATTTCTCTCAATTATTAAAGTGCTCATCAGAAATGCTAATGCTAATTAAAAGTTGCATAATGAAGAAACTAAAAATATCTCTGGTTGGACATTTTACTCATGGGGCTAGGTTGAGACCACAACATTTATTTAATTGGTGACCTGAACTCAGGTCTTGTAAAAAGCATGGAATGCTTGTGCTATATATATTAGTTTCCAATGATTTATTCAGATTTTGAGTATACTTTATGACTGTGGATTGAAATCACACTGCTCTAGCTTTATCAATAAGAAGAATGTCATTATCTAAAGTAACCCCTAACACGTAATGTTTTTGGGATCTTTGCTGAGGTTTATTCTGTCAATAGAATTTGTGCTTCAAAACATCATTTAGTGTTATCAGGAGAAATTTAAGATGCAATTTTAATCTGTCCACTGCACAGACAGAAACGTCAATATGGCAGTGTGCTGTTGGCAGGACTGTACAGTTGTCAGGATAATTTGAAGTCATTTTCAGTGACAGAGACCCAGACTTCAAGTGTATACGGTCTTACTAGGTTTAGTTGATTCATGTCACTTGGCTTTCAGGTCTCATGCTAATCTGTGTTTGCAAGATGCAAACTAGAAAAAATTGGGCTGTTCTTCTGCCAGTCAAGTCAAGTCAAGAGAAATATTAAGGAAAGCAGTTCAGGCATATGCAAGATGTATCCTATGGTTTCTCCTGCCACGTGCACCCCCTACAATTGTATTTAGCATAGAATATGAATGGCTATTTTGCAGCATCAAAGTTAATGGAAAAAAGGGTTACAACGTAAATTGGTTTTAGGAAACAAATGCTCTTTTTCTTAACTGCTTGAGTTAAAGGTGCCAGCGAGAGGCGGTTTACATCCAGAAGGTAATTGTTTGAAATTCAAGTAACAGCTGGTATACTTATCTTGTTTCCTTGATTTCTGAACTCTGCCAGTTCATAATGAATATGGCATAGAGCCACATTCAGCTTAATTTCAATATGTGCATGCTAAGCACACATTTTATGAGCTAGTTTGCCTCCTTTAGACCCATTCGAGGAATAAATAAACTGTAACAAAGCACAGGAAAAACTGAAGAATTACACTGCTTCCATTCCAGGGTCTTTATTTAAATAGACCTCTGATTCTTATTCAACAGCTTGAAGACACATCTGATGTGTCGCATCCATTGTATATTGCTGGGCTGACCTGGATCTTTCACTTTTCCTCCAAAGCAGTGCAGTAATAGGACCGTAGCAACCTCTCAGAAATCAATACAGCAACTGTGCTACGCAATTACCTGGCTGGTTTCTTTAAAGGCTTCCAAAAGGAAGGGAGAGACATTTAATAAAGACAAGGGAACTGGCTGATCTGTTTAGAGAGCCGTGCATTATGGAAGGAACACCATAATAATTTCATCACAAAAGCTGGATTCATGATGGTTTCGCAAACTGTTCAATATGATTTTTTAATTGCCACCATTTGCTTTTTGTCAGATTTCTATACCTTTATTTAGCATTCAGATAAGTGGCACTGGATATAACACATTTCTTTTTTTCAAATATCTGATTTCTTTATGCTTTATGTGTTTACATCTTTCCTTTCTGCACTGCAGCTTGATGTGAAGGGAAAACTCCTGCTTCACACTTTCTGTTAGTGAAGCTTCTAAAAAGTGTTCTTTTATCTATCTAGCTACATTGATTTAATTCTGTATAAAACACTTTTGTCTAATAGTGTACACTTTAACAAAGAAAAAAATATACAATAAAAAACAGTGGAGATGGGATCATTTTTATAGTGGGGGTGCTGAAAGCCATTGAACAAAACTCTAACCCCTGTATCTGATGGAAGCCATGCATTCGGTTTTTATTCTGTTAAACATGTTCATAAAACGAATCAACGTCTGTTGATCTATTTAGGTAAAAAAAAAAAAAAAAACTAATCGAAAAGTAACGTATATCGTTATGCTCCGCTTAAATACTGCTTGAATACAGGTTGAACTGTTCTATTTTATTTACAGTAGTCATTGAAGACAATGACGGTCAAAAAACATCAAAGTTTGATTTGTGCTCCAGTGTCATGCTGTTTTTCATTAGAGAATGGACACCTGGCGCATCCAGAATGCCACTGTCTACATTTGTAGTATTGCTCCACAAAGCAGCACCCCCAGTTAGTGGCATTTGTGACTAGCTGATTTTAGCAGGTGGTGCTAAAATCTGATATTCTTTTTTGGGGACATTTTCAATAAGTGTTCTACTGTACACACTTGCTTATAATGCATTCCAACTACTAATCAACTCTCCCGAGATTGCCACCATGTGATTTATAAAATATCCCGCTCCTGTCATGACAGTCAGCGCTGATTGGTCTGTTATCGTTTGTGTTCCAAAGCAATGTGAAAAGGGCGAAGTGCACGGCACATACACAGCTCACAAGATTTACAAAACTAGCAGGATTTATCATTACACCTGCAGGTGCACAGCACCCCTGTACTTCAAGCCAGGAGACACACACAATTTGCAGGTACTCGAATCCATGGTTTATTGGGACGATTATTCCCGGCTCCTGTCATCCTGTGCCACACCAAAAACAACAAACAGTCTTGCACATTCGCACAGCAGCTTGTCTGACTCAGCTGTCAGCTCTGTCTGTGTTGATGTGGGCTTTCATGTCCCCGCCTATCCGGACGTCAATCAATCCCGGCTGAGGCAAGCATACCACTTCCCTGCTTACACACACACACACAGGGTCCGTAGTGTAACAGTATTAATCCTGGGTCGTTACAATATATATACAGTATACAATACAGTATAATAGAAACTGCTAAAGTTTACACCACTCTTATATAAATTGTATATTTTTTAGAATAAATTTTGTAAACTGTAAATAAATAACACAGAATCCAAGGACGTTTATACACACTTGTAATTTTTCGTTCTTGTTTTGCAACATTAACGAACAGTTTGTTTTTACTTTTAGAAAAAAAATAAAGCACGGGAGCTTCATAAGTACTATATGTCCCAGTTTCAACTTAAATGGGTTTAAATACGGTAATGTAAAACAACAATAAAACCCAATGTTTGTGAGTCAGATTGCATTTTGGTGGAAATGGGAGCCACGACCTCGCCGTGTTCTAAATGATTCCACACTGTAACGGGTTGTGTTATAACGGGGTAGCACTGTATATATAGTGACAATATACTTTTGTGTTGTTGTTGTATGAAACACATTTTAATATGTCCAGTTAATATCTTGGCCTCCGAAGGGAACAGTGAACTGAGCCCCTGGGTTTTTGTGTAAACAGGAAAAAGCTGAACGCATCAAACAACCCTGCAGGAGCCGGGTAAGTACTTCAATTTATTATAATCAAAACACAAAAGAGAAAGCAAATGTGGGCATAATCTCACATCTTATGAAACTAGAATTGTGTAAAACCTTGCACCTACAATGCTTCAATAGTGCTCTGCATGAAGCCTACATTTTTGTGGGGGAAAAAAAAAATCTTCGAAATGTAGTATGCCATTTTGTTTTCTTATTTTATCTCTTCTTAAAATTTTTATAACCATTTTTTTTAACCATTATGTATCTGTATAGTCTAAAAGTATATTGTATATTTCCTGATTCTGTGCAGCATGCATGAGATCCTGCTGCTTCACCTGGAGCTCAGCACTAGCTGCACTGCTTAAAAAAAAGCACATTTAGCAAATTGACTTCTGCTTGGATTATAGACAAGAAAGGGATGATAAATTGTACTCGCTCAAGTGATAAACTTCAACATTACAAAATAAATCTCCTGGAAAAAATCTATCTGCTGCTTTCAATAGCAGCAGCAGCTGCAGCAGCAGTAAAAAGGGGAATTGGCTTTTCAAAATGTATTTGGTTAATTTAGGATTATGTACCTGCTGGCTGCTTTTGTGAAGAGTTTTTAAAATAGCAAACACATTTATATTTTGCTGCCTATCAAATACCTGTTATGCTACAGAAACCAAACTGTAACTGATATTCACGATGGATGTTCTTGCTGGCTTTGTGAATTAGACATAAATGACTTGACATAAAATTTGATCTTCTCTTGTGCTCTAGCTTCATTATCGGTATGTCAAACATGAACACGCATACAGCAGCTTTGATATAAGTGGGTTTTGAGCCTAAAACATTGCTGTTTATAAGCTTACAACCCACGTGTTGCTGTGAAGCATTAGAATGTGGGAACAAAAAGTTACATCTTTCTTCTAATTGATTTAATCAATCATACTGGGAAAGGTGCCAACGGGTCTCTGTCTTTGGTTTTTGAACTTGAACACCATAAAGTGAAGTAATCAGACACATCTGTGCTTTTATTACAAGGGGTTTATCATGCAGTCTATACTGTATACATTTGGGCACGTCAGTCAAAAGACCCAGAAGTGAAATCCCAGCAAGGATGTCTTACCAAATGGAATTTATCTAATGAGTCAAAACTGCCAGGGGTATACAGTGTACAGCTTTAGAGAAAAGCCTCACATGCATACATTAAATAGACTGGATCCATGCTGTACTAGAATAATAATAATAATACAACTGCTTACTGTATAGCTCATTTATAATGTAATGCATTAGAACATGTAAATGCTATTACATTAGCACAAATGGAAAATACAGTATTTCGAGTAACTGACTTGGTAAAGTTAAAAAACCTTGCATTCATCTGTACCCATTAGTTAAACTGAAAAAAAGATCTTTTAGGGTCCAAAGATCTGCAAAAGCAGCATGAATTAAAAATGTCCCTTTCTGAATTTAGATCCTAACAGACAGCCAAAGGTAATTGGAAAAGGCGCAGGCTGACTGACACTAGTTGTAATTTTCTCAGCAAATACAATTACTGTCAATTTCTCTGATGGGAATGATAAAATTATAGTCTACATTTTCTGCTTTAAAATAATATATTTGCCTTTTTCAATATATTTGTCATTTTCCAAGCCATTTGAAGCTTTTGAAAATGATACAAAATAAATGGAAACTTTGACTTAAGTGTACGTACTAGAAATGCAATCTTGCATCTGTGTAGCATTTGTTATTTCAGTAATCAAGCTAGCCTTTAACAACCCATTCGTAACTTTGGGCCATTCTTATTAGTGGAATAACCTGATGTATCCTCTATATGTTTTCGATAAAATGTCTTTATTTGGCTCATTAATGCTCCTAGTAACTGTCTAGTTGGTCTGAAAGGATCCCAATGATTCACCATCAACAGTACCTTGGTAACCCATTCCACACTCATCACTTTCTGTGAATAACGAGCCTTCTACCCTCTGTTTCAAACAGTATCCGCTTGTTCTAGTCTATGTGCTCTGTCAAACTAATACCTTAGGTTACATTTTTCAACTCCATTTAGGATTTTACAAACTTCAATTAAGTCCCCTCCAAACCATTCTTACTTTTTATATTCTTACTTTTCATATATTCAGTTCCCTCTAAATCTTCATGAGTCCACCCTTTTTCCCTTAGGATGAGAAGCAATAGAAAAAGTAAAAAATAAATAAATATTTTCCACTGAACATTTGTGGTTGCTAGTCGAGGATCTCAAAACTGAACTAAACAATACAATCAAGCTTGATCAGATTGACTTCCAAAGCCAATTGCACCAATTGGATTCTATTTTAACTTGAGAACAATTTATCTGTCTTCAACCCCTGGACAAATCTGACGGAGTCCGAGATCAATAAGACCTTGGGGGGTTTCATTACACAACCTCTGTCTCGAGTCACAGCCTCAGAGGAGCCTTAGGACAAGTCATCTGAACCATCCTAGAATGTGGGAACATGAAATTATGTCTCTATTCTAAATTGGTCTAATTAATCATACCGTGAAAAGTGCCAAAGGGTATTTTTTCTGTTTTTTTCTTTTTTTTTTTTTTAACTTGACCACCATGAACAGATTTAATCATACAAATAATACCTTGATTACAAGTGCTTATTATCATATTAAAATAAGGGGTGAAAGCCTTAACTTCAGCATCGTGTTAATGCAGTAATAAATATGTTGCAGACATATACTTTTAAATAAAATGACCAAACCATCCACCCATCCACCAGACTGAATGGAAATAAGAATTTACCCTTGTTTTTTGCATTTGCGTTTTGACTTATTTTTCTGCTGGTTTGGTAAAATTTTCGATTGTGTTTATATAGCATTTGTTAAGACATTTGAACCGGAAGTATTATTTTGGTGGATAAAACCGTTTAAATACTCATTACTTATTCATTTAGAACTGCAGAAAATTATACATGAAATGGAGGATCACGTTAGAAAATAGCCAGATATTTTTTAACGGATTAACAGGTGGAAATATTCTGCAGATTTTGCCATTTCCATCGAAAATGCAACCCCTTTTGAAAACCGGGCCCTATATCTGACAATGAATTATTATTTCCTTTTGAACTGATAAAAATACTTTATTTCAATGCTGCAGGCAGAAACAGCACGTGAAACACAATAATTTTTTTTTTTTTTCAAATGCACAGCTGTTCAGTGATGCTCAGTGAATAACTTTACAATTACTCTGACGATGATAATGTGTTTCTTCCATGCAAGCTAATTTCAGCCCTACAGTAAATGCTTATATTCTCTTATCTGAAATGTCGTTTAAATTATGTGCTATCTACAGCTTTTAAAAAATGTTTTTAATTAAAGTGGAGAACACTGGGCAGATAGTTGGATTGATCTGCTACATAAAACAATTCATGACTGCTGGTTACTGTGCATGCAAATGCTACTATTTCCTTTTCAACTAAAGATATTTACAAGGGGTGGTATCTGCAAGTAATCTCTGCTCTGTTTATGTCATTGGAGACAATTCATTTGGAAGTCTGCCATGCGTGGGGCGGTTGGAATTCTTGTTTATGCTCTCTGTAGCTGGGTATACATGCAAAGTCTTTTGGGACAACAAACCCACAATTGACTGAAAATGAACACCAATGTGTGCTGACGTATCAGATCTGCTAGCCCTGTTTATCTACCTAATTTGAAATTCTTAATCCATATGTTCCAACCTGTTTTAGCAGAACACTACAGAACCTTAAGAAAAATGATGACAACAAATACAGTATGATCATGTATTTTCCATGCATGGTTAGCTTCCCATGCTGTAGTAAGTTTGATTGAACCTGTCACCAATGTAAAACTGTCATGGCCAGAGCTAAAAAAAAAAAAAAAAAAAATCAATCAAATTATATCCTTGAGCTGTTCTGGAAATGACTCACGATTATCATATTTCCTGAGACTTTACATCGTTTCTGTCTGCTCACAAGTATCCCTAGTGTAAAATAAGATTAGGTTTGGGTTTGATTTTAATCTATCTACACAAAAACATATAATATACAGTGTATCTATCTCTCTCTCTCTCTCTCTCTCTCTCTCTCTCTCTCTCTCTCTCTATATATATATATATATATATATAATGGATCAAAAGAATACCAGTCTTTCATAAGTTGGCCTTGGCTCAGTTGCTGAGATACTCAAGGGACAAAAAAGTACCTGACTAATAGAAAACAATACAAATATGATCAAGGATGGCAAGGGTCTGTTATATAAATATAAACATTGTATTACTAGTGTACTGTGATTGAATAATTTGCATAATGAAGTTTAAAAAACATGCCATTGCTGTAATTATTATTCTAGTGAATGACACAATGCTGCTTAAGGAAGGCAGGAGGGTGGGGGTAGGTGGCGGATGGATGGGTCTGAGTGGGTCTGGGGGGTATGTCTGCCCTATACCTAATCCAATGAATTAACATTTTATCTTTTGTCCAGCAGAAATCACATAATTAAAAAAAGTTTAATTGACTTTTTTGGTAGAATGCTATTGTGAGCCCAAGCATCGTGACACACTTGCACATTATAAATAACATGAAACTGGGAAAGTACATGTACTTTCTGAAAATAATGTGCAAACCTTGTAAAAAAAACAAACAAACATTTGTTTATAGTTAATACAGAAGGAAACCAGAAACACATGTATAAATAATGTCAACTAATTATGTTTTATACAGCCATAACATTTTAAAATTGTACGAGTATCTGAACTTAAACAATATTGCTACTCTTAGGAACTGATATTTGCATGTCTAAAATGTCCCCTTACATGCAACTGTTAATTTTATAAAATAATGGAACTTATAACATTATTACAACTACAAAAGATTGCATTACAGTAAAAAAAAAAGAAAGAAAATCAATAAGCATGTGAAATGAGCTGTTATGAAGCTTAAAAAAAAAAAATTCTCAAGGGTGTGGCAAGTAAATGAGGTCTATTAAAAACTCACTATATTGCAATGATTGCTTGCTTTTCATTTACTCTGAATGACAATGGCCCAGAAGGATTAGGAATTGCTTATCAGGATTAAGTCACACTGTATGCACAGTTTCAAGCACACCAGTTATTCAGTTGGAACATTAATCGTTTTGCACAGTCACAAGCAAAATGAAAACCAAACAGAAGAACAATACCAAGTGTATGTACCTCATTCCAAAATCCCTGACTTGTCCTAAAAGCGCAGGCACACATTTTTCAAAATGTTTGGTTGTGCTTCATAGTCTTGTGACAGGTAAAAGCTGACCCTATCTACCACTGTATGTCCCAAATTGTTTTAATTTGAACATTTATTACCATTGCTACTTTACTGCAATGCCTGACTTCAGAAGTATTAGCATAGCCTAACCTTAACTAAAGTACAATGACGCCCACCTCAGAACACAGAAAAGTTTGTTGTAAACCCTCCTAAAAAAAGCAGGACAATCAAACATTTAGTCATTTTACAAAGTTACGATAACAACGTACAAGTCTGCTTTTTTCCATTGTGAACAAAGCTATTGATTAATGAAGCAAGTGCAATTATGATTTTTGTGGTAATAATGGGGTTTACTATACATGGAGAACATAATTTTGGTAATTTGCAGTGATTGCAGAAGTAGTTGAGAGTAGTTGGACTAATGATTACCATGTTACAGTGATGCTAAAAAACAGGTACTGTAGTTATAGTATTTTTGCTACAGCTTCTCTTGTTAGGATCACAGTGCCAAAGTGATTTTTTTTCTCTTGCTTAGACCCCAGTACTAGCTGGTGATAATTAAATGTTCCCAAATCCAGTAAAGTGGCAGATAATGCAATGCTTCAAGTTTTCTCTTTTGCAACCAGGGACTTTAGGATAATAGAAAAAGTACATTTGAAATACATATAACATGAATCGCTGTTAGGCAAAGATATAAAAGAAACTGCATGGGTCTTAACAGTCTTTGATTCCTCTATGCTAGTATGCAATAAGAAATGTAAAAATGTAAATCACTCAAATGTTACAACACGTAACGTCACAATTCCCTTTAACTGCGGTGGACGAAACAAGCCAAAGTAATTGTTGTAGCCTTTTTAAGCTCCCCCAGATTAAATTAAAGCAGTTAGAAATGCACTTTGCATGCCAATGAATAAGGGAAGGTTCGTGTAATTGAAAATCGACAGGCAATATGTATTTATGGGCCAGGTGATTAAGAGGGATAAAAACTATTGACTTTCTGTGCATTTAGATCTTTCTTATAGGATTTCAGTCAACAAGTTTAACGGTGAAGGGACAAATTATCCTTTTTCTTGCTGTCAATATCCCTACCACAGCCTCTTACTGAATTGGCAAGCCAGTTGGATATTGTAACGTTGGTATATTAAAGGTTATTTTTAGATACAAACAACCACAGGACAAAATAAATTAATATCTATTTAAAGCGTTTTTGTACTGCATACATTGCAGAATAAATACAATAAATACACTTTGTAAAAAAAAAAAAAATCCTTTAAGGAAGTATTGTCAGGTACATTTTCAAATCTCTTTTCAAAGACATTGTCACTGCACTGTAATAAAGAAACATCTATATCTCTATATTTTTAAAGTAAGGATATTCCTTTCCAACAATTCCATTGAGTTAAATATCCCAATATAATAAAATAAATGCATACGAGTAAATGGAGACTGTGAAACTGGTTTATTTCCAGAAAGTGTTAATATAGCATCTTATTTTGATTAATTTAAATTAGCACAGTGGAAAATAGGAGGGCCCAATCATCAAATGTTGTTCTGTAAAATCTGAAAGAAGCAGAAATATAATTTAAGCAAGACTACTTCATCAACCACTGGTGAACTGAAAGTGGTAGAAGTCTGTAGTCTAGACTTATTCCTAAGTGACCACTGCTGTTATCAAAATTGAACAGGCCTGGAGAGAAAAAAGGGCTCTTAAATGCCATTGGTAGTGTTGTCCATCACTCCCGTTCTAAATTATAAGTGAATTGTGTAGGATAAATGATAATCTAAAGTTCACTGCACAGGAGTAATGTCTGAAAAGTCAGGGAGATTGTAATTTAATGCTTTCTTTCTTGAGAGGGTGGTACTCGTTTGGTTGAGGGTCCATCTTGCTCAAAGCCACCTTTGCCTGCGTCCTAGAGGGAGATGCCGTTGCAGTGCTGGCAAAGGGGGGGGGTTAAATAACAAGCTGGATGAAGATGGAATGACGAAGGAGCCCATTGCCCCTATCCCTTGGACCACACAATTGTTACAACACAAAAGCAAAAAATATACTATTTTTAGGTTTTAGTTTAACCAGTTGTTTAACATTATACTGTAGTACTCCCGGGTTTCTTTATGCTCATATAATACTATAAATAACACATCACTGTGTTTTATTTATGAAGCACAGAGCTCCTGCTGAAAGCTCACAGTCAAAAATGTGTTGTTTTTGTCTTCTTAAATCAGCAGGTTAATTACAAAGCCTGTGTGCATTGTAGGAAATTCTGAATTATTTATACTCTGACCATGTTATTCCATAAATATCTTTACACAGATCATTTTAAATGGCCCAAACTAGCATTATCGGCCGGTCAATTCATACTGCTGGGCAACTGATACATCTATAGAAATGTAATGTTTAATCCCCTGATATCAAGCCAAGCTTTAAAGTGTTGATTATTTCCTAATGGTATGAGACACTAGGTACAAAGTTAATGGACAGTAAAAGTTGATCAATATTGGTGCTACATTACTTTTCTATTGATTTGTTGCATGTTTTAGGCTTGTTAAGGACAAAACATTTCCTCTTTTTAGGCAAAAAGCAGCTGAACAATTAGAAGTTAATGAAATGCAAAATATCCAAGATGTACTGTAAACATGTTATCCAAAGAATTGGGAATATAATCAAGATGACTGTTAAGACACCTATGATGTGTAAATTTAAATGACCCACAAAAGGTGGATGTTACCAAGGGCTTATTTGGGCTGCAATAATCTGTCACATTGGAAGTGGCGTTCAGCTAAAATGAGCTAATTTCTTTCAAGGGCACTATTTAAGGTTTTCAATAATACAATCCTTAATTTAACATTTATATTTTCTAAGGATTTAAGGTGCTATACATATTTTACTGTAAGAAGTTTACATTATATATATATATATATATATATATATATATATATATATATATATATATATATATATATATATATATAATATATAATGTATAGCCCTCAGCCAAAGGAAACTATACAGTATCGTCATGAAGGGACACAAGTTGTCCACAAAGCACAGAATATCCAGTATCCAGTCCATATATGTTTTATTGAACAGCTTCAGAAAGATGTTTTCCTCGTGATGAAACAAAGAAAACACCTTTCTGAAGGAAAACAGTTTTCTTCGTGATGACAAGGTGAGCATGTCAGTCTAGGTCAGAGCGATTTCTTTGAGAACATATACCGCAGCTATGGGAGAATGAAAATATATGTACTGCTGCTATGAATAAAGAATGTTGTTAAGGACTTCAGGGCTGTAGTGCAATTATATGCCATATATATATATTCTTTAAATACACCTATAGCTGGTGTGAAATGCTACCCCACATGTTTCAAACATACAGTGTCTATTTTGTTTTTGTCTTTAGGCTAGTATGAACAACTTGGGTAGGAAACTATGAAAGCATAAAAGGAAAGCTCCTGTATTAGCCAGTAACATGCCCTTAGGTCTTAAACTCCTTTTTTCCAAAGTGCAACGTGCCTTAAGACAGTCAGCAGTTGATCAAGAGCTCACATATGCCCTTGATCTTTTTACTGACATACTGTACACTAGACTTCTTAGAACTACATAATAAAAGGAGAAGTTCTGTTTCACCCCATACAATATCTAAGCTCTACATGCCCAACCCCACAAGCCAGCAACCACTGTACCAAAAGTATACTTGTAATTACACATTTCTAACATTTATTTAGCAGATTATTTAGCAGATGCCTTTATCCAAGGCGACTTACAGAGACTAGGGTGTGTGAACTATGCATCAGCTGCAGAGTCACTTACAATTACGTCTCACCCGAAAGACGGAGCACAAGGAGGTTAAGTGACTTGCTCAGGGTCACACAATGAGTCTGTGGCTGAGGTGGGATATGAACCAGGGGCCTCCTACATTGGTAATAGTAATCTAAATTACATGTAGCGTTGTTACAATAAAATGATATAGCAATATTAAAATGCAGCCATGCTTTTTATCTTGCAGGAACAAATTATAATGTATTTTTCAGTGCTTTGCAGATTTCACAAGGCAGGGAATATTTTTAATTGCCAGCCAATAAGGGACAACACAACAGAGATAAGGCTGTATGTAATGGCGTCTGCATTGCAAGATACCATTGTCGTAAAGGTGATAGCACTGTGTTTTCACCAAGGTGTTTCATTCGGCTTGACACTATCTCCCATTTATGAAAAGCAAGATCAGTTTTTAATATCTGTAGAAAAATGTATGGGTGGCAATCCTTGCTTTAGGGAGTGATAATCAGACTCTAACAGGAGTCATATTTTATGGGCAGTTCAGTTATAGGCTCTCTTTGCATTGCATCCATTTGCAACACAAAATTAAAATGTGTCTGTATCCTCTTATGGCTCAAAAAAACCTATTCTGGGGAAAAAGGAAAGCTCAGGCCAATGCATTAGGGGCTACAACAGGGAAATCACAAACCCAGCTGTTCATTCTACTCTGTACAGCCAGAATTATTTCTTCTTTTATATTCTAACACTAAGAAGCAAGTTAGAGAATTTGCCTAATTTGCTAGTCTATTGATTGACATTGACATGAAGGTCAGTACATCACAAATCTACAGGTTCTACAAACAGTAGTATAATCTTAATTAGTGCAATACAAGCACAGTATAAGGGCACTACCAATACTAGTGGGTGTTTTAAGATGTAAAAGAAGCAATTTCCTCTGTGATCATTTGTAACCTTGTGTAATCTAACACTAAACAGAATGAAAACGTGTAATATAAAATGTCTACTTTATCATCATCCTATTATCATGTTGTTAAAAGCTGCTCCTTTAGATTTTAGAAGACATTTATTTCTGGTGACACATCTCCCCTCAAGCTTTAGGTTGGAGGATGAACTGCAGGTTGCATGTCTTTAGAAAAGGCTTGATGAGGCACAGTTTAAGATCCTAGAAGGAGGTGATTGGAAAAGAGCATTTCGACCACAGGAGGCCTGTGTACAGTACAGCCAACTTGTTTGGGCCAGACTCACACTGACAAGTCTGCCACTGAACTAGGCACTCGCTGCATCTCAACATTTCCTGTTTATAATGTTCTTCAGCCTGAAACAACACAGAGCAGCCAGTATTGTTGGAAGCTCTGCGAGTTTAATATATGCAGTTTTATTACAGTACTTTGTGGATTAATATGTGAGTATACCATTTTAAGTCTTTTTTTAAAGGATCACATATGAGCAATTGTGATCTAGTACTGTGCATCTGAGAGATAACGAAAATAGGAACTACAGATTGCTGTTTCATATAATAAGACTGAAGATAACATATTGTACAATAATTGTTTTATCCAATGTGTTCTTCAGTTATTTCTATGGCATCTGCTACCAGGGAGGTTATATATATATATATATATATATATATATATATATATATATATATATATATATATATATATATATATATAATATATAATATATATATATATATATATTGTTGACTGATACTGATCTGTCAAAGAGTTCATATATGTAGGTAATCATTCCCAGCTCAACACAGGGTCACTTTGTCTGTGATTCCAGGAATGGATGTTTGGCAGGATTATTTGGCCTACAACTGTAATTAAAACCTGGTGAGCTTCTAAGATAAGATCACGACTGGGTAAATAAAGTAGAGGCTGTAGCCATCTGTGCAATGACCCTGATGTTAAACTCTGAATTCATGACTCTGCAGCAAAAATAGAGCAGATTTTTACACATTTGAGATGTTAATATCTGATTTGTTTCATGTTCCAGGCAATGTATTTGGGCTAGCACATTAGGGCTACAGGCAATAAATAGCATGGAAGCAACCAGGAGACATATGTAGCTGTGAAGAAGGCCTCAAAATGTACTTACAATATGTAGCTGAAGAAAATCCCCAAGGCCCGCAGCGCTGTCAATCCGTACCAGGATCCCATCCTTCAGGGATGTGCTGAAGCCAACTGCAAGGCGGTCAGTGCGAGTACTTGGTCTGTCATTGGCTGGCCATGTGTATCTTATGAGCCCTCCCCCTTTGCCAAAGATGTATGTAGCCCCAGCTGCAACAGAAAAGAGAAACAGATTTTTAGAAATGTAACCTACTTCTCCTCACATCAATAAAAAGCAGATGAATATTACATTTCCAAGCCAATGGGAGAAAACATAAAAGCATGTATTTGACATTTATATTACATGATACATTTATTATGTAGACTTTTACATCTGGAAGCCTGGGTGTGAATTTGGAAAAAATGTTTGTTAGTCTCAAACTGAGGAATATTGTCAAGGCTGGGGTTGGCAGAGCTATGAGCTCACTGAGGGAAAGCTCTCTCCACTGTCACAATACGTCCCTTTTCTAAACCACTAAATTCCCAAGCACCAAAGTTAATTTAGTTTAGCTTATATCGACTAAGGTACTGTAATATCTAAGTCTGCAAAATCTAAAGCAGTATTTTGTATGTCACTTGGACATTGATAGAGAAATGAACACATATACTGTATGTATAAGCCACGTAAGAACCGGCAATGAAACATATGAATCCAGTTAAATTTATTTTTCTCAGCAGCAGGAAGTGTTATTTTCTGAATACCAAAATTCTTATGAGAGAGGGTTAAATCAGTATAACATTTTAAAAAATGTATTCAAAAAGGCATCTGCTTCAAAATGAATGCTAGCAGATGTATTTTTTTTAACAACAGCTTTTAAATTAATATACCGGTATATCAAACCATTCAACACTTGAGACTTTATATCTACAGGATATGCAATTAGGAAGTTATAAAAATATGGTTATTGATTATATATCTTGAAAAAAAATATTGTGTGATGTATGTTAAAGACAATATTCAGGAGGAATTTTAAAGTAATCTGGAGACCAACCTTAAACACTGTTGTTTGTTGCAGTACTGGCATTATTAATGCTAAATGTTTCTTACTAAAGAGTATTTACTGTTTACGACTCACCCTTCTACATGGTCTAAATGCTAGTTCTCTGTAAGAATATTAGAAGGTTCCCTGTATTCTGTATATACTACGCCAACACTAATCAGTTTAAAACGATTCCAAAAGCTGGCATGGAATTCCATTTAAAGCAGAATAAACATTATTATTTTGAAATGTACAAAAAAACATCACTATTGTATTACCCATAGTATACAATGATTACTTGCAAGAAATTATCAAACATTTTCGCAAGGTTGTAAAGGCTCAGGTTAGCTACCTGTCAAACATTAAACTAGCACACCAATCAACCTTCTACCTTCACACTTCAATCTGAGATTGTGAATGTCAAGCTGGCTTGTCTTAATTAGAATTCTAATGTGAAAAGAAGCATCTGGCCTTCAGACTCACTGCTCCAAACCAGTTAGCATGTGTGCACCAATAGATCGTCCTCCATCTTTAAAACCACACACAAACGTGAAGGGGACATACCTCTCAATGTACCTTACAAAGGTGTGGTTACTTCATTTTGGAACAATGTTGCCAAGATTAGACAGAAAACAGCACTTGTTTTAAGCTTTCAGAACAGAAATGCTGGCAAAGCTTTAGGTGGAGGAGAGGTGTTAATGAAATCTAATAAAGGATTACAAGAAGTTATAATAAAGTGGTGTATGTCCAACAGAGGCCCCACTGTTCAACTAATATATATATATATATATATATATATATATATATATATATATATATATATATATATATATAAGGGCAGCTGGCTCTTTGAGCTAATATATATATATATATATATATATATATATATATATATATATATATATATATATATAGTACTACTCTTAATAATGTATTACCACTACAATAACCTTAGTCTTTTTATCAATGTGCTCTTATTCTGTACAGTTTTCCCAGGTTCCAGTGAACTGAAAGGTTGGCCTTCTGCTGAGTTTAAAAGCCAGAGGCTGTTCTGCAGGAGGCTAATTATCAAATGCAATAGCTTCTGTGTATTTATGATAACAAGGTTTTAATCATGTGTATTCTGAAATGATTTGGTAGGGATGCTGCTGATATTTTTGTATTACTGACTCCAAGATTAAAGCATTAAACTAAATGAGCCTTTACACACTGTTCACATGTTTAATATTAAATCAGGCTTAAGGGTTCAAACTGTAAGATACATGTCTTAATCACGTTTTGGTTTGAAAAGGCTAAGGTAGGCAGGTTTAGCACAGCATTGCCTTTCAGTCATCTTAAGCCACTGACTTTTAGCCCTTAGCCATTCTAGCCTGTAGTCAAGATATGTCAGATTTCCTTTTGACAGCAAGGTTGTAGTCAAAAAGACCTCAGGCTAATATTGGGTAATTGAAAACCCATATTATTATCATCATTAGTATTATTATTATTATTAGTATTATTATTATTATAAACACATACACATATATACTCATTGGTATAATAAGGAAAGTTTGCAACAGCTTTTATGTATCTTGGAAACAACACTGTATAGAGTTATGCCTTTAAATGTTGTAGTGTTTAGCCCACAGTAAAACCCACCTTCCATTAAGCTGCAACCTTATCAGTACTGTGTGTATTGAAAGGCCTTTAAAATAACTTTACTTGCCTGCAGTGTTATATGTGACTTCATTATGCCTTAGTCTAAGTTAAGGTGTTCAATAAATCATTGGGAATGCATTATTAGCTGGCTAACAGCATAAGAATGTTAACCTTAATGCAAACCATGTATGTATACTCCCACTCAGAAATGCATGTACAGCAACCGTAAGTGCCAGGCAATTGCCTATTTAAATGACTTCTATAGTATTTTTTGGGGGGATACTATGTTTCTGACTTGTCTATTTGCATTATTTAATTCAATCTGTCATTAGTTTCTGTTGTTTACTCCTGTAAACCAGAGACCACATTCAAATGAAAAAAGAACCATTCAGATTTTTTTTTTTTATATATATACAGTGTTGCAGGTTTAAAAATGCTTTTAATTTGTCATTTTTCTTAAGAAGTGCTAATAGTGGGTTGTAGTGCCAAATGCAGCTGAACAGGTGGGCCTCAGGTAAAAAAAAGGTTTGGGAACCCCTGATATAGGGTATGGATAAAGCAAGGGGTATTTTAATGTACAATTATTACAAAGAGCTACTACCACTGGTCCAATTATTCACCAATTATACCAATCAGATGTATGTTGGTTACTCAGCAGATTAACATACTAAGACAGTGATTCGTATTAATTTATTGTAATTTTCAAACTGAAAGCAATGTAAACTTGCAGTTGTATTATGCATCTGCCATGGTGCATTTATCAAGTTTCCATACTGTTCTTATTGTAAGCTCTAATAATATTCACTTGGGTAACATCAGTTGATTTATATGTTAGTGACAACTAGAGTAAATGTGGGGCACAACAGACATCACAACACTGATTCAATTCTGATTGCATTGGTTTCTTTTCAGCTAAATAAATACAGTAATATTAAAAACTTCACTTATGTATTAGAAAAATCCCAAACCTTAAATCTACCAAAGACCATATGCCTGAAGCACTTAAAAAATAAAAAAAATGATATTGCTAAATACATATTCCAATATAGTAATCTGTATTTTGTTTACTGCCAGGGTGATTAGTAATTTTTATATTAAATACTAGATACAAAATGATGATCACATCATCACTAGCTTCAAACAAATTTAAATAATAATTATTGCCAACCTTCCTTTTTGTAAACCTGGACACCACAAAAAAAGCGTCACTTGTTTCAATACTTTTTTTTCCCTCCACCAAAATATATCTGGCTGTTCTACTATTATATCACAGGTTTTCAGTGTGCAGCAGTGGATGTTACACTTACATGGTATCTCACACCTCCACCATAATAAATATGTTTAACAACCGACAAATTGAACTTCAGGTCATCATTTCCTATGCCTACCAAAATGACCTTCAAAATAGGCTTCAGCAGATCAGCAGCTAACACTGTATCATGCACCAACCATTGTAACAAATACATATGATTTTCAATATAACAAAACAAAAGAATGGCAAAAAGAATAATACAGGCTTACCTACGTCATGCTTTTGGGCAGCATTACCAAATAGCATTCTTATTGCAACTAGGATCAGCTGTTTAAGAATGTTCATGATGTGTTCTTGCTTTTTTATGACATATTCTGTATGACTAATGTTAAAGAATAAGAATGCTATTGATGCTTGGTATTCTTGGTGGCAGACACACATTCGACTGAATTTACAACCAAACCCGAGGATAGAGAACCAAAGAAAGCACCTCTGCCCTCAGGATTTACAGCACAGCAAATTGTTTTAATAATTAGGCTATTTTGCCTTACCACGGTGAAATGTGAAATTCTAAATATTTACATAAACACAATACCTATGACCCAAGATGGTGATCCCAGAATCTTTTTGTCCATATAACAATATATATTATGATTATTATTATTATTTATTTATTTATTTTTCAACTTATTTTCTTAAATGCACTGATTATGTGTTTTTCATATAAAAATGTCACACATGCATTGCATTGTTCAAAGCCAAAGTGACATCACTTTAAAAGCAACTATGTTTAGCTCCCTTTTCACCCTGTTTCTCATATTGGAAAGACAGGCACGTGAGAAAGAAACCCTTTGATAATCCTTCATGGATTAACGAGGGGACTGAAATCAAGTTTAAAATGTCACTTGCCCAAGCCTCTTTTATATCTGAGCCAACGGTTTATAAAATGAGAACCTTATTGATTTAAACTAAATCAGCACACTCTCTGCTAAAAGAAAAGTGACAGAGCATGGGAAACACAAAGTGTACTGCTGTGGCATTTGCCATGCCTAACCCCTGGCCCAATGTGAAATAAAATATTACTACTACTAATAATAACGATGTCTTGGTATACTGCATGTAATACAGTCAACCTTCGTTAACTCGACTGGTGGATAACTCGACACCTTCGCTTAAGTCGACAGACAGCCTTGGCCCTGGATTTTTGCCATATATAATATATGCATCCTGCCTCTTAATTTGACACCACGCTTTACTCGTAACTCAACACTTATTACCGGTACCGAAGGGATACAAACTATTAAAAAGATAAGTGGATAATTCAACACTGTCGTTTCACGTGACTGCCCCCTGACTGGAGATGGAGCATTCATTCATTCATTCATTCATTCGCATCTACCAAGTGCAGCTGGTTACAGTATCAGTTCACAATGCGTGAGAAGCAGAAAATGTGTTCTCGTTCAACTGGCTTTAACGCTCAGGTTATTTGGGATAACAAGTTTGTCAGCAGAACTTTCAAAGTGCGAGTTTTTGCATGCGAAACAATCGACACTGCTTGATTTCTGAGTGAAACTAAGTTGTTTATTATTGGTTTTGTTCACTGAGTTAATTCTGCATAATGTACATTTGTTAACTTTGACTGTAGTTACATGTGTCATGCAAGGGTTGTCAGGAATGTCAAATTTAATTACTGCCTGGAAAATTGCCTCCCAGGCCCTCGTGTCATAACAAACTAAAACACTGGTAACAGGGACAAAAAGAAAAAGAAAAAAAAATCAATACACAGATTCTTACAGCTTATTGGATTTCACACGGAATGACAAAAAATGCACTGCACCTTTAACACATGAAACGTAGCAGTAGAAAATAAATATCAATGATATACATATATATTTCCATCAAAACACAATGCTTTGTCTTCCATCATCCTCAGGTGGCATAGATGGAATTAAGCCAACAGTAGGTATGCAGATTGATATGCTAGTTACTGTCAGCTTTGAAGAACTGCAGTTTAAGCCCAAGGAAGACTTAAAGACTGCCAGAGGCACCAAATGATGTTCTGGGACCACCACACTGGGTCACACAGGCCTCTGTAGCTAAAGCCTATAGATTTGTATAACATTAATACAGGCATCATACACTGTACCATTAATTTGTTAAGATTTCACTAGACATACATATTTACTGGGGCAAATAACAGCATCTTTCAAATTGTTATAATTAGTTTTACCATTGGCTCAGTGTGAAAGCTTTTTTAATATTTGGATAAATCAGCTGTCAATCAGAGAAGCTCAGCAAATTGACTTTGAAACCAAGTCACTCTCTACTCTTACTATTACCAGTGCATCTTTAATGCATCAGATGCTTCAAACAGCCTACGTAGGCACGATTCATGTTGTTCCACACTCACAGTGCTCACACAATGGATGCTTTCAAAGCTTTCAAAATCATTAAAAGTTAAGTTGGACTGAGTCAGTTATCCAACTGTCAGACGTCTGCACATTCCAGCTGAAATAAATACTTTCTATTTAGATGAAAGCAGGAGCAGCTTCATAACTAGAAGCTCTAATCCTCTGGGGATTACCACAACAGCAGCTGTGCAACATTTCAAGCGTCAGGAGTGATGTGAACGTGAGCTATAGATATTTGTTAAATCCTGAAGAATGTTTTATTTACTGCTTACAACAGAAAGATGATATATGGGTAACACTTTAGTGTCGGTATCCCTTGATTATAAACAATAGCAAAATAACAATGGCAAAAGTGTACAATAATAGTACAATAATATAACTGTTCATTGAATTACTACAACTACGACTATGACTACTACAAATAATATCTGATACTACCACTGCGGTTTGGGGGTAATTAATAGATAAGAAGTTCAATGTGATCTCTAAAGCACTGACTGACAAGGTTAGAACTCTAGATGACGCAAGACATTTTCTGAAGAGCTGTCAAGAGAAAATTATTTTTAAACTACAGTAGAAGTCAATATGTGAACTTGCTAAAATGCATTATGTTCGAGAGGGAGAAAATCTGAAATCAAAATTGCTATTTTCTGGTAACCAAAAAAAAAAAAAAGAAAAAGAAATGAAACGACATGTAAAATTACAAATAAACTGGAATAGATTATAAATAGAGATATAAGCTT
Organism: Acipenser ruthenus; assembly: GCF_902713425.1. Lineage (NCBI taxonomy): Eukaryota > Metazoa > Chordata > Actinopteri > Acipenseriformes > Acipenseridae > Acipenser > Acipenser ruthenus. The sequence goes on from NC_081206.1 coordinate 26,421,013, forward strand.
GTTGAGCTTTTCCCCAAAAGATAATACTGCTGTCTAAGATAAACTAAATTAAATTATATGGAAACCGAAACACCGACTACTGCTTGTCAGTATATAATGACATAATAATTACTTTCAAAGACAATAATTTATGTCAGAATCAAAATAGGATCCGACTGGGTTGTCAAGGATTGTGTCTTGTCACTGAAATAAAAACACTGTAGGCCTAAACTGATCGAAACTATTCTGTAAATGCAATTTTAGCTACAGTATGTCACGATTAACCTCACAGACTTCTGTACCAAAGGTGTATTCCCAATGCTACAGCAGGAATGTAGCAAGCATATTCAAAACCTTGCTATCGGCAGTGGCGTCTCCAAATTGCAGCAAATGTAATCAACTCGTATTGACTTATATTCATGTTCTTCAGTATTTGTCATGCTGTATGTTTGTCACTTGGTAATACATTGCATTTATAATAACTCCTTCTCATAACAAATGGCACAGCAATCAGAATAATGATTTTGAAAATAAAGGCAAAATTAATAGTGGTTGAACAACCACCAGAAAATAAAAATGTGAATGACATTCAGACAATGTTATTAAAATAATAATAATCCTACCATTTTAGTACAATTACCCTAAATGTTCAGTGAGCATTCATTTATTTCCCTAACACGGATAGGCACATTATGTTGATATTTTGATATTTTATAAATCAGGTACATACGACTTACAATTCTATCTAGGCTGTCTTAGCAATTGTTCAAAGAGAAAGCTAAATTAACAGAAGACTGTACTGTGTATGCAATACACATAAAAGGCTTCTGTATACTACTATCTTTGTTTTGTATGACTTCTATGTGACAAGGACAACACAAGAAGGAAATCCAAATACAAAAAGGTTAGTTTTAAAGGTAAATTCATTGAAGCTATACTTTTATATTCTCAGGAAAGACTGAGGTGTGAAGCCTGTTTCACATTTCAGTGCTTTACTGACTGACTAAATTTAATAACAACATATAGAGGAAGAAATCACAATAAAAAAGCCACACATGTCCATCTACATAAATATCTAAAGGAATTGTTGCCCCTTCATTGTTTGTAACTCCACACTTCCTAATATATTGGATGCAATTTGTACAATTCAGGAATATACTTTGTATTCTATTTTGAAATTATGATAAATGGTCTCTGACACTAAGCATTACAATTGCTTCATGTTTCCTTGCAGTATTTCCCTATTCCAGATACAGGCCCACTGCTTGCTAAATGAGACCTGGCTTCATTAATGAGCTACTCCATAACCTGTGTTGATGGCCTGACGTCTGTTTCAATTTGTGTCAAAGGTTTCTATGGACAGTTTCATCTCCTCTGTAAATCTCCCCTCAATTCTACCCAAAGATGTAAAGATATTTCAATGCTGTACCTGAATTGCTTCCCAGAAGCAGTATGAGGAATGTGACTTTGTTGTTGTTTTTTTTTTTTAAAACCACAAAAGAAAAATGTTTCCACAGCACAGAAATAAAAGATCAACACAGATGATAAGTATGGTAGCCTCTAAAAGTGAAACGTGTATAGACAATTAAACTTGACCCACACATGAAGGTGCACTGATTTGATGATGCTCATTTAAAAAGAGTACGAGGGAGTGTGGGTAGAACTTCATTTAAACAAACATTTTTAATGGACAAACACAAATTAAATAGTTTTTGAAAAAGAAAACATCAAGTGCTAAGCAAGTGAGATGGTTTGTAATTCATTTATATATATATTCTCACCTATGCTTATAAGTTTGCACAGACAGGCCCAATTTGTTTTGTATTCCTTGATTCAAGTCATTTTGATAATCCACTTATAGTAATAACAGTTTGAATATCTTTAGAATGGACACATGTATTATTAGAAAATGTTCCCTGAAGTATCAAGAAGTAGGGAGGATGGGTGTCATACTGTAGAGTAAAATGTATTGGTAATCTAATGAAAGAAAATGGGTTGGTAATGTTTAAACAGTTTGCTGAAGGTGACTTTGGCATACGTAGTTGCTATGACAACGACTCAGTTAGCCTTAGTTGTAGAGCGATAAAGCATGAGCAAGAATTTATGTGAAAGGAGGAAATGTGCTGAACAATGAACCACTGTAAAAGAGAGTAGTTATGGGTTGGTTGCACTTGAATGGAGCAACAGCTGAATAACTAATTTCTGTTGATAATTAGTAACATAACAGAAACACATTGTAGTCACTTATGGTCTGAGTTTACTAGTGTATCAATCTGAGGCTGAGGCCAGGGGTGAGATAATTGCCTATCTCTGTTCATACTAGTGGCATATATTGTATTTAAACAATAACATTCAATGTAGAATGCAATGTGGGTATTTGGAACAAATAAGTGGTAGGTAAACATTGTTAAAATGTGAAACATGGGCTGGTCTGGTCTCATCCTTATAGCATAACAAAGTATTTAATTCCATATCATTATCTTCCATTCATAAACCTTACAATACTTCAGATACAAATGTCTTATATCCCAAGTAAATATTGTAAAATGATTTTTTTTCCCTAATGGGAAAGCCATTCATTGGATTCTGCACACAATAATGATTTCATTATTGTGATTTAAAAATAAGCCGCAAGCCATTAAAACTGAACGTCTTCCCGAACGCCATTCATTTAATTACCTCATCTATTTCTATTAGGAAATGTTGTCATGAGTTGCTGTAAGGTGAAGCAAGTGGATTGAGGTAAGGAGAAAATGGTAAGAAAAAAGAAAAACTGAATAGAAAAACCTGCCTGATCATCACAAAATCAGCATTATCTCACTGTCCAAAGGGAAGTCCTTCTCAAGCCTGTATGCTTGAACAGGCCCATATTTACATAATACTTCTGTAATGACATGTACTTTTGCTGTTTTATGGTATAATGTATAATAACTAAACTGATTAATGTATCACTGTTTTGGACATTCTGAAAGCTGATATGTGAAGATGTTTTACTACCATATTTACATGATTTAAAAATGAAATCTGGTTAATTACAGCGCCGTACTGTAACTACTGTACAATGTGCTGTTTTTGTCTCTGGCAGCTTTCGATATTTGAGGAAATGTTTACTTAGAAAGGGGAAACTTAAGCATTCTCAAGATTGAGGCATTTTTTTTTTTTTTTTTTTTAACAAATTTTTAAAAATGTAGTCGTTGCCAATTATTTTTATTATTTTCTCCCAGTTTGGAATGGCCAATTATTTATTACGGTCGGCTCACTGCTACCACCCCTGCGCTGACTCGTGAGGGCGAAGATGAACACACGCTGTCCTCCGATGCGTGTGCCGACAAGCCGACCGCTTTTTTTCACAATGCAGACTCACCATGCAGCCACCCAAGAGCTACAGCGTCGGAGGACAACGCAGCTCTCGGGCAGCTACAGGCAAGCCCGCAGGCGCCTGGCCAGACTACAGGGGTCGCTGATGCGCGGTGAGCTGAGGACACCCTGACCGACCTATAACTATGGCAGTCATCTAACAGGGCTAGGCAAATTACTGCCTTTGAGTATACAAATAAATATATTTCATGCTAAAAAAATCCTGCTGTCAGGAATATTTGAAGGTACAAGCAGACACCTCATTTCATACAAGTTTACAGACACTGTTTGTTATCAACCCCTTTATCCAGTTATGGTAAGTACAACTTGTCAGTTTTTCAAAGTGCCAACCAGGCAATCCGCTACACATGAAAGAGAGATTTGGGTATTTGCCAAGTTTGCAGTGGAACAAAAAAACTCTCATATTCCTGGTATACTCTTGACAGTTAATTTTTAGGATCTCATTCAATGCTCTCAAAAACAAGTTGCAATTAAATAATAATGTCCACAAATTATTTAAGATATTGCACAATTTACTGCTGACAGTAATGTTCCAAATGTGTATTTAGTGGGACATCACAATGTTAACATTTTTATTATTTTACAGAATTGTGAAATCCTTGTTTCTACTGATTGGCATCACCCCTTGGTTCTTTCTTTTGCTCTTTTCATTAATTTCAACTTGATAAGGCCATATCCAGACAAATCATTCTACCACACCTCTCATTTTCATTGTCGTTACTAAAGGTATACTTTTATAGCATAACTTTCTTATTACATTTTCACCTTTTATAGGCCTACAGTATGTCTTCCTCTCTATGGGGAAAATGGTACACAAAGTTATATATTGTTATCAGTGTTATGATATCGATGTGATGGTCCTAATGCATTTTACATGCTCATTATCATGTGGCTTATGAATCCACTTTTCCACACAGGAATTTGGACAGGATTTAAAATGTGAAAGTGATATCAAAGAGTATTACTTATTATTTCATAATTTAGAACTGTTCTTATAATAATTAAATGTTTGACTATTAATATGCATTGTAAAACATTGTAAAACAATATTGCCTTAAAGTGTTTTTATCATCATAACGTAGAAGGCATTGCAAAGTAGATGTTGCCCAATACAGCATATGAAATAAAAGTTATTGTGCTGTGCAATAAAATGTATAATTAAGAATTTGTAACTAAGTATGCACGTTGCATTCCTATAATAGCAAAGAGTATAAATATTCATATTCAAATTACAGTACATTAGTATGGAATGCAATAAACTGAAAAAGCATTGTACTTCATGACTGTTCAGTTTTTGCATTTACTTATTATTATGTTTCACAAAACCCTCAAACATCAAACAGGCTATTTACAGGCTCATTAGCCCAAATTAAAAGCACAAGCTGTTTGTTGATGTGAACTTGCAGGCTTGCAGTACATTTAGCTGGGGGGGTAGTACAACAGCATTCCTTTAATGAAGCCTGTGTATCCAGAAAGTAAATGGAGTTGCCCAAATGGGTCCTGCAGCTGAATTACTCTGTGCTCTAGTCTCTTGCTGCTGTACTGCAGCAAAGTGACTCTCAGTAACATTGTAATAGCTGCCTGGTGGGTTTCCTGTCTCTTATGTAACTGTTTATTACCATCACAAATAATATGTGGTCAATTCCCATTATGTTAAATAGTGCATATATAATTACAACAATTGTGTAATAGCACCACACTTGACTGGGTTACTGATTTAGGAACACATTGTGTGTATTGTTTGTGCAAATGATCAATTTCCAAATATACAACATACACAACATTTGACAATAATAATAATAATAATAATAATAATAATAATAATAATAATAATAATAATAATAATAATAATAATAATAATAATGCTACCGTAATATTCATGCATTTCCATTTGTAATGATTCTGCAGTAAGCAAGATGCAGACCTTTTAAAAGTGTTATGTATTTCAGCTCCACCCATTTGAATGACAGTTTGCAATCTGGCAGTGAGCAAGCGTAGAAAGAGAATGTAATTCAAATCTTTGGTGTGTATCGTAAGGGATAAGCTCTGGACCTGGGAACCTTTTGCACTGTGTGAAGAAATTAAGTACTGATATAGTATAAGGCATGATGTGAACTGGAACCTGATATGCCCTGTACACTCAAATAAAAGTATGAAAGCTGCTGCTGTAGTGCCTCCAGCACACGCTATTCATCCACTATGTAGCTCCCTAGCTGGCTTGCTATGTTCTCTAGTGTAATGGACCCTCTGCTACTACCTGGACCAAGAAGAGATTTCATTACACGTTCAACTAACACAGCAGCCTATCCATACTCCCTAAATCATGCACGATCACTACGGGTTGAAACCATGTGATTGCCATTCACTTCATTCCAAATCACACTTTCTAAGCAAGATAATTGTGCATTATCAGGGTCATATGAATAGGGTTTGAGAGACACAGAAACATCGTCCTGTCATCTATAGAAATCAGTCAGTTGTTGATCTCATTATCAATTAACATGCATGTACTGTGTCTTTGTGAATAAGAAAAAAGAAAAGACATGCTGAAACTTGGAATGGCACCATTTGTTAATCTTTGGACAGGTCTAGTATTACTTACTTAAAACATACTAATTAAAAATAGCATTCAGTGTGATTAGAACAGTATCAGCATTTAAAAAAGTGATAGCAAAGGAGGTCCATTTGGTTGCCCTAATAAGCCACTAAGATTTTAAAAAGAGACATTGATAATGCCGTCATTTAAACTAAAATCATATTTGGAGTTCACTGTTTAAATTAAGAAGATGGATTTCAAAATGCATATGATGTGTTGTACTATCATTTCTGTCGTTATGGCAATTTTCTTCCTCCATAAAGAGCTATAAATCCTCATTATTCTAGCCTCTCAGTCTGTCAGAAGCCAGAGGCAATCCTTAGTCCTTTTGTTGTCATGGCAACCCACTTGCTGTACTCAGTTTTCCAAAATATGACACAGTTGTCTAGAGGAATGCTATGAACTTGATGATCATATGGAAGTCAGCACTGACTCTTCTTAGTCTCACTGCCTGTTCATTTAAGTGGGTGGCATGACAGATTTTTTTTTTAAACACAGTAAGTGACAATGGCATTTAAAAACAAATGTATTTATCTAAATGCAAATGCCAGCAGTATCCTGTTAACTTACCAGTGCACAGACCTTTGCTAAGTGCTATATAGTGTACAATATCACGGCAACCTCCTTACACAGCCTAAACAAAAACAGTGTTCAGCTACATCTCAATTCAACAAATACAGCATGAAAAGCATATTTTAAACGGAAAATGGGCAGCAAAGCTGACAAAACCCCTCAGCCCAGGTGGCAATGGTGCAAGGACATGTATTGTTAGGTGTTGGAAGGTGTTTTCCTCTCTTGAATCTTCTTAGAGACGGAATCTATAATTAAAATAAACTGTCCTGGCATACACACTTTATTTCCATGTCACCTCAGTCGAAGATATCTGTGCCACACAATGACTTCACAAGCTGTCAAAAGTCTTATCTTTTTTCACCTGACATAAAATATTGACTTAATGTGCCGTCTTATCTTTAAATCAGCAATAATGTCTGAAATGTACGTGAGACATCAAAAAGCAGGAGCAAAAACAAACAAACAAAAGAAACAAAAGAAAAAAAACAACAACATAACATCTGCAACAGAACATGACGGCAAGACAAAAAGCATTCTCAGATGCGGGGTGTCATCTTCTCATTTTTGTACACTGTTCTGGCAGTTCATTTTTTTTTTACTTTGTGAAGGTGCTTTTTTGGTACTGTGCTTGCGTGACAACAGCAAGCATGCTATTCTATGTCGAGGAACTTAAACAAGAAAGGCTGATTTTATATGTAGGTTTGAACTAGGACTGTCATTCTCAGAGTCATTTTTGCACATAACTCCCATTGAAAGAAGCAGATCAGTATTTCATACATCCAATTGATATCTATTGAATGGCCCAAGGTGTTCAGTGATATTGGTCTGACTCCTGCATTTATGCTAAGTTACTATGAATCCTTCATGTTCAATTCTATTAGGTTGCTTGTATGGCATAACGATGGAAACTACATAGCAGTGAAAGCAATGTTCTTTACCAGTGGATTTATCTTGACAAGTTACATTTAATGATAAAACCGTCCATGTAGTCATAGCAGTTAGCAGCTGATAAACAGAATGGAGATTATTTGGTTGTCCGGAGATGACTCCCATACACCCTCCAAGGCAGCACACAATGATTTATACCCTAAATATCCCCTGAATAAACTAACACAATCTTCTTGCTGCAATAATAAATGTCTTCCACATACAGAACTGCAGGTCACAGAGGAATGCAAGTAAATGCATTGTTCTGGGATTTTACCTGTGAAGCTTTCATCCAAGCATTTTTAATTCTTCTGGTTTCTTCCTCCTTATCACAGTTCATTATTTCTTAACTCTAGGATGGTAGTGTGCACTAAGGTGTGACACACAATGACCGGCTGTTGTATATGGAATCCAAACAGCTCGCTTTTGCGGCATTGTTTCAATGCTGTTTGCAAATTTACAACAGCTTCTTCCTTGGTAAAACCATTATGATCTTTTTTAAAAAGATGCTCCATACTTTCCAAAAGAACATACACTATAATCAACTCTGTTGATGGTTCTAATGTAAATGTAAAATATTAACAAAGCAAACTTATATATGACAGAGGCATTGCAAAAAGCAGAGTGGTCTTTTTTCAGTGTTGATGAGAAGAGCAGCTACGAATATTAAAAATCTCTCTGGATCCCTATAATTAGCTGAACTCTTAAAGAATGCTGAATTATACAGAAGTGGGGACTGCCACTTGGAATCTGAGCAGGTGCATGCAGCAAGGAGTGCACAGTGCAGAGGCATGTTGTGTGAAAAGTGCTTGGGCTGTTATTGTATTAGTGCTCGTCACATTAAACAGAACAAAAACACAGGAAACTCAGCCTGGGAGCCCCTGATAGCAAAGCCTTGTTGTAATAACTCAACAGTTGAACAAAGGGCTATCTGAAGCAAGCGCTGCATATAAATGTGAGCACCTGTGTTTTTCTTCTTTGTATAGAAGGCAGTCGCTTTCACTCAAGTAACTCCCTTTGAAGATCTACTAAGTCAAACTGATAAGAAGTTAAAAAATGTATTGCATGCTTTACTTACATTTCTTGTCGCTGTATTGCATCCCTTTATGGAATATGTCTAGCTTTCTAACAGACAAATACAGAGCTGCAAGTAAAGCATTGTCTATGGAAACAACATGTATCAGTATATCGAACAGGAAACCTGGAGTTGATTGCAAATCTTACCTTGACCCTTCATACTATAAATGTGAAATAATATAATTAGGACTTCTGTTTTTCTTTTTTTTTTTTTTATTAATTTCAAGTTTTCGGTGCTTATTTTTAGATGTTTTCGGAGCTTTGCTTTTGCTATACTGTATGAAATTATTGTGTTCGGTTACTTTCCAAAATGCTTGCATGTTTTTTTTTGTCACAATATGTATAATAATTCGACAGTACTTGCACACTTAAATTGTACCTTCTTTCCTTTTCTGTCTTCCTCAATGAAATCCTTATGGTCACGGGCACATTCTTCTGGGGTTTTTGTGTGTCTAGGCATTTTTTACATTTCACCACAATTTACAATTTAGTTTTAAATCCTCCCTATCTAGCTATAATATAGCTTTAAATCCTGCAAACAAGTCTTCATTTCTACTATAATTGTAATCTTGTTTTAAATCTGTAAGCGGAGTCTCCAATAGAAATTTGCAGGAATTTGCTGCCACTCAGTAGTTGGGGTTGGTTTAAAGTTGGAAAGGGATAAAGTCAATGTGAATTGAGTAACCATTTCCGTGTTTTTCCGGTGTTTAGTGGATACACACCATTTTAATTGTTTTTGTATCGGGGATGTTCTATCGGTTTTTATCAGTTAAAACTGAAAACCAGGAGCCCTAAATATAATGCACTGTAAAGGGTTTACAGTTTTTAGTGTTTACTTGCTGGCTTTATAGCAAAAACAACAAGCACTTGTTTAAAACAAATATATTGGACTTTGGTACATTACTTTAAAATGTATAACATCACAAAAACAATGGGCATGTTCCAATATTCTACTTGCACAATGCACAATGCATTTTCTTACATCAAATTTAACTCAATGACTCAATGTTCCAACATAAATTGTATGTTACATGTATGTAAAATACATATAGACATTTACTATTGTTCAGATATCAATCCATAACTTTAAACAGTTTACTGGAATAATTTACATAAACAGTCAGAAATCCAGATACTCATTGACAAAGCAATGGATATAACCATAAATTAAAGGTGTTAACAGGACACAGGATAAAGCACAGTCTTGCCTCAGAAATCACAGATTGGCTTTTCTATGATATTGCTGATATTGGGGTCAATTTGAATGACCTAAATGGTGGCAAAAGTAAACATAGCCACTCCTTTAATATTAAAAACAGGAGCAACTGTTGAACTTTATTTACCTTTAAAGTACACAGAAGAGACAAATAGGTACTGTTTTCACAAAGGGCTCTTTTTAATGATTCAGACAATGACATATTTAGATCCACCACTGTTCAGATCAATTGTATAGACTTTTACACAGAGATGGAATTAAATAAATGTGTCATGTGTCCTTCTACTTTGTTTGTTTGTTTGCACGGTAGCAAACAAGCTTCAGTGTAATGGCAATTGAAAGGAGACCTCAAATTCATCCTTGTAAAACTGGCACATTTAATGAGTCTTGAAAAGACATGACAAATTTATGATGTCAGATGGTTTGGGTGAAAAGTTTCATAAAGCCCAGCACAGTCCTTTATCAATAAGACAATCAATCACTTCCAAGACAAGGTCTTGCATGTTCCACCATTTAGATTTCCCGTTCTGTAAAATGAATGGAGATAAATGAACGTGCTGTTTTCTTGAAGCAGGCAGGAGGAGCTGTGCGAGGTTACCAAGCATGAAAGCTGTCACTGCACATTTCGGCTGTTTGGCGGTACTGATTTTACACCTGATTGGCTGTGTCCGCACCAGTTAACAGCAGTAACATGGCCTCTGCTGCAGCTGTGATGCAGGTCTTGTGCAATATGATAGACCTCGACCTGCCTTCACTTGACTCAGGGCTTTAACATTGCTACATGCATACAGGTCATATTCCAATTGATCTAAATCCCAAGTCAAAAATATCAGCAGACAATGTGGATTCGCAATAGACTTGACCAAAAAAAAAAAAAAAAAAATCCCCACAGTTTGTCACTAATTTATCATTTAGCTAACAGTATACCCCAGAAGAATTGCACACTGGAATCGGGCTGGTGCATTTGATATAAACTGAAATGCCAAGCACGTAGCCTATTTTTTTAAATAGAGCTTTCTTTTTTCCCCTTTCAGCTCTTCAGCCGATTCCACTTGAATGCAAATTCATGCAAACGCGACAAGGGAAGTGGCAGGAGGCTGGGAGAGTGTGGTTTGAGTGGAATCAGTTCAGAAAAAGATGTCACAGCAGGACGACTACAGCACAGCTATGGCAATGAATCGAGGGGCCTGGCTTGAGTATCTTACCATTATTTCAGCAGTCAGATGACACAGTGTCATTAAGTTGAAGAGGATTGGGGTTCTCTCCAGCTAAGTTCCTTTATAAAAAATGTTTTTTTTATGGAATGAATTTACCTTTAAAGGAACACACTCTAAAAACATTTGTTATATAAATGAGCCATTATACCATGATGACTTAAGTATCTTTTGAAGTGCATTAAATGAGAAAAATGTCAGCAATAGATATTTGTAATCGTCTAATCTAGAGGAAAAGGGTTTCATCAGTTAGAGGCTAACTGAAATGTTTCCTTCCAGCTAAGCCTCTGTAAGCAGTTTTAATAGATTAAATAGTTTACTAAGCCTTTGAGTGACATGAATACACATTTTACTGTTGTAGCACAGAATATGTAGTAGTCGTTTTATGAATTTTTTGACTGCAAAGAAAGAAACACATACTTTCCATCTTCTGGATCAGTTCTTGTCGCATGTATCATGTAACAATGTTATGTTTACATTTTCATCAGCTTGATGAATGGCATGACTATTCAAACTGTGTTTAAAAGCAATTTCCAACGTTCAAATGTTCAAATATTCAAAACGTCATCAAATAAATGGTATAACTCAATAAATCTTCTGTGAAGGGAAGCAAGAATTTATATATATATATAAACAACTATATTAAAAAGAACAATACCTAGTTCCACAATGATAATCCAAATTCATTCAATCTCTGTGTTTATGACATCATCCATCATGCAGACCCCTATGGACCTATTTGGAGGAAGACGGAAGAGGAATAAATCACTTCTAAAAGTAATTTCTTATGTTCTGTTGTGTGGCCTGCATCTACTCACTTGCTATGCTCCACTTTTTTTAAATCATGCACATACAGCGGTGTTGGATAGTGAAGTGTATGCTTCCTCTTTTATTGTGAAACTATCCCAGCACATTTAAACTTTCCCAAATCATCTATGCCTCGCTATCAATAAATAATGTTACCAGACTGCTGCTACCTTGCCATTATGTATTGCTCAAGATAAGCACCTTCAACATGAAACAAGGCACCTCAAAGCACTTCAAAAAGCACATTTTGTTTTGGCACATTTTCTATTACCTTGATCACTGTAAGCTGCAATTCTTTTTTCTTCGGTAAGCGTTCAAACCACTTGGTGCTGTGTCAGTAAAGAAAATTAATGTGCCGTAAAGAATTATAAAAGCACACTAATCTATACTGCTTAGATACAGTGTTTACAGTTACAAGAAAGATCATTATTTTGCAATTTTCTGCATGAGAACACAGAAAATTAAAACAGCCGGTCAAAGCTCAGAGCTCTTATCTCAGCAATTTCATAAAAAAAAAAAAAAAAAGTGATGGGGGAATGTGTTGGGGGGAGGGGAGTTCTTATATAATATTTAAAAGAAAAAGTATATAATTAAAACTGCATCTTGATGTATAAGTTTAAGCATATATTTACAATATTTCAGATCATATTATAAATGCCAAATGCTCTTTACCAATCTACATTTGGCATGATTTAAATAGCTTTTAATTGGGCACAATTTCATTTTTTTCGGGGGGGGGGGGGGGGGAGAGGGGGGGATCTGATTGATTGCATGACCATTTGTTCACACCTTTTTGCCTTCGGTAGATATTACTCATCATCTAGGCTATGAGCGTGTTGCTATGATTTTGATAGTAAACTAGTGGATTTTAAAATATTATGGATTTTCTTCTTGTTACTGCATCTTGTAAAGCGCTTTGTGATAGTGGTCCACTATGAAAGGCGCTATATAAAATAAAGATTGATTGATTGTGTAGCAGGGCGAGTGCCCTGCACGTGTGTATTTAGTGTTGGTTATATAATTTGTATGTGGAATGGGTTTATTTTGTATCATTTTGGGAGCTGATTTGTTTAATTGAATTATTGTTTACAGACGGACGCTCGATTGAGACTTGCTGCCTGCTAGGCTTGGTTGAGGGGAAGGGCAGCAGGTGATTGGCTGGGCTGGACCTCAATCAGCAGGTGGGCGGGTCTTGATCGAGTGTCCGTCAGGTTAAAAACATCCGCGGGAGATGGTTCAGGGCTGCTGCAAGGCCTGCCGTTTTCACGGCACCTTTGATTTATAGTTTGTGGGAGTGTTTTATTTTGCACTTTTTGTACAGCTTGATGTACTGGTCCTCTGTGCGTTACCATCGCTGGTAACGTCACATGACCATCTTTATTTTACTTTCGTTTTGTGTTTGTTTGTTTGTGAATAAAACCTGCGCGCCTGTGCCGGCGTTTTCAACACCACCACCTCTGTCTCTCTGTATGCTTGAACAGCGGCTACCCACACGCGTGACACGAGGAAGACCCTGTCACAGATTGATTGATAGTGATGTTAGCCTGTCACTTCAGAGCACAGATTGATTAGCGGTGAAGACGTTTCTCCCAAACTAAAGAGCTTTAATAAACACTGGCGATTTTAACCAAGGTTTTATTTTTGAATTATAATTTATTATTTTAGTGGTGGGCACCAATATCAATATTTTGATATGATATAGATATTGTTTGATATCGATAATAATTACCATACATAATGTTTATTGCTAATACTGCTACAAATACAAATGCAGTATAATCAAGTGTATTTTATATTAAGATACAACAAAGCCTACACATACCAATCATTGTCAGTCCCGCAGGCAAACACCACACACTAAAGTATTATCTAACCATTTTATTCCATTGATTGGCGTTTAGGTTACAAAGACTATTTGCATGTTGCATTAAGCCCTATTGGCATTATTTTGACATATGTGCATGCGTCAACGTTTTTTTTGTCCGTCTGATTATCTTTGTGTGTTTTGGAAGACTTCGTTATCGATATTGGTCTTGAAATACGTGCACAATATCAATATACAATTTTCATAAAGTTGCCCAACCCAATTCTTTTTTTTTTATTAATACTTACCGGTATTTGAAAATATACATTAAAACAAAATTAGAGAGGTCAGCTTTAAAAAAAGTCCTTCACTGCACCATATGAAATAATTCAGTTTAATGATATTCATAGCGGATCTTGAATCATCAAAATGCTAAAAGACACAAAACTCAAAAATCTCAAAAAATACACACAAAAATAAAAGTTGTTTGAGATCAAATCATTGCAGTCCATTAGCTTCCAAAATGTGTATAACTTTAACATATTTTAAGCATGAATAGCATCCGATTAAAGAAAGAGAGAAAATCCTGCTCAGAAGGTAAAACAATTATGAAATAAATAAATAAAACATTGCTATTTTGCATTTCTGACCCCCTGCAGCAAAGATAAAACAATCAAAAACTACAATGACCCTCTTCAATTTCAAATAGTGAAATGTGATTTTTTTTTTTTAAAGATAAGCATTAATTGTGGCAATAAGTGCCATAAATGTGCTTTGAGTTCATACCAAGGGATCCGTCTGTTCCCGACATTGATTTTGCCACTTCAGAGTTTTCAATAGGAACTGATTAAATCCAAAAAGAAAACTACTTCTGACAACAAACGTTATTGGTATTTGACTGGAAGGTATTTAATAATATTACCACTCTATCGAGTTTTGGGTCCTTTTAGTGATAATGTTTTAATCTGATTGCTCCGAATATTAATTCAACACTTTTAATTAAAATACATGTATTGAATTTCAGTGATGTAAACCCGTTTAATCAACCTGTTAGATATTATTGCCCAAGGGTTCTTAGCTTACCAACTTGTTTTGTAGAGAACTGGCAAATTAAAACTTTAAAGTTATTTTGCTAAAGGCAAGAAATAATAACTTCACCAATTCATCATTTAATCTCGACAGATATTGCATTTTCACCTGTTTATAATTAACTACCACCTAATGTATCACTAAGCTTTCCATGTAAAGATATTGATAGTAAACTGAGTTTATGGTTAATATGGGGTGGGGTGGGGTGGGGTGGGGTGGGGTGGTGTGGGGTGAGGTGGGTGGGAGGGGTTGTCTTGCAAGTGCTGCTGTATGTTTCTGGTATTTGATGTGAGAACCTTCCAAATAACCTTGTATTTCATCTCAGTATGGGTACTGCTTGGGCTCTTTGGAATGGAACCTGCATGTCACAAAAGGATGCACATGGATATATTGAATGGAAACAACCAGAGGCCATACTATAGCCATATGAGACAGTGCCTTAGACGTGGGCAAGGGTTTGTGTCTACTCAATTGTGCAATTCCAGGTACATATTGTTGTCACACTTTTCTTTAATGGACAACTATTTAAGGTAAAAAGCTTTTTGCCTGGTTGTTATGCTGGGAAAAGAAAGTTCCAGAGTGACCTAGATACAAATATATCTTCCTTACTGTACTGTTCTTAAGATGAAGTACATTACTTCCTACCATTTACTTTAAAACCAATGGATTTTGTTTTTACGGTACTCTTTGGAAGAATCAAACATTTTTTCCTACAAAATAAAATATATTTTTTCCTCAAGGTTGTGTGATCATAATGTATGGTGCCTCTTGTTATCCAATCCACAGTCATTTCTGTGGATTGCATAATGTGTGGTAATGTTGGCATCAGCATTGGTATATATGCTGGTTACAGCAGGTGCAAGGTAAACTATTGTTTGAGACTTGAACTTAATGCAAACTTCTAGTATATTTAAACTTTTACACGATTCAACAGCAAGCCATGAGTAAGCTTCAATAGAAGAATTTAACCTAAATTTGACTAATCCATTTACTCTGGGTTTCAATGTGAGATCTATAGTTTTATTCTTCAATTTATATAGAAGTTCCAGAACTAGACATGAATATAAAACTGTGGCAACACACATTAGCCCTATAATACCACATTGTAAGAATCCACAGGGGGTGATTATGCTCTCATTTTATTTAGAAAACTATCTTTGATAATAACATAACACAAGTAATTTGCACAGTTGCTCAATACTGAAATGGGCTGCAGAGGCAAAAACACCTTGAGCAGCCATTTTATTCTTGCTTTGCTAAAGATAAAACGTCAGAATGAAGAATGTATTTATTCACATATCCCTACAGCTAAGAAAGCCATTATCAACACACATACAATACCCGGAAAAAAACATATTTCATAGTAGTGCAAGAGGGATAATTGTTATCATGTTACATTTTCTACTGCTGCAGAGGCCCTGAAGCCATTGGAACAACATGTGAAGTGGTCAGAACAGGATATGAAATTTGTAACGTAAGTATTATCTTTTTTTTCAATATATAATCTCACTTTCAATCTCTCCATAAAATAGTGATTCACTCTAAAGCTGATTCAGACTGAAATGATTAATTGCATTTGCTCCAAACAAATATCTTCAATTTACTTTTCGACCTAGTATATCTTTATTTAGCTCAACATTTGAAGCATGAGAGTAATGTTTATTCAATAAATCTTGATTAATTGCTTGGTTAAAATGATAAATGGGAAAAATCGTGTGTGTTTGTTTTACTGTATACTACAGACTTACAAGCTCCTTGGAAAGATTATTATAACAAATTGTCCATTTCAGCCTACAAGTACTGTATCAAGCTAATAGAACAACTGAAGGTTCATAAAGGGACCAACAAATTACAATATAATTGTAAGTACTAATGAAGGCAGTGTTGTTTTAGCGTAATCCAAACAAGTTATACTGTTGTTTTTTGTTTAAGTATACCCAAATGCGTTACATTTTAAAACAATGGCTGCAAATTCCAATGCATTCTAATGCATCACTTGCTAGTCCTGTGGTGTTCTAGTTCATTATGAATTGGTGGCCTTTTTAAAATTATATTCAGGACTAGAAAATCCTTACAAAATAACAAGGCATCCGTGATTCACATTTTACTCTATTTAACTCTATTTAAATTCATATGAATTTGCGGCCATTAGTGTTACCCACAAATGCATGTTGTTTTTTTCAAATCCCAAGCATAAAACCTGTTTTCCACTGCACATGGGAGGTTTCTTTTGAAGGCATAAACATATGAATGGTTTACGTTACGGAAACAGATTATATATTTCCTGACATACAGAAGTAGTTTTATACATTCACTATGGCAACAGACTCGCTAATCCAAGTAAAATAACATGCAATAAATGTCAACTTTGTCTCATTTAAATAGCAAAGGCATCGCGTAGATTAGCATCACCGCACTAGAAATGCAATCCATGATTATATATTTTTTTGTTTATAGAATATAACCTCTATGTATTGTTCCCATAATAAAGTGGTCACCTTGTTTTACCAGTCAGTAACCTCAAAACAGAGTTTCTTTTTTTTTAAATACAAGAACCTTAAATAGGCAACAGTCCTTCATGGACAACCTGCTGACTGCAAATTACATGAGAATGGTAAAGTGGGTCAAGTGACCTGCAGATGTGCAACTTCATTTATTTTAATTATTCCAATTAATTTCCCCCCCTTGTGCTTCTCTTTCAAACACACTCTATCACGTCAGTTGCAAAACAATGATCTACATTTGCACAAAAGGGCATGTTAATTATCACAATGTATTTGGATATCAATAGATCAAAGGTTTTTAATAGTTCTGTGGAAAACTTTTTAACAGAATGATATCTTATCATTCTGTTAAGAAAATGACTGCCATTAAAAAAGTGTGGATTATATTATATAGAAAAGGTACATCTACATACTGTAATATGAATCGGACCAAAAAAATATTACTAAACCTGTGTTTTTAGACAAGAGGACTGGACACAACTAGTATTATCAATGAGATGTATTTCATTTGGTACGAGAGCTATGTGGATATGATGGGACTGCATACTCTGATATAAATAAATGGCAAATGCTGTCCTGGATTAGAATTCCCAAACAAGAATCCTGAATGCGTACTTCTTTATGAAGACAAGGCTACAAAATACAGTTTCACACATCTCTAAAAAAAATACAGTGAGTGATTTTTTAAAACTGTGGTCATTCCCTTTCTTGTTTTCAGTGAGTCATTTGCACTGAAATTCTTCTAAAAGGTTTAAGTAAAGATGTGGGTACATGTGCTGGTGGCTAAATTTGAGAAACACAACAGCAGCATGCTTTCAGACAACAGCGTGGGCTGGAGTCCTGTTCCTCTGCCAACTTCAGTTCCATTTGAAATATAAATGCTACAGTTTTCTGGTAGCTTATTTTGTATTGTTCTATGTAGATTAAATACAGAAGCTACCACAGAAACTCATGTTTTGGGAATAGCGTGCTTACTGTTTATTTTTATTTTTTTACATGTAAAGGATGTACATTAATGACATCAGCAGGTGTACACTAGGATTTTCAGCATAACTGACCATGAAGAACTGCAGATTGAGCATATATTATACAGTCACATTAGGTCTGCCAGCATGAAACCTCCACCAAATTATATAGTTATGACTCAATCGACCAGGTGAACATTAGGCAGGCCTGCATAATGGGGTATCGCAAGGGCACTGGAAACTGGAATCTGGAATCACATCCAAAGGTTCATACCTGTACCACAGCAGAACGCCCTCTCAGCAAAGCAACGGTTTGTTAATTTTCAAAGCGGAATGTAACTAGCAGCATTATCTGCTCTGCATTGTACATGGAGTGGAGCTGCTGGTAAGATTGCCACTTGATTATAAAGTCGCACCGCATTCTTCAGATGGTAATCAAAGGTCTTTTCGGGGATTACAATATGCTTTGAGCTATTAAACAAGTGCTGCCAATGTGAGTTAGTTAAATAAATAAGTAAAATACATTAATACAGATTTATTCAGGAAAAGATGTATGAGGTATTCACAAGTACATCTGTGTATACTCTAACATTTGAATATCAATGAATCTAAGCTCCATATTTATGTAAAGCATTAAAAAAGGCATCCCAACACCATCTCACCATCCCAGAGTGATTTTGAAGTTTTTGCCAAATTCTTTCTCCTTATGATCCTTCTGTGATGCAAGTAAAAATTTAGATACAATTAGCCTTAGATAAAATTGGTGGCCTTAAATATTGTGGCCCATCATTCAGTGCCTCAACTTGTAAAGTTAACTTAATCTGCTGTGGATGTGTTGCCAAAGCAGCCCTGGAAAGCGGCTTTGTGTATGTACAATAAATGTTTTGGGTTGGTAAGGAGATGAATGTAGATTTTAGATAACTCGGTTACTGTAATGTGGAAAGTTGTTTCTCAATAACTCAGTGTGCTCTGAAGCAACACTCCATTAATTTTCAAGTTTGCAACAGCAGCATGCAGTTCACTCAGTGTGGAGCAGATCTGATATAATCAACACCTTATTTGAAAAAGTTGCACAGCAATACGGGGTCTTTTGCGTCAAGCTGTTTCATAAGTTCTGGTGAAGTGACTTTGCAGCGGAATTGTGGAAATAAATAATCTTAAATGATATACTGTAAGAAAGATTTAAAAGTTGAATGAATAGTCAATGAAATGAAAAGGCCTTGAGTAATGTCTTCTTATAAAGAGCCCAACACTTACATCTTTAATTTAAACAGGCTCTAAAGAGCTGAGGAACATAACCTGTTATCACATGTTTTTAATATTATAAAGAGAAGCAGTGCACATTCTATGTTATCTCCATAGAAACAGTGTAAATCAAAATTAATGAAGCAAGTTGAAATTATTTTGAGAAACCCTGCATTACATAAGATAATATAGTCTTCAAATGTTTTTCCAGCCACATTGTATGTTTTATATGGTTGTAATGCCATCTGTGGGAGCAGTAACCATGCAAAAATAAATAAATAAATGAATAAATAATTCTGTTATATAGTGGATCTCAGTATGGCTGGTGCTTTAGAGTGGTGCTAATTAGAAACAAAACTTAAACAAGTCATTATCTTTTGAAAAAACAGGCCCTTGTAAAGATCTTAACACCAGTTTTTGAACCCTCGTAAACAATTATTTGAAACTGATCCTTCTGGTTGTGAAATTGGCTGTAACCTAACCCTTGCTAGATAATGTACTTCTCATATTAATTTGACTTTTGTAGCATCACGCATGGACTTCATATAATTTATTCAAATCCTGCTCTAGTAACTACAGCATTAGTCATGAAAGGAGGGTTTTGCAAAATGACGCACACTATGTGGGAAGCATCTGAACATGATATCTTTTTAATTTTTTTTTTTTCACTGAATGCCTTTGTTCCTGAGGCATTTTGTATGCTGTCATTGCCACAAGATTTGCATAATTCACTCATGATGTTACTTGGTGCTTGAGAAGAAACTGATGTCATTTTTTTCTGTCGGTATTTGGTTGTCCAAAAGGTCTTATTATAAGGAAAGGGACAGTAAGTCATATTAGAATCCCACAATGGCAATCACATAATTTTACATAATGTTAAAAGCAGGCCGTAAACAGCAAAAAAGAAAAAAATGGAAAAAAGAAAGAACTGACGTTTAGCATGTGTAAACTAAATAAACGCCGAAATAATATTTATTGTACAGTACTTATTGTCATCATCATACATCTTGACCCAACAATTTATTACATTGGTCATTCTAGTATACCACATTAGTGAAGCCAAGGATAAAAATGACACCCTATGATAAACTAATGTACTAATATTTGTACGACATAGCTGGCAGTGATGGTGTAACTGCAAATAAAACAGTACTGTATCTAAACCCTGTACTTCTTCCCATTAACAAGCAAGAAACAAAACACAAAGCTGAAAAATGTCTATAATACCCCCACCCCCACCCCATATGCATAATTAAGAGTGTTTCATAAAACAAAAGAATGGTGCTTAAGTACCACTGAAACTACTCATGAAATACGATAGTCCAAACAAAGATCCTTGCCATGTAGGACAGTGTATGATTCATGTCTAATTTCTTCTGTTTAAGGAGCAATATGTACAGTAATGTAACTAGTCATGTGGATGATTATTTTCTGAAGCAAAAGTCTATGTGCCTGTTTTTCTTTTCTTCATAATGAAGCGTACAAAATGAAACGTATAAAAACACGAGAATCATATACTCCTTTCACACAGACGACTTATGATGGCTCAGAACCGCAGCATTTTGGTCTGCGTGAATTGCCTATACCGTCATAGAGCCGTCATATTTGATGCTGTAATTTATGGGCATATCGCCATTGCCATGCAAACGATCTGTTGACTGACGGGTTTGAAAGTTGTACTCACATGATCCCTTTGGCTGTGTAATTTCGTGTTGTGTGAATGGGTATTTTAAAGAATTGTTGAAATGTCTTTGATACCACTTTCACATACAAATGCCGCTATTGAGCCGTCTCAGAGACGTTTAAGAAATTATTTAAAATACCCATTCACACAGCACAAAATTGTGCAATCTATGCCGGTATAATACCATCATAACCCGATAGGTTAAGAGTACAGCATTATATTATTTTATTTCAACAACTCTGTTTAGTACTGTTTAGTATTCTATAAAAAAATATTGAACAACTTTCAACATAAAAAAGTAATTTGGAAAAGTACACTTTTATGCACAGAACTAGCCCATCAGCACTGTAGGTAATGCCATTGTAATGCCACACAATTACGCCATATATTTGTAAAACTGCAGAATTCCAGAATATTACAAATACAATACAGTAGTTGGCTAATGTTTTGGAATTTTAAAATATGAAAAAGAAAAAAAGGTCACCATGTTCTACAAGCAAGCAAATAAAAACGTCTTGATGTATTGTATAAACAGCTTTGGAAGTTCAATATTTAAAGTTTACCATCTGAAGGAGCACATAATACTTTTCGTTTAGCTGGCATACATCAATGTTAAATTATGCATAAAATGCTCTGAAGCTCAAACATTGAACAAATGGTAATGGAGTGTGTAAATATTATGTGGAAGAGTCTGAAGACAACCTAAGGACAGTGCACTAGATTTCTAAAAGCTAGAGGTACTTTAAAAAATCATGGCTTTCAGTAGCACTACTCTTCTTATAAATAAAACCTGCTGATTTAACATTAATACCAGCGCCTGGATATTTTCACTTCTTACAGTACCTATCACAGCAAGAAATATTGTTTCAGTGAAGAATCCTGCAGTATGCAGGTGTCTATTTCATAGACACAGCAAAAATCATAATTGTGTTCAATATGTTTCGCTTAGATGCTGCTTTAAAAATAGAATAGTATGCATACTATCCAAAAATAATTTGCATGCTGTAGGTGTGCCAGTTCAACTATCTCTCCATCTAATTAGAAGTCTACAGACGTATCATAAACAATTGACATGTAGTCACAAAACTTCACATGATAGAAAGTCTTCATTTGTGAGATTGATGCAGTAGATGACGTCAATTCTATTTCCCACCAGTGGGAATCTGGAAAATGTTCAACAGTGTCTGCCTGTAGCACTCTAACTCATCTCAACTACTGCACTGTGTTTTTCTACTTGACTTTTCAGTTTTGGCAATAATTATGGAAGACTGACTGAGACGCTGCTTGTAGTTATATATTGTCCTTCTGGAATAAATGTGTCTCATATATCTGGAGGTATATGGAGGCTGTCTGGAAATATCTTACAGCGCTTGTTTTGAAGTCATCCATAGTGACTGTAAAGATCCCATAAAAAAAGGGTTGGTGTTCAAAAAGGGAGTCTTACAAGCACATTGGAGGCAGTAAGTAAGAAAAAGAAACTCAATTTTGAGAGAACTCAACTATGTAAACATGACAAGCAAATGTCCTCCTCTTTAAAAAGAAACAACAATGTATAGGAAGCTAACTGTAAATAGCCTGTAACAGTTTTTTTTTTTATTATTTTGTAATTGTACCGGTATTTATCTATTTATTCCTTTTTTTATTTTGCAAAAGCACTTCCAGTCATATAATGCCAAACTGCAAACTCACAGGATTCTGAGATCCCTTAACTTTGTTAATGTATTCTCATTTTGTTGCAGGGCTGGATCATTTAAACACTCTACCCAGTGATTCATGTTGTTGCAGCTATCTGTCCTGGGGATATAGGCTTAAACTTTTCTTTGATCCGCATTTAATTCATCAAGGTGCTCAGGGGTGTAACTGGCTTCCGTAAAAAGTAATTATTCTGGATGTAACAGAGGATGGATTGTAGCTCTAGTAAGGGCAGAACTGTAGGACCTCCCCTGAGAGTGGCTGGTGCTACTGTGAATTGGTTTCAAACAAGCAGGTCTGTTGTTATTAGATTAATCTGGATGATTAGGCAGTATTAACTTCCAACTTCACAATGGGGACAGTGTGACTTCACAACTAATATGATTGCAAAATTCTTACAAGGCTACCTACTTACTGTATACTGTATAACATATTGAAGACAGGATAGCTAAGGTTGTACTAATTTTGTCAAACATATTGACCGGATAATGTTCTCCAAAAGCAAATTTATGTGCTTTTTTTGACAAAAATATCTAAGCACTGATTGATTCCTACATTTTAGACACTGAAAGATAACCATGTGCCTTCCATTCAACAGATGCTGTGCTGTCATTTTATTTTCACCTGTGCTAAGTATAATATTTGACCTCTAAGTAGAATCTAATTTAAACCTGTCAATACCAATGTCCCCTGCTTTCTGCGTAATATCAGTCATTGCTAAAGGGATTGTGAATGTGAAAAATAAGACACTCAACATGACGAAATTCATAACGTGAAATTAAACTCAACAGACCCGAAGCTACAAAATCTAAGTGTAATATAATACACTTGTAGTGAAATGTATGACAACTCCACTGAGCTAGTAAGAAATACTGAAATGCGTCAACCCCCTCCAAAAAAAATATAAAGAGTAACGAGAAAATGGTGGTAACATTGATATTTCATGACATTCAACAAAATACCAATTGCACTGGATTAATGTGAATTGGGGATTTAAATCATGCTTATAATTAAAAAGTAATTATCGTAACAATGATAATTACATATTTATTATATATTTCTCAAGATAAGCAATTGCTCTGCTTGTTTAGTTTCTATATGGATTGAAAGGGATCAGATCTAGAACATGCCTGTTATCTATAAATAACAGCATGGTTTTGTGGAAGTTCAACAATAATTGGAAACTTGAAATAAAAAAAAAAGGTACAGGTGGATTTGTCAAATAACAAAAACACATCCTAAACAGACCTTTTGGAAAATAAAGAAAATTAGGATCAAAATACAGTAGGTAAGTTCTCATATATCTTCAAAGAAGCTTGGCAGAGGATACCGTATTCTGTAAGGTGCATGAAAGGGAGAAGCCAGCACTTGAGATAAAACACTGTTGTGAACACACAGAAAACTATACTGCTGCAGTTCAAGCAATCTAAAATAACATCAACCACAGGACAAGCTGGTATAACTTGGCATTTCTTCAAATGAGAAATTCCATTGGAGATATTCGCTGTTAAAAATTGCTTATTAATTTCGAAATAATTTGTGTAAAACCAGGCTACCCTACAGCATTTCACATTTAGAAGCAATGCGTATTAAATAAGGTTGAATAATGATTTGCAAGTTCCACTTACATTGTAGCAACCCCAACAAAAAAATATTCTTCAGAATATCTTTCAGAATTAGTAAAAAGATTAAAGAAAATAAATAACCTTCACTGGTAAGGTATTTGGCAGGACATGCCCTGAATACTACCCAACATTACTGTCCCCACTCTCCAGACTCATCTGGAATTAGTTGAGATTAGGCCTGACGCTGTCACTTTGCCGTGGTAGACCTGGCTGTGTAATCTTTTTGCTTCCCAACGATGGGTCAAACTCATTTGAGATGGTGTCAGTTTTGCTAGGGAATGAGTGGTGATCTAATTTATTGTAGAAGAATTAATTTCTTCACCCAGTATCAGCAATTATCTGTCTGTACCTACTTGAAAGGAATTTTTCAGTACCATAGTTTTCAGAAAATAATGTGCAACCTTTTACAAAAGTCTCACTCACTGCTGTGCATTCTATACAGGTTGCACATGATATACGAGGTGCGTAGTGTTCTATACTATGTTCTTTTTAATGGGGTAGTATTATACAAGGAACGTTATCCAAGACAGCTCAGCTCAGTCATGCACACTATACACAGAAGGGGGGTTGTCTGTTATTGTAAATCTGTATATACATGTTCAGAGCGATCCAACAATGTGTTAAAAATGATAAGCTTTACAAGCTTTCATAGAAACAAACAAACAAGAAAACATATACAAATAGGTGCTGTTGGGCCCTACAGTAATTTGAATACCAATATAGCTCTGTAGTTTATTCTCTATGCATTTCATTCTTTATTACTGAATGGAAATGTATGGATTTTTCTGTTCATTCACCAGTATTGGCTCACTACACTTGTTATTGTTGCAAAGCTAATTATTTGGTGTATAAAGTTAAGAAGACATGGTTTTAAAAACCATTCTCAAGCAGCATTGATTAAACTTAAAAACGCATGCTTGTTTTAGATCTATCCATAACAACATGTAAAACTTAAAATTAAAATATTTATCTATCAGACTACCTGACTTCAACATTGTTTAAACCAAGGAAATTTTGAAATACTTTCTTTTAGCCTCAAGAAAAATGAAATGGGGTGGGGAAAAAAAGGAAGGACATCTAGATATTTTTTTTTCTTTTCTGCACTATTTGCAGAGAACCAGAAATGACCTGTGCTGTTATCTTCCAATTCTAGCATATACTTTTCATGGCTTTGTTCACCAGAGCATAGAATCTTTTTATCTCAGCACTGACAATACCTAAACCAGCTTATTAACAGGGAGCCAAAGCGTTTGAAACATGAGGCCATTCCCTAGGCTTTAAATCACAACGGGTTTAAAGCTTCTTTTTATGGAAAACATTAAACCAGCCTAACTGCCAAAACACTTTGATGTTGGTGATACAGCAGACATTTTGGTGGAAAAGAATAGGAAAAAAACATGTAAATCAGTTCAACAGTTATATGCCTACAGTCTCAGAACAATATAAACAGATGGTTAATTACTTTGCAATTATCGGTACCGGTATTTTAAAATAACTAACGGCCACTATTTTAACATCATATTATGGAAATACTACTCCTATTCATAGCCTTGTGTCTCCATGTCAGGTTCAGGATTTAAAACTAAGTGTGGAAAGCGTCGTTTTTCAATACGTTGAAGTAATTGAATTGTAATACCTAAATAGTTACAAATGCAACTTTTCTATAATGCACAGTTCATGAACACGTACTGCCACGTCAAATTAGGTCTAAAACAAATCCATATGTGAGCATTAACCAAATATCAACATACAGTATTGTAAAGCATAGTTACAATGATTAAACACATCCAACAAATTACAAGACATAGAATAGGAAAAAGGAGGAGCGAGTTAAATGATTAAGATCCATATGTATGTGCAGCTAAAGATGTTCTTTACAAATCTTAAAATGGCAAAACATAAAGGCGGAATACATATGTGCACTGCATGAGAATATCCAAATAAGGCTCATTAAGGTTGCCTACATCCTTTTACAGTATATCAGTCATTTCTTTTCAGATTTAGTAACACAGAGCTATTCTCACAGAATAAATGAATGCAGATTTGCTAGGGAATGATTCAATCTATACTAGTCTTTAAAGTTATAGACTATCAACATAATTCCTTCAGTTTTAATCTCTTTGCATACATTACCATTGACTACAATACCAATATTAACCACTTGGTATTTCCTGTAAAAGAGCTAATTTTGGTTGCAAAAATATCTGTCACTCATCTCAGCTTCATTTTTTTTTGTCAGCACCATGAACACACAATTACTTAATGGCAGGGTGTTACTTAATTTCATGTGTTTTATTTATTTTTTTTTTTTTTTTGTAGACTTGATAAAGCCTTCAGAACAACTAAGCTCTGAAGTACTCATAAAATAATTTGATTGAATGAAGACAGCTGTTGAAGACCTAATGGTAGGCTCATGAAAAAGGATTGGAATTACTAAATCTATAATGATGAAGTGCCTAAGATGAATTGAACATCCTCTCTAATGGCGAAAGTACACAAGTGCAGTAAAATTTCACAAGTGCAATAAAATAATGGAGTGTGTGCTTGTTAACCTATTCCCTCACACCATTCAGTTATCTTCAATGATAAACTTATACTTTCATTTAATTAACTTTTACTTTGAGTAGAAATTCATGTTTCAGTTGAGTTAGAGTGATTGAATACTGGGTTTTTGAAAGCTGGGTGGTATGAAAGTCAGTTTGCCACAAGAACTACAGTAATCGTCTGCAATCTGTCTCCTCTACAAATTTCCAATTTTAATCTCACATTTTAGCCACATGTATTCCTGTTATTTTGTTTTAGATAATATTTGGAGTATTATCAGAGTTAAATACACACAGTAACAGTACACTAGCCGTCATTATTGTGTGCATAACAACAGTTCCACTTTAATGTTTTTAAAGCTAAATACAAAACAAGATAACAGTGGTATCCATATAGCACATGCAATTTAAACAAAAGGACATATTTATCCATCAAAAAGGGTTGTATGCAATTCAACAAATAAGTTCATTTCAGTTAAACATTTTAAAGAATGGCAATTATATTTTACGATTTCTAGATGCTAGATAAAAATGGCATGATGTGTTGCTTTATTCATTATAGCTTAAATTATTTTACAATTATTTAATTAAAATGTATCTAAATAGCATGGGGTTTGATGTTCTCAATTTGTTCTCTTGTTTATTTATTGGTTTCTTTTTTTTGTGGTTAGATTCTAAACATTAGCATATGTTCTAAATTCTTCCCAGCACCTGCAGGGTTAAAAACACAAATATCCTTCTTAATACATAAAAGCATTTCAAATTTAGAAATTAATCATAAATTCTCCAAGGTAATAAATATTTATTTTTTAAAAAAGTAAACTCTTATTCTAATGAGCGATATACAAATGCATCAAAGCATTGCAAAACATGCTCTAGTTGCAGAATGGTACAAGCAAATGTATTGGTATGGCAGAAATAGCCTCAATTTTATCCAAGTTCTTGGCAGAATATATAATTAAAATATAGCTAGTAAAAGTGCAGCCTGTTGTGGAAGAATTTTAGTAAGAAGAGATTAGAGGTTACTGGTAATGCAAAGAAAAGAGGTTTAATAGTCTGTATAATTCCATTAAAATATATACCAGAATAAAAAATCTTATAATACATTCAATGTTTTCGGTAAAAAGGAAATAAAGGGAAAATATAGTATAACCAAGGATTAAAAAGCCTTAGTTCAACAAACTAAAAAGCCTTACCCAGTTTTTTCCAAGACATGGGCAGTTATATACTGTATGAGCTGTGATTTTTTATAAGTGTCTCCTCTCGGATTTCTGGTACTGTAATTATAATAAGGCTTCTGAAGACCTTCTTAATCTTACTGATTTAACCCTTGTATAACTAGAACATATGCATGAAAATTAATAATAAAAAAAATCACAAGCCCTTCAAACACCTTGGAAAATATCTATGCTTCAAAATGTTTATAGTCATTCTATACTGCTGTAGCACTGATAGTATTAAATGTAAACCTGCTATACCTAATAATTGGTCTCGGGTGGAACCAAAGGCAATGCTATTTATCTCCAGTAATTGAACTACTAGTAATGATACTGTTAAAGATAAGAATATTGCATTCTCACAATATCCATGTCTGAATCAACTCCCATCGCACTAGTGTGGAACAACACAAACAGCTTTCATATTCTAAAAGACGTACTAACCCCAGTCAGTTAATGCACCTCATGGCCTTGAAGAAGTCACTTTACAATTAGCTGTTATTAGTGCTAGTGCTTTGCTCAATGTCTGACCCAACATGTCCTGCTGAAATGTTATGCCAGTACGCTCTAAAATATCACAGTGAGTGTCAGAAAGACGCGGATAAACAAGATGGATAATTAATAATAAAAAAAAGGAAACCCACCGTGGCCACCTCGGAGGGAGGCAGGGGAGCGATAAATAGCGATTGGCACCGAGTGATGCCTGCTGCCATGAAAGTGATGTTCATGATGTGAATATGAAGAGGAGGAAGAAGCAGAAGTAGAGGAAGCTGAGTCCGTAGAACTCCACGCTGAGCAGACAATACATCCCAAAGTCAGTGACCAGATCCAAGATGTCCAACTACAGTAGAACGGGTGGCTTTTATTCCAAAAGCCAGTTGGCACGATGCTGCTCAGGTGCATGATCAGACCCCAGTAAACCTACAGGCACTCAGCTCAGTAATTTCCAACTGAGAGACAAGGTTCATGATGGTGAAAAACCCATAGTAGCACGTCCACCCCTTTGTAACCAGAACCTGACCAGTGTCGTCTGGGTTATTATCTCCACAACCAAGATTTTGTTTTCTCTTAAGCAAATAATGAGGCTGGCTCTTTGATGTGGCACCCCAGAGTGTAACTATTACAGCTGCACATGCCAAAACCACAGGCTCGTTATCACTCACAAGCCCTGATGAGACGAGAGTTACTCAGCTGTAAGAGGATTGTGACCTAAAATGTTGTTCCTGCTCCTGCCGAGACCAATGTGCTTTCCCAACAACATCAGAAAAATAAATAAAAGCCCAGAGAGGTCCCTACACTTTGGTTGTTGCTCTCCCCAAGTGTTGCAATGCAGAGTAAAGGATTCTGCCTTTTTCTTTCCTGAGATCTAAGCAGCAATCAGCCTGGCTCATTAACCCTGCAAACTCTGGATTGTCACTGTCTCTGTAATGCTCCACAAGAACCACAAGGCACCAAAAGCTCAGGCACGCAGAGAGGTTGGAACTCTGAATCCCAGGTGAAACTAAGTAAAGGGGATGGGAAGCTACAAAAATCACAAATGGGCCAGTCTATGCAAATGTGCATAGTCTGAAGAGCAAATCAGTGAGGCTGAAATGCACTGCAGAGGGACAGGCTGCTTTTATTCAAGGGGAGGGGCCAAAGGCAGGACTGAAAGCTCTGACTCTCTTTCCAGGCAGTCAGTTCATGCTTTGACAATAACATTTTTATACCTATAATATCCTGGCAGCGGCAAAATAGAACTGACAAGGGAATATTTTAATAGAAAATCTTTTCATCCTTCCTGCTTTGTGAGCTACTGTTTCTTCAAAATCCAATTAGAAAAAAAAAAGCGTGCTGTATACATTTTGGAATTTAAAACAATTTGAAATCTTAAAATAGAAATCCTTAACTCTGAAATGTTTAAAGTACATAAATTAACAAACAGAAAAAATAGCAATATATATATATATATATATATATATATATATATATATATATATATATATATATATATATATATATATAAAGAAATGCCTGTGAAATACATATAACTCTAAATATACTTGTGAAATCATAACATATTAAATGTGTTAATGCACAAAGTACACAGACATGTATGATAAATTATAGGCAAATGGGTTTCAGATGAAAGATACAGATTACTATTTCTACATGTTATTTCTTCAGTGTTATTTCTTAAGCAAATAGATCCCAATATTTTTTAAAACCATTTACAAAATGGCCTGCAGGTTCCCGCAAGGTATTCTCTGTGAAATATCAATATCAGTATATAAGCCTCCATTGTCACTGAATGATTACAAGTGAAGCGGAACACTGGTGGAAGTACAGTATGTCTGTTTAGATTCCCAACTCTGTACTTTTGAAGTCTTTTTGTTGATGTTAATTAAAACCGCAGAGTCAGGCTTACAGACAGCGAGAATATTATCATCATGGAATGAGACTTTAATGTATCCAATACATTCTATCTAAGGGCTAAGCTTTTCCATTTATAACCACAGTTTGCCCATAATTTAAAAATGAAAGCAAACCAAATTGTAGAAAGTGTCTTTATTTCAAGCACCTGTTTACTTGGAACACTTCATTCAGGCTTCATTATTTTACTTGTAAATTAATGAAACCTGGAGACCAATTTCTGTAAATCCCAAGGGTGGCTATTACAGAGCACTATTATCAACAGTCTAGTTTCAAAGCTGTCACTGGCATGGTCCAATGGATTACGTTTTACACCAGTCCTTTTTGTTCAACTGCTTTATTAGGTAATGAAATAAATCAAGATAAACCACACATTTTTTCATTGTCAAGCCTACATTGTGATTATATTTTATGCATATATACCTTTAAGAAAAAAAATAAATGATTAATTTTGCTGTTGTTCAGAGTATTTAGAAATATTTAAAAATGACTATGCAAGACAATATCACCCTTATATTTTCCCAAGTAATTAAAATAGGTGCAAGGAACAAAGCTAGTTAACAAAATCGTGATTGAATGGTTAATTACAAGTGCAAGGCAGATTTACTGAGACTGAACATGGAGTAAGAGTCTAACAAGTGAGGTGGATATTATATTTCCCCTTTAGACCAGTGTGGCTTTTGGGCCCTGCTTCTCTAAATCAAACAGTACACACGCACAACGCTTCAAAGCAGCTCATGTCTTGATCTCAGGCACTAAGTGCCCTATCAATAACTGGCCATCTATCACTGTGCCTCAGAAGTAATTGCAAACTTAGCACAGTGCCATAATGCACTGCAAAGCCATTGCAAAACAACCATTTACTTCTTGCACTACAATACGGTACTTAGTTAAACAGAATAAAAAAGCCAGACTATATGAGTTATGCTGGTTATAAATTATGTTATTGGTGAATTCTTGTAATACCTGGAACAGCAGTTGGATTATCTTTGGTGAGTCACTCGCTGATGCTTTACTGCATACATAATAATAATAATAATAATAATAATAATAATAATAATAATAATGACCGAACTGTGGCTACAGTAGGAGGGACTGAGACCTTAATAAAAATGTGAAATAAAAAATAACAATGGTTGTAAGTGGTTATGTGTTATGCATGTCAGCGTTTTATTTCTGTCGGGTTTGCCTTGGTATTACATAGCCCCAGGCGATAGTCTTGATATGCTTACAGAATTCAATATGTCCAAAAGCAACATCCTTTAACTGTATGTTGCACATTCTTAATGGTTTTGGCAATGCCTATTTTTATAGCCACAGTTTGCATGATCAAAGAACCAAGTCAACTAACTAAATACAAAAAATGTGTTTCTTGACATATCCATAGATGTTTCCTACACAAGAGATTTGTATTTTTAGAAAGTAGTTTATTCTAGTATTGCTTACAAAAGGGGTTCTCAAACTGGGCGATTGAGAACAATATAGTGTACTAATCAGACTGCCAGGAGAGACATTTGTATGTTCTGAGTTGTAGAGTTGTGTTAAATTCTATTAAAACAGCAGCAATGGCTTTTTTGCAGAGAAAGCAGACTTCTCATTGACACAGATGCAGACTATTTAACCACTCATAACACTATCAGTTATACGATAAAGCTCACGTCATGTTCTACAGGTATTTTCCTGATTGCAAAGCCATAACATGTGTTGCTAATTGAAATTGCATTACTGTGAAAACACACAAGCAATATTTTAACAATAAATAAGATAATGTGTATTGTTATGTTGCTGCCACTGACAGATGCCTGGTGAGTGTTTGAAAATACCGGTACACTCATATCAGAGTTCAGTATAGATTATATAACAATGGCAGCAATGATACACGTACAAATCTAGTCAATGTTAGAAAGTGCTAGCTGCGCAACTGGAGAGAAAATCAATAACCCAAATAATGAACAAATCTTTACAAGCGATTACTTCACCAGAATGGGTGGTCTGTTTCTCCGTGCTGCAGCCCAAAAGCAGCTGGACATAAAAGGAGAAAATGTATCTTTATTCTCTCTCCTGTACTATACACCAACCGTTTTCTAATTTCAAGGCTACTCTACAAATTCTATTGACTGACCTAAAATGCTGGCTAGCATAAACTAAAGTTAGAATTATGGAGCTATAAACACCATTAGAAAACACTGAAAAGCAAATATTTATTTTCTTTACTCACAAACTTTCTTTACTTGTGGTATCATATGTGTGGAATATTGATAGTTAGTCCCCTGGGTTTTAGTTACGTTTTATTCCAGTTGAGTTATTGTAACATGATCCCTGGTACAGCTCCAATAGCTGAAGGGGTCATGGGTCATGGGGAGCCACGTCCTGCACAGATTCTAGTTCCCGCCCAGGCTAGCGTGAGCACCTTCTTGTACAGAAAAAATAAAGGAACACTTAATCAGAGTAAGTGTACGCGTGCCGTTTCTCTGAGTCAATAATTAGAAAGTTATTGAGTTTATCACATTTGGCGACGAGGAGTAAAAAAAAAAAAAAAAAAAAAAAAATTAAAAACAAAAAACAAAAAAAAACAAAAAACAAAAAAAACATCTAGAAGCAGGCTACACTTCGGACGGCAATGGCGACTTTTGGAAGCATTGGAGAGTTTGATGAGAGCACTGACTGGACGGAGTATGTGGAACGGCTTGGACACTACTTCGCAGCAAATGATATTACTGATGGAGGTAAACAACGCTCCATATTTCTAAGTGTTTGCGGTTCGAAAACATACAGTCTCATCAGGAATTTGGTATCGCCATTGAAACCTACTGATAAGAGTTTTGCTGAACTGTGCTTAATTGTTAAACAGCATAAAAACCCTAAACCGTCAGAGATTGTGCAGACTTTTAAATTTCACAATAGGTTTCGGCAGCCAGGGGAATCTGTGGCAACTTATGTAGCCGAATTGAGACGGTTGTCTGAACATTGTGTTTTCGGGGAGATGCTGGATAGGATGCTGCGTGACAGGTTGGTATGCGGCTTGCAAGATGACCGCATTCAGCGCCGTTTGTTATCGGAAACCGCGTTGGATTTTAAGAAGGCTGTGGAGATTGCTCAAGCCATGGAGGCTGCTGCGCAACAAGCTCACGATCTTAAACCGACCGCCTCAACACCACCTGTGATTCACAAGGCGATTGCAGTTGGTTCTCCTGCGATAGACTGCAGACAGGGTGAAGGGAAAAATATGTGTTACCGCTGTGGACAGCCACATGTTGCAAGAGACTGTAGATTCAAGGACGCTGTTTGCCATAACTGCAATAAGAAGGGCCACATTGCAAAAGTGTGTCGCAGTAAAAATCAGCCACGCCAACACAGAGGGGGCTGGCAACCCAAGATGCCTAAAGCTACGCATAGCTTAGAAGGGGAGGTAGATGAAGACGAACCTGAAGTTGTTTACAGTATGCACCAAGCAAAAACAGAGAAAGTAGAGCCTATTTATGTGACTGTGAAGGCGCAAGGGGAAGAATTGCAAATGGAAGTTGATACAGGGGCGTCATTCACAGTTATCAGTGAGAGCACGTACAGAGGCACGTGGCATGGCAAACAGTTACCCCCACTCAGTAAGTCTGCCATCAAGCTGCGCACGTATACAGGAGAAGAAATTAAAGTCATAGGCATCATTGCAGTGGAAGTACAGTATAACCAGCAATCATGCACGCTACCAATACTGATAGTGTTTGGTAATGGACCTAGTTTGCTAGGACGGAACTGGCTGAAGAAGCTCAAGCTGGATTGGTCTAACTTGTATCATATGGGAACTACTAGTGTGCAAGACATTTTAAACAGATATGCAGTTGTGTTTCGGGATGAACTGGGAACTTTGAGAGGAACTAAGGCTGTCATTGAAGTGGACGGAAACGTTAAGCCCAGATTCTTCAAAGCCCGTACAGTACCGTATGCATTAAAAGAAAAAGTCAGTGCTGAACTGCAGAGATTGCAAAAGGCAGGCATCATTGAACCTGTTCAGTTTTCGAAGTGGGCTGCTCCTATTGTGCCAATTATGAAGCCAGATGGGTCAATACGTATTTGTGGCGATTATAAACTGACAGTGAACCAGGCCTCCAGACTGGATGCTTATCCAATTCCGCGAGTGGAAGATTTATTCTCCAACATTACAGGGGGGCAAGCCTTTACAAAGCTGGACCTGAGCCATGCCTACCAGCAGCTGCTCCTGGAGGACAGTTCTAAGGAAGTTTTGACCATCAACACGCACAAGGGGTTGTTCCGCTACACCAGGTTGCCTTTTGGGGTGTCATCAGCTCCAGGTATTTTCCAACGCACCCTGGAAAGCCTGCTAGCAGGTTTGCCCCACGTTCTCGTGTATCTGGATGACATCCTCATAACAGGTCCTGACCCGTCAAAACACATGCAAGTTTTGGAAGAAGTTTTGAAGCGGCTTGCTGATGCAGGATTGAGACTAAAAAAACAAAAGTGCATTTTCCTAGCGCCAGAGGTGCAGTATTTAGGTCACAAGATTGACGCAGAGGGCATACACCCAGCAGAGGAGAAGGTCCGGGCAATAGCGGAAGCTCCGACGCCCAAGAATACCACAGAGTTGAAGTCATTTTTAGGGATGGTAAACTATTACCATCGTTTTCTGCCAAATTTATCAACGCTGTTGGCACCATTGCATCATCTACTACAGAAGAAGGTGCCATGGTGTTGGAAACCACAGCAGGAGAAAGCTTTCCAGTCAGCAAAGAAGCTTTTGCTAACATCACAATTGTTAGTACATTTCGACTCCAAGAAACCATTGCTCCTGGCATGCGATGCATCACCCTATGGAGTGGGAGCAGTGTTATCGCACACCCTGCCTGATGGAAGTGAAAGACCAATAAGTTTTGCATCCCGCACTTTGGCTCCAGCTGAAAAAAACTATTCTCAGCTGGATAAAGAAGCCCTCGCCATTGTGTTTGGGGTAAAAAAGTTCCATCAGTACCTGTATGGACACCACTTCACTATTTGCTCGGACCACAAGCCCTTGATGAGCCTTTTCAGCGAGAGCAAGTTGATTCCACCGATGGCTTCAGGGAGAATTCAACGGTGGGCGTTATTGCTTGCTGGTTATGAGTATGAGATACGCTACAAGAGTGGAGAGACACACAGTAATGCTGATGGACTGAGTCGTTTGCCACTGAAGGATACACCCTCACATGTGCAAACACCAGGGGATGTGGTTTTGTTACTGGAAAACCTCTCCACTTTCCCTGTCAACCTAGGGCAAATACAGTCAGGAACCAGAAGAGACCCTATATTGTCGCGAGTCCTGACATACGTGAGAAGTGGATGGCCAGCAGAAGCCGAGATGGAAGATCTGAGGCCGTATTTTAGAAGGAAGGAGGAGTTAAGTATCCAAGACAATTGTTTACTTTGGGGAAACAGAGTCATTGTACCTCCGCAAAGCCAGGAGAAAGTTATTGCTGAACTTCATGAAGCACACCCGGGCATATCTCGCATGAAGAGCCTAGCAAGAAGTATGGTGTGGTGGCCTTGCATGGACCAAGCCTTGGAGAAAAAGGTTAGAGAATGTACCATTTGCCAGAGCACACGCCATGCACCGCCACCGGCACCGCTACACCCGTGGGAGTGGCCTGACAGACCGTGGGCCCGCCTGCATGTGGATTATGCAGGTCCATTTATGGGGAAGATGTTCTTGATCCTTATTGATGCCCACTCCAAGTGGATAGATGTTCATGTTATGTCTTCTGCTACTTCTCAAGCTACCATAAGTCAACTGCGGGTTACATTTGCAACGCATGGGCTGCCCGAGATGCTAGTGACAGATAATGGAACAGCATTTACTAGCGAAGAGTTCCAGCAGTTTTGTAAGAAAAATAGCATTAAGCATGTCAGAACATCACCTTACCACCCTGCATCCAATGGGCTAGCCGAAAGAGCCGTGCAGACGGTAAAGGAGGGGTTAAAGAAAATGAGGACTGGCACAATTGAAACCAAGTTGGCCAGGTTTTTGTTCCATTACAGAATCACACCTCAAACCACAACTGGGTCATCGCCGGCAGAATTACTGATGGGACGTAGACCACGATCGTGTTTTGATGTGCTGAGACCAGCAGTGGGAGGGAGAGTGAGAGCTGCGCAAGCTAGGCAGAAGTTTCAACATGATCAACACGCCAAAGTTCGCTTATTGAATGTAGGAGATACTGTTTCTGTTCGAATGTTTGGAGTGGAGGATAAGTGGACACAAGGAACCATACTGGAGAAAGTGGGTCCAGTGTCATTCCAAGTGGAACTGACGGATG
This sequence comes from Acipenser ruthenus, assembly GCF_902713425.1. Lineage (NCBI taxonomy): Eukaryota > Metazoa > Chordata > Actinopteri > Acipenseriformes > Acipenseridae > Acipenser > Acipenser ruthenus. The sequence goes on from NC_081206.1 coordinate 26,457,862, forward strand.
GGAGAGTGATTCGCCGTCATCAAGACCACCTAAGGAAATATCAGGCAGCGACCGTTCCACAATCTGAAAGACCAGAGGATGTCCAAGTTCCTTTGGGAGATGACTACAGCCCTAACCCAGTGCAGTTAGAGTTTTCAACAGAGGGGGTTCCAGTAGACCCAGAGCCAGCAGTAGATCCAGGGCCAGAACCAACATTAGCCCCGGCACCAGAGTTGCGCCGTTCACAAAGAGTGCGTAGAGCTCCACAGAAACTGGACTGTTAGTTTAGTTGTTCCTAGCTACGTAAGTGTTGAAAGTGAATGTAAGATAAAAACAAGACCAGTTTTAATCTGAGGTGGAGGGATGTGGAATATTGATAGTTAGTCCCCTGGGTTTTAGTTACGTTTTATTCCAGTTGAGTTATTGTAACATGATCCCTGGTACAGCTCCAATAGCTGAAGGGGTCATGGGTCATGGGGAGCCACGTCCTGCACAGATTCTAGTTCCCGCCCAGGCTAGCGTGAGCACCTTCTTGTACAGAAAAAATAAAGGAACACTTAATCAGAGTAAGTGTACGCGTGCCGTTTCTCTGAGTCAATAATTAGAAAGTTATTGAGTTTATCACAATATGTTTTCCCATAATTCTAAGCTCCTGAAAATTGATTGGAGCCTGAAGAAATCCAGACATTGCTTAGTGTTGTTGTTCTATGGGTGATGTGTTCTAGACACAGGTAGTACAGCATTACAGTTTTCAGTGTGTTATGTAATCCACATTTTTGAACCTGATAATGAGGATTTTTTTACTTAGTTTCTACATTATGTAGATCTGTAAAATGTAATAAGAATTCTGCCTCCTAGCAAGGATGAAATAATACATTTTATCCAGGGAAATGTCATAACATTTCTATTGTTATCACTAGGCTTTTTGACACTATAAAATTCTACAATGTATCATACATTTTATGAATACTTTACTGTTTGAGAAAGACTCCCTTTTCCTACAAACCACTGCAGCTACCTAAACATCTCTATTATGTTTGAAGATTACTTATTACCCCCCCACTGGGGATGAAACCCCCTGTGAAGGATATGTACTGGTGCCCAAACATATGCATGTCATACAATACTTCACAGATTTCTACATATATCTGAAGAAGCTCCTATCCAATTGTCATGAAACTTGGTATTAAAATTAAGTTATTGAGCATATTAGATTGGGATATATGGGGTGGTTTGTCTGTCTGTACAGCCGTACATCTGTATGTCCCACTTTTCACATATATCTGGATAATTGCTTATGAAATGGTCAGGGTAATTTCGTATTCTATACTATTCTGTACATACTGTTGATTTATGTTACATGTGCCTACCTAATATGAAACAGAAGTTATAGGTATATAAGAATTTCAGAATGAATACCTTGAAAGGAAAGAATTGCAGACAATTGGTTCCCCTCTACCTTTACAACTTGCCTTCTGCTCTTTTGATTGGATTTAGTGGATTTGCAATGGAGAACCTAGTTTCATTGACAGGGGTTTCATGCATTTTGATCTTTTACAGTTTGAACAATGTTTTTCTATTCAACAATGGAATTAGAAATGAACTAAAAGCTCCTTGACTAAATCAAATCAAAACCAAATAATCTCAACTTTGGGAACTGAGCAAGCACTTTTATAGCAAAAGTTAGGATGTTAATTTCAGTGCAGAAAACACACATCACCACAAAAACATCCACAAAAAAGTCAATAATATCTTTCAAAACAAGTACAGGCTACAGGCTCTCAAAGTTAATATCACTTTCTTTGTAAAGAAATGTTGTAAACAGGAATAAACAATCCAGCAGTAAATATACTTTCTCACTTAATATTTTTGTTACCTAGAAAGTCCTGAAATAACTGAAGGAAACCAGCTGCACTCCCAAGACAAGAATTGCACATTATACTCTCACAAACATAGGGCATACACAGATAATATAGTACAGCATACAGTACAGTAGAAATAAAAAAACAATTCAGCTCCTACAGTACATGCAAATGTTTAAATTGAAGGATCAACCTGCAATGAAATACACCTATTGCTTGTAAGAAGGTCAAAATGGCACAAAATATTTATTATATCAAAAATGACCTGTGTATGAAATTGACACACAGTCGATCCTTCCCCAGTACACATGTGGTGGTTCAACTAGCTCTGTTTGTTGTGTTTTGAATTATAATTCAAAAGATGAATTAACAGACTGTATCTTTTGTTGAAGCACCGTGTTCTCACATGTCAACTGTAAAAGCAGGAGCAATGACATTTGAATGTTACTGGAGGAGAAGAATGTCTACTTTCAACTTTCAGAATAGACACTAGACAGTACTATAAAAAAAGCCCTTCCACAAATAAAAACAAGCAAACAATATGTATGAATATGCTATGTCTCTGTGCTTCTGTTATAAAGCAATAGGTTGCTGCCTAACATTATTTTCACATTGCACTGAAACATTGCTGTCCAGTGTCCATCCACTTTTGACTTAGTTGTTTAAAATCCAACATTCATACCTTATAAACAGCTGACCAAGATCATCTATTGCAGAAACATGTCAAAAATAATTTACTATCAAACGGTGTACATATTCTCAAGGTGATTGCAGTGTCAATGTGCTTAACACCCACCCCTATAAAAAGAGCCTTTAAATGGCATATAAATTATATAGGAGTCTGAATATAACTTTTTATAAGAAATCTAACTAACCTATTTAATAATAAATGGACAAGTAAAACCAAAACTGCCAACACTGATTAAAGTATAAATATATTTCACAAATTAAAAATGTATTACATGTATGACTTATGAATGAAGGCTAATATTCCTTCATATCCTGAATTAATTAGCTGAAAGACATACTCAAGAAACAAGTGCAGCTTTATATACAAAATAAATGATGAAGAGAAACATTCCTCCTAATATAGCCCATTAACTCCGGAATATGCTGACCTTAAATTAATTAAATACTAATGCAGCAAAAAAAGAAGAGTGTTTGTACGCAGGAAGGAAAGGAGACCACCATCATTGTCATACACCTCTATTGTTCATGCACTGTTATAAATCAAGCGGGCATCGGGTAGCCTGGTGAAGCCAAGCAATAACAAAAAGAGATCCCCAATGGAGTTCTCAGCTACCCAACAGACCATTTTTCACTGTGAAAAATAGGTAGATACTGCTTAGTAGAGCTCATCTTAAAAAAACCCTCTTGGCCAAACACACTTTTGGAAAAACATATGAGCTGGTCCTATGGTTGCAGTTCATGCTTTTACAAAAGGATTACATTTATACAGTCCATTGAAAGCAAAATGCAACATATATAAATGTCTTCATGAATCAAAACTATGAAATAAAATCAAAATGTACAGTTTGCTTACTAATTTTGGACTACCGGAACAAAGTACAACAATGTTGTAACTACATTGGAGTTCGATTATTTATTACAGTACATGCATTTATGACAGAATAGCAGTGTTGAATAAATGCTGGTATTGTATGTATTTCCATAACTTGTACACTTATCATAAAGAATATAAACTGTTAACTACAGGGCAACTAATGTTCCATTTACTCTAAAATTAATTAAAGTTAACACTCTTATAGCGGCTGTCCGGCATAGTAATACTTAAATCAACAGAATCTAAAAATACGCCCAATGGGAATTTGGTCTTTTTAAAACCATTTTTATTTTAATTTTAATTTTAGTGAATGTAACAGATATTACCGTTCTGTCCTATTACCCTAATAAAACAGATTTATGGACCTGTTAACTCAGTCACACAAGCCCTAAGGGCCAGAGCAGCACAGTTATACGCGTACTTTTTAACCACTATGGGGTAACCCGAAACAGCAAAATTAAAAAACACTCCGAGGTTTATATCTAAATCAACAGCTTATTATGTTGGTCAGGATACATGCGCCACGCTGGATTTTACCACTGCGTTCACCACAACTCAAGTTACACAAGTAACTTTGCAGACACATGTTTGGCAATTTTTTAAATCAACGTAGATAAACATTCCAGTTCCAAACACGTATATACATCCGTAACACACTATCAGCAATCCTTGTACAACACAATACAGCAATTATGCTTTTTACACAACTTGAACCCCTTTCTATACGAGCTTAAAACCACAGTGTCCTACCACTTCCGGGGAGAGAGAGAGCGAGCTTCAAATGAGCACTTCCCTAAATAGCAGCATGCATATATATATACCACAGGAAAACCACAGGACAAAAGTGCACCCTTGATACCTGAAGGTGAAGTTCTCTGCTTATTATTTTAATTTGACTTGTAACACAATTATGAAACTGCACTGTCAAGGTTGGTATCTGCCAACATGTTGTACATAAATATCCATTTGGACTGAGTATAAACTAGAAATAAGGGGTCCAAACAAATTTGTGCACTAATTCATCTTAGTCATGTTTATTTCACTGCCAAGCACAGCCAATAATCACTCCCAGCATTCCTCCAAGCACAATGAGTACATGAGTTATTAAATCTGCAAAAGCAAGAATCACAAATTCAGCACCGTCTATTGGCACATCCAACTGAATGCTGTTGCTGAACTATTACCGGTAAGTGCTTTGCAGAATCTACACTTACTCCATTTTTCTTTATTCAGTCTATAATTACTTTGCATAATGTACTCCACTCTCATTAGCATGCCTACCTCAGGAGCCAAGCATTTTGTGTGGATTTCCAAGGTGATTATAGTGGTGCTAACTGAAGCTTTTTAACAAAGACCTTTGATAGAATGGTGGAAGGCAGACATAACATTTTATAAGTGTAGTTAATTAATTCACCCTAAGAATCTATGCATATATTACTACATGTGCACATAACCACTGTGTATATATATATCTTTTTTTTTTAATCAGCTGGGAATATAAATTTAGCCCTCAAAATAATATAAACTATAAGAATAGTAACAAAAGGGAAAAAAACAAACACAAGCTGAAATGTTTTATTTCCTATATTTACTACTGAGGAGGTGTGACCGCAGAACATACATATAGTAGAACAAATAGGAATGTAGTTAACACAGCAGACATGGCAATGGGTTCAATAAATGAGCTGGATAAAGGACAGATAGAGTTTTCTTTATGTATCACAACAAGGGGTCTACTTTAAAGATCTAAATAATGGTGGCTTAAAACACTGCCCTTATAACTATGAGTGTTCTATGGAATCCTTATTAACATTACAGTAGAACGTCCTCAAAAGACCAGTCTGTAAGAATGGCTTGGTATATTGGATGACATACCAGTGTTATCTTAAATAATGTATGTTTTTTAGATGCATTTTCATTTTCTGTTTCAGTCATCACATCACCATATAATCTCCAATACCATTTAGTACACTAGTGTGTATATGTAACTGGTGTACCAGCTGTACTTGCACAGTAGATAGGCTGGAGAGGCCACAGTGATCCTTAAACATCTGAGTTAAAAAAAATAAATACATTCAAAACCAACAGGATGTGATGACTGAAACAGAAAAAAATCCACAAAAAGTGACTGTAAACAAGAAGGATACTTTAGTTAGGATACCAATGATCGTCTATACCCATACCGAGTTGCTATGTAAAGTCTGTCACTTAAATCATTAAAATACACCCCAAGCAGTTAGCTGCCCAGCAAGTAAATCAAAACACTGGGTAAGCAAATTTGTTTTACACTATGACAGATTTACAGTATTCGCTACAGTTTGACGAGGCCATGAATATGAAATTGCACACCATGCTGAAGAGCATTGTATAGCATTTAAGGACATGTTTCAGTATTGCAATCAAAAAGGTGTATTTTGTGCCAACTGGTAGGAACAGTGACAGTATAATAGGTTCTTCATTCCATCTTATTCACTACATGGAGAATTGTGCACAAATAATATGTAGACAAGATGATATTTCCTTTTCAATTAGAATGAATACTGTACAAGGAACATCTTCCTTTTTTTATCTCTATAATACAAGACTGCTTATTGTGTCTAGAGTATGTGTGGTGTGTCCTGGATATGACCCAGTAAAATGACTTGTACCCAGAAGATAGATGCATGTGATAGTAAGCTATCAGTAGGTCTGCGTATCATTTTTTGAAGATACATTTTTCTTTATTTGAGCTGTTTGCTTATTCTTGTATTATGCTTTAGCATTTTAATCCAGTTTAAGATAGCAATTGATGTATTTCCCTTCTGTAGTTTGCGTTTTCCTATGCATCTGTTTATACTGTATTCTTTGGGAGACTGCCCAGATTACTTTACCACTCTTATTTATTTTAAACATTTAAAGAACCGAAGTATTTAAAAGAAGATCACATGATCTTCTAAATGCTTAAATTCCAACAAATGAACATCACACCTCATACTCAAAACCTGCTAGTTAAGTTACATTTCCTAACCGTTTGAAAGAAGCTGTGTCATTTTCTAGGCTTCTTCAGAAAGAATATCTGAGGCAAAACAAGTACTCCCCTTGAGTCCACCTTAGTTGGGAGACTCATGTGACAGACGTCATCTTTCACTCTCTTGCTTGCTTCCCAGTCCCTCAGCTTGATGGATTCTGGCAGGGATCACTGCGTCTCTGTTGTATCTGCTTGGTATCTATACAAGCTGGAGGCAGTGCTCTAAAAAAAGACTTGCAGGTAAAGTGATTAACTGAGGGATATATATATATATATATATATATATATATATATATATATATATATATATATATATATATATATATATATATCTTCTCATAAGAACAACCCAAAGCGCTGAGATACAGTAAAAACTAACATAATCATATCATGTGATAGCACTGTTGCGTTGTTTAAAAGCCATTTGTATATTAATCGCACTAAATTGAATAGAGTTTGGATGTCAGCATTTTCTGTTTTTCAAAAATATAATTCCATAGTTAATGAGGTTTAATGAGTGCCATTTCATACTGTAGTCTCATAGATGGTAAGTTGACCTGTACCAGGTAATTGACTCCAGTACATCTGTATTCTTCAAGTATGTACCAACAAACAACAGTTAACGGTCAAAACTTTGTAAAATAATATCTTCCTAGCATGAACAACATTTACCTGCATATCAATGTCTACCTGTATGTTTTTGTTTACCATATGTCCTTTTTATGTAAAACACTGATATGATCAACATTTGTTTTTCTTCACTGACATGGACTAGATCAGCAGCATAGACTAGATCAGCCAAAAAGTCTTTATACTGTATAAGTAAGTGCCAGCACCATCTCGATCACTACTGTGTATTGCCAGCAAAACAAGAAAACTTGAACCAAAGTGGCAGATGACTAGGTGTGTTGACTCTCCTATAAATACACTTTGATCCAAGTTACATGCATCTATCACAGGCGACTAGAACTGAAGACCTGAACTAAGGTGATATACAGAATCCCAAAAAAATAAAAAAAATAAACAAAAATAGTATTTGAGTAATTGCAAAAATAATGATTGCCAACATCATAACAAGTTAAGGGGGCAGTAAATCAAACTACAAACATAAAATCTGAAGCTATTTGATCTTTAAATGTTCAGATAATCAAATGACGTGACTGCCACATTAGAAATGACTAAACTGTGTCCTACTCAAAAGAAAAGTCCATAACAACCACACTTTTACTTTTATAAGTCTGGTCTACAGCCATTTTGAAATTGAATTATCCTACAATTTTCTACTATTTGACCACAGTCTCCTACAATTACATACCAGCCAGGTTAGTCAAGTATGTGATCGCAACCTCAAACAAAAAGGTGCAAATTTAGCATTTTGCCATATTTGTACAGGAATACAATGAAGTCGTCTATTTACTTCTTTACAGTGAATATTATTTCAAAATTAAATTAAAATGAAATGAGGACGGTGATTATCACTATATAGCAGGCTCCGGCAGTTCCAATAGGTCTTTTTATCACCATAGAAACGGGTTATCATTGTCATGGCTACCTCAGTGCTTCATGTAATTTTCATTGTATCAGCAGCACAGATAATACACAATCAATGGCCATAAGCAGGAGACATAATTTTTAGTTTAGAAAATCTAATACTGGGGAGTGCTAGGTACATGCTTAGAATCGTAGGAAACAATTTTGCATTAGGCTTAGAATCATTACTAGACATTTCATTTGGAGTCTATCAACATTGCTTCACCTATTAGGACCAGCTCTTTTTTTAGGATCATTTTACACCACCCCTTGTGGTCATAATATAGAAATTATACTGTATAAAACTATTCCTTTTCAGCCTACCTAAATTAGTGTTTGTGAATTTTTAAACAATTGAGTAGAAAACATCAGCATCTATGACATACAAATTCTTATGGGGAGGTTGGGAAATCCTGTTTACAGTAGCTGTGATACATATACAAAAATGAGTATTTTGCCAAAAATAATTGAAAAGACTAATGTTCTCTAAAGTTACATTAACATCATTAAAACACAGAGTAATATCCTATCTGGCTTCAAATAGATAAGAGAAATATCAGATTCTTCACACAACTACTCTTCATGCAGGTTATATGACAGCACAGTGAGTTAAACTGCACCATTTAAGATTATGCAGTCAGCTTTAAAACCCTTTTTGCATATAATTACAAAATTCAATTTTCAACCTGCCCTGTCATTATAAGGTGATGTTTTTTCCTCATTTAATGACTGCTCCAAATGACTAATATTCATGCTAGCTGTATTCTTCCTTCATTTTAATAACCGTTGTAATTTCACGCTTTTCCTGAGCATGCTTTACACATTTTTTAAAAAGTGTTTTCTTGGTGAGGCTAATGAATATGGATTAATGTAATTATACATTTTTTTAAGTTGCATGTTTTTTTTTGTGTGCGGTTATAAAGGTGAATTATGCATAAAAAAGGGTGTGTTCCTTCGCATGATTTGAAGAACCATTGAAAGTGTAGAGGTTAAAAATAAAACCATTACATTAGCATTTGTGCGAGATTCAGGGGGCGGGCATTGGGGCTGCTTTAATTATGTCTATCGTTATTAACTCTCTATTTAAGGCACAATCTTACGCACTTCCTCTGTCTAGTGTTTTCGCTTTGTATGTCCCTTCCATTCCCGTCTTTTCCAACTATTTCTTTTATGTTATGCACTGGCGTGTCTCCTCCTGTTGTTTGTCTCACGGTGGGGTTTCTGCGGGGAGCTGGGGGTCCATTCTTTGGGAGGCTAGTGAGTCTCACTTCTCCGTCCTCAGGTCTGCTTCAGCAACCTCGTCCTTGCTCTGGGGGGTTCTCACCACTGTGAGTCAGAGGGGACCCCTGGCTGCACTATCCTGTTGTGGCCCTCTTTACTCTCTCAGTGCCGAGTCCCAGACTACCCCATCTCTCTTTGTTGCAGGTTCCCTGCGGGATGCCTCTCTGCTCCCGACTTCGGAGGCCTGTGCCTCACCTCGTCCGAGGGCAGCACCACATCAGTCCGGGAACCGTTTTTTATCTCTCCTTTCAGGTCCTGATTCATCTGACTTTCCTTCGCCCCGAGAGGCGCCTCTGCCGAGTCAGAGCCTGTTTATGTGTTTTCAGATCCTCGAGGCTTCAGCCTTCGACCAAGCCTGGTCCTACGTAAAGGCAGCTCAACAGTCAGGGATCTCTTCCTATCCTAACTTCAAGTCCGGGCCCCTCCAAGCCCGCCTCTAAGTCCGGACCATCGGCTCGCCTTCTATCCTAAGTCTGGGCTCTCTTTGTCCACCTCTGTCCCACTAACAAGCTTGTTTCTGCTTCCTCTAGTCTATAATTACAGCCTCAACAAACGCCCTGTGAATTTTTTATTAAATAAGCGGTTTTAAGGCAGTTGAAAGTGCTGTTGTACTGTTCTTCAATGTTTCTCTTAAAGTCTAATCACAATAAAATAATCCACTTGAAAGATAATTTCTAGAGACTATTTATGAAAAAACAAACAAACAAACAAAACAAAGCAGATTGCAATGTTTAAAACGGTTCCTGTGGCAACTACATGCCAGCACTGCTCCCACGCTTATTTGCTCTTTTTCAGTCCTCTGGAGTACCTCATAATAACCTGAGGATTAATATGAGAACGTATCTTTCAGTCCTCAGGCTTCTATCTTTCAAGTAAAGGAGTCTCCAGACACCCATATTTAAAACATGAAGGTAAAAATAACCCCCAAAAACCTAGCATTTATACCCCAGTGTGAGCTCAAGTTAAATTAATTGACAGTGTCAAGATTTAAACAATAAGGCCTGGTGCATACTGCCACTACAGTATGCCCCAAGTTCTAGAAATACATCTCTTGTGTATGACAAAGAGACAAAGAAGACCATATAGACACTCACTAATACCTTCAAGGGCCACCAGTATTCAAGCTACTTTTTTTTCTTTTTTTTTTTCTTGTTGCCCAGGGAAACAAGTTCAATGGAAATCACTTACAAACCCATAATGCAGGTTATGTCTTAAAATGCAATTTGTGGAATAAGAGCAATTGCCAGTCTTGCTTGTTGGCATAAGCAGATACATTAGAACATTTGAAAACAGGTTTAAATTCTTGAAGAGAATGACAACTTAAGGCTTTTAAGAGCCTCATGTATGCATGAACTATAACATACGCTTGAAAGAAAAGAAAAAGCTGCTTCTTTTAAATAAACAAAGCAACAAGAGTGCAGGGAGCACCTGTTAAGTCTATCGCAGGGGCTACTGGAAATCAGAATATTTTAAAATCAGCGATGCTGTCTCAAGAAAACAAATGAAAAACTACGGGTCAGTAATACAAAAATAAACTAAAATAAACAATAACTACCAACATTTGTAAATAAGCAATCATTGTTGAATATAGACCATATTAAATTGCTTCAGTTTGTCCACAATGGACTCTTCAGCCCCTTATTATGAGAAAAACTTAAGCACTAAAAAGTAGCACTTATTTTACATAATCTTTATCTAACTTCTTAATTCCATCAGCCTATGCCCTTGAAAAAGTTATTTTCCAGGGATATACAGGATGAGTAAAGTAGGTCACTTTAGCTTGACGTAGCAGCATGACATGAATGTACTGTACAACTGACAGGCTACAGTAATGGTAACTTGGGAAGTGAAAACCCACAATGCAGCCTTCCATGTATTTTTGTGGAGTGGTGCCATTAGGGCCACCCTGTCCAAGGGCCTGCATGGTGACTCCAGCCGATGGCTTTAAAGTTTTTCTTTAAACCGTAAGAACTATAAGAAACTAAGGCTGGGACCAAATTAAAACTTTGACAACCCGCTAATTGCACTTAACAAAACTGTATTTAATAGTGTTTTCTTTTTTTTGTAAGTATCTTATTTCTTCTACTCATAAAAAGAAAACGCTATTAAATAGTTTTAAGTGCGATTAGCGGGTTGTCAGTTTTGATTTGGTCCCAGCCTAAGTGAAGTATACAATTGTTTCAGGTAGTGCCTTCAGTATATATGTTTGTCTACTTGACCTAGTTTCTTATAGTTTTATGTTACACAATAACAAAACATATGCACACTGACAAATGACACCTATGAACAGTCTCTAGTGTTTTCACTGATTCAATTAATAATTGAATCAAGTTAATTAAAAAAAGCTATACTGTGCCAACGGGATAACCACCTACGAGTCATCATTTAAATGTGTAACCCATTGGTGAGTCCACATGCCACAATAAAAAAACAAACGTTACTATTATTTTTAGAAAATTGTTACTTTTGAATTCACAATAATACTACACATCATTGTTCAGTATATACTGTGTGTGATGATTACTTAGTTGAAAATAATGTTAATCCATTGTTGCAACAGATCGGTGACTGTGGTTCAGCAAACACTTAAGTGAGTACATCATAATTATCATCTGTTTTTAATTGAAGTTTAAATTGAAAAGAACATCCTATAGTTAATTTCAGTCAATACTGAGACTGTTTGTAGTAGAAAACATCTGAGAAACTATTGAACTGTCTGTAATTCTCTTAACTTGGATATGCAAACAAAAATAATCTTCAGTAACACCTGTGGATTTATTTAATCTAAAGACATTTCGGAACATGCCAATCTGAAGGATTGACTTCTTCAGGTGGTCCTACTTTTCAAACATTTTCCCAATTCAGATAAAAACATGAATATAAATATCAGGCAGAATACACATATAATGTATAGCAATGTATCAGGTATTAGAGGGATGGAATGTTGTAAAGAAAGTGTTTTTATGCATAATAAACAGTCCATTTGATCTGATTGTTATGAGTCCTACTAGCATGCACAGTTGGTTTTTATAAACAATTTCTATGGGTGATCATTGATGTATGCAAGTCAATGCAAATGCATTTAGTAACAGAAAGAAAGTTTTAAAATCCCAAGGGAAAGAGATACAGAGAGTCGATCAGAGACTGTGCATTTGAAGTGCAATACTTCAGGTCTAGAGCTGCTCTTCCAAAGGAGCCTGGCTCTTTGGATAGTGGTTAAGATCTGGGCTGTAAAGCACAAGGTCCTGTGCTAGCGGCCCAGTCCCTGCTGTGCTCTGAGATGATCCTCATGGTTGAGTAAGGAACCCTGGAGCCATCAGAATAATAAAATATGAGCTAGATTATCAAAGCAGTTTTAAGCATGATTATTTTGTATGGAAAAAAAACACCACTCTTAATTCTAACCCAAATTAAACAAAACCAGCCTTGTTATTTATTTATGTATTTATTTCAGATTTGATCATTTGTTAATGTGTTTTTCTTTTCTGAAAATATTGTGCTAATAGAGTAACTACAGTAACTATTATTATTATTATTATTATTATTATTATTATTATTATTATTATTATTATTATATTCTAAAAAAAAATGTGCACCAAAAACTGTAACAATAAGGAAACTCCTAATAAAAAAGGAAAGCGGGCATTTATTTAAATCTTCAACCAGAAAGTACATTGTCTATTTGCACAGATCAGTTAGCATGAAAATAAAACTACGACAATATCTAAATGTGTTTTGACAGAGTTGAATAGCTTCATCTCACACAAACTATTTTCTGACATGAGCTTTAGGGAGAATTTCCAACGCTCCATTTCCTATCTCCACACTAACCCATTAGCTTCTAGATGTAATGGCATGTTCCCTCCACCCTTCCCTTTACCATTCTAACCAGACTGCAGCATGGAAATCAATACTTTCTGCCTCATTTTATTCTGTCTACTATGTATTTAACAAATAATTCCACACCATTATCTACTATTTAACATGTCACATCAGCTTAAAATATTAAAAGACTAACACTAAATTCTAATGAAAGTAATTTCTGAGCAGGCGACATATAGTCTCTATTCTTTTAAACATTTTTTAACAAAGTGTTTTTCTTAAGTCGTGCTGAAGTTTTACCAGGAGGACATTTTATTGAGTCATTATTTTCATAGTTGTATTTTCCTGTGACCCTTGAATACCAAATTTCAGCTGTTCTTTGTGTTCTGACCATCCTATCGCTAGGTCAGTGTATTTGTGCATTGTTCTCTTACAAAAGCAATGTTTATAATGTATTATTTGTTTATTTAGCAGATGCCTTTATCCAAGGCGACTTACAGAGACTAGGGTGTGTGAACTATGCATCAGCTGCAGAGTCACTTACAATTACGTCTCACCCGAAAGACGGAGCACAAGGAGGTTAAGTGACTTGCTCAGGGTCACACAATGAGTCAGTGGCTGAGGTGGGATTTGAACCAAGGACCTCCTGGTTACAAGCCCATTTTCTTTAACCACTGGACCACACAGCCTCCTTATTCCTATGTTGCATTAATCTGTTGATACATTTTGTGCTTTGCTTTTTAATTAATTTCTAAAGTAATTGACAAAGTACTGGAATGAATGACTTGACAGTAGATTAAGCAACACATTTAAGTAGTAACCAAATGGATTGCTGTCACATCCCTGTACATGTATCTATTCAGAGATTAGTAGACGATTACATGCATATGTGTGATATATGCATCTTCTCATTGAGGGTGGTACACTGATACTTAATTCCCTAGCTCTAACACAAAGACAAATCAGATTCATAAAGGAAAACTCCCTGTTTAAATGTCTACTTTATCTTTTAGAGATCAATACATCATTCTTTCAGTTTGATTTGAAACCAGCCAACCCCACTCAAGCAAGCCTATTATATTGCATTTTGTTGGATTCACAGACAGTAACTATTTATACAGTTTGGCTCTGGGCTCTTTTGTGTTCATTGTAATATAATAAGAAAAAAAAATGAGATATACACAATTTTCTTGTGTATTCGAAGATAAGTAAAACAAATATATATGAGGTTGAACATAGGTTGCTTTAGAACAAGTTGAAAGGGAGGTCAGTTGAGATAAAAGATTGTAGATAAAATGAAGGAAATTACACTGTACATTAACAGCAAGTCTGAGCAAGCAGCATCCCCTATTTCATCCCAGAGATGATTCTTGTGGTCACGGTCTCATATACTGTAGAAGAGGCTTTACATTAATGGAGTTGCTGAAGCTTATCAAAGGAATGAAATTAAGGTGATTTATGTTCAGATGCAATTGCTAGCAGCTAGCTTTATGTTAAACAATAAATAATAATAAAATATGTCTTACAGATTGATCACTGATATGACCTTTGCATAGAACACAGTGCCATCCGGTGGGAGAATTTTATAATTTCAGTTTCTCTAAATGGCTTGGCCAAATGTTGTAACCAAACAAGGATCTTTAAGGTAAAGTACTCAAAATGATATACAGTAGTCTCCGCATAAAGGAACACCCCCTAAAAGAACACTCTTGTCGTGAAACTGATTTTTCCCATTGTAAATGCTCCAGCTAAAGGAACAGGAAGTTTGCTTAAAAGATCACCTTCTTGGCACCCAATAGTGATTCGTTCACAACTGATACAGCCACTGACTCATTGTGTGACCCTGAGCAAGTCACTTAACCTCCTTGTGTTCCGTCTTTTGGTGAGATGTAATTGTAAGTGACTCTGCAGCTGATGCATAGTTCACACACCCTAGTCTCTGTAAGTTGCCTTGGATAAAGGCGTCTGCTAAATAAACAAATAATACTGTTTTGTAAAAAAGTGACTTGTCATTGCGAGAGTGTCTTGAGGAACACTGATTGGTTTATTGAATCTTTCCAGAACCGTCGTCGTATCATTGACTTGTTTTGTATTTTGATTTCCACAAGTGCACCTCATCGCTACAAAATGGATGTAAAGAAATGGCAAATTTTTTCTCTTGCTACACAAAATTGTTCAAGCTCTTGAAAAAAACCTGAATCAGACACAAGTCGCCAAACAATTTGGTGTTTCCCGTTCTGGTAAGTTGCTTCACCATTCTGTTAAATAATGTGCATGTTTTGTATATTGCTGCATTTTGTAACGTGTGTAGGGGTGCTGTGTTAATTTAGTTTGACAGTTAGTTTATTAACGTTAAGTTAACCCTAAGTAACACCCGATTACTTAGGGTTAAGTTAACCGATCATAGAAATAGGATAATCATCTTTATTACACGACTGTACTGTACTGTAAAGATGGGAAACTGAAATGTAACTTGAGCGTTTAATATTCAAAGCATAAAGCAACTGCTTTATCAATGCATGTTTTGGCACTATTCTGCTGCTCTTTGATAATCAGAATAAGAAACGTGTTACATCATCTGTGCCCAGGAGCTTGTGTTGGTTTGATTGAAATTAGACAGATTCACCACAAGCTAGAGGGTGGTAAAGGAAGTTAGAATTAATCAGCAAGAGAACCTCCTGTGATTGCATGTTGTGAAGTGGTCACCTCTGCTAATACTTGTATCATGGATTACCAATGGCTTTAGCAATCCCAGGCATCATTGTACTTCTAGTAATATCGCTCTGTTACAGCATACATTTAAAAAATAATTTCCCATGGGTAATTATTTCTTGTAAATGTACACAGCAAGTTGCACAATCAGTTTATAAGCATGTAGGATCTGCCAACACTTTCCTCACATTTTAATAATCTAGCTGCAATGGTTTTTAAAAGTATATACTTGGGATTCAAGGAGTTGCGTCCACAGAGATCTAGAACAAACATAAAATGTCTCCCAAATGTATTTTTTATAACAGATAATGTTAAAGTTGAGAGGTTTTGATGCCCAGCAGGGGAATTTAACTAGAAACTATGCATTTATGCAGCTTTTATTTGTATCTTATTCTCCCTTCCACCAGCTGTTGTTACTGAACCCACCTAGGTTGTGCCAAGGTAGGTAGAACACCAATCTTTAGAATCTTAAAGACAGCAAGGGATTAGGATGTTCAGATCTTACCTACATGAATTGGAAAGTACAGAGTAGAAGTGCAGGCTGAGATAACCTTTCTTTGAGTTGTGAAATAAGAAAAAAAGGTCTCTAGATTAGAGATAATCACTTCAATGACCCAGTCTTAGCCTTGAGCTTTGTGTACCTTGACCTTCATTGGGCTTTGAAGGACAGGGTTGTAATTTTTTTCTTTCCACATCCTTACATACCTTGTATAAACTGTAATTCTTATAGTGATACACAAACATTTAAAATGGGGGGGGGGGGGGGTAGAGATAAATAAAAGCAAAAGATGATTCTTATTGTATTACTTGTATTGTAACGCTTGAAATGTTTTTGCTTACGATTGTAAGTCGCCCTGGATAAGGGCATCTGCTAAGAAATAAATAATAATAATAATAATAATAATAATAATAATAATAACTGTCAAAAACGAAGAAACAACTTTATAAACCCTTTCCAAAAAAAATCTGAAAGATGAAAATGCAAATTTGAAATGACAAGAATTCATGTGTATACAGTAGATATAAAAAGTATAAACTATGCCCAGTGTCTTGCTGTTAAGTATGTCATATATTCCCCACAATTTTATTCATTGGGCACAGGGGAGTATTCAGTGCCTTTTGAGTAGTATTATTTAGAAAGAAACAGCAGAGGATGCTACCATAAAATGTATTATGAAACTCCAGTTGGACCATATAAAACACAACTATTATAGTGACATTTGTTTAACTGCTGCAATATATTTCCACTTTGGGATCTTCAATTGTTTAATGTTAATAACAGGCTTCCATTTTCCAAGCCAAGAATTTGAATAAGGCAATACATAATTGAATGAGGGCAGCTTCCTTACACCTGTACAGAGAATAATATGACAAATCCATTCCACCTATATTAGAGACCTACGTAGTATCCAATTAATACAGTGTTTTTAATGTATTACGCTCCATGAATAAAAACAACAATTTTGATTAATGGCCAGTACTAATAACGAACTTGATTATCTTCCTTGCAGAAGTAACAATACATGATACACTTGTATTCCTGGGCTTGTATGACAGTACTTTGTTTGACTGGGGGATCGTCCACTTGATCCCACCAAAGTAGCAGATATGGCAACGTGAAAAGAATGTCCTTTTTTAACTCTTCTCGTGATTTTCTTTGCAAATCCATGAGAAAAAAAATGCTGTACAGACTTTTCTAGTGTTTTTTATCCTTCATGAATTGACCCAGGAACAGTTCTAACTCTATCTGCGGGAGCATAGACCCTTGGGATTCTCTGTATGTCTTTTCTACTCAGGTGCCTTGACTAACCTTGAACATGTTCTCCTGCAATTCTGTATTCAGCATATACGGGGAGACAAAAAAAAATTAAATCTTTTCACTGATAAAAACAAAGGTCTGTGGTTTGCAGTACCACACCATTCCCACAGGAGCCCAAAGCTCCCCCTGTGTCCACAGCCAAGATCATAAACTTAGTGAGCTACAGCTAATCTTATGAGAAAAATACTGCATAGACTTCCATTTTGTATTCTGTTTCATATCATTATCCTCAAGCAATCATGGGTTAGTATTATTATTATTATTCGTTTATTTAGCAGACGCCTTTATCCAAGGCGACTTACAGAGACTAGGGTGTGTGAACTATGCATCAGCTGCAGAGTCACTTACAATTACGTCTCACCCGAAAGACGGAGCACAAGGAGGTTAAGTGACTTGCTCAGGGTCACACAATGAGTCAGTGGCTGAGAACTGTGTACACATCAGTAAAATAATTACATCTTAACACTTAGCTTTCTACACAGGCTATAAAACAATTATCGCAAATATCGCCTTTAGTGTGGCTAATTGTGTTTTACGGTGAAAAAAAAGAATGAAATAAAGAAAAAAAACAAGAAGTAACAGCACACAGTTTTATATTGAGTTTTACAATAATGCAATAATATATATTATATAGAGTCTCTGAGATATCTCTTAGCAAAATCATAAATATCATAAGATGGAATTGCAGGCTTATTTGTGCTGTTTTTATATATTGTATTTGTTACAATACATGGTGACATAATTAAAGTGTCAAGTGGGTCTAATGGAATTTCATGTATGTCTCACGTTTCACAGACTTGTCTGAGGTCATTTCTTACTAAATTTATGCCACTTACGTTTTTCTAAGAGTGCAGTACGGTACTGGCGTTTTTCTGCTCTACCACACATTTCTCCCTGTCTTCCCCAGGTGAAACTTTAAATCTGCAGTTGCTGTTTGGTTTCTAAGAGATCTTGTCTGGCTGTGTACACATGTCCAGGTAGTAACAGAATTAGTTAGCTGATGTCAGACAAGTGGACTTTTGCAGTCTTATTAAATACAGGGGGCACATGCTATCCTATTATCTCCTATTATCGTCGAATAGCACCTAAAGTATATTAAACTCATGTATAATAATAATAATAATAAGAAGAAGAAGAAGAAGAAGAAGAAGAAGAAGAAGAAGAAGAAGAAGAAGAAGAAACAACTAAATAACAAATAACAAGGCAGTTGTATATGACAGGTATTTGGAAAATCCTGGGATCTGTTTACTGAATGAACCTTGATTTGATTGAGCAGACTCAGGGAAATCTCCATACACTACATCATTGACACACTGATGACAGGGGATATCAAGACAACAACCATGAGACTGTATAACACCTGCTGTCATATACAATGTCTGTAAATTACATCAACAGTTAGTCAATAAGTCATGTTAAAGGGTAAATCGGATATCAGCTTTGGGACACAATCCTGGTTTTACCATATTTTCAAACAACATGTGAACCTAAATTGACCTAGGCTGGGGGGGGGGGGGGGTCATTTTTATTCCAGGGCTGCTGTACTTATAGCCATTTTAAATACCACCCCCCCCCCCCCAAAAAAAAAAAACCCATGTGATTAAGATAATAATGCATTTATCTTATGCTAATATTAACAAAAACATTGTTTATCATTTATCTCACCAGGAAATAAGGAAATCATTGCAATAATATAAATGTAATCTAAGCCCTAGTGAGTGTAATGCATTTATCTTGTAGTCTTGTAAGTATGAGTAATAGAGTAATTGAAATAGCTGTGTTTGAGTTATGGTGATCATTGATGTTATTTATGCATAACCATTGTATCAAGTTAAATGGATTTATTTTCACTTCAAAACATGCAAAACATTTCTGAAATCTGCAGATACACAGTAATAGAGCTATAATGTGATTTTGACAGGCACATTTGCACTGAAATAAGCTAGGACGTTCTGATCTCGTATAAAAAAGGTTTGTAAAATACAAAGCAACCATTATTGTAACCCAATACTAAAGTCTTTTTTTTGTAGAGGAAAATTCTTAAGGAGTCACAGTTATAACTTCTAGCGGCCTATCAAGCATGACTTAGAGAAACAGATCTATTACACAGCAAGACAAATCAGTAAGTGAGGAATGATTTATTAAGAATAGAATGAAACAATAGGCGTGGCCTGGGCTGTCAGCCTCAGTGAAGCCGCCCTCCAAATGAGGTGAGACATCTGACAGTTCTCAAAGATCAACCATGACCACGTGATGGGACCTGACTGAAGGTTCGAAGAAAGAGAAGGAAATGAGGAGTCAAAGGTTGAAGTTTTGAAGGTATTAGGTCAGACCATTGTTGATTTGTGTAAAGTATTTCTAAATGTAACTGTCTTGTCATATTTACAGTATTGTAAGCTGTCTGCATCCAGGCTCTACTCTTAACATTCTTAACATGTGTTTGAACATATGCCTTGAATGAGAATTTTACATTTGCCTTAAGTAAATTCTGTTGAATTTTTTGTACGGCAGTCAATGTCCTTTAGCAAACAGTTCAGACTTATTCTTTGACCTGCAGGTAAAATGTAATTTATAGTTTGAAATGGATTTTTTTTTCAGATGGCCTGAGTCAAGGCAGTGCAAATTATTATTTTTTTTTTACCATCCAGATGTCTGATGTGAAAAGACATGTTGGATGATAATGGGGAAAACATGCTTTCAGCTGTGAAAGCATACAGAGATTCATAATCTTTTTGGACTGCTCCCTTATTAACTCTATTACCAAAGGCTACTCCTTCTCATTTTTATTTGATCTAACATATCCCCTTTCGTTGTTCGTAATGCAGTTCCTTTAAGGCTAGTGTATCTCAACTGAGAGGGTGCTAAAATGCCCTTATCCTCTTCTAGCAGGGCTGATGGCACAAGATATAACCTATACCCAATGTCAATGAGCTGCAATGCTTGATCAGTAATTGATTTCTACTCAAAGGAGATAGACAGTTAAACAGCACAGAGCAAAATGAAGCTTTATTGACAGGCAACTAAAAATGCACGAAATACCTAGGGTGTGAGAAAAAACAAACCTTTACCACTGTGGTAACTTGAGTGTTTCCCATGTTTCAAAAGAAATGTGATCATTTAACTAGACTTAATGTTGACAGGAGTCACATTATACTAGCACCTTAAATAACATGAAAATGCACAAAGATTGACACATTCAATAAAAAGGACCCATTAAACCCAACAGTCTTTCTTCTGTAGGTTTCTCAATTTCAGTTCATTGGCATTGAGTGGAACATTATGTACAGGAAGAGCTCACAAGCTTGGGAATAGGAACACATGTACTGCATGATTGACACACATACCTTGTTTTCTCATATATTCTCTTGATGTAATCAACCAAGGTTCATAGCACTACTATCAACTCTCAAAACTGATTCATATGCAATTTGACACATTCACTCCTATTATGTCTGAAAGATGCATTTTCAGATACTGCATAGGGCAGCAGTGTGGTGCAGTGGTTAGGGCTCTGGACTCTTGACCAGAGGGTTGTGGGTTCAGTCCCTGGTAGGGGACACTGCTGCTGTACCCTTGAGCAAGGTACTTTACCTAAAATTGCTCCAGTAAAAACCCAACTGTATAAATGGGTAATTGTATTGTATGTAAAAATAATGTGATCTTGTAACAGTTGTAAGTCGACCTGAATAAGGACGTCTGCTAAGAAAATAAATAATATTGTAATGGTTTTCGTTTGAATCCAGCACAAGTTTTAACGTCTTGGTTTGCGTCAGGACATATACAAAGTAAGCTATGATTATTGCTGGGTTAAACAGATTTCCCAATCTCTATTTTAAAGAAGGCTTTCTTTTTATCCGTTCACAATATGCTGAAGTCTGCTTGTTCCCTGTGGCAAGAAGAGCATACACTCTCTTCCCCAGCCCATTCTCACAGCTGACTGGATCACGAATTGCCCATTATAGTTTCATCTTAAAACACAGGGCTTTGTGAGATATTCTCTGACTTTCACCGGCATACAATCAATTTCTCCACTGATCCATAACTATGCTCTTTTTTACCCATTATTGTTCAAAGCGATTCAATTGAAAAAAAAGAAACCTACTTTTTTTTTTCAAAGCCAATGGACAGCAGCAGGTTTTTTTCTTTGTCATTTTCTAATGTTCTTGTCAAATCGCAGTTAATTTGCTTTATGCTTTATTAATATCAGGATGTTTCAATTACTATATATTTTGTCGGCATTAGCCATTTAAAGATAATGTGGGACCTTGTCTCTTTAGAATCAAGCAGTTATTGCAGGGTATTGCTGTAAAATACATTTTGACCTTTACAATACATTATAGCTTTGAAATTTCCAAAAGCATTACCAACATTAGCAAAGAGTCTGCTTCGGTGTGGAACCAAAATATTTATATATTACTGCATGTTTTACCAATAGTCCTTTTAATAAATTAAAATCTAAGTCTATTTGCCATTCAAAGAGTAAATATCTTACATTATATTTGATATTCTACTGTTATTATATACTTTTAGCTTCTACATGCTTAGCTGTGTTGACTTTAGAATCAGCAAGAATTTTATGTAAAGTCGATGTGGCTAAAAATACACATTAAGACTGTGTTTCACGTTTAATACGTTTAAATACTTTAGTAATGGCTAATTTGCATATGAATTAAAATACAACAGCTTTTAAAGGGGAGGATCAAGGGTGCATGTTTAATGAGTTTTCCATTTATTTAAATTAAAACAGCAGAAATGGACTCGCTAGCTAATAAAACACCCTCCAAGCTACTGACCTTGATCTGCTGGGTGTTTTAACAGCTCACGAGCAAGGAAGCTTTGCTGTTGTGCATTCTGAACCTGTTTTATACCAGACCTATCAACACCATTTTTCCCACCATGCTGAAAACTGCAGTGCTTGTTAAGAAACCTTCTAGCTATTCAGTCCAAATGATTATCTTACTCCCTTATCCCATGTGTGATACATACTATTGCCAAGCAATTATTCAAGGTGCTGGATTTTAGTGAACTAAATCAAGTCTGTTAACCGTAACTATGAGTATTAAAACCTAAAACCCATTGAGCTGGAGAATAATCGTAATTTTATCATTAGACAGTCATATTTATTATACCCGTCCAACAGCCACTAAACCAGGAGCCAATAAACCAGCACCGTTTATATAATTAAAACAGGGCCCTGTTGTTGCTGTTAATCATTATCCTAGTATCTGACCCATTTAATAACAGCGAGGCCTGCTCGCAAACCCTTGGATGAAAAACTCTGTTTACTTAAAAGATTAGCCTTAATGTGTTTGTGAAACTTAACAGATTTATGTGTAGTTGCTTGCAAATAAGAAACCTGACCGACTTTCTATGCTAAACTACAGTACAACCCCCTCATGTCACAATACCATTGGACTATTATGTAATATAATATTAAAAACTAATCTTTACAGATGATCAAATTGACCTTTTTTTATTCTAGAATATCTGGCCTAATTATAGTGAAGCATTTCCCTTGTAAGAATCCCTCCAACTACATTTTTCTGCCAGTGACCTCAGCTCCTCAGAGCTTTACGTCTCTCGCCACATGAATATAGATGTGAAGCGATGGGTATGAATTTTGTATTAAGTGTCTCAACACTGTGTATTAGGTATGGATTTATAAGGGCAAGTCAGCTCTTTTTAAAGCCACATTTCCTATGAAAGGCTTGGGTAATACTCAGTACTAAGTATCTTTTTTTTCTGACTGTGTCCTACTTTTGCAGTTTCTGAACTGCATTTTCAAATAATCACTAGTTAAAGCAAAACCAAATAAGTCAAAGGCTAGGATTAAAAATAATAAGAAAAAAAGATTAACTATTTTTTTCTTTTTTCCTTACTGAACAATTTTCTTTTCTGAATGCTTGAAATGCTATCAGCCCATGAGACTTAGCAGATCTTCTTTCCATTTCTTTGCAGACGTTTCCTGTTATATCTGCAACCATACATTTTAGATTGTTTTTTAAAGGTAAGGGAATATTTACTAGACTAGGGATGCTGCCTCAGTGACTGGGTGGGAAGAATCCCAGTTGCATTTGTTATTTGTTCATCATTTTACAATTACTTTCCTTATCTAAAGTTTTTTTTTTTTCTTTTGTTGATCCAGTACACGGATCAAAGAGTTAAGAATTACATATTTTTAAATCTATAAACAGTATATATAATCAATGTTAGTTTCAGTTCCAGTACTGATGATATTCGCTGTGATCACCTTAACCCAAAACCCATTTTTGTGATTCGAACTAGAGGAATGTGAACGATCCTACAGTACATTTCCACAGCTGCTCCTTGAAAATGTTTTAAAGATAAGATTTTTTTTTCATTGTCATTGGAAAGAAAATATAAATCTCTATCATCCTTTAAATAGTGTGTGTGAAAACAAGAATCATTGTGCTGGTCTCTGTAATTATGAGTCATGACTGTAGCATCCAAAAATCTTTTTTCACTGTCATATTATCCACAACTGCCTCAAGTTACATGCAGCAACATCATATAACATCTTTGTATACACGCTGTTATTTAAAAAAGAGAAATGTATGTACAGTATGCATAAACTGTTGAATACTAAGGCTATAGCATTACCAGTGGTAAAACCACTTTTTTTTTTATTCGGTCATATATATTTTTTTTTGAATGTATGTATGCTATTATATCATATTCACTGTTACTTACTAACTTACCTAAAACAAGGCAAAATGTAACACTAATGGATAAGAAATCATTAGGTGGAGATATAATTAGAAGGGATATTGTCCCACCTAAACCTGAGCAGTTTCATATAGTAATGTTGGTGCCCGCCAGGCTTGCATGTATATTGATATGTGTTACGTCTCCTTCTATCTAATGCTGCTGAGGTTCAGGATCTTGAATGCACTACCAAAAAAAAAATATAATGATTTTCTCTCAGTGGCGACGACTGTGTTACCCTGAAGAACCACAAGGTAAAAATAAACTGAACATTTTTAGAATATGATATATTTGTGAGTAATACCAATTCATTTGCACTGTATTGTCAACTGTAACTTAGCTTTTCTCCCATACGAGCCAACTTTGACTTAAAAGACGTCTCAGAATAATCTTATGTATCCAGAAGGCAAGCTTTTAACATTTTTCACACACCAGCAGATACTGCAAAAAAAACTTTTCTTCACACATTTGTATAATTGTATTTATTATGTTCTAAAATTAGCTGTATCCTTTTAATTCTGGATATTTGAAATGGCTTACTAATAATGAATCTATCAAAGAATAGGGTGTATCATAACCTAAAATATGAAGCATATTTGTATTTCCTTTTTATAATAAATAGGCAGGTATGGCACATGCACCCAAATGAGGTAAGTCCACAAGTTAACTTAACGTCTTTTTCAAGGTGGGGACCACCTTGCCATTTAGAGAAGTCCCCATACTTTTACAGGGCAAAATCACATTGCAATTCCGAATGTCAGTATGCGATTAGATTTTAGCAGTAACTGGTCCTTTCTATCAAGAGAAAGAAGATGTAATTGAGCACACTTAAACCTGCAATAATATATCCTATCTTTTTAAATGTATTTTTAAATAACCTTCACCTTGACATCGACAACAAAGTCAACTTCAGGAAATTGAATTTGCTTTCTGCCCCCCCCTTGAATGTGTGCAGATGTAATATAAATTACAGCTGGGCGACCTTTATAATAAACGGTGTTAATTTCAGCACGGTCTAAATCAGTAAACCCACTGCAGATACTAACACAACAGTTCCATTGAACCAAAATTAAGCATCACAAAGCGACCATCTCAGCAGAAAAATACAGCTCGAGCTGCCACATTAACATAAAGCATTGCTCTCAGAAATTATTACACACTCTAATCTCGAAACACTCAGACGCAGCACTGCATTCCTGGAATGACCTGTCCATAGTGATGCATTAGTGTTTTTACCCCAAGCTTTGAGATTTATGTTCACTGAAATAGAAATGCTCAGACTCATCTACACTTGAAGCAGGATTCCTGTGCATTCCCAATTCTTGGCAAGGTGAAGGTCAATAGCGCATCGTCCTTTCCTTATCAACAAGACATTAACAGCTTTTTACTTTGGTTATAATAGACCTGAGACAATTTCAGACCGACGGTCTGTTGACGGCTGAAATGAAATGAAGTTTATCTCATGACAATTACAACCCAGCACAGTATATACAGAAAATTCACCCATAAGTTTCTGTGCTGCGCATAATAACAGAGCTTTACCACAGTTGAGAAAGATCAATCAAAGTGATATACTACTCTACAGGTCTAAAATAAAGCCCAGCCATGTAGAAAATAGACTAGCAGCCAGCCCACAGGACCAGGGAGATAGCCACACAAACTCCATCATCTCGCACATCATCTGAAAATTTCATGTTACATAATGTGACATTGTCTCTGATTGCCTTTTGAAGTGCACTTCTTTATTGTTTGCACTGCTTTGACAGTTTCAAAACCTTTTCTATTGACTTGCTGGCAACTTTACAAAGGTGGGGGTTGTAACAAAGCATTACATTAGACAAATCAGGTTATGCTTTATTTTTTTTTTTTTTAAAGAAAAGAAACATACTGTACCATAGTCTGGAATCTTTTATACCATGAAGTTTTATTGATCAGAATAATCTGAAAGTTGATAAGTTAATGAAATGCATAGGACTGTTTGAAAAGTTGTTAAATCAGTTATTTGAGTGATATTTCTATAGAGGAATAAAGAAAAAGAACTACAGTACTAAGTTTAAGTGTTGTTACCCATATCTACTATTTACTACATGAACTGTTGATGCAGTTACGTCATTCAGAGGACAACCAATGCATGTAATAAACAGTGTAACAAATGTTTGATAAAAACGTACCATTTACTTTTTACTTGACTTTAGCAATGTATGCATAGAAATTTAGTAATGACAGATTACACACAGAAAAAGTAAAATTCTCATATGGCAACTTATGTGTTAACAGCAATTGAGTCATACCTAATATAAACAGACACGCTTCCTTGTGCAGACATGGGTTACTAATGTCTCCCAGGATTATGTCTTCTCAATATTAGTATGCCATAAAACCAGCAGTGTTTATTAAGTCAGCTTCCAATGGGGCAATATAGAGCTTATGCATAATGCATCACCAACTTGTGTTGCTGGTTATTTCACTCACCTATTATGGTATATATTTTACTTCAGAATTTTTTCTCGTGAAAATTGTATTATTATTATTATTATTATTATTATTATTATTATTATTATTATTATTATTATAAATAATATTAATTTCAAGCTGTTGTATCCTATATATAAGATAGTGTTGCTTGCTAAGTTACTGTATCACAGTTAGACACTTTTTAAACTTCTTCAAATGTCAACAGACCTCCTAAATGTATCTTTTTCACAGTTTAGTACACTTCAAATAAAGCAAAACATCCTTTACATCACTGAGCTGTGGTTTGCCCACAAAACATGTAAAAATGAATAATGAACTAAGAGAGAATTCAAATCAGAGTCCTCATGGCGAGGATAATGGATACTGTAATATGACAGATGCAGAATGCAATGTTCATTAACATTTGATATGTTAACAGCCTGTTCTCATTTCCCAATATTTTCTTATGTAAAAAGCAAATACAGCATTGGCTACTACCAGTACTGCCACGAAATTAAGGATATTAGCGGCTGGTCAGAAAGATAATGTGATTTCTCAAGTTTATGATCCCTAACTCCTGAATTTCCTATTCACTTTATTTAGATGACAGACTATGAGAATGGAACCTTATTTAGGTTAATAGAAATTCCAAAGAAAACAACAAGGATAATAAAATACATGGGTTCAATATATATGTTGTTCTGTAAGACAGGTATTAATGATATTATAAACAGAAAATATTACAGAGCCCTTTATTGTCAAATTGACCTGTTATTGTTTAGATGGCTGCTCATTGCTGTTGTGTACTGCCCAGGCTTTTTAATAATTAAAATGTGATTTTTATGGCTATAATAATCAAAAGACCCACTGAGCATGCAAGCATGAAAAAAAGCCAAGGTCAATGCATGGCTTGGAGGGAGATTTCAGGAGGTACAAAATGGCAATTATCACTTATGTTTGATTCCTCTGCCCTTGATAGAAATATAAGACACTGCTGTGAGTACCTAGTATAGGCAGTGTTACTCCCTTCCATGAACAAACTGTACCTCTAATTCTGTTGCTATGTCTGTAACAGTGTCTGATGCTGCTGACTCCTGCTGTTGAGTTGAATAATACATTTTTTTTCAATATCGTTAAAGATCAGATGCTTTTAGGAGGTTCACCCGGAAGCTCGCCTGGGGTCTGTTATTTGCCGCATACAGAACTTTTTGAAGTTGATCCATACAAGAATGAAGCCAGGTCCATGCTGAACTGATTTGAACCGACTTTGTTGGCAACACTGTTGGTGAGATTGGTTAGGCGCAAAAATCTGTCAACCTTATGCATCCACACCACACAGACACAAGTTGACCAACTTGTGACAGTATTCTTTTTTATCCTCTCACATATTACTTCCAGCTGAAAAGTGTAAGCTCAAAGCAATCAGCTATCCGATCACCAAACATGAAAATAGCAAACGTGTAAGGATAAAAATATCTTTCTGTGCTTAGCAAAGGGCTTCATTATTATTATTATTATTATTAGTAGTAGTAGTAGTAGTCGCAGTAGTAGTATTTCAGTTTGGTCAAACAAGCTTGCCAGGGCTACTTTTAGCAGATCTCAGTTTTTAATACACCATTGCTTGGTATGGCCTTTGGATATAGCAGAAAGTTGTGCGAGGTTACATCACAAACAGGATCTGCAGTGCTGAAGTCTCGTGAACATATGGTATGGCTTTCGAACTTGTTGCCATGCAAAAAAAAACTTTTTGGTCAATTTGCGTGACTTGTTAGCATGAGAAGATGATTTACACACCCTTTTTCGCAGTACCATTGTTTTACTGTAAAGCCATAAATATTTACAACCAAAATATTAGGTGAATCACACCCATAAAACCTATTTTTCTCGAGAAATGTTGGCTACCTGTTGCAATATACAAAGTGTGTATTGTTAGTGGAATTTGATTTTGTGCCAAAAATGTTAGAATAAAAGGGTCACAAATATGTATGGCATTACAGTATATGAAAAGTACAGTATAGTGCCCTTGGTCCTGCTTGGTTCTGTTCACTTGCTGTATCCATACACCCTGTGCCAGCTGTGCAGGGAGCTGGAGGGTGGACAGCATAGCCAAAGCACTAGACAGCATGCTGTTCCATCACTGATAATGGGTGTTAGTAATACAAGTGTACTATATTGTATCAAATAAATCCCACTGTACAAAATCCATGTATACAATAAACCCCGAAACCGAGTACAGGTTTATGGTGTCAACATTTTCTTTGTTTTCCCTATTTTGTCTGCTAGGACATATTTTCTAAATGTCTGACCAGAAAATATAGTAATGTGAACTTTTTTGGTTGGTTTAAGTAAAGATTAGAAAGAAATATAAGTCATTGTTTTAATATATCTTTGTTTAATGTAATAAGATATTGTCATTCAATGTAAAATGACTATTTTGTATCTGCGTCCGTCACACACCTAATTCTACTGCCTCCGATTAAGGATATGGATGCATCTTCCCTGCCAGTTTGTCACGACATCGGGAAAGGACACTGGCTGTTTTGGGGCTGTTCTGGAGTGTTTCTGTGTTGTTATGTGTTGTGTTCTTTTATTACTTAGTTTGTTGTGTATTTTAAATGTTTATAATTCTTCATTTTCTTTTATATGTCTGCTGTGTCTTTTCATCTGCCATTTCGTTCCATATCCTATTTTTCTTTTTCTATTTTATTTTTCCTTCATATAAGGAACATTTTTAAAAATTGTATGTAGTATTTTTATATTCTGTTCAAATTCTGTAAGTTGCTATCTGCTAAATAATTAAATAATAATTATACTACTAATAATAATAATAGTATCTTACTAGCTGTAGTCACTGTTGGAAAAATAAAGACATTTAATTAAGAGACAACACAATTTAAACAAAGTCTGTATATAGTATCTGATGTTGATCTCATCTCTAGCAAATGCATTGTAGAGCCAAACAAATGCTTCTAATGTATTCAATAGTCTGCCAGCCAGATTCAAGTATATCATGCTGTTACACTAGATCTAAACTACTGGGCAGTTTATGAATGCCAAAGTAGGAATATTTTTGGAAATAGTCCATCAAACATATTAACGTGCTATTTCATCCCAATATTGCAAATTGTGGGGGTGTCTGGGTATGTTCTATTCCATAACCTGCACTTTGAAAGTTAACCAAAGCATGCATGTGGATCTGCTGTCTGTTTCAGAGTGAAAGATACAATACCAGGGAAGCCTTCAATTCAGAGATACGCATAATCTTTGATACTTCTTTATAAGACACTCCACACACACACACACACACACGTTAGCAAGATCACGTTCACCAGTTACCCATTTATAACTGTAATGAGAAAAAAGTTTTTTTTCTTTTTTTAAATTTACCAGAGTGATTTTCTTCAGTATGAGGAGTGACAGATGAGATGAAGATTAATGCAAGTAATGTAATTAGAAGCTGTATAGAAACAGACAGCTGTTTGTTCACAGGAGAACAGGTGGTGTTGAATGAAGCAGCCAATAAACCGAGACAGTATAAAAAGACAAGTGGGTGCATTACTTGTATATTCAAAGTCTCTTGTTAGCTTTTTATAAGGAACTGTATCCCCCATGTTTAAACCATTCCTTTGAGGAATGTATCTGTGTAAAGTGTAAAGAAATTGAATCCTAAAAAGAAAGGCACATTTTCAGAGAGTGAAAAAAAAATTGTAACAGGATAAAGCTTGCAAGAAGAATCCATTTAGTTGCAAGGACCAATTAAAAATCAATTTTATGAGAGTTGTCTGGCTAGTTGCATTCCTGTTTAAAAGCATTCCTTTTCAATTGCTTTCAAATATCCATTCTATTAAGTCTAACGCTTTGTAACCAAAGCATTCACAAAAGAAGAGACAGGAGATGGATTCAAGATGTTGACTTCATAAAAAAGAAAATACAACAAGCAACCCTGCTTGTGGTTTGTGCACAACAGGCCATTCACCACCCTAGTGATACAGTGGCCACACAGGAGGATACATGTACTGTAAGAGATTATGGAAAATGATCAGACTATAAATGATCAGACTATCATTAGCATGTATTATATGTATCAAAACCAGGATATAAATGATCCATTAATACTAATCAGCATTCCTACACTACACAAATTCTATCCAAATACTGAATTCTGACTTTTACCAATCTTATAATTTACTGAAAGTGAATGCTGATTGAGTACAACATTTGCTATCAGACAACAATTAGCACATATGCACATTATAGCTGAAGGTGCCCCTGTCAATGATAATTATCACAAATCTAGGGATCACTAGTTAACATAGGGGTGTTTTAAAATAAGTTCATAAGATCTGCACTTCTGACCAGTACCTAAAAACACACATATCCACAATATGGGCAGCAGTGTGGAGTAGTGGTTAGGGCTCTGGACTCTTGACCGGAGGGGGACACTGCTGTTGTACCCTTGAGCAAGGTACTTTACCTAGATTGCTCCAGTAAAAACCCAACTGTATAAATGGTTAATTGTATGTAAAAAATAATGTGATATCTGTATAATGTGATATCTTGTAACAATTGTAAGTTGCCCTGGATAAGGGCGTCTGCTATGAAATAAATAATAATAATAATGCACACATGTTCGCTTGCACTAATGAAATTGTCTATGAACCGAAAATGTTAATGTTATCAGACTTTCAAGTTAACAAAGTCTTCTATGTATGTGGCAATACAAAGTTAAAGGCAAAAGATTGGCAGTTTGCAAATCTTTTTTTAATGGTCTAAACTGCTCTCTTGCTGTGCTTTAGTGAAACCTTTAAACAGTATGCGTTGCTTAACACAATTTATTGATCTCTGTCTGCAGAAAACACAGCAGCATTGACTGGCAAACAGCCATCTAATCAGATTTTTGTCACAAATAAATCAGCACTTTGGAATCCAAATGGCATGTCAAAATGCCATAATGGCCCTTTGTAAATCTAATTGAAACAAATGCCATTGATCGAGCCAGGGAGTATTCTTTAATTTGCAAGTAAATCTGCTAGGATCTGAATTGCGAAGCAAGCGTCTGACACCAAATTACACACTGGGCTGTCAGGACTAAAGATAAATGGAACTACTTTCTGGGATGCAGTAAAGCAAGTGAAGAACTTAATTAAATACTTCAGACTAAAACCATCATCTAAATCAGGGCTTCCCAACCCTGGTCCTGGGGATCACATGTGTCTACTAGTTTTTATTCCAACCGAGCTCTCAATTGCTTAACTAGACCCTTAACTGAACGAATAATTTGCTTAATTAGACATTTTTAATTGTTCTCAGCTAAAAAGTTGCAGAGTTCAAGTTACTTATAAAATGTAATTTCAAATCTGCAACTCTTTAAGAGCTGAAAGCAAGTAAAAAGGTCTAATTACCCACATTAGTTAAATTAAGGGTTTAGTTAAGTAACTGAGAGCTCAGTTGGATTGAAAACCAGAAGACACATGGGGTCCCCAAGGGAACTCCACATTTAAAGCATCCGAGAACCACCTTTTAATACCCTTACCCCCTACATTACATTTTAATATACATCATGTACAAAAAAAGACATAGTGCACATTACTATGAATCACACCTATGCAATTTGATCACCCTTTCATTTTATCTTTTGTAGTTTACTAGCTGTTAAGAACATACTAACTAACATGTTAACAAGTGCTATTCATTTTTGTTGTTGTTGTTGTTGTTAATGGTTAGTAACCTATTTATAAGTGCTTGAGATTCAAGTAGAGTATAGTTCATTTTTGAGAGTGGAGGTCTACAGCACTCACACCTAATCTATGATTGTTACAACTCAGTTTTCACTCACTCCATTGTGGGACTCAAACTCAAAGTCTTTCAGTAATAAGACAACATACTTATCCACCAAGCCCTAGAGAAGGCATATTCATGTGCATCTGGTTGTATAGAGGAATTACATTAAAAATCTGCAATACTTTACATGTCTTAACATGAAAATGAATTTGCCACAAGTTTGCCTAGTGTACAATAAACTGTTATGCAGGATATATTGTGAATATAATTGGACTTTTTTAAGACAACAATATATAATAAATCAGGAATGTTCAGCATAATTTTGTTTTGACAAACTATATTAGCATTTTGAATTGTCACTAAGGTAAAAGATTTGTTCAGTTGAGCTGGTTCAACCTATGGCAGTGAGATTCTGTAGCTGAATGATGGATGGATGGAAAGGCCAACACTGAGTACACTAGACATGTTGGATTCAAACCCTTGAGGACAGAAATGCATAGGAATTCTCATATTGAATTATTTATTGAGTATAGTTAATATGGGCCAGAAACTAACTGAGGGGGCTATATGTAGGCAGCCAAATGAAACTGTTTTTAATTGAGGTATAGTAATCTTATTTTTTTAAACCAGCTGGGGGGGGGGGGGAGGGGGAGGGGGGGGGGGCTTAAGGTAAGGCATGTCTAATTCTATTTGTATAGTGTCACAGATTGAGTGGTGCGTGTGGGTGGTGATGTCAGGTTCAGTAAGCAGCAGTAAAACACAGATGATACGGGGTGAAACTGAGGTGCTATGGCTGCACTCAGTGTGTTTATTAAACAAACAAAAGATTTAAACAAAAACAGCACATGGCACTTGAGGCCAAAATAAATAGACAAACAAAACGGACTAACACCAAACAAACAGTTGACGAACGACAGACAAACAAACACGGCGAGTCAAAAACAAACAAGTATCGTGCTGGTCCTTCCAACACGAAATAGCAATTGTTATTAATTATTTTACTTAATTCTTCTTCTATCTCCCGTTCCCTACTCACCGAACAGCCAACCTCGAGTGAGTGAAACACTGCATCATTTATGAAGGTGTACCGAGACTCGATTGCTAATCAATCATTCAATTTGGAATCTCGGTACATCTGCATGTGAACCAGTTTGTGCCCTTCCCGTGCTTCCATATAAATACCCCTTTTCATCTGCATGTGAAGTGATTGTGCCAGCCTCGTGTCTAAATACCTGTCACAATAGGCAATAGTGGTGGTAAGCAGAAATCTATACACACCTAAATGTTGTCATGCTAAGTAAGATCTTACATTAGGTTTGTCTAATTTTTTTTTTTTACACACATTTATATATGAAAGACTAGTTTCAGATTGTCCATATTAAAACCAACTGCATTGCCTTGCAGTAAGACAGATAATTAAAATATGCAAGATGTACACTAGACTGTGTTCCACAAAACTGGGGGAACGGCAGCAGTCCCAGACCATCTGTGATACATAAGGGCACTTTGCAATATTGCTCTTAATCTGTGCTAGACATTTATCTGTGGCACCATCTCTAGTTTTATTAATGGAAGATGGCACATCATCTACAGTATTAAGAGGCATTCAAGCTAGGAAGGGTGGGTAAGAACATTGATTAATTCTCTGTATGAATCAACATCAGCACAGTCCTTTCTTTCTCTGTTAACTAAGATCCTATTTCAAGGTAAAATAATTAGTATAATATTCAGTATTAAATTGATTCAGTTCTGGAATTTCAATGAGGATGAAGTAAACTATTTTGGTCTCAATAGCTCCCTAGGTGAAATCATTTTAAGTTAAATAAGAGGTATTCCCTAATATTACACATTAAGTTGGCATTTATATTTCATGCGTCTATGCACATAGAAAAAAAAGCAGAAGAAAACAAACTAAAGGACCTCTACCAACATTTAATCTGTAAGACTGAAACTGGATATGTATGCCATAGTTGTACCATAGCTTGCATGTATTCACTTCTACTTAGAAGGCAGTCAGATATAAAGATAAACACCTACACACACAACTAAGTTGCATTCATATTTTGGAACTGTTTTATTTTATTTATTTTGTCATGCATTTCAGAAGAAAAACCAGTGGCTTATCTCTGCAGAATATCTGATGCTGTTACAGTTAAATCCACAAACACTGGGAGACTCATGCCTAGAGCCACACAACTGGCTTGATGTGGTTGAGAGATTATCGCTATCCAGCAAACATCAAACACTGAACAACACAACAAAGAAGTTCAATAAATCCCATCATGATAATTCTGATGCTGTCTTTGCTCATTTTAATCCTCAATAGAAAGGAGAATGGTAAAACATAAATAACCTATTGAAGTATACAGTATCTCCCTTTTTTAAACAGACATCAAATACACCTGTTTTAATAAATATACTATTAAATTTCTTCTCAATTCCCAAAGAACATTCATATTAGTAAACAATACAGGAAGCTCTAGTGATCTAATAATGGAGTACCATTAGACAGTAGCTTTGCTTTGTCTGTCTTCTACTGGCTTGTCTACCATGGGTGTGGGTTAACATTATTATAATTAACCACTGACCCACACCAACCAACATGATCACACTGCTGCAGAGTTGCCTAGTGAGTGACAAACACTTTTCTAGTTGCTGTTCATGTGTTTTTGTTGTACTTAGAATCACATAGAAAGGCATCTAGCACCACAGTATGCAGTACACTGTACAGTACACACCATAGACAGTGACTTTAAGGAGTCCCCTTTGGAAAGTTCTGGAGCACAAGGTTTTCATACACCCTATGAAAGGGTGCAACATGCTGTCCTGTTGATGTCATGTGGTGTTAGCTTCATCTGATGCACACATATATGTATAATCTTTAATTCATTATATTCAGCTATTCAATGAATAGTGTATATCATTTTGTTTCTCAAACCCATACTTGGCGCTGTAACAGCAATGTTTTTCTTTTCAATTTTCAGGTTTGAAATACACTATATCCAACATTGTTTTAAGTTTTAAAAAAATCTGGTGTAGTGTTGTTTAACAGAAACCCTCAATACAAAGACTAGATCTGTTTTTAAACAGTTACTATTGACAAGCTCAGTTCATGGTTTTCTAATGACTATTTAGTTGTCTTCCCATACCGTAGTTTCCCAGTGGACGGGTAATAAGATCCATAACACAAGTCTCAATTTGCACTAATTGGCACCTGTGTTGACAGTGCTTCATAACAGCCAATGTCTGGAATGAAAACTAAACTAAGAACCCTCCAGGGCACAATTGAGGGTCATCCGTGGAAAAGTGTGGGGAAGCTTGCAATGCACAAGGCTCTATTAATAAACAGAGGGCTCCAGTCCCCTTGCTATCAGTGGCACCTAGAGAAAGCATAATACATTACTGTACTTTTTTCACATTGAATCAATGAATATTATAATTCTTAAGGTTTTACCATTCTAATGTTATGGAAGATACAACATTAAAATGTGTTGGCTTCTGTAGGTGAAATTGGTTTGTATATTTGGTGGATTTCCTCTCACAGGTTAAATTGGTCCCTGTGTGTCATTCTGCAGCAGCCTGCAGTGGGGGAGTTCATATGATGCTATAAAGTCATATAAACTCCTTCCAATCTGTCCAAGTGTCTCTCCATAGAGTCATAAAACACATTCCAATATGTTTTAGGGCCTCAGAAAAGGAAACTTGTTAGAACCGATTTTGGGTTGAAGAATGTTTTCTGTTTAGACACTAGTATGGTAATTAGTTAGCTACTATTGGGTAAGTCTGGGATATCAGAGATATATGATGGGCTGTATGTTAATGAATGCTTGTTTTATAAGAGAAAGGTTTGTGATCTTTTCAGCCATTGAGGGTCACCCAGTACTTTGAGTTTCACTGTACTTTGATGCTGTTAGACTTCTGCTTTCTGTGGAATAAACTACTTTTGGTGAGAAACATTAACTGCAAGATCTTCTTTCTTTGATCACGGTAACATCACCGACAGCTTCCACAAAGACGTGAATTTGCACAGCTGTGTCCCAATAGCTAAAAATACATTCAACCTGCAAAATCTGCCAAGTTATACTCACTGACAGATTGTTAATAAATGCCTATGGAAGCATTCCAGTAATGGGTCAAAAGTTGACGTTCATGCAGAATGTCCCTAATCTGCTAAATCCTGAACCAATTGTACAGTGCAAATGTAAATTAAATAAATAAATAAATACATACATACATAAATATATAAACCTTTATGAAAACTCAAGAGCAATTTGAAAGCATCCAATTAGGTACAGGGCATGTTCAGTACAAGTTATTTAAACTTTGTGAATCTGCACACAAATAGCCACTACAACAAAGCAACACAGTTTGTGAAAATTTGCATATGTTTGGCTTTAGAAAATACACATTAAGCACATGTATAATGTAACTATGTGTGAGTACTACTATGTAATTACACAGTAATTAGTGATCCAATGCAAATTGTTACCAAATAGATTTATGGCCTGGTTTAATTAACTTCTAATAATTCATGCAATTGACAAAGTGAATGTAGAGCATTTTATTTACTACTACTACGACTACTACAACTACGACTACTACTACTACTACTAATAATAATACTCTTTACATTCTGTCTGCCTAATGTATGTATTTATGTTTTCTGAAAAGGCTACATCCTAGCTAAAATGTATTGAATTGGGCCTTATAAAGCTTTTGCCAGTTAAAACTGCTTACCAGTAAATGTTTATTACCTTCATTATTTGAAAGGAAAGAGACATTTAATATCCCACAGAACACTACACACACGGGTGGTGATATATTTCCCTGATTTGTCAAACTGGAAAGGAATATGGGTGTGATATTTGGCACCGCAATATGATTTGCACTTAAAGTGTTATAAGTCAAGTAAAAAAAAATGTCATAATAATCATTTCAAATAGATATTTTTTTCTGAAATGCCGTGGTGCATAATGAGCTATATGAATAGTTATATACAGTATTTGAAGCAATAAATATATCTGTTATTAATACCATAGCCGTGGTCTTGCAGGGGATTTACAGGAAAAGTGTGTGTGTTTTGGTTACTCACATTAAAAACCACCAGTATCTAAATTGTAATTCTAGAGTGATTCACAGTGTTTACTAATGTACGCTTCCTCCATTTAGAAACCACAGTTATTATGGGGCTCTTTTCCCTTGCTTTGCATGTGCAGTATAATAAAAAAAAGGTAGAATATTAAGCAATGAGAAAAGCATTGATAGTGAAACTGATGTTTTAGATTAGGATGCACTGTCAAGACTTTTTCGTTATTTACTAACTGGTAGTGAGTGACACGTAGTAGAAGCAAATACATTATTTTCAAATATTCAAATTAGAAAATATCTTAGCAACAAATGTGGGTACATTTATTGTCATGATAGTGTTTCCTGTCCGGCATTTCTCAGACTTAAAAAAATCTAATGATTTTACTTATGACGTAACCCATATAGCTGGTAAATACACACTGTCACATTATGCACTATATACTGTACAGTATCAGGCACCAGCTCCCACAATTAAACTAGCTTTTTTATTATTATTTTCCTTGTGAGTAATTAACATTACTGACTTGTAATCAAAGCTTTACAGACACCTCAACAGACCTCATTTTAGAGTTCAGCAATGAGGGGTATGCAAAAGAGAAATACAAAACAGTCTCTTATATAAATGGGCTGCATACTGAATGTCACTTCACATCTTTTATATTCACTTGGGTTTCAAACACAACGAATATCAGAAATAACAATGATGCTGTGCTAATGTTCCTTTTGTTTGGCTTTAAGACGCTGCCTACTTTAGGTTTAGGAGTGTTTTGTATTTGTTTGACAGTGCTGTCACAAACCATATATAAGACTATTCCAAAGGACTCCTCGAGTATGATTTAATGCATGTCAACTCTTTCCCTGAAATTCTGACCAATGAAACACTGGATATAAATTCCCAGGCATCATATGCACAGGTTCTGCACAGAACAGGCATTAAAAGAGTGGAAGCTCATTTTGCTTTGGCACGGATCAAGGTTTTTGTGTTTTTAAGCATGTGATGCATCTCATTACACATTGAGGAAAACAGACATCCTGCCTTATGCCTTATACCAAACAGAGATGTGTAATAATTAATAATTCAATACGGTAGAAGGAAGGCATAGAGGCAGCAAGGCAGAAGAAAGGTTTGCATTACAGCTGGTGTGAAACTGCACATGACACACGAAGGGAAAGAATAATAACAATAAGTGGACCACGAAAATGACGAGAATATTGTCAAAGCTGTCCGTTGGGGAACAGGGTACATGATGTCCCTCTGCAAAGATCTGTAAAGAGCATCAAGTCTCTTTAATACCCCCCCCCCCCCCCCCCCAGATATAGTTGAAAGATTTTACACAACATTTACACTGAATAAGCTTATTAAATTATCAAACTATCAAACAAAGTAATTACACATAGCAACATATAAGGAGCAACATATAAGTGCAGTTTATTGCCCAAAGTCTCAATGTCCATGATTTGAGATGCTTGTTGACGATCTACCTTTGAAATCTCAGTTGAGTCCAGCAATGATGCAATTGATTGTAAGCAACACACACACACACAACATTGTTGCTGTACTTCAGCTTCATGCGGTGACACAAAACATCTGTCACCACTGTCCTGCTGCCACTGGGATGTTTTTTATTTTATTTATTGCCTATAATGTATGCACAGGCTGTCACTTTAGATGATTCACTTGCTCTCTTTTTAGCCCGAAGTCCAAGACCAATGTTACATTTTGTGCTTTACAGAGCATGTCTTACTTTTCATACCACATTTCATTTGTCTACAGCTGACATAAAAGAAGAAATCCATATAGGTCTTTTTTTAGATTAAAAAATACCCCAGAAAGATTTGAACCAGGCTTTAATGATATGATAAGTGCCACTGCTGAAAGAATACTGAGAGCTAAAGATACTAAGCTAACTAACCTATTACTTATTCTTCTCACCACATTGTTCAGTTTTAGAAAGCAAGAACTAAATACAAGCTACTGAAACAGCTTTAAAATGAACCATGCAGCCCCAGTAGTTGATAGAGTGGAGTAGACATGGAGGACATTGAATTAGTTTTAAGAAAATAGATAATTATGTTTTAATTGTATGTACACTTCAGCCTTTAATACATTTCAGTACCCTAATCATTTGGTGGAAACGAATTTGAATGTGTGAGAAAAATACAAAAACAAAACAACTGTCTTTTAATAACTCACTGCCCTCACAACACAATACACTATAGCATAAACATGCTCAAGTATGACTTATAATATTTAATATAAGTAGCCCGGTGCTCTGCTGGAACAGCTTTACCGTTTGCCCCCTAACATTTTGAGTGTGAAAGTTGTTACAAAACACATTCTATTAAAGTGTCAATTTATAACAGTTGCAACTTTGTGCCTCTAGGCAATTAAAGACCAGACTTTACAGCTATAGTATGTCGGCATACAGCTATATAAATCCAACAAGCAAGAACCATTTGAGTATTGTATTTGTTATAATCCATGGGAACTGACACAGTTGCAAGATGGTGCCTGTCAGAGCAAAAATAAATAAAATAAAATGCTATATTAAATGGGTAAGATGGAACATTACTTGATGTCTACTGGGTTAGGCATTTCAATATTTTATATTTAAGAATCTGTAAAACAGCAGTCTAGTCTTTAAAGGCTCTTTCGATTCTTTGTGATGGTAAGGCGGACACCTTTATAATTAGTTACACCAGCTGGACTTTTACTAGCAGAAACTACTGGAGCTCTGCTAATTACAGCAGTCTAATTACCAAACGTTGGCAGTATACTGAATGACCATTAAATTGTACATTGTAAATCACTTGGCTAGGGAATCTCACTGGGAAATGATCGCAGTCAGGAGAAAGCGTAAGACAATAATTACTTTCAGTATAAGACAGCTCTAAAGGTGACATCCTTGGTAAAAATAAACACATAAAATATGGATTGCAATAATAAGAAAGATTTAAGCTTTAAGAAATACAAATTCAGTTATAAATTCAGCTCAGCGAAGAATGGAAGTATCTCTACAGTCAAATCTTAACTCTCCAAACTTTAAGAAAACTTGTGGTTAAAATGGGTCTAAAAAGTTACAAAACAATTAAAACCAGCCACTTTCTTTCTCTTTTTCTCCCTGTCTGTGACAGCAAAGATTGATGGCCACATTGCTGTGTAATTAATCTCTCCAAAATGTCCTGTCTAGCTCTTTAGGAAATGTTTTACTGCTGTCATAATGCAAAGTGGCAACATATCAAGCCAATTCAAAGGAAAGGGAAATTATATTGACAAATCCCTGTTCAGAAAATTAAGCAGCTCTGTTGAGCCGATACCAGGTTAAAAGTGGAATAGCTTGACTGAAAAGAAAGTACACAAAACAAAAGGCTTGCATAAATTGCTATAGTAACTGCTGAAACTAGGAAATGGAGCATCATTATTACCAGTAAAGCAGCAAGACAGGGAGCAGAGACAAGCTCAAATGACTTGAATTCATCTTTCCATTAGGGTGTGATCTCTCTGATCTAATTTCTAAAAATATCCAAAAGAAATAAAGTACCTCGTTCCGTTTAATGTATTTGACTTTAACATAATGTTAAGTATTTTAATGTGCATTTTTTTAGTCTTAATCTGAGCTGCCAACTGATATCTTGTAACACAAGTCACCATAAAATTACTGAGAGATGCAAGAGATGTCAGTGTAGTAATTGATAGATTCCTTTAGTAGCTTTCATTTGGGAACAATACTGTCTTGCATTGCGGAGTCTGCATTTGAGGAGCGGCAGTATATCTCTGGAGGATATATAAAGAGCAGGATGCTTTTCCAAGGTTAGTTTACTCTTCAAAGTCCCTATTCAGAGTGCCCCAAGACACAAGGCCTGTAATAAATAATGACAATCTTCTGTTTATATTATAGTCATGATCAATATTTTATTAAGAATTCAATTAACACAAGACTAGCTAAGCCCAGGTAATCTGGGCTTCTTAATTATATTTAATTATAAGCAAATCATTTTGTGATGACAATATGTGACAGTTGCTATGATAAGATATGTCTGATATGACAAATCCGTGGACACATGGCAAATAAAAGAGGACTTCCAAGAGTCTTGTGTATTTATTATTTAACAGTGAAGAGTGCACTGTACCACTGTTCTTCACAGTTTCTGTAAAATATATTTCAATGTTTCATTTCATGTCACTTGTTTTGTCAGCATTCTCCTTATCAATGCTTTTATTTGTGGAAAGCCATACACAATGTAAATGCACCTTTGGGTCATTCCATGAAAATGTACTGTACGATAAACTTTTTTTTTTTTTTATGACCATATGACCATTTTTTTTATGTGTATTACAATAGACCCATCACCATTAGGATATACAATGGTATATAAGATGGGAATTGTATTACACAATTGACAGACAAAATGACATATTTACTGTTTCACAGTTTAAATTGGTTCACAAGGATCTGTTTGCAGAAATAAACTTTTTATTTCTACACTCTTATTTTTTCGATGTGTTCGTATTCTAGGTAGGTGCACTTTGCTGCCCATCTACCGTGCTTAATGGTCATGACTTTACCTATTAGTTGTTTAGAGTCTACAGTATAGTTTTACATTGTAGCAACCTTGATTAAAGTTTTCAGTTTGTATGTGTATTTATATTTTACTTCATAATGCTACCTACCATATACAACACTGTTTATTTTACTGCAGATACTTTACATAATCTATGAATTATTAAACATGGATTATGTATAGTATCTACAGTATAATATTCGTTATATTTCTAAAAAGTGTCTTAGAATTCTTAATATTAGGGCAACATACACTCTGGGGGCTCCCGAGTGGCGCATCCAGTAAAGGCGCTCCTCGCAGGATGTGCCCTATAGCCTGGAGATCGCTGGTTCGAATCCAGGCTATGTCACAGCTGACCGTGACCGAGAGTTCCTAGGGGGCGGCGCACAATTGGCTGAGCGCTGCCCGGGTAGGGAGGGCTTAGGTCGCCAGGGGAATCCACGGCTCACCGCGCATCAGCGACCCCTGTGGCCGATAGGGCGCCTGTGGCTCTGCAGCGGAGCCGCCAGATCTGTGTTGTCCTCCGGCACTATAGGTCTGGTAGCATTGCTGTGGATCTGCAGTGCGAAAAATGACGGCTTGGAAGGAGCACATTTCGGAGGACGCGTGTTTCAGCCTCCGTTTCCTGAGTCGGTGGGGGGGTTGCGAGCGGTGAGCCGGGGATACAGATAATAATTGGGCATGCTAAATTGGGGTGAAAACCGGGGTAAAAATAATTGGCGACGACTAAATTTAAAAAAAAAAAAAAAAAAAAACCATACACTCTGCTATAACAAACAAATTGATTTTCTGTTCTCACTGTATTTACTTAGTTAGCCAATTCAATTTCTGAAAGTGGGCAGTTTAGCGAGTTTAACTGTTGTGACTTTATCTATATTATGAATGTAAAAATATATCATAAACAAGGCAAACCTGGGATCTGTAGGATACAAGGATCTGCAAGTAGCCAGTTTAAAAATTATTGGAAAAGGGGATTTGAAATAATTTGCATGACTAATGAATTCCAACTGTGCACAGTATATTTAATCATCGGTATCACTTCAGGCGGGTAAGTCGCAAGTGACATTTTCTTTTTTTCTTTTTTTTAACACCATAGCACTTTCAGATGGGGTAAAGTTGTGCTTCTGCTTTTTAATCAAAATTAAAGAGCAAGTAGTAAAGCAGAATAAAAGTCCACACAAGTAACTCAGAAGGATGTTGTATAAGCTCTCATATCTGCTGATGCAACACAGACACGTATGATCATCTCATTTAGATTTTTACAACTCTTGTATAAATCATTGCTTTTTAATTTGTAATACTTTACCGCTGCCTTTAGGCAAGAGCTTTGATGGAAGTCAACTTCCAAAGATCTAATTCACTAATCCCATTTTTGTGTAGAACTTCTGCTAAATGAAGCTCAGTCATAGAAAGAACAAATGTGTAGATTTGCTTACTGGCAAAGAGACATCAAAGAGTTCAACAGCGACAGTGTTAAACTCTTTAAATAACATATCATATATCTGGCATTGCAAGAGACAACGACACAAAAGATTATTTTGGTAGACTGAGAAAAATGAAAGACTTTACAATAAAATGATAGATAGCTATATTCAGAGAAAAGGCGGGATGTGCCTTCCATTTTCTGCTATTTCCTTCACTTTCTTCCTTTTTTCTTACTTCAGATTGTATTAGACCCCATAGTGGGAGGAACCAATCACACTAATCATGTATACAGTGCACTTTAATATTGCTTCACACAATTCAAATCCATTTACCCAACATAAGCATTTTTCTCCAGCCCTGTCATAAAGTGCCATTTCCACTGTCCTGCACTTATTTATTTTTCTGGCAGGGCCATCATAAGTGTATGCCACTGGGGTGATAAATTGGAACTCAAATAAGTTATAAATCTTCTATCCCTTTCATCTCCCATCAACCTGAGTGAATTTACTTAAATCAGCCTAGGCAACAAAACCAAGAGAGGAAAGTGAGCCAAGAGCAGATTGTTATGAATTGTGTGCAACGCATTTCTTATATGCTTTGCATCTTCTTATGCAGATTATCCTAGCAAACAGGGCTGATTCATTTCTACAGTCTCATATTGTTACTCATGTTAAGTAATACAATTATGTTCACAGCTGTAAACTAGTTGAGCTACACAAAATGCACACAATTTTTTTTCGTTACATTTTTTTGGCAATAAAGACTTTAAAGATATATATGTAAAATCTGAAAAAAAAGATTCAAATAGTTTAGTTTAATACTGGAAATTATATG
Organism: Acipenser ruthenus; assembly: GCF_902713425.1. Lineage (NCBI taxonomy): Eukaryota > Metazoa > Chordata > Actinopteri > Acipenseriformes > Acipenseridae > Acipenser > Acipenser ruthenus. The sequence continues at coordinate 26,502,309 of NC_081206.1, forward strand.
CTTTTGAAAAAGGAACATATTAAAACATGAATTGCGATGTACAGTTCTTTACTACACATCCTTTCAGCCATAAATACCCTATTTGTCACAGGTTTACCATTAAAGGACTATAAGATAGGCTTTTTTGAGCTCACTAAATACATCTACCTGCTATTTGGAAACTCATACTGTACATATATTATTTTTTTCCAGCTGACATTACATATTAGAAGAAGACATTCTGATGGATTTTGTAACAATCAACCATCAAATAGTATACAACGGTATAGACTAGACTTTACATATGCTCTAAAATACTACTACGACTACTACTACTAATAATAAAAATATTCATTATAATAATCATCATCATTTCACACCTCACTAAGGCTGGGACCAAATCAAAACTTTGACAACCTGCTAATCGCACAAAACTGTATTTATAAGCGTTTTCTTTTTATGAGTAGAAGAAATATGATACTTACAAAAAAAAAGAAAACGCTATTAAATAAAGTTTTGTTAAGTGCAATTAGCGGGTTGTCAAAGCTTTGATTTGGTCCGGGCCTGAGTCCCAGTCATCTCATCTGTGTTTGTCTGCAGTAATTGAGTGGCTTACATCTGTTTTATTTGGATAATGCAATCCTCTATAGAGCCACAATGCGAGATTACCCCGAGTGTCTCATTATTACCTAACATAGTGATCTGTTAGTAATGTATTAGGAGTCCCAAGTCCCCATTTACTGTTTAAAATGATGATGCAGCACTCTTTTACTTAGCATTGGACTTCCCAGCCTCAAATGATACCTCTTTGGTTGCACTGCCCATCTGTGCTTGGCATACAAGAGATGACCATACAGGCACAAGCCAGTAAATTATTGCAGTGATGGGATTACTATACAAACAGGCTCTGCAACTTCAAAGTGAATGAGAAACATATTACTAATTTTAATTAAAAGATACATGCATAAATAAATAAGATGCTATAGTGTTTGTTTTAAATAATACAATCCAGAATCACATGTGTAATACTATTCTTTACTATATTCATGCATATCTCTATACACAGCTTACTTTCTCTGACAACTGTGCAGCAGAGCAACATACAAGCTAATGAATCTCTGAGCCATGTAAATAATGAGGCTAATTCTCATCAGGATGCACATATGCCCTAATTGAATAGGGAATCGTTATTTAACAGAGACTTTTCTTCAGGGAGACCAAATCCATTCTGACAAATTTACATTTACTCTTTCCTTCCTGGTTTGGCATAAAGAATGTTGACCATAATAAAGGACAGTTTTCAATAAGCAGTATCTTGTTCAAATGCATCTTATACACAAGCCTTTGAGCAAGTACTGTACTTTTTTATCTTACAATGCAAGTGCGGCATGATGTCACCTTTTAAGGAGTGATAATCGAGGCTTTAAATTCTTTGGGAAGAGAGAATAACAACACAAAGCTTGTCTTGACAACCCTAAGGGTTTTACTTATGCAATTTCATAACAGCAGTTCCCAACCCTGAAAGTATATTCCAAATCCTGTATAAAGCATGGTTGTCACATTCCTATCTCACGAGGAGCCGCAAGGGGGTTAATATGCATCAAAACGGTTTATTACAGTCTCAAAAGGCCTTCTCAACAGTGAGAAGTCTTCATAAGCCTCACAACTTATTATTCAAGGCATTATTCTAAGTGAGCTATCTAAGAAAATGTTAAGTACTATAATGGTATATAAGTGGAACACTTGATAGAGCCCACTGACATCATCCTAACTTACTGACATCAGTGGATTCAAATCTTCTCTTCCTTTCCATAGCTGTGCTTAAACCTTTCCTAAATTTAATAATAATAATAATAATAATAATAATAATAATAATAATAATAATATGTATTTATGTTTGCATTGCTCCAAAGTTCTGCTTGTATCACATTTTTAAGCCGTAAAAAGTATTCACAAAGAACACATTCCACATCTGTACCGAAAACAATAGGACAACAAACAACGTATACATAAGCAGCCAGGCAGGATAACTTGTTTAAGAAAATGTAAGAACAAAAAATTGAAAAGCATGTTGCAGATTACCTCCCTGCTTTTTTAAACGGGTAAAAGTGTTTCCAGTATTTGAACGAAATGGGTACAATCGGCACTACCCGTGGGTAGCAGAAGGAGGCGGGTATTTTTGTTTCTTTACACCTTTAAAAATTGGACTTGGAAGACGTGGCATAAGGCTGACTTGAATACAGAAAGAGCCTGATTTATTCTGCCTTTCCAAAAATGCAGCAATTAATTCTGAAGTAAACAGTACATTAGATACTAGATGGTTCACAATATGTCATCCCTTTTGTTAGAGCCCCTCAGCCTAGTTAATTGATGATGTTGCAGTCTGAATAGACATTTCCATCTTTAATGAACTGAAGAATATGCAACCTTGATTAAATCTCCTTGTGAGTTAAACATGTTTAATTTTGTATTAATCATTTTTTAAACAGCTCACCAAGATTATTATTATTAATATTATTTATTTCTTAGCAGACGCCCTTATCCAGGGCGACTTACAATTGTTACAAGATATCACATTATTTTTACATACAGTTACCCATTTATACAGTTGGGTTTTTACTGGAGCAATCTAGGTAAAGTACCTTGCTCAAGAGTACAGCAGCGGTGTCCCCTACCAGGGATTGAACCCACAACCCTCTGGTCAAGAGTCCAGAGCCCTAACCACTACTCCACACTGCTGCCCAAGATGCAGTGTAACCAATCACCTGAAATATTCTTCTTTTATTATGCAGATACCGATTAGGTTAGAAAGCAAGCAAGGAAGTAAAATATTTACAGAAGCCATATGTATGATTATTTTGTAATCATTTAATGTCTACCAGTGTTATTACTCTTTTAAACTTCAGCCATAATAATGTTTTTTACTTGTCATTAAAATCATTCTAAAAATAGCTGTTTTTGTATAATTTTACAAAAAATGTTTTGCAATAATTAAGGCAGCATAATAGTGTAATGGTGAAATGAGTACCTTAGGAATTGCTGGATAATTTTCAGTTAATTAAACATTTTACAAAAAGAAAACTCTGGTGTGTCATTCTTTCAACAGTTATATCCAGGTATTTGTTTTATTTTACCTCGAAGTTTTGCAGTTTCACATGTTATCGTGTGGGCCTCCTCCTCTAGTTTGAGGAGGCAATTAATATTTAAAGTAAACAATTTAATTGAATTTATTTTAATGTAAATTTAAAGTAACAATTTGGTCACTTCAGATATTAATAATATTTGAATAGTGATTCAATTGGTAACATATTTTATGTCACAATTCTGTCAGTGCAATCCTTCTCCTTCCGGTATAAATGTCCCAAAATAATGTGCAATAAATAATTTATTCAATGAAAGATGAGCATATCATTTTCAAACAGGGGAAGCAGGGCTTTTCAAAAGATCAAGCAGGAACAAAATATCTCATTGTAATATCAATAGATGTAGTCTCTCAAGAAAGCTGAAGCACATGCTGTTGGTATTAACATGTAGGTATAGTTTAAATCAAATGATGCTGGTACATGTAAAACCTGGTAAGTATGGGGTTTATTAAAAGTACACAGCACAGAGAAATCTGCCAGGCTGTTAAACAATGTTAAACTATTGCATACTCTGTTAATATTTGAAATGATTACAGTCTATATTACTATCTTCTAGATGGAAATGACACATTAAACCCACAACGTCTGTGCAAATGGATTGGACAGAGTTCCATGTCTTCATGACACCTTGCTTGTTGGCATGTCCGCTACACAGATTAATAAACGTTTAAAACAAAATATCATCATACATTAATCAGACAATAAGTAATAAGATATATAGTATAATAAATATCAGAGTTGAATACAAAAATGGCCCTGCATGGCTCATTAATAAACAGTAACGAATGACCTTTCACAGGAAATAATACAGTTTTGTTTTATTGTATTACTTTAAATGATATCTACTTAATAGTGCAAAACAATGTGACTCCAGACAAACGCAATGGGCAATGCATCTGTGAGCCATTCAAAAGTCTCTGAATTGCCTTTTTGTAGATGTGAAATAGTTGGAGGTTTAATATATGTTGCATGGCATTTAACATCTTAAGACTTGACAATACGGTTGAACAGCCAGTCAAGAGAAGATCTAAAGGTGATCTTAAAGACAGGTGATTTAGCAAGGGAAATGTATCAGAGTGGACACTACGTTTTCTAGAATAGAAAGTTAAATTACACAGCTGTCTTTGTAAAAATTGAAAAAGGACGACATCATAAAGCTCGTTTAAAAAATGAAGTACAAGCCAGGGAATCGAGAAAGCTGTATTTTGGAAAAATTTTATATTTTAACATGAGAAATAGTTTTAAGTCATAAGACCTAGGTTTAATTAAAAAAAAACAAAAAAAAAACAGCTCTACACAATTAGAAAGTGACTTTTTCATAAATTACACACATGCATGAATAGACACATAATTCACCTCCAGCTAGTGTACAATACACTAATGAGAATCATTATTTCCTACAGTGAAGCAACATTGCCAAACAGAAGAACAACAAACAGAGCACAGTGTGATTCTGCAATATACAATATATGCATTTCAGAGAAGGATGCATCACAAAATGGCCTCTGAACCTGGCCTTGCGACAGCCTTACGGTTTAATTGTAAAACGACATATCTCCCATTTCAGACTGAAGTATCACACCTTGGGGATGAAGGAAACAACAATGCTTCCGTGCTCTGCTAGGATTAAGTTGTAAGATATCATATTCGTGGAGCAGCAGCCTCAGCAGGGTTATATAGCAGTATGACAATAGCCTATGGCTTTGCTGACCTGCTATTCCAGCTGTGGATACTTTGTCAGTGCAAAATAAAAACTGACAAACTTATAAAAACAAAATCTAATACTAGCATTTGATGTCTTTCGCCTCTGAAAGTCTCCTTCACATCCTGGGAAGATCCCAAGTTAAATGAGTTTGGGGTCTCAAATAACTCCTCAGGGGTTATCAGTCCACTCCGCACAGTTCAAGATTTTAGTCAGTTTATGCATGGACTGACTGAGTTGGTCTTGCAAAACTAGGAGTGAAGTTCTCATGGTGGCTTTCCCTCATCTTTTATGAGCACTAAATTGACACATTACCAAGAGAGTTCTAGTGTGTATAAGATATACAAATCAGATTTTTTTTTTTTTTACCCACTTAAGTGAATTTAAGAACATATTTTTGTAACACCACTAAAAGGTGAAAGGGTTAAGACTTTTTTTGCACAGTATTTGTACTGAGCTGGCATTATCTAAACCTTCCATCTGTTGGATTAAATTGGACAGAAAAGGGCCATTTAAGCTGTTAAAAAGCAGAAAATAATCCTTCTTTTAACACATCTTTTATTGTCATTTCCAATAGAAAAACAGATTGGGCTGGCTACACACATTACGGATATTGGTGAAAAAACGTTTAAATGCGATTTTTAGACACACACACACAGAAAGTGAGAGAGAGAGAGAGAGAGAGAGAGAGAAAGAGAGAGAGAGAGAGAGATTCATACTGCCTCTTTACAGTACACATACTGTAGGTTCTAGCCAATTGTAAAATAATGCAATGGTGCCCTCTAGTGTCCAGCATAATAGTAACTGGAATCCAGTTTCACATCGTTTAATTCTAGAGTTGTGTACTTTCACAAAAGTGGGCTCTATTTTATAGCTATCACTTCAAAGTGCAATTTTCATTAAATTGTAATTGCGTATAAGGTAAAAAAAAGGTAAAATGTATAAGTAAACTGTAAAAAAGAAAGAAAAAACATATACTTAAAATCAATTTTAAGTTCTGTGTTCAGTATTTGTATTTTTTTTGTATATATTTTGTCTATTTTTACAATTACATTATTTATATACACAAATGTGCATATTGAAGATTTTCTCACAAAACTTTAAGTTACAACCAGTTGGATAAAAATTTAACAAAAAAAAAATGTAATTGCTATATTCTCAACTTGAATACCTTCTAAATCACAAAATCCACTTAAAAGATAACATGGCTAGAACAAGTAATATGCAAACAAAATGTGTAAACCACAACAGAGATATCAGCAGTTACAAGCTGCTAAAATCATGTCGACTCAGTATTTTTCATTCCAGAGACGGGGTTGATGTTCAGAATTTAAATACCGTTTCCATTACAAATTCATCACGTATAGCTGCTTATAACAGAGATATTAGTGGTAACGTAAGTACTGTTGTCAGATGTTTGCTTTAGGCTTATACTGTAAAAAAAAAAAAAAAAAAGAAAAAAATAATAATAAAATCTAAGATTTGATCAAATTGGTTTGTGTTATTACATTTAAATTAGATAAATGATAAGCAAAAGCTAACTTGGACTATTCTGCACAACAGAACATGTTAGTTTAAAATCTAACAGCAGTGAATGGGTTAATCTAATCTAACCTTGGTTTAATATCATGAAGGTGACAAAATACATTAATTATTAATGCACGTGTATAAATGACTTTGGAACCAGATGCCCTCTGGTTTTCTTGTATTTCCTGGTCTGGAAAGGTTTCTGTAAAAGTTAGATATACATGTAGTATTTTTTTTGTGCGGTTTTTAACCACAGGACAAACTAGAGGTCAAGTTGCAAAATGGAATTGTCATCAGCCCTTGATTTTATGATTGATGAGATGAAAATTATACTATACATCATCCCCAATCTTAATGGATCCAAAGGTGGAGTATACAACATGTCTTTTCAATTGCAGCAATTGCATCCATCCGACTGCAAAGAGACAGATATTTATGGGGACTGACAAACCTGACACTTGCATTACTGTCACTGGATTATTTAATTAAGTTCAGAGTATCTCTGGAAATGAGTTTTGATTCAATGTACTGACTGCAAGAAATATGACATGCCAAGTGTTTTGTTACGGGAATAATAAAAAAAAAAAGCTTTCTTTAGAAAGTCTTACATCTTCAGAAGGTCAATCCAAATAAGTTTATACTGTCACAAGCTAGTGTGCGCGTGGAACAACAGAAATCTCTCAGAGGTGTCATTAGACCATTGCATGGTTTGAAGAGAGACTTTCATTGACACTCTTCAATTTAAAATAGATAAACAGAGCTGTGCAAGGGCCGGATTAACCCGATACACAAATTACACTAAGGCGTAGAATTGGGGTCCTTGCAAGGTTACTGTTTGTTTGGGACATTTTAAAAAAAACTGCATGCATGCGGACGGGCCCACACACACAGGAAGAGAGGTGCACAGAAGCTTGCTTTCGGTTCATTTTGTTCTTTCATGACGGACAGCATGTATTTCTCGATTACAGCATACCTGTTCTCTGCTAATGTACAATACCCAAATGCCCCATACCCTCTATCTCCTGGGAGATATCCGTCCCTATCCTACTACCTCAGCAGCAACAGTCTGCACTCTGCAGGATAAAATGTAGGAATCAGGCTCAATTTAGCTATTCATTTATTTAAGTTTTAGGGCCAATTTAAAAACCATCCTGTCTCAAATGTGCACAGTACGTCTCTGACGGACCACCCTATAGCGTATGAACTATCCGTAAGAGTGCAGAAAATATAAACCGTGTTCACAGCTCTGTATTGGGGCATGAGGACAGATGGACACACTGATGACGTTTAATTGAACAATCGGGAAAAAAATATATTTTTCCCTCCATAATGAATTATAAAGTGCAACGCCAATCACATTGAATATAAAAGCTTTTTTTTTTTAATGCAATTCTCAAGTCTGCAAAACATAAAGTTTATTATTATTATTATTATTATTATTATTTATTTCTTAGCAGACGCCCTTATCCAGGGCGACTTACAATTGTTACAACATATCACATTATACATTATTTCACATTATACAGATAACACATTATTTTTACATACAATTACCCATTTATACAGTTGGGTTTTTACTGGAGCAATCTAGGTAAAGTACCTTGCTCAAGGGTACAACAGCAGTGTCCCCCACTGGGGATTGAACCCACAACCCTCCGGTCAAGAGTCCAGAACCCTAACCACTACTATTATACTCAATATAAAACAGTGCAGTTCGATCTTAATTCACTTCTGTATTTATTTTCTACTATAAAATTAAAAATCCCCTTTGAATAATCTTTGAGCTTTTGCTTATTAATAGTCTATTTAGATTTGTTTAAACAATGCATCTGAACATCTCGGCCCATTTCATGCCACATTATGCAGCTTTGCACAATTTGCACAGATTCTTACCCTCCATCTCACAAATAGATGGACTGTTGGCAGCTGGTAGCAGGTGCACATTATACTACTTTGCACCCCTGCAATGATCCTCTGATTAGTTCAAGGGCTCAAGCTGAGTACATGATCAAATCCAACAAGCAAATCTGATTTTCAAAGAGTTGCCACATATAGTTAAACAGCCTATAAATCAATTTCAATCCAAAAAATGTATGAATTAAGTGCAAAATAAATGTTAACTATTATGAGTTACCTGTACGTGTAATTATAGGAATATGTTTTTTTCCCCCTATGCCTGTACTCAGTAGGTTTAAAACTAAAACATGAATATGTTTAATAAAACACTAAATATTCACTATTTTTTAATGATATAGTTATCACTGAACAATCACTGCAATACAAGTATGTACTGACATACATCTTCTGTTAAAGAGCAATCATTTCCACTGTACTTTTATCACTATAACAACAACAACACAAATAATATTACTGAATATGAAAGTCAGGCTTTTACTTAGAGACTGCACCTGATGAATTACAAAAAAAGAATCAAACATTCTCAGCATGATGCATTGCTTACTGTTCCTCTGAAATTAAAGCAGTTTACAGACCCTGCAAGAGGCATTGCTGTAGCCAACTGCCAAAGCAATTGTGGAGCTGCATTCAATTCCAGCTGCGAACGAGTGGGTGGCCAATCAATTAAGCCAATTTCGGCAGGCTAATGTACAAGTAAAACTGAAATAATTATCTGTCCTCTTTAAAAGGAAACCTGAGCAACATCGTGTACATAGCCTGTATAGTAAAAGACTTTCAGCATTAGATGGTAGTGGTGTTTACATTAATACCACTCCTCAAGAGCTGGAACGACAATGTGCACTTTTGCAATGGTATACACTAGAAGCCCATTGTCAACCATTCCATTGTCAAAACTAAAGACATTTATTTTTTAAAACCAAGCTTAATTTTATTCAACCTTTTTACTGAAAAAAAATAACCTACAGGTTTTCCAAGTTTGAATCAAATACAAAAATAACAATAAACAGTGTTTAAAGAAATGTCAGTAAACACTGCTGAATTTCATATAGAAATTCAACTTACCTTTTGATGATCGAAGGCTTGAACTCCATCTTCAGTTCAAAATATTCACACATTTACTGCACAATATCTTAATGATTTTTTCAAATAAAAATGTTGAATTACACTGTTCCTATACATTACATACAGTAACACTAAATGATTTTAATTCTACAAAAAAACAAAAACCTACTGTATTTATAATGTATATCTCATGGAATTCTATATGTTGCCCACACCCTACACCTGTGTATGTATATCTCACTAAGGATCATTATGTTTTCACTTAAATGCAGACGTTTTACTTGACCTCCAGAATACTGAAGCAGTTTGCACAAAATTGTGTTCTGTGAAATCATGAAAATATTCATGTGTAAGTTTACTCACGGTCATTGCACTGGTTGCCAGCATATGATGTCATGGAGCAGTCACATGTGAAGTTCTCCCATTGCTGTATGCAGATGCCCATGTTCGCACAGGAGTCCTCTTGGCAGGTGGTACTGGGACCTAAGAGGGCAAGCAAAGGAATCTAATAGCAAGCAAGCAACAGAATGTCATTTGTACCATGCAGAAAGACACGGCAGCTCTCATGCATTTAAGTGTTATATTAAGCATTCCCTCCCAGTAGCTGTAGCACTGCATTTGTGGATTATATATATATATATATATATATATATATATATATATATATATATATATATATATATATATATGAAAATACGTTGTCACACTTTATATACTCCTACAAATGCAATACTGAATGTACACATTAGTAGGTATATATTAAAATCATGAACCTATGATACAAGTGATATAGTTCTGCTTACAGTTTTGTATCACTCTTCCTTTATTTTGTTTAAATCTTCACATTTTACATAGACCAAAAAGAAAGTTACTAGTAGTTTAAAAAGAAAAAGCCTAAATCTCTGAACGGTACTGTAACTCTGAATTACAGGTCTTTGGGGGTTATGTGGTACATTTAGAAATGTCCTTCATTTTAAACATGTCTGAGAGGGAATGCAGGTCACTGTAGATCAGTGTGAAACAAGGTCAGTGAATAACACCTCCTACTTCAGATAATCATGTGAAAAAAACAATACAGCTGCAAGTAAACCAAGTTTAGGTGCAATACTCTTAAAGAAACTGGTTTGAGAAAACATTCGGGGGGGGGGGGGGGGGTTGAAAGGGGGGGGGGGCACCAGATAGGAGACTAGAAGTGCATTTATTGTGTAATGCATGGTGCAATATGAAATATATATTTTTAACAAGCTGTTTTTATTAACATGATTCACTTCCTGATCTGACATACTTTAATTTAATCGTCCATTTCAGAAGATACAAAAATGACAATGAAAGCACGGGGGAGTAAGATTTTGCAACCACACCCAATATCCTTGTGTTCAATGTTCTTGTTTAAGCTTGTATCTATTTTTTTGTAATGGGAAAAAAATAGATAAAAGCCATCTTATTCTCACACAAAGCACTTTTAGATTGTGTGGTAATATAACAGGACTTACTTTCAAATAAAAATATGTTTTGTTCCTGCTGAAATTAATTGTACATTGTAAAATAATAATAATAAAAATATATATATTATGAAAAAAAGGTTTTTGGAGAAACAATATTTTTCATTGCCTTTTCACTAAAGGGGAGGGGCTGCATTGCACACCATTTGTGTTAAATATATGGATTTAAAACATTCAAAAGGTAACAAGGATAATAAATAATGTCTAGAGGTGTTCCTCTTTAATAATTGATTGAGTATAAAATGGCTTTTTTTCTATTATAGCAAACTGAGTCTTGTGTGATAATGAGACTGGAGACACCAACCAGAAAATCACCCCACCACAACAAAAAGGGACGATACAGACACAATCATTTGACTCTTCAGCACTAAAAGATATTTAGAAATGAACTGATAATGAACACCTGATAGCCTAGCTAAGAGAGTCATTAACATACAGTATCGGTAATATTTGGCATAAAACCAAATATAGTTTTACAAAACACATTGGAAGACCACCAGTATACAAACGATAACACTCAAAGTATCACAAACAAAGGAAAGGAAAAGACTAAACAAAGACCAAACACTATTCATTTACACCCATCGCTGCGTTTCTAACACTGCTTTGCAATGGGGTTGTAATATTGAGCTCATTGCAGGAAGTGAACCGTATTTGGAAAACAGCCTTACAATATGACACAAAACATTACACAGAGCATCTTTCAGCCAAGTTCAGAGTGGAATTGAACCTTCTACCTTGTAGGTCAGCTTTGGTGAACTCAACTTTGTTAGCAAAAGAACAGGAAAGCGAAAACAATAACAGAGGTTAGTAGGTGGTTAATGATGCTTGTTAATAAAGCTTCTGCTTTACTAACATACATGCTAGGTTCATATTAGCAAGCCTAATTAATAATGTATGGCATGTAGTATTCTATTTACTACTAGAGCTATATGTAAAAATACAATGACATTCAACATAATCAGCTAAAACAAAAACAATTAACTCAGCAGCTATATGACACACATTAATGGAGAGGTTCTTTAACAATGCATTACCCCTCCCAGCATTAACAATTCAGATACCTGTAATGTTTCCACTTAATTGCAATCACATTTCCAAAACATAGTACTACATTATTCAAATCAAATTCTGTAATCAGAAAATCGTGAAAAATATTATACATCAACTGTAGTTTGAAATCTAATATTCATGTCATATCATGAATGTTAGTTTAAAAAAAGAAGTTGGATGTTAATAATGGCAGATCATTTGAATAGTATTTCACACAGCATCATAGAAGCCATGTTCTAAAACAAATACATTATTTTTCACATACCTAATATACACTTCAGAAGTTGCATAAAATGCATAACAGTATTTAAAGCATGTCATTGAAGTAGTCATTGTTAAAAATCCCAACTAATGAATCATTTCTGTCCAAAGACAGACAAAATGTTTATGGCTGCAATGGAAATGACAAGAAAATAATATATATATATATATATATATATATATATATATATATATATATATATATATATATATATATATATATATATATTTCTAACAAACCATGCACATTGGACTATTAGCATAAATAATGCACATGCCTTTGTTAACCTCAAAGGAAAATAATTAAAAGAGGGTAAAAATGATGGAAACAACTAAATGGTCCCTTAAGTTGTTATAAGCAGGGTTTTGTGTACATAGTGTATTAAAAATATATACTTTTTCAGAATGGGTTTAAAAATTGCAAAAAGAAGAATTTGCTGTAAGAAGTATTGCTGTTATCATCTGACAGATGTACTGTATGTATTCCTCCACTTATTTTTGACAATTAAAGTTCATCATGAAACGACAACCCTTTTGAAATCAATGGTTATACCACCATCTGGTGGTCGATTAGCCTTCTTACACATCATAAGTAAATTGATTATTCTTCTTGGATTTGCTCCCTATCAAACATCAGTTGCTACCATTTACTTAATTTTTTTTCAAAATGACTGAATCCTTAAACTATTAAATCAAATACCTCTAACTTAATGGTTTAAAAAGGCACACCCAGCATTTAGCAATCGCCAGTTACTTGGATTTTTCCATTACAATTTAAAGCCACCAAATCTCATTCTGTATTCAAACATGTCTTGATATACATTACATTTGATTGAACCGCCTATCTATCAATTTATAGTATGACCCTGCCAGATCACCTCTGAGATACAGTGACAGAGCTGAGGGGTTCAGAGAGCCATACAAAGCCAGACCCTCAAAGGCATTTCATTGTTTCATGAATTTGTAAGAACAGACATATTCATACTGAATGCATTGACACACACACACACACACACATGCACACACACACGCGCGCGCGCGCACACACACACACACCCCTCCAACAACTGTATTAATAGGCTCTAAATCTTACATTTCTATCGTAAAAAATTCATTTAATAAAATAGTGTTTGCATACAATAGTATTTTTATTTTTATTTTTATTTTTTTTGGGGGGGTGGGGGGGGTGTCAAGACAGGGACACCTACGCAAGGTTTTTGTCTAACTGTGATTGTATTTTATGTAAAAACAAACAAACAAACAGACAAACAAAAAAACAAAAACATGAATAGCAAGAATGGACACCATTAATAAAATTCAATTCTAAAGCAAGTGCAATAGCACAGACCCATATTAACAATACCCTATTACGAATAATACTTTAACTGCTCCTTCCTCTCCGAAAATGTGTCTTTGCTCTTGTTTCGAAATAGCTGTTCATAATTAAATGGTGTTTTTGTGTATATTATATCACCGACATTGCTGCTAATCTAAATGTCGAATGGCTTAACAGTATTTTGTAGGCACCCTGAAACCCATAAATCTTTCCAGATTTAATTTGCAGATACAACACTACTGCATGCACCCCTTCAGCTGAATAATGCTCAATGCATCAAGTGGAAAACAGTCCCTGTACATTTCTACCACTTCTGCTTTCACTTTTGTTTTATGAAAGCTATTGAGTTTCTTTTTTTTTTATTTCTAAATGCCTGGTTACAATACGTAAATCACACTATAGGCAAGTAATAATACATATTTATCTCTTTTTTAAATGTTGTTTATTTCATTTCTGCATTTGGTAAAATCAAAACACCAAACAAATGACATCAACAAGGATCTGTTTAATGTATTCTAGAAATGTTAAGGTCCACTGATTTGGTAACAGCACAGATTAAAGCTATTTTACCTCTTGAATACAAGGTAAGTTTTAGCTGCTATTTCAAAGTATAATTACAAAAGCAAAATACTGTACGAGCACAATGTGTAACAATATTCAGCTCCAGTTACAGTTACTTGTTGGGAGAAGCACAACTGGGCACAGACCTTTATTTTTTAGATTTAAATATGCAATGCTGTTCTGCATGCAAAATTATTAAGAATTATGTGGATACAAATAATAATAATAATAATAATAATAATAATAATAATAATAATAATAATAATAATAATAATAATAATAATACACTGATTCACATGAATAACAATGGTTTTAAACAAAAAAGATATTGTTAAAGAAATCTATTAATTCTGTACGCTCTTAATAAAAATAAACATGAAATCTTAAACAAATTACATGCACAAGATTAAAGCTAAGAATGAATATAAAGAATGTTGAATATTCATGTTACAGGAGTCGCTATAAGGATGGAAAGCATCACATCTATATCAGAGGCATGGAAAAATGCCTTCTGACTACAAGAACAACAATCAAGTTTGATATTTTAGGGATTTTGGAGTCTGTGTAAAGTAAATTGAAATGGCTTATGAAACAAAATCAATCTGAGAGACAGATAGAGCATGTTTACTCTAGCTGCCACTGAAGTCTTTACTGTAATGTAAAAATATGGAAAGTCTTCTTTGCAAAATCAATATGCATGTAAAATGTAGATACAATAGTACAACAAACAACATCATATTTGGCATGTCAGCTAAAGCAACCATATATTATTGCAATGGTAATATCAGTTAACAATTTACAAAGATACAAGTAAATATTCATATTTTTTTTTATTAGATTGTATTTCCAAAAAGATATAACGGTCAGCCTCCTTAAAACATGCCTGTAAGAATGTATACAATAGAAATGAAAAGGAGCTGTCTTTTTTCCTCATTTAGTCTGTAATGATGATACTGAAGATGTGGGTGATATTGTCTTCAGTTTACACAACTACAGTTGCCCTTTCCTGTCCAACTTAACATCTGTGCATTATCAACAAGTAGATGGTGGAGGAGCACCAATGCAGTGAAATGACATCACCACCCATTCACACTCAGTGTGCACAAATAGAACTGACCAGTGATCCACTGGTATCTTGATATGGCTCAGGAAATAACACATAATCATTACCTATTTCCACACATCAAGGCCCAACCACAGCAAACCTAAAAACCTTTACCTGATGATTTTATTATTATTAAAAAAAACAAGGGTGTTACTGTTAGTGTAAGTGGCTGGGAGCAACCAAGTGTCTTAACCAGAGTGTGGTCCAAGCTCACACAACATTGCCCAATTAATGTACGTGTTCACCCACACACAAGTTGAGTCTTGCAAGTTTTATAAATTCACACTGATTTTTCTGAGCTGAAATTGATGCTATCTTCACACTACTGCAAATAGAAAAGTGGTGGTTTTGATAATGTTCATCAGCAATTAATATTGTGTATGTGTACGTATCAAATCAACACCATAGTGGCCGTTATCAAAAACATATATGAATCAGTGTTGGCAATAGTACATATTCTTCATTTAACAAATAACATTTCTATTAACATGTACCCAATAACAGAAACAGCAATACTGTGGCAAGATTGCCAGACAATATCGCTACTGTATAATTTGTTTTGACTGTTAATTTTGCATGCGAACAAATCTTTGGAAAATCCACAGATCAGACTATGAAATGTGAGCTGAGCACAAACATTGTGAAATTAGGTGTTTATGACAACCACATAATTGCAGTTATTGCAGAACGCTTATTTTCCTTAACACTGAATGCCTTGTACTTATTTGTATGCAAATGGATTTGTCTCCTTTGGTTTCCTTTGGTTTAACTTCCATACAAACAGATTCCAATTGATTTAATAGGTTATGCATTACTAGGATCTTACAATCTTGAGGTTGAAATATTTTGTAAGACCACATGACTTTTTTGGCATGTGATTTATAAACAGTTATACAATTTGTTTTTGCATGCTTCAAATGATAAAGAATGTGGTTACATAACTGACACAAGGACACAGAGATTTCTAAAACAAAGACCAACTGCCATCATTAAAAACAACACTTGAGTATTTTTGCTCACTCAATGGTGTTTTCTCAATGTGAAGAACTATTCATTTGGCACACTTAAGTGAGCGCCCACACTCAATTGTTGCTTCTTAATATGGCCATATGTGTGCTTATATCTTTTTTTAAGAGCATAATACTGAGCATAGCATGTTAGTTGTTGTTGTCAGTAGGTATTCTGATCAATGCTGTGTCTGTATGCAAATTCATTATTTGTATATTAAATGTTTGGGAATTAGACCCTGAGTGTATTTTCAGTATTAATGCTGACCTGTATGGCCTTTTGTAATATAAAAGCTTGCTGGTTGTTCCAATGAATAAGGAAATATTATTTTATGACAACTGTTAACAAAAAAAATGTATGAATGGTGGAATTGCCATCCACCACAAGAGGAGCTGACATCCCTACTTGAGTGACGTGGCTATACAATTAAGAACAAGAGACCAAACTGTTACCACGCAATTTCAGTAAGAAATGTCACAATTAGGGTTAGTAAAATTGATGGGGAGATGTAAAAGTGAGAGATGGAGCTACTGCTCGAGTTCATGAGGAAGAATGGACTGCCTGAGCTAGTGTTGATAAAGCGCGTACCTTCACATCCACGCTCAATCTGCCCGCTGCGGTACAAAGCATCATTGATCAGGTCTGGGAGACGGCCATTCAGATCCACGGATGCCAAACACCCCTGAAACCCATCTCGGGAGGCCAC
Source organism: Acipenser ruthenus (assembly GCF_902713425.1). Taxonomy (NCBI): domain Eukaryota; kingdom Metazoa; phylum Chordata; class Actinopteri; order Acipenseriformes; family Acipenseridae; genus Acipenser; species Acipenser ruthenus. The sequence goes on from NC_081206.1 coordinate 26,519,171, forward strand.
GAGTTTAGGAAGGTTGCTGTACATGCCCTGTGCCAGCCCAGCAATGTAGAGATCACCTGAAATACAAAAATAAAGAATATCAATGAGACAAAAATGGATTAACACAATTTACCAACTGTAGAAACTGTATATTCTAGATTGAGGTTGTAAAAAAAAAAAAGGAAGTTGATAGATGTCCACAAAATAAAACAGCTGTTTTTTGATGTAAGAAAATCAATACAATTATCAAAACCAGTGAATAAGTTTTACATTTACATGCCTAATATAATTGCTTTGGTGTAAGTGTATCAATAAATGTGTAAATGTTATCTGAATGTATTGCTTTGTTATCTACCACTGGGTATTATTATTATTATTATTATTATTATTATTATTATTATTATTATTAGTATTATTATTATTATTATTATTATTTAATCAAATAATGTAGTTGTGGAAAACTATCATCCCTGATGATGCTATTCCAGTAATACAGAATAAACATGTATAGGCCCATATTAACTGTGTGCATGGCAAATAGCTTAATGTGAACTCAAATTAAATTGGTAAATACACTTTAAGTCAAAGTACCTTTCAGGTCCAGGTTTTTGGCACCATTGATAACCTGTGTGACAGCCTTGGCATCCACCTTGAGTGTGTGAGTGTTGCTGTTGTCCCTGGTGATCACAACATTGTGCCACTGATTGTCATGCAGTGCTTTGTCACTGTTTCCTTTGATCACATTAGGACCATTCCCCAGATCGAAAACATAGTGAATATACCTAAAATACATAATAGCACATTACGGTTTTAAAAGGGATAACATACATGCCAATTATTCTTAACTTGGAACTGATCTCAGTTATGGGTAATTACATAAACCTTTTATAGCCTGTTATTAAATAAAGTAACAGTCCAGAACTATTTCATAAATACCCAACTGTGTTTAATCAATGAAAAAATAGCATTCTTTAAATAACTCACAAGTTAGGGCTTTGTGAATAGAGCCCTGTATTACAATTATGACATTCAGTAGCAATCAACATAGCACCAGTACATTGAGAATGACACATTAATTAAAACATGTGTATGTTTAATACAATCTTTAATTAAGACCTATTTTCTGAAATTCTTATTAATTTTACAAAACAAATGATAGTTGGTAGTAGGTAGATTACAATTACATGGTAATGGTATTTGGAAACAACATTGTGTGACTTGATGAAATTATGTGGAGTCATGATAGTACTGCTAATATCTGTGTAATTACACACTTATACCACCAGGTGTTACCATGTAAGATCACAAACTATTGGTAGTTACCTAGTAATTACCATGTTATTGTTATAGATCCAGAAATCTAAAGCAGTGATGCACAAACTTTTTATATGACGCCCCCCTTTCTTTTTTTACTTTTTTTGGTTAAATCTAGGAAAAAAATATGCGATTTACATTGATTAAATCCAGGAAAAAACACATGTTAAAACATTAGTGTTTTTTTTTTTTTTACACTTGTTGCCTCATACATGGAAGCTGCCATTTGGGCTCTGTTCACTGGAGTTTCACTGACACTCACCACTTCAAACATAATTTCTCCAGTTCTACAAGTCCTAGAGTGATCGTCAATCAGCTGTCATGAATTAGCTGTCATTTATGTATTTATTTAAAATGTTCTATCCTTTAAAAAAAAACATTTTACAGAACTGCCCCTTTAGTCATAGTTGCGCCCCCCCTTACTGACTCTCCGCGCCCCCCACTGCACACCACTGACCTAAAGTTCTGTAAAGATGGGAGGAAATGCTTTCATATGTTCATATAAAATGTCTCCTTACCCTTTTACTAGCTCTACAGCGATGAAATCATTGCCATCTCCACTGTTAAAGAGAATGAATCCATCTGGAGTGGTTGTTTTGAACTGGAAGAAGAGGTGCATGGAAGTGTAGGCCTGAAGTGTAGCCAAGCTAAGGTAACTGCTCTTGGACTTAAATGTGACTGGATCAGCTATGATTGACCTCATTCCAAACCTGGCATTTAGTTCACAGAAATCAATGTCACCATTTTTGCAAAGGTCAATATATAACATTCCGTTGAACATCAGGCTCTGAAGGTGCCCAATAAAACTGGAAGGGATGACTGAAATGTAGCGCCTCTCCGTCATAATCCCTGTCTCTATATTGTGCAATTCCAGGCGAGTGTGATCTCCCACCATTTGACCTATACAAAAGAAAAATAACAAAATACAAAATTAAACTCTAATGTCAGTAATCATTACTACAAGTACACCTTAGATATAAACTATAAACCGTTAAGATGAGCTGTGTTTGTTTAGATGGTAAAGTATTTCCATCAGTCCTGCATTTTTGTATTTCAAGTGCTTTCCACTTGTTTAAGAGCCACTGTCCAGTGAGAGGAAATACATCTGCCTTCAACGACAATAGGGTATATTTTAAAGGCTATGCACGTTAGTATTTTATACAGTTATCACGCTGAATATGAGTATGTGCATGTTTGGGAGATTAAAACATTATCTGGCTTTGATACCATTAACAGTCTCAACAGCTTTTTTTGTTTTTTTGGGGGGGATCAGGTGGCAACTAGTGAACAGCCAGCCTGAGGCTCCCTCATTAGAATGTGTGATGTGTGTATTTTTATAACTTGCATGCTAGGTGTTAGAAAAAGGTGCTCATTATTAATTAGATGTCATACATAAAATCTGTTAACAGCTGTTGTAACATGTCTCTCAATCTCGAACTGTACACTTTGTGTTGCAAAGCAGAGGCAATGTGGGCTTCCCAACATAGGGGATAACCACAGACTTCTAGATACTTTAGGCCTCTTGAGGAAAATGAAAGCCTTTAAACACTGGGCTTCATGGCCTGTTATCAGCCTGTACTCTTTAAAAGTTTAAATGCTCTGCCAAGCCTACAAAACATAACACATAACATTTACTGATGCTGTAATACAGTTCCGTTTACAGTTTAATTTAGATAAAGGTACCTTCAGCAGTGTCATCGTCAACCGTGAGCTTCAAGCTTTTACCCCGTCGAACCACACGGACTATATGCCATTCATTATCATTGAGTTTTTGTCCAGCATACAGCGTTTCCGGTCCTTTGCCTGGGAATGATGTTGGTTACAAAATTACTTTCCTTCTTTGATCACAACCAAACCTTTGCTTTCCATAAATGATGAAGGTGAGTTTCTTACCTATTTGTGCATTAAAGCTGGTGCAAAAAATGCCCCCCCCCCCACACTCTCCAACTGATACTGCATTAGAAAGCAAAATGAACACAATGCTTCTAAATGTAATGGCATGACACCAGGCAGATTCAAAAGAAATGTATATATTATTGGCATGGATCTTTCTCAAATGGTGTTATTGACTCCTTATCTATAAAGCTGATTAAGACAGAAAATAATAGTATCACCACAGTTAAAATGAGGTCATAATCACAAGCATTTTAGCCATTGCCTTTTAGGTTTATAGGCCTGCCTCCAAAAAATGAAAATGACACACATTCACACACACTGGTCACACTATCCAATGCAGTATCTGCTATCTAATAGTACAGACAGCTCTGCTTTTCATATCTCACCCATTACTGAAAAAAACAAAGGTTTGGTTATCCTTTAAATAATAAAAAGCTAAAACTTGGGAGAATAGATACATTTTAAATTCACACACAAAAAAATACATATTAGTTCAGTAATTGAATATAAATTACATATTACAAATACCATTTTTGCTGCATTTAGAAGCATTAGTTGCATATGCAATATTGTTATAGTTTTTTTTTTAACTAAAGATAAGCTTTTACTCATAATCAGGTCTTAGTATCCCTTATAGAAAATATGTCACAGTAAAAATATTTTTTAAGATCAACATCAACATCTGATTTTAATATCAGAATTTAAAATAAATAAATAAAGCTTAAAGTAATGTGGTTTGATAACAAAGCCCTTAAAACTTCAAGCCTAAAACTAACAAAATAAAAACACACCAGTATAGTGAACTCTTTTATTTTTCATCTCATGCACGGCTAAATAAATCATTTGTAGAGTGTAGAATTAATTAACAATGCAAAATGTTAGGTTACCTGTTAACAATATTGTATTATGATTTAGATTATAATATAGTTTTATATCCAATAATCGGGCTATACAGTATATATAATCTCATATAACAAACAATTGCAGTGACAGTTTACTGAACATTTTCCAGTAAAATAGATACAATATCTATATAGTTTTTAATTAAGCTTTACAATTTTTATAGTGGCTATTAAAAAATATCAAATAACAAAATAAACTGCTGTGATAAAGGTAACTGATGGTTTGGGGCATTTTATGCAAATATAGCATGAAATAATAGGAAATGTAACAATAGTAAATAGTGTAAGGATGGCTACCGTTATGTCAAAACGTTAACAGTTTAAGATGCCTAATTAAAGCACAAAGTGGTCCAACATTTGCACATGTGAGAGCCTATTGTTTCTGTTTCTAATTACTGACCAAAACTTGAAATTCTTACACCAAGAGTTTTTCATGCAGGTAGGTATATAGAGTATATAAATGACAAATCTTGAGGTGTTCTAATACATTTGCACACTGCTGTATATATAGTTCTAAAATTACATTAGTAAGCAATGTCACATGTCACATGCATGCTGGCTAGACAGACTGTAGATTATTACACTTTCAGGCAATTCGGAGCATAAAGGTATTTTTAATGGAAAAAAAACCCGATTGATTTAGTACCATGACACTCTATTAACTCAGTACATTGCTGACTCTACTGCCTGAAACTAGAAACGCCTGCAATAAAAAGGAAAGGAACAACACAACAACTTTCTGTTTTATATATATATATATATATATATATATATATATATATATATATATATATATATATATATACCTAGATATTTTTCATCATACAGTAGATTTTAAATGAGCTTAATAAAAATGTGTCATTTTATAAACTAAATACGGCATTAGCAATGCAATTGAAGATCATTGGTACGTTTGTAAAATGTTATTTACAACGGTAAAATATGATATGGTTTTGTGATGTGCAAAGTTGCATATTAAAGTGTTCATTGGCAATCAATCAGATTACTGAAGTTGTTAGTCAAGCAAAACTAGTCAGCCAGGGAGTCTTGATGGGAGAGACCCAGTCCGTGCCAGACAAACACAACACAGACCACAACAGAATCTCCACACACCCTTCGTTGAAACCAAGCACCTGGAATGCTCATTGCAGCAGCATATAAACACAGCAACAATGGAACAATGATAAATGTTAATCACTTCTTGCACCACTGGGCACAGAAATGTGCATTTGTTTTGTGTAATGAAAGGCTTGTGGGGTGCTGCCTTACCATCAGTGCAAATAGTGGGACTGAAGATAAATAATAAGGAATGAAAATAATACATTGCATTAAAGTTACATCAAACATGTTCATGATGTATTCTGCAGCAACACAGTCACCCAATCTACCTTTATAGGATCTATAGGCATGATGATTATCTTCACCTTCTCTAATGTGTTATTTGCAAGCATTCATAATTCATGGTTTAAACTTAGAAATATCAAAGTGATTATATGATTCACAATCATGTATTTATGTTCACTTCTCAAATTACTGTAGTCTTTTGACAATGTCTTTTGTGTTATACTGTATACTGCAATATAAATATTGGCTAGGCAGAAGTCATGCCAGGGCCAGATGACAGGTATCTGGTCGGATGGATCTGCCATCTCCATTAGATTCAAGATGATGTGCTTCACCAGCAAGTCAAGGAGAGATGACTAAAACCTGACAATGTTCAACACCATGAAAGCAGTCAAGCGGGTAATAATGTGTGTGACCTCCAGAAGAATCAATACCAGCTTGTGAATGTTGTGGGGATTTCCTGCTGAGATGGTGCATGGTCTGTTGTAGAATAATATGCTACTTCTCATTCTTCAGTGTCCCTGGTTGAGGGTTACTGCTGGAAACACAGCTTTTAGAATGTCCCATTGCCACAATTACATGTTCAACAGGATTCAAATCTATGGATGTGATGGCCAGTTCATGTGTCTGTGATGAGGATATGTATTACGATCAAAAAACATGATCCCTATGTCAAACTGCCTTGTTAATCACCAATGAAGGTCCTCCCAAAATATCATATTCTGCCATTTAGCAATCAATATTTTGCTCCACATGATGCTCTCTACACTTTATCCGTACATGCATTTGAATGTACGCTGAATATTGGGAATTGCTTTTCCTATATTAAGCTCTGCACCTACTTTGCAACACAGTGCAATTTGGAATAGTGCAATTCCCTCAGTCATTCTGCCACTGGTGCAACATTCCATGATGCGATTCAGTTAAATACATCTTTCAATACGTGATGAATAAACAGGTGTATAGAGGCTGTTATATACATGGAGACCCAAGAACCTCAGTGATCCAAGTACATTTAGTCAAGTACAAACAAGTTATCCAAGTGCTAAAAAAGACCCAAAAGAGCAACATTGATCAGTAGGCCTCTGCAGAATGGGTTATTCTAATCACAAAAGTAAATTACAACTATTTATTACCCTTACAAATACATTTGGGACAGGTGGAACTGTATTAAACTGTTTGGGGTAAAATGTAAAACAACGCTCCACTCAGCTGTTTTGCATTGATAGTACGCAGATAGTGTTAAATTACTTTATTATAAGATTTTAATTACTCAAAAAACCTTGCATATATATTACTAGAGCAGACAAGTATATATTCAGGAATATAATAACATTTAATAACAAGCAGAGTTGGGTAAAACGGACAACAACAAATGTTGAAGAGCAAATGCCACTAACTGCAGAATAAAGTGCTAGTGCCTGTTACCGGTTCAACACAAAACCGTAGCATAGAAAAAACACACAACAAACGTGATACATGTATATAACCGTGATTTTTTAAAATGAGGTTCACATTTTCAAACACTATAATAAAGCAAAAGCCATTTTAGATGTAATATAATAGATATGAAATATTTTGTTTTTGTAGAGTTAGGAATGAAAAAAAAAACTTTTACACACTGAATAGGTTCACTGTGAAACATACACTCTTGTTCTACCCAGTATTACAGGCCGCCTCTTCTGAGACCAAAGCCTTTTCATGCATGAGTTCATTCTGAAGTAGGGAACCAATGCCAGCTGACCCCAATAACCCATCTGCCTTCAAGGTTCAGGCTGGAATGGTAATGCAAACTATGTAGTCTGTTCATCTGATGTACTGTTCAGAATGTCCTACAGACAGTTCAACCTTTGTGCTGCTGTCTCCTAGTGAGCAAGTGTAAGAAAGAAAATAAGATGCATGCAGGTAGACTGGGTTTGGATATAATTTACCCATACATATTTGGAACAGGATACAGCTCACAAATATTATCCTTTTAAACTTATAAGAATAAAGAAGGATGCAAAAAGAAATGTATCTTACCTTCCAGAGGTATGTACTAACAGGTATGTACAAGAATGTATTCATTATTAACCACCGATTATTATTTATCCATTATGCATTTGAAATATGATACCTGCTTTAAATCTGCAAAACATATTTTTTTTATTTGCCCAGCTTTTTCAGTTTTCCTTTATACGTTAAAGACCTGTTTATGAGTAAAAGCAGTTAAGCCCTGTTTATCACAGACATTGTAAAATATACAACTAAGATCTTAGAGCAATAACATTCCTATTTTCATGTTAAGCTTTAAAAAGTTACCTTTGATGTGCCTGAGTATTGAAAGGTGAATACATATTAAAATGCTTGTTATTAGTCTTGATATGCAAGCAGAGCAAAAAGAAACACCACTGTGAATGCTGAATATTTTAGTGAGGTGAAACTCAATTTCTCGACAGGCCATCTTTAGGAGTTGTATAACAAGATGCAAGCCAGGTATATTATATTATAGTCATGGATTGCATATCTACAAGATCTTTGAGGGCTGCTTATTAAGCACCACCACTGTACAGTATCAGTGTTAACGTACGCTGGTAAACTATTCTAATGCTCTGCTTGCATTTCAAGCATCTACAAAATGTCTGTTTTCTTTTTTTTAAAAAAGTTAAGTAAAAGTAAAAGAGGTGACTTAATAATCTTTTGGAACATCTGATTGAAATTGAACCTAAAACAGTTTGAATAATCCTTTTAAAATAAACAGCAAAACATTAAATAAACATGATTCAACTCTGAGGAAATACCAGTACCTGCTTTATGTCTAAACCCATTTTCATTTCAGTTAAATGTATACTAACATGAACCTGCCCTTTTTCGTCATTTTCCACAAGAATGAATGGTGACATTATTGAATGCACCTGCTTTGAACATAGTCTAAACGGTTCCAATATTTAAGTGCTTGGAGTAAGTTTTTTTTTTTTTCATCCCAACATGTTTTACAGCCAGTTGTACTAAACAGTATAATAATAAATATTCAATTTCAATACAGTGCCTCATTTGTTCCTAAGACCGTTTCTTAATTACTCATATATGTTTTATGCATTAAAACACTTCAAAATTGCCTGGTCAGGTATATTTCTTGTCGGGATTTAGGTCCGAAGGGAGCAATGGAATAGGGCTCTAGCCTACAGTCTAGCCTACGTACTATAATTAAATACTGACCATCGATTTGCAAATATTGTGGTATATATTTTGTAGCTCGACAGCTGCCTAGCTGCTTTTGAAACCTCACCCTCCCTCAACTAACTACCACCCCTTCAAAAAAAAAACCAATCTAATAAGTAAAATTCTGATTATCAAGTCACCATATTCTTCTATTGATTAAAAAAAAGTCTAAACAACAATTTTAATGAAAAAGGCAACAGTTTAAAACATTTCTTTAGAAAATATCAAGAACAAAATGAAACTTGAGTATTAACTTACTGGAGTTACAGTTTATCCTGATACAGTCTAGATGGGGAAGAATAAATGAAAGATGAAATTGCATCCTTCAAGGTTACAGCTGCAGACATCCAATAACAATTAGTCCACCCTTCCGGGGACAGACACATGCAAAAACGTAGCCATTTTATGTCTCACTAATTTAGAAATTACTTAAAAAAGAAATATCATGTCTGATTATATAACACAAAACATCCTTAAGAGTTAAGAAGCATTGGACATATAATATCCCTAAATCATTGTTTGAATAAAAATCATACAGGCAGTTTTCTATAAATTATAGAAACACTTTTTTTACCCGTAGTTATAAAATGGCCACTCATTAATTACTAACCACATGAATTCCCTAACTGAGATTTTGTAACTTTTTTTTTTTTTTTATCAAGTTAAGTCTCAAAGAAATTGGCCCAGATATTCAATGGCCTTGTGCTATCTTGTTTACTAAACAGTATACTAGAATTGTATGTTGTATAACATTTAGCAAGAAGATGGTGTTAGCCATGCTTTAGTAGGACCACAGATCTTTGAATTTCTAGAAGTCTTAACAAGAGAATCGAGGAAAGATGAGTAAAGATTTTAAAGCTCCAGCATAACTGGGGAAGAATATTGATATTGTTAAAGTATATTGACAAGTTAGTGTTAACAGAACACCCCAGTAATTACTGTGCGTGTTACATAATGTGCATATACTACTACTGGGAAGAAATACATCATTTTCATTTTTTTTTTTTTGTGTGTGAATAAACATGCTTGGCATGGTTGGCTATTGTAAAAACAATCTGGGTTAGGTTCCATGTGGTTAGGTTTATCATGTGTCGTCAACCGCAACAGAAAAGTGGGAGCAAACAGCCTCGGTCCAATCAGCACCAGCACCATGCAGTGGCCATTATACCCTTCTAATGAGCAGCGGTAATACAGATACTAGATACTAGATACTACTTGTACAAACTAGGCTCTTTTAAACATTACAAAATGTATGAAAAGGAAAGCCAATGTGGATGGCTGAATATCTATATCTTGTCAGCTAGCAAATAATCATTAAATGCATATTGGAATTTGTTAAAATATCATATCTTCATAAAGTTAATATATCATTTAAAAATAATTATGAGTTGTCTTTTTTTTTTTAAGTGTGAGTTATTCAGACCTTGGGGGATATAATTATTGATGACAATAATCTTAAAGAGCATGATTTATTTTTAATTTTATCAAAATAACTGAACTAATAGAAAGATCACAAAAGCAAACCTTAACTCTGAAATGAAACAGATTTTTTTTTTTTTTTAAAACACATATTTTGTGTCAAGATGCATAATTTCTAAACAGCATACTATTCATAAATTACATCTGTATAGGGTTCTTTTTTAAATAACAGAACATATTGCACTTACACTGGAAATGAACGTATTTTTGTGCAATAAAAGTTCAATATGCGATATAAGAGATATTAATGTGAATACTACATATAATAATACAATTAGGTTTTCAATGATGTGTTTTAAAAAGAAAAGAAAGAAGGTGGTATGCTAGCCGTCTGCAGGTTTAGCTGTGCACTCTGTTCACGGGCTGTTTGCTGTACGGGCCGCAGGCTTCAGGCCTTTGAAGGGTTGAATACCATCTTTTGACATAACATGGTGGATGTGTAGTTTTAATACTAGAATGTTTTTTAGGATTTTTTCCAGGAAAAAAAAAAACAACAATGTTGCTAGACTATATTATTGAAATAATACATCAAGATATTTTTTAGGACTGTGAAATGTGACGTACTGTATTACCATTCAGAAAGTCACAGCACTTATTGTGTTAATTATTGGTATTAGCGTAAAAAAAATAAAAAAGGGCAACTTAAACAAACATATAATAATAATAATAATAATAATAATAATAATAATAATAATAATAATAATAATATGCTGTGACTATCTTGAATAAAAAATATGAAAATGAAGATGAAAATATCAGTTCAAAAGATGGGCCAAACAGCATGTATATTTAGGCCAACAATTAAAAAAAATAATAATAATAATAATAATAAAAATAAAGAAACAAAAAATATAGAAATAAAATAATACACACACACACACACACACATTATACATTACTCATTAATTCCATGCAATATACTTAGAAACATATAACATATAAAAAAATATATATTAAAGTATAAATAATTTGATTTACTATATAATTAATATTACAAGATAAAAACAATAAACACATAAAGAAACCAATAGATTCCTGAATTTCAGGTGTATACGATACCTAAATTAACAGTCAATTTCACGCGTCCTCCATCAAGTTCAAGCCTTAGTGTGTCTGCTGACTCCCTTGATGTGGTTGCCATGAGCAGGCCATATGCCCGTTGAGACATGAAGCGCAAGGATACATCCTCAGCCTCTGTATGCATGACCATGGGCATCACAACCTTCATGTACATGCTACCATCATAGCTGAGAATGGAGGCCTCTGTGAAAAAACAAGTTAAACAAATTATTAAGTTTTTTTTTTATATTCTTTCATACAACACTATATATATATATTTTTTTTTTTTCCCCAGGAAAATTCATCCGTGCGTATAATACACAATAGAGTGGTAAGTTTAGGAATACAAAAATAAACTTTGTAAACTCAATGAAATATATATTTGACTATATGCTACAAGAAAGAAATTCAGAATAAACTACATTATACCAGAAAATATTTCTCATATAAGGACTCACCAATCTACACACCTGAGCTTTCTATTTTCTTATTTCGCTGAAATTCACAACAGTGAAATTCAATATTTCTCTTATCTAAACAATTTCCATTTCCCTCCCTTGCCTATGTGACAGTTAGTCCATTTATATCTATGTAAGATTAATGTCTATACATACACATCGGTATAAGCACATTGTTTTAATGGGGCCACTAAGAGATTTTCACACTTCATCACATGGAGATCACACTACCCATGGATTACAAATGTTAACCAAAACTCATTTCAACATACAGAATTACGGAATGAAAATATTTAGATCTGGCACTGTTTAAATCATAGAAAAGACTGGATTACTCTGTAAATGATGTATATATAGTATGCAATTTATTGTATTTAATATATTGTATATTATTATATAGATATGCCTAGCAATACTGTCAAGGAGAATAGGGTCTACATTAAAACATCCCTCCCTGAGATTTCACATACTTTTTAATATACAACAAATACATACATTTGTTTTCCATTTTGATCCAATGCTATTTGTACAAATAAATGGGAGTTTTTATTCCATCATCTACAGACAATAATATAACTAACAGTACAATTGTTACTTGCAATAAATAATAAAACAGGCATAATTGGCAGAATATGGAATCATAAGGCACATCAAAAACAAGTTACAATTCAATCAAACCACATACTGTTGTTGTTAATGATTTGACTGCAGAGGTTACAGAGTTTCTGTTCTAATAAATGTTCAACAGAGCTGTCCATTTTGGCATTGTGATACCCCGCAGTGAATCCAGTGATATTCATTTAAAGAGAGAGAGATTATGATTCAAGACAAGAGCTCCACTTTTATCAAACCTCGCCCTGATGCTGATTGCACACTTGTCATGCGGTTGGCCGCAAGCGAAAAAAAAACTACCAAATGTATTAGAAAATGCAACCGTGCGTGAAATGTATATTCTGACACAATAAAAAAAAAAAAATGTTGTTTACTGTTACTTTGCACCTGCCTATTACAATATTCCTAGAGAAAAGGGGTACATTACAAATGAAACTATTCTATGTAGAATGTGTGAATTATTTCCACTGCAAAGGAATCCTAAATAGTATGGAACTGAATACAAAGCAGTGTTTCAATCGAGTTCTTATCCAAGCTTGAACAGTTTGTGAAATTCATTAAATCCCTGGCCTGGGAATCATAGCCTTACCATTCTTTTCTTTTCTCCATATCACTTTACCTGAATGATTATTGCTGATAATCAACTGTTCACCAACAATTTTATCAAAATGAAATGCTATACTAATATTACTACCCCGTATGGTCTCATGCTCAAAAGTTGCATTTTATTATATAGAATTAACTTGGATATTTAAATTTCTGTTTGCAATTACACTTTATTATATGTTTCTCGTTGTTTATTTTACCCCTCTGGTTACTATTATATACAGTATCTAATACAACAGTCCAAAATGAAGTATGCTGGCAGTTGAAATGTTAATTGGCTTTCGAAAGCTACAAAAACTCTGTTAAAACCTTTCCATGCTATTGACGCAAAACTACTGACACGTTCTGCAATTATATGGAAATCAATATGTTATTATGTTGCTTTGCAGTTCACTCCGGGAGTTGGCCAAGTCTAATTTTACACTTCGCATAGGATGCAAAAAGTCTGCTAGTAATCTCCTTTAGGGTCTTTCACATTCACGGGGGCTTAGAATATATTTTAAAATCTATGAGGAAATATTAATGTACACATCTGATTAAAATCAGGATCCACCTTATAATTTATGTATTTCTGTGTGCAAAATGGCTAATAAATGTGACTACATAACTGACAAACTATAATTTACCTCACAAAATATGCTGCAAACATGTTTTATATATCAGACTTTCAAAAGGCTACAGATGAAATATTGTTAAAATGTTACCAATTGTTAATTGATTCCAAAAGTATTATTATTATTATTATTATTATTATTATTATTATTATTATTATTATTATTATTATTATTATTATTATTTACAATTATAATGGTCAAATGAATCTACATATAAAAAAAAACAATCTTAGACAATACAAACAATTTATAAATGTTTGCCAATGTATTGTAGATTCCTAACTGAGAAGAGTATTTAAATTGCTTGTATCCCTGAGAGCATAGTGACTGGCTAATGTTGTAAGTGAACTTCATTAAATGCACATTTCTTCCAGTTATGTGTTTAATGGGACTTACTCTAGGCAGTGAAAAAATGATTACGTGAAAGTTATGAAGGAGCATCACACACAAGGAATGTATAGCCTATTCACATTACCTAAAAATGTGTGAACATCATAGATTTGAAAATTGATTGTGAGTGAAGTGAATGACAACCACATCAATGCGCATTGATCAGGCATTTAAGTAATGTGACTAGGGTATCAGACACACAGTCAGTTAAGGCACATTATGTGTGTTTTCCATCATTCTCTATTGTTGTATATGTTTAGACTACTCTGGATAACCGAAACAGAAGGGCATTAATAAATAATCAATGTTTGTTAAACTAACAACCTTAAATCTTATCATTCCACTTGTTTATCATGAACTTGCAGAAAACTGAAATACTCTACATAAGATACCCTGCAGACTTCTCAATGTATGGGATTGTTATTGACATTTTTTATTTTACAAGCACATACCAACTCAGTCTTCTTTTGGCATAATCCATTACTGCAAACTGCCTGTGGGTTGTTCTGGACACAATACCAGACTCTGAGACAATGCCAAAGTTTTGCATGCTGAATGATGAACCTGCATATGATTACGTATGCCAGAGCTACTCCATGAAGTCAGGGTTCTTTGAGCAGTGCTGGCCCCAGTCCTTGACGACTCAGAGTTCTTTGCCTGAATGGTAATAAAGAGCTTCAAGGCACTTTTAGGCATCATTTCCCAGCTCCTCGCACTCAAGGGCCTTTAAGAGCTGGTGAATAGCTTCTATTTCTCATCAGTTGGATTTAGATCAGCCTATGTTCCTTGTCTCACTGTCGTCTTTTTTTCTTTATAGTTGCCTGGCACAGTAAGTTGCAGAGAGGGGGTTAATACAAGCCAGGTCATGAGACAGCATTCCTCTTTAAATATTGCTTACTTTGTTAGAAAATGTTGAGTCAGGATTATAGAAACCAAACTTCTTCCATATTTGATAGTACATGTAAAAAACTCACAGGACTGTTGCTACACAATACAAGGATCCACACTTGTTTGGCGTTCTTTTGCTCTAGCAAACTGTGACCTCGTCTGATTGTCTGATTGTATTTGTTGGAGATGTAAGGTTTTACATACATTGTAATAATTGTATACCCCTTTAAATGGCACAGAAGTGAGTAAATTCGCACCCAGCAAAAGGTGCCTGCAGCTTCTGCATGTGATTGCGTTCTGTACTGTCTGTAGATACCCCCGGCTCAGATGCACCCATGTGTATGGAAAATGTGTATTTCTCCCAGTCAACAGGACATAGAGCACAAATCACAGACCCTACACATCATACGTAGTTGCGACTGTACATTTTATCAGTATATTTTACTATATTTGAAAATGCTACAATTCTGCAATATCTCAGTTTGATATTCTTGATTGCAAAAAAAGACAACAAAAAGTATTATTTCTAGAAAATAGGCTGCAAAGCTTTCTTTGCTGATTGGCTGCCTAAAGCAGAGGATTATGGTTTTTACTGCTTGTGAGCTCCAGCTGTGTATAGTATATTACATTGAGATTACAACTTCATCACAAACAAGTAATGACTCTGACTATGCACTTATTGAAGGCCATAATTGCATCCAAAAGTAATTCCATACATATGTACAACATGGATATTTTCCTGTTAAACAAAAAAACAGGACTGCTAATTTATTTGGCATAATTCCTCACCTAGTCAATAAGCTGTTTGATCCTTTTTAAAATGTGTTTTACCTCCTGCCTGATCAACTAAACAGTGTTTAGATCTATTAACCTGTTAAGCCAATGCATAAACCTTTTCTGAGATATAGGGACTGATGTAAGGATAGACGCAGTGAAAACATTCTGCCAGGTAATTATTTTGCACTGCGGCCTACGTAAGCTTAAGAGAAATGCAAATTACTCAACACACACAAATAATGAGCTGCAATCATGATAATAAGGGTCGCAATAGAGGCCTCACTTACAGCCCACAGGTGAGGCATTTGGAATACAGAGAGCAGTAGGCGCTGAATGAGATTTTAGAGACCTTTTTAGGTACATACGTGAGGGCACCCCCACTATGGTCCAGGCAGTGAAACCGACTCTTCAGGATGCACACAGGTTTGCAGGCCATAGCCACTATCCCCTAATATAGAAAATGATGTCCTATTATAATCAGGGACGATGCGAAAATTACATTTTTGGGGAGTCCATCACTAAAAACATATGTTAAATAATGCATTAACATTTTGCAGTATAAATGTATTTTTTCTTATAAAAACAATTTTGAATGTGTTGGTGCATTTTTAAAACTGTTTCCTTAAGATACGCTTTGATTAAATGCTAATTAAATACTGAAATAAATAATCGGTTTTAGTAAACAACCGTTACTCAATAAGGTAAATAATTAAGAAAAAATCTCATAAGCTTTCCGTCAAGGACATTAAACAGTACTTTGCAATAGGTAAGACACCATCCGACGTTACTGACTTTACCCGCTCAGTTTTGCCAGCCTGTTGCAGGAATTTTTAAAGCCATCCAGTTGCTGAGCCAGAACACTGTCCTCTATAGCAAAACGACTCATTTAGTTCTGGCTTCCTTATATCTGTACACCTGGGGTTCTACGGAAGAGTGTCACGCGGTAGCCTTTTTTAGTTATGCTTTTTCAGCTGAGACCTGAAGCCTACAAATCTCGCAGAACTATCAACAGTGTAAATTAAGAAGCACACAGAACAGTCCTGCATATAGTTCAAGTTCAAATAGGGCGATTCATTGAACATATTCTCTTTTTAAAGTAGCAGCGTATGATGCAATCAAAACGCTGAGTACTGTTTTTATTAATTTTATTTTAATACTCTGCATTTTGATATGCATTTTTAATTCCATGTGCATTTGTCATTGGGTTGAATTTATAGCCACTTAAGATTTTCCCTGCCCCGCCCTAATTTAATTAATATGTTCTTTACAGTGAATTATCTGCATTTATTTTACAAGTGCTGAGACAATACAGAATGGGTAAGCTCTTAATTACTCGTTTCTACAATGGTTTGCACGTTGTAAGCTTTTGGAGGGTCAGCAATTGTCCAAGTGCAAGGCTAAATCCTTAGATCTCATTATAATGTTTGTGCCCGCTTAGTATTCCAGATCCCCGTCCAATTCCATGCTCTTTTCTTCATTTGACTACATTTAAATACCATTTAAATTGATTAATGATGGCAAACTGCTAATTTGATAGCAGGTGCAGAACGGCAGGTGAAAACCATTCTTTACATACATCGTATTTTTAATGACCACTAAAATCCCACTGGCAGCAATATCTGTGTTTTGCAGCTGCAAATCACTTTGCATGTATCCTTACATCGGCTCTATGATGTATTACAACAATCCACAGCCTACTAACTTTCTAGTACCTGGCAGCATCATGGATTTCCTGAATATTATGTCCACCATAGATTTGACTAGGCTTATTCATTGATATTATGTAGACAATCTAAACTAGAAATGAACAGCATTCCATTAAACATACAGGAACAACATGCCTTGTCCATACAGGTCTATTCATTAATCGTCATTCATTAATCATCATACAAAATATCCTAAAATACTGATATTGTGTCCATTAGTTACAGGTACCAGGCCTAGAACATTGTTTCTTGAGATATTAGGATATGTTGCCATAACAAAGGTTGTGCAGCTGTTCAATCTTCCACTTGATGGCACCAAAGGCCAAGCATGCACTGGTATCCTGCTTGCAAATGGGTGGCAGTGGCCATGATAATACAGTAGGTTTTCTGGATGTTCTGTTTATTTTTAAATTAAAATTCATTACATAAACATTTACAAATTTCACAGGGACAGAACGGATATAACAAACCATCAATACACAGTGTTTCTACAGATTATAGAAACAATAAATTTGTACCAATATTGACATACTGTACTTATAGCCATCAGTTGCAGTCTGCAATGTGATATTGTCTAAGCAATTTGATCCTTAAGCATCTGCATAGCATATATATATATATATATATATATATATATATATATATATATATATATATATATATATATATATATATATACTGTATATATAAATCTTCCCCTGAGCTCATATTACTGCATGTACAAGGGAGGACTGGTACTGAATACCATGCCATAGATGGTTTCTCAGCCATGCAAGTAACCTACAGTGACAGATCAGAATGCAGTCATTGCACTACAGAGCTACTGCAAAGTAAAACATCAACATAGATTAAAGGACAACCACTGAGTGTGAATGGCTACTGATGACTAATTTACATTATGTCAGTCTGACTTTGTAGCATGTTAAAAAAAAAACATCACTAAACCCTAATCTGTATTCACATTAGATGTTTTCAGTTTATGTCTGCAATGTTCTTGTTTCTCCTACCAGTCCATTAACTCTGAAATAGTCAATATCTATTGGTATAGCAGTATTTTATACAACTCCTTTCTCTGCCTTATCCATTCGTCACCCAAAGCACTTTAACATGTTTGGTACACATTCTGTGTTGGCCACTTAATGCTATCTTTAATATGGCACAGTACAACCTTGACAACTAAGGTAAGGGTAAAAACAGAAAGAACAACAAAAATCAAAAGCCTTGTCCTTTTGTAAGCGTGCCTCACACATGACTCAGGACAGGAGATAGAAAGTGAGATATAAAACTCATTATTCTGCTCAATGTGACAATTATTTAACGTTCAGCAAAAGATAACTGTTTTAGATAAATGAAACAAAGAAGACTATAGCAAACAGCAGTCAATATCTAGCCACTATGCGACAATGTGCTTTGCTCATCATTTTTCTACTGTCGTTTGTCACAATTCAAAATCTTGACAAATTCAATATACATTATTTCCTTCCATTATTGTTTTTTTTTCAGTAACTTTTTTTCTCATTATTGTACAGAGATGTAAAAACGTGGTGCTTATGTTTAGACATAGGAAGCATCTAATTAGAACTACTGTATGGTTATTCAATATTTGATATCCAAAGGGTTATATAAAAACCTGAATTAGGACTCATGTGGAAACTTAGAAATGGAAATAGAAAGCTATGTTTTTTTCATAAATGTTTCATTTATTCCAGACTAGGTGTCCCTTTATTTGAATTTTTATTGCTTGTATAGACGTTGCATAAAACATTTCAAATATTCTGGTTGCAAGTGACATATTTTGGGTGTTATGGGTGGAGGACATGTTTGGGATCTTATGATATTGAAGGACAATGTCACTGATCTGATACATGAATCATTCCCAACCATTTAGTTGAACAAAATATATATGTTTTATTATGGATATTGATTGCAAAATGTATTTTCAGCCATTCTGCATCATGTTTCTACCTTTATACTGCCCAATTCTATACCAGACAAATGCACCGGTCCTATATGTAAGGAACTGAAGGCTAATGTTACTATTTAAACCAAAGCTCTAAACCTTGAAGTGTCTAGTAAGATGAATGTCTAGCTGCTGTAACACATTACCCTCCAGATACTGTGCACTAAGGAGGTATCACGTAATTTCCGTAGAGAGACCTCCATTAGGCCACTAGAGGACTTTTGGTAGCAAGCACAAATGGTTTCTCACACACTAAACGTACAATTTTTAACAATATAAAACCTTACATCACATGTCTCTCAATATCTAACAGCTGAATGCAAAAGCGGGTCGGGTTCAGGTCGGTAAGTTAACTTTTTCGCGGTTTGCGGTTCCGGTGCGGATCCAAAAAATATATATATTTTCGGGTCTGAATTTGAATAACCAAAAACATTTTCTGTCCTTTCAGCTTACTCATCTGTAACCCTTTCGCAAATAATGTATTTCAACGTAAATGTACCAGTATTGCCTGCACTGAAGCAGGAGGCAAAACAAATCTTTACTTGATGGGTGCCCGAATGATTTTTAGAAATGCTACTTCACATTATGAATCATCAACTATGTGGTCTTACACCACTGACATCTTGCAGTGTACAGTGCACTAACCAAACACAGATTACAGCGAGACCTACTTTTGGCTATGCATCTCAGCTGAATTGAGGGCTATTTGGATAGTGCAGTATTTATATTAATTGTCACTGCTCTTATGGTTTGTAGTAAGAGCTAAGCATGATGGTAGCAGTTTGCAGCAGTTGTGGAACATTATGGTTCCTGCACTGCCTGAGGCCAGGATAGGTGACCTTCACAGTACCAGAATCAATAGCGATTAACTCAAGTGCTGTAGCTAGCAGTCTGAAACCCGCTGCTGCAGCAAACTCACATAAATCTCCTTGCTGTGCTACACTGAGCTAAGGGAAAGTATTAGCTTGATAAAACCCAGTAGAGGTGCATACATATGCATCACCAAACACCTGTAAATATAATAGAACAGCAAATATACAGGGTAGCCCAACATATAAGGTCCACCTATAAATAAATAAAACTAAACACACATCCAAAGGGTTTTATTGCAGTACTCTGCCAGATCAATCTAATCATCTTTGAAATCCAGTATACACAGTATGGATTGAGGTCATTTGGCTTGCCATTACCTCTACTTATACAGTAGGTAATCCATGTCTAATTAAAAGCAAAGGGGCTCTCTAACTAG
Source organism: Acipenser ruthenus (assembly GCF_902713425.1). Taxonomy (NCBI): domain Eukaryota; kingdom Metazoa; phylum Chordata; class Actinopteri; order Acipenseriformes; family Acipenseridae; genus Acipenser; species Acipenser ruthenus. The sequence goes on from NC_081206.1 coordinate 26,539,605, forward strand.
GGAGTAAAACACCTACTTTCACAATGACATATGAAGATACAGTGTAGGATGTGCAGAAGTTTACTGTCCTCTTCTAGAACTGGCAGATACTTTGCTCAGTAGAGCAGCTAGTTCAGCACTGCAGTCCTGCCATGTAACACACATGATATTACATGTTCATTCCTCATCCTTGACAATCTTCCACAAACAATAATAATAATACACAATCTGTGTGTGTCTTTACTTCTTTCCAAAACAACAACAGCCTATATGTTTTCTCTCTTGAAAATGGTACTTGCACACTCATGGTGAGGATATAATTCCGCTATATTTCAGTAGAAATAGTTGCATTGTAGGGAGACTGGCATTGTAGCTCTGATGATATTTCATAATATGGGAACACTCTCTTTCTAAACAACTCCCTCTCTTCATTTTCTTTTCCAACAGATTCCACCGCTGCACACTGCAAAAAAGATTTCCTTGTATAGCGTGTAACTCCCCAGGTACTGCAGTAGTGTATAATAAGAATAAGAAATAATCTTTATGATGTGCATTTCCCTCTTGAGTCCTAAGACCCTTTTAGTGGCTCAGCTTGTGTTTTTGGCTTTAAAATCACTTGCTCAGAGCAGTTTAACACCATGGCCTCATTTATAAATTATGCAAAAGGTGCAAAGAACTGTAATTGCCTGAACATACAAGGGGTCCACAGCTGCACAGCACCAACCCTGAAAATGGCTTTGTGTGTGGCATAGTTTAAAATAAAATGTGAAGCAAATGTCAAGTGGTTATGTGAATATTTAAAAACAGGGCCCATAGAAATCTAAATATAGGCCTGTCATTTAAGAGTAAGTAGTGGGGTTCTGAAAAATATACCGTTACGCATCCCCATGTGTTGCTACAACTGTTTAAATAATCTACCTGTCATTTCTCTTTTCATTGTTAACATCCTGACAACTTTTTGCACTTATAACTTTAAAGTCTCTTTCAAAGCTCTTTTTAAAATGACAGCTCTAGTGCTCTGGGGTTTGAGATCTATCCTCTAAATCACTGAAAGAACAGCAGTAAAAAAAAAATTAAAAAGCATAACAACACAAGTACTCTGGCTTTTCTTTTCTGTACCACATAATGGATTGTTATTGCTGTGTTACCAGTTTGACAATGTGGGCAATACTCTTTACATTATCAGTGCACTAGAGCTGTCATTTTGAAAAGAACTTTGAAAACAGACTGTAAATTTACATGTAAAAAGTTGTCAGGATGTTAACAATGAAAAGAAAAATTACAGGTACGTTATTTAAACAGTTGTGGCAACACGTGGGGACGTGTAACGCTATATTTTTCAGAACCTAGCTACTCACTCTTTAAACTAGTAAACTAGTATATAACTATTTCAGAATGAAGTGGCCACTTTAAAGTGATACATTGCTTACTTGTCAAATGGCCTTTATTTGTTTTTAAATATTACATTCTAGATACTAGATTTTTTTGTTTGTTTTTAAAGCCCTGTAAATTAACAGCTCTTACTGAATATATCCAACACGAATCTCAGTTTTGTTTATATATAATGTGTACACAAAGCATTCAAAGAAACATACATGTGGTTTGGATGCCCTCTAGAGATCTTAATTTCTTTCTAAGTTTAAGTGCTTGAAACTACAGTATGTCCCAAGATCCAGTACATGATTCATATTTAGCATTCTGTTGGTGAAGTGGCTGCAGATAACCACTAGATGGTGTAGAGAAAAACTACAACTAGATTCACAGCTTAATCACTACGCATGTTTGCAGTTTCAATAGTCTATAGGTGTGGCAACACAATGCACAGGGAGCGATACTCATTTGAACAAGCAAATACAAGCTGACATATTATATTTTATTTGGTGATGTGGAATAAAGATGTCTACTGCCCTTATAAATGTTGGCTATAGTAAAAGCATTGAAAGCATGGTAAATCATAGGCAAGCATTGTAAAGACCAGTGAGATATGGTAAAAAATATACAAAAAAAAACATGGTAAAGGGTAAACTATGGGACATGCATAGTATAACCATGGGAAATGCATGGTTACACTCCAGAATACCATGGCAAATTGTTGTAAGGGTGCCCTTACACTGCAGCTTTTACCCTGAACCATCCCTACCCCTCTTTGCAAGCTACACTATCTTTATGAAAAAAACTGATTCACATTTCCAGTGTCTTACATATATCTTAGCAACCCAAACACACCCATAAGGGAAGTTCACACAACATCACCTCAGCATTTGTTATACATGTAAGCTCAGGAATGTTAAGACTGTATATTGCCCTAGGAATACAAAACCATGTCCTTTTGAAAACATTATTAAATAGCAAAAGATAATTCCAACAATAACCTGGTGTATTATGATGACACTGCCAATATAATTCTGTATACAATAGTGTAGATACTGTACATAGTTTAGATGATATTTTACAAAGAAACAGCTGATTGCTGTTCCATCAAATATTTCTTGTATGTAAGCCTTGCTAGTCTAACTAAATATTTCTAAGGATAAAGTGTGACATATTCACGTACACTGGAACAGTATTTTACAATTCTTATAGGTTTGTGACATTAAAAGCACAGATGTGTATCTGCTATCCCTTTTGAGTTTTGGGGAGCTGAAGGGATGCCATTTCTGGCTTCATGTCCACTTTGCAGGCTCATAACTCAGTAACCATTGACTGACATTGTATATATAGTCTTTGTTGATGTTAGATAACCAGGAGAAATGTCAAGAAAGGTCGATAACTACAGTGGTTCAGGAGTCCTCACGAAGATAATATAGCATTTTTATTGGCGTTGTTGCACTTTTTTCTACATTTGGCCCCACATTACTAAACTAGAAAAGCAGTTCTGTGTGTGCAGCGAGTATCACGAATACATCTTGAATTATATGAGATCTGATCTCTCAAATATATGGCCCCTTTTCAGTGCTTGTTTTAATTCGTCACTGGCACCCCCCCTATTATAGGCCCATAACTTCAAAAATAATTGAGAGCTAGTATCTTCCTAAAACACTTCCAGGTTCTTCCATATGTAACATCATCCATGATACTTATGTCTACATATGGGGAAGCAGTGTCAAAGCCAAAGGCCAATACACAATAATACAGATACCTGTATGCATTTTAGTACTTTAGAGTAGATGGTTTTTTTTGTCAGTGTTTGGAAATTTAACAGAAACACCATTCTGCCATATGCGATCCAGATAAATACAAACAAACAAAATCCTATACTTTCATGCTGACACCATCCGCTGATTATTCAGAACTCAATTTAATTGCAGAAAACCATCTTACCAAATCTGTATGTCAAAACAAAAATCATAAAAACAAATCATCATCATGAGGTCACAATGACATCTAGAAATAGCATTGAGTTATAGATTGTATTACTGCAAAAGACAACTCTGTCATAAATTATTGTTATCATTAACAGCAAAAAAAATGTTTTATTTTACATAGCTTTTGCATACCTATATAACAGACTAGATTGTTACTAGGATTAAGGTTAAGCAAGTGAGACAGCAAGCTATTCTTGCTTGGAGCTGATCGTGGGGTAAGTAATTTATTTATATGCCAACACTGCTTAGTATTCTTAAGAAACTAATGTTTCCTTGACGTTTTTTTTTGTTTTGTTTTTTTAATTCATAATTTTTTTTCAATATAATATCACATTTAGATCTCTAATTTGTATACCAATTACCTGTATACATTAAATTGATGGCTAGATAATCTCTGTACCAAGTTATAATTAAGAGCTGCAAAGACTATTCTTCAATACAAATAAAACAGGTAAATTATTAACCAATTAAATATCATCAGACTATCTTACATGTGAAATATTCATAAATCTACAAAAAACAATCTGAAATATTCAGATACTGTAAACCTTTTGTAATTGTATCTACAATTGTACCCACATTGAAAGGGAATATGTCACATTTCCAATATGAAAAAAAGTGGCTGGTCCTTGAAACTCGGTATGCAATTCACACCAGTGTTTGAATTGGTGAGGAAGCATTAGTGCATATGTCAATGAGCACCACTGGGGCACCAGTGTAAACTGCAATAGCTTCCAGTCTGGTGGTTCTGACTTGATCCATAATCTAGCCTTAATAACAACACAATCGCAGAAGTTACTTTACTTACCCCTTTCACAGGTTCTGGACCAGGAGCCAGTGCCAGTGCAATCACAGATGAATCTATTCCAGCCTTCTTTGCATACTGCATTGTTTTTACATGGATAACTTTCACACTGTTTAGAGGTGATCTTGGAACATGATGGCTTTATTCCGGCACCGTTTTGCTCCTCTGCTATCTGCCTTATATCTTTGCTTCGGCCATCAATAAACAGGTCTCTGATGCATCCCACATAGCCATAGTTGAGCATTGCAGTCCACAACTCTGTGGGCAAGATGAGCCCTGCTCGGTTTTCTGGCAAACCACCTAAGTACATGTCACCCTCTAAATCAAGAATCTCACTTTCACCGCTGGCAGTAAATGGGGTGCGACGACTGTTTACAGATATGGTACCTGAAAAAAAAAGACATAAAATTTAGCTAGACATTATATTAACTGTTCTCTTTAAATGCACTAAACTGTTTGTTTGTTTATTTTTTAAATTAAACTTTTAAATCTCAGGGATTAATACAAATAAATAAATACATACAAAATTATTAATGTAGTCAATGTATTCTTATTGTTTGATGCAGAAGTCTTTGAAAAAAATCAAGGACTATAGAAACTAGTCTCTATAGTCTACAATAAATGTTACACAAACAGCAATGTAGTAGATTCACAAGTTTTACACAAGCCCCTTTGGGGAGTATGGACAAGCAGCATTGCAGGCTTCTATGACTTAGTGACTTTGCTAAGCCTGATGGTTGTAGCTTCAACATATATAATGCAAGAAGAGTTTAATAAGAAGAGGATAGGCACCTGTGGGCATTCTGTAGATTCAGCTATACAAACATGTAGCTTCAGTACAGGATCAGAATAGGTTACTTTTGTGTACTTTTTAGCAGCACTATTAGAGCTTCTATAACTAATTTTGATTCAAGCGCTGGGAGAGATTTAAGTTTAAATAGCAGCTCCGGCACTACATGGCAATGTACATAGTCTATCTTACGATAACACATTACCCATTCATATTTATCGAATGGGTTATGTTGACTGATATCCTTTCTTTTCTCAAAAGGTCACATTAGCCCCTCAGATGTAGCAACATGCAGTCATTGACCACTGACAGAAAAGTGAGTTTCAGACTCAAAGACCCAGGAGCAATAACGAATACCAGAGAATCGGGATGCCATCACTTAAAACCTCTATAACGCAAGTGTATACGCAAGTGGGATGCACTGAAATCACGGCTTCTGAGCCATGTCTGAGATTAGGTTAAAAGCTCTATAACTATGAATACAGACAGGCCTTTTGCTAAGTGGGTAAGACTTGCAGACTGTGCTGTTGTCGGTTCGTGTGGTCCACGGTTCGCACCCAGCCTCTGTCTTGTTACGCAATACAGTCTTATGATCCACAAAAGCACAGCTGTGTCAAGTTGAGAATTAGTCAAGATGTTTAGCCTCTGCATTAAAATGGATTTATACTCTGTCAAAAACCAGGTATCCCCCATTTACAGTAATTATCATAGTTTTACAGCTCTCAGTAGGTTTGACAGAAGCTGTACAGGAGTGCATAATAATTCAGTAGTCTCTTGCAGTACATTGCTGTTTATCTCAAGTAATAACATAATAAATTGCTTTGCTTTAATTTAACTTGCGGGCAAACTACCTGCCTTTAGTTGATGAAATACGATTTAATCAAAATGCAGCACATTGCTCAAATAATCAACCATAATAAAAATACCTATTTTGACAAAACAACAGATTGCTGTAGAACAACCTTGCATATTTCTAGGTTAAATCTAATTTTATCTTTAATGCCTTTCTCAATAGAAAAAAAAACAGCTCCCTATTTTCCAATTGCTATCAATTTATATGCTTTATAAGTATGTTGGCGCAGAAATAATGGCAACATTGAATTGGAATTTGATTTTAAATGCAATAATATAAAATAATAAATCAACAGACATTATTTGTTTATAAAGGGGTGTTTCTATGGTAACATGGACATTTGTAGAAGACTAGACATGTAAGTAATTGATAGAGTGAAAACGTGATAAAAGCCTGTACCTGATCTTCCATCACGCTGTATATCCACATGATACCAATCTCCATCGTTCACCTTTTTCTGGGTGGCTTTAACCTTGATAGTGCCAGAGCCCATGTCCAATAGCAAATACAGACTGCCGTCCAGTAGCTCCACGGCAAAGAAGTCGACCTTAGTGTTCTTCTGACTTCTGGAATCTTTCCTGTCCTGGGGTTTCCCATGAGTAAACAGAATAAGCCCGTTTGGCTCTGATGTGCGGAAGTCGAAGGAGATCGAGCCCATCCTTTTGGTGTTCCATTTGGGGAGGCTGATGAACGCTTCCGGGGTCTCAAACGATATGGGGTCCAGGGTGGCTACATTCTCGCACTTAAACGCCACATCTCCTTGAATCTTCATTTTGGGGTCTCCGATCCTGGCCAGACGCGACAGCTCCAATCTGATATCATTGTTTTTATAAACAACCTGTCAAACAGAAGGATTTCAATGAAGACAAGGTCATGCTTTATTAAATAAATCTATCACGTGTCCATCCCAGGTTTGTCTTGGCTGGCAGTTTTAGGTAACTGATCATGAGAAGCGTTACTGTGCTCAGTACTAAATGTCAGAACAAGGACAGTTAATTCCACCATAATGTAAACAGTATCAATGTTCTGCCTTCTATCAAAGCTGGGATAAAACAGCATGAAGAGACTGGTAAACGTCTTTCAGTAAACTGTCACATGAATTCAGGTCTGTTTGCCCTGATAGCTATGCTAATAACAAGGCAAAACATTGTCTTATTTTGCAATAGCAGCAAGCAACATGAGACCTGTCATTTTTAATTTTTTTTTTAAAAATTAGTTTTCACACTATTTGATAGAGACATACAGCTATGGCCAAAAGTTCTGCATCACCTAGAATTTCAGGATTGAAACATAATAAAAATCAATTATAATAAAAAAACAACATCATTTCGATATTTCATTTAACATCCTGCAATCAAAGAAACTACAATGTGATATCGCAAAAGTACCGGAAGCCATAATAGTAGTACAGTATTTCATGTTAGATTATGAAATGTCACATTTTTCCATTTCTGTCCATTTTTTTGGTTAAGTATATGGAAAACTACAAAGCAGTATGTAATTAAATATGCTAACGTAACATTATGAAGCAAAATTAGTTAATTCTATATCGTGATGCAAAACTTTTGACCATAGCTGTATGTTTGGTTGGCAATTCATTCCCATGTTGCAGTGAAAGTTATATTCTTACAAAAGCTATGGAATGTAAATTCCATGAATATGACTGCCTGGCATTAAAGGCACACTGTTCTCTTTAAATGTAATGCTATTTGAGTGAGTAGCTGTCAACCTCCAGCTGATTTTCCTCTTTTAGTGTCCAGATAATCCTAAAATACGTGAAGATAAATCACCCTAGCCTACCTGAAGAGGTTGTTCTGGATTGACTAAATGCATCTAATTCTATCAATTCTTGAGTAGAGATGATGCTGTGAAATCAGGGGTGGTATGCATGCAGTAGATTGAACTGCCTCGCTCACTACAACTTCCATTATGTACTCCCCTTGTCGTTTAAAGATCACTTTGTAGGCTTAATTCATTTTTACAGGGATGGCTATTTTAAGCTTAAAATACTAACACAACTTTCTCAAGGGCCTTTTTTCAGGTATTAATGACTCCTTCACTTTATTAATAGGAGAAGACGCAGTGCTCTGTTTAAGTGCAATGTATTGATCCACTTATTGTACAATGCATGTTCATTAGTTAATAAATAAGATCTAAACATACTGAAAAGTACTCTAATCCATCCAAAGCTAATTGTTTAAGATATCGGTGTCTCCACTACCCAAGTTGGCTTGGTGTAAGGAACTGACACATTTTAAGCTATTATTCATTAAGAAAACTGATACACAAGATACGCCTTCCAAAATAATTTCTACTTGGTTTCATTATCTACTTGATATTTTAAAGCAATCTGTAATCACAGTATATTGTGTATGCTATCTGCACATAGGTAACAGACAATTAAATGTCCCTACTGTACTTCTAGTATTATATTTGATTGACACAATGGATACCACTCTTACAAGAGAAAATGGAATATGTATAATTTTCTGCCTGTATTTGATTAAAAGGGAGATGAAAAAACAAACAAACATATACAGTGCTGGGGAGGAGAAAGAACCCCCTTGAGAACAAATGTATCTTGATGAATTCAACAAGACAGAAACTTCCCTTTGGAGGTCTTCAGGGACATTTAAGAAATACTGCTCAAATTGACATATAAAAAATAAACACACACACACACACACACACACACACACACACACACACACACACACACACACCTAGGCTACTCCCATTCTTGTATGAGAGCTATTTTCGGATTATGGAACTGTATCTTTGGTTGACCTGCTCAGGAGAACACAACCTTCTGCATGCAGGATTATGAGATGAGTTGTTTTGCTCGAAGAAAAAAAAACAAAAAAACTTCATGTGTAAACCTCTCCACTGAGACACACTATTGAGCAAACCAAAGAACAGCTCTTTGAACTTGGAAATATTCCCAAGTCTAATACCTGCAACAGATTACACAGTTTCAATTGATCTATGCATATGGACTGGGGCGTCTTGTCCTATTTAGCCTTTGACTTCCCAAGTGAAAAGATCAAGTGAAAAGGTCATTTATTTTCATGACTAAGTTTTGGCTTCTATATTTATAGAAGACAGAAGGGGGTTGTCTAGACAATGACAATCACGTGTTACATTCTCAGAGGGCTTTATCAGTTGATTACCCTGCTTACTTTCTTCATTCCATGTTATTTTTACTCGGATCTCTCAGTTTATCTGCCCTACTTTGTCATACAGTGCCTTTCTTAAACTCATCTCTGTCTGCTCCCTTCCTCCCTTCTTGCTCACATTTTCAAGCAGTCTGTAGGACACTGCATTCAGTGACAGCAGCTCGTTACCATGGGAATGGAAAAGTCAGATGACAAGCATTGGACTGGCAGCATCAAAGTCTGTTTCTAAAAAAAAAACAGGTTGATGCAGTTGGTGAACATATTATTGTATATTAAGTCAAAAAGTTTCTATTTGTATGTTTCACAATAGAAGGACAGCTGACATTAATTAAGCAGTTCCTGTAGCCTATATTACAATAGAAATGTGTACATCAGAGTTGTGTCAACTTAACTGTAAACGTACTACAGAAGCAGTTGGAACACTCCATTTTCTGAAGTTACATTGTTTGCAGTTACTATTAAGTAAAGAACCAACTTGTTGACAGCATAAGGCATAAGGTGTACTGTGTGCAATAAACTGTAATCTTGTAACTATTGCACATCGCTTGATTACAGCTGGTAATCAGACAATGAGGATTATTTTTTATTACAATACTGTTCCTGTTTACTTATGTACTGATGTTACAGCACTTGATGGTTTTTTCATTATCTAAATCAAGCTGTCCGCAGCATATTACTGGTATCACCGAGGCTAGGCAGAAGTGTTCCTGACACAGATTCATACTTTGCAATGTATTCACTATGTGCTATTATCATTTTGAGCCCTCACGTTTTACATAATGCCACATACTGTATTGTGCTGTAGTGATGAGCCCAAACCTTCAGCTATTGAATTATATCTTTCTGACCCAGACACATAATTTTAATAAGATTGATTTTTATATTTATTTCAATATATATCAATTTAACTTTCTACATGTTTAGAAATGTCTGCCAGTCTGTTATTGTTATATTGATTAATCTGCATCCACTTTAATAGGAAGAGCAGTTTTAAAAGAGTGTTGTATAGGGGTGTACACCAGGAACAATGGGAATTGCCTTGTGTTTCCCTGTCAGGCTTATTAAATATAGAGCCAATATATAATGAGATTGAAGTAGTTTTAAAGTACAGCTTTTGTTGGTGTAACATGTTAGGAGCTTGTGTAAAATAAACTTCCAAGTATAAAACTGTTAATCCTTTCACACACTTCCAAAACTATATACAATTTAAATCTGTACATTTGAAATTTCTATCCCTCAACCCCAGCATAAAGAGGAGATTTCCCAATTTATAAATCCTTTCCTTCCACACAGTAAAGCATAGTTTTCAATCAGTAAAACTTTCCTCTGGTGTAGCTTCACTGGTTGGCTGTTGACACATGCATTAATCATTTCTAGCTGTCTGCTACACCTATAAATCTTTGCCTACAGGCCCCCTCACCACTTTCAAGGAATTAATGACTTCTGGGTCAAACACTATAAAACTTGGAAATTGTTATAGATTATTCACTTGTCAATTGGGTTGAAGGTTTTTCTGCTAATATTTGCATTAAAACTAGGATACAGGATATGCATTTCTTACCATACAAACTAGACAACTGAGAAGAAAGTGCCTTGCACAGTATGGCTTCAAAAACACTGCATTTGTATAGCTCAGCGCAGTGGACTGCCTTAAAGAACCATGCTGTACTATTTAGAGAACCATTAAGAGGACAGTTAAGCATGTCTTTCACTTCTTTTCAATTATTTAACAGGAAAGTATAATGCAATCTCTATCTACTCATCCTGCAGTTCCTTTTATTTGTGTGGCTTATGCCTTTTTTCACTTGTATACATGTATACCTATTTTTAGTAGTACAACTGTGTATCTAATCTAGACAATGTGGCTAAGTATGGCCACATTAGAAAAGTACTATTAATTATGTATTCATTTTTACTTTTCTTGCTCACGCTATTACACCTAAGGTACAAGTAATGTGAATGTTGCTTGGCAAAATATTGAAACATTTACTGCTACATGTTATACTATCAAAGCTACTGGCATCTTTGTTTCCAAACTGCATGTATATATTTGTGTATATAATTAAAAATGATAGCAAACACTGTAAAAACATATTGGTAAAAAAAACATATGATGTTATTTGTAGCTATATAGAATATAATTAAAGTAATAAGTCACAACAGGGTATAGATTGTTCTGAAATGTTGCAATCTCAAAAACTAAATCTTAATCAATGTTTTGTTTCTTTTTTTGCTGTTTTTTTTAAGTCTCGGATTGACTACAAAAGTGGCAGCAGGAAGATGCGTCCAGTCCCTGATTGTTTTATTTGTCATTTGACATCATGCTGAAAATAGCATACATTACGCAGATATTCTCCTAGAATTAGCAAAAGGGTGCATGTTATACTCTGAAAATGCCAGCTCTGGTTTTATTTGTTTTAAACAAATGTATGTTAATCGTCAGTATTTCTTCTCAAACCCACTTTCACCTGAAGGAACGGTGTTGTCTTGAAATTTTGTAATTTGATCCAATAAAAAATAACGTCTTTATTCAATCAATAATGCCCGCCTTGTGACACCAAAAGCATTTTGCTTTCATAACTTATTTTTTCATTAGTTTGTAAATTATGAACAAAAAAGCTAATGCCATTTACATTATATTTATTTATTTATTTGATTGTATTGTATAATGTATTGCATAATTTCTTTGTTTCTTCTCTACTGCACAATATTGTCAAAAACATGGCAAAACCTGCAAATAGATTTAGTTAATTCTTGTGTGCATACTTTATAAGGTTGCAAACATGAACTTTTCAATTAAATGTCTGCAGATAGGGGCGATTAAGATACTGGGGCAGCAGTGTGGAGTAGTGGTTAGGGCTCTGGACTCTTGACCGGAGGGTTGTGGGTTCAATCCCCAGTGGGGGACACTGCTGTTGTACCCTTGAGCAAGGTACTTTACCTAGATTGCTCCAGTAAAAACCCAACTGTATAAATGGGTAATTGTATGTAAAAATAATGTGATATCTGTATAATGTGAAATAATGTGATATCTTGTAACAATTGTAAGTTGCCCTGGATAAGGGCGTCTGCTAAGAAATAAATAATAATACTCTGCATGCAAAGCCAACCTAAAAGCCACAGATGTTTCTTCACCATTCCAGATTTTTATTCCAACATAGCTCTAAAAATTATCTTTTGACTGTGCTGATCCAAATGGATCAACTGGAACAAGTGCAGGCTTACCCATCTGTCAGATCTCTGTGACAGTGCTACGCACGATTCACTTAATGATATGAGAGACACTGATCCCCACAGATAAACTGAGTGAGCTATGGATTGATTCCTCATAAAAAAATCCTACATGGCTTAGTAGGGCAGCCCCTATGTTTAGCCAGTATTACACAAGATGGATCATGACATATTTCAGTAATGTAGTATTATGGAAAGTGTACAATATGCTGTGATGTTGTCTAACTGTGGAAAGAGCTGGGTCTGTAATAATTAGCAGGGCTGGTCACCGGGGATAGCAAGTTAAAGGAAGCTCAGATTAATGCTCTCAATGCAGCAGCTATAATGGAATAACCAGACTACTACCTAGAGAATAGATTTTATATTCCTTATAGTTTTTCAAAGTAACATATGAGTCCATGTGAGTCTCTAAGCATCTTTACAAAGGAACTGTTGAGATCTGAAACATATTGGAGAGCAGCATCATACTTCAGCTAGGCTACCATGAAAGATGTAAAGCATTTGTGGGTTTAGTTAATGTTACCAGTTTAGAATAACCCCAAAAATACTAAATACAAGTGGCAGATGTACTGTAGCTTACACAGCACCAAATGCTGATGTGCTTTGAAACAAGCAGCATTCTATACTATGTTTGTAGTCTTATTCAGCAGTGCTCAAAGAATATGCATCCAAAAACATTTAAGGTTGGCCTCACTCACAGTTATGACTGTGGAAATCCAAACTGAGCTGCACAATTCTCTGTGAGAATAATTTGAACAAGTACTGTAAAATGAGTCTAACTTTGCTGTGTTAAAATAATGTTTATAATAGCGTAATCATAAAAGCAAAGTTATAGCCCCAGTCTGTACTCCATATTAGTTTAAATAGGCCCAAAAGGTTCTTTCTCCATCTTCTTCTCCACATCACATCACACGTATTTTCATTCAATGGTAATTGCCATGCAACCAATCCAAAGCTATCTAATACCCTGTTATGATTTTTGGGATTTACATTTTGCAGCTGTTTAGATCACTAAAATAGTTTTGAATCTCTTATCAGCGCATATCTCATTGGTGTTTTTTTGTCCTTAAAAATATGTAAAATCGCTAGGAGAGTGCTATTTTAACAATTTAAACTTGGACTAAATGTGCCTGTATTGAGATACATTTAATAGACCCAATGTACAGTATATACCAGGATTTTATTGTAGCTACAGTAATATATTAGACTATGCTAATATTATGGCATTGTTCATTTCTTGGCAGCCTAGGAATGCCAGGCAGACATTTTCTTGTAGCATTAGTACATTTAAAAAGCAAAGGCATGTTTGATGCTTGTACTGAGTATGTATAACTTGTTTTTAAATTTTACCAACAAAAAAATGTATATTATATAATATTCTGCACAAGCATACAGTATAATGTTTATAGGTCATGTTATTGGTGTTCAGATATAAAATACTAGTAACACACTACCCTCTCTACACAGTCACATCTCCAATGTCATTTCAACTGACTTCATTGCAGTAGGTTAAAGTTACCACTGGGTGGTTCACTTTGCAAACCTCAGATACTGCGTGACACTGCTACTCTAGTACCCTGTACATTGCAGTTTGTAAATATTGTAAGTATTGTGTGGTTTTGGCAGTCATGGGGTTGAAAGCAGTCAGTAGTATTTATTTTAGAACTGACAGCAGCAGGTATCTGTGCTCTTTAACCCTGCACCAAGATAGCTTGGCTTACAGTGGGTGTTTATTTGTTTAAATGTATTATTAAATAAAAGTGTGCTATTGTAACAAGATGGAGACTGGGTGCGAACCAGTGACCCAGCACACTGCAAGCGAGCATCTTAACCACAATGCAAAAGAGCCAGGCTCGCCTGCATTTGTGGTTTTAGAGTTTTAAACCTCAGCTCAGGGTTCAACATTTGTAATGGCAGTGTATCACACTTAACTGCATTCTTCTGTCTCCTGCCTCTGCTATTCCTGCCTTTACCTAGCCTTGGCCACAACGCCACCCTCCCACATAAGTGCTGTGTTATTCTGTTTTTAAAATGTATAACAACTGATTATGTCATAATGACCTAATCACTTCCTAATGAGAACATAGCTAATCAAGAGAGAGGACAATGGCTAGGGGTTGGTGATGTGCTTGGGTGACTTGTGACCCAGTGCCCACCTCCCACCCCCTAAGGAAACTAAGAAATGAAGGAAAGACAACCTTCTGATATACTATCGTAAACAATCAGTCTGATTGGTTAATTGTTTGATTGATTTAGGATTGATATAGAGCCATTATTATACCAACAGTAATTGTTTCAACACTGCAGACCTACAGTATAAAGAACCATATGAAAAATTATAGGACATGTGCGTATATAATATATCATTTTTGTTTGAGAATAAAAACAGACACATGTAAAACACTGAAGCTATTTAATTAAATATTGTAGTTTTTTTTTCGAAGTTTCCCCACTGGGGTAAGCCACATATTAGAGCATTTTACAGTACTGTTGAATCAAATTGGATTACATCAACCTCTCATCTGTGGTTAATCTGTGATTGCCTCTTAATATGGTTGATGCAGTCCAGGTATATTCTCTGCTGCTGTAGAATGCATTGAAATGGCTTGAAGTCGAAAAAATGTATGTATCACTAGATGCTGAAAGAGTTCAAGTGAAAATGAGCATTCCCCTGGGCTTCTTTCTGTACCTACCTCCTGGCAAACTATTTTATTTGAGAACGCATTCAGTACTGGGAAATGCCTGTAGTGGTGTATTTTCTGTATGCAATTCATGCATTTTGTATTTTATGAATATAATAAAATGAAGAAATAAGTAATTGTGGTGAATATCCTTCTAGTTTTGTTGTATATGGTGCTTATTTACAGTGGTTTCAGTGTTAAATGCTGCATATGTACAGTCTGGCATGTGCTTTTGGCTTCTTAATCAATCTTCATCTTAATAAATAGAGAATAGACATAGCCACCGAGGGACATTTGTGTCTTTATTCACTAATTGATTATATTTGCCTTGCCCACAAAGCGCCATCGTGTTTTCTGTTTATCCCATGGGTAAATACCATTTACAACAGACTGAATTAAGTAATGTATGTGTGTTTCTGCCGTTACTACAAAAACACTGTAGGTGGTGTGACTCGGACAGTCTTCTTGGAATTTAAATGAAAAGAAATACAGTCTGTCAAAAGCCATATTTTCTCCCCACAATCACCCCATTCTTACTTACTTTCATTCTGGGTAGAATATTGGTATGCTGCATAATAACTGAATATCAGTCTTGATTTTTGTGGTGCCAAAAAAAAACAAAAAACATATTGACTTAAGCAGACATTTGGTCATCTGTGTGCTTAGAAAAATTAACATAATAGCTATTACAACTAAGTGAGATTAAATAGTTTGATACATTTTTATGTATAATCTGGGCCCACCACTGCCTATTCTGTATGTAGCTATTTTCAAACCGACCATTAGTATCATTATTTATTTAGCAGCAACTAAACTCTAAAGATCCAGCATTTCCCAAAATTCAATCCAGTAGGTTAGAGAAAGCAATACCTTATTGCAGTAATCGTTCACCTGTGGGATCTGTTTCATAACAACAAATAAGCATGAACAAGTAACTACAACTAAAAGCTTCCTGCCTGTCAAAGCAATTCATTAATTGCTGGTAAAATTAGCAGAGGGAGGATGATAAGGTCCAATTAAGATGCAGCTTCGAAGACAGCCCCCAGAAGTACCTACGGTGCACATAACAAATGAACTAGGGACATGTGTGGTAGGAAAAGAGGTTAAGGGGGTTATAGAGAGGCAAAACATTGTTTGCATTATATATATATATATATATATATATATATATATATATATATATATATTAACTGGTCAAGTTGAGTTAAACAAAAAGATCCCAGTAAATGTTTTCTTGAGAGTGGTTTGAACTATGATTTTTACAGAAACAAACTGGTTTTGACTCCTTCATGATTGGTTTGGTACCAATAAATAAAGAGGTAAGAAATGAGTAGCAAAAATGTGTGCGACTGGCCATAGCAATTTGAAGAACAGCTACACAGTTTTCAGAAAGCAGATGGTGCGAGGGGATTTTTCTTTTAAACGGAATTGCTATGGTGGAATGCCCTTGTTTAACTGGAAGCTGTCATTATTTTTGTACGAGCCCCTGATGCTGATGATTGCTGTGTACCGTGCAACACAAGTGCAATGGGTGGGGGTCACCAATATAAATCCACACATGTCTGCCTGAACAGCAAATAATGTAAATTATAGTTGTTGTCATAACTAGCAGAATATTAAAAGGTAGGTCACAGCATAGCAGCAGTGACCTTGAGAGGGACCAAGGACAGCCAGTTAGACAGCTGGTTAGTGAAATCTCCATTTTAAAGATCCAGAAAGTACAGATGGGGCAGAGGGGGATTAAATCACACTTCCAACCATTACTGGGTTACAACGCCGGGACAGGAAGATGCAGGGATTGAACAATGTGGGAGGATAATGAATCATTTCCTGGTCATATCAGCCAGAATGCTAAAAAATAGAACTCTGACAGCATTCCGTATGGGATTTCATGCCAAGCTACCCGCCCATCTGCAGCAGCAGGGAATTAGACTGAAACAACTGAACCCAGAGTGGAGGCGAGCTGACACTGCAGCACGTCTTGCCAGGCAGCAGTGTTGCTTTGGGCGAGGGATGATATCACTGGTGTCAGGTAGGTGTAGTGGGAATCTGCCAGGTATCAGACATAACTAGAAAAGCCAACTGTGCAACCTAAGGATACTTTGTGAGTGGGTGTAAACTTTCTACTGCTGTAGACTACAAGAGACATGAATGCCAAACACCACAATGGCCATTTCAAATATTCTATTGTAGTAGCACAATTGTTTCTCAAGAGTATTTTAGCAAAACTGGGCCCTATTCACCAATTTTATATAAACTATATACTGCTTACACACTTAGTATTAACTGTAGCATGTTTCTAGATCATGGTTTTAATAATTAATTTCTACATTATTTAGTTAATATATATATATATATATATATATATATATATATATATATATATATATATATATATATATATATATATATATAAAAAAGCAGGGGTTCTCAACCTTTTTTTTTAATTGGACCCCTCCCCACGACCACAATAGCAATAATTATAAATCACACATCAGAATTCAACCAATCACAGTAAATTATTTGCCAAACTTCCAGTACATCTTATCCTGTGTACTGATGTCATCTTCCAATGTTCAAACATCAAAAGAAAACAAAAAAGGGACTTTGTACGCTAAAAAATGTCTTCACACTCATAAAATGGTTCTTGGCAATGGTAAACCAACCATCCAATGCATACCTTACTTAATTGTTGAAATTTGTGGAGTTGGGACGTGTTGCACACTCAAAAAACTCTTCTATATGTTATAAGACATGACCACTGATGTTGTGAAGCAAAATCTTCTTACATTTTATTTGCTTAAAAACATTGTAATTCAAACATAACAAACAAAAAGCATGTGTTTCAACACATAGTGTGTCTCTATCAGTTGTAGCTATACAACAATGTGTTGTATAGCTACACCTATTTTTTATTTTATTTTTAAAAATTGTGTGTTCCAATTTTGCAAACTGCAGGGAGTGTGCATTGCTTCTGAATTACAATTTTGAAAGTAGTCAAGTCTTGATAAAAAACATAAAGTTAAAAGGTATTCAAAACTGCATCACAGGTACAGTACATCAGCAGTATTGAGTATGGAGCATCGAGTATTGAGCACCGATCTCCAGGCTCAGAAACCAACGATCTGTGTGCTATGCCAAGAAAAGTCAGGCTCCTTATACAGAGCAGGTAGACACAACTCCAAATCATTCAACTCAGAAGCCAGATGCACAGCTTACATGTTTAGTTAAACAACGCAGAATTGTGAACACAATTAGAAATGGCTTCTCAAAACTGAAAACCATTAATGATGACTGCGTACAATTATATAAAATTACTCCAGGCAACCGAGCTTTAGGTAATACAAGAGCTTCAGATGAAGCCTTTACAAATGGGAAAGTGTTGCTTAATTGGAATTTAGTGTTTTTACAATAGCATCATGATCCTTTAATGTTTTTAGATGTTTCTTCCAATAAGTGACCAATGCATTGAATCAGCTGCTCTTAAAATGTAAGCTCTTATAAAACATTATCACCAGTACTAGTCAGAATTGTGCCTAATGATTCTACAGCTATTCTTATTAGGAAGCGTATAACCATCTCATTGACAATAAGAACAATTATGCAACAATACGTTCCAGAAAAGGTCTAGGAACAATTGAATTGCCTAATTCTAACTAAAAGAAAGATCAGCCAGTTTTGATATCTGTAACATTACTTCATCATTATTGTGGGGCCTGAAGGTGGTGATTTCTAAAATGTATATAAAGCAATTAACAGCATTAGCAAGGCTTTTATGGCATCTTGCCAGCTGAGGATTTCAACGGCCGTAATAAAATTTTAAGTTAATTTCTAATTGATTGCATAACATAAAAGATATAATGCTTTATTTAAAAAAAACTGGAATAAAAAGGAAACCCTGCTAGACAATAAATGCATTTTAGTAGGTCTGTAACAAAGGTTCGGAACACATTACCGAAGGAAGGTTCGAACCTTCAATGGTACTAATTTGCATAATTACTGGTGACGTCACCAGAGCTACTAGATTGAAAATCCTATTATTTTACAGGTAATCCATATAAATGGAGTGAAACATTTGGATGTAGTTTAAAAATACAGTAACACTGATTTTATAATTGAAATAAAAAAATTAAAAAAACAAATTGTTTATGTACACATAATTGATGCTGCTTGCGATATACAGTATACAGTAAGCTTGCAATGCAGCAGCACTTTTTTGCAGACAATAAAATAACTGCAGCTGACTTAGGCAAAACAACGCTTTATTTAACAGTCACCATTCCAAGCAGGTTATCAGTCACATTTTACTACAACTAATAATAATAATTATAATAATAAAATGAATTTACACTTGTCAAGTAATCCCAGAGATTGGTTGTGCCTCCATGATACATTGAGTCGCTTGCACAGTTTGTATTCAATATATATATATTTTTTGGTCGTCTGGGCATTTAACAAAAAAATCCCAAACAACAGAGGGTTTTCGAGACATTTCTTTGACTACAGCTTATGCTATACAACGCTTTGCTGTCGAGATGGCATATGAAGAAATTAAAGTTCTGCCTCTGGATAACACGAGCTGGAGGTGGGAGGGGCGGATGGTGCTCAGTTTTCGAAATTAAAATTATTAGTGTCAGCGTATATTTTGTATGTTTCAAACATGTTCTACCGTAGCACTTCTCTTACAATGTCTTGTACACTAGGTATTCAGTACATATAACCGCTATATTACAGCGGCACCAATTTCTACGTACAGCGATTTGGTAGTGGACATCAATATAACAACTTCTGTTTAAGTAATATGCATTATACAAATTGAAAGATCAAATTGTGCATGTGAGTGACATTTAATGTGTGATTTATAGTAATCACCCATTGTCAAATGGTTTCTGTTAACAGAGACAAAAATAAAAATAAAACATACAGTCCGTGCATGCCGTCTGACGAACCTTCGCAGGTTTAGAACTACCTTCGAATTCCTGGCTAGCAAACTAACCTTCGAATCTTTGAACACAGCCCTACATTTTAGCAACTAATATATTCAGGAGCAGGAAGCACTAAAAAGGTAATATTTTGTGATCAGTTATCTTGATTTCCCATGGTCATTTCTAAACTAAAAAGTCAGCTAGGGCCACTATCGGGTACTGGTAATGCAAATGTGTTTCACCACAATTTTGTCAGTGAAAAAAGAAAGGTTGATCCCTCACAAAGTATCTTGTTACTGCCACACATGCATTTGAACAGCTGTTTAATTTAAAGGATTTAACCAGCATCAATGCTGAGTTTCACAAGGCTTGAAGATAAATAAAAGGTTTATATTTCAGAAACAACTGTATTCTAATGCAGGCTCTTCGCTACACTCTCTTAAACCAGATTACTTTCCTGTAGTTTCATTTTTTCTACATTTCAGATCAAATTGTTTTGCCTACTGTGTTATTTAATCTTTTTTGATGAAATCTCCACTGTGTGCTTAGACTAGAGGATGGTTAATCAAAAAATGACTACCCTGTATATGAAATAAATACAGAATAGTATTAAACTACAGTCTATATTATTCAGAATATATGGTGGTTATAGACCCACTGATATTGATATGAGTACATATAACATCTACTGTGTGTAAAGCTTTATTAAATACATTAGATTGTATCAAAAGTGGGCCGATATGCTTAGACATCACTATGAAACATTATATAAATGGAAACAACTTTACCTCTTTCAAGCAGCCCATGAAATTGTTGCTGACAGGAGAACCAGGTAGATCAGCTGTACTAGGGCTTCCACCAACATAGAAGAAATCATCTGAGCCAAGCATGGTGTAGTCTTCTTGTGTATAACCAGTTGTGGTGAGGATACCATCCACAGAAATTGTTACCTAGTCAAAGAATATAACGAAAAACAATGCCCAAACATGACCTTAAAGTTGTTTTCTGTGTTCCTTGTGTTGGTTTGTTTTATGTTTAGTATTTTTGTCCATGAACAAAAGTTTAGTTTCCATTTTCTGGTCTGTTTCGCTCAAACGACACGTTTTGTTTTTTAGTTTTTAGTTTTTTTCAAGGGATCAATGACAAGAAAAGAAAATAATTTAGGGATAAATATATTTTCTGTATCTTTGTCAGGTAAGAAAATGGAAGAGTTAGATTTAGTTTGTGATAGTTACGTTACAGGGTTAGTAAATGTTAAAATCAAGAACAATCACTTGTACTTGTTTTTGTTTTGGTTAATTATTTTGGTTAATTTAACATTGAAAAACATGCGTCAAAAGGGAGTCTTACCATCCAACATCATGAATGTGCATGCCATGGTTTTCAAAAAGCTCAACCATGGAGGAAAGTCTAAGATGCTACCACCACTGTGAGCAACGCGCTATAGAAACCTAAAAGAACATGCATTTGCCAAACATGAAACACCCATGCGAAACAAAAGCCATGAGAGAGGTTTAGAAGCTACAACACTTATTTCACTTGCATGCCATAAAAACAAATGGGTGGTTGTGGTTGGAGGGTAAGCAAGTTAACAGTGTTAGTGGACACGGGTATACAGACAAGGGAGAGGTGGAGGCAGTTGTGGGATAAGCAGTGAAATTTAGACATGCCATGCACAGAGTGTACTGAAAACAACTGACAGAGCTCCCGCGTTGATAATTAAGGAAAGCTCCTGCCAGTTCGCCTACAGTCATCACCAGAAAGGCTTTGTTAATAAACTAGGCCCTACGATGGTCTGTTCTACAGTCTTCGGAGAATAGAAGGAGTTAAAGGAAAAGAGAAAAAAAGAAGTAAAGCCGTGGTGAAAAAGGGGGGGGAGAAATTAAAAGTGAAGAAAGCCAAGAAATACCAACCCCATTTCCTCATTTTTTTTGATAATGGTGTCTACAATGAAACGAAAATAAAAGGAGGGGGGAAGGGGAACACACGGCAAACCCAAAAAAAGACAATAAGAATGATATCTACCAGACAATGTAGTTTGTTTACCATAGCGTGTCCAATGCCTGAGTGCTTTGCGGAAAAGGGGGAAGAAAGGAAATTAAAAAATTGTGAACAGAACGATTGTTAATAAAAAATAAAATAAAATAAAACCAATGATGAATAATAAGGGTGTTAGTACATTAGTTGGTTAGGTAACGGTTAGTAATAAATGGTACATTCCATGAATGGTTAGTGTTAGTCTTTCAAAGCGTGTCATCCAGAAGAGAGAGAGAGAGAGAGAGAGAGAGAGAGAGAGAGAGAGAGAGAGAGAGAGAGAGAGAGAGAGAGAGAGAGAGAGAGAAGGAGAATCAAATCTAATTCTAAAGGACCAAAGGCTGACTTAACCAAACTAAAGATCATCCTTGGCTCTGAATCCATATGCATTGTGTAATAGTAACAAAATCAGTACTTACTTGTCAACCTCTTTCAAAAAACATATTTTGCTCGAGAAATGCAGTTTTATATGCTACTCCAAACAAAAAAGCCAGATCACTCAAAAGCTAGGACAATCTGTTTTAAACAACTAATAACTAGTGTCTGATTTATTTTTCCGCTGCATTTAATGCAATCTTAGGCCCTACAGCTCTACAAATCTATGCAATTTTAAAAATAAGAAAGCCATATAAACCCGTCACACTGTAAAATCATCTACATTACAACCATCAAGAGTTCTGTTGCACCTGGAGAATTACAGCACAAGAGTATCACGTATCCCATTGGAGTATGGACTGTCAGTGTAGTCCTTTTATAACAAATAATCTAATCACCATAGAAAACTAGTAAAGCACTCGCTTGCAACACAATGCATTCAATGATTCTAACAACTACTGTACACAATTAGAAAGAAGTTACTGTACTCCTAAGAACAAGCTCATCAGTGAATGATAAGGTGGGCGGCGCCACTCTGCAGAAAACCATATTTTAAATCAATTCTGTGAGTTCTACTGCTTTCATGTTATGTCATACCTGGAACTGTACTCTTTGCTTAATTAAAATGCGGTTTGTAAGAAACATCAACTCATTAACAGCTGGAAAACAATACAGCGGTACGGTAAATCGTATAGGCTTTAGTAGGTTGGAGCTCCACCCGCTTGCTCAGATTCACCAGTCCTGAGAGTGATGTGAATATTTACAGGGCAAATTCAGTCTTCTAGAGCCATCATGCTATGATGGCGTCTGATAGAGGAGTCTGCTTAAGGAAGCAAAAAAGTGAAGTAAAATGGGTAAAATCAGAAGGGAAATTGGTGCTCTTGGTGTTCAGATAAAAAATAAATAAATAAAACTTCTCACATACACAAACAGAAAATAAAGTTTAACAGCCATCCGAAAAAAAAAATAAACTTAATAAAAACGAAATAGAAAATAATTTAGAAATATTAGCACAATAAATCAAAAAGGCTATGAAATGTATTTAAAATAGAACTATATGACACATATATTTATAAACAGAATGAACAAAAGAGGACAAACTTAACAAAAACAAAAAAAAAGGTATTTAGAAGCAGGAATGTAAAAAAAAAAAAAAAAAGATATACCAGTATATATATATATATATATATATATATATATATATATATATATATATATATATATATATATATATATATACATATATATATATATATATATATATATATATATATATATATATATATATATATATATATATATACAATAGCATAGTCTATAGTAAAGCTGAATGTATTTTTTTTTCTTTGGACCTAAAAGCTGCTGCTAGTTTACCCCGGCTCACCCACTCATCAACCTTCATCATTACCTGCCGCAAGTTGCGTGTGACTTTAACATCATGCCATGCGTTGTCGTTGAATTTGCCATTTACTGGCTCTACTATTGCTTCAAACGCCCCCGATCCAAGGTTAATAACGAGGGACACAGCTCCGTCCTTCAGGGCAAGGTTGACGTAATCTGCCGATTTCCCTGTGTGCAGGATGAGCCCGTTTCTCTGCCATGTTTTGAAGGACAGGGTGATCTCGTCACTGCTGCTCTGGATGGGGTTCTGAGACAGGTCATAGCAAAAGTACTCGGATCCTCGGAAGGTGGCGACGTTTTCCTCTCTCGCTGTAATTTAAATGAAAGAAGACATTTTTAAGTACGATATAAATAAAATGTTTTCAGAAAACAGTGATTTGAGAAAAAAAAAACAGGTTTGTCCGCAACATTATTATATATAAAAAATAGATTAAATATATAGGTGGTAAACACTGGAGATCTTCTGCAGTGCAGGTGTGTAGGGCTGGATAATCTGCTTCAAAAGAAGTTGCAAATGTTTGAGACAATGTCTGCATTCTACATTTAAGCAAATATGTTACCCCGCAGGTTCTGCTGTAAAATATATTAACCCAGGAAGTTCACTAAATACAACTTTTAAACTAAAAATGAGTTCATTATTGCATATTAACAGTTATTTTTGGTGTAGTGGTTACTTGACTCCAAGTGTAAACTCCCCCCAGGTTTTAAAAGGGATTTTGAAGTTTAGTTAGGTTTCTTTTTTAAAGAAATCCCTGAAAAAAGGTAATTGACTTCAGCATAATGTAAATGCATTACTTAAAGATTTCCAAAGCCTCCCACATGATTCTTTAAAGATTATTTCTGTAAGGGGAATCCTAAAGGATTTGTCCACTTGGAATATGTACACAAATAGTTATCAATAAAAAAAAAAAGGAAAAAAAGCTATTGTACTTAAAAAGACAAATAAAAATAAATGCACTGTAACCAATCTGCTTCTAAAGTACACACCTGCTAGCATGTATCTGTTCTTCTATTATATATATATATATATATATATATATATATATATATATATATATATATATATATATAGTTTCTATAATTTGTGTTGTTACTATATGTATATATAGTGTGTAGCAGTACTTGCTCTCAAATTTATGGCCATATCTAATGTTGTTTGCATTTGCTGGGCTACTTTATCAGTTCTGCTCCAGAGCAATTAAATCACTTTGATAAGGTTAACACTGGGTTTATTGGCATTCAAGGCACACACAGGTTTACAGACATTCCCCAAGCTGTCTGTTCTACATAAATAAAATAAATAAAAAAAACTGACTTTAATTTCTCTCCAAGCTCTTGCAGAAAAAAACTCTCTCCATGACAGCTTCAAAAAAATCTCAACCCACTTGATTGTGGGAAAATATGAACAACAACATAGGGACAGAAATAACTTAAATCCAGGCCTGTCGGATACCGTTTGGTAGCATCCCACAGAGAATGAACACATCACAATGTTCTGCAAGAATTACTGAAATACAAAGAACCATAAGTGTGTTTTACTTATTGGCAATTAGAAGATGGATCTTAGATGTCCTTTAACCTGATTGACCAATATATGGTCCCTAATCTCTGTTAAATGCCCTTGAATGTTGTTGTTCAAACTATGTTTAATCTCTGTTCCAAATCAATCTCTGTTGTAGTACACAGCCTCTGAATGTTCTGTAGACTGCTTCTTGCTGTCATATACATTCAATCTATATATTTAAATATAGTATAGCAAATAAAGTTAAAGAAAAAAAAAACAGTTTTTAAGAACATAAGAACGTTTACAAATGAGAGGAGGCCATTCAGCCCATCTTGCTTGTTTGTTTGTTAGTAGCTTATTGATCCCAGAATCTCATCAAGCAGCTTCTTGAAGGATCCCAGGGTGCTGTCAGTGGCAATACAGTGATCACAACAGCAATAGCAACTAGTCTCATGATGAATGACAAGTTGTAGAAATCAAGCAACCTTTCTTTGGGTTCTATTGCTTAAATAAGTGAAAACTAGGGTTTCCAGAGGTGTTCCAAATTTTGGGATGCCATTGTTCTTATGTTTCTGACCATACATAAGCAGCCGAACTCATACAAATTTTTTTTTAATCAGAACAAATTGTAAAGTGTTATGATCAGATTGTTTTCAGTGAGCAAATAAAAAAAAATAATAATAATAATAATGAACAAATTATAGTAATGCCCAGATTATAATAATGCCCTGCAAAGAATTAAGATGGAACAAACCACAAAGATTAGGCCACCCCCAACCAGAACATCCACTGAAATACAGTACACTACATTACATAAGTGTTGTAAGAAACGGCACACCATCACCTTTCAGCACATCCATGTCAACGAGAAGTCAGTGCCCTATGCTCTGCTGAGACCCTTGCCCTGATTTCCCTGCGAGTTTGAAAGTACAGTGATTTTACTGTACTTTCTTATGAAATTTTGTTAAGAGCTAAAATATTTCAAATAGATTCATATTATATAAATATATATATTTTTTATTAACATGTCACTTTTTTAAAACTTGCATCGGAGCTGATACAAAACCAGTGTCTTAATGTTGAAAGATTGATTCAAAAGAATCATTTATGAAGCAATTTGAATATGATTTACTTGTCACGACTGGTACTGAATAAATGTATTGACATTTCAAAATGCCGATACTAATTTGCATTATTTTTTGTTTCCTAAATGTCATTATTTTGCATTTTCAACGTGACAATTATTTTTAACACGGCACATTCATTTCCTAATAAAATACCATCAGGTGTGGTTATTGAAAGTATTGTTGAGTGAATTAAAAAAATGTTTTAAAAATTACAAATAAATTGGCGATCCTGCCTGGAGGACCATAGGGAGCACATTCACCTTTGTGCTCGGGCAGGTTCAGGAGGACCTCTTGCTTAGGTTCTGTGGATGAAACATGGCAATTGGCTTGACAGTGGCAACAGAGGTCACACACTGATCTTCAGTTCTCCTGATCAGTGCGGCAACATCAGTGAAGCAATGAGCATTTCAAATTGGGTAAAAACAAAAGGGGTACAGAGTACCAAATCAGACAGATATTGAAAATATATAGGATACAAAGTTCAATATAGAAATGGAGTAACAATAAAGTAACCACAACAGTACTAAAGACAAGCAATATTGTTAAGGCTATTTAGATGCTACCTCTTATAATGAGGTAGAACTGTACTATGACTACACTCTTTCTTTAGTATTGCATGGTGATCTAATAACAATTATCAAGAAAAAAGACCATTTACTTTGACTGTATCCGAAATCTGGAATCACTGGGCAGAACACTTCAACTCCCTTCTAAATCTCCCTTCCAGTATGTCTGAAGAAGCTCTGAATGGCATCCCTCAGCGAGAAATACTGGCAGAGCTGGATCTACCACCATCACTGTATGAGGTCGACAAAGCCATCAGACAGGCCTCATCAGGGAAATCCCCCGGACCAGATGGCATACCAGCCAAGATCTTCAAACAAGAGGCTGATTATTGGTGGCTGATCCACCTGTACAAGTGGAAGGGCGACAGAGCCAGTTGTGACAACCACCACGGGATTTCTCTCCTTTCCATTGCTGGGAAGATACTGGCAAGAGTAATACTCAACAGAATGATTGAGCAACTAGAAAGTGTCTTCCCAGAATCACAGTGTGGATTCAGAGCTGGCCAAGGAACCTTAGATATGATATTTGCAGCCAGACAGATTCGGGAGAAGTGCTTGGAGCAAAACCAAGATCTATACATTGTCTTTATAGACTTGACAAAGGCCTTTGATACAATCAACCGTGGTGGCTTGTGGAAAATCCTTCATGAACTTGGCTGCCCAGAGAAGTTTGTATCCCTCATCCGATCCTTCCACGAAGGGATGATGGCCAGGGTGCCAGAATGAGAGGATATGACCCTGGACAGGGACAGTTGGAGGCAGCATTGTCACTTAGCCATCCAAAATCTTGAAATTAAACGAGCAAACACATTGAAGGAAAAGAGTGAGAGGAGAAAGGCCATTTCAGTAATTCCATCTGTGGTTGCATCTGCAGATCAAGGATTGGCCTTATTTCTCATGAATGAACACACAAACAAATGTAGTCACCAAGAGTTGTTGACAAAACTGTATACCAGGGTCCTCCTTTACATAAAATTGTATTTGACATTTCACATCTGACAATCAGCTGCATCAGTGATGCAATTCTAGCCCTAGATCTCCTGGATTTTAATCAGACTACATAGTCAAGCCTTTATCAAACATTAATTAAACAGAATGTTGCTTTTACTAAAGAGAGTCAGATGCTTTACCAGCAGATGTTACCTAATCCATTAATTCTATCCTATTAAATACTTAATGAGTTTTTTCAACACACAAACAAAGTTTAACGTATTTTCATTAAAGATAAAATGAAGGATAAAATACCCATTATCCATTTGACTTGTAAAACATTTCAGAAGTAGTATGGCACAGAAGCTTAATATGGAATCAATGCTCACATTTCCATTATTCCTTTTAACAACTGAAGTTATATACTGTGGCAGTTTTTCACAGCCAAGAAATATGTAGTCTGTAAAGATGGACTAAAACATTTAAACAAGTTATGTATTTTGCTATACACTGGACTCATTTAATCAACTTCCTACTATGCATTCCCTCCTTTTTTTACCACAGAACAAACTGCAGTTTACCAGGTCTCCTAAATGCTTTCCCTGTGGACTGATAAACATTCCTTTGAGTACTTGAGTTTATTTCAATTTAAAAGCATGTAAACTGGTCACATAGAGAGTCACATGGTCACCGCTATCATCTTTGAATCCTGTCTGCTTGTGCTGTTCACAGTAACTAAAAGTAGAGGTTCATGCTGAGCTTTTGTAACTAGTCCTATTACATATTGCTGTCACCCCTTTAAGAGTTACTTAACTGGATTGTGATAGTATATTACTGTTACCCCCTTAAATGGTCGGCGATCCCAAAGGCTTATGGAGGCTCCATTTATTGCCAGTCAATGGGCATGGGCCAGGACAGTAGACATGGGCTTGGTGGCAACAGCAATGCATACTGTAAGTTCAAACTTAACTTAGTTATAGTTATATTCTAGTCTAACTTTGCTTTACATTTTAACTTTAAATTTGCTGTAACCCAGTGCTGACCCTGAACTAGTTAGGATGTTATGTACCTTTGCATCTTGCAAATAAACCTTTTAATTCAAGAATGCACTATATTGCTAAGTGACTATTTATTGAGCAAGCTGGGAGAATACCCTTACACTCTGGATCCATATAGGACGGTTTAAAAAGGAAAATTCCCCCATGTGTTTATTATGTGCTTTATTTCACTATGCTTTCAATAAGGTTTACCTCACTGATCTATATTTTTGGTATTCAGCAGTAAACCTTTTTACAACGGTTAAGCTGGGAAGGTTTACATTCTATTTAAAATTGCCTTTCAGAGGTACCAGAGATTAGTCACACTTTGAGCTTGTTTTAAATGATTCAGTAATTCAAAGATGTGTGTTGTTTTTCCAAACCAAAGTTGTACTGCCCTTCAAATTCTGAAATGCAAGGTTATTTTAATAAGGTCTTAGATCCAGCTAGTCCTTAATGCAGTTCAAAAACTCAAGAAAGATATATTTGAGCACAGTCATAGTCTTCTTTACAACCATTCAACTAACCTTATCTGTATAAATTTTTGATGAAAAGCCTTGGGCAAGCTAAATGGTTTTCACTGGAACATTGAAAAAGCTAGAAGAAGAAGATAGATATTGCACTGAAATATGGGCTCCTTATAATACAATCTTTATTACTTAAATGAGCATGGTAGAGCGATTGTTATCGAGCTATAATTTTTACTGCCTCCTAATGCCTTTTTATAATTTACTCTATGATAGATGACCCATGATAACTGATGGCAGGGTTCATTAGTAAAAATGTCAGCAACAGCAGAACTGCAGGGGAACAATATTATAAACCCTATAAATGTAATGTGTTTTAAAAAAGATGTTACAAGATCATTGAATTTTCAACTGTTGGAAACTTAGAAGCACACTACAGGCTAGCTCCCAAAACCCCTCCAAACAGTCTGAGCTAGGTTCATGATGGTTAATCTTTAACACAAACTGAGTTCAGTTGATAAATTCTTATCTCAGAGATCACAGTAATACTAATGCAAAGAAAGGAATCAGCTCCAGGTAAATAGGTTATATTATTTAACTTCTCTGTCTTTTTGTATGCAAATGAATTGTATATCAAATCAAATATATTGTACTTGGCCTACCACTTAGCCGTTATTGCGTTATCCTTTTCATTATATTGAAACATTCATAATCCTGAAGGTATTACTAGACAGTTCATTTCCATTAACTTTGTCCTTTAGACAAATTGCCTGAGAAAGATAGGAAAAACCCCTCCATTTATCAAGTTGAAAGTATTTGGTACTAGTCTTTTTCCAGACAGGCTTCATTGTCACTAGAACCACACAGATGTGACCCACAAATCTATGCAAGCTCTACCCTGTGCTGGTTTTTAAAATTAACATGGAACATTTAGCAGCGCAATATGGGGTCACCTTGCATCTAACAGCAAACTCAGCAGCCATGCTAATATGCAAGTCAAACACTGACAGTAAGTGTTTCAGGCAGACAATGTATACTAAATAGCAGTGTGCAGAAAAATGCAGCTTTTCCCTTGAGTAAAAGATAATCAAAGGTATAAAATGGTTTACTAAATACATACAATTTACATTACAAAAAATAATTTTGTCATATAATAAAAAAAGTCTGTTACCTATTACATCATTACACAAATATCAATGCTTTAACTTAAATTTTAATACCAGAACAATTATTAAAACATTACAGTAAGCTGGTACACCATACATGTATTACATAAATGACTCATCATTCAAAATAAATATGTAACATTTTCTTAACAACGTGTCATAAAAACAAAAAAAAACTTAACTTAAATCATGCACATTTTTGTATTAAAAATACTTTGGCATGTCCATGACAATGTCCACATCCATCATAACTGTACAGTATATTCAGTACAATCCTTGTTAACAAAAATGGAATACTGACCTTGGCTAAAACACACAAACACCAGCTGCTACCCTTTTTTTCTATTTAGTCTACTGCAAGATAATTCACCAGCACATAATGCTGCTAGTGTGTCCAATTTTATCCACCTCAAAGATCTGCAAATTTAGTCTGCTGCCATCAGAAGATGGCCTAAATTTGTCAAGCTCTTTGCATTGTGAAGCTGAGTGACAGTGGATCAATATGTCAAGTCTGAAAATAAAGCTTTGTTGTCAGACTAACCCTGTTGGATTAGAAGATGTAAAAATGTTTCTGGACTTCCTTCTGCCATAATTACCTAAGCAAATGAGGTTTATCATCAGTGATGTTCTGTATAAATCTCTATGTACCGGGCTTTAAAATGAGTATTACAATAAGCTCAAATAAACATTGAGCTGTATGCTACACCTCCTTATTATTAGTCTTTTTTTCAATTGCATGATAACCTTTTATTATTAATTATTAAAGGAATGCAAACCAAAGCTTTAAACCCGATTCTCTTACATCATCCTAAGATTATCAGCCCCCACCCTCTCCACGCTGAAAGTCTTGTTTTTCTACTTGCTTCAGATTATGCACATTTTTCAAATACAGCACTTTAGATATTGAGAGCTAATCATTCACTGTGCTGTAGGCCATACAGATTGTAGCTAGATCACTGGAAGTGAATTCCATCACTGTCTGGTACTGAATTGAATATTAACTTTACCTTGTAGACAAACAAGCTACAACTAAAATAATTGTATACTGTAAACTGTTTCATTGTGTGATACATACTGTCGCTGTTAACCTGTCTTAATATTTCAGAATGATGCTCAGAGGTAGCTTACTTCTGGTCATCATCTTTTTTCTGCATTACACATTAATCAAATAAAACATGGGAAGTAGGAAAACACTGTGTCTATAAACCAATTTGTAGAATGACCTGAGTTATCTTAGGTCCTTAAACTAAACTAGATGTTGGTGCATTCTGGAGGGCACACTCTGCTAAGTACATGCTGGTGGGGATGTTTTTAACAGACATAAGCCTCCCAAACCCAATACCTGCTGTTCTTACTTATGCTCCAACAGGATTTTTGGGGGCAATACTGAACTCTAAGGAATTACAAACGATATACATCAACAATTCAGTCTTGACTTTCCTTTCCATTACCTTAGTTGTAAAGACATTACTTTCTATTGTTCTTCAGTGTAGACACTTTGATACTTCATAAAATGAACCAAATCAGTATTTTACAACGATAACTTACCAAGTAACTTCCTTAAAGTAATAATAATAATAATAATAATAATAATAATAATAATAATAATAATTTTATTGTAAATTACATTACAGTAAGCTAATGATAATAGAAGTAGTTTTGGACCTGTAAAATAAAATAACTTTTGTTTTACCTCAAATCCATCTTAAGCCCTGAAAAGTAATCAATTCCACTAAAGAGGTTTCTCAAATAATTTCTCTGCAGCATTATTGACATTCCTTTAATGTAGCCACAGCACTTAAGTTATTGTGCCTTGCCTGAAACAGGTTTTTTGACAGGGAGAAAACATTAAAACTTTAGCAGGTTACAACTGGATGCATAAACTTTATGTTTGGCATGTGTTATTAGTTTTATTCATAAAGCTGAAAGAACCAAGGCAACACCAGATTGTGAAACATGATACACCTGCTTGTCTTGATTAGTTGTTTGTAGTCCAACAGTGCCAAGAACCCAGGATTTCAACACTTGGCAAGCTTAGTGTAACACATGTGATCTGTTCATGCGTGAATGTGAATAGTTCACAAGAAAGCCCAGGACTAGTAGTTTTATCCTAAAAATATTCTTGATACTTCACAACCCTAATGTAAAACCATATATATTTATATATAAAGAAGATACTTGGTTTTAAGGAAAACAGTTATTTAACTTTTAAAATGAATTATGTTTCAAACAAAAAGGTAAGCATCTAAATACACAAGCAGCAATATGTAATGTAGGGGAAAAAATCAATGTTACATTTCGCATAAAAACCAAGTTAGCAAGTTTTTTTGGAGATAATAACCAAGGCAGACACTCCAAAAATAAATCATAAATCATTTCATATTATGCAGTCTGGTCTTGAAAAATAAAAATTGCCAGACTTTGCAATGTATTTTAGAACCAAGGAAAGAAAATAAGCAAATTTGTAGACCAAATCAGCTTAAGCCGCTTGTTTTACTGTGTAGATATCATGGAGGACAGGTCTGCCGCATTTCAGGTTCTGCTCTGGTGACTTGCTCCTCCCTTTTGCAGCTTTTGGAAACTAGTATTAGCTTTTTTCTATAGTCTGCACTACCCAATGGACAGCTTGTGGATGATTAACATGTGGATCCCTTGGGAACTGAAAAATGCAGGCAATATTTTCACCCAACACAATGGTCCAACCCCTTTAAATTTTTTCACAAATAACAAACTGCCTTCTTCTGGATCTCTGGTTGTCTGTTTTTGACCTTGAGGTCCTCTACTGCTTTTGGTTCCAATCAGCACCCACTGTAAATACCATACTGATGTTAGATTCTTCCATCCTGCTCAGAATGCATAACAAGGCAGCAATAATGCAGACAAAACTGTGATAGTTATCAATATGAATTACTATCAGAGTGAAAGAAAAATCTGCACAGATTTTTTGTCCGATCAAAATACATACACTTGCTTATCTTTCAATCCAACACTAAATGCAAATTGCACTGGAATCTGTATTGCAACATCTACCTAGCATGGGTGTAATAGAAACTGATATTATGCTTTAACAGTGTTAAAGCCTTTTAAAAGAAGAAATACCTCCAATCACAATTCTAGTTAAACATCTGGTTTCAGATATTCATTATGCCTGTCATGAATGTAAATAAATGCAGAAGAGCTCTCAAAACACATTAGTTAATGCAATGCTGATTGCCAACATTTCCTGCATTTATTAATCACAGCTATAGCTAAAACAATTCAAAATGGTATATATACAGTACCCTCGCTATAACGCCCTTGATTATAACGAACCTTCGGCTATAACAAACCTGGCCCCTGGGCCCCAAATAAAAAATAAGAAAAATATCATATAAACACACACTCTCAACATGATTGATCGTTTGAAAAAAAGTAGTAACGCAGGCATAACTCTATCGTGAATATACTGTAGGTTGTCAAAAAGTACTTTTATATATATATATAGTACACCCTCGCTATTACACACCTTTTGTTCGTTATATCGAGGGGTTTGTTTTATATATATATAATGGTAATGGACAAAAAAATGGAAACACCTGGGTAAAACACAGGTGTGGCTCATGTGTTAATTATGCAAATAACATCCCAGCATGCTTAGGGTCATGTATAAAAATGCTGGACAGGCCTGGTTGCCTATAATTATGGCTAGCATGGCTGCAAGAGGAGACCTCACTGACTTTGAAAGAGGGGTGATTGTTGGGGCACGTTTGACAAAGTTTGGCAAGGCAAAACAGACGGGCAACTGCAGATCAATTGACTACAAATTTCAACCTGGGGCACAAGCAGCCAATTTCATCAAAAATTGTCCGCTGAGAACTCCCCAGAGCGGGATACCATAGTGGCCCAACGCCCTATTAAGTGACTTTACATTGGTGTTTCCATTTTTTTTGACCACTACCTGTATATATATATATATATATATATATATATATATATATATATATATATATATATATATATATATATATATATGAATCAATGATTGGAAATTCTGGCCTGTGATTATTTAAAACCTCACCAAATGAAAAAAATAAATTGAACTATTGCCCAAACATCCTTACACCACCGGTCAATAGTTTCGGTCTGTTGTGTGATTGGTTCACATCACTGTCAGTTCCGGCCCTTTTCACAAGAGAAAATGACTGAACACCGATTCTGTGAGTTAACAGAAAATGAATTACAAAACATACTACAAAGGAAAGATGCTCCAAACACTAAACTGGTGATTAAAATGTCATTGTCACTGTTTTCTGACTTTCTGAAATTCAAACAAATTCAGCTCGACGATGTAAACAAATATGGCGGGATACAAACTGGATTATGCAGCAGTCAGCAAACCAGTCGGGGATAGAGAAAAACTTTACTAACTATACGATATGAACTTCCAAAACAATTTCCGTTATTTATTTATTTATTTATTTACGTATGCTGTATCAGCTATATTTAAACAAAATATATAAAGTCATATTTACTATCCAACCAATTAAATACTCAGCCATAGCGGCTTTGGGCATTATAGTATTATACCGCCCTGTCGGTAATAATAGTCTTTCCTCAGGTCAATAATTTTCTACTATAGCCCTCCTCACCAGTCCATATTTACTATATGCTTCTTACATGCCAAGTCATTTAAAACCAATTAATTCCCCTTGTTCTTGAATGCTATGGGTCACTGAAGTAGGTTTGTGACATTTCATAGCTAATAATATTAATCTGTCAACTCTTCTGATCTTTGGTATTAGTAGTTTTTCATTAACTCTTTTAGATTTTCAATTAGGTAAATCTAAGTGAAGGTCACAGTTGCATATCTGATATGGAAAAACTATATTCTGAATACAGTAAGCTGAGATCTGAAAGCTATTTTTCAATCTGTTCTATAATTTCAAACAGATGGTCTTTCACTTGGCAGTAAAGTACTGCTTGCATGGTACACATCATATTATATATGTGTTGACAATAGCACCAGCTAAGTGTATTCTCTTTGAGTCACAGGGCTACCTGGTGTAAACTATGTATCTTGGATCCAACATACAGTATACTGTTACATTGCTTTAACCATTTGTGCAATGCACACATTTTTAATACACAGGTCAAAAAGAGATAACTGTTCACTGTATTTTGTATTCTACATGTAAATAAGACATATATGCAGTTGCAACTATCATAAGTATTTTACCTTGTATACCTAAGGCTGTATAATAATAATAATAATAATAATAATAATAATAATAATAATAATAATAATAATAACAAAACCTTGCTTTTCATAGATGTTCTACCTATAAATTATTTTCTACAAACTATAAAGCCATGACAAAGATTTAGAAAATAAAATGTAATTACTGGAAAACATAGGGATTCCTATAATGGCGGAGCCATTGTGTAAAAACAGTGTGGAAATGATTTCCTGACATCTTGTATCACTGCAGTAGGTGTCAACGTACACAGAGCTCTAGTGCTCAATGATTCAAATCCAATCTTTGTAATGTCTTATCAGCACTGGACAGCTCCTCTTCAGAAAACTGACCTTTTATTCTACTTTAAAAAGAATTGATATCTGAATGGACAGAGCCTGCAATAATGAGAACCAATTACAATAGATTATCTCCACCATTATTGTCATGCAAATGCCATATTCTAAGACGAAGGATGTCATGGTGTGAAAAAGGAAATCACCTAAAAATCGGACATCCGTAGCAATTATTATCTTAGCTTTGTTGGTTGTGTGGTGTTTCCTCACTGTTAAGGTGGTGCAAGCCAATTATACTAGGAAAGTAACCAGATAAACAATATTAAGTCTGTAAAAGTCAAAAAATATTACCAAATAATATATCATGTCTGGATTCTTTTGAGATCATGCAGGCTCAGAAAGGTTTTTTGTTTGTTTGTTTGTTTGTTTTTTGCCAACACCCACAAAAGGCCTGGCCACATTCTTGAAATTGAAATAGAAAAAAATCAAAAATATTCTACACCTCTGACCAAAGACAAAATGGCATGGTTCTGAACCCGAAAGCCTATTAAATTGTGGAATCATACGAAAATGCCAGGTTTCTGTATGCTGTACCAAGCAGTTGTCAGCAGTTTTGTTTGTAAGCAACCAGCTGGTGTATTTTGGTTTTCTGCAATTTTTAGCAATCTGTTTTAATTATGTGTATTAATCAAAACTACATATGAAAAACAAAGTTCCAATATGATTTTGTGAAAGAATAAACCCAAGTCTTAATGAAATCTAGATGAAGACAGCCTTGTTGTTCTCTTTCTTTCTTGTTTGCTTTCTTGAAAGGCCTATTTAAATAAATATCCTTTTTTTAAAAAAAATGCTGCAGGCAAATTGTTTAATTATGCTATTAATAATGAAACCCAGTATGGCATCTCCACCTCCCTTTTGCACTGACCTTTGTGGTAAGAAGACCATGACGTCGATATAAATGAGGTTAGCAACAAAAGTGCTAGAATCATCAACAATGTATCAAAAGCACCAACAAATCTGAAAACGTTATTGTAATATTACAGTCAGTTATTTGACACTGTTTATGATTTTAAATTTTTA
The DNA here is from genome assembly GCF_902713425.1 of Acipenser ruthenus. Taxonomy (NCBI): domain Eukaryota; kingdom Metazoa; phylum Chordata; class Actinopteri; order Acipenseriformes; family Acipenseridae; genus Acipenser; species Acipenser ruthenus. The sequence goes on from NC_081206.1 coordinate 26,576,606, forward strand.
TGATTCAAAGAACCTGGTTATTATATGAATTATTATTTTAACTGCCTTAATTACGAACAAATGAAAAAAAAAAACATAAATAATATTCTATAGAATATGCTTCTTTCCTATAAAACCTCAGAAACTGGCTCCTGTAAGAATAGTTTGTTCACAAAGGGCGCATTTAATACATTCCTGCTCCCCCAGTAACAAATAAATCCCTGAAGCGTGACAGTCGTTCCCAAGAGCATTTCATTTACTCAGAACATAATACTGTGTTATTGCCCATTATCTCTCCTGTCAGTGACTATGTTGATATTTAATGAGGGGCATCTATGTCTAGCTGCCATTTTTCAGCTGCCTCTTGTTGCCAAGGAGATGTGATTGTTAAGGGCAGAGGGGCCTGACACATTATTTTCCACTTGAACTTGATAAGGCAGGCATTTCAAGTCAAATATGTTCAATTAATTTGCATTCTTGAATATTCAAAAGAAAAAAAAAGAAAATAACAATTAACTGAAGCTAAAGCAACAACCTTGTACAATAAATGGAAGATTTACACATGTACAGTGTATTATTATTATTATTATTATTATTATTATTATTATTATTATTTAGTTATTTCTTAGCAGACTACTCTAAGACAACTACCACACATATGTAGCATAAACTGAAATAGACTGACAGTGTTGCACATATGCAAAGAAATCCTTCCTTGTACAGAAGACAATTGTGACAAAATCAGCTGGTTGTGTTTTTGCGTTCATTTTGCAATGCAAAAACAGAACATGTCACATCCTAAATGGAACATGTGACTTACAATGACAAAAGGCTTAAGGCGCAAGAATTACAACCATGTCAGAAAATAGCAGGAGATGAACATTTTAACACATTCTTACTTACTGTCAGTATAATGGAAACAGACTGAATAGCTATTTGGATTACTAATTCACATTTTTGTTGCATGACTTTGTGTGTATATGTTTAATTTAGCGTGATAAGGATCATTATTATAGGGGGATGAAAATAATAACAACATGGGTCAAATACCCTCAATCCCACGGAGTGAAACCAGGTGCCTGGCAAAATTAGCCACCCTCCATGGGTTGCTGTAGTGTTAAATATGTGTGGGTTGTTACTATGCCTGTTTTTAATGACAAAGGACAGGATGGCACAACTGATGGCTTAGTATCTCAAAATAAAAGCTGTTTGAGAAAATTGGGTTCTGAAAAAAACTATAACCACGTAACACCAAAGGATTATTTGTAAACGCCTTGGCACAAGAGACCTATAACATATTTGCATATCTGAACATGACATTTTTCTTGAGGGGGTTCCATCAACAGCATACATGTTTTCAATTTTTAACTCAAGTGCACACAGCCTTCTAACACTAAAACATGCATAATGTAATGGACAGTAACACGATGCTTAAATAAAAATCACAATTCTTATAGATGTAAATATATATTATTAAAAAGTCTGTATATAATCGTATTACAGATAGATCATTGTCAATGGTATAGTCTATGCAGTAGATACTGCATGGTGTATGTCCACTGAGATAAACAGTGGTTACACTATAAAATCAGTAAGCCATTCGCAGCAGAACAAAAAAATCAGATTTGTATGTAAAGTTTGTCATGGCATATACAGTACATGTGTATGCAGTGCTCTCACCATATCCTTCACATCATATGTTATATACAAATCAATTTACTGAAATGTACTGCAGGTCACTGGTGTACAACTACCTGAAGTTCACATGGCTAAACCTGAATAAACCAGAATAATACCTGAAATACAGTAGAGACAGAAAACATGTTAATGCAACCTCTATCTGATTACCATTTGTATTTGTTAATATTGCACCTTTTTAAAGTAAATATATCTACAGATGCTTAATCAAGGCAGCCATTTTAATTGTCTAGTCTGAGGTGGGTGCCATCTCAGGTTCCTTTGGATAACAGCAATGAAATCCTAAACTCTGTTGAGACCTGCTTTCCAAATAAACCTGCTTCTGTATGTTAGGGTCTTTCACCATGTCTTAAATAACACTGCAGCATATCTGAGAAGGTTAACAACAACAAAGAAAAGTAATTTCATAAAGGGCAAGTTTTCATTAAAAAACAATGCTGAAAACCATCATTTCATATTTTGCCACAACAGATACAATGGTAGCAAAGTAATATGTTTTGCTCGCTTTCTAGGACGGACTGCTCTGTAAATTATTTTGCATATATTTCAGTGGTACCAAGATACAGCATTTTGCAAGTCAATGGGGCCTCTGTATATACTGTATTAAGGCCAAGTAGCTACAATAAATGTATGGTGTCAACATTATACAATATATAGAGCTAAGGTGTATACCATAGTATATGAAAATTAAATGTCAACTCAGTTGTGCTTCATATTTTGCAAAGTGATGGTGATGGAAAATCAATACATTCTGTAGGGACTGAAATTGTTACTATAAACTCTACCTAAGCACGCTGCTGTTTTTTTTCTGCATTTCTGATATCCACTCATTGATTTGCAAACACAGCAAAGTGGAGAATAGCTTTGCACTTTCAGATGCTCCGCTGTGAATTTGTATCCAGCTGAAACCAGTTACAGCCTCTGGCAATAACAATGTGTAGTCCAGATCTTTACCAACTGGTAGCTTTTCCGTTTTGTTCTACATAGTTATGGCTTAAAAATAGAACAATATGAATGGCAGAGGAAATATATTTGTCATAATAATATCTTTATATATAGTGTCTTTCATAGTGAACAACCATCACAAAGCACTTTACAGACATAGGCTGTGAACTGTGCATTATATGCAAACTCACTCACAATAGGACATTGATTTAACATCTCATCCACAGGATGGAGCACAAGGAGGTTAAGTGACTTGCTGGGATTTGAACCTCTAACCTTCTGGTTACAGGCCCTGGGCTTTAACCACTGGGCCACAGTGTCTCCTAATTCATCAGTGGAAGAGGTTTGCGTAGATATCTGCTCAGAATCAGTTCAGAATAACCGCAAAATACATGCAGACAATGGTATTGTCTGTACACATTGTTTCAATCCTTGCTTATCTAAAGCTAAGTATAATTACATGGTAAAATTTTAAAAATAAATTGTCAACACATTATATCAAAATGTTCACATCAGAACCATGTGTGATTCTCTCTTGTGAGAGATTCCCAGGCTGTTCTCAGGTTAGCTATTCAGAAAGGTGACGTAACTGTACTTGCAGAGAATTAGCTACAGTAATTACTGTATGTTATGCAAACCATGGTCACTATAGATTTTATAACATTTTGCTTATTACTGTGGTTTGTAAACGTATCTCAAAAGCAATATATTTAACACATACTCAGATATTGCATTTAAATTAGCCAGGATATTTATAAATAACACACTACTATTAAGTATTTGATAACGTAATCAATGTGGCTATACATGATATTACATGATAACAGAAGGTAAACAAGTGTCTCCTACCCTTCTGTCCAATTGTAAGTTTATCTCCACTTTTCTACACTTAAAATATTGGTTAGGGTTAACGCACTTCAATCAAGTACCCCCTAATTCTTCTTTGTGTTAAGCTAAATAAATGAATTTCCTTCAACATATCTTGATAGCATATTCCCTTGAACCCTGGGATTAGTCTGGTTGCTCTTTGTTGGGCTCCAATGCCACAGTGTCATTTTGGTAATGTAGTAATTAAACAAGCGCAGTCTCATCAGTGCATTATACAACCTGACCATAACTGACTCTTTTCATTTGTACTCTTTGACTGTATAACCAAGCATTCTGTGTGCCTTCCAACAAGTCCTTTGTACTGCTGCCAGTGCTTTATGTAAGTGGTACTGTATGACCAAGGCTCGTTTTCTATTCTTTAAAAGGGTTTTGTGGCTGTGAAAGCTTTAGTTCATTTTTACATCCTCAGGCGCTTTAAAAAGAAGGAAATATTGCTGCGGAGCAGTTCTCTAGTTCAGATTATCTGCGCATTAAGGTAGTTTTCATTTTATTTGATTATTTTATTGGAAATTATCCTGTGTCTATATACCTCAGACCCAATTAACTCATTTACATTATCGTTGCTAGTGGCAATTAAAAATGTCCCATTGGCAACAAAACACAAGCAAATCTCATTCTGTCAGTCAACGGAAGAACTTGCTTAACAACAGCTTGGATCACTCAGGAGTAGCAGTATTTTTTTTCAATACAGTAAAAAAAAAAAAAAATTGGTACTGATTCAAATTGCAAAAAGCAATGCTGGTAAGAATATAAAGCAAAGCCTCCTTCTGTTCTATTGCCAGTGGGGTGCATGGAAAGAACCTCACAAAATCAAAGCCAGAAGAGCAGTCAACTTACTAACAAACTGAGTGTTTTTATTAATTTAAATGTGTTTATAAAAAGCATACTGAACACTGAAAAACTTACACCCATGATATCCAAATAAAGGAACACTGTTTTGCACCTTATTTATAATTTAGTATATGCATGAATTATACATTTCTTATCATTTGTATGTAATGTACTGTAGGTGCACATAGTTAGTATTATATAATGTAGATCACAAAATCTGTTTGAAGTAGAAGACATTCCTTCAACCAACAAGCAGATAAAAGACATTAAGCATTTTCAAGTCTATCTACAGCCAGGTGCATAGAAAAAAATGACAGCATATTTGAGTATAACCAAATTAGTTATTTTACTCTTATTCAGAAATAAATGCATTTGGGCATATATTATGTATTCAGAAGTGCTCTTAAAACCCTTTCTCTGGCTCTAGTCTGACTCTTAACCCTTGCATGCGACAAGATTCTGAAAAAAGGCTCTTAAGCACACAGTAATTAGGCTTTGCAAATGGCTTTTTTTTTTTTAAAACAGCATTTGACATGCTTCAGTGAGGATTTATAAAGAAAAGCACATGAAACAATTGTTCTTTACAGTATGCACTATATATAGCCAAAACAACGTGTCAGATGCTACAGTGCTTTGCGAGCTATTAAAGATAATCTGCTTTGGAAAGGAAATAGACTTTTGCTGGCTCGTTCAAGGATAGGAGACCCAGAACAGGTTGTTCGTTTATTCATATTTGGTACATCAGGTAACATATTTTATGCAGAAATATGATGTTTATAAATAACATGTGAGGCAACATAAATAAATAAATACATTATAAGACAACTGGGAAAAAAAGGTTTAACTGTTGTCTTCTTTGGTTAATAGTAGTATTTTTATGGAGCGTGTACTGCTTCAAAATATCTCTATAAATAACAGTCCTTTTAATGTTATGAAAAACCTGCACACAAATCTATCCTGTGCTCTTTCTTTCATTGGTATTCTCATCATCCATCCACCACCAAAATCAATTTTGTAAAATCTTCCCCCTTTAATCGTACACACGAGTCATGGTACTGATCATCCATAACAGATCCTTATCATCTAAATATCAATGGCACTAAATACAATGCACACCGGAAGTGTGAATGAACCAATAATGTACATTTCTTATTGTACCTTGCATACCACGCCTGTAATTGTCATAAGATAGTGTTGGTTTTGGGTACTCCAAATCATTTGTTATGTGTGTTAAGATTTACAGTAACTAATGATATCTACTTTATGGAGACCTGTCCTTCATGCAATAGTATTGCTGGTTAAAGGAGTCATATACATGTATGTGCTGATTGTGCATTTTGGATTATAAACAGAACAAATCTTATTGCAGCTGTAAGTATACAACTGAAATACCAAATAAGGATACAACTATTGATAATAACTCCTGCACAGAGAGAACTGTATCTCATATGTTATACCACATGCTGACATCAAAACTACAAATCAGCACTAGTACTGACATTGCTTACATACACTATGTAATGCCTGGAGAATTCTACAGTATGTGAGAAATCAAAACGGAAGACATTTTCACTTTTTTTTTTTTTCAAGGTTAGTTAATGGAATCTTTTCATGTGTAACATTCTTCAATTGCTTGATTAGTTTCTTGGTTATTTTTTGAAAGGATTGACACATACCTTTCCCTCATGACCCTGCTCTGCTCAGCTGCTGCCTACATATTTAGATTTTGCACAAATTGTTCTTGCTGTATTTAAGCCTACATATAAACTAAAAAGTAGGAGGGGTATAGAGGAATATACATTTGAGGTATTGTATTTACATGAAATACAGATAATATAAACATATTGTTCTTATGAAGGTACTTAAGTGAGAGGGTGATTTTTGAGATTCTTTAAATATGTTGGCAATTTTATTTTTTTGTTAAACTGCTTTAATAATGAACAAATAAAAAAAAAAAAACACAAAGAATATTCTACAGTACAAATGTTCACATGAAATCTTTCTCAGGTAAAAATCTCTTTTAGAGGCTCCTGAGTGGCGCATCCGTGTGGAGTGCAGGATGCACCCTATAGCCTGGACGTCGTTGGTTAGAGTCCAGGTTATTCCACTGCCGACCGTGGACGGGAGTTCCCAGGGGGCGGCGCACAATTGGCTGAGAGCCGCCTGGGGGGGTGGGTTAGGGCTTAGTTCGGCCAGGGTGTCCTCAGCTCACCGTGTACCAGCGACCCCTGTAGTCTGACTGGGCACCTGCGGGCTTGCCTGTAAGCTGCCCAGAGCTGCATTGTCCTCCGACGCTGTAGCTCTGAGGTGGCAGCATGGTGGGCCTGCAGTGTGAAAAAGAAGCGGTCAGCTGATGGTACACGTTTCGGAGGACAACGTGTGTTCGTCTTCAGCGCGGGTGTGGTAGCAGTGCGCTGAGCCTAAAAATAATTGGCTATTCCAAATTGGGAGAAAAAATTATAAAAACAATTGCCGACTACAAAATAAATAAAAAAATCTCTTTTAGCTTTAGGAGCTCCATTACAGTATAGATGATAAAGCAGATATGGTGAGACTGGATGCCTTGGCAAGCAGGCTATGTGGGTATGTATGTTTACATAGGGCATGAGTACACACATTTAGTGCATGTCTTATCCACAACTATTTGGACGATTGATCATCATTGCTATCATGAAGGACCAATGCTGAATACAATGTGTTATATGTCAACAGAATTCTGGACTTTTTGTTCAATATGGCTGACCTCACTAATACTATTACTTTTGGGGCTAGCAGAGTTCAAAGGTCAGCATATCATGTGATATCTTAGAATATGGAAGTTTCTACAGGCACTGAAATGGCAGGTGAATTCTGAGATTTTTTTTTTTTTTACAATTAAATATTGGAACAGTAAAATTCAGATTCACTATGCATGCATGTAAATATCATAAGGTATTTAAAGGGTTTAAAGGGAAATTTTGCTTTTAATGATTCAAAAATGATTAATTTGTGTATTCAACATAAATGGCACTTTAAATATTATTATAGATTGTGTTTTCTACCTCAAATATGTAATATTATATAATTATAAATCACAACAAACAATGTAAGTGATCATCAATAACAATTTATTTTTCTTATTGACTGTTATTGTATTTCCTTTTTGGATGCAGCTTCAAAACCTATGGTAAAGAAAAGTCAATACCATCAGCAAATCTATAACAGAGCCAATCAGGTAGAACCAGAACAGCAAATTGAAATCTGTGGCTCTGTGGCTGCTATCAGTTGAAATTGCATTAAAAATAGGATGAAAAACGAAATAGCAGTGGGAAAGCATGAGGGGCGATATGTTTACTGTATGTTCTGTTTCCTTTTCAACAGCAGCCGTATTTGTTTACAAACTACAACCTCTGGATACCATGGCTTTCACTTTATATTTGTGATTAAATCTGGTTAATTAAACACTGAAATGCTGTGTATGATATGCTGGGTGATTAATGTATACAACCCAACCGATGGCTTGTTTTGTTAAAGCAGAGATAGTACAAAGTATCAAACATAATAAATCTTTGAAGCTTGCAAGCAGGGTCAGATAGACAGCACAGGAGAGTGATAACATTACACTCCGCATTAGAAGGTCAAGAGCTGACACACTGTCACCTCCAGTCGGGCAGGGATCTGGAGTTACTTGTTAATGTAACGAGAGGAGATGGTACACAGCAAAGAGTATTCCATTACTCAGATATACACAACCATGGGCTACCAGCTCAAAACATTACCAACAGGTCTCTCCAAATATAGCGGTGCAGAAAAATGTGCTTTTGTTTTATAATCCACTCACTTTTGATGTGCTTTGGCCTCTTTTTTTGTTGCATCTTTTTTTGCTTCAATTCCACGGCTCCCTGATGAGTTTTATCTCTGAAATACAGTACATTATTGCCAATGCAGACTTAATGCCCATACACACACACACGCACACAGATACATATAAAGACACATGCGTCAATCTAACCTGTGGTGTCGACGCCAAGACAGTAGCGTTTCATGTCTTGATATGAACAGCAAAAGGATTCTGTAAAATGAGTTCTCCTGAGGCAGTTACTTAGTGAAGCCCAGCACATATTTTGCCTCACTGAAACAACTATGATGGACTTTGTCAAAGTTCAAAATAACGACTTGCAGCAGTGAATTGTTTAAAAAAAATGTTAGGAAAAAAAACACTTTTGTTGGTACGTATTTTGTTGAAATGTACGACAAGTTTAAATTACACAGCAGGTTTGTTTATTTAGTTTTAAAGTTTAAACAAAATTATAGAATTGTATTTTTTTGTTTGAAATACCAGAAAACTAGCAACACTTAGCTACCATTATTTAATATTAATGCGTGGAATAAATCAACGATAATACCTTGTGAAATTTCTAGCTGGCTAGCCACATGACTTAGTTTACAGGAAAATTGTGAGCTCTGATGGGTTGGATAGCTTATTCCCATCATAAAATGTCTTATGATCTTGTAGCTTTGGAGTTTTTTTTTTTTGTACTATATTATATTTTTTATTAGTATTTTTTTTTTTTTTGGTATAACAGAAAAAGCTTGGGAAACGGTTTGAGGTGTATCGCATGTTGAAAAGATTTTGCTAGGAGTATCACTGTCAAAGTAAACTAATTTTAAAGGATTCTTCTGTAATATATTGTATTGCATACATCTCTAGTAAACGCTGATTTGGTTTACATTACTAGTTTCTGTATTTTATTCATGCATTCTAGTCACATGCAATGACACCTTATTTATCAGAGGATTTCACACATCTGTGGACTATGTCGTCCGTCCCCCGTCGTCCCCCCCCCCCCCCCCCCTTCCCAAGCGCGTGGACAGAGTTCCACTATATACGACTGTTAAGGTATAAATCATGGTTTCCTTGAGTTTGTCATAGTGCTCACAGACTCAACCAAGAGGGACATATTCTGAAGCAGGTCCAAACACTCAGACACATTTTTCCATTATTATTTTTTTTTCCTGCTACATTATACTTTTACCATTGTTAGTTACACAAATGTACCTTTGCTTTAACATAAGGCACTCCATTATAAAAAATATAATATACTGGAGATCACATCCACAGGTGTAGGAAAGGCCCTGTAACCTCACTGTGGTACATGCAGTGTGTTTATTTACATATAGTTACAGCAATGTTAAAATGTAGAAAGCTTGGTAAATAATTCAGTGTGAATTTTATTTAACAGTCCCCACCCCCGTTTCATTAGGTGTTTTTCCCAGAAAGCTTTTAAAACCATTACTGCAATCAAACTGCTGCCAGCACATTGTTGTAAATAACATTTTTTATTTTTTATCTAGATACTTAACAAGTGAAATGAGCTCCTCAGCGGAGCCCCAGATCCATCAATGAATAACACTGCATAATTTATTGCAGATGAATAAAAATGACCCAAGGTATGTAAATGTGAAACACAAAAAGTGGCATTAACATGTATTAACTTTTAGCTTATCAACTGTAATTACTTTTAATGATTTTTTTTTTTTAAATATACATTTATCTTTAAATTGTCTTCTATATCCAGTATGTACTATTCAGCAGTAATGACAAAAACACACCTTAGTACCACTGTATGGTATACTGTATTTATGTATACAGTAGCAGAAACGGGTGGTAAAATGATTCTTTTACAGACCCAGAAGAGTCATCTCTTCAGCTGACTAAAATAATCACTAACTTCAGACACCTAACCAGCACCAGTCACTATACTGTTTTGCAATGAAAACACTGTATTTTTAAATGGGAACAACATTTTTTGTTAGATTTACACGACAGGAAAGATTCAGAAATACTTGTTATCCTGTTATTTTACAGAAAGGAATGCATGGAGCTGTGAAAGAATATTATTATATGTATCCCTGGGTGAGATGGGCATTACAGATAAAAAAAAAAGTGTTCATGGTATCGAGACATCTACATTACATGCTAGTTACAGACTGAATTAAAAAAGTTTAGAAAGGATTTTTTTTCCAAACATAAATCGTCAGCTTTTAAAAAAATGAAAAGTCTGTCTGTAGAAGGCTAATGTTATCCACAACTGCATTTAATTAATTTAGTCATGAATAGAATGTGTGAATGCTCTACTTATTCCATACGCTAACAATATAAAATATGTATTCTGTATCTTTATAAAACTATTCAAATATTTAACTTGCCTAAAAAACTCGACAAACCCAAACACTATATTAATAACATATACAGTCACTTGTTTCTTAATGCTGTTACCCAGTCGATGTGCAAAGCTTAGTCAAGTTTTTAAAAACAGCACTGTAAGTTCAGATCTGAGTATCTTCACCAACACTGGAATCTAAACCAATTTAAACTAGCATTTTCCAATCTCTCTCAAGCTTGAAAAGGGTGTTGCTTCAGTTTTTCGCATCTATGCCACATAACCAATACTGAGCAGAGGAGAGCCTGCAGACAGCAAGCCCCTGACATGCAGAAATTAGATCCAATGAAATTCAATGATGGTAGTTTCTCTATACCAGTGCATACAGTACGGTTTAAAAAGATAAGTGACTTAAATGTCATCACAACACAAAAAAGCATAGCAGAAGCCCATGTTAAAAGGGACACTAGAGCACTTTTGGCAATAAGTGTGGTAACAGTATGACAAGGTGGGTAACACAGTCATAAACAATCTATCTGGATAGATCAATATGTGATATATAGATCTTGTATTACATTTCAAGACCAGTGAATTTTATCATGGCAATCATATAACCAACAAAGTACATGATCAAAGAACAATTTAAGCCATAAAAATATATATATAAAAAATACACATTTGCAGAACAAAGGAATTAATTTACAATAATTTCTCAAATGTACTGGCTTAGCAAGACATGAGCATTTAAATACAAACAACATCAATTCAGCCTTGAGAAACAGCTTATAACAGACATGCGTCGGAAATCATAAGGCATCAGATACGGTCTGACACATATCTTTACATATCAGTGCCATGCACCTTAAGTAACCTTACACTCAGTAATACTGAAAGAAAATCATGATGGGATTCAACAAAAGAAGCACATTTCAAAACTATCCGAGCCTGGGTTTCAGGAATAGCTGTAGCATTTCACAGGAGAAATACAACCAAAAAAAACAAAATGCCCTGGAGAAGGAAAAAAGAATTGAATATTAGCTAATCAACCAACTTGAAACAACTGCTGCTATGAATAAGCTATCAGCCCCCTAGGAGCTTTTTTTCCCCTTCCTTTTCTTATTTTTACATTTTAACTTAAAAAGAGAATAAAAGCAGATGGCACAGTGTGCTTCATTTACAGTATTGTTATGTTTAAAACATAATACCCGCTATGATACCTTAGAGAACCATGGTGGGAGTGTGTAGGAGAACATTGAGTCACTTATGCCATAGCTATTCTGAAAAAAAAAAAAGGTTTATAAACTGGTACCTCAACCAATAGTATTAGGTTCTGTACTGTAGTGCAGAGGTACTGTATTTATTTGTTGGAAACCTCAGAATTTTCATCCACCAATTGGGAAGTTCCATTCAAGAGCATAACCACATGGTCGATGACATGTAGAATGTCTAGCTGTTTGAAAATAACAATAAAAATGACTGTTTACAGGTTAATAACTGTAAAAAAATAGAGATTTATCAGGCTTTACTTGTCTAGTCATGTGGTCACTACAATATTGTAATGCTCTCCAATCAAAGTTCAGTTGCTTACTCTCTGTATACAAGTGATAAAGATACTGAAATTAAAATATGAACAACTTTAGTGTTTCATCTAGAGTTACTGCCCAGACAAACTGTCGCACTGCCTATGAAACACGAGGTTTGATTATTTTGTTTTAGTTCTGTCCTTGCTCGGTCAGGCTGTCTGAAAACAGAAAAACCTGCTTCTCAACACCTATTGCAGCCTTTCTCAGTCAATTAGATTTTTTTTTCCCTGAGTGAATTTCCCAAAGGGGCCGCTGTGCTGAGATACAGCACTAGAAATGGATGTGATGCTTCATGACAGAGCACCTTTAGACAAGCAAATTACAGAGTGTACTCTCAGCCTCACTCAATGTCTACCACCATTTCCCTTTCCTTTCAGCCTCTTTTGGCATCCCTGCAAGTGAAATTAATCATACTGTTCTTGTTTCACATGGCTCATGAAACCATTATCAATAATAACGTACTGATTGGGGATTTTAGTGTTTTTTTGAGTTGACAGTATCCTCTTCATGAACTTTCTTCAAAAATAAAAATAATAAGATATTGGGTTATTTAATTATTCTTATTTAGATTTTTTTAAATTTGTTTAGCTGGTTTGATATTATTCGTTTCACTTTCTGGTGTCACAACAGGAATCTGTTCCATCAACAAATGAGGACATTATTCATTAAAAAAGCTCTAGGGTCTTCTAAACCACCTGCAATCACAATTTGCAATTTGAGTGTTTTTTGGGTTTTTTTTTTCTTTTTTTTCTATAGACCCCTGCAGTCAAAGTCTAACTTGCTACAGCTTTAGGCTGAGACTATGCTCCACTGCACATATTAATATGCATGGATTCACTGCTGAGGTGTAACTGACCTGGATGATGCAGTTCTCAGACCATAATGCCTAGCAACCATAAATGAAACATGCCTGGCCTCTGAATATGCAGGTACACCAATTCAGGAGGTTTCAAGATGTAGTGTGCAAGCAGTATAACATACAACATCATGTTTGTACATTCTCAGATTTCATTACTGTAGGTTTTCATTTGTTGTCATTCCGTTTTAATGCATCATGCTTTTTTAGCAACTAGACAGTCAGTTTATTTGACCCACAACCCAATTTAGAGCACACATATGATGTTTTAAAAGGTGCAGCACATTTAAAGCCCAGTGGAATGTCAGAGACACTCTGCTTCAAAGAATAAAGCACCTCATCTTGTTCACTGAAAGTAAAAGACTCTGAGGAAAAGCAGGAGTGACAGAAGCCACGAATCCTCACAGGGGCTCCCACTGCAGGGCTCTTATTTACTCATATCCCATTCAATCAACTGTATAGTAATTGGGAAATGAACAAGAGAAGGCTTTTATTTACAGTTTAAACTAAGCCTGTTTGTTTTAATTATAGCAAGTTAAAGTAGAAATCTAAATGGTAACTTTAATAATTCCACCAGATATTGAATTGGTCAACGTTCCAGAAATTGAAAATGTGTTTTACTATGATAACTATGGTTTATGTAATTTATATTCCGAATCATGACTGTACACTGTATAATAATAAAAAATAAAAAAAAATTAAAAAAATTCAGGGATGGAAATAAGACTGCCATTGCATAAAACTTTGATTCATTCCAGGTTTTACTATAAGTTTAATAAGACGCACCTTAGCTTGTTAGCTATACACTGGGGCTAATCAAGCGCATATTGAAACCTGGATTGGGTGAAACTGCAATGCAATAAGAGTCTTATTTCCATCCCTGTAATTTGTATTTTAACTATATTTTAAGAAAAATATTGTTTTCAGTTCTAAACAACGTTAGTTGTAAAATTGTTTTAGTCCTAAACCTCACTAAAAAAACTAAAAAAAATTAAACTAAATAAAATGCAGAATGTACCTTTTGACATGCTAATTTTAGCAGAGTCCGTTGAAGGAGTACTGATTAGTTCATTGTTACTATATGCAGCAAACACAAACACAGTCAATTGCATTTAATAACCCGATCCTAGTACAAGCAATAATCATATACTGGTATATAGAAAATAATCTGGCAGACTGCTTTGATTTCAGTTTAATTGCAGTTTCCTAAATCGTGTATACAAAAAATAACCAAAACAAAACTCTTTTAAAAGACACAAGGACAGAATGGAAAAAAAACCCCTTTAATTTCAGAATATTTTTAAATGGTCCAAATTCTACTTGACGGAAGACATTGATATATCAGGCTCATTGTGGTATTTCTTTGTGACCTCAGAAGCACAGCACCATGACTAAATAATGTCTAACCTCAAATAATGTTCTGTATGTGTCATGGATCACTGAATAAAAAAGATTGCCTTCTGAAGATTAAGGCTTGAATAAGGATGGTAGAAAATGTGACTACTGTATGAATAACATGAAACACATATATAATGGAATTTGTGACTTTATCCATATCCCTCTACATAATGCAAAATGTTTTATTATTACTACAGTATTCGAAAGAAAATTTTGGATGACATGGATGCTACAGGCAGGTACTGTATATCATATTACGAAAAAACTATGAACAATACACTTGTAAGGAAATGTAATACTCTTGTTAATGACAAATTGTAAGCTGGTGTGTCGGAGAGGGGATCGTCTAAGATAGACCAGATGGACCAAGCAAATCAGCAAAAGAGGATTATACTGTACAAAACTCATAAACTCCACTCAAAATGAAATCGCAGGAAAGTACTTTTACACTCAAAATTGTTCTGGTCCCCTCAGCTTCCACAATAAAGATTAAGAGGTGGTCTCTGGGCACATGCTGATCATGCCAAATCTGACCAAATCTGGTAATGCATACATTGTAATGATATTGTAAGTAAATCAATCAATCAATCAATCAATATGTTTGTTAGTATGATATTACAAATACAAAAAAATATTTTGGTTGTATATACCCCCCCTCCCCAGAAAAATGAAGCTAACAATGGTCTAGAACAGTTTCATGAACATCAGGAATTACTATATTCAATACACAGAATGAGACTTTGAACTAGAAACTGCTTTTTTGTGAACAAAAACAATGCATCCCTGGGGAATAGCACCTCTGCAAAAATGGGGATGGTATTCTTGAAGCAATAGTTTGTAAACATTAAGTAAAATGTATATTAAAGTAAAATGTGTGTGTGTGTGTGTGTGTGTGTGTGTGTATATATATATATATATATATATATATATATATATATATATATATATTGTTTTCCAACACAAAATTGAATAAAATAATACATAATTAAATAAAAAGTAAATATAAGGATACAATAATAATCGGAACATTTTCAAAATCGCAGCCTATCATCATAGAAAGAGCTGACAGCTTTGAAAATGCTGTTACAAACAACTTGCTTTAATGGCTTGCCAACATGGAAATTTTTTGAGCACTTTGATAATTACAGTAAGTGTTTGCCTGCCCCTGTACAAGACTGTAAAGATGGGCGTCCCTTAAATCCATCTGTAGAATGGAGTTCCAGCTAGCCCTGAAATGATTGTACAGACAAAATCCCATCTGTCATCATATCAAACACTCAAGGAGGCGAATTAAAAGGCAGTGTCTAGCCCCCCCATGCACACCAGTTGGCAGTAATGGCCGAACAAAACAAAAATAGCTGTATGTCATATATTTCTGATCTTAATTTGTATACTAGAAAATGTTATGCAACAGAATAAACTTGGCGGCTTGTTGATGAAAAGAGAATATGCATGGGTTGTGTCCCAAGTTTTCATTAGAAAAATGAATTGTCATGGTTCATTGTTTTCTGTTCTCTTTTTTCTTTGACATTGTATACTGTCTACACATTCTTTAGACATCTCCAAATACTGTAGGGAATAATTGGAGCAAATACTCAAATATGAGGGTCTGCAGTACATATTTAATATATGAATCAGTCAAGAAAATAAGTGAGGCAAGGTTGGATAGTAAATACGACTTTATATTTTGTTTAAATATAGCTGATACAGCATACGTAAATAAATATGACTTCATATATTTTGTTTAAATATAGCTGATTTAGCATATGCAAGTAAATATTGACTTATATACTTTGTTTAAATATAGCTGATAGTCAGCACTCAAATATCCGACCCTATAAAATTTTGACTTCAGTGACGGTTAAACAAGCGTGACGCATACCTGATTATTTCATTTTGGCCCATTCCAACCCTTGTCTGTTTTTTCAGGGAACACAAAAAAGATACAATGTCAAAAATACAGTATTATCCAAACTTACAGAAATGTCTTCATTATTTCTGAAGATAAAGAGTGGCAAGCATGGTAAGGCAGAGAACAGTTTACAATCTTGATGCCCTGCAGAGGTCGATAAATACAGCCTCCCACAAATCTGTCCCATCTAACTTCTGCAATCTCATTATTGAATTCCAATGGGTCAGTCTGAGGTAGTAAACTGTTTTCGCCTAAACTGACTGAACTTGCACAGAATGTTACTAGCTTCAAGAAAAGCAAGCATTTGTTTTCTTGCAGATGCACTGGAAAATACTTAGCAATGCATACTTTGCCATTTTAAATAAATCAAGTTGTGAATGGGCAGCGTTGTGGTGCAGCCTTCAATGGTGATAAAATTGCAGGCAGAGGCAAAAGAAGGCAGGTTAAGCACTCTTGTGTGTGTGTTTATTTACAAAGTGCAATGTCTATTTAAATATTTTACAACTATATACAATAGTGCCTGGCAGAGCAAGTATATAAACAATTGGTATAATTGTTTACTGGGACAGATGTAGATGCTGGACTGGCAGGTAGTCGTTGCTGGATGCTCTGGAAGTAGTTACCTGCTTTCAGTCCAGGGAGATATAAAGCAGAATTGTAGACTGTTTGGTTTGGTTTGGTTTGGTTTGGTTGCTCTGCTCTGCTCTGCTCTGCTCCGCTCTGCTCCTTTTATACACCTGTGGCTGGACTTAATTAACTGTTAATTTATCAATGAAGTCCCAGCCACAGTCTGCACGTGTATTTAACCCTATGCCCTGCCAAACTGGAAGAAACAACAGTATAACAAGACATTGTTATATCACACAAGTGTCTGCATTTTTACACTTTACATCAGTGAAAATGTTTTTTAAATAATGTGAGCTTGAGTTGAAAAACACGGTTACTTTACCTGAGACAGGAGGCAGTACAGAGACAAACAAAACAACCCTGGATATATTCCACAGCAGTCTTACTACAAATTACAAATACATTCGTAATCATCCAGGGATGCATGTAGAACGGTCCTAACATTCATCATTGTTTCACTATAACTCATTGATGCTGTTTCTCAGACACTAAGAATTTCCCCTCAAGGTTTTTTTTTTTTTTTTTTTCTGAAACGTGAGAAATTAAAATGTCCCTGGTATTAGCACAGAAGAAAAATAGAAGAATTCTTAGATGAACCATTTGTTTTTGAAAGCCTGGGGCATGAAAAAGATGCAATAGATATTTGAGCATGGAAACTTTTAATCCCTGCAATGAGAATTTCTGAGGAATAAGCATTATAACTCATTATAAAATGGTATTTATGTTACTGACTGGATAATATGGAATACAATTTGCATAACAAGGTAATCTTAAAATAATTCAGGCATATCCCATTAAACTTTAGCATGCTTGGAATACTGTACACAGCAAGTCATTTAATACTGGCCATGATATAAGCCTTTATTTTGTAGGATATGCTATGGAGTAAAATGACAAAGATGTGGGGGGTGGGGTGATTTGAGACTTAATACAGTACTTGCAGACATTTTGTTTTCGTTTCTTTTTGTTTCAGTTTTTGTTTCAGTTTTTGTTTTCTTTGGTTCTTTTATAAATCTGTGAAACGATTACAATTATATTGCAAACTATGGCTAAGGGTTGAACATATGAATTCATTTTTATTTTATTTTAAATTGTATTCTTTCATTGTACTTCCTGTCCCTATCAGGAAGTTGAGGCGTAAGACCAGTAAAGCTTGCCTATACTAACAGAGCTGCTGTCTCAGTAAGGGAAGGGAGTAGATTGGGGTAGGCCCAAAACTGTGCACATGGATGATTACAAAATACACTATTTTGTTATTTTGCTGCTGTTTTCACTTTAATTTGTTTAATAAAACATTTATCAAAAAGACAAGCATACTCAGGTGGACTATTGTTGTGGAGAAACCCACTACAAAAGCCAAAATTATTACCAGCTTTGGTTTAAATGCCTGTAGTAGCAGTGGATGATGATGGACTCTTTGTAAAGACATTACTTAATATACAACTGTTGATTTAATACAATGATACAGTAGATCATTTACCACCAACTGTCATGGATAATTTTAATTGTTATGAATTGGGTGGCAATTACATAGTTTCCAAAGCTCTCAAAGGTCATGGTAAATAAAGCAAGGCCTACATGATAAATACCTTCTCAACAATCGCTTGTGATAAGATACAAAAAAAAAAAAGTGTAGTGAAATCAATCATAGTTCATAAGTTATACAAAGACCATTATAATAAGTTTTGCTGAATCTTCTTAGACTCTTTGTCCTGTACAAGACTGGCTGTTGCTCCACCATAAAGAAAAAATGTGGTGCCATTGTCAAGTCTCACAGATCATGTTTATGAGACAGTTAAAACTAGAAGGCAAAGCAGCCATGATTTAGAGAACAGCAAACAAGAAAGAGATGCTGGAGCAAAATGCCACCACAAACAACCTAATAAAACATTATAGGCCCTATCAATACAGCAACATAGCAAAGGCATGTGCAACACACAGCAACAAAGATCAAAATCAATATGCATGTTTATGAATGATTAAACTTATGTGAAGGGAAATCACTGTGGGGGACGGAGTGACATGCAATCTAAATATTATTTTCAGAATAATGTATTCACATTTAGTACAAGGACAGTAGTAGCAGATGTTAAACAAATACACCACCAAGCTTAGACTACTCATAATATCACTGATTCCACTACCGTGTATTTAAATAGGAAGATGTATGAGAATAACTCTTACTTGAAATATTCAAGGCTGATATATAACTGACAACTGACCATACAATTTATTATAATTGACTTTATATTAGTCAGTTTGATATTGACTCAAGAACATCCCCACATATGAACGAATGAACATTCACATGTTTATATATATATATATATATATAATTTTCTTATTCCTGAAATAGGTTGCAGGCTTTGTATCCTAGCTTCCACCTTAGAACTGACATGTTGTTGCCAGAAATTGTCATTAAATAATTATGCTACTATAAAAGTCGCTTGTAACTTCTACTAAGCTGTTTAAATATAACCAGAGGTTTATATTTACTTTGTAAAAGCAGTGGCTCTTGAGATCAAATGATCTGAAGTTTTTAACTACAAGCAGCCTGCTAATTAATGAGTTGTCATATAGTCCTTTCAAAATTGGTAAGATTTACCATCCCTAATATGTTTTAACACAGTGTACACTGCTTTAAATTAAATTGGATATTCAGAACTGGGTAGAAAAACAGGGGTACAAATAATGAAAAAAATATATATATATAAATAAATAAATGCATTAATAAACAAATCACTTAACATTAAAATAATAACTTTTGACAGAACACCTCGAACCTGTTGCCGAATGGCATTGGCATCCATATTGTTGCTTATTTATTTATTTATTTATTTGCTGCACTGCAAAGTCACTGACTGCTGGATTACAGTATATTCTATCATTACAACACTTCAATCAAAAATGTTTCAAATTAATTTGCATCATTGAGAGACTTCTTTGTCATAAATGTCGTTCATTTCCACCATCCCCAAAAGATTCAAGACTATGCTCATTTAAACAGATCAATGAGTCTTTTTCTACCTTTCAAACTAAGTGAGCTTTAATTATGTGTCAATGTACAGCTCAATAAAAATGTGAAATGATAATGAACCCAGGAGCATTCATTCAATTATATAACGAAAATAAAAGCAATCTCTTCATCTTTAATACAAGATAAGATTCTTCTGCTTGGTAAGATACATTTCTAATAATTGCTGGGCTGATTTCCTGAAAGTTTGTCAGGAAAGGCTTTAGTTCCAATTGAATTGTCTTGACTTCTATATGTCTTTCTGTAACAGTACCTGCACTTGGGGCAGCAGTGTGGAGTAGTGGTTAGGGCTCTGGACTCCTGACCGGAGGGTTGTGGGTTCAATCCCCAGTGGGGGACACTGCTGTTGTACCCTTGAGCAAGGTACTTTACCTAGATTGCTCCAGTAAAAACCCAACTGTATAAATGGGTAATTGTATGTAAAAATAATGTGATATCTGTATAATGTGAAATAATGTATAATGTGATGATTGTAAGTCGCCCTGGATAAGGGCGTCTGCTAAGAAATAAATAATAATAATAACTACCAGTAATACAGATTATTGATTTTTTAGGGTGAGGTTAGGTTAATTAAGAAGTACTGTAATTATGGATGCTGAGTATACCGCTGATTGCAAGAAAATGGCTAGATGACCCCATCTAGGGGTCAAAAACCAGGTCGGTCATGAGAGCCATCAGATAACTGTCTCACGCAACGTGTTTGCCTTTCTAAATAGAATCTATTACAGTGCTATGATGTTAGTTTCAGTGTAAGATACTGTAATGGGTGCAGAAATCAGAAAATAATTGTTAGCTAGTGCATAACAGGACATTTTTGTGGTTCATCTGTACATTTTGAGACTGTTGCGGTTTCAAATCTACACACATTATTATTATTATTTGTTTATTTAGCAGACATCTTTATCCAAGGCGACTTACAGAGACTAGGGTGTGTGAACTATGCGTCAGCTGCAGAGTCACTTACAATTACGTCTCACCCGAAAGACGGAGCACAAGGAGGTTAAGTGACTTGCTCAGGGTCACATAATGAGTCAGTGGCTGAGGTGGGATTTGAACCAAGGACCTCCTGGTTACAAGCCCTTTTCCTTAACCACTGGACCACACAGCCTCCTTGATTCAATGACATTTGCTGCAACACTAAAATCATTTTAATCAGTGGTTTTCACTTCCCCTGCAGACCTGTATACATGTCTAGGAAACATTTAAACATCTGTTCTAATCCAAAATACTAATAAGTGTATCTACTCCCATTTCTATTGATTTTTCAGTAGAGGACACTGAAACATTTTAATTACTTATCCTGCGTTACTTTTTTTCTGTAAAGTTACTTAGTGTTGAAAGAGTTAAAACAGCAGGGGTGAATTTTGCTGTATGTAACATTTACATCAGGTCCGTTTATACTCAGATATGTCCCTACCACTTAACACTTATTTGCAGAACTAACTCGAAAGACGTTAACAATATGTAATGAAACATGAATAGCAGTAGCTGACATTTTCCATAGCCTGTGGGTTTTAAAGTTCAAACCCGTCCTTTAATATGTTTGCCCAGGCTTTGCCCATGTTTTAGAGCTGGATTACTTTGAAATTCTCTTCAAATTAATATGCAGAACCTGTCATACTACTGTACAGTAGGCCTGTTTTTGCAGGACATATCTAATTTAATGACTTAAAAATGCTCACTCATTGGGTGTGTAGCCAAACAAAGCTTTACCAGATGACATGTTCTGTACTATTAAAAGTAGGTCACTTTGGATCGAGGGCACAAAAACAGCATCACTGGACATGTCGCTAGCCTTGCCCTTTGAAGTAAGTCCTTCACACTAACCTAATCCTCAAAAAAAAAAATACAGCATAAAGATGTTCTCAATGCACATCAGCATTACCATTCACAGCCATCGCCTTCAAATAATGTGTTTTTCTGATGCTGCTCAGTTTCAATGACAGACAGAATCAACAACCTCCAAAGCAATTCACTGGTAGATTTGTGACAGAATAGTTTATTTACTGTGCCATTAAGGTGCAGCTGCAACGCTTGGAAACCACAGATGTCGTGAAAGCAAAGCTCTAATTAATTTTTCCCTTAGACTTTACATTGGTTTGCTTTCGAAACCCACAAATAAAAAGTGCTTTAATGTAAGAGCAGTTGTGCAGTTGGAAAAATAATTATAGGTGGGAAAACTCATAGTACTTTCTGCTGCTGTATGTTATAAAACAGTCTCTATTTTAGCATTGCATGAGTCTGTTGATCGCTTACTATCACTCCTGTTAAGTTTACCAGCAGCTTATCACTACATTCAAATGTCCTGGCCTGAATATATTGGTAGTCAATAGGGACAATTTTTTATTTTTTAGGGGGAAACCTCAGGGAATCCATGGCTGAGGACAGCCCTTCCTCCAGGCTCTAAGCGGTCGACTCACGTTACGGCTTCCCAGCGCTTGACTGAGTGGCCAAAACAAAAGAAGCGACATGAGAGAATAACACACAGAGCCTTTATGCGCTTGCTAATGACGTGTTGGTTAGGGGCGGATTATCCTGCAGAAAAGCAACCGAGTTTACAATTTAACATGGAAATTAAATTGAAACCATAAAATAGCGGCACGCTAATATTTTGAGTTCCACAGCAAAACAAGCACCTTTGTCGTAACAATACGCCTGATAAAGTTGTCAACTTTTCTTATTTCTCTTTGATATGCTATACAAAGGCTTCAATGTTAAATCAGCGGCTTCTATGAATACTATCCATTCAAACTGGTAGAAGTCTGGTGTACAGTATAAACAGCTGATCAGGAGTGGGGCTGCAAAGTTGAAATATTAACATTCACCAAGGCTGCCCCAGCACACCAGTGGTATTTTCTACAAAGAAAGAACATGCAGCTAGGGAGCACTTACAACTGAGTGTTGTACAGCGAATGCTGTCTCGCCTGCAGAACCAGCCACTGCGTTATTGATTCAAGTTAGCGAACAAAGCATGTAATGACTGTAGTAATGGTATTGAAAAGGAAACAAAGATGCCCTTTTGTTTACTCTGCTGTGATATCAAAGATTTAATAGATTTTGAATATTTCAAATATCAAAACTTGGTTACAAGCAATAGCCCAATAAACATATCCAAGTTTAATCCAAATCCCACTGGTGGTAGCAATATGAATTGGAAATGATTGCCCTGATAATTGTACAACTTATGTATATTAATAGTGTTGTTAGTGCCAGCTGTTAGTGCATGTACCAACAACTGCATTACTTAAATAGATAAGCCAAACCCAATTGTGGGTGTATAAAAAGCCATTGTAATACTGTATATTTGCTTGGTTTTATTCAACCACTCCACTACTAGGCTCCTGATCTTCTGCTCTATTTTGTCAATCCTGCTGCTATTAGAGTCTTCTTTCCACATAAATGGTAGCATGATATAAAGCAACAGAATACAGTATCCGTTTTTTTTTTTTAACCAAACCAATACCAAACTATTGGAACATAAGCCAGAGCCCACCCAGATAGCAGTCTGGTAGTATGGTTTCCCTAGGGGTGTGTCTATGTGCTGGCAGAAATGTCTGCCTATTCCAGTTCATGTCATTTTAGGATCTCTAGATATATGTACATATTTGACAGATATATAGTGCCTCTTATAAAAGCATATTAAAAGCATAGCAAAGTGTAATAAAGCATAGTGACAGCACAGTGAAGCATAGGTAAGCTTTGTAAAACAAAGAGAGAGGTATGGTAACGCATAAATAACATGGTCAACTATGGCAAAAGCATAGACTAACCATCAGAAAAGCTGTGGCAAAAACGGGTAAATGTACTGTGGCAGAATTTTATAAGTGACCGAACAGCGCCTCCACTATATATTACTGTAGCTAGGATATACTGTACACTACATCCCCCACAGAGTACAATAGCTTTGCTTCCAGTTACAAGATTACAGTGTTGTTCCCAAATTAAACCAACAGAAGGTATTGAGTGCATCTGAGCAAACCCAAAAAATGCCCAAAAAACACAATCACCTAAAAACAATTGCCGATAGTTTTTTTTTCCTTTTTGTAAATTAATGTTTTGGCCAATGCATTAAACATTCAATCAGGCAACCACAAATGTAGCAGAATCCATGACACAGATGCCACTACTAACAGCTGTGGCTTTTAATAGAAAAACAAAGCACAAATGTAATGCCCAAACCAATCAAATGTTTGTGTTACACAAATAATCATTTAATCTAGCCCTTTCCTTTTGCAGACATGGTAAAATGTAGGATTTAGAAAAAAACAACTAAAAAAAGCAAAAAAAAAGAATTAAAACTGCACATTGCTCTCTAATGCTGATATGTTTGTTCCTTACGACAAGAACATTTAAAAAATACTTTTAGGTTGCAAAAAAGCACATAAGAGATTTGTTAATGTGCTATGGAAAAGTTGTGCCAACAGGCTATCAGTACTAATTCCACTGAAGGTTAGGTTTTGAACTACACTATTAATATGTGTGTCGTGTGGTTACCCTTCCTCACTCAGCAATGCGATCATCAGTATCAATAGCTTCACTGTGATATGAATTTCAAATTAAAGCAAAATATGACTAGAAAAAAGATGTATGATTCTTAACTCCAAATCAATTACATTTTTAAACAGAGGTTATAACTATTATTATTATTATAATAAGAGAAGTACATTTGTATTAAAATACTTTTCAGCAGTGTGATTTAATGCTATGATCGTAAGGGCCACAGGCTTTTTTGATTAAGCTACAGGGATAGCTTGGCTTGCTGCCTCGATTGCAGTGGTTCATCAGAGGTAGTCTGGAGGTGTGTATATCTTGACTATTATATATTGTAATTGTAATTAATATTTATTTTAAAAAATGTACAGTTAAAATGGATTCACTTCTTTTGATAACAGTCAGAGAAGTCTGTTATACATTTCACAATTGTGGGGAAGCACTGTGCTCTTTCCCCAGTTGGCTTTTTTTTAATGTATACAGAGTTTCATTGGCCCTTGCGTTTTGTTCAGAAATTGTGAGATAAGCATTTCTTAACACACAACTTACAGTAGATGAGTAAGTGTATTTCTGTCTCAGTAAGATGATTCTTCAATATAGCTCTTGAATTTGATGCATTTTGAGCTATGGTGACGATGCTAACCGGATTGGCATTGGAATAACCCCTCCAGACGTTGCAGGGTTCCAAAATCTAAAAAGCATAGTTCTATGACGGTAAGATGACATCAAAAAAGAACATTCCATTCCGGGTGCCAAAAGTAATTGTAGACATAGCCACTGTTAGCATTGGATTGGCTACTCTTAGCAACTGCTAGATATGTTACTGTCACAGAATGTATCGTTCAACTATCAAGACAAAAACTGCATATTTTAACAGCATCTAATTTAGATGTCATGCATATATATTTTTAATATTGCATTTTACAGTTTGTTGTCCATAAAAAAAAAAAGTCTGGCTACTGTATACATTTACAGTAGCCCAAACAGTGGGAATTTGGAATAATTCTGTAAACAGTAGTACATTGCTACACCCAGTGTATCATTGAAACAAGAAAGGGTGACTGTAAAGGTATAACCTGGAAAGATGAATGACAGAAACTAAATTAAATGTCACTCTTTGGAATAGGAAAACCCATAGCTAGAAAGCAGGTCACTTACATTGCAAAATCTATACTTAAGCAGTTATGCCCCAGGCACAGTGTGGTCGACAAAACTGTTAACAGAGTGACAATATAGTCCATAATGTTTATAGGAGTCCGACTACAGTGGTTAGCCATCCATTTTTAATTAAAATGTTCACTGTTACTACATTATCTGATATTGCACTGAATTGATAAATGTATGAAAGTTTGTATATTACTGCATAATGAAAAATTATAGCCTTTGCTTCTACTATAATCTTTTTTGTTCTTCATATTTACATAAATACACATGTATTTTTTGCCACAAATTGAGTTCATGCCATTGGCTGCATAAACAACACCCTGTGCAACTTGTTACCAGACCTATTTATTCAACATAGGAACTGTGTGCAAGTGTAGAAGCAGGTGTTTAATTAAAAATAATTCTCATATATTCTCGCAACTAGAACTAGTACAGGTAGTATATTTGCACGCATCGTCGTTGCTGAAAACTGAATTCATTAACAAAGCAAATATGGAATCATTCTGGTGCGCCTATATATGTCCAGACAAGTACTACAATGTATAGCATTATTTGAAAAGTACCTTATATCCATCTGATCTAACGGTAATGTGTTTGTATAATTTAAAGTGTGATAAAGCGCTGTAATCAATGACTCAGAATTACCTAAAAAAAAAAATCACTGAACGATGGCTTTTCTGCATGTCTTTATTCTTCACACATCACTTCACATCTATTCAAGTCAGTGCAAGAAATGATATGCCTCATTTAGTGACGTTAATTAATTCGGTTCTTTTTAATTAGCCACCAAATCATTAAAATGACAATCACTCGAGACAAAAAGGATACTTTTTTTAAAAAACTGGCAGGCTAGCATTGTCAGAAACAAGAAATATACTTTCTACTTCTGCAGGTCTGAAAAAAACATTCATTTATAACTACAAATGAGAACAGAATAATACAGCAATACTTTGCCCCCCTTTTTTAGTGAAAGGATACAGATGAAGAAATTGCCTGTTTCTCAAAAAATAAGTTACCGGTAACTGAGAAAAATATATTTGATGTCCATGGAGGAAGTTATAATGGTCTGTAAAGTAGATTGGTCATATTGCCTTATTTTAACAATACAGACATACAAGTAATCTAAGTAATTACATTAAGAATACAAATCATCCAACACCAGTGTAAGCAGTAAGCCTTAACACCTTTGTTAAATAAGACATCTTGGTAATCCTGATAACTATCCAGGCTCCCTGGTCACTTAAAGGTCCTTTATAGGCTAATAGAACCAAAGTAAATGGAAAAGATCTTAAGGAAAATGTAAAAATTTAAAAGAAAATAAGTAATAAGGAAGGTCCATAGAAATTAAGAAAACACTGAGACTAAAGACATCCTGAATCAAACAAATCAGCATCCAGTATAACTTGATTTGTCCTTAGGAAACTGTGAAATATTTCCTATTGTAATTTTGGTAACCTACGGTATTCTTTGGAGAGTCATTTTATAGAATGTCTTATATGTAATACTATAGGATTTACTTTGCCACATGCTATAGTACTGGAAAATATCTTGCATAGGAAATTGTGAAAGAGTTACCATTGGAATCTACATCTCACAGATGGGATTTTCAGGTTTTCTTTTTATTTGCAACACCACTAGAGAGCACAATAAAAACAGTGATTTTTTGTGCAAATGTTTAATCACACAAGAAAATAAAAAAAGGTAAACAAGAGGAATCCACCACCATATTTTTTGTTCATATTATAGCTAAATCAGTTAACACAGGCAGGCGCATCACACAGGGCGAGGCAATCCACACACAGGCGGAGGGCGGGCGCGAACCCGGGACGCTTTGCACAAAAGGAGCCAGCTCTTTGCTTTAGTGCGGGAGGTCCCTGGTTCACACCCGCCACCCACCTGTGTGTGGATTGCCTCGCCCTGTGTGATGCGCCTGCCTGCGTTAACCGAGATCGCTACAATATATTACATGTTCAAAAATACATGCCTGTGAACTAAACTAAATTATACCAGGAATATATATTGTATTTAAAAACAAATGCCGGTAATTTAAGGAAGTTAAATAATAGTACAATGAGGAACCATTTGTCTACTTTACTTGAAATCTTCTAATCGTTCCATATTTGGCTTGTTCAGTTAGTAAAAACACAATTCTATTTTTGTCATTGTTTCCCCTGTTTATTTGAAAGTGCAACTGGCATTTGTTGAAAATAAATGTTGCCCAATAAAAATTCAGGCTGTGCCTAAAACTTTGAAAAACTAGCCTGAAGAAGTAATTAAACAGTGCCAATAAAACTAGCGTTTAATTAAGATAACTAACACATACACTTTCATAATATAAAATCGTGCCTCCTAGGTATTTATAACTTGTCATAAAGGATCTTCCTTTATGTTCTATATTTTCTATTATATTATTTCCCAAAGCTGCCTCATTTTGTCTGGGGACCATTTTGTCTTTGCTGTTCATTGTTTAGCTTACAGCCAAAAGGCTTGTGGGAATTGTGTCTTATCTATGCTGTACACGGCTCACTATATGTGTCAAACCCCATTTACAAAAGAAAAGCTTTAAAAAAAATATGAAATGTAACACATTTATTCATGACAAACAGCTTTCAACCAATGCCCTTGTATTAAAGCTGCAGTGTCCTACATTCACGTGCAGTGTTACACAAAAAAAAAAATTTCTATAGACCACTAACTTCTGTTCATTCTATTTTGTTTCAGAAAGCCCCTAAGTCACAAGGCATAAAACTGTTTTTAAAAAACTGATGAAGTCCTTCTTTAACTTCAATCTTCTTTAATTTCACTCGCCCAGTGTTAAGGCCTATGGTGAGCCCAGCAATAAGTTAAATGCGATCTGCAATGTCTTTATTGTTATTAATAATGTTTTGTATTATTACTACCGGTATTTATATAAAAGTCCCTGCTTTGGACTAATGCATTATGTACTGAAAAGCTCAAACTCAAATCAAAGCACTGTAATGTGCTATTCATTTTGTATTTGTTCATACATTAAAGGAGGGAGGGGGTAAAACATAGACATGGTAGATATGGCTGTGTGCTAAACTGACAATATGGACTGAAGTCCAAGCACTTAATGAAGGCACAGTTCATTTAGTCTGAAGATGGTACTGATGTGGAGAATCTAAGTGCTAAAGAGTACATGGCAGGCACCGTAAAAGCAGGATTTTCTTTTGCTTGTTCAGTTATTTATTTATTTATCTTTTGACAGTGTGCTGCAGCATTCAGGTAAAGTTGCAGGCTTCTCTGTTTACTCAACCAGGCCTCTTATAATGAAAATGTTTCTAAAATAAAATATGTATTTATCAGTTGGCATGGGGCATTGATAATGCATAATTGTC
Source organism: Acipenser ruthenus (assembly GCF_902713425.1). Classification (NCBI taxonomy): domain Eukaryota; kingdom Metazoa; phylum Chordata; class Actinopteri; order Acipenseriformes; family Acipenseridae; genus Acipenser; species Acipenser ruthenus. Next base: position 26,605,514 of record NC_081206.1, read on the forward strand.
AACAGTAATATTGTCATTGGATCTAGGGCAGGTCACAGAATCATTATGAGCACACAGATTAACTCCATATATCTGTGTTTTCATCACAAGGTTTCAGCCAAATATCAGTTTTTATTTTTATTTTATTTAAATTTTTTTAAGGGGAAGGGGGGTCTACAGTACAAGTAATAAGGTGCAGAATCACAGAAATCCACAAGGTTTTGTGTCACACACATTTTACAGGTACTAGGAAAAAAGTCTATAAATTAGTACATTAAATTCAGCTTTATCTGACTTTAAGCATGTGGTACATATTGAACACATACACCATAGGGAATTTAGAAACAGCAAAATGTATTGATCTGTTTCAGATTACTTTGACATCTTAAGTCCTCAGTAAAACAAGTACTCTGCTTTGCAGTAAACCATGTAAATATCAATAGGATTCTCTGCGTGTAACATTTTACACGCAGAGAACTGGTCTATCAGCATCTTGTTTCAACCATCACTTTTAGAAGAAGTTGTAAAAAATACTTTGTACTTTTCTAGGGCTGTGTCAGAAGGTTCAAAGATTCGTTCGCTAGCCAGGGATTCGAAGATTGTTTTAAACCTTCGAAGGTTCGTCAGACGGGTTCACGCACTGTATGTTTTTTTCGTCTTCTTCCTGTTAACAGAAACTGTTTGACAATGTGTATACTATAAATAACACATTAAATGTCACTCACATGCAAAATTCAATATTTTGATTTGTATAATGCATATTACGTAAACAAAAGTACAAAATACAAAATATACGTTAACACTAATAATTTTAATTCCGAAAAGCCCTTCCAGCTCACAATATAAGAGAGGAGACAGTGATCAAACCAGTGACCTCTCACTGCACAAGTCAAGACCTTGGCTAACAACACTATGTGACACAATTTTTGTTCCTGGGTAGTAAGTGTTATTTCCTAATTGCTTATGCCTCAAAAGTATAGAAAATGGCTATTATTCCTCACAAACTTTGCTTTTGTGACCAGGACAGTGATATTTTGAAATTTACCTATTTCCAATGAGAAAACGGGCGAATTTGTGTCTTTTCGTTCACATAAAGTCAGAAAAAAACATATGAATCCAAATTAACATGTATTTATACTAAAGTAATACAAAAATGACTACAAAAGATTTAGAAGTGAGTAGTTTTTCGAGATTTACGATTTATACTGTAAATCACTTTCACGAATCAGCCCCCAAATGTAGTCTCCCATCATGTTCTCGTTATACTGTCCTTGGTAGCGGCATTCAAAGTCCAGTATATCCTGGTGGAAGCGCTCGCCTTGCTCCTCCAAGTACGCTCCCATGTTCTCCTTGAATTTATCAAGATGAGCATCAAGGATATGGACTTTGAGGGACATCCTACAGCCCATTGTGCCGTAGTTCTTCACCAGAGTCTCAACCAGCTCCACATAGTTTTCGGCCTTGTGACTGCCCAGGAAGCCCCGAACCACTGCGACAAAGCTGTTCCAAGCCGCTTTCTCCTTACTAGTGAGCTTCTTGGGGAATTCATTGCACTCCAGGATCTTCTTTATCTGTGGTCCGACGAAGACACTGGCTTTGACCTTTGCCTCAGACAGCTTAGGGAAGAAGTCTTGAAGGTACTTGAAGGCTGCCGACTCCTTATCTAGAGCTCTGACAAATTGTTTCATAAGGCCCAATTTGATGTGCAGTGTGGCATCAGCACCTTCCGGGGGTCCACCAGTGGCTCCCACTTGACGTTGTTCCTTTGTTCCTCCCCACAGAGAACTCGGTCCGCTGTGGCCAGTCCCGCCTGTGGTAGTGCGCCTTGGTGTCCCTGCTGTCCCAAAGGCAAAGATAGCAGGGAAACTTGGTAAAACCGCCTTTTGAAGTCTCCTATGACCTTGATGCCATCTCAGAAAAATGCAGATATGTATCCACTTAGGCAGCTGGAACTAAACTGAACTGGTGGGCTTAAGGCCCCTGTATTTATACTACTATTTATATTACTGGAAAGCTCTAGAAAGTTCTAGAAGTTACTCCAAGTTTACTCAGCACTGAATCTATCTGGAATGTTCTGGAAAATAGGTAAATTTCAAAATATCACTGTCCTGGTCACAAAAGCAAAGTTTGTGGGGAATAACAGCCATTTTCTATACTTTTGAGGCATAAGCAATTAGGAAATAACACTTACTACCCAGGAACCAAAAAAAAAATAAATAATTGTTACACGGTGCAATCAAAGGCCTGTTTGTCTGCCAGACTGAAAACGCTGCCCTGTATAGCTATGTGCATTACACTGCTCTGTAAACGAGATGCTACATCACATACTATATACATTGTGTTCTGCTTTTCTTAAAAGGATGGAGAGCAGATGTCTTGTTTTAAAATATTGTGTGCAGATAGTATTTACACAGTGTACACACACAGCATACTAGTTTGCATGTTAATGTTTGAATGTACCTATAATGTACCTAAAAAGTACAGTGTTTTAAATGAATAAACACATTGTGTAAACACCTGCACATCAAGTCAAGATTTATGTTTAAAACATAGTACGAGAACAACTCAAATCATGATGAAATCAACACCTAAGTACTGCTGAAGGTTTCACTACTGAATGAAATCAAATTAGCAATTAAAATAATTTAAAATGCTATTGCCTGCCAGAAGTGAAAATGACACCACTAAAATGTTATTATATAAATCTAGCAAATCATTACAGGCATTTTCACACAAGCACTTTCAGCACATTATATTGACACATTCTGTTTTGGATAAGTAACAGCCAAAAGGACACTCACTGTGTGCCCAATAGCCAATCATTAATGTATTTTTCTATTTTGTTTTTTAACTCTACAAGAAAAAGCCCTACCTCCTGTGTTGCTTTTGTTGCTTTTGTTGACCTTAAGAATAACCAGCAACTTCTCAAATATACCATTAAGAGTAATCAAAGAAAAAGCTCCCATAGTAGCCTTAATAGGTGTAGTTGGCAAATTTCTGCTGGGTTCCTCCTTAATAGACGATCTCTGTGGAATCTCATTTCAGATGTCTAGTATTTTATTTTTAAAGAAATGTAAGAAGTCATTACAGCTGTGAGAGGAGCCATTGCCAAGGGTAGGACTATTAGGGGAAGGATTAATTCACTTATCTAGGGTAGCAAAAAGAAATCTAGGATTATTTGTATTTGTTTCAATTAAATTAGAATGTTATAATGAAATCTGCTGTGAAACACCACATTCAAAAGCATTGTGTTACAATATATATATATATATATATATATATATATATATATATATATATATATATATATATACTAGTCATTTTTATGTTACTCTGGTTTTTGTACTTATTAATGAAAATAATATTCTGCTTCACAGTGGGTGGCTTCACCTGCTTACAATGAACTACTGTCAGTTTCTAAGGTTCACAGCTTATCTGCATAATGTATTAGCCAAACAGAAATGTTGTATTAAAACATCATGTTATGAATAATGAATAAAGCTTAACAAACATTACATTTCATAATACAAATGTGAACCTTGTATTACTAAATGTCAAATTCAAGCCAACATCCTTGTACTCACCTGTCTTATTCAATAAAAGTTGCTGCAAAAAATCAATTAACACATACAAATATGTACATTGTAAGATGTATTCCTTTTGAGTAATATCAGTTCTTGGAAATCAATTCCCATTGAACAGTTGTGTGGTTCAAAGAGTAAGTAGCGGGGTTCTGAAAAATACAGCATTAGGCATCCACACATGTTGCTACAACTGTTTAAATAACGTACCTGTAATTTTTCTTTTCATTGTTAACAGCCTGACAATTTTTTACACTTATAACTTTAAAGTCTGTTTCAAAGCTGTTTTCAAAATGTCCGCTCTTGTGCACTGATAGTGTAAGGATTAATGCCCACATTGTCAAACAGGTAACACAGCAATAACGATCCATGATGTGGTGCGGAACAGAAAAGCCAGAGCACATATCTGAACAAAAGGAAAACCGTGTTAAGGAAGTGAACTATATGCCCAGTCATTTTTTGTTGAATCTTTGTAAAAGCTAGATAAACCATGAGAAGATTCTAATTTTGAGGGCTTTATTTTACATACTCCAATGGTTGCCAGCAAAAATCACTGTGCATTGGAGACAGAGTCTGAAAAGCTTTAGAGGGAAAATTTACAGTGCAAATACATTTCACACTTTCCTCTAACTGGTTTCATGTGTGTTTTATTAGATTACTTCACTCCTACGACCTACCTGAATTTCCATATATAAATCACCATAATAAGGATGGGTGAATCAAAACTGTTCTTTATTTGGTTCTATTCCAGTTTAAAACTGAGGTCTGTGTATTTTGGACTAGTAGCCTAACAAACTACGATCTTAATAGTGTAAAGACACATCACTGTTTTTCAATGTGTTAGACCTTAATTTAAATGTCTTGGACCAAAATTCACTCTGCAAAATAATAAAATGCCCCTACTGTATCTAGGTGAAAAGGATTACTGAGCAGCAGGAGGTCATGAACTCTATCTTGTCAGTATGGCTTCTGACTCACCTGACATTCTCGGGTTTCTGAGCTACAGGCAGCGTAACTTAAACCAGGTACTGTCCCCAACTTGCTATGAAACTGACACCAGTAATTTACGTTTTCTCGTCTCTTATATATGACTGAGAATATAATTGAACCATGGACAACCAAAGAGAGATAATTACCCGAGGAACACCATTTATACTGCTGCATCACCTTACTGCATATAATATGGCATGTGTTTCCTGAAAAAAAACCTTTACCTTAAAAGCTGAATCATAACTTATAGCACATTTCTGTTTACAAATGGTCCTTTGGAAATGTTTGCCTTCAATGTCAGATATTCAGCATTCCCTTTAGTAACTGCTAAGCATTTGAGATCAAATTACAACATGTGTGCATTTGTATTTTAATCACAACAGAATACAATAGCTCTGGTTATATTGTGTAGGAATTAATGCACATTAAGTGATCCTTATTCTTTTTCACAGGAAAGCATGAAACCACAAATAACTCCTGTACCGTACATAAAATACGTATCTCAGCAGTACGTGGCTGGTCACTTCCAAATCACTATGCTCTTACATGCATTAAAGCCTCCACTAGAATAAAAATAAATACATAAATAAATAAAAATAGGTTTGCAATAGGTTAAATATCTACCAAGGTGTCCTGTCATGTACAGTGTGGAGTAGTGGTTAGGGCTCTGGACTCTTGACCGGAGGGTTGTGGGTTCAATCCCCAGTGGGGGACACTGCTGTTGTACCCTTGAGCAAGGTACCTTACCTAGATTGCTCCAGTAAAAACCCAACTGTATAAATGGGTAATTGCATGTAAAATAATGTGATATCTGTATAATGTGAAATAATGTATAATGTGATATCTTGTAACAATTGTAAGTCGCCCTGGATAAGGGCGTCTGCTAAGAAATAAATAATAATAATAATAATTTCAACATGGTATACCATACCTCCCCATACTAAAGCATACATGAATTCTACTTACTTTCCCATTTCATGCCATTCTACTGTATCCCCTTATCTTTCTCATTCAACTCTCTTCTCTCATGCATTTTTAAAGTCCTCACTCTCAAATGTCTGTTCTTACTCATACACTGTAAATGGATGTTTCTAGCCGTCCATAATGGGGAGCATTTTAACATTATACGATATGTGTAGTTCATAATTTCCATAAATCACTTAAATGTAAACTGATATAATGATTGGGAGCTGAAAAATGTTTTAACAGTTGCTCAATACTGTAATAGTATGCTTACAGTAGGACCCAATTTATTGACACCTCTATTAAGAAGCACTTGAGTTTATGTTCTTGTTGACAGCCTGCTGTCTACAGCAATATCTGTATCTGAATGAAATATGTGTAACATAGATCTACAGAGATCTGATGACCTCCAAAAATGTCTTCATTTTTGTCTCACCCAGCTTAAAATATGAAATCATAGAAACAGAACTTACTGTAGGTTCTCTGAACTTCATACTGTAGATTGGCATATCCATTTCTGACACCTTCTATTTCCTTTCCTGCCTTTTTTCTATATACAATATTGACTTATCATTGTACTGACACACTAAATCTTTCTCCCTGGAATGATGCTTTATATTTCAAATAAAATGTCGTCGTAACTTGTATGTGATTGAGATGAAGTGCAGGAGTGTTACAATCATTCAGCTTGAATTGTTTCAAACAACTAATAAGGATTCTGACAGTATGATAAAATAATATACAGTAAAATACAATGGTGCATAAACTCGGATCACGTTTTATTTAGTGAATCTGTAATAAAAAAAAAAAAAACAATAGCTGTACCATTTTAAAGTACACGTTTGATCATTCTTTTCATTGCATGAAACACGAAATGTAGACCTGACCTGAACTTTTTATGTCCCTTCAGACTTCTTTTCTACTTGATTTGACACATGTTTGCACAGTAATGTTTTTTTTTTATTGTTGATTGAAATATGAACCCACCATCAGGAAAACTGAGACTATTGGATTTCAATAACAGAATGGCACCAGTACCACAGGGCTTTTCTTCCAATTATGCTTTATAGTACTTCTACAGTGCTCATATATACAGTACTTTGTGCATACTTTGATTTGCTTTCATCAGTAACAAATCAAACCCCTTTGCTGTCTGAATGTTTGTAACATACATGCTATGACAGTGATTAAGTGCAAGAATTGCACTGAAAGGCTCTCATTGATTTTGTCATCATGACTCTAGTGTGCTGTGAAATGTGCACGCAAGATGGAGCACAAATGTTACCGTTTACAACATTTAGCAGCAATTAAAATAAATTATATATATATATATATATATATATATATATATATATATATATATATATATATATATATATATATATAAATGTGGCAGGGCAGAAACCCTGCTGCTGTAAAGAGTGTGTGGGATTATAAAATTGGCAAGGATGGGGTTAAATCTGTCCCTGCCAGCAATCACAGGTGTACAGGATAGTGTCACAGCCCATGCTGGTTACTGGCAGGAAAGAGACCCAGAAACAAAAGCTGCAGTTCAAGCACTAAAGCGCACATTTATTAAACAAACACAAAAACAGGAACAAAATAAACATGGCACGAGGGCCAAAATAAAGGTTCAAACAAAAGAACGAATCACTTGTAGGCTCGGCATTAGCCTACATTACACTGTTTAAAAACAATACAAAAATGACAGCTCACTCGCTCACTCACCACACCCACACCCACACTAGTTATACCATAAGCGTGTGTATATGTAGCGTGGGATACATTTTTGTTATCTCACTCAAGTGGTATAACATGATTGGATAACATGAGTGGGCTTATGATTTAATAGGACATTCTCCTGCGGGGAATAAAAACTATACCACGAACGATCATTCCAGTATCCTCTCTCTCTCTCTCTCTCTCTCTCTCTCTCTCTCTCTCTCTCTCTCTCAACAATAAGAGACAATATTAAACTGTGTATGTTACATTTTTTCACAAGCTTTGGTGTTAATATAATATATAAGGAAATGTTTGTAACTGGAACGAAACATGAGGATGTCATTGTGAACAACATATTTACCATCTCAAACCATCTTCAATTAAATGGACTGTCATGGGTATCATTACCCATATTTTCAATTGTAGCCCCACCAGTTAACACAAGTGCTGTCAGTAACAAATGATGTGTCATCCATCATGTGCAAAACTATTGTTTTTTTGAAAAATGCATTCAATTCCACATGCCTTGACTGGTCCACTTTAGGCCAGGCATCTTGCTTTTGCAGGGATATCATGTGTGACCGTTGGTAAATGTTTTTTTTTTTTTTTTACTATGCCTTGTGACCAACCACCAAACTTTAGAAGAGGTCTATTTAAAAAAAAATACATTAAATAAGATTGCACACATTTCTGTTTATCTTACGCAGTATGATAATATTTTCTAAATGTTTGTAATCTGTAGCAAAGGAAAGCTCATTGCACAGTAGAGAAAGGTTGAGGCATAGTTTCTTCTGCCACACAACACAACGTTTTGTATACAATAAAAGGACATCATATTTCACACAAATTCAAAGTGCTATGCAGCTGTGAACAAGCAGCAGGTCATAGGGCACACGTGTTACGCCATCGATGGGTCACATGATTCTTTAATGTGTTAAAAACAGCTTTGCTATTTACCTCGGTGAGCATGGGATAAGGTGATAAAATGAATTGACATGGTGCCAGACCCTACAGCTACTGTGATGATGCCTTCAACAAAACTGAATTCACACTGTTCACCTTGCAGCCCCATGACCATTATAAAGGCTTTACAGCGTGGTCCAATTACTTCAGACTGAAATGCAAGACTCCAAAAAGCTTACTAAGAATGTCACTTAAACAAAATAACACAAGAACAAGACACGACACAAGAAAGTAGGCTTATTTATTTTATATTTCAAGATATTAAATAGCCAATCGGGAGATTAAAATAATAATGTATAATACAGTTCATGATCCTCTAGGGATTAAACAAACTAAACTGTACCTAAAAAAAGATCCACTCCGGTAGCACTTTGCCTTAGACAAGCCGTACAGAGCAGTGCTGCATCTTAATGAGCCCAACTCTGCTGACTGCAATGGTAACCATGGCAGCCATGTTACGGTTGAGAGAACTATTGATTACCCAGAGGAACAAGCCTTCACTCAGATATACCCCAAGAATGCAAAGAAAAGGGAACCCTTGAAAGTGAGGAAAATGCGGTTGTTTTTTTCATTGTCCAGCAAAACGTTAACGCTTTTAATGAAATGTTCAAAGAGGGAGGGATTACCAGATGTGAATGGTTTAACATTTGCAGTAAAGATTCTTTACAGCGGTTTCTCAGCTTTTTAATGTCTAGCGACTGAAGTTTACAATATGTGCCATGTTTCAGTGATGTATATTTTTGTAATCATAATTATAAATGTTTCTTAAATGTAAAAATAACCTGCATTTAGCTCTTGGATAATAAAAACGTCACGCTATGACTAACCATTTATTTAGGCACTGACAGACTTCTTTCTCTTGTCTTTTTTAGAGGCAAAAGATTCAGTACTCACTGTATTTTAATAGCAATAATTCCTCAAAATTGGTGGACATGGAAATATGTAGAAAGTTTGGGTGTTCTATTTTGTGCTTAAACAGAATGACACTGAGTGAAAAACAATCACCCAAGATAATTCCAAAATCAATAATCATTAAAAAAAAAAATATTCCATTTCACACTTGTCAGTTTTAAACAATGGATATTAAGATACAACGCTTGCCTTGTCTTTTCCTGTTCCATATAATAAGGATCAATAAGGCCAGTTAAAAGCACCAGATGGTGCATTTCTGCTCCAGGGAATCTAATTATTGGTTAATAATTGGATAATAGTAAATAGATTGAAAGGTATATTGGAACACTATTAATTAAATTTACATCATTCATTATTATTATTATAGATTTATTTTCCATGACTAAACTCACTAGCCCTCTGGTTAGCATCTACCTAATATATGTACTAATAATACTAAAAGAAGGAAAAAAAAACAAACACAAAAAATTCAATTTTGCAAGTGCCCTCCCAAGATTTGTTTACTTAGGAGCTGATATGAGCCTCCACTGTCTGTGTAAGCCTATGCTTATGGTGACTGTAAGAGCCAAACCATGCTTGGTCTTTATAATGTATGAATAAGCGTTGAATGTGTCAGTTTTGCAGCTCAATTATTAGAAAATCATGTGTTACTTCATATGTAATCTTTGTGTTATTAATGAAATCCAAAATAAAATATTACGTAATATAGACCAACGATACCTTACAGACCAACTGCTTGAGGACCAGCTCCTTAACTGTGGCCCTTCACCTCCTTCAGAAGCACAATTTCACTTCTAGCCTATGGTTTTGATTTGTCAGACACTGAGCCGTGTACAATAAAAAAACATCAAAACACCTGACAGAGAATCTAAGAGGTTTAAAGAAAATCTTCAAGGGTTTGCAGTGCTACGAAAAAAAAACCCTCTGTACAGTGCCAATAATGTCTCTTAAAGCACACACATGTGAAGGTAGTGTTCTGAAAAACAAGGAGTTTAAATGATTATTTTTTAATAATATTTGAGTGTTCAAAAATGCCACATATTAAAAGTTTTCTGAAATGTAAGAATATGTATATACAGTATATATATATATATATATATATATATATATATATATATATATAAACATATACTGTTATGTTTAATGTTGTATTGTATGTTATCATTTGACTCAAATTGGAATATTACAATTTCTTTAAATCTAGTCTCCTCAATTGTATAAACATATAATGAAAAAAAAATAGGTCAGTTATATCCTTAGGTGGACCATTTCTATTTCTGGTGATATTTACTGCTGAGGTAGATGCAGGTCATGTTTTAAATGAATTGTGTTTTTTTTTTATTTATTTTTTATTAAATGCTAATGCCCATTTAATCCCATTTTGGTCAAAATCGTTGCTTGCTGTATGCATTGTGAACTAACAGGTGGAAGGTTATGCACTTTTAGGAGTGGCACAAATGTAAAAAAATGTTTTACCTACTTTGCAGTTGACAAGATTTTTTTGCATCATAAAACACCCTCTGGATAAAGCCTTAAAGAGCCACTTGAGATTTGTATAGATCAAAGTAAACACCTCCAGGAACAGCTCCACTCTGATATTAAATTTAATGTTGAATGTGTACCTAGCATACTTGTGATATCCTTCTACAAATGACAGTCACACAATGTGGCACACCTCCTATACTACAGATAAATCTACAGCTTCAGTAAGTCATAAGACAGATAACGAGTGTGTTCTGAGTAGTGTTTAATAAACAGCATAGCTCCTCCAACTATCTTGTTTCCCAAGATCAAATAATTATCTTGAGAAATGACACACATTTTAATCAAAGCTTAAGACCTTTCTACTGAATAGCTTTTAATACCTGAAGTAGAAATATAGGCAAATATCACAAACTATCAACACTGCATCTAATATTATATATAAGTTATTTTTTTTAACCAAAACAAATACACATAACTGTACAGAACTTTAACAAGAGCAGTTAAAAGATACAGTAACCATGAGAAATCCACCAGCATATTTGCTTTTAAAAGGAATTATTTGGAAATTATAAGTGATTTCAAAAGGATTAAAAACATGTCATTCATATGACAGTTTATCTGTAAGTAAAATAAATCCAAGTAGGGATGATTGGGTTATTCCAGTAAATGGCAAACTGTGTTTTGTACTTAATATGCTTAGAAAGGGAAAAAAAAGCTTTATTTCCTTTCACTGATTTTATACACACAGATGAGTTTGAGCCAGCTACAAACCTTCCAAGAATGTTGATTAATGATAAATGCTTTCAAACTAACACAGTGAAGTTGTTTATATCACACTGCTTCTCCTTTTTAATGGTTTTTACTTGCATGTCAGGTGCAAATGTATATAAAAGGGTGGTTTTTAGTAAACACATGAGAGGAGAACAGTGGTCCACATGGATAGAATCAATTCTACTCCAATCAAGTGCTGTATTTTGCATTTCTTTCAAAATAACAGCGGAACTGTTTTTAAGGAGGGTAAACATTAAACACTTTCCCCTGGTTTCACAGACCCCGCTTAGCACAAATCTTGAAATTACTAATATTATCTAAGACTAGAACGAATCTGTGAAACCAGCCATTAGAAATACTGTATTGTTTTAACTATAGTACAGAACAAGTTGTGTGTACAGACAGTAAATAAGGTTACTGCCAGAGAACATATAAACATGATCTTTTCCAAAAGATGATCTGACATGTCAGTGTAAAAATATTTAAACTGCGGCTAGAATTATGATACAAGTATGGAAACGTCTAGCTTAAACATGTGATAAAGATTTCAGTATCTCTTCTACACATGGCTTGTGTGGTTAGCTCTGCTGTCAGAGATTTGATTCATCTCATCTCATCTTCCAGCAGTGAAGCATCAAATGACCATAAAAAAAAATAAGAATCTCCAAAGACTGAAGACTGAAGTATATGAAGGTCATGGGGAGTTTAGAAACATGTAGTTCAGAAAATGTAAAAAAAAAAAAGTGTTTTCTTTATGTTTGATTTATTTATTGTAGAGATATATTTAAAGAATGAACATGACACTCTACCATGCCTGTGCAACATCTTCAAGGTAAACCTGACTGTGATAAAAAAAAAATACTAATCTTATTGTATTACTTGTATTGTAACGCTTGAAATGTTTTTGCTTACGATTGTAAGTCGCCCTGGATAAGGGCGTCTGCTAAGAAATAAATAATAATAATAATAATAACTAATGATATATTTATTGATATACTCTTAAGGGTAACAACTATTAGAGTAATCACCAGATTAACATGGCTTCCATAAAACACCATGATGTGCCATATACTATAGTATTTTCTACAGGTTATTCTATAAATCTATATAGAATAGATTATTTATATATATATATATAGGATAGAATTTTTGTTTTATAGATTAAAATAAATATACAAATCGCAGATGAGGGTTACATTGGAAGGATGCAATTAATGAAAACGCGATCCCCAGAGCATCTAGCACCTAACAGCAAGGTCTGCAGCCTTTTCTCACCTCCCTGCTCTTGCATGGCTCTCGTCCTCTCGTTTCTTCTCTGCTCTATCACAGCAGGACTGCAATGTTCCCTTAGGGTTGCTGAGGAGCTGTCAGCGACCTCCCTGAGGAGGATGTCCTACTCCTCTGAGTAAAATTAGTTTCCTTTCTTTGAGCATTTGGCTTTGCTGGGCTGCTCTAAGTCAACTTCTATTGGCCTGTGTTGCTTTTCAGAAGTGCAAATAAAGCACAAATACACGTCAAACTCATTTAGATGGTATTACATGTAAATGATTCCTATTCTGACTGTCATAAAACAACAACAAAAAAAATGAAGTAAAAATAAAGGGAATAATCACACATATCTCGTTGATAACAGTACTTTTCTAGACTTTGGAAAGGCGCATTCCAAATGTGGAACGTCTGTAGCGGGTAGGCCAGTGCCAATTTGGTATGACTAACATCGTTCCATGAGTCAAAATGGGCCAAATTCAAGGCACAAACTAAAGAATCATTAATAATTCTTAGCATACGGTCCTAAAGACCATAGCATCGAATCCCTCGGTTGAAAAAAATAGTTTAACACAAACTACTTCTCATATAATAATTATAGGTAGTTATAGACTTTCTTTGAAAATGAATTGATTTGAAGTTAAGAATCGTAACCTTTTACCTGACACATTTGTTTATGAAGTTCATGTTACAGTGTTGCGATTCTGACGTTATCATGTAAAAACATTCTCTTCTTTGCAGCTTAGGCTTTGACAAAAAAGAAAATGATCAGGATGAGGAGTGAAATGGATACTAAAGTTCATAAAAGGTAGTAAAAAAAATTGACAAGCTTACAAGTACGGTGTTTTATTATATTGTTTTAATTAAGCCATGTTTAGGATAGTATGGTTGTGCTGTTCATTATCACACTGTGATATTATTTGCATGCAGCATAACTCAGCCCAGTTTGCCTTCCACCGAGATTTTATCTATTTCATCTTGATTCAATTACCTATGCATGTACTTCCACGGCAATAACAGGTAAGACGAATGATGGGCAGACATATTTTACTATTTTTCTAAGATAAAATGATCTGGGAGTAAAGTTGCTGTACTGCTGAAGTGAAATCCCCTGTAGATGATGGAAGTTACATTTAAAATCAGTGACCTCAACCTTTCAGCAGAGCACAAATAGCTATAAATCAGAAAAATGGTATATATCTAAATAAAAAATGTAGTCTGAACACATTGTTCTAGTTTTGTTCACTGACCTATATATTGACATATACGGTTTTTCTAATAGTTCAGGGCTAAAAATATCAGGATGTGAATTCCAGCTCAGAACACCCAGTGTTTGCATGCCAGCTGGTGCTTAGAGCAATGCATTTCTCCCTCAGGTTGTATCTGGCTGTCTCATCTGCTGTGAGATGAGATTCACTTCTCTCAAAAATACTCTAATCCCACCACATTTCTCTGCTCATTCTAAACCCATTCACCTGTGAGATAATTGGTTGAATTATATACAGAATGCAATGTTAAATACAAAAGAGATACAGTTTAAAAGGAACCCAGGACTATGAACTAACCTTCCGGCCATTGCTGCAATAATATTTCATAATAAGAATAAGTGAACTCGGAATTTCTTTCAATACAGTGTATGGTTCAAGGTCTGCTTTGCTATGCAATGGTATTCATAGTTTAAAAACAAGGTGTAGTGTTACAGTATTTCGTTAAAAAAAAAAAAAAAAAAAATGAGCAAAACTAAAAGGACTTTGTTTGAATTTGAGATTGACGAGCTCCGCATTTTGGTTTTCATGTATTGGTGGGCTGTCAAGCCATATAAATACAACAACCCTATTTGAGGTATACCATGCAAGAGTTGCTGATTAAAAATATAAATCTAGGGCCATTAAAGCTACAAAATGCATAAATGACCATGTACTGTAGATGGATTTAGTGCATATAGATGATCCTAGGGCTTCCAAAGATTACTGTGTTTACCAGGTTTGGAAAAAAACAAACAAACAACCAGGCAGTTTTTAAACAATCGATACAAAGCTGAGTTAACAAATATCCTTTAGCACTGTTGAACTGAATATATATTTATTTACTTAGCAGACGCCTTTATCCAAGGCGACTTACAGAGACTAGGGTGTGTGAACTATGCATCAGCTGCAAAGTCACTTACAATTACGTCTCACCCGAAAGACAGAGCACAAGGAGGTTAAGTGACTTGCTCTGGGTCACACAATAAGTCAGTGTCTGAGGTGGGATTTGAACCAGGCACCTTCTGCTTACAAGCCCTTTTCTTTAACCACTGGACCAATGAGTTTAAAACATTTTCCATTCTCATAATTCTAGCAGACAGAACAGCTGATTTGTTATAACATGCTTATACTCTGCAAGACTTAGTAACACCAATGGACTTAATAGTCAAAACTGGTAAATGCATAAATAATACAGCTTGTAATCATGTTCATAGTACATAAAAAAACACAATTGATTTGCTTTTTAGCTCGATAGATATGAATGGGATTGCATGGACAAATAATATTAAATTCCCCAATAGCCAAATATCAAAATAACCATGTTTATTTAAAAAAGACTGTTAATTGACAAAAGCCCCAAAAAAGTTTTGACTTTTTCTTTCATACTGCCTTTGATATCTGTCTGTTATTTGGTGAAAGCAAGAATACATGATTTGGCAGCTAAAATAAAAACACTGAAAATAAAAACTCCACAGTTACATTTCGTGTAAATATTTCCATTAAGGTTCACTATACTTGTATTACAGTCATAGCAATATGTTTAGGTGCACAACACTAACACTATTTTCCTGATGTATTAAACATGGACAAGCAGAAAGAACAAAAAACTTGGGTGCAGTGAATTTTTACAAAACTCTTTCCAGAGTTAGCTGCAGCTGGACAGGGCTCATCACCAGTGTAACATTCTCTTAATACACTACTGATCTGTTTTCAAAATGAGCAGTGCCGAGGTTTGGCTGCACTGCCTAGGTCTAATTGACACGACGCAAACTCTGACATGCACCTGGTTCTGAGGAGCTGTGTTGCAGCTCCCAGAAGATAAAGCAAAGCGCAGCCAACACAGTCAAATCTTATCTTGGACTTAAACATGTTGGCAATGATCGTTCTCTGGTGTACGGTCATGGTCAAAAAGTCATCATAAAAAAACTGGAATTGTAACTGTTGCTGCACAATAATAACATTGCATCGGTTTCACCGAAATCCCTTCCTCTCGATTGCTGACAAGCACTGTGCATGTCTGGCATGCCTTGTAAAGCTTATAAATAATATATTGTACATTACAGAGCACAGACATTCTGCCTTTTCAAAAATCAACTGCTTAACACTGCTTTTCTGCAGTACTAGAAAGAGGAACAAGCCTGGCGAGTACAGTGAGAAGGGAAATCACTATTTGAACTGAAGGGATGTTTGGATAGGGTCCACTGTGTGGCATGGAGGGGGAAAGAAATTTGCTGGAAAGGAGAGACAAAGAATCTCTTCTGACAATAATTTAATGTTTCATGCCAGGCTGCCATCCCACATTCATTTTGTGTTTGTAGCTGTGTAAATGTAACTGTGAGGCATGTCTGTTTACAGAACTATAATCCAACAGAATCAGGTATACCATTTATGCTAAAATCCTGTAAACAGGATGAACCAGCTCTTTAACCCCAGGAGATCACCCTTTTAATGTATAAACATTTATTTTTAAAATGACAAGAAAGCCATTTACCCTGGAATACTACCGTAATTGGCTAAATACAAAGCTCACACTTTGTATAACACGCATCCTGTGTATAACGAGCATGACTTAGCTGCATTTGGTTACATCCCTTATATAATTAATGTTACATTTCTGGCAGTCATCCCATATATACCTTGCAGAATAAAAGCCAAACTTCATGATTATTTAAAAAACAAACTATACAGTATAACGTCATTGATGTGTCTTAAACATTTAATCCAAAGCTTTATTTCACAGTCATAATCTCACTGACATTTGATCATGATAACTATATTCACCACACTCAAAGCATGACAATCCTGTGCAAAACTCAATCCTTTTGATTGTGATTGACAAAAGGAGCAAAACAATGAACAATGTAATAGATTATTTAAATATTTGATATACATATCGCCAATATGTAAAGTAATAAAACAGGGATCTACCTTTGCTTTTACCTACAGAAATGGAGATTGCGGTCCAAGAGAGAAAAATGGGCATGATATCCACAATTGAAGAGCAATGAAAAAGGGGAAGGATAACACATTATCACCAATGACAAAGCAACACGCTGTCATCAACACTACATAAATGCATATGCATTACTACAAATCAATGTAGTAACATGGTGTTAAACACTGTTAAGCATACTTGACACAGCAAATGAAAACACACTACATGCAATGGCAAACTCACATAATGCAAACAAATGTAATTAGTAAAAACAAAGAGGAAACAAAATCAAGGATACCATTGTTTACCCTGGCGGGAATTTGAAATGCATACATTTCCATTCAATGATAGCCCAGATGAAACTGGCTTTTACTTTAGGATTTTAATGCATGCATGTGATCCAAGGCATTTAAAAAGCACACCACGTAGGCTTTGCACTTTGTCAAAAAGCCTTGTGCATATATAGTTTTTTGCAGCATATATTACAGTCATGCTTGAACAACTAAGAACAATCTTTCCACTACTGTATAGCTTCAATGCAGCAATAGAAATTACTGCATTAATGAAAGGTCTACTGAGCACCTGTGCATTGATCACATTTTCACATACTGCAAAGCTTTCAAAGTGAGCAGAAGAAATTACCAAGGGACAGATAAAGAAAATGAGGAAAGCATACCTTGTTCACCCATCATCAGATGTGAGAAACCTTGAAGAAGAAGAAAGATAGGGAAATTGAAAAATGGAATGCAATACTTTTGGTATTGTGATGTCACATACTTCATAAGATCAAGTATGGCATCAGACACACTTAAGGCAAGCTTTTCAAAAAAGCTTGAAAAGCTTCTGTTACAGACAAGAGGTCTGTGAATTTGATTTAATTGGAACAATCTGCAAATCAAGGAGCTCATTCCTATTAGTGTACCATCTATTCACATGCTTCTTAAAATGAATGTCATGGATTTTTACAAGGAACTCATTATTTCAATAGCAGGTAATTTTAAAGAATTGCCATTAAGAATATTGAAATGTATGTTATAAAGAAAAATACTATTTTTAATTATATAATGGATTGACGTAGATTATCAAAATAAATTAGTGCAAATACATTATTTATTTTTGTTGAAATTAGATCATTAGTATACAATAACCCTTATCTGCTATTACATGCCTGTGTTTGAATAGAATCCTGACAATTATATATAAAATGTATTTTTCTGAAAAGTTTCTGATTTCAAAAGTTAAAAAGTCTGAAAATAATGTGGAATATTGCTATTGGATTAACTGCTCCGTCATGTAAAAACAGACAAGCGCCGTTTTTAAGGAAAACTGACGTTGAGCTGAATTTGAACTCATGTGCTCCTTCCTCCCATGCTCGCTCCTTCTCTTCCCTTGTCCCTCTGTGGTGGAACCAGCTACCGGTTATCCTCAGGACTGTTCTGTCTTTTACTGCTTTCTGCCATCTTCTCAAAACTCAATTATTCAATCTTTATTTGTAAATTCCTATTTATATATCGTTTTGTATTTTCTTTATTTATAATTATTTTGTATCTATTGTATATATGTGTTTGTTTTGCATTTTTATTGACTGTAATTTATATATTTTTATATAAATTTGGGTAAAAGCGTCTGCTTATTAATAATAATAATAATAATAATAATAATAATAATAATAATAATAATAATAATAATAATAATAATAATAATAATAAATGTATTGTATAATTCAAGTTAATGGCTATTATAATTAAGTACTAAAAGGAAAGTAAATAACATAAACACCATTCAAATCTATTTCCTGTCTTTTTCAATGTCGCCCATTTGTTGATTTAAAGTGCTTTAAAGAACTCCCAGCAATTAATTTATATTTGCATTAGTACTGTAGATAAACAAAAACATGGCAATGTTGAATCAATTATTGCTTCATGTTTGCCAACCTTGAAAGCAATTAACCATTTACTTTTTTAAAAGGGTATCAACCTTTAGTAAGTCATTTAATAAGACTGTAACCGCTAGGGCATTCTACTCGGAGGACAGATTTGTTGTCATTAGTTATTTCTTTCAGCTATAACTTCATCTTCCTTATTCTGTTAAGTAAACTGCAGTATTTGGACATATATTACTTTACATGATTTAGGCTAGCTCTTCTTTATTGTTTTTTTTTTGTTTTTTTTAATTTAGTGTTCCCCATCATTTTTTCCCTTCACCGCAGCAATTCCCCACACAGCTCAGGAGAACTGAAGGTTCAGTGGGTGTCCTCCAATACCACGACCAAGCCAGCCTCTTTTACACCCAGGAACTTGAGAGTGAATGTCAGCGAGCTACCAACCTCTGGAGGACAAAGGCCAGCCCTGCAGGTGTCCGCTTTTGAGACCGTTGGGCACCTGGCCAGCAGGGTTCGTTGTAGCGTGATGAGGATAAACAGTCCCTGCCAGTTTTGCCTCCCTAACCACAGGAGCGCCAGAACCAATGCGACACTCCCTTCAGAATCCCCAGCGAAGACTGGCGAGTGTGCACAGCCAGCACCTGGGTTGCATGGCTCACCCTGCACACCATGTGGTTTATGCTTTTACTGCCCCCTCCCCCCCTTATTCTGCTTTCAGATGTGATTAGATATGGCTTTCACTCCTCAGGAATGCACTTCTCCTTTAGCTTTCTCCTACTGAATTTATTTTAACTTTATGGATTAGTTTTAATGTCCACCTATTGCAAAAAGTTCTGAATAAGTAGTGACTTAGACAGTAAATACATGACGGACAGAAACGCTATGTAGAATACGAGATGTTAACACATTAGTTGTCCCTAAGGACATCCTAGTAGGAAACAGCGCGCCAACTGTGAGATACTCAGACACTCACCTGGAACATGGTTGACTTCTGCAGTTGCGTTTGAAAAAAAGATGGAAGAAAATTCACCATTAGAAACACTCTGTGCACTCGTTTTTGCATGGAAAGGCTTTCATGCAAAACATATAGCACACTTGTGCACATGCAAGTGACTTAATCACTGTGCATGTAAATAAATCACTTGAGAACAAACTGATCATCTTATCTGTCCAGGATTTTGGAACCAGATCAACACTCTTAAAACCCATTTAAAAAGAAAAACTCAGTAAGACGACTTAGAGAATATTATTAAATATTCTATTACTTGTATAACACAAAATACCCCACATACAATAATCTCCATAAATTCAAACAAGTTTGAAAAACATGCTCCATTAGAGTGGAAAAGAATTTATGATGTTGCAGGGCTTGTGTATAGCATGAAGAACCAGATTTCAGCTCTTTACCTAGTAATTGTATTTTCATTGCAGACACACAACCTATTGGGTAATATTTTCTGGAGTTGAATGGCACTTTAATGAGCTTTGTTTTGGATCACCATAACACAGATGAAGGATAGTCATTGTTAATAAATGCATTGAGTATGGTTTTTATTGCACCAGGTATATCTTCACTTTTACACAAGTAGAGAAGGCAGCAAGAGAACAGCGAACCCATCCCAAAGAAGACCTATTATCTATTATCTGCATTTATTGTGTCTAGCATGTAAAGATCAACATTTGGAATGCTATTGGATGTGAGATGGGCACTTTATGAGTAACTTTATGTATTTTAAACATTACAGAGTACTTTTCCCTACTTGCTGATAACTTTCTTAATTGCCCTTTACACAAATAACCATTAACCTAGTAAGTCTATGAGAGTCTAATGACATGTCTAATTCTATTAGATGCGTTTAGTACTAAGTAATCAGTGATTTATTACATATTAACTTAGTCCAGAAGCAATTAAGTTGAAAATGTTTGAACTCTACACACAATATACTGGAGATCATTTATCTCCATTATCTGTTTTATCACTTGTCTTGATTGTTTTAAACTTTACAGATGCACAGGACACCCCTGAAGATATGTCCGGTCTGTGGCTCCCATGGTATATATCTTGCCTCAACTGTTAAGTCTTTTGTGTTTCTGTCTATTTTATGATATAAATATCCTGGCTTGTTATAGCTTACATACATTTGGACCTGATGAGTAGAAAGGACTGGCAAGCAGCCATTAACACGAGAACAACCAGAAAATCTGCCTACATAGAAGGACTGAGGAGTCCTTTTTGACTCCTACTGTGTTTGTCTGTCTTATAATTGCCAGTGGTGTGATTAAAATACAATGGTCATTTCTGATAGTATATTTTTCTACTACTGACATTGCTTCTTCTGAAAATGGGAATATAACAAAAATACAAAGTCAAAGATCTAAACAGAATGTCATATTTGATGAGCATTTCTAGGGTCTATATTTCTGAATGAATATTATTTTTTGATGATGTTTTTCTTTTTACAAATTACAGTGTTCCCCTTCTCCGCCTCAGTACATGACTAAATGTCAGATCTCTCATCAGAATAATGGAAATAATGAATGTTGAATTGGGAATGCTCCAGTCAAATACTGCATCAATATATCATTTAAATAATTACACATACATAAGTGATATTAATAAACATTAATGATATAGGTGGTGCCTGAAATATTTAAAAATCTTTAGCAACAGCAAGATTATCAACTTGTATACATTGGTCAATCAACATGAATTGCGCATGATCCTGAGCACATTTTTACGCTGATTGTCTAAACCTCTGTTATTAACTTGAGACCTTCAAAGACAGTTTTACATTTCACTCTAACTCCCATATCAGTAGACTGTAGCAGTGAGCCAAAAAAAAAAAACTATCATAAATCAACTTGAACTGCCTGTCCCATCTATACTCTATAAATCTGCGGCCAGCCTTAAGAACAGTGCAGTCTACTATTGATGTCCAGCCCCTAAAATGGGAAATGTTCTTTTGACATTA
Organism: Acipenser ruthenus; assembly: GCF_902713425.1. NCBI lineage: Eukaryota > Metazoa > Chordata > Actinopteri > Acipenseriformes > Acipenseridae > Acipenser > Acipenser ruthenus. The sequence continues at coordinate 26,627,182 of NC_081206.1, forward strand.
GCTGAATAACTCAGATACTGCCAAAACAATATAATTAAAAATTCTGGAATACCATATTAAAACAATAACTAAATCAGACATTTCATAGCTTAAGATATATATACAGTATATATATATATATATTTTAAATTTCATTTTACTGCTAATGTATTAATAAAATAATATCTTAAAGAGTTTATTTGAGGGGAAAAATGAATTCATATTTCATATTTAGCTTGGAATTGTGTGTTTGCCATAGCTGGACATCTTTGTTTTATTTCCTGAAAACAAATATATTTCATCCAGAATCATTTGTGCCTTTTTGAAATGTTATAGACAGTTACAAGCTTCACACCCCAGGTATGTGTCTGCAATGAAGAGCATTGGAATGTAGGCCTGGTCACACAGTCACCTTACTGCTTCTGATCACTGTTATTTGCGTTACCCAAATATACAATACACTCAATAATGGAAAGAGGGGTATACAGAGAAAGAAACCATTTCTAATAATGTATTTATTACCATTCAACTGACTTTTTTTATAACATTATTGTATCCACAGATGGATATTACATTTAAGCATAAGATCAATCTGGAAAAAGATGATTATGTTCTCCCAAATACAAAAAATGTAATAGGGAAAACATATAGCCTTAAAAGGAAACTGTGTCATTTATAAGACTGAATGACCAGACATCTTTAAGAAAAGATGTGAGAAATAGAAAGATAAACACTTTATTTGAGATAAAAACCAATATGTACCTTCAGAATTCTGTAAGGACTGCAGAATCTAAACACATTTGATGAGAAAAAGAACTTAAAGTTGTAGATTGTAAACCACCTCACTTACTGCCAGTAACACCAATTGCCTGGGGTTTAAAGGGTTTTGGAAGGTAAAACACATTTTTAAAACTCTCAGGTCTTCTATGTCAGCTTAATATCTCTGAATCAAACTGGAGTTAATTACTAGGGTTGTATTTCATATAACAGCCTGTTTTGTGTGGATTAAGATAACATTTTAACCCAGTATTCTGGGCCGTCACACATCCTTTAGTAAACACTGATCTCAAACAAACACAACATATTTACTACCTGTAGACATACTACCTGTTCATTGAAATTGATTAATTCCTATATATGCCCAATACACTAACCTTGCCTATAAATGACCTATAAATCCTCACAGTGCAGTATAATGACATTTAGATTACCCATTACAGGTATAACAGCTCTGTGAATATGAAATAATATTTGTAGCAACCTTTTATTGCTTCTCAGTTTTTATATCAATAATAGTTCAACATTTGTTTTCTTAGTAAATCTTAGTAAGTGATATAAATGGCAAGATTATTTTAACACTTTTTAAGCATTACTCAAATCAGTTAGCAACTTGAAATACAGCAATAAGCATTAGGCTTGCAAAGGTCAAAAACACTAAGCAAATAAAAAAATCATGAATTAAAACTGATAAGAATTACATAGAGTGCTAATATGAACTCTGTCACATGGTCCCTGGAGAGCCCTTTCAGGTTTCATTGATTGCTGGGAAATCCTCATAAAAACAGTAGGAACCATTTTAAGAACTACATTTATTTTATGAAGTAAAAGTTTATTTCTTGGCTGTCTTTACAGGGTGTCTAGAATGTCACTTGGACACTTTCTGATTAACAACGAGGTCCAGCAACACTATTTGAATTTAAAGACTGACTCTATATAAATGTTTCCTTTTTTTCTTTTAATTTAGTGTGCAGATTATTTTACCTGTTTTCTCCCCACTAGGATGAAGAATTATGTTGTCTCACCTCAGCTCAGGATAACTGAAGGTCAGTGGGTGTTCTCCAATCACAGGACCAAACCAATTGCCTCTAAACACCCAAGAGCTCTACAGTGTATATCAATAAGTTATTGGCTCCTGGAGGACAAAGGTCAACTCACCAGGTGCCCGCTTTGGGCTCAATGGCCATCTCGCCAATATTATCACAAGTCCACTCTAATTTTCCTACAGTTTTCATGACTTTATTTTTCTGTGCTGCAGGTATAAGCTCTCATCTGAGCCTCACACATACTTCCTTTGAATGAGACATAGAACTCGATGTGTGGTCATAATAACTGCTGCACAGAAAGTCATTTAATGACAAAGTGAAAATAAAGTTTGAACACAGAAAAATGATAAAGCGTTTGTGAAAAAAATGGTTGTGCTGATGGGAGGAAAGAGTTTCCTGACTTGGTTACTACACCATATAGAAAATCCTTATAGGCAGTGGTTACACCCATGTTCTACAGCAGTAGCTACATTTACTCTAGAGATACCCTGTGTTCTGCAAGACCACTCTTAATGTACTACTGAGATCTTTTCAAGTCAAGTTGAATTGAATTACAAACATCAGCAATGGCTCCTTGATATTTTAGTTTTCTGCAAAATATGAACAAATATTTTCTCTAGAACAGTGCATAATATATTTTAAACAGCCTTGGATCAAGCTTTAACAGTAGAACATGGCCATTTTTTAAAAGGTTTTATAGTCCTCAAAGCCTAAAATATATGTATTAAAACATCTGAAAAAATGTAATAAAATGTGTTAATGAAATCTCCCAAAGGAAAAGTGCTTCAATAAAGCATGACAGGACATCAAAGACAAGTTAGAGAACAGAAGTGTTACATCTTGAGTAAGAAATTAATCAAATGAAAAAAATAAAATCCTGAGGAAAAAAAAACATTTCAGGAACCCAGTACTTTGTCCATACTAATCTATTGCTGTAGAGGGAAGGAGCTGTGACCAAATGTAAACCGGAAAACCAGAGTTTACAGCACAAAAAGGACTGCATTTTGTTAAATGCATCAATGAATGTATAATAATAAGGTAGGAACTAAATTAACAATAAAAACGTAAATATTTTTAAAATGTTCTTCACCACATTCAATGACCATTCCTACCTTCACTGCAGAATCGTCCCACATATCCTGTGATGGAACAATCACACTTTGGTTCCCCATCTATTATTGAGCAACTTCCACCATTTTCACATGGATTTTCTGTGCACATGCCTTCCATGCCCAATCTTACAGCTTGACTGCCAAGAAGGTTGGGCTCTGCGTTCCCATACTTGAGATCTGTGATAATTCCTTTAAACAATGGCTGGTCTTTCACTGGGGGCAGAGTCAACGCAGATGACCGGATATCCAATGGAACCCCTCCAATGAACAGATCGCTAACAATTTTCATGTACTGCCTCTGTGGCCTGACCTCATCCGCTTGTGTTTCACTGTCCACTACTAGGACAGTTCTTAGATTGCTGCGACTCAGCATGACAAAGTGCCACTTGCTGTCGTTCACCCTTTTATCAGAAACAATGGTGGTCTCTGCGCAGTCAATGCTGAACTGCAACTGCATTTTCCCTTCAACTATCATCAGCTGGAGAAAATCACAGTATCCGCCATCATCGAAATAGAGAAGCAGGGCAGTGGAAACATCTGTTTTGATTTGAAAGCTTAGGTCACTTCTTGTGCTGGCATCCCAGCGGAGGTAACGGGCCCACTGTCCAGGAGTCCCTGTAAACTCAAGGCCAAAACACAGGCCAAATAAAGTATTGAGCAACAAGTGTGTCTTGAATGTGAAGCACGTAGGATTCATTGTAAATTGGGAAACTATAATCCTTAAAAGCAAGGTATCATTGAATTTGCTTTGGTTAAAAAGGATGCTATATCCAATATATCCAACAATTTATATTCAATTTGACACAGGTTAAATGATATGCTGGTCCAATGAATGATTTTTAAAGTACTGGTTGGAATCCCAAAACAACACCAGTCCTAAGACTGTTTAAATTATAAAATGCTCCAAATTGTGTTTAACAATGAATTATGATTATTTGAAGGTTTAATCCTCTGTAAGCCAGGGATGTGAGAAAGTATGGAGGGAAACAGTTTCTTCAAGCAATTAGCAGAGGTTGGAGCTAATCCTCAGATTGTGTAATTCATGACACAATTTAGCAGGCTGACAGGAGAGATGATGCTTTTGATTTTCACCAGAATAAACACACCATTCTTCATGTTGGCTTGGAAATTATTTGGCCCATTAGAAGTAACAACCTGGCTTCAGGTCTTCAAATAATCAATCTGAAAAGAAAAGAAAAAATGAAGAAATTAATAATTACACATCTTCAAAGGGCATTTTGAGAGAACATATAAAGTTGAAAGTTCCAAAAATAAATGGGTTTATTTGATTTCTAGACAGGTACAAATGTTAATGTCGTGATTTAGGTTGGTGGTCCGAACATCTGCTCTGTAAGGCCTGTACAGTTTCTATTAAATTAATTTTACAGCACCGAAAAATTAAAACTGCAGTTTAGTTAAAACGTTATTTGTGGTATAATGTGTTTGATGTTTGAAGAGCACTGGCCTACTCCTACTGTATTTGGCTTATGCTAAGATATAGCAGTTTCAACCAAAAACTACAGCAAGTGTAGAAAATTACACATTCAAACATGAATTCAGGTTGCTTTTTAAAGGTATTGCTGCATAGCCCTTTATCACTTTGCTGCACACACAGCTGTAAATGGTTAAAGCAGTTGGCATAAAAATCTAATTAAAAGTTTTAAAGCTGTTTTCTCAAAAAGTTATTTTGTGTTATCGGTCATCTAGTCCGAAAATTACCCACATTATTCTTATGAAGACACAGCTATCAATCAATAGCACAATGCTTTTTATCTGATGACGAGGAAATTAAAGGCTTTCCACTAGAAATCCAATGCAAGAAACGCATTTAAAACAGATAGAGAATGTATGTCCACCCACATATAAAAATGTATTCAAATCCTGAACAGTATATATTTTTTCATGTGTGGTAACACAGGGCTTTTACTCTTAAGCATCTGAAATTCTTACTTCAATAGGCCTAGGCTTTTGTCATTATGTACAGTGGATTTAGCTTTTAAATATGTGGGAGCTCATTGATTTTTGTACAGAAATTGGTTCAAGAATTTAAAAATAGACAAAAATAGACCTGGAAATGATTTATTTGGGGCTTTACCAATTTTGAACAGGTGTGCTGTTTTGGTTTGAAGTAAGCAATCTTGGATTAAGCATAGGCCCACAAAATGCATACACTTTGACTGATTTAGATCTATAGGGCACGATTCTCAGAAAAAAAACATGCTATTGTATTTTTTGTAACACATGTATATTTATAGGGCGACTATCAAAATGCTTTCGGTAAATAGCGGATCCTGTTAAGGTTTATGAGATTTGCTCGGATGATTTGTTGCAATATTTCAGTTTAATAATAATGGCTATTTGAATATCAAACTAATAATACATTTTAATTAAGAGTAATGTTGTTTGCAACAATGTGTACATTGGAACAGTTGCCACTACAGTTAATTAATATATAGTAAACAACTTAACTTAATTATATCATTTAGAAGAAAAAAAAACGACTTTGGCTTTGTGTCACACTAAGCAAATAATACAGGGGTAACTACTATAGCTCATATTTCATGGTAAAATACTAAAAGCAATTGAATATGCATACAATATACTGACTTTACTGTCATTGGCATAGGCAGCAGTCTCTTTTCTTCAAGAGACAATAGCATGACCAATCTGAATGGGGCAAATAATGTGAAACATAATACAGGCTTTTAACCACCTGCCTTGCATTGTTAATTTAACTCAAACAGAGAGCTATTAAGTTCTAGTAACTGGCACTGTTTGTAGTAGCATCATTCACATCATTGGGACATCCATATGCTGTGCTCTTTTTGTTAAGGGGGCTGCATTGAAGAGAATGGGGCGAAAAGGCTATGGTATAGGTAGAAAACCCCATTTACATTGTATGTAAAGGAAATGTTCTATTGAGATGTACATGTAACTGGGAAACTGGAATGATAAGGTAGTGAGATTTTTATTTTTATTTTTTCCAGAAACACACATCCTAATAATTCTTGCATGCTCAGAAAATGTATTTATCACACTGCTTAATATTACTAATTTACACAACACTCATATGTTACATCTGGAAGTAAACCAAAACATAACACTGTATATCTATTTAATCTGATTGTTCTGTTTCCTAACATTGTTTACACAATTATATTACCTGCATTACAGTAAATTATTAAACTTTTATTTATTTATAAAGGGATATGTTTTTATAAAAGGCTCTGCTTCTAAATGGCAATCATATGCTGTACGTAACTTAAGAACCATATTCAACAAGAACTGGAATTGATTTTAATTGGAAATAACAATTGAGGTCAATACATGCTTTACCATCCTGACATATTACAGTAACTGTAGAGCTAAACCAACAAATAAATATACAAAAACACAATGAGCAATATGTAATTAAAATAACAAAATACATAAGTACTGGTAAAAATATATATACTGTATAAACAAACAAGCATAGAACATTGGCTGCCATGCACAAAAAAATCCTTCTGAATTCTGGGAAGGCCACTTTTATAAATCTAATGGCTTGATAGATTGAATTTTAAAGGGCAGATTTGTGTAGAAACGCTTGAAAAAGGCAGCTGAAATCTGATTCTAAATTTTAATTTACAGAATAACCTGTAACCATCAACTGCACTTCCAGTACTGCCAGACACTAAAGTGGATTTGAATCAGAAGATAACTCTGTGTGTGTGTGTGTGTGTGTGTGTGTGTGTGTGTGTGTGTGTGTGTGTGTGTGTGTGTGTGTGTGTGTGTATGTGTGTGTGTGTGTATGTGTGTATGTGTGTGCGCGTGAGTGTGTGTGTATCAATTTCTTGATCAATTCAAAGATCTTACCATCCCCTCATTAATTATTTGTTATATGTGTAACTGTAGCTCAAAAATGCATCAACTTCTCCACAAAGAAAGAAAACAATTCACCATAGAGAAGTGCCTGTATGTATATAAACCAGTAAATCATTTTGTTTTCCGAAAGGCATCTAGTGTACAAGACACAGGGGAGGAAAATACCAATAGGGACAATAAAAAGCTGAGTGCAGAGATTGATGTTCCTTGATGCTAAAAACTATGGGACATAGGCTGGGACCAAATCAAAACTGACAACCTGCTAATCGCACTTAACAAAACTGTATTTAATAGCATTTTCTTTTTATGAGTAGAAGAAATAAGATACTTACAAAAAAAAGAAAACGGTATTAAATACAGTTTTTTTAAGTGCGATTAGCAGGTTGTCAAAGTTTTAATTTGGTCCCAGCCATAGTGTGGTTGTCATCAATTATTACCAACCATGCACTAGAGCATTTGTGGGCTAAAAAGTAGATATATTCACATAATTAAAATAATGAATGTTTAAGAATGTAATGTCACTGAAAAAATGCTGTACATTTATATTAGAATTGTATTGATATGGCTCCTTACTAAGCCAAAAATTGATCTTGTCTTTTCAAAATATTCAAAATTAAAATCATCTTTCCTGTGAATGGTTGGACCACCTATTGAATAATCAGGCTCTAGATTATTGTAAACTAGTCTTCCAAACATACTATTCTTCTGACATTAAGGTGACATTTACGTTGACAGCCTCTGAACTTTCCTGCTTGATGTGTGAACTCAGCTAATAGCCTGCCAACCAACTACAAACTATTGAAATAATGTAACAAAACACAGAAATTGTCAATGTCAACTCCAAGGGTTTTGTAAAGGGTAGAGGTATAACAGAACAAAAAAGAACATTAGCTGTTTAAATTAAGCGGATATTCGTTATGTCCCCATTGGGAGCAGAACAGAATCAGGAAGTGTACAGACAAAAATAAATAAAAAAAAAAAATGTAGACTGGCCTATCCAGCTTTAATAAAACTGTACGCTAATAATAAAACTGTGCGCTAATAATAATAATAATAATAATAATAATAATATTAATAATAATAATAATAATAATAATAATAATTGAAATCATGCATAACACAATTATATTGGTCTGTAACTCGTCTTTATCATTTGAATAATGTATACGCTGTCAATTTTTCACTTGTTATGTATAACTTACCAGTTCTTTAGGAACAGCGCATGTTGATATTGCCAAATGTAATACAAAAGAATCGATATAACATAGTCTATTTCATTCTCTCTCGCTTTTTTTTGTTTGTTTTTTCAAAATTACAGTTAGGAAATTGAGTCACCGCACCTCGCAAATGCTTAGCCCACAATTTAAAACCAACGCAGTTTTAAAAAGTTATTATTATTATTATTATTATTATTATTATTATTATTATTATTATTATTATTATTATTATTATTGTTTTACCTAGACACGGTCTTATGTGCCTGTGAATGCACTGATAGTTAAAAAGTAATTTATGGCCTGCATACTCTTATCTTCGTTCACACAAGACATTCTAAGCGCGATTCATTGCACCACTATAACCGTTTCAATGCTTTAACAATATATTGAAAGCAGATTTTTCTAATATGAACTACAGGCCTGATATCCTGTTTGCTTTCCCTTTTTGTGAAGGAAGGATCTCTTTAACATTCATTTTAAATGAAACATCTTAGGGCCTTTTTAGTAGTAGTTGACTTTTTTTTTTTTTTTTTTTTTCTGGTTTGTTTATGTATAATTTGTTACTGACAGCCCTGACTCGAGTAAGCCCCGTCACTATTCTACTCAAGATAAATTTCCCTCATGCAGCCAATAATGTCGCCCCTGTACATCATACCGTGAAGAAATGTAATGCTTCTTCTTCTTCTTCTTCTTCTTCTTCTTCTTCTTCTTCTTCTTCTTCTTATTAGAGACCAGTGTCTGCATGTTTTTATACAACTCATTGTTTGTAACTTGTTAATGTTGACATGTTACCAACCACCCTACCGTAATGCATTAAACACTAGTACATTTTAATCGCTGTGTATTGTAAACATATTTACTTTAAACACAAATATGATTGTACTCACCCCTTACAATATTGCACAAGTAACCCAACCACGCTTCTATTTGTTATTTGTTATACAGCCAACAGTTGGTGTAAAATAACAAGCCGAATAATGACAGATAGTAGTTTATCGGGTTCATCATTACACTTTTAAAGGAGATTTCTTTGTTTCGATAAAGAACCAGTCTTTTATACTGCTCCACATAGATCAATTAAGGGTTCAATACTTGTATGGTTCAACCATGTACATTATTATTATTATTATTATTATTATTATTATTATTATTATTATTATTATTATAAACAGCCTCCGCCTCGATGTTAATTAATATAATGTTATTATATTAATGACAAATCGAGGCACTTTAATAAACAGCTACAACAGTGTATCTTAAATGTATGTTAACCCGTATCTGTAAGACTTTTCAAGAGACACCACTGCTCACACGTTGTTTTTCAAGGATCAACAGCAGTAAAACACGAAGCTACTTCACGTTTATATTTTTGTGCAGATGTCCTATACATATATTTCTGTGGATCAGGAGTATATAATTAATAAAGATCCCGTCCGTTTGGTGCTGATCCTTGTATATCCCTATACAAATATTCTTGCTGCCTCTTGATCCCTCGCAAACCTGGTATATTTGTCTATATGAATGTACCTGCACACACACCGAGTCTGTATCCCCAAATACAAATCACCTTCAAATATCAAAGTCATTGCATTTTTGCAGCAATGGGTTTACAAATTATTACGGACGTTTTATTAATACGTAGCTACACTCAGGAACGGAAAAATCACCATCCATTAAGAAAATGCACCACTTTCTTTTTTTCTTTTTATTTCTAAAAACCAGTTCAAGATAATAGGCATGTACACTGATATATGTATGTATATTTTACCAAAAGAAAGTATATACCGGTACTGCACTGTAAGTTTTGCTAAAATATATCCAAATACATTTTACAAATATTCACATATAGACAAGTCGATAACTTTAATTGTCACTAATAATATTGTACAGTCATTTCAGGTTAGTAGAATAATAAACTCTGATATTTAAGCATTAACTATTTTATATTAAAAACGACATTAATCTCTTCTAGAAGCTCTCGCAATTTCCAAAGCTGTTTTAGACCCCACATGAGATAATGCAATAAGATTTTAAAAAAGGCTGAATTTAAACTGGATTTGGGATTTTAATTTTAAAAAAAGCAGAACACCATTCTTTATCACCAAAAAATAAAATAAATAAATCAAGTAGTTACAACATGTGTGTACATTGGAATGCGATGTTAGGGTCCAACACATGAAATGAAATCTTCAGCTGCACTTACCTTAGTTATTTAAAATGCATCCAATAATATTAATCCAGTAAATTCCTATAACTTGATATTTTAGGTCCAGGTTTAGACGGTGTCCAAAGTGATGCTGTTGGGATGCGGTGCTCATAACCAGGATGCAGGAGTTCGCCCCTCTGTATGTCTATTACAGCAGAGAACAGAGCTGCGTTCGCTCAGGAAAACTGATAGGGAATCACGAGATTTTCACACACTAACTGCACGGGTCCTCCCTCTACTTAGTACGTAGCACGCCATTTAAAGGCACAGTTTGGCCAAGGCTGCTGTATACAGTAAGAAGTGCAGAATTCTCATATAGCCTAATATTAATTCCTTTGTATCTTAATGTTTAAACAAAGCATTCCGTTATGTTCTTTCAAGAAAAAGAAGTGTTCCAATGTATATAAAAACATGTCTTATTTTAGATTCTGTGTTTACTCTATAAAAAAACAAGCGACATGGCAGATGTATATAGTACGCCAGTCCCTTATTATTATTTTCTTTTTAAAAAATCATATACAGTAAATTCACTCACAATTCTATACATAAGCAAGTGTATCCTACCTGAACACTATAATAAAGCACATCACACGGGCTTCTAAAGTTTGGTAAAGTAGTTTAATGCTAGAAAATAGTCGTTTTAGTTAAAGTATATAAATACTAAAATATGTTTCAAATGAGTTGCATAAGTGTAACCTCCAATGAACACAGAGTCGATTTCTAAAAAAACAGCTTGTGAATGTGTGACATAATATGTTATTTGCTATTCTGACACAATTAATGAAATCAATACGTAATATTTAGCATTATACCGCTGGTATCATTACCAGCACCAAACCTTTTGCTTGTTTGTTTGTTTGCTTGTTTTAAACGCGATCTGAGCTCATCAAGCACTTTCTGGTACCAGGCTTGTCTGTCTGGTTTGAAGTTTTGTCTGTCAGTTTGTAATCTAACTCCAGAGCGTTTCTGCAGCTGCCCAAAGCTGAAACTCGACCCACTGCCGGCTGCAGTGTACAGAACTCTGCACAAACAATATGAACATAATCTATTTCTATACCCTGCATAATCATGTTCGAATAGCAACCAGTTACTAAAAACAAGATCTGCTTTCTTTAACGAGGTACAAACTGAGAAAGGGTACTCGTTTATATATGGAAAAAGTTTCAGTTTCTTTGAGAACGTGCATCATCGGGAATCAAGTGAAGCGCTGTCCATGGTGCTGAATTCTGTCTCCACACGTAGGTCCCCCTAATAATAATAAATACAGTATAGTTTAAAATAAGTGCAATAATACTACTCAAATATAATATGAACTAGGATGCAACACGTTAGGATTACAACAAGTTATATCTACAATGATATATTAGTAGTGCAGTAGTGCAAGGATAGTGCATCTGCTGAGGATCCAGTAACATGGTCCTTCATTTATATAGTATGTAAAGAAAGACATTGCTGCATGATTCTTTCTAAATAAAACTCTCTTGTTGCTATTTTCTATGTGTCAATATTAGGGATGACAGTGAGAGACTTTTACATACTATTACATACATATGTTTGGGTATTATGATATTATGTTTTTCTGATCAGATGTCTGCAAAATACCAACTGGTGGAACAGTTAAACTTGCATGCTACTTTTTTTTTTCTTTGAAGTTCCCCTTCCATCATCTAAGATAAATGACCGTCTTGACACCTGAGAGTAAATATTGAAATAAACACTTTTGCCTTGTTCAAAGTGTTTTGAACAAGACAAAATGAGCTGAAGCCCCCCCATGAAAATGTAATGTGCTTTTTAATCTATCTCTGCAAACCTAGGCTGTCAGCTAATAAATGAGCAAACAGGAGTTCTATTCCCAGGCATTTTGTGTAGACTAGACTGGGTTGTTGGCAGCCACACAGATTGAACACAGCAGGCTTTTATAAATTAACAATTTCTGCATAAGGAAGATACCTGAACAGAGATAAAATAAAAATACGGAGAAAGGATGCACAATGAGTCTCTGTGATGTATCAGATTTTCTACCAAAAGTGAGGCAAGGCCATGATAATGTACAATTGGCACTCAAGATCTTTACTCTTGAGTGGAAGGTAGTCTGATCAATCACAGAGGGATATAATGCATTCTATTTATACAACAGACCACTTGTATTAGTTTAATGGTTCTGAGGTTTCTAATTTATTTTAAAGGACAATATTAGTTCTAAAAGCTGCATTAACCTCTAAAAGTAGGACATTTCAGCAACACACACATTTGTATAGGAACATAGTTTAAGGAAGAGAGTACGTGTGTGACAAACACAAGTCAATAAAGAAGTGAGCTCCAATAAGGTCAACATTATCTCACCAATCAGCACCTGGCAGAGGGCTTTATTCCAATTATATACTGATATTGATTGAGAATGGAAATGACCAGACTTCACTGCTATGGGAGCAAGGTGGTTGTTGTTGTGTGTACTGATCATTCCAAATGGACCGTAGGCAGATAGTGAATCATATTCATAATGAACCTCAAATTATATACAGTAGTTCAGTAGGAAACTACTATTTGCATAATTTGCTGTATATAATATAAGCTTCACTTCAGTCAGAACTTAGGTAAGTGAATTTGTGAAAACATCCTTGAAACACGTTTATTATACTATTGAAAAAAGAAGACAACACAGACTGCACACTGTACTGTATGTGGGCACAATCCTTACATTCAGCATTAAAGATCTGTACTATACTTTACAGTATGTTTTTTTAAGTTGAGAAAAACAAAAAATGGCCTATAGTTCCGTATACGACAGAAGTTAAATGACCGTTTTAAAAGAGAATTACATTTCTGTTGTAAAATGTAGTTATGCATAATAATGTTAAATTATAGAGTTTTAATAATTCAGGAAAATGTGAACAGGATCCATTTCACACTTGGCTGTATAAGTGATTACAGCCCTGTCAGTTATGCCTGATGGTAAGGAATGAAACAATTCTAGCCATACCCCCAGCTGATCTGTGGATAATGGAATTAAAACTAAAAACAGTTTAAGTCAATTGATAACTCACTTAAGTAAATACATTTTCAGCTATTCAGCAATAACAATACATGTGTTCATTATGTCTTTCTGTATTGGCCTGTTTCAGATATTAGCCTGCAGAAACAGACAAACACTAATGGTAGGTTAGGTTGTTCTTGTTTATCTCATGTTTGAATATTATATTAATATTAAGGCTATGTAGTATTAGCCAATGCCACTGATTTGTCACATACATGTGACCTTTCCTTGGCCCTTCCTTAAGAGCTAATCACTCCGACTGAATTATCTACCAATGTGTATACTGGGAGATGTATTTCTTTGTCAAGTTTAATTAGAGATTAAATCTCGCTCAGGACTACAATCCCAGAATTCACTGCAGAGGTATTTTCTGAAATTCCATGGCACATAGGGTGTACAGATCAGGGGAAGTACATGAAAGAAGAAATCATAAGTGTGCTTTTGCAGAGGCATAAACATTCACAGTATCCAAGGTGTTTAATGTGTGGAAAGCATTATTTGGTTTAGCTATATTTTAGAAAATATGTGGGAGGAAAAAAGATACAAAATATGCAAAAACACCTGAAGATGATCAAGATGATGAAGACAACTAACTGCATTCGTGATAATGAAGGTGAAGAAGCTTCTCATCAAAACTTTATTTTTGTTGCAGGGGGTTTTAGCAGTGACCCTTCATTTGGGAACAGCACCATCCCTGAAAGAACACAGTGAAAAAACAAAACCAAGCTGAATAAAAATGAATGTAACACAACAAGAGTAAAGAAAACTAAGCCAGGTTTGTCCTTGAATGACTCCAATATATGTAAATGCCAAAGAATTAGAAAATAAACAGATTCAGGCAGAAGGCAAAGATAGATCAGCACTTTCTAAGCTTCAGCAATCAAGCAGCCAGAAAACACAGTCTTCCAGCTGACAAAATGTACAGTTTTGTACAGTAACTCAAAATATATAAGAAAATATGGAAAACATGTAAGTCTATATATAGGGATGTTTTTTTTTAGCTGTGTTTGTATTAGAGTAGGATGTCTTTGTTGTTGAGTCAGTGTTAGCCATTGTGAAAAATCTAAAATCTGTATGGTTTGCAAAATATAATCCTTAACGTTGCACAAATTAATTTGCATTCAGCAAGAATACCAATACCTTGATGTATTTCCTTTGCAGCTGCTTTACAACCAGCTCCTGTTACATTCAAATATATATTTAAATAAGAGAAAATGAATTGATGGTTTATTGAGTTATTGACCTCCTTCAGTTCTACAAGGCCACTGAAGTAATTCCTTCAGACATGATCAATACAGTATAGGAAAAAGGCATCAGTAACTGCGACAGTTCTGAGCTCATTTTCTGCAGGTTAAAGACACTGGAACCAATATTAGGCAGATGTGAGATAAAATACATAGCTAACTCTACCAACCTTCCACCAAGAGAATGCTCAAAGCAACATTATGTGACAATCAGTATGTCTCAGGTGAAGTTTTGTTTGTATGAAGGGCTTATAAGTCTGCAGTACTGGTGTTGTTTTTCCTACACTTTCAATTTTAAAGTATCCTTTATTTGTTAATAAAGGATTGATGATGTAGGTTTAAGCATATCTGTAGGAGAGTGTACAATAACCTTCTTTGACTGACTCAAAACTAATTTATCACAATTAGAAACTAAAGGCTGGCTAGCTAATGATAAATTGTTTATTAAAACGCAAGGGACCTGTTGCTTGGTTTGGCATATGAATCATTTTCGATTATTTTTTTTAACTTTTGCTGTTTTTTCCAAGTTTCTGACATTTTTTAACAATATCTGACTCCCCACCCACTCTCTAAACATGAACAAATATGCATTTGTAGCAGGGCAAATGAGCCCTGCGTGTAAAGATGTATTATGTTTATTTAAAAGAATGGTTTGTGGGGTTGTATTATATTGTATGTATTGTTATAGTTTAATGGCAACTAATGATTTGGTGACAAATTGGCTGTCGACCACGCATGTTAAAAGTCTCTTGCAGAATGTGGCCATCTCCAGATTAATTTACAGAGAGAGAGCGAGAGAGAGAGAGAGCGAGAGAGAGAGCGAGAGAGAGAGTGAGAGCGAGAGAGAGAGAGCGAGAGAGAGAGAGAGAGAGAGAGAGAGAGAGAGAGAGAGAGAGAGTACTTGTTTTGGTGGGGGTATTTTTGTGTTTGAGATTTGTTTCGGTTCAAACTTTTATTTTGGCTCTGTGAGCTGTGTTTTTGTCTGTCCGTTTGATTTATATTTTTATGTAATGAATACGTGCAGCAGCACTTCAACCCGCAGTACTTGTCAGTGTCAACTTCCTGGTCTGGGGACATCAGCACTTGACCATCCTGTCACAGCATTGCAATGCATTTCAATACTAGGTCTGATACAAATCAATGTATGATATTACCAGCATTATAAATTCATCTGCAAAAGCACAGGCAAAAGCAAAATTAGTTTGTGCTATAGGTTACTAACTCGACCAACCTGGAGAATGCTAAAAGTAACACTGGCAGTATTATAATTATGTATAATTTATAAGCGTTTTATAGCCCCTATAGTATATATGCAGTATATATAGATGCAGAAAAAAACAACTTTTTTGTACATAAGCTGTACAGGAAGCGTATTGCCTCTGCAGATTACACCTAATCTGCCTGCTGCACAAAAAATTAAAAAATTAAATTAAATAAACACTTGTGTAGATTTAGCAAGTGCTATATGGTTCTTTTTTAATAGACTCCATAATGGTTGCATGTGGTTTTCAGTTTAAATGTTAAGGCTTGTCAACACAACGACTTTGAGCACAGTGCTACAAAGACACAGGTGATTTTATTCCACCTCTTTCTTGGCTGCTGTGGGTGAAACACCTGGCGACTGGAGATAATATAGCTTTACTGCCTATGAAAGCAAAATCCATTGAAATTCACTAGTGCCCACCACCTGCTGTTTCTTGGCTTACAGATTCCTTACAGACATTACTCAGATACTATCCGGTGTCTTGAAATAAAAAGATCAGCTTGTATGCCATTTGTCATGCTTAACAATACCATTACTCACCACCTGTTGTCTTCCATAATATATAACATTAGTAATATGCTAAACAGTGATATGTTACCTTAACATAAACAAATCCTGGTACACATTTTGTAGATCGTCCCTTCAGTTCCCGAGGTCGTCCAAGACTTCACTGAATATTAATAAAGCATGTTGATACCGTACATTAATGGGCTATAAAAAAAGTTTACTGTCAGACCCCAAACCTTTAGTTGGACTCACAGTTATGGCAGGTTTCACAGGCCATGACTGGCACTGATCTTATACTACCTAACGTTGTCTTACGGGGTAAGTACGATATTTTCTTGATCTGGCTTGAGTGACTTTCATTCATTACATTAACTTTTTACCATCGTGGTAACTCTTTGGATTTAAAATGATTGACAATACTGGATGGGTTTTCATGACACTGGAGTTTGGCAACACAGAAGGTTTGCTTAGACCAGTGAACAAGGTTTTATATGTTTTATTCAGTTCAATTTGTTTCAGTTACTTGAATCTAGAAACCTCAATGATACTGGTACTTCAGTAGCTTCTAGAATGTTTGTAACAGGGCGAGGTGCCCTGTACATTGTTTTGTTTATTTTATTTTAGAGCGGGGTCCCCCTCCGCCCCTGTGTTTATTTTGTATTGTTTATTTATTTTTATTGTATTATATTTATGACGGCGAAGCGCCGGTTGTTTTGTATTTTAAATGACGGCGTAGCCGTTTGTTTATTATTTAGTAGCGTGGATGGGAAGCCCCATCCACACGGTAATTAGTAAACTCGTGCAGAAGGTGGCCATCTCCCGAATTAATTAGGTGATTTAATTTGTTGCTAATCGGGAGATGGTCACCTGTTATAAAAAGCCTGCAGCTCTCCAGCTCGGGGTGGGGGTTTTAGGAGCGGAGAGCGAGAGTGGAGAGGAACGAGAGAGTTTAAAACGAGTTGGAAAAAGATTACAGGAACAGTGAAGGCTACAGCCCAGCCTGACCTGTATTATTATTTACTTTTGTGTTTGAGAGTCTTTTTTTGTTTAAATATTTTATTTATGTTGGTTTGTTAATAAAAACGGCAAACTCCACCTATAACTGCAGTGCTCCTTGGTGTCAGTTTCCCTTCCTGCTTCTGCCTGACGTCAGACCACCAGTCACCCTGTCACAATGTTACACAACATAGAATCCTGCCTTAGCGTTGCAAGTAAATCATCCAAAAGAGGCTTTCCAGCATCTCACAATTTATCAAACTTAAAGATCAGATTGTACAGTTTGTACCTGAGAGTGATGATCACTGGGATCATTTAGAGCAGCCGAGTCGTGACCTTTCTCACCACAGGACACCTCAAACAGGCTTAGTATAGATTAAGCATTCCCTTGGGTTCTTGCTGTGTGGTTAGAAGACTGCTACATTAAAACGGATTAAAACACCATGCTGAGGGTGTCATTACCAGTGGTGAAGTGTCTTGCTTAATTCACAGAAATACTGTCAGTGGAAAGAATTATTTGGAAAACAACCTAAAAATCTCAGGCCAGATGGCAACCAAAATGAATGTCCCAATAAGGACCTAGTTGGGCCACCCTTACAGTATATGTAGTCTGTTACATATACTGAATGAAATACTGAAGTACTGTGAAATCCATGATCTTCACACTCTGATGAAGCTTGCTGGTAAGAGGATCTCATGACAACCAGTGGACATTTCACTAACATTGTATTTCTATTCGCATGTTATGCCTTGTAGAATAACTTGAATATGACCAATGTGATACATACTCTTCCATAGACCATGGATAGCCATGTTATTCCAGAAAGTACTAATGATTCAGTGAACTGCCACACTACCTAACAAAAAAGTAAGGACTAATAAAGCTTGTTTTAAAGCCGTGGCTATATTTAAATACTGTTTATTAAAAAAAAATAAAAAATACATGCACATGGATTACAACAGTTATTTCATTGTTTATTGTTTCTTACTTAATACTGCCATGCATTAAAGGGTCTGAACAAGCTTATGGTGCCTAAAGCTGTAGTGTTGCACACATTATATTCAGGCCATTACTATCTAGACTAACATATAAATAATTTATGATAGCAGTGTGATTGCTGGCTCTCATTAGTTAGAGTTAGTTATTAATAGCTTGCTTATTCAGTCATTTTTGTTGTTCAGCAGACTCTGTGGGGTAATGATTTGACAGTGAAATAAAATAAAAATTCTAGACATCCATCTTGGTTGAAAGAGCAAGCTTTTAAAGATGTGCTAAATTAGGAAATAGAAAATCCATTACGACACTACAAATCCAAGGGAAAATGGTCGAAATCCTTTTTATTTTAAGTGTGAGCAGTTATGCTTTCAGTTCATTCACAAGAAGAAGCTTCACAAAAGAAAATAATAAACCAGTTGAAAATAAAATATCATATTGTAAGGTAACATAATACATAAACTGATTTCCCAAATGTAATACAATTGCATATCAATTAGCCCAAGGTGTACATGGAACACTACAGTGTAGTCCTATTCTACATGTTTTGTAATAATATTTTTAGAGAAGGAGTGAGAGTCAAAAACATGTTTATTTCAAAGGGAAGCAGAGAAAAAAAAAACCTTTACAAATGTTGTTTTCTATTAAGATTACTTATAGAAAAATCCCTGAAAGCTTGGCAAAAATAGTAGTTTTTGAGGAAAATAGTCTTAAATATTTGATAAAAGACTGTAGTATAGTGTCTGTAAGTAAAGGCATATTTATTTATTTATTTATTGCATTTATATAGCGGTTTTATACAAAAGTATTGCAAAGCACTGTACAGTACATAGCAGAAAAAAGAACTAACCACAATACATTTGTGTAGCATATCACACATACAACTGCCACAGTCAGACCATTTAAGTAACATATTTAAATAACAGTATGCATGTAATAATAACACAAAAGCAGCAATTTTAAAATTACATTAAAACCCACAAGAAAGCCATTTTATAAAAGTGTGTTTTTAGTCTTGACTTGAAAACTGCATCGGTCCCAGCTACCCTGACAAATGAAGGCAGAGCATTCCATAATTTAGGAGCACTACAAGAAAAAGCCCTACCTCCCGTGTTGCTTTTGTTGACCCTAGGAATAACCAACAGCCCCACATCCTGTGATCTCAGAGTGTGGTTTGGAAGATACGGGGTCGGTAACTCCTGCAGATAACTAGGTACTAATCCATTCAGGACCATGTAAATTAACAGCAAAATCTTAAAATCAATTCTATACTGCACCGACAGCCAGTGTAAAGAGGCCAAAACAGGGGTAATATGTTCACTTTCTTGGTTTTAGTCAGAATTCTAGCGGCAGTATTCTGAACATGCTGCAAGCGGCATCAGATACAGAAATAATTGCTCTGTTTTGCTATATTTCTCAAATGGTAAAAAGATACTTTAGTAACTTCCCTAATATGCGTCTCAAATGTTAATTTCTAGTTTTTTTGATGAGAGACTGTAAGGGTCAAGCTCATGTAATCCCACATTTCATTTTAGTTGGTTCTGTGAGCCCACTAGCATAACCTCTGTTTTATCTGAATTCAACAATAGACAATTCTGTAACATCCAATGCTTGATGTCATATTCTTTATGTCATATTCATATTCATATTCTATGCATATTCCAAGGCAAACTTTAAAGAAATGCTCGAGAAAAGTGCAGCACTTCTCAAGGCCACTCTGAGAAATTTCCACACTCATCAAAGCAACAATTTCACATCACCCACTTATTCTTTCCTCCTGTGATCATCATCCTGTGAAAAGCTAGAGCTGATACAATTCCTTGGAGATGTGGTGAAATTTCCATAGCTAGGTAACAGCAGAATAAGTACTAGATCACTATCAGAGAAAAGGGAATATCTTACTCATTCCTATTTTTTAGAGTGATTGTTTTATTTTTGTATTCTGATAATTAGATTTAACTATTTAATTTTATTTAACAATGGTGTTGGATATAATAATAAAAAAGCCCAGCATTTACATATGAATTGGGTTAATAAGCAAGCCTGATGATTCTTTAAAGCATTCATTGTTAACCCAGAGCTGCTTAATTATGAGATGTCCCACAGGCCCCCACAGTTCAATTACAGAGAGGCTTCAAACTCCATTGAGGTTGCAGCCCAGATGTGTAAAGCAGGAGGTACAGATAAAGGACATGTCAAAAGTCAAAGAAGAAGATGGAGGTACTACAGATGATTCTTCAGTTCCACGAGCCTAACTGTGGCTGATTGGAAATTGGAGTATTTCTTCCCCAATCTGATCTCTGATGCACAGTGCCTGGACTACTTCATCTGGCATTACAATGTATCAGTGTCATATCAAGATGGGTTTGATAACTCTGGACTGTCGGTGATGCCTCATTGACAGTGATGGTTAGGTGCCATTCTTTGACAATACAGCCAACTGTTAGGGTTTGCATTGACATGTGAAATGTAAGACCAGAGATATTACATAGTACTTTCATCCAGCTGTTGATGTGTTCGATATCATGATTCTACCTGGCATAGAATGAAAGTGTTGGCTGTTTTCACCACAAAGTTTCTCAGAAACTCACTTCATCCGTGCATGTGTAAATAAAAATGTGCACAGGTTTTCTTGAAAGGCCTGACCTGATCTAGAAACACATGGAGTAGAGTAATCGATGCCAATTTAGAATATTTTATTTGAAAATTACAAATAACAAATGACTGCCTTTTAAACACAAATGCATTTCCTTCAGCTACTGTACTGTATGCTTTTGTACTATTTATTTATTAATAAATGCATCATACCATTCACAGGTGTCTTAACCCATCTTACTTCACTGTAATTAACCTGCCATTTCAGTTGCATGTCACTAGCTTTTTCACTGGCATTTCCTCATCTACGATCTACTTGGATTTTCTTGCACTTAGACATCCATTAGTCGTATTGCCACAAACACTCCTGCTGCATAATGTAGTCATTTCCCTGATGCTGAAGTAGGCCATTAGTTGCTTCAGCACCAGAAACCATCATGCATGTATTACATATCTTTCCCATCTTCACTCTGAAATGGCCTGGATTGCCATTAAATCTTCTCATGCTGCTTTGCTTATCCTTAATCTTGTTGTGATGCATCCTTCCTCTGTATTCTCCTCAGTTTCATTTCAAATTACTTGTCTGTGCCCATTATTCTTTACTAGACTAGAAAATGTGTATTTTGCCCAGCAAACTATCTTACATCTACAACTACATTTTACTTTCATTAGTTTTAATGTATAGATTGAGTACATTTGTTCATCCTGCAATCACATTGTGGTGACACATTTTGGTAGCAATATGTGTCAGAAATGCAAAAAGAAATATGGACAATGGGAAGTATTCAGGAGTTTGTGCAGTGCCAAGGAATCCATAAAGTGTTTATTTAAATTTATTTTCACGAGAAGCTTATAAAAAAACAATAAAACAGACAAAATTACAATTACCAATGTGTTAAATAAATATACAATAATGGCATGGGCCCTATTCTTGAAGCAAATTGCATTTACTGGTGTGTTAATGGTTTAGCAATATATGAGAAAAATACAAATGGACATGCAACATCTTTATAAACACTTGTCATGACAGAAAAAAATGCCAAAACAGCCATGTTGGATACATTCCTTATGGATGATTGTTCTACTGCTGAAGTTTCTTGTCAATACAGCAAGACCCTGAGATACAGCAACAACCAATAAGTCACACATTTTAGCAACATGTGCAAGAGCAGATTTTCTGAATGGAATACTAAATAAAAGCATAAATAAATGTGCAGTAATAGTTACCTACTCCTAGCTGCAGATGAGATGTTTCTTAAAATTAAAACTGCTTTTTTCTTTTCAGAAAATGTGCCTTTACCCTTGTGTTTTTTGCTAATTACATAAACATGATTATTATTACCACTGCAAAAGTGTCATTAAATTCCACTAAATGCACTGTAACATTGTGATTACATGTTAAAGTGTTAATTTGGTAGTTGATCATGTAGTTGCATTGTACTATAACTACACAATCATCTGTGCAATTATTGTGATTATGAGACATTGTAAAGAGGAAAATATACTGTACAATATTTGTTTTATTAAAAGCATATAAAATAAAGCACATAGTTAAGCAAAAATTATTATGTAGGTGTTTCCAAAGGTTGAATAAATTGGACTTCTTGCATCCTGTAAATTGATAGGTATTTATTTTAATTAAACATATTGCTGCATGCACAGTACTGAAACCACAACTACTCCTTTAAGCTAAACTCAACCCTAACCCTAAACCCACTAACCCTAACCCTGGGTGATGTGAGAGATTATTATTATTATTATTATCATCATTATTATTATTATTATTATTGTTATTAATTAGTCATTTAGCAGACACTTTTATCCAAAGCGACTTACAGAGACCAGGGGTGAACTATGCAGCACTTAAAATAGGACCTCGATTTTAAGTCTCATCTGAAGGACAGAGTACAAGGAGGCTGAGCGACTTGCTCAGGGTCACACACAGTGAGTCAGTAGCTGAGCAGGGATTTGAACCATGAATGTCCTGTTATCAAGCTCTTTTCTTTAACCACTGGACCACCAAGCCTCCTAAAGAACACAACTATTTTCGATGGTTTGGTTAGCCATGCAGGAATTGTAATTCCGCTAGTTAAACGTTCCATTTTATTGCTATGATACTCTGTGGGATACACTGGTCTGTGAGTTTTTAAGCAGCCCAGCCTATTTACCACAGAGAATGGTTCATACTATTCTAGACGATCCAAAACTGAAAGAACTTTTAGCATTGAAATGTATTTCTCATCACTTCATTGATCTGGTGTTGCATTATCGCGCAGTGCACATATGCAATATGATAATCTTACTGCATGTTACATACTGAACAGTGTAAGCCCAACCAAAGGGATGCAAATGAGAAGTTATCAAGAGCAAAGGTCCACAATACTGAACAGAATATCTTCATTTCAGTGGAAAATCCATGATGTAGCCAATTGTATTATGACTGAGTTCAATGAAAACAAAAATAAGTATGACAGACATTCCCTATTGGATGTCTATGATAATATTTTCCATTTCCAACATATTCCATGGCCTGTGCTATTACAGCTTCTAAGACAGAGCCCAGGGACACAGGGAGTTTCACCAGAAGGAACTAGAATTCCTGTAATATCTAGAAGGGGTTTGGGGGCAGTAGGTATCTCCTGACCACTATAGCTAACATTATCAGCCATTTGGATGTTGCAGAACATAGCCGCATTGAACCCTCTTTGACAGATAACAACTGTTCAAGCAGCTTCTTATACTGTAAGGTCTGAAATGGAAAAAAGGATACCCACTCTCTTTTGTTTCTAAATTTAGCTTCAAGTGTTTCTCACTGCTGTATAATTAGGACAAATCAAAGCATGAAAATTACTCCAATGACAGGATGTGTTTTTAAAAAAAATCTAATAATTTTTTTTTTTTATACTGATGCAGCCAACAGTTTCATCTTCAATTTACTATCCAATCTGTAACCAGACATTTGACAAAGATCACATGTATCTATTTGTACAATTCCCATTTATACATTATCCAGCTACCTCCAGTATTGTATGTCATTAATAGTAAAATTCATGGCTTTATTCATGTTAGACCATACGTTATGGTGTAACAGAGCTTTCACAGATCTTACAGAAAAACAGAAATCTCCAGAGGATTCTTTAGCTGCAACCCCCCCCCCCCCTCCCCCAGTGATATATTTGAGGTAGATTCTAGATAAGAATATCCAGAAAAGGCCCAGTCATATTAAATATAAACATGCTGAGCAATCATCATTGCCTGTATAAAACCTTGCACAGAATACATCAGAACGTGTATCCAAAGTGTATTTGGTACAATTAACTCATTTGAATTGTACTATTTAAAGGTAAACCACATATTCAGGGAATAGTTAACAATTACTTTTTTTTTAAATAAATATAAATTAAAAACAAATTGTGCACACATGTGCAATATGTATGCAGATATGTTATTGTCCTTTTTCCCTAGCTACTCTATGTGAAATCTGTCCTCCCACTGCTAGAGCTAATTATAATAATTACACCTTTACTTTTTCATCTCCACTTGCTTTTTTTTGTTCCCCTGTTTCTTGCCCACTAATTTGAAAGCCAAATAGACCTGTGATTAAAAAAAGGAGCTGTGCAGGATAGCAGGGTGCACTTTTAATAAGAGATGCAGAGTCATTGACACCATTTTTCCACCCATTTCTTTCTATACAATAATTATATTATTGCTGGCATTTTTTAATACTACATAGTATATTAGTCCACATTTATTTCACTCGAACATTGACCTGCGCCAATGTCTCTAATATGTTGAACACAATTCACAATATGTCTATGTTTGTCTGACTACTTACTTTGGACATAAGTGTACTGTGTGCTGGGATTAAATAAGGGTGTTTCATTGAATGGCATAATTGATTTAATGTAAAGCATTACTGACAGCAAACTTGAGCATCCCTGATGACAGTTCAATCACACACACACAATCCAATAGAGTTCCACACAATTGCTTGCTGGTGATAATAGGAAAAGCTTACTTCTCTTCCAAGAGAATCTTAATTCTGAACTATTCCTACCCTTAAAACAAAATTTTAAAAAAAATAGTTGAGCTATTTTTACTCAAGGTAAATTAGCTAGAGTTAAATTAAGGAAATAAAAGCACAATCACATTGTGTGTTTTTTTCCCTTGGTATCTTTTGAATGCAGGCCTACAGATTAATGGATCTAGACCTGCCTGTCTCCTGCTCTAATTTTCACCATTGATTGTAATTCTAGACTCTGGAGGCTGCAGATGGTGTCAAACCAGACTATTATTGTCCAATTTATAATCATCTTTCCTGCCCAGAGTTATTGAAAATGTTATTTAAAATGTTTCCTTATCTGTATGTAATTCCAGTGGAAAAGATGTTTTTTTTTTGTATTGTCAAGTGTCCAGTGGTACATAGAGAATGCATAAAGAATTAAGGAGCCACACATTATTCCAATGATAATCATTTCAATTCAAGAAATGCTAACAAAAATTGGTCTGGAATAAAAGAAAACAACTACAATCTGACACATTAGCAACTGCGGTAAAGGTATGATTCTGCCTAGGTTTTTGTCTAGATGTATTAATCAACCTGCATGCCAGGGACAATTTGCAATAGCAGTCATTAAGTTTTGATGCATCTGTGGTGTAATTACCCCTATGTTTATAACAACATCGTCAGTGGCAATTTAAAATCAGCACTGTGCATCTCAAGCAACAAATAACCTCCAAAACGAATGCACAAATTGGCAGGTATGCTGCAGTACATCATAATATAATATACATAGGGTTGAATTGTACTGTATACAGTTTCATTACTGAATGACAATCTTATATAAGGTCGCAGTTCAGTTGTAATACAATGTTAGTATGATTGTATCCAGAACTAGCATTCAGAGGAAAAATTAAAAAATGATCTGTTTACATGCATATAGACCTCTTATTGTTTGTCTGATTACTATCAGAAATTTATATACATACATACAGTAGGTTATGAATGTCTAAAGTAAAACTTTTTTAGTTTAATTGCTTCAGTTACCTATATATATATATATATATATATATATATATATATATATATATATATATATATATATATATATATATATTGTTATTTTCTTTTTAAATTATTTTTTTATTATGTGCCATTGATTGAAACACAACTTTAGTTTGTGTATTGGGAAGGGGTTGGTGTTCTACATTTGTAACTATGTAAATGCAGATTGTAGACTCATTTTACATTTGTTTTTGTTTTTAAAATATTAATGCCCACAGCATATATTGCAAAGGTGAAAACCTAAATCTAGTGTGTAAAGTGTCTGGTGCATAATGTTGCATCATATCATTTTCTGCATTACAAGTAAATGTCACAGTTCATTATGCCTTGCAAGAAATTATGAGACAGTGAGTTTATTTGTATTTTTTTTCCAATTTAATACAAACAATCCTTAAAGGAATGCACATTCCTTGATAACAAATATTTTGTAATTTTAATTAATATGCATATTGACTATTTCTTGTATTAATTTGTTTTACATACAACATCATTAAATACCTCATACAAAAATGCTTTTTTGGTAAATACCACAGTGGATTTGGTAGGCATTTTATCAAGCCAGTCCTGACTATATAATTGATTCAGATGCCTAATCCCCTATGGATTATCTAAGGAAAGAGTGCAGTGACTTAAGCTTTTCCTGTGAGACACAGTAAAGAGGTCATATAAATAGAATCTGGAACACGGCTCTGTGTTGACTCAATGGATTTCACTGAAATCTACAAGACAGAGCTTTTTCAAAGAGTGATATTTGCACAGCTGATCCAAAAGTCTACAATAATGGACATCTTCCCTCGTCAGAAAACAAAAACAAAACAAAAAAACAATTCTAACAATAATATCACTAATTACAAATCCCCCAAACATTCCATGTGAAGAACAGAATGTAACAAAATGCTCTTTCTAAATTAAAGATGAAGCATCTGCCATGTATGTAAATATCATAGGAAGGTATGTATTACAGGGGGCGAGGAATTGAACCCATCCTAACGGCAGCCGATCTAATATGTCTGTGATTTGAATAATTCACGAGGACCCCGACCCAATGGTGATATTTGTGTCAATTCAAAGTAAACATGAAATACTGCAGGGCATACACTTTCACAGAGCCACAGAGCCCTATTTAGATCTTCCTCTATTTAGACATACATTAAATAAAGGATGTTTGAAGTTTGACATCATAGCGACTATTACATGCTACTGCATTAGAGTGTTACTGGGACCTGTGCCTCCCTGTTGTAATCAGACTGTTATTCTATACAAAGAACAAACCTTGTAAATAACATCCATTTATTTCTGGCAGGATGTTACAGTATGTTTATTTTCAACTGACACAAATACTACCACTAATTTGATTAATACAAAAATATGTAAGCAGCCAC
The DNA here is from genome assembly GCF_902713425.1 of Acipenser ruthenus. Lineage (NCBI taxonomy): Eukaryota > Metazoa > Chordata > Actinopteri > Acipenseriformes > Acipenseridae > Acipenser > Acipenser ruthenus. The sequence continues at coordinate 26,654,464 of NC_081206.1, forward strand.
TGACCTTTATGATTCATTAAATATACTGGCTGCTTAAGAATTGCGTTCAATTTTTTTGCTTTGTCAGCCAAAAGATGGGTAAAAATACAGTGCCTAGCCTACTCCCTGCTGTCAGACAGGGTAGCTCAGTCAGAGGGCATACTGCCTATTTGCTACTGTTAGTGTTCTCTGTAGCATGTTGCTGCATTTTCTATTAATCTGAGCTTTGGTATTACATCATCTTACCCTCAGAGCGTTCCGTCATTATCTGCGTTTGACATTCCTACTCATAACAGTGCCTTGCATTCTTCCATAGTAATCCAGGTATTTACATTAGACTGGAAGAAATCAGTAGATTTGCTCCACACTTTAAATACGGTATTAATGCCAATAATGTGTGGCTTCTAAATGGCATTTCAGAAGATCAAATGAGGCTGCTAATAATTATTTCATATTTATATGCAGATATACATATGCTGATGTCATTGGTGCTGCAAGACATACAAAAAATAAAACGCTGCCTCAGACAAGATATTATTGTTGACAAAAAACCCTGCCAGGCTTCCTCAAGGTTTTTATCCCAACACAAATGAAAAAAAACGTCTGGAAAGTTATGTAACACTTAACATGTCAGATCATTTCAGACACACCAACCAAATCACTGACAGAAACACAATGCTGCAACAACAACAGCAGGAATCAATGTACCATTATTGTAGCAAATCTTACAGTTGATGCAATGAATTGGGTAGCTACGTAAGACTTAACTGTTACTGTTTGGCTTGTGGGATAATTTTTCACTGCTCCAGAAGACCAAAATACCTTTGCTCCTCAGGACTTTTGTTCCAACTTTTATTGAATCTATTTTATCAGTTTAAATAATTTTTGACTTTGGTCTTTTCCACTGACTCTAAAATATGATTATTATTCCAAAGATTGCCTCTTTTCAGCTCAAAAGTAGGGTGACCATATGGCTCCAAGTTCAGCTGGATAGTTAGGTTTTTTACTCACTTCCCAATGCATTAGGTACGTTTTACCAGTCTCTTTTCTTTAAGAGATGCAGGACTGCAATTACCAGAATGTCTCAAGCAGTATTTGTGAATAAGGAGAAACAGGCATATATCACTTTTTAAGTACCAGGTCTGATTCCCTTCACTTTCCCTATAGGTTGCTTGGATCATGCAGGATTATACCAGTCAGACACATCTCTTCCCTGAGGCCCATATTTAGCTCCACCTTGACTCTGCCCTGCTCCCTTTTTTATATTACCATAACATCATGTCCCCCTGATCAGCGTGAAACTAACAGATCTGTCTGACAATCAATCCTAACCACCCATGTGTTGGTCCTTAGTGACAGATCTAAAGCAGCCGCAATGAGAAAACAGTCGGTAGTTTTAATATAGCAAGGGCCATTCATAGGTTTGACTAATCACAAGCAGATGTACACCTATACATCTATGTGATGCAATCAGAGAGCTAGTGTCTGGCTCATTACTTAAGTGTTAATATTACTATTATTAATATTAGTATTAGTGTGAGTATTAGTATTATTACACAGTTTTGTACAATCATCATAATTTGTGGTGGCTGAGCGTTCATCATTTTTGATGTACATTATTTATCAGTCAATTGGTCAGTTACTGGTCAACAGATAAAACACACTAAGTATTGTATTTAGGATTTCCTTTGCAAGTACCATGAAGCACCTTTTGCTTGCCAGGCTCTACTATTTAGCATACTTAGCAGTGTGGAGTAGCGGTTAGGGCTCTGGACTCTTGACCGGAGGGTTGTGGGTTCAATCCCCAGTGGGGACACTGCTGTTGTACCCTTGAGCAAGGTACTTTACCTAGATTGCTCCAGTAAAAACCCAATTGTATAAATGGGTAATTGTATGTAAAAATAATGTGATATCTGTATAATGTGAAATAATGTATAATGTGATATCTTGTAACAATTGTAAGTCGCCCTGGATAAGGGCGTCTGCTAAGAAATGAATAATAATAATACTAGGTTGCTAGGCTCCACATATGTTTTTCTATGAATCTACATAATTTGTTGTATGCATTCCTTAGTCCTTGTATGCATTCCAAGCCTGCTACTACTAACTTAAACTACGGTACATCACCATTATATATACTCTAAGACAGAAACAAACTGGATTACAATCCTAATGTAATGCAATATAATGCAACAGACATTTCCAGTGCCAAAGACAAGTGGTACTGCACACTTTCTCAATTGTATATTTTCATTGAATCTTTGTGATCTCATAGAGATTGCATTACTTTAGGTTAATAGGAACAGCTTAAAGGAGGTGATAACAAAGGCAGGGTCTGATTGTTAGGGAGTCTGGTTACAGAAGTGTTGTAGCTGGCACTGTCCTTAGCAGGTTAACTACTGCAGAGATGGTGGGAAAAGAAAGAGCAGGAGGCTATTGAAAGTCTACTGGGAGTAGCAACTGAAAAAAAAAAAAAAAACTCAGGTTGGCTTTGAAAGCTGCAAAATGCACTGTCTGGGCACAAGGCCAGGGGAGCAGAATCAGCTAATGAGGACTGTGCCTGGGCTGGTGCTCTGGTTCCTGACTCAATTGATCTCACATAGATTTGAACTTCCAACAGGTTAAAAGTATAAAGACCAGTTAAATTGACTGCAGGTGATGCAAATTATCTTAATTAATTAGGCTAATATGTTAAATTCGTAAACCAGGGACAGATTTCTACCATATGGAGCTCTGTTGCTGTCTGGAGGGAGTGTTGAGGAATTAGGCAAAGGAACTGAGATGAAATATTGATTATAATATTTTATACTACAGTATTTACTACCTAACTGAGAAAGCCAAGCACACGGTGCATATGTATAGAGAAAATCCAGGATACCAGCCTTTAGTGGAAGTAATTCATTAATTGAATAAAACTAAAATAACAAATGTAGGTGCTTAGACATTTATTGTATACGACTACAGTATAGTTTTATACCAAAAAATCTACTCTGTGAAGTGTTATATGTTATTACTGAAAGAAATACACTGAATAAACTGACTTGAACTGTGAGAGTGGTTCATTGTCATTGAAGAGTCTTTTCCAATGATTTCACTGGCCAAAATAAACTAGACAAAACAAGCTGGTTTGACCTCCGTTTCTCTGCAGCTAACCTCATAGGGTAAAATGGTCACAGTGAAAACATTTAAAAATCAAATTAGGGGCTTGGAACCTGCTGGATTCACAGGAAGGTAACACAATGGAACAAGTTGTTATTTCTCACAGTTTAAGCGTCCACACAGGTTTTAGGAACAAAACTGAAATCTTGCTTCTGAAGCCTCCCAGATTTCTATTGCATTTTGTCTGTATATGTAAGTTCAATAGTACAACTTGCCAGGCGTCCGATAATGCAGATAGTTATAACAAGTAAAGACAGGCACGCATTTCAGATATTTTATTTGTGAATGCAAAAGGATATGGTGCACATTTATAATTCATCTGAAAAAGTCTCCTAAGACACTTGAGATAAGTCGTTAACATATCGTTCAAATGTGATGCTAATTCTTGACATCTAAATCAATGTTTAATTAATAACATTAAGAGGAATCCTAAAGGAAAATAAGATTGGCCCAATAATACTAGTTTTGTTGAATACATTAGCATGTCAAATTCAAGTATGATTACATTCCAGAATTTAACATTTTCTGCTTTAATGCAGATGGATACTATTAATAAAGTCATTTGCAATAAGATGACAGGTTCTTCAGTATTAATGTAGTGTGCCATTAAACAAATTATTCACATTTTAGCATAAAACCTACATTCCCTTTTGTATGTTTCTATTACCAGCTATTCCATCAGTAAGAGGAACATGCACAGTTCCTAAATGGGTTTATGGTTCCAGAATCAACAAAAATAATTAGTATACCAAGATCCTTAGACCTTCCATTAATTTCATATTTATATAATAAAACTATAAAAAAGAAAAAAACTGTTCTGTGAAATGGACATGTGATCAAATTAGTGGTTGAAAATTGTAAAGCAGGGCTGCACAACTCATGGGCTATTCCAGATCAGGATTTAGAGGTTATCAATTAAATAACTCATGGATGAATACCTGAATATATGTCTAATTGATTAAATTAAGTAATTAAGGGTTTGTTAACATATATCTGGACAAGAATAGCCTTCGCAGTGCAGCACTCGATTAAGGTTACAACAACCAAATAATAAAACACTTCAGTTATGTGACCTCAATAGGTCAAGGTGAAGTTTACCATTGGATTTTGTTTTCCATAACATTTAAAATATGAAGTTACAATCTCAAATTATTTAGATATTGTAACTTATAATAGTGTAAGAAAGCTTTTAAGGGTTTCAAACAAATTAGCCTGTCAGAAAATGACAATATCTAAAATAATGGGATCTCATTAAATTGCCACTTGAATGCCAAAACAGGTCTGTGCAAAGATAAATAGTTGGACATAGGTTTGCTGTATAGACAGCTGGTTAATTACTCTTTTTATACCAAGTTTATTAAAAGTTACCCTAGAATAATACATAAAATGCTTGAAAGAAGAGCACATTAAAATTCACTTTATATTCAGTGACATTTGATATCACAAATTTGCTATGCTGGAGCATCAAAGGGAACTAGTTATTAATATTTACTCCATGTAATTTGCAAATTAAGCAGGTATTGCCAGATTATTTTAAATGAGCAGCATGTGGTGACAAAGCTCTAAAGTATTGGCATTTGATAGCAAACACAGATACGTGGTTTACTCATTTTATGTATGTGATCACACTGATTGGCAAAGATAAAAAAAAATGCTTATGCAAGCCAATCCAGACATCAGCTAAAAACCAGTTCACTGTAGTTCTAAGGAGAGAAAACATACAGACAAGGGGCTCACGATTGGCACATCTGGTTAAGGCACTCCGAGTGGATTTGATGGCGCCCTATAGCCTGGAGGTCGCTGGTTCGGGTCCAGGCTATTCCACTGCTGGCCGTGGATTGTAGGGTCTAGGTCGGCCAGGGTGTCCTTGGCTCACCACTCACCGCGCACCAGCGACCCCTGTAGACTGGCCGGGTGCCTGCGGCCTTGCCTGTAAGCTACCCGGAGCTGCGTGGTTCTCCGACGCTGTAGCTCAGAGGTGGTTGCATGGCGGGCCCGCAGAGTGAAAAGAAGCGGACGGCTGACGGCACATGTTCCGGAGGATGCGTATGTCCATCATCTTAGCACAGTCATTTTCCACTTCTTACTTGAAGAAGTATATTTGATACATATACAAGGATCCTTTTAAAATATCTTATAAGGGGGTCCAGAGTGGTTCACCTAATACAATGAGTGAGGCTACATGTAATTTGGAGTATTCAAATTGGATTAAAAACTACAAAAAAGGGGGGTAAATAAGAGAAGTGTCAACACAAACTATTTACATACATAGAATTTCATCAACCTCAAGCAACAACCAGCCCTAATTATAACATTCTCTACATACAATAATTTCATCATTATAGCTTCTTATTTTATCTTTGATCATAATTCAAGCTGAGGATAGAATGCATTCAAAGAACTTATCACTTTATATAACGAGAATGAAACACTGGGTCAAATTGGTTTTGCTGCTGGAATTGTAGTATGTTCAGTTCATTTAGCAGTACACATTAGTATTAATCATTAACTTGTCAGCTTCACTGTAATAAAATGCTGGTGTTTTCCCATCTCTTTAATTATCTAGTCAGCTTAGATTCTATAGATTTTGCAAGGATTCTATTACACTCAAACCTGAAAGGAATGGAAGGGCAATAGTTTTCGTTACCATAGGTTTTTGACTTCAATCTTAATATATAAAAAAAATGTATGCAGGTTCTAATCACAAGACTAGACAAATGGATTCTTCTAACCTTAAACTACTTGGCAGTGAGTAAAGAATAATTCACATTGTGCAGTGATTTCTCAGTAAGTTATACTTTCTTGAAATGATTCAAAATTATATATATTGTTTAAATAAAATAAAATAATTAAAATGGTAGTACCCAACTGTGCACCCCAATACTTGTTCTACAGATATACTGCACTTGTCTCTCCTCTTTTATGCTTAATTAAATATTATTATATAAAATTCATCTTGCAGTTTATACATTTACCAAACCTTTTTTTTACCATTGTTTCCCACAATACACTTTGATAAAGGTATATAAACCAACTAACTCTCCAACTTCACAAGCTATCATTATCAAGCACTGCAGGCAGAAGTTGTAATCACAAATTAATGTACATTGTCCTTTCTGCTTTTTCACTCTCATTACAGCCAGGTAAATAAATACATGGCACAATGTTATCTTCAGACAATGTGTTGTCGTTAAATAGAAAGCCTTTTCCATACCATTTTATGCTAAGAACATTTGTTTTGGTCTTATAATTATACATTTCCAGGAACCTGAAAATCTTTGTCATCCTGCCCGCTTCAATAAATGAGAAACTTAAATTCTACAACATAAGGAGATTTTGGGATCTATTATCTATTATCAGTCATAATGATAATTAAGTTTTATTATTAACAACTTGCTTTATTTATAGTAAATGTGTTGTTTTTGTTTGTCACTGAACCCATACAGAGTACATTTGGATACATACATTAAAATATAATTACCATTTTGATTCATCATAATCATATTTAAATATTTCAATTAATTATATGCACTGGCTACAAAAAAAAGTACCAGTATGTCAAGTTTGATCTGTCTTTGGATGCAAAAGTAAGACTGAGCTAACTGAAGTCACTGTGAGTGACAACTTACAATTAAGCAATGTCATTTTTGTACTGAGTTTAAAGTGTGAATTCATCCCAGCTATATCTCAAAAAATGGATAAACTACAGTGCACAGTTTGACGAATGTATTAGGGACAGGGTTAATGTCTCTGCCAGCAACCACAGGTGTGGCCACTCTCCAGTTAGTGCAGATTGGTGCTAACTGGGGAGGGGCCACCTGCATAAAAGCAGGAAGAGACCCTGTGTCTGGGAGAGGGAGTTTGGTGAGTGTTTGATCTGGGTGGGACTGGTTGTTTAGATCTGGGTGGGGCTGGTTGTTTAGATCTGGGTGGGGCTGGTTGTTTAGAGCTGGGTGGGGCTGGTTGTTTAGATCTGGGTGGGGCTGGTTGTTTAGAGCTGGTCAGTGAAGGTGGCTGCCCAGCGTGACAGCAGTTTTTTTTTAAATGTATTTTGTTTAAACCTTTTTTGCCTCCGACTTTCTTTCTTGATGCTACCCTGCTACAATGAAGACAACACTTTCTAACACTGTAGTGGCTACATCTTAAACCTTTTAATTATTCATTACAGTTCACTCAGATAAAAGGGTAACAGCAGTCCCCCAGAGGTTTTTGAAACAGAAAAACAACAACAGACCCATAAAGTAAAGTAAAGCAAAATAGACAACTCAATTGTTTAATCAATAAGTCAGGACAAAGAAGACAAGAGAATGACTGGCAGTAAAATAGCAGCGAAAATAATTTTGCATTGAATTTGTTTTTTTACATATGCACTATTTAAAGTCCAGTCTGTAGAATGCAGAAAACAACACATTTGATATAGTTCAATGTCACATGACTAGCCCTAGACGTGCATAAGATACATTATTTTGCACAGTTCACTCTGTAGCCAGGGTAAACTAGGTGATCTTCAATGCTGCAAAACCGTAACTAATAATGATGGTGCGTACTACAGGGGGGTGGTGGGGATTCTTTCTCACCAGGTTAATGTGATTGGTCTTAAGTATGCTATTACAATGTCTCTTTCAATTTGGAGACAACGAGAAAATATGATGCTATTCATTGATTAATCAAATGTACCTATATAGAGTCAGGATGTGCAAGAAGGTACCAGTATGTTGGTGGTGGAGTTGGTGAGAAACTGGGACTATGGACTGTATATGTTTACAATCTCCTATTTCCTGACAAACTATGACCAGAAAATGATGCTTCCTAGGACACCTCAACACAGCGCAAGTCATTGACTGGCACAGCCCAATAACCACTGCCTCTGACACCTCCAATTCTTTCCAATCACTATCAATGTGTGGCATACATATCTGTCTTTGACTTGTATTGTGACTGTAATTGTAACCATGCGTAATCTTGAAGAAGGTCAACATTCTTATTCCATGCAGGAAGATTCCAATGTTATTATTTTATTTAAAAATACTCCCACTTCAAGGGAGGCTAGATTAAAACAGTGAAGCATGATCTAAATTTAAATCTTTTAGTAGCAAATATTACAGATGGAAATATAGTTCTACTTTTTCAACAACTTTTCTAGTGCTTGACCGCTTTTGAGGGGAATGTAGTTTATCTGCTTTTCTGAGAGTTAACGTAAACCTTGTTTTGCCATAATGTCCCATATCTTACGCATGTGTATATCTCCCTTCTTGTGCAAGAAGTAAAATGTTAAAAAAAGCACAGATAAAACCCATGTTTCAAGTTCCACAGTCAGGGCACACAACAGTCTTTCATCAACATCTTTAGTTTCCAACAGGCCAGCGTTGATTAATCTCAAAGTAAACTCAAGGACATACATGGCAAGCTTCATTCTCAGATACGAAGGGCCAAGGTTGTGTCCACTTTGAAATTTAAATTCAATCAACATACAATCTTGAATCTGAAAACAACCTGGAGGGGAGGCCAAGGCCTGCTGTACAAAAACCCCACCATGGAGCGTAGGTAGCAGGATGTTTTATTAACTGCACAAAGGAAATGTTCACAGGCACCGGAGCTCAAGCCAAGACTCTGAGCAGGCCACATGACAGAGCTCAAGACTAGTGCTAACACTGTATGCTACTATAGTAGACTCCCTTCACAACCTGCTCCTAACGGTTCTGCCTACCTCAGAACCGTTTGGCTCTGCTATTTAACTCCAGCCCCTCATGTCAGGTACAGCCACCAATGGTGTTCAATACTACACCTCTCTGCACTTAAGTTCATGAAGCTCTGCCAGACACTTTGTGGGCAAATGAGCATAACCTTGTTTTTTCATGATGGGAAAGACGGGCACCGTTTGTTATTTGTAAGCATCTGGGGATTACCATGAGTCAATTAGATTGTATCTCTGCAGAGCCTTTTTAGAAGATATATTTCCATCGCTGGTTTTGAAACACACACATGAACACAAAGCTTTTTGAGGCAATCTGGTTGCTCTGTTGACCACCATAAAACATAACCTGTGCCTTCTCATAACACTAAACTGCAAAGATCTCTCAAGAAGTAATGAGCTCTATGTGTTCCTTATGTGAGATAAGAATGCTATCAGGTGTGAAATCTTTTGGAAGTTAACCTTCCACTTTCAATGCCTTGGCCATACAGATTGAAGGTATTGCAAATTTCAGTGGATATGTGCTATGGGTAACAGCACAGTATTGTTATTGATGCCTCAAAAATCATTCCTCGAGGACAAATCCACCAGGGATGACCTGAAAGACATCATTTACACATCTCAAATCCTCTCTCTCACAGACTGAATCTGAGACAGCTCACATCTCAAGTCCCTGACAATGAATTAGCTGTGGCTCAGAAATGCAGGAGCCTCGATTACTTTATTATTATTTATTTCTTAGCAGAAGGTGGGCCCAGTAATGGACTGGTTTAACCCCAGCTTCTACAAAAAAGTAAAGAGCAAGCCAATACTTCAGTTGCTAAGGGCTGAATTTGTAGCACCAGGATTTTCAAATATGGATATAGGGTCCAGATGCAGGAGAAAATAACAGTATTTTTTCATATCAGATTTTCATTAATATTAATGTAACAAACTAGTAAAAACCCATTCATGCACTGCAATGATTAAGTTTAAACAGAGGTGCTGACCACTATAAAGTAATGTCTATATTGAAAATAATTTTCTCTGTCGGTTCACAAAAACTTGTTGGAAATAATTAATCAATCCTTGTTTCCTTGTTGTCCAGAGTTGTAGAGACAAGCTAGGTTGCACAGTTAGTGATTGTTCTTCTAGTGATCCACACTACTCAAAGGTGTAGTGTTCATTACATTTCATTTTATTGAACAAACATAAAAAAATATTACAACAAACATGTCCACGACGCGTTACGACTCAACAAGTCTTCGTCAGGTGGTGGGGGTCCATAATTAGGAGGCCGCGTTATTTGCGTTTCGCTTTATAACGAATATTTGTATTTTTGTTCCCGAAATGATTTTCAATGGCCAAATTAATATTGTAGTGTACTGTGGAAAATGAAGGAAGGAGACACACACAATTTGCAGGTACTCAAATCCACAGTTTATTGGGACGATTATTTCCGGCCCCTGCAAGCCTAGGCCACACCAAAAACAACAAACAGTCTTGCACTCTTACAGCAGCTTGATCTCACTCGGCTCTGCCCGCACCAATACGTGCACCCCCTTATGTGCTTTCATGTCCCCGCCTACCCGGACGTCACCCACCAATCCCGACTGAGGCAAGCGTACCGCTTGCCTGCTGACAAACACACACACAAACAAACAACAGGGTCCGTAGACCAGCCCTGCAACAGTATAAATCCTGGGTTGTTACAATATATACAGTATAATAGAAACTGCTGCTTGAGTGTCATCTTTTCTTACTCTGTCCACCGCATCAAGTTTCATTTTTAACAAAATTGTATTATGGGGGAAATGGGAACCACGACCTTATCGTGTTATAATCGATTCCACACTATAACAGGTCACGTTATAACAGGGTAGCACTATATATATATATATATATATATATATATATATATATACACACACTTCCCATTTCAAAATGTGCAAGGCATTTATGGAAAGCCACGTGAAGATGTGCATATTAAGGAGCTTACTATGCCATTGCCAAGCTGCTTGTGAAGAACATTCATGCTATTAAAAAGCAGACTTATTTTGGTGTCACTGAATTTTAGAGATAATTAATCTTCCTCAAACACACAATGAACCATTCACAGAATTTTCTGATTTATAGTGCTGCCCTGTATATAATCACATTCTAGTCTATAGATTTGATGATCGATCTATTCTGATTCAAACTGTGATCCTTTTTGGTTGGGTACATATCGTAATTGTTATTGGTTGATCTATTTGATAATTCTGTTTTCAGAACCTTAAATCTAAAATTTGATTTGAAGAAAATTGATCATGTTTTATTTAGAGTTGATGTTTGTAACTGTAAGATGTCAGCATATTTGCCTACTCTACTCAAGAGTTAATCAGTAGGCAGGCTTTTTTTATTGATTAATTTTACCTGAAATCCTAACTGCATTATTGACTAAACATTCTCTGAATATTTTGATCCTGTGGGGCAAAATAACCTATTGTATAGTATTACAGGTCAAAAATAACACATTCCTGAATCACTCAAAGTTAGCAAATATTATTGCCCTGTAACAACTTTAGACAGTGAAATGTTTGTCCATTTACCATATTTAAAAGCATATATATATAATATAGGGCAGCAATGTGGAGTAGTGGTTAGGGCTCTGGACTCTTGACCAGAGGGTCATGGGTTCAATCCCAGGTAGGGGACACTGTTGCTGTACCCTTGAGCAAGATACTTTACCTAGATTGTTCCAGTAAAAACCCAACTGTATAAATGGGTAATTGTATGTAAAAATATTGTAATTCTATGTAAAAATAATGTGGTATCTTGTAACAATTGTAAGTTGCCCTGGATAAGGGTGTCTGCTAAGAAATAAATTAAATATATATATATATATATATATATATATATATATATATATATATATATATATATATATATAATGCTGTAGTATCTCAAGCTCAGCTAATTGCCTATCAAAGAGGAGTGATAAACATAAATTCAATTTAGCATACCATTTTGAATTATGTAACCTTCTGGTTATTTATTTATCAGATTATTTCCAAATATCCTCCTTGGATGTGGTATCTTGATATTTTTTAACAACAAACTACATACCCTGATTGAATGTAGCAGCATCCTGTTATTAGAAATCAGCAATAATTGCATAAGGCACAGGATAGATAAATGATTTATGAAGAAAGCCATTTCCTTCAATATGCAGTATATATATATATATATATATATATATATATATATATATATATATATTGTATCACAAAGTGTAATTGTATAACTAATTTTAACACTGTTTATATATATTGTGTAATCTGGTATTTTAATGTAATTTCCTTTGTAAAGGAAAAGTTACTTTATATACTTTAGTACTTGTAGAGTAATGTCATTGAAGGTTAATACAATTCACATTACCAATAAATAGAGTGCTAAGCATCTTTATGCATGGCAAATGAGATATTTCAAGGACATTTAGAATATGTATGAATATGTGAACAAAGCGATCTGATTATACTTCTTGTGGTGTTGCTTCATAATTGAATGGCTTCCTGTTCATCTCAGGTCATACACAATGCCAATACATGAATGGTCATGGGTAATGTGTTAGGATTGTTGGAATTATACGTAATATTTACAGCAATGTTGTTCCGTTTAACCTTACTGTAAGTGCAATGTTTTTTGGTGCAGTACCATAGAACTTAATGCAATTACAATCTCTTTTAACTGATGCCAGAGCTGAGATTAGCTTTACCAAGCCATTTTTACTGAATGTGGCATTTGATTTACCTCTCTTAGTTTTCTGATTTAAAACAAAAATCTCATACAAGACTCTAAGGCCATGAGTTCATACATTTTCTTGATTTTGCTTACATAGATTTTTTTTTAACTCTGTACTGCTCTGTCAATTTGATGAAGTTTCCAGAATCACTGTCAAACATATTGTTATTTTAACATACTGTATTTGCAATAAAACGAAATACTGCAAACACAGCTAAAAGCCTTCATAGTTCAAAAGAATTTACACATATTAGCATAACACATTTTTCTAGCCTTTTTCAAAAAACAGATCAATGTATTATTTAAATCGTATACATATTTTATTGATTTATTTTAATTCTGAAATATTTGTAACCTTTTAACAATACCACCAATGGAATCAAGTGCATAAATACATTTTAAATAATGTTCAGCACTGCAAAATACTGCATGTTGTTCCTGGGTAATTAACACACCTGACTAACCAACACAGATGTTTGAAGATCAAAGCAAAAAGCAAAAAGGAAAGCAAATGTAAATGCCAGAGGAATTTAAAAGAAACAGTTTTGTTATTTACCAATGATCGTTTTCTTTACCAGCCTGTGTATGCATGTGTGTAAATGGTCACAGTAAGAATACCCTTCTTTTGAAACTGCACACACAGATACTCTATACATATTTACATCACAAATCATCTCAACAGGCTATTACTCCACATGCTTGGATTTTTAGCATGCAATGAGAAGAATTTAGATTTCTGTTGAAAATTACTAAATCAATCATCATTTCAATAAGCCAGCCCAGTCTAACAGTTGTTTTGGTCTTTGGAAATGTAAGGTTATCCCTCATATGAATGTCTGTTACTCTTTAAATGGCAACAGGAGAATAATTACAAAAGCAATTTCATCTCTTTCTCATTATCATTATCATAGAACCAGCGACGTGACTGCAAGATGATGACATTACAGAAGACAGGCTTGAAGGCAGGCAGGCACAAGTCGGAATAATTCAACTGCATTAGGTATGTCTTCATGTCTACTAGAGTTTGATCTTGTAAATGTTAGACACCATCATAATGAGACAATGATATCCATTTACAATGACACCTGTGAATATCACTAGCATCCTGCAGTTTAACATATTTGTGTTTCAGCATTGGATGATTAGATTAGAAACAACTTTGTTAGAAGATAAAGCTCCAGTTTTAGGTATGGGACCATAAACTTAGCTCAGAAAATAGTCAAGCCCCTGGAATCTCAATGCCAAGAGAGACTGACTGAGAAGCAGCGAGCGGTGTATTTAAAACAATCAGAAAAATGATTTTCCACAAGAACCTCTCTAGCCATGCAAAGAAAGGGTTAAAGGGTAAGAAAATGTATTATTCAATAGACAACATTGTTTTTTATGAGGAGCTTAATTAGCATGTGAAAGTGGATAGCTGTAGCTTGACTTTCTTAACAAAAAAAGGTTTAAACGGATTCCAGGTTTTTGTTCTGATTTCAGCTATCATTCAGGTCAATAAACTAATAGGATCACTGACACATTAAAACACATTACCCTGCTTAAATATATTGGAGTGTGTTTAAAATGAATCCTGATACAGGCAACAAGCAGTACCTTGGCAATAAAGATAACTTGGGAAGCCATAAACAGTCAATACACTTTTTTTGGAAGGGGGGGTTAAGGCTTTTTTATTCACAAATTAATGATGCAGCTCATGAGGGAAATTCTAATCCAGCATGTTCCTTGTTCAGTCTTGTCAGGGAAACCAACACTGTGTCTTTTCTATGACATTTTATTGATTCGGTCCTTTGTTTGTTTTTGAAGCATGCAGCTACAATACATTGACATTTGAATGTTCAAACTGAACCTTAGGATTTCTCCAGGGATGATTAACCAAATGGCAAATGGACAATATACAAAGATACCTCTATAAAGGTTACTATGACGGGGTTCTATAATTAGGGGAAGGAATGCCTATAAATGGAACTGAACCCAGCTTTACTGAAGGATCTCCATTCACTCACCTGATAGAGGCCTTCCTTTGAAGCTCAAATCTGGAGATCCCCTGTGTAAGGTTGCAGTAGTTGATCTCAAACATACTGTTAAAAGTGAGTATTACCAAGATTACCGAGCTACTAAGATGTGCTTTTCTGTTCTCAATTTTAAGCATCAATACTGTAAAAGCTGTGGGGGGGAGGGGGTATTTATTTTTTTTTTTTACAAAATAACCAGAACAGGACAGTGTCATTACTTAGATTGGCACAGATGATTAAATTTGGCAGCTCTGTGCCTTATGCATTGATCAAGACGGATGGATGTTTTATTTAGTCCAGACATTCGTCTAAAACTCCTGCTATGTTTGCCTTCAAAGGTCAACTGTAATTAAGATATAGGAAAACTGATAAGGCCTCTTGTTTGCCTCAGCCGCCTTCTCTATCTGTGCTGCAAATTCTGATGACATCCACCTAGCTTGTGCAGACTGCTCTGTATTCAGTCTATTCTATTAGCAGAATTTTCTGTTCTTTAGGACCACCTTACTACAGAATCAAAGCAAAAGGAGTATCATATAAAAATGACTCTTAACCTAGGAATCCCGACACTTCTGTGGGTTTGGAAGGTAAAATCAGCACGTACTGCTTCACCTCACCACATTTCAGCAGTCTCTGTTGGACAGGCAGCTAGTGAGCTGTAGCAGACACCTCTAGTTCTGGCTTTTGTACCCTAGGAGCTGGAAGCCGTTGACATCTTTTGTCAAGTTTCTGTGTGTAAAGAGTTGTTTGGCTTGGCGGGAGATCTGAGGACACAGATCTGAGGATTTCTCCTGAGCTGTTACGGGGAGTTGTTGTAGTGAGGAAACATAATTAGACAGCCTGAATTGGGGAGAACAAAACAAGCACAATTTTTTTTTAAACTTAAAAAAGATTACCTTACAGTTGAAAGAGAACAAAGCATCTCACATGAATTTAGTGACCAACCTTATCTTTCTCACCATTCCTCTTTCAATCAACATCTGCACATTTTAAAGGACTAGTTTCTATTAAAGATAAAAATACAACCCAGCAGGAAAAAACAATAAAGAATCACACAGTAATGACAAATGTTTGTGGTTATAGGCAATTATTTATGTTATATTACACATGGATACAAGATGGGAAGAGATGAATTGGGGACATGATTAATAGAACTGGGCTGCATACACTACGCACTGAAGGAAAGTGAGGCAGGTTGGCCTGGTGTATGACTGAACATTCCATTTATAAGCAATAGATACAATATGAGCAAAAAAAGGATGTTAAAACAGGCACACTTTATTCAGAATGAATGTTCCAACACATTTAACAGTCTTTTTTCCATCAATTGGGATGTTTTGAAAAATAACCATGATGTTTTTGGAGTATCAAAAACACAGAACATGGAAATGGAAGGAAATGTGATCTGCAGAAGAGCTAGTTGCCAATACGAAACTTAAAACAATAATACAATAAATCAAATGATATGCACCTAGTCTTGTTTCCAGCTCAGTGTACATAGTGAATGCAGTTCAGAAAGCTAACAATCCAATTGCCCAGTGTTGACCCTCTAATCCACAGCAGGAGTTCATATAGATTGATTTGCCAGAGGGTAAACGCTTCAGAGAAAGAGATTTGCATTTTCTTGTAGCGGGACCTGGATCTTTTCTTCTGATATCTGATGGTAAAAAAGACACATATTGTGTAAACATCTTAAGACACTATACAGGTACATTGTTTATTGTTTAAGAAATACTGCCATTGTTACTACTCTGCCTTTCTGTCTGATTTATTCATGACCTGATACCTGTAATAAAAGGCCAATACTTTCAAAAAATACTTTCTGGCATTAGGTCTTAATGCTAGGAAATGCTGCCATAAAGAAATGATATGAACCCTTGTTGTACCAAAAGTCATGCATTTACTGTGTTTAATGTCCCCAGGGATAAACTAAACTATTATAGATCAGTCAAACAAAGATGCTGACAAACAGGCAGTTGAAAAGGGTATAACTGTCAGCTAGAGGTTTAGGCAAGTTCTCACAAAGAGGCAATTTCTCAGGACTGATGGGAATGTGTTTTCTGTTTAAGTGGTTAAGTCATCATCAGAGAACCTGAAATGAAGTTGTATGTTTCGCAAAAGAGATGGGAGCAAAGGCTCTGATTAAAATCTTGCCCTTTAGGATGTGTGTTTGATCTGAGCAGACAAAGCTTGGCCTGGCTCAGATCTCTAAAATTTCCAAAATAGAAAAGAAAAACAAATGTCCTTTGTGTGACCGCAGAGTTATAGAATGACATGTATGATTACTGGATGGTTCCGTAGATTAATGCATTTCACCTGTTGGATAAAGTTACAATAAAAAAAATATATCAACATCATTTACTAATTGAGTACTTTGTTGGTGGTCTCTACACTATTTTCAATTCACTACTGGGTGGAAAGAAGACATTGCATTGTAGTTTGGGCAATTACATTGAGCCTAGTTTGGGAGTCTTATGTTACAACCTGCACTAGTCAATTGTAGCTGCAGGCAGGATGGAAGCATTATGGCAGGAAAATATGGGGAAGCTCACAGTGTGGCTACCTACTGCAGGGGTAAATGAAAAACCGCTTAAGGGTGTCACTCCTAAACCTTTCGTGACACTAACAACTAACATGTCAAGGAAATGAGTTTCTTTAAAGCCTTCACAAGAAAAAAAAACATTATTTCCACTCCATAGTCCATGGAACAGGACCAGCAGATACATGGGCATTTCCCTTGGTATCTGGTACTGGATACTTTTCTCTTAACGTGGCAACTGAAGCTGGAGTTAGACATGAAACATCATTATAGTTTATTAATGTGTTCCATTACAGTCACGTAGAGCCAGCAACCAGAGGCTCTTTTCACTCTATAGCTCAAGGCTGAGTTCTACACATCATTATCATGTAGCACCCACTCTTTGGAATGATCAGCCCCTGAGTACTGTATTCACTCTGCTGCCTCTTTACAGAGCTTCACAAGAGCATTAAAATGTCATATTTTTCAATCTCATTAAATGTAATGTTTAGCAAGCTGGAGAGAAAAGTTCTGCCATATATATATATATATATATATATATATATATATATATATATATATATATATATATATATATATATATATATATATATAGTTACTCCAAAAATGAAAGGAGCAACATTTCAAACTTGAATCAGGAGTTTTTCAAGGAAGAGCACTCTTTACACACTGAAATCATACATTCCTGTAATTATGTGCGTTATGTCAGTGACACACATCTCAACATGAGACCCATGGAAATCAAAATGCCTATAGGCTTGGTCTCTGGAGATCAATTTTTCATACAGATTGAAACTGGTCCATATGAATGTCTCAGTGTCGAGTATGGGCTCCTCTGGCATTGATGCAATCTCTACATCGATGGAGCATGCTTCAAATTGGGCAACAGATGTCATTTAGATGGTTACAATGCTAATGAACATGTCAGCAAGGACATTAAAAAAGTTCGAGCACTGTGCACACATATTTTCTGTTTGATTAGCTAGAGGTGTTAGAATGTGGGAAGCTCTGCTTATTCCTATGGCAGTAATACTTTTGTATTAAACAAAGTCAAGGGAAATGGGAAGAAGACAGACTTAGGCATTTTATCAGCCATTCCACCTCCTTCAAAAAGAACCAAGATAAAGACAATTCTGCATCAAATCCAAACTCTGTCCCATTTCTGCATCAAAGTTTTCTTGGAATGCCTGTCAGCCTGTTCCTCTCCTGCATGGCAGTCAGGTAGGTGCTAATCTGTATTGCATACACCAAGTTTAATAGGATTCCCTTAAAATGTGTTAATATATGCTTTAGGTTTTGATTCACATGGCCCTATTGACTGCAGCGTCTGACTTGTTATTTGATAATTCACAGATATCGTTAAGAAAGATCAATTTACAAATGCAAGCTGTGTACAGGCCCAAAAAAATGCAATGCTTTGCATTTAATTCTGTATATACTCAGCTGTTCCGCTAAAGAGGCTCTGCCTTACTTCCGCAGGGATATATTAGAATACAAGTCATGTCTGTGTAAGCCAGTGAATAGGAGGGTGCAAATGGGGTCATAAAAGCTGTATTGTGTATCTTGCCACCACTGGGATTTAGTTATTATCTTTGCCAATACACATAGTACAGTGTTGTAAGGATAAATATGAAGTAGAATACAGGTTTACCCCTCTGTGTGCTACTCAAACAGCTTGTCTTGTTTGTATTACATTATTTTATGAACCACTGGGAAAAGGGTAAACATTAAATCATCTCATGTTACTCTCTCTGCTTATAATAACGTGGAAGTAACCTATAGCCTCATTATTAGAAAGGGTGCCCTAAGCCAGTGTATTTTGCTATGAATGCATAGTGAAATCCATTATGAGTAAACATATATGATAAGAAAAACAGAAACAAACAACCCAGTGTTAATTTCAAGATGGTCACTCTTGACTACACCTGTTGTTTCTCATAGCTGAGAATTATACACTGATGCAGCAAAGAAAATAATATAAATATGCTTGTAAATCTCTATTTATTTCTACTGTGACAGAGTAGGGGGAGAAAAGATGTAGTCCAGGAGTTGATGCAGGACTACATCCCCTAGAATGCCATGGGGTTGGAATTAGCCAGGATGGAAAACACCTGGCTCTAATTAAATGTGTGTTTTGTGGCTGCCTATGCACAGCCACAGGTGAATGTAATTATTTAATTGGTGTGGGGATTGTATAAGGGTTGAATGGTGTGTGTGTGTGTGTGTGAGTGAGTGAGTGTGTGTGAGTGAGTGAGTGTGTGTGAGTGAGTGTGTGTGAGAGAGAGAGTGTGATAGAGTGAGAAAAGTGTATACTGTGTTTTGTTGAACTGGGAAACGGCTTAGCCGTCTGACTGATAGTTTAGGTCACAGTGAAAAGTTTAGTTAGTACTCCAATGTGAGTTAGGTTTTGTTTATTTGTTTTGTTACACTGTTTTGGTTAAACCTGTTTATCTGTATGAATAAATGTGCGCTGAACTAAGTCTGTCTCTTACCATACTACATATAGGTATATTAATCTTATCTATGGTGTTTAAATATAAATCTACATCTAATCTCTGAGTTAGCTGTTGACTGTCATTGCATCTACAGAGAACCATATGAAACTACTTTTTATAAACTAACAATACACAGTACAGTAAACTTTTTTTTTTTAATTTCTAGTATTTTACAATACCTGTAGTTTTGTTTTTGTGCAAATGTTTGTTTTTCTAGTAGTGCCAGAAAATAATAATTTCATTTTGCAAGTTCATTTTTGCAAGTACCTCGCTGACCTGGGACTCTCTGGCACTGTTATTATTATTATTATTATTTATTTCTTAGCAGACACCCTTATCCAGGGCGACTTACAATTGTTACAAGATATCACATTATACATTATTTCACATTATTTTTACATACAATTACCCATTTATACAGTTGGGTTTTTACTGGAGCAATCTAGGTAAAGTACCTTGCTCAAGGGTATAACAGCAGTGTCCCCCACTGGGGATTGAACCCACAACCCTCCGGTCAAGAGTCCAGAGCCCTAACCACTACTCCACACTGCTGCCCTGTTCTTGCCTGGTTCTCCTCCTACCTCTCCGATCACACGTACCGGGTGTCGTGGCGTGGCGTGGCTCCCCCTCTGCCTCTTGCTCTCTTTCGACAGGTGTCCCCCAAGGCTCAGTCCTGGGACCCCTCCTGTTTTCACTTCACACCCACTCCCTGGGTCCTCTCATAGCTTCTCGTATCATTTCTATGCTGATGATGCCCAGATCCTCCTCTTTCATCAGCTTGTACTTGTACTGAACTGCTCCATACACTGCCGTATTCTATTACTGCTCTTAATTATGAATATTTCCTGCATCTTGTGCTTGATTTTACTCTTCTAGGTATCCGTATTCATGTTTTTTGTAATTGCTCATACTTATCCATTTATTGTACTTACTAGGTGCTCTTAATTGCTCACTCTTAAATGTAATTATTTCCTGTATTCTTTATTTTGCTCTTATTTGAATTTGATCTTATTTTCTACTGTTTTTACTGTACTTTTATAACTGCTTTTATCTGTAATGTGATATTCTATAATGTGATATTTTATAACAACTGTAAGTTGCTCTTGATGAGGGTGTCTGCAAATAAATAATAATCTAAAATGTATCGGAGTCATTTGCATGTTTTATGAAAAATAGATGTTGGTGGGTCTAGGTGTTACTTCAGTCTAACATGAATGTGTTTATAATTATAGGATTAAACTCAACCAGCTCATTGTTTTCTTGCTGTGTCTCTACAATGTGTGTTTCGCACAAATGATTCAATAAATAAGTTCATAGAAGAAAATTCCATATTATACATACTTGGCTATGGCCCTAATACAGCAGCGGGACATGTTGAAGAAGGAGCTGGCACTGGCTCTGGTCTGGAGTGTTGTCTCAATGCCTCGCAGAAGATCATTAGTCTTTAAAAGCAGCAGCATTTCACGAGGGACCTTGTTCAAGAGTTCACTGATTTGAGGTAAATACAAGGCAGCATTTGTTCGAATCTCCACATCCTGTGAAAAATTAGATTAGGACAAATTAATGGAACCATTGTAACTATAAAGATTTCCTGCAGAAGATGTAGTATTCTTGTTGTGTCCAATATTGGAATCAGTATTGGCAAAATATACATTTTTAAAAGGCTGTTTGGTTTAAGTAGAAGATGCAGTTTTTACAGCCTTTTTCTACAACCCCTCTAAATGTGTAAAGACAAACAATAGCTTTATTTGTAATAGAGATACAATGTATTTGAATATCCAATATGAATTAACAAAAACTTAAAGTTTAAGAGAGGTGTTGTACAGACAAGAGTAGCTAATTAGTGCTATTAAACATTTGTTTTAAAATCACATTACCTTTTTAATTTACTAGAATGCTAAATTCTGTATATCATTTACAGTATAAATTAAGCATTATCCTTTGGATATTGTTTCCTATTAGGTGCTAAATATAGGTGACATTATACAGTGTGTCACAGTGTTGGGGTGATCGGCAATTAATTACTGTCTACAGAACACACATTATGAAAACAATGCAATAATTTGAATTGTAGAACTATTGCTGCAATTTGACTTCTAAAGAAACATATTCAGAAAAAAAGCACACTACAAAAGCATTGGTCTACTAAATAACTGTATAGGGATTATACAGTACATCTTTTACTAAGAGCTATTTGAAAGCATGGAACTTTGACCATAGAATGTACCATGTGAGTTGACCTGCAAGGGAAGAGAAGGGACAAAACTTCTGCAGTAGTTATTCATTTTCTATTAAAATATATATGCAATATAAAACATTGGGAAACTACATGTCCTTTCCTTTTATGAAGGAATCCCAACATCACAGTATGTTACATATTCTACTCTTTCTAGAAGAATTCTAGGCTTTCCCGACTTCAAGGTGAACATTTCTGCTAGAGCCGTACTCTTATTAAGATATCAATAATTAACCAGCTGAACAAAAATAAATATGCTAAAGCAAGGGTGGCAAGGAAAAAAAATGTAATACCATTTTAATAGAACATATTCAAAAAAGAGATTTTAGAACCAAGGGTTTCAAAATAGAATTGTGTGTATTATAAAACTGACTGTATCAGAAGAAGGGATTTTTAAGTCTGATTTCACAATGACAATAAACAGATAATACTACAAATTGTTCACATTTGCATAACAATGTTTTTTTTTTCAGATTTCTGTCAGAATCCTCCCAGTCAATTCCCTGAATGCCATGGTTTTATATCCCCTGCTATTTAGTGTAATTGTGTCATCTGGGCTCTTTCTACACGTCTGTTTCATGAAGCAAAAAATCTAGTGTTTCTAACTGGCAGCATATCAAAGAATGCAACAGTGAAAATTATTATTACAAAACGTAATAAAAATAAATGGACAAAATAAAACAACTTATATTTATAAACTGTCTGTATCTGTTCAAGGTATAGTAAAAGCCATACCTGTTCTATCCCTCTTACAGACACAGATTTCATATTTAATTCCATTTCTTAATGCCATTTAGTTAGTTCAATTGATTTGAATGTATCAACATTCCCTGCTGAGTTTGTGGCAACTGTATAATTCTCCCAGCTGTTCTCTATCTGCCACGTCCCATTTAAAATGCTACCACACACAAAATGTGTCTACCCATTCCATCTTGTGCTAATCTATAATATTCTTCTACAACTGTATCTGTTAGAACATTTTCCCAGTAATGAAACACATCCAAACACCCTGTCTGTCCCTTTTTCACTCATTTCCAGTACTCTCTGTGAGAGGCTTATTTAAAAGACAACTGAAAACCTGAAAGCTTATGGCTGCTTCAGTGAAGATTAGCTTGCAGGCTTTGTAGTTGTGTAGCGTAGGCCTGTAGTCTGGGCTGTAGGCTGATGTATCATAGGCAATGGAGCTTTCAATTTAGATCTGGTATAGCCCAGATATTTAGAGCTGACATAAGTACAGTCATTAAAGGTACATTAAACAACTGAATATGCAGAAACCAACCATTATTTTTACCCCCCATTTTATTGTCTTACAATTCCATAGTCCTTTTTATATTACAGGAAAGCGGTTTCTTTTCTTTTTTTTTGGAGGGGGGGGGACGGGACGACAAAAAAGAATGCTCAGTTCAGGGTTAATAGAAAATCTGTCAGAAATGTACACACAACCAGACGAGGCTGAATTCTGCAGAATACATCTGCATGCACAGATTTGTATCAGTCCTGCGCATGGGCGTTCCTGAGCCAGCTACATGACTTGTGTCAGTAGCAGCACTGGTTTGCAGCCCAGATATCAGGCTAATACGCTACACTGGCACAGCATGTAGTTTAGAGTTGAGTAAGCTTAGCACTTGGTTAAACAGTGGTTAAAACCTCAACTTAGATACATTTGACAGCTAAACATGTGGAAATGGAAAACTGTAGGCTTGTGTCGTATCTGCTTTCTCAGTGAATGGAAAATGGTTTTGTTTTCTATTTACTATTGGTTTATGCAGTACAGTGTGTGGCTTCTCTCTCAAATATGAATCCAGGTTACAAAACAGAATACATTAAGGAAAACATGTACTATCATACTGAGTGTGTGGATTCTTTTTTAATTGATGCATTGCAAATATATTTTAAACTATGGATTTATCAGCCACTCAGTCCTGTATGACTGTACATGTCATTGTTTAAATGCTTTATAAATATTAGATTGTATTGATGATGAGATATGCCACTTCAGTTGTGTTTGCTAAATCATGACTGATTTGCTGCTTCTGGCAATTGCACCAGCAGAAAGACAAAACACAACAATCACAATTGTTGGAATTGCAGAAAACCATGGTGAAACCCTCAAGCCAAAGACTACCCCTGACACATGATTTATGTTTCCCAAGCAGTATGTTTCACCAGTCACCTGGGCTGAAGTGCATAGGCCTGAGCAGAAGCCAGAGGATGTGGTGGAAATGGCTGACTCATGTGTCAACAGACACAGACGCATCAAATTAACGAGTGTTGCTGTCAGATACCAAATATTGTGCCATAGGCATAATTCTAGGATATGTATGTTACTGGTTAAAAAAAAAATCTGTTAATATATATATATAGATGGTGAATAGAAGGATAGCATGACGGCTCATCATTAGTGATCACATGATTAAGGCCATGCTAAAGTCTCCCAGACTTATGTGGATTCAGCAAGGACAGTGACATTTTGATGAGGCATGACAGATCTGTCACTTTTAAATGCCTGCACCTCAGAGGAAAGGAAACCTGGGTGAATACATTAGATCCTTCAGCACTATTCACACAGCAAGCTGCTGATCGGGACATGGCTACAAAAGCCCTTCACAGGATCCCCAATATATATTGGGAAAGGAAAATGCAACAGTGGGAATGACTGAACCACAATAAAAAAAAAAACATTAGATTAGAAAAGAGAACTAGAAGCTATTTTTACCTATTCATCTGGATGAAATTAATTTATGAAATTGCCATTCTAAGCCCTCATCAATCTCGCTAAAATTTTAAAAAGTTTACAGTTTGAAAACAAACACTAAGTCATTAGGATTCAGGAGAACAGTTCTCCCATGGGGCTAATGGGGATTCATTTAATAAAGCCTAAGTGCATCATTTAAACTGCAAAATATCAGTTGAAGGCTTAAAACACCACTTAAGAAGTGATATCATGTACCGTAATAATGTCAGCTCAAAATGTAGTTCTTCTAAAACCATTGTATGTATTTGATTGCTTAATAAAATGATATCAATAAAGTTGCAGATTTCTTCCTCCCATGCTATTTCTTTGTGAAATAAGAAAATGACAGTGTTTCAAAACGTTAAAATGTTACTCTTTATTTGAATCTTGCAGCTATCAGTACATTTATAACATTTTATTACAATGTCATTACAGTACAGTTTTCCTCAAATGGAGGCTGCATTGTTTTTTTTTTAATAATGTAACAGTGGTTTGATAAAAGTAATCTAGTGAATTGAATGTCTTCTCTACATTTTAGAACAGTTAGCATTACCCTCACAAAAGTACTTTTATAATTTATCACAACATTTGCTTGAAGTATATCAATATTTTATATAGTATTTCACAGCTTGTCAGAGCAATGCTATACTGTACAGTGTGAAGATAGCTAAAGTGGTAGAATACAACTTATTTGAAGATGTACAATAAAACCGACCAGTACAATGTTGTAATGAAACATAAACTGCTGAAAAAAAAATGATACACTAAGGTCTGTTTCACAGACCCTCATTAGCACAAGTCCTGGGCTACCTTACCTAAAGAAACATTAGGTTGTCCAGGATTAGTGGAAATCAAAGTCTGTAAAACCAGACTGCTATGTGTGCTATTTTTTTTTCAATGTTCTTCTCATTTTTTGTTGGTTTGGTTCATTGTTGTGTCTAGGGTTGTCGCTTGGGTACATGTTGGTACGTTTAATAGCCAAACAGAGCATTCTTCCCATGACACATGAGTCAACCATTACCACCACGTCCTCTTGTTTTATTACAACATAGTGAGTAAGCATAACTTCTAATACACTATAAAATTATTCAACAGTTAAATGATGAACATTATACCCACATTAATTGTCAGTGTTATAGTACCGATTTACTTTATCCACTGAAAACCAGGACGTTTATCTATTCAGCCTGAACATAGTCAATAATGTAAAATGCTGGGGTTTAAGAAAACATGTTATATCTGTGCTTTTCCACTTAATATGTCTTCTAATCCTTAAATCTCTATTCTCATAAATTACGGGGGAGGATTAGGGGGTAAATTGAATGGATTCAACTTTTGCGGTGGTTGTGTGGGACAGTTCCTACAGTATTGTACAGAAGCAAATGGCACCAGATTAGGATTTAAAATCAAACGCAATTTATTAAAAGCGAGACTGCAACAGTAATCTGAGTTTGGCATATTGGGCTATTCCTCCAATCAGAAATATTATTCACAGGCACTTATGATATTGTATTTTCAATAGTCTCTTCAGGACATTGTTACTGTGGCATAGCAGGAGCAGTACTGGTGTTTAATTTAAACTTTTTAATTGAATTGTGGTTTGTCACACTTGAGAATTATTGTATTTCTTGTTCTTATTGTATGACTTATATTGTAACACTTGAATGTATTTGTATTTGCTTGCGATTGTAAGTCGCCCTGGATAAGGGCGTCTGCTAAGAAATAAATAATAATAATAATAATAATAATTTAGCTTAACACTTGACCTCTACTCTCTGTATTAAACCCAAGCCAGGTTGCGAGACACAGGAACTGTGTTCTAGGCAGACTGTAACTAAAACCATGCAAGCCCACCTCGTCTGATGCTGGTGACATGATTCTATTTTCACAGACTCCATAACGTGCATAAGTGTCAATTTGATACAGTCATGAGATGCGTGTTAGTAAACGCAAGGAACTGGGCAGAAGAGCCTTCCCCATTAAATGATATGCGGCTGCGAGTATTAAGATTGATTGCTGCTCCTGCACCTGCATACTTGATGAAAATCAAACCGTGTGCCATCGGAGTAGCACACTGCCCTAGAGTAGCGAAAAACCGTTTGGAGCTGAGGAGCACTGACAAAGTAATTGCAAATAAGCCTCCTACTGATGCAGTCAGGCAGCACACCTGACCTTGGAAGTTCTTACACTGGCCTAGAAGCAAAAATTACAAAGCTTCATTCTCCACCACTGTCATTCTCATTCACACTCACAGGATTTATAATAAAAATACACTTCTTACATCTGCCACCTCAGGCAAATCACAAAAATACATAACTCCTGGACTAACTAGAGCACTGCGACAGAAAGAAAATAAACAGATCCAGTTTTGCTTAGATTTATCGGCATTCCAAGTTAAATAAATAAATAAATAAATAGTATAATTATAATTCCTGTGCAGTGTTCTGTAGGGAAGAATTGTATTGTTCTGCTGTGCCTATACACATTAGCTAGCGCTTCATAATGTACACACATGGCTGACTGCACTTCTGACACCAGTGCAATGATTTGTGTGAAAGCTATATTGGATCTATTTAGACTGTGTGCTAAATAGCAATGGCTGAGGGGAATTCAAAACAGAAGTGCCTTTATAACTGTCAGTGACGGACAAAGGCATATGTGGAAAACTGTTTCAGTCCTGTCCTTTTTTGCTCGGAAGGATGCCTGTATTTTAAATAACTATACATACACTAGGTTACAATTGTCAAAGAGGAAAATACACAAGCACAAATGCATGTATGCAATAGTGATCAGAGAATTATTGCAATGCTTTTTTTCTTCAGGGTCCTCATGCAAAAAATGGGGACCCTTGTGTGCTGATTCATACTCTACATGATGAACATAATAACTGCCTTGATTTTGCACCAGTCTTCACTAAACTTTTGTCATACACTCCTAGCCTCCTCTAAACGTTCTAGATAGCTATAATCCGATAAATGCTTGATTTTATACATATTTCTCATGTACTGTGCCTTCGTTACGTGGTTATGAGGACCCTCTGTATATGCGAGCACTGGGTAGATATGCCATGGCCTTTCCTCCTAAACACTTCTATACAATTTGAACAAGATGCTTCTGTGACTTTACTGTTCAGACTCTACACCAGGAGTCTCCAACCTCGGTCCTGGAGAGCTACTGGGTCTGCTGGTTTTCATTTCAGCTGTCCTCAATTACTTAACTGCACCAATTATTGTCTTAATTAGTCAAGATTAACAAGTGTTCCAGATCTTTAGTCACTGATGATGTAAAGACACCTATAAAACCTGCAGGATTGGGGCTCTCCAGGACCAGGGTTGGAGACCCCTGATCTACACTAATCCAAATACAGATGTTTTCTAACTTCACATGCCTTCCTGATTAGCAGCAAATGGATTCATTCAAGCCCAAAACCACCCGGAAAGGTTAATATGATATAAGACTGCATGTTCTGTTTGGCATAGGTATGTTTTAACACTTGTACAAGTTCACTATAAATATAGCCAAGAATTACATTTATAAATCATAGATAAGGTATGATCAAGAATAGGCAAGCACTGTAAGGCATACAGAAGTCTGGTAAAGCATGATAATCCCCACAGTAAAGCACAATAAATACATACATTGTATAAGCATGCAATTAACTTAATTGCATTAATAACATGTTTATTACATAGATTGTATGAGTTGGATTTTTAAAACAATGTGTTACCAATACCTCTGCTTGAAACAAACATGTTATACCATTATTGGACTGCTGGGTGTTCAGATAATCAGGTATTTCTTAAGTACCTTTGCAATCAATACATTATTGTTGTATGTTTTTTTTCAACAGCATACATAAAATAACTAAAAGCAGTGGAAATCACCAAAAAAAAGAGCCTTGTAATCATCCATGGAAACATAGAAGAGAAATGAAAATTCATCTTTAATGCAAATAAAACTCTTGTTTATTTAGCTGGCTGGATATTTCGTAGGAAGTGGAAACAGGAGTTTCTATACATTTTTTATGTTTCTCTGGGGTTTTTCACAAATATTTAAAATGTAAAGATTTTCCAATTACTCTTTATATATTTATGTAAAACAGAGGGTTCCTTTTATGAATTCTCAACGTAGGATCAGGTGTATATCAGTTCACACCACAAGGCTGATGCTTTAATGACATCATAAGCCACATACTGTAGCGTTGTTGCTAAACGCCTTATCAATTCAGGCAGAATAATAAAACTATGTGGTAAGGGGCAAACAGCTGACCTCTTTTCTTTCCTTGAGAGCGCACTTGCAGTTGGTCTACCATTCTGCACTAAAGAACCTTGGGAACCAACTGGAAGAGAACCAGCCTTGGGATAACCTGAATTGTTCATGCCAGTTCATTAGCCAAATGCCTATTGGATTTTGACCAATCTCTCGAAGAATGCACCTTAGGTAGGTGATGTTGCTTTATAAACGGCTAAAGTGTGAGTTGAGAATAAACAGGATGCATTTATTTTAAAAATGGTGTTGCCATGACTGTTACTTCTGAAAATATAGAAGATTGATTTACTTCAAGAACATTTAAAAATGATAAAAAGGTAATTCTCTTAATTAATTGTTTACATGGTCAGAGCAAATTTCTACATGCTGTTTTCATCAGTTAATTCATTTTCAATTGGAAACTCCAGCAAGGTGAAATTGAAATTACGATGGGCTGTGGTAAGGTAAGGGGTTAACTTTGATCATCTTCACATTCATTACCTTGCAGAGCCTGGAGGGTCTTAATTTCCACTTGGCATTCATTGGTTCAAAGCTCAGTGGTTACTTTTTCCATTTTAGAATAAACTCAATTTTAGATAACACATTCAGTGCTGACAATGAGAATATGATTGTGGGCGTAACAGAGCCTCCAGAGGCAAAGGTGTTTGTTCAATAGAAAACTCCTTTCTTGTGCCTCAATCTGGGGATATAAATTTAAAAAGGAAACTCTTTATTAGGAAACACTAAAATGGGACGAGAGTTTTGGAAAAAGACCCTTGGGAACTTTTAAACCAGTTTCATTTTCCTATTTGGCCTTTTCGACACAAACAAGCTATCATATTTTAACTCTTTGCATTCTAATGTCCAATGTTCTGAGAATTCTCTTTTGCGTTTGAGGATAATTAATGATTTATATTGTATTCTGCAATTCTAATTACATTTTACAGGACATTGAAAGAGATGCAAGTAGCACCACAGAAAAAAATAAAATACTGATATACAATTCAGAAGTAACTCAACAGTAGTAGTAATCGTCATAGTAGTATTAGTATTCATATTATTAAGCTTCAATAGTGATCCAGTTTGAGTCAGAGCAGGTACAGAAGTACTGTATATCTGTAAACATACAGTAGAATGAAGGCTCATTTTTACGGTTTTGACCCAACAAAGCATTGAAATGATTTTTTTTTTTTTTTTTTTTTTTAAAAAGGACATCATTTCTCATTTGAATTAAAAATAAAAAAAGGGTTCCAGTTGTCTTGGCAACTAAACAAGTCTGATGGTTCAGGTAGGAAATATGTGAAAGATGTCATTTTACTACTGCAAATCACTCTGCCCTGTTACTACTAAAGTGAAAATACACACAGCCCATGGTGACATCCCAGTGACATAAGTGATAAGTGACTGCAAGGCTCAATATCTTCTGTGACTGTGTTTACCTGACTTTATGTACTGAAAGTTATGAAAACCAAGCCTAGGGCCTTGCACCTGATCTCTTTAACAGAGGCCAAAACTGTAAGCATGACAGACATTTTCATAGGCCCACTTAGATTGACCTGTGTATCACAGTCAATAGTGTAATAATGGCTGAATCATATAGACAAGCTGAGACATCTGGCCCAACACCAGTCAGATTTCCTTTTCCAGCATCTAAACTGGTCCTGCATCAAAGAGGATTCTACACAGCTGATGTCACAGGCCTGCCTGTCTGTGTCTGAGATAAACAAGCTGACAGAATTGGTTCTGTTGAACACTATAGAGCTGCTCAGGACAGATTACACAATATGAAGCTCCAGTCTACTCTAGAAAAGAGAACATATTCACTACAGATGACTGACTGGTGCTTTGTAATCAGCTGTTCAGTTTGAATGACAAGATAGGATTTCATTTCTGGTTTCACCATTTTTTTTAAAGACATGTTCTCTCAGATGTTTTTTTTCATCTCCTGTCTCTTGCACTCTTCCTCTCTCTTTCAGACACAATGTTTACACTCCCCATGGAATTGCAATGTAAGTTCAACAGTAGCTTTTAGAAGGTACTTTTTCAGAATAAAATCCATTCACATGGGAGTAAATAGCAGTGCAGAATTTCTGTTTTATCAAAAACATTCAGAAATTCCAGTTCAGTCACACCAAATATGAACCCTGTTTTTGCATTTTGGAATATTTTTGCAGAGCTATTTGCCATTTATGTGTTAATTTGGGGGGGGGGGGATTTAATTGCAAAAAATGTTTTTTTTTTTTTTAATTTAGTAGTCACCAATTGATTTTACCCAATTGATTTTATTTTAATTGTTTTTCTCCCATTTTGAAACAGCCAATTGTATTTAGGCTCAGCTCACCGCTACCACCCCCGTTCTGACTCGGGAGCGGCAAAGACGAACACACGCTGTCCTCCGAAGCATGTGCAGTCAGTCGACCGCTTCTTTTCACTCTGCAGGCCTGCCATGCAGCCAACCCGGAGCTACAGCGTCGGAAGACAACACAGCTCTGAGCAGCTCGCAGGCACCTGGCCAGTCTACAGGGGTAAGCCTAAGCCCTTCCCCCCCAAGACGGCACTCTGCCAATTGTGCGCTGTCCCCTGGGAACTCCCGTCCATGGTCGGCAGTGGAATAACCTGGACTCAAACTGGTGACCTGCACTCCACGCGAAGCGCCTTTACCAGATGCACCACTCGGGAGCCCCGCGATTGCAAGAAATGTTAATTAAAAAAAAAAAAAAATTGTGATCAAAGTAGATTTAGGTGCTTTCTATTCTAGTGGGCAAATGTTGAGGAATGTCTTTAAGTGCATTAATGTAACAATAATTCAAGGTATTTTGCATATTTTAACTTACCTGGTGTGCATGGAAATAGTTTTGAATGTTTAAAAAAACCTTTTGTATAGGCCAGGAAACAAACCTCAATAAAAATATTATTGTGTGTAGCATCCCACTATAAAGCAGTCTCTGATAGTTGTACATTTCTACAGATGTTATTTCCAAAGGGAGTATTATTACTGCCACTATAGCTTTTAAGGGCTGAATATGTAACTACTGTAATGCATCCTCCAACCATTTCCAACAGATGAACTGGGTCTTTGACAAGAGGTACTTAAAAGAACTACAAACCATCCTTGTTGGGGGATCTTGGAGGCATCATCAAAAAGATCTACAGGAATCAGCCTGAGTATGTAATTCACTGTACACCTCCCTACAGCATGAGCTAAACAAGCTAATAAGCAGAGGTCACGTTTCAGAACGAATCATGCTGACTCAGAGACTTTGCTGAAGTCCATCTTTAATCTCAGTAGCATCACACAGGGTGTGGGATGACCACAGTTCTGATTAGGCAGCAGTACCAAAACCTGCATTTCAAAGCTGCAGACCCTTACTTTCATATACCATATATACATTGTTTTCAAGTTATCCCAGAGGAAAGGTGTGCAATTATTAATCAATAGCAATTATTGGAGCTGGAATCTACAATCTACAATCTATAGGAGATGCATTTTTTGTTCATTGTGTCGTGCCTCCACCTCTCAGGTTTCATTGAGGTGCAATGCATGTTTATTTCAGTACAGTTAAGTGGCCAATAGCTTGTTTTATATTTCCTCCTACCCCTACTGGAATTGGAGCTGATGTTATGGAAGACCCTTTCCAAGTTCCTTAAGTCCTATATCATAAAAGTAGCATCAGTTGTACAGGAGAATGATGTAGAACAAGAAAGGAATTGCATTCTGGGTGATGAGAACGCATCTGACAAAGATCATTGCAGGTTTCTGGGGCGGCAGAGAAAGACGGAGAGGTCGACACAGATCATTAATTACAATTATTATTATTTTTTATAATAATCGACAAATTAATATACAAAGAGTGCAGTTCTAAGGGGAAAGGAAGCAAGCTGGAAACAAAAGGCTAAAGGAATATAAGAAATGAGGAGCAAGAAACATACTGTCTGTAATTCTGGAGTGCTGAGAATATTCATTAAATAGTCTACTCTCTAGCACTGTTAAGCTGCACTTTGGGTATTAAAAAAGCAATTAAAAACAATCCCTGTTGACCAGTGATCACATAGCATTTTTTTTTACAGTGACATTTAGTGTAAGGTAGCAAAAAATAAAATAGTTTCTCATTATTAATGTAAGCATAGGATAATTACAAATTCATAACAAATACTGAGTTATTCGTAGTAACATCATATGAAATGTGTATTTCAGCACTTTTAAAATAGTTTGATGGGCTCAATTCAAGAGTCACCAAATATACCTTATACAGGCACCTACAGAGAATTACAGAAAAAAGAAACACCTGCCAAATACTGCAGAGAATAAACAATAATTAGTACATGCTGCATTATTTTATTTTCCCCCAACTCCTATATATCACCCAGTACTTAGCCATCAGTGCCTGCATTTACAGTACATCACACCTAACTATTAACTACAGACCTTATTATACAGCATATACTGACCTTGATTACACAAAGTCATTCAGAAGCAAACATTTAAACAGATGACGTACAGTATAGAAACCAAAAAAAAATACTGTTTGCTTCTTGAAAGACTAAACTAGGTTTTCACAACCCTTTTCTGGATGTTGATTTACTTAGTTCTGGTTTTCTATGCATTCTGTGTATTCATACAGTACATTTACCTGCACAGATCTACAAATGGGAGAGAATTAAGGATTTTTAGCTTCTGCTGAGATTAATCACCTTGGTGTTTAAGCACCTGATCTCAGTGGTCTCATTAACAGACAGCGTAATTTGCTCACTAGGGAGTGCCATTATACCTTACTGATGTTTGACTCACACCAAGCAACGTGACAGAAAGTCAAGTTGCTATAATTGTCTCTAAACCGTTAAAAAAAAAAAAAAAAAAAACATTAGTAATGCCACTCACAAGCGTAATAAAGTCTGATGGGGAATGAAAATACTTAACAGGGCATGTTATTTAGGAAACAGGTCTGTGTTTATTTATTTATTTTTTCATAACAACTGTAATTAATCTCAAGGTTTAATTAGGTGGAAAGCAAATCTATCTGGTTTCTAAAAGGTTTGCTATTTAAACTGTTCCCTACAAAAACACGATCAGCACGAGAAGTCCTGATTCGGATGATGGGATCCTCATAAAAGAGATTTTCTCCAAACTTCAATAAATCCTTGCCGAATGCCAACAAAAACAAACACAGAAATTCCAACAGGACAGTTGATGCACATTTGCCAAAGCGGAGGAGTGTATGTGTGCCGTTCCATAGGGAAAGACAGTAAACATTGAAAAGATCTCAGTCAGAAGGTTGTCTTCTCTATACCGGTTACATAAATCCATATTGTTACAATTTGTTACAAGAGGTTAAAAAATATACATATTGATGTCTATGGTAATGTTATAATGTGTTGTACTGTAGGTGCAATAGCACACCACAAAACACCAGTTCTTTATTCAGGCTGCTCAACACAAGGAACCACCCAGAATGTGTTCAATACTGTACAATGACATAACATTCAAGTCAGAGACGCAGTTTAGTCAGTGAGGCCCTATTAATGCACATAACTTCTATAAACTAAATTGTATTGCCATTGTTATTATTATTATTATTATTATTATTATTATTATTATTATTATTTATTCCTTAGCAGGCGCCCTTATCCAGGGAGACTTACAGTCGTAAACAAAAATACATTTCAAGGATCACAGTACAAGTAATAATACAATTAAGAGCAAGATAAATACAATGACTTTGATTCTAGCTAGTAAAATTATGACAAAATACGTTTCAATAACGGAGCAAATAACAGTGTCAGTGATAGTTACATCAGGATAAAATTAAATACAAAATACTACAGATTAAATAACACTTGACAGACTACAGTACTCTAAAGTACAGGATTAAATGCAGTAAAATAGGGGGCAGATAAGAGCATGTAAACACATTTAAGGAAGAGTGATAAGTGTCCAGGGGGAAAAAAGAGGAGTTCTACAGGTGCTGTCTGAAGAGGCGAGTCTTGAGGAGGCGCCGGAAGGTGGTCAGGGACTGGGCATTGTTGACAGTTTATTAACAAATGATGCTACTGCACAGTGATAAACCATGTCTCTCTTCCAAAGTAATTAATTGAATGACTTTGCCATCAAACATATCCCATTATCCAATAATGAATTTCCATTACCTAATAGCTTAAAATGTCTTTCAAATAAATGTTTGTGTTCTGAGCTACCCTATGATTAGGGAAAACAAGGGATTTCTTAAGGTAAGTATAAAGGGTATTTTGGGGGGAATTATCCATCACTCAGATGATCTAATACGCTAATGGTTTCTATTAATTCGGCTACTTTAGAGGGCTGCATTTTCCAAAACAATGTTAGTATGCTTTTAGCAATTCCAGTCTTATCTCTAGAATATATTGATAAGTAAATTGTGAAGGTCTGTGCTCCGTTAGAAAAGAAATTAGGTATGCTCCTATCCCTTAGCAGATTTAAAACCTTGATAAAAACCCTGCAATCTTTCAAATCCTACTAACCTTGTTCTCTGCAGTTTTCATTAATATGCCTCCGAACCTATACAGTACAGACACTAAACAGACACAAATGTATATACAGTTGGTGTTTGTGGTAGGGATGAGGCTATGCACATGGAAGTAATGTGTTTTCGTATTTTGTTTGTTTTTCTTTTACTGTACTGAAGCATTTGAAAGGGAGCCAGATGCACTGCAAAGACGTGATGGCTGTGTGTTTTGCTACTGCTCTTCTTGAAGAAAGACAGACACATCAGTCTGCACCCACAACAAAAGTTCAGATTTGTCTTTCCTCACAGACCATCAGAGATGTGTCTGGATCTTACGGGGGTCATCTACCTCGTTAATTAATTGTGTACCTGTGAAAGTAACATTACTGCTGGGTGCCCCTGACTGAATGCATGTTACTAAAGCACCTTTCTTGAGCAGTCATTTAAGGCCAAACTTGGAACAAATCCTTGACCTAACTGTTATTTGATTTATATCAGTTACAGTAATTCAAAATTAATACATGACAAGTACAAAACAATCCTGACCTTTAACCACCTGGAGCATCGTTCAATACAGCAGGACTTCAAGTCCTCTTTTCAACCTCTTAATTGGATACCTGTAGCAGCTGCTGTACGTACAATATATCACACTTAACATACAATGTGCCCTGGCTGCTGGAATTATGTAACCCCTTTGAATACAAATGAGTATCTGTAAATAATTTTCTTCAAATACAGGTTGAAACTGAACAGACTACTAAGTGGTTTCTCAATGGTTGACCTGCTGACTGGGGGGTGGGGGGGGGGGGGCAAGGGGAGCAGCAGTATTGCCATAAAACACAAGTTTTAAGATAATTGTCAAGCTGCAAATCTACAAAACACAAATGTACACAAATCATTAAAAAGTAACTCTAGGTCATTTTCAATTTAAGAAAAATTGCTGACAACGCAGATAGTATCCTCATAAGAAGGACGGTTATGAACGTTAGTTGCTTTATAAAGCAAAACTGCCTCATCCTACTGGGACAATATGAGATAACAAAAGAAGAATAAATTACGATCCCACAAATCACCAACCTCTCTGTATTTACTCTGGGCCTTTCTTTGCCCACAGGCTGCACCTTATCATGGCATTTTTATCACATGGTCAATTTAGCATGTGGGAATTTAATAGTGCAACAGCTTATGCATTATTCCAAAGCCCTCCTTTTTTAAATGAGTAGATCACGCATTGAAGCAAACCCTCCACATTAATTCACCATTATACAATGGACTTGCAGAGCAGTTAGGAATCAGCAGCAAATTCAGTAAAACCTAGAGGGAGGGTGTGCAATGCTATTATTTTCTAACATGGACTACAGTATTAATATATATACACTGCTGTGCAAAAGTCTTAGACATGTTGCATTTTTCTACTCTGATGCATTATAAGCATCAGCAATTTACTCAAAGCCTCCACTAGTGTTTTCTACTATTATAACAACATAAAGAATAAAAGAAGGAAAGGAAAAACATTGAGTGAAATAGCTTGTATCACTCGATTTTCAACGTGTGGTATCTGAAGCATAATCAACAAGTACAGAGAAACATCATCTGTAATTGACATACCCAGGACTGGAAGACCTAAAAAAGCTGTCTAACAAGGAGAAGCAATACTTGAAGAAAATATCCTTAAGGAATAGAAAGAAGACAAGCGTTGAATTGACAACAGAACTGGCAGAAGGCACATGTGCCATTGTCCATCAAATCAACAGTACGAAGGACACTCTTGAAATAAGGACTTAAAGGATGTGTTGCAGTAAGAATACCTCTGTTAAGAAAGGGGAACAAGACTAAAGGGCTAAAATATGCACAAGAATATAGAAAAGCAAAGCCAGTGTTGTTCACATGCGTGGATTACGGGGTTATAGTTTTCCTCTGCATTTCTGCTGATTGGAAACACCTTTCAGCATGTACCAGATAAACTACTATTCCCCCATCATGTTCTATGTATTAGCACTAAGCAGACAGTAAAAACTCACCCAATAAAAGTACATTGAATTTTAGAGGCTTGAGACAGATGTTTGTAAATTGTAAATGTTGCTTTCTTCCTGTCAGAAAAAAATAACACTAAGGCAGATTTAGAGTAAATAGCTTTGAGAATCTAAAATAATTATTAATGAAATCAACATATATAGGGTATCTTTAAATGTACACTATATCATATAATATGTGATTACAATAAATAAACTTGGAACACGTTAAAACTTGGGAAAGTACCTCTATTTGTAACAGTGGTTTGACTGATTCCACTGTTGACTGCAGTCCAGGATCTCGCAGTTAACACACAGGCAAAGAGTGGATACAAATCCCCTGCGCCCAGGCGGCGGCTGTATTTCTCAACGCGCTTCATGTCAGTCTTAATCAGAGACTGCCACAGACGGCAGTAATCTAGTCTGAATTTATCATTCAATACCTAGGTGAGAAAAATTGGAATAAAGAATTCATAAGTTAAGTGTTTGTTGGTGTGGAACCACAAATCTGATTTGCAAGTTTCCAAGGGGGCATTTTGTAGATGCGGACATGATTAAAAAAGACATGGGATATTGTCAGCGCAGGAAATAGCTCTGAGCAGTCAGATATCATTTTTCAATGTAATTCTGTAAATTTCAGCCTTCAATTGAATTTGTTCCACTCTTCATTGTTCTAAAATGACCATACCCATGCACAAACAGTGGGCCAAAATATGTTGATATACTACTGTATATGGAATCTATAGTACAGTATATTATAGCAAGTTGTGGTATTTTTGAATGGGCAAATAGCAATTTCCAAGAAGGAAATGTAAATATGAATATTTTAACAATAAAACCACAGGAAAATAAAGAAACCATTTGAACATTCAGCCCCTACATATAACTGAGGATGAAGAAACAGAGAAATGAAAAGATAGAATGATTGACATAAACTCTTACTGATGCTATTAGTTAATGTATAACTTTTTTTTAAACAAAGCAACTTACCTGCAGTACAACTTGAGACAACCTATACTTGCAATAATGATAAATCCGTTAATATGTTACATAACAACATGCATTTTTTCAGATGTTGGTACGGTATCTATTATGTTTTTGGAGCAGCAGTGTGGAGTAGTGGTTAGGGCTCTGGACTCTTGACCGGAGGGTTGTGGGTTCAATCCCCAGTGGGGGACACTGCTGTTGTACCCTTGAGCAAGGTACTTTACCTAATTGCTCCAGTAAAAACCCAACTGTATAAATGGGTAATTGTATGTAAAAATAATGTGTTATCTGTATAATGTGAAATAATGTATAATGTGATATCTTGTAACAATTGTAAGTCGCCCTGGATAAGGGCGTCTGCTAAGAAATAAATAATAAATAGGGAGAGTGAACTAGAGAGAGAGAGAAAGTGAGAACAAGAAAGCTAATGGCATCACAGCATAGAGAAGTTATTGATTTCCTTCTCTGCCTTATACTGTTGCGTGAATTTGAGCAGCTTCAACATTTAAGCCCCCTGATCTATAGACTATTTTTGTAATTGCTTGATCAATAAACATATGAATTCTCCATAAGGCGAACGTTGTCTAAAATCTGCTTACACGTCTAGGTTTTCTGTGTGTGACACCCTCTAAAATAGTCATTATTTACAGCCCTGTGCATGTATACTGACAGATGATACACATTTTGTAACATGAATCAATGTAAACGTATCTGCCTGAGAGATCTGTGATTTATCAAAGCTATTAGTCATTTGGTCAGACTGGCTGCAGCAGTAATTCTGAATAGTATTTTATTTAGATTGAGACCGTCTCAGAATTGTAATGGTCCTGGATTAAACATAGATGGGTATACGTATTAGAATTTATAAAGCTCATTGGAATGTTGTGCTCAAACCATGCTAGTATTAATCAGTAGGTTAAATATAGCTTACAGTAAAAGGGGGGTATTCTTGATACAGAAGAAAGCATTGCTTCCACTATATAATGTACAGTATGTTCTTTGGGTTCAATATTGGGGGACTGGGGTGTCATGGAAGTTGTTTCTCCTTCTGGGGCATCAAAACTAACAAGGTGTGCTCTTTTGAAGCCTGTCTTCCTCTTTGTCCATCTTGGTGTTCGCATATTGTAACTGCACCACAATGTGTACAAAATGCACATTTGGAGAGGTCTCGTACGTGTTCATGTCATACGATTGTTTCACAGTTTTATCCAGGCTGAGGGTAAACATCAGAGCTGGAATCCATTGTGATCTCTTTAAAGCACACCCAGGAGGCTGTGTGGTCCAGTGGTTAAAGAAAAGGACTTGTAACCAGGAGGTCCCTGGTTCAAATCCCACCTCAGCCACTGACTCATTGTGTGACCCTAAGCAAGTCACTTAACCTCCTTGTGCTCCGTCTTTTGGGTGAGACGTAATTGTAAGTGACTCTGCAGCTGACGCATAGTTCACACACCCTGGTCTCTGTAAGTCGCCTTGGATAAAGGCGTCTGCTAAATAAACAAATAATAATAAATAAATATGAAACTCTTGTCTCAGCCTAGTTTGAGAAAGTTCTGATTCCCTTTAAATCATACTTAAAGTGAGCAAAGCCACACACAGTCCCTCAAAAGTAAAAAAAAGTTCAAAGCGTTCTATACACACTGCAAAGAACATTGTAGGCAGAGAGCCCTGGAAAATGCCATGTTCTGAATGCAGATAAACAGTTCATGCTTCAGTTCATAAAGGAGCTCTTAAGAACACCCATGAAAAAAAAAACTTTCCCTAGCAAAGCATTATTATGAGTGCTTGTTCAGATTTAGTTATTTTGCATTTACTAAATATTCTGAAGGGAATTGTTATTTTCATATCCAATTTAAATACAGAATGGGATGTGTCCCCATGTAAAGTAATTATGTAATCATGCCATGTACAGTACTGCATGGAGTAAGTACAGGTTTTTACACACTGGGTTGCATATTTTCATTTGAGCAAATGTGCAATATGGAAAGTATGCAAGTGCTAATTGATTTTTTTATGAATATTTACTGTAAATAAAATCAACAACCATGGCGTTTTTTCAAATCAACTCCTTAGGGAATTTTAATTGCAAAAACACCAGAAATCAAGATCACTATACTATTCCGGTCTGATAATTTTTGAGAAAAGATATGTGGATAAAATAGTAAATGGTCTTTACTGACAAAGGAATTAAACAATTTCCGGGTTTGAAAAAAAGTGTATGTTCTCTGAACAAAATACTATCCCTATGTTAGTTATACAGTTCCTTAAAATATCAGCTGCAGAGTCACTTACAACAACGTCTCACCCAAAAGACGGAGCACAAGGAGGTTAAGTAACTTGCTCAAGGTCACACTGTGAGTCAGTGACTGAGCTGGGATTTGAACCGGGGACCTCCTGGTTACAAGCCCTTTTCTTTGACCACTTTTGTTTTCTTTTGCTGTTCCTTTTACACTGAACAGTTCTCTATTATTTAGGCATGAGTACTATCCCTGGGACTCTGGCGGAGCGTTCCATTGTGTAAGAAATTATTTTATTTTTTGACATGGCCCTAACAGAAACCAGAGGAAAGAAATGAAAGTACTAATTCAGTGTGCAGATTAACTATTAAACAGTTACATTATCTTGCCTGACCAGTCCAGTTAGTTTAAGTTAATGGAAGTGGACACTGCAAACCTGAGTCCACAGCACTGGCAGTATATTCAGATACTGCATGCTGCTTCCCTCGCTTGGTATTCTGCTACTATTTGCAGTTAAATAGATAACATCTGTGAGGGAAAATAGCAAACAACATTGCTTGTGAAATTGAAAGGATGGTAGAAAACCGCAGCAGCTTCTCCACACTTTACCAATATAGAGTACAAACTAATGAAGGGAATCAGTAAATACAGTACAGAATATTTCTACTTATCTGTAAACAAAATACAAGCAATCCTGAAGTAAAGACACAATAAGGGCACACGTGAGCTAAATATTGTTACTGTGTCCATCACCTGCCATACCCTTCTATACTGATACTCCCTTAAAAAGAACTGGTAGTTCATCCATACCTTTAAACACTCAATGATAAAGAAAACATATCCGTTTGGGAAGTATTGTCAATCATATATAAGTCAAAACAAATTGTTGAAAGTTTGGATACTTTTTTGACCTGGGTTAGATATCGCCAATGTATAATGTAATATCATATTATAATGATTTGTTACATAGTGGAATTAAAACACATTATTTTAAAGCAGTGTGTTTACAGTTTACGGCTCCTTATACATTGGAAATTACTGGGACCACTGCATTTTTTCCATTAGTTAAGCATGATATCATAGGCAAATTATTTCAAAATTAAAGAAGACAAATACATGGAGATTGGCAATCAGAAATGAGACGGGGAGAATTATGAGCAGGTAATTTAATATGTATTTATGCTGCTAAATATGGCTTAAACATGTCACCCATTTGGTTCATATTATTTTATACCCTGTGTTACCATTGACTACGTATTTGTATGCCTGGAACACTATTTGTTTAAAAATACTAACAAAGCTGTATATATTTGTAATTGATTAAAGGTGTAATAATGGAGTGCAAAATGAGTTTTGACATTCAGGTTCAGCCTCTTGCAAAGACTCTGTGATGATTTTCCTCTGTCGCTTATGAATCGATGGTGCTGGGGTGCGCACAGAAAATAAATCCTATTTTCTGTCCCATTTCACCACGCTGATGAGCCTGTTCCCCAGGCAGCAGAAGCCAGCACGAAATGAAAGAAGATAAAGTGTCTGAACGCTGACAAGTTCACGACTGCAGAATACAAAAAGAAGGATAAGCGAGGGCATCCCTTGCTGGCAGAAAGCAAATGCACACAATTATTCCTGCTGTCTAAATATGTATTCAGAATGCCTGGGAAATAAAAGCAACGAGGCACGAGTTTACCGGCTCTGACATCCTGAATGATGAAACACCTTGCAGCAGCGTCCAAGAATGATTCAGCAGCATTCACTTTGGAAATAAGAAAATGATGAATAAGTGGTTTTATGGACATTGCACACTCTCTCTAAAACAGGGCAGGCGTCCGCAGGTTTACAATGGCGTTGTTCATAATCTGAACCCACAAACCAAAAAATGACCTTGAAACTAATAATAAACCATAAAGAAGTTCCTCATGCATGTTGGTCATTTCAGACAGTACATTAAAGGCCTATTTTTGTCTGGCAAGGTTTGTGTTTACAAATTATTTAGTTATTATAGCTAACAAAATAATTCCACCAAAGGGACTTGTATTTTTTTTTATGTAGCTTATCAGAAGAAGAGATTTCACTATATAAGGAGCAGGAGCTTTATTTATGAGCTG
This sequence comes from Acipenser ruthenus, assembly GCF_902713425.1. NCBI lineage: Eukaryota > Metazoa > Chordata > Actinopteri > Acipenseriformes > Acipenseridae > Acipenser > Acipenser ruthenus. Next base: position 26,697,137 of record NC_081206.1, read on the forward strand.
GGGGTTGAGCTGCATCAAGGACCTCTGACCAGTACACTACAGAAATTATATGACCAAACTCCCAGTAGAAGGGTTATTTATACCCTGGCTTGTTTTCATGAAAACATGATGAAAACGTGTGCACCTTCATTAATGAGTCATGAAATCAATATCAAGTTCAGATGACTAAAGTAAGACACATAAAAAGAAATTATATTATTTAAACCTTTCTGTCTAATGGCATTACAGTTTGACTCTCACAAATCATTATCGGGCAGAAAGCTTCCCTTTTAGTTAAAGATGTTCTAAATGTAATGAGCTCTTTTCAAATATTGGCACACGTCTGGCTGATTCTACAGATCTTTAGGGTGACATCAGGCTATCCTTTTTATTAGTCTCTAAATCTCTTTTTTGCACTTTTTAATTAGTTGCTGGGATTGTGGCCTTGTCTTGTCCACTGGCCTCGTTCGTACAACGGAAACAATTCTGTATAACAGACGATCCTCTTACTTGTCAGTCTAGAATAAAAGCAGCTATTTATGCAGCACTGGTTTAAAAAAAAAGAATGTTTGCCCTTTGACGCAGTGCCTGACTCTCCTAGCTTTCATCCATAATCACACCAATCCCCTTCCAATTTCCATACTGTTCCATTTCACTTTCCTTCGTTACGTGTTACAATTGAATTACTGGTATTTAGCAGATAATAGACCAGCTATGTGTATCTGATGCTTGGCAGTGAGTTTCCTGGACATCAGTACCTTGAGTTCAAGTCTGGATGAAGCCAGGCTAATGGACAAGAAATGATGATAAACTAAGCCCTTAAAACACCTTACAAGAGTCTCATACGGTTTCCAAGTGTTACACACTAAATGTAACTATTCTGTCATGAATACCACAGCTTGCAGCCCTTCTTACATACTTCTTAATAATTCAACAAGAACTTTGAATATTTCTCTGGTTTTAAGTGTTAAATGTCCTCCTCCACTGCCAGAGTAAAGCATTATTCCCATTGGAGTCCAGTTCTGCATCCTTATTGTTTTTATAGTAAATTAAGTTACCCTTATTGTACCCAACCCTTTCTCATAAAGTGAGTTTTATGTAGATACAACTGCCTAGAGGTTCTGATGTGGAATGTTGTAAGGTTCTGATGTGGAATGTTGTAAGGTTCTGATGTGGAATGTTGTTTTACACTCAAGGTTAATTTTAGTAAGAAAAGGCCAGAAAGGCTTGCATGAGTGAAAAAACAGCTGCTCATTTTCTGAATGCATTTATCCTCCATTGTGTCCAGTCCATCTTTATCTAGTAAAGCTGATGCTAATCATTTAAGACTATTGAACATTCTTTATCACAGAGCTGCCAGACACACCATGAATTGCCACACGCCCATCCAGCACTGTACAGTACCTTAAGCACTAGGTATGGAAGTGTAGGAACCCCTGAACAGCACTTGAGATCAATGGTCAAACTTTGTGCACTTGACTCTTTATTCTCAGTCCGAAAAATGTCCTTTTCACCAAATTTATTAATCATTAAATTGGAACACGTATGATAACATCCCCTGCAAAAGCTATAATGCTGTTCAAAATTCAGTCAGAACCAATGAAAAGTAGATAACCATGATCTATAGGGCTTCTATACTGTATGTCCCTAGATTATGATACTGAGTAATTTGTGGCAAAGAATGTCCTTATCATGTTTCATCACGATTAGATAAAAAAAATAGTTCTTTAGATGTATGTAAAACTCTAGATACAGGTGTCTCCACTATATTTCTGTTGCTGGTACGTACACACACACACACACACACACACACACACACACACACACACACACACAGACTCACAGCAGTAGAATGCATCTGCTTACTATTAAAGTTCAGGAAGCAAAACAGACAGACATGTTTAAGATAGAAGTCTGTTTGCCAAAAACATTTTTTTTATATACTAGTAACATTTTACGACTAAAATGCTGATATTTTGAACAGGGACTATATTTTAAAAGATTATATTGTGTGACACTACAGCTTTAAATGCTTATAAAAAATAGGTAATCATACAGCTTAAAAAAAAGCAATGTACAATATAAATGTGTTCATACTAGGATAAAATTTGCACATAAAACATTTAAGTGCTGTGCACAGAATACCATTCCAAATAACGTACTGTGGCAGACTAAAGGCCCTTTTTAATGTATTGCTGTTTTAGTATGCAAATCCCCTTCAGTCGTGTTCCTTGTTATCATGCCAGATTAAATATTTGAAAGCGCAGTGATTTGATCTGACAAGCAAGTTGTGAGAAGGTTATTTAACAGCCTGGACATACACGACTCAGTAATATAATAATTTCTCTGCTTGAGAGACATGCAGCACAGCACAAAACATCCAAGTCACAGCTGATATTTACAGTGGTGTTAGGACACAAGGTTATTTCCATAAGTGTCATTCAAAAAATCCCTCTAATATTAAAGAGTGTGTGTGGTGGCTCAAAACTTAACTCAATATGTGGCTTAACCACTGATCTATACATGATGAGAAATGTCTGACATTCAACAGACCTGGCTGCTCTCTTCACTATTAAGTGCAGTTACAGACCATTCAAGGATTGTGTGCAATCTAACCACATGCCAAGGTACTTAACAATTGTCCAATAGTAGTCGTTTTTATCTACTTGCACTCACATAATCAGTTATGTGAATTCACTTACCATCTGGTCTTGGCCTACAACTACCAAAGAAAAGAATGTGAATCAAAATGCACTGCGTCTGTGCTCCCATTGGAGTGCTTCCTCTGGTGTTATTTTACTTTTCCTAGTTAGAGCCAGCTGGACACACTAACCAGCTTTACAAATGGTTAATGGTTACATTTATCTCACATCTCTTACATCCCTTAACTTGCCACCATACTACACTCCCTGTGAAACGGGTATTAGGACCCCACCTGAAACACGAAACTGCCTCTGCTGCACATACTGTAGAGATGAAAGAGTCGTGTCAGGTGGGATCTAATAAGTGCTGCACAGTGACTGAATTCACAGTAAGTAACTAGCTTCAAATGATATTTTAAGGGCTTGTTTTATATTCCCTTGCTTTGTTACAGTGCTTGCAACAGGGGCAACAACACCACGGGGGCCAGGGGGGCCATGGCCCCTGCACTTTTCCGACAAGGGGGGTGAGTATATAGTTTGGACCCTATACTTTTACTCTGAAAAAATAAAGCTGCCAATTTTAATTTTTTAAATGTCCTCCGTGTGCCAATGTGGCACTGTTGTGTATTAACACGCTTTTTTCTTAAACGGTGGTTAATTTAAATTAGAACACACTTTCTATGGTCACAGTGTTATACACTGCTGTTACGTATTCTGTACCCTGTCAAAGACAAAAGATGAGGTTAAAAGCTCTATAACCACGGTAACAGGGAAAATGTACCATCACTGGCCTCTCGGGCACATGCGTGCGTCTGCAGGAAAGAGCCAGGCACACCGTCTGAGACGCGCTGCCAACTTTGTAACTGTGTTTCCCACTGTGTTTTATTTAGCATTTTTGTCTTTTGTTTATGCTCCAGTTTGTGTAGACGTGCCCGTGATGTGAGGTCGCCAGTTTCCATCAAGCCTCCATCACTGTTATTCCAGTCCTTTTTATACCCGGGAGCAGGGATATGTCTTTGTGTACCCTCTCCATTGACAGTTTGATAGTGTTCTGTATTAAGGCTGTAAAAACAGCTATTTGTCTTTCAATGTGACTTTTGAAAGAGAATTTGTTTTAAGATTTACTGTACTGTGTTTGTAATAAAACCACTTGTAACCACTGGGGAGCTCTGCCTCAGTTTTGCTCCTGGCAATAAACCTGCCAATTATCCCTTCCTCCTGCATTCTGCTATTCTCCACTAGTTTAGCTAAATCTTTACTTTGTATTAGTAGTGTAATTACATATCAGAGTTTTATTAAACTGATCCTGAAAAAAAGTAGCTTGAAAAACACAATAACCATAATTTAAATTCATGATGTTCTAAAATCACGATCATACACTTCATACAAAAGAAGGACAAATGTTTAGCATGGTATTTGTTCCCTTGTTAACTTGAGCATAAACTGACTAGAATTTAAGCTATGCAATTCCCAAATGCATTTGAAAATCCCATCTTTAGAGATTGGCCAATATCCCCATATGTTTTTAAGCACTGTTTTTTAAGAAGCATATATAACCATGGCTATAAACATAGACGCTCTTTGAAAATGGGATTAAACTAATAGAACCTCTCTAAAACAGATGTGTAAGGTTTCATGAACTGCAAACTTGATTTAATTGAGGAAACTGTTCTTTTAAAAAAAGCAGTGCTCAACAAAATAATCCTTATATACATTCCTGATTTATATATATATATATATATATATATATATATATATATATATATATATATATATATATCATTCATTCCTTTGGTTGAAATACTGGTCGTTGCCTTCTCCAGTGAATTTCTTTATAATTTTCCTTCAATGCATCCCCTGGTGGTTTCTTTTTCAGTCACTGCTCCCAGACCGTGTAGCCACCAGCCAAAAATAATAACAAATCAGCCTGTGCTGCTAGTGGTCAAAGCGGTCAGATTAGGTATCAAAATTCTTGAACCTGAAGTGCTGCCGCAGCCCTTCCAGCAATAACATTAATTTCACTGAAAATGAACCAGTAACTGCGGTTCAAGGCATTGAGTGGCAAGGTTGAAGGCTAAAGACAGAAACGAAAAGCGTTTGAAATCTAAAGATATGAAGCGGCTACATTACTGGGCTGAATAACAATCCAGAGGGGATCTGGTTTAAACATTAAGCATTGACTGAGTGACAGGCTAGGTGGAATTTCAAACTCAGGAAGTTTAAAGTAACAATGTTGCCAGTGGTAGTTAAATCCTTATCAATAATAAGGACCTGGCAGTAAGAAAGAACTAAAATATGGTGGTGCAGTACTTTCAAAGTGAAACAGCACTTAAATGTCAACTTCTAGAGACCCATAAGGAAAAAGAACAAAGCTTTTCGGTATTGGTCTGACCTAACCAATATATCAATTAGCTATCTCAATGGAGATAAAGTTAGAATATTGGAAAAAATACAAAAATCCATTGAGGAACAGGAGCATCTCCCAACTTTCACAAGCAGATAGGGGAGCCAAACTGCTTTCAGAAAGGAAGAAGGCCTTAATTCTTTATAATACCGTAATCACATTACCTATTTATACTCATTGATTATATTAACTTCCCGTTGTTTTATCTTTGAACCTATTCGTGGACTTGGGACAATGAGACAGATAAAAAAAATGCAACAATCCTATTTATTTAAGAAGACCACAATACATAAAGCACCTGGATACACAGTCAGCATTGCCAATTAAGATCTGTGGTAAAACGGTTACCCTAATGCTCTCAGACATATGTGATTGCAATTAATTTGATGCTTAGGTACTACTTTGATAACACATTATGTTGATTTAGTTTGCAGATGCGGTTCTGCTTCAGCCCAGCTTGTGAGGCAAGGTTTATAAATGACAATGGTTAATGAGAATGACCTTCTAACTAGCAAGAATTTCAATTAATTCTGAGGCCTGGTTTGTTTGTGCTCATCCCATGGGGTTACATGAAGTAACCTGGAGATAAGACTAAAGCTTACAACAAAAATATAACTTTCAACCAAATTAAAATAGGATTCCAAATACGAATTCAATTCTAGTGGCTTTTGTACAACAACCCAGGGTGGTAAAAAACAATAACATCAATTTGGGTAACAAGAGTATGCAGGTTAATCACATGCATAGCTGACAAAATAGTACTGTGCAATTAATACAGTTTTTATATTGGTATAGACCACTGCTTAACAGATGGAGCATTTCTCTGTGAGACATAGGAAGCATGACAGCACATTTTTAAATTGATTTATTTTTAGACAGGCTGTTTTCTGCAAAACTGTTGAAATAAAATTACAATCTTATACAGAGTACACATTTTCTATGAATGAAATATAATGTTTGACATTACTTTTTATTTGCATTTTCCATGTAGCATGTAGTTTATAATGTTGTGTGTTATTTAACTATTCACATCATATTTAGAAAAAAGCTCTAGCACAAGTTATAACTTAAGGCCTCCACACACCGGAATGTGTCATACAACACACCGCATTACGACAAAAAAATAAATAAAACATGTATTTTTCATACGAGCCGTTCACACTGCCTGCGATGTGACTGGCGACACTGAAGCGATGCGAAAAAATAGCGATTGGTGTCTATTTTTGCAATTTTGTCACACGGTAGCTAGCGAACTGACCAATGAGGAACAGCTTCCCTTGTGTGCCTTCAGTAAACAATGGCGGAAGAAAAGAGAATTTTTGCAGTATCAAAATACCCGGAGCTGTACAATAAAGGACACACAAATTATGAAGACACGGCACTGAGGGAGACCATCTGGCAGTCCATTTCCAGGGAACTGGGATAGCTGGTGTGTATGATTTGTTTACCTTAACTGAAATAAGTATTCTGAAAAGCTATTATGTATTCTACATTTTTATCAGCTGTATATCGTGTGCGCCTCTCGTCACTGGTGTGAAAGGTAGTGTTGCAGCAAAAGTACTATTTTATACAACCCAGTGGTGATATGCAAATCCTTCACTTGTATTCCTTATATCAAATGATGTAATAGGTTTTGGGGGGAAAACTTCTGATGTGGATGGCCTTTTCCCCTGGTAGCTCAGGATAGGGCCCATATCTTCATCAGAAAAAAAAACAATCATATAACTCAAACATTAATAGGTCAGGGACCAATCTAATGAATGTTCACATCTAGTCTAACCACAATGGAGAAATACTGCAAAGTCTAGGGTCCTTAATTGATAAGGATAAACAGTTTATTCACCAAGACACAAACCATAGTAATAACAGCAAACCTCATAGCAAAGTAATTTGCTTTATATTACTTTTCACTTGATGAGTCATTATCTACAAGGAGGTTGTTGGTTTTGAGACATTTAATACATGTTGGATTTAAGTACCAACACTTCATGGTTATAGCTTAACTCCAGTGCTGGCAGGGAATCTGGTGACAGCTGTGTATCTAACATGATCATTATTATATTCATCATAATAATCACATAAATAGTAACAGCCACAACCTGAAAGAATGCTAGCTGGATGAAACCAAATCTAAATTGAAGTTAACATTAGACAAAGCCATCTGGCTAAATGAAATCTAAAAGTCTGCATTACAATAGATTGATTAGAAACAATAAATATGTGTATGAAGATCTTGGGTGAACAAAACATAACTGAATGGTTTGTTTAAAGCATAGCACAGCCACACAGCTGGATTTAATTGATGACTTGAGAATTTGTTTGTGTTATTGACCAACAAATCTGTAACTCTATCTTGCAAATCTGTCTTTGTGTTATGTTTTGTTTTTAACACACTGACAAATACTGAATACATTAGAATAATTTCAGTTATTTTCAGTTGCACTTCTTCAGTGAAAAATAAGTTAGTACTTATGACATAGAGATAACAATACTTCTTGATGACTTGATATTTGAAGTTCAAATGTCTTGAGAAAGTTGTCTTATTCTGTTCACTTATAAAAGCTGCTACTTAAAATTTGGAGAACAGATTTTTATCACCAAGGAATTGCAGGCAGTAATCACTGAGGAATGGCCTTATATACGTAACAAATAATTTAAACACCTTGAACATTCATTCCATCCTGTTTGCCATATATTGTACTGGCAAATGTTTACATTTTATTTCTCCAATTTCTGTATATAGCCACTAAAGTATTTTATATGGTAACATAATTAAAACATTTGGTAAGGTGACACAGTGATAAAGAGATTCTAATAACCGTGTTTCCAGAAAGTGTTACTGTTAGCCCTATGAATATTCTTACACTGCTAGGTAGACTGCAGCAACACACACCAGGCTGCAGGAGAGAAAAACTAACTTCGATCCTTTTTGCTTCACTAAAAGATATGCACAGTCAATTAAGATATATCTCCCACCCACAGTCTCCCTATGGGGATTGGTAATGATGGGGATTTATATTTTATAAAAATACAAACATTGCTCATCACTTTACTCTCCACTGAATACATTACAACACGAAGCACTTCATTTTTAACTGTGAAAGTTCACGAAGCAGCCCCATGCCCTTCAAATCATTTGAGTAGGTTTTTTTGCTGCATACTGTAATTGTGTGGAAGCCTCCAACTCCAAAGTAAAGTGTGTGGAAATCCTACAGTGTCAAAAACGAACAAGAATACATCATGATCCCCATCACTCTCCTTCAAAAGCTCTTAAACAGCAATCTGCAGGTTGGGACACCTAACTGTTACTGCGGTCAGTTATCTAGCTTAAATGACCGCTGAGTCAGACATTAATAATAATAATAATAATAATAATAATAATAATAATAATAATAATAATAATAATAATAACAACCTCTATGTGCAGGTGCTTCCACTGCATCTATTATAATAATCAACAGGGCTTAAAATATCTCCATTTTTTGGTCCATTGTTTACAGTACATTGGGAAGCATGGTTTTGAGGTTGGAAACAAAGCTTCTCAAAAACCTGTTTTCTTTACTGCACTGTATATAAACTCCTTATATCTCTGAGATGAACTGATAGAATAAAGCCCTCTTCACAAATTCCTTGCACGTCTCACAGTACAGGGAAAAGTCTATTTCAGCCATCATCAATCTTTTGATTACTTACACGCCAGCTCTCACACAGAACCACGGAGATGCCACAGCAAGTTAACAATTCTATCCATTTTCTTGGGAAGACTCCATCATTTATTATGTTCGATATCTATCTCATCAGCTGTCTAATAACTCTCATCATCATTGGTTAATGCCTCAGCCAATCTTTCTTGAAGATAAAATACTGTCTAATAACATTTGTTTACTTATTTTTAAACTTAAAATAATATAATGTGGACTGCTATTTATGAATTGTATTGGAGGGTTTTCCAAGGTCGTGAATGTAGGAATGATCATTATTATGCAAATTATTAACAACAAATCATATCATTGGCTATGGTGTGAGTGTGTGCATATATTTTTGTCTCCATTCCTATCTAGCAGCAAATATCTTTTGAATAGGGCACATTTTTGGTAACAAACTCTTTTTGAGAAATAACTTGGAGACCTCTTTTTTTACACATTTCTCAACACATTACACTAATACTTAATTCTTATAGAGCAAGGGTGTGCATGAAGTCGAAGCCTGATTCCCAAAGGATACTTTTGGTATTGTTGGATTTGGGGGCCTGGCCGAAGGACATCTGTTCTACAGAGGACAGAATGTGTAGAATACATGTATGACTGCAGGACCAAAAACCCCTCTCTGAACCCACCTTGACAAGCAGATATTGGAGTGAAATAAGCAACCTCTCCCATGCTCACAGTAACTGCACAACATGCTGAGTCACCACACCATCTGGAGTGATGTTCAATTAAAGTGGCTGGTTGACATGATGCAGTTGTGCTCCACCCCACTATACATAACTTACTCCAAATTAGCCTAGACTGTTACGACCAAAACCTGGTTCCAATATAAAGGCTGTAAACGCCTTAAACAAATTAGTTTGGGGGCCATCCAAGTTGCTAGGACACCAGAATGCTGCCTTTGAGCTGTACATACAGTCCTTGGCCAATACAGGCTTAGTGTTTGATGAGATATTCTCAATACTGGCCTATTTTCCATCCTCAGATACTATGGTATCATAAACCTCAAATTTAAGACCGTCTTCAATATAATGTTTCTATTGTTAGAGAATATAATTTATTCAAGCTGTAACAAAAGAATCGTGAATATTGCAAATACGGTGCTATGGTAATGAGGAATACAGATACTGAAACATCTGCATATTTTCTGTATCATCAGCTTCTAGGCAGGTCTTATAAAGCAGTTAGGAAAAGGGAGTAGTGGAAACATAACAAGTTTCCAGGTTGGTGATTTACTAGTAAACTCAAAATAAATCTTAGAGATGACCGAAGCTGTTTGACAATAAAAATCTTTGTTTCCACTTTCCCTGTGGTCTTCTCACCACACACACACTCTGAACACTCTCTATAAGCAAAGTGTTGCCTCTCTAGGATTTCTTTTTTTTTTTTTTTTGCAAATCCAATTTACTAATTAGATATGGTTTCCTCCAGCTTTAATCAAGTTTGGTACTTACCAAGAGTTGCTTGGGGAATTTCTAACTAGTTAGGCATCAAGAACGGTCCTGCAGACCATCTTTCAGCTATTTTAAGGAGCATAAAATGAAACTATACATCATTGGCAATGACAGACCAAGCTTTTTAGCCATGACCATTTTGTTTCAGTTCTCTTTACTGCGTAATTACCTGCAACTTGTTTGCGAACAAACCAACGTGACAAAGCCAGCGACCTCCTGTCATGGAATACTTTCCCTATCGGTTAAATTGTCCATGAGTCTTCGCTGTTTTACCTGTATATCTTGTAAATGTAGTTGCTGTGCATCACATGATGTACAGTTCGGAGCGAAAGTCTTCTGCTCCCACACTCTTGGAATTGGCATCTCAGCCCATTGTATTGGATGGAAAGGCAAAGGCTGGATGATAACCTCACAGTTTAAAGACGAATGCCATACCAGTTGACTAAAGAGCAAGCTCTTTAAATCAAGAGGTAAGTGCATGGCTTATGCTTATTATTTTTACTTATCAGCCACATGAAGGACATCCATCACAAGTGTCTTCAGAGAGTGTTTGCCTGGTATACAGTTCTATTGTAGTAAATACATTAATATCATAGGGTCACACAACAAAAAAAGTGACATCAGACAATGACATTGCTCTTAGCTCTTATTCAAAAAGTTTAAGCGCTGGGAGTCCAACTAGTTTGATTTCAGTCTGCACTTGACGGAAACTACCAGGACCAGTAGCAGACTGCAACAATGCATTAGATACTGTGTTATTGCTCTTCAAGCATTATATCTTGATGGAAGCACACAAGTCCACTGCTTTTTGCTGCATTGTCTCTGAAGCTCAGATTTGGAAACTTTCAGTCAAGGCTATTTCACACAAGGAATCATGTTGAAATGTCCTACTTTTACCGGTAGATGGATTTTTCTGTCATTTTACACCTTTACCTACTAATTTCATGCCTTTAACATTTGTTCTGTTTCTGTAAACATAAACTGAATTAATTAGTTAGCGATTAAACCTACATGATTTTTGCCCGACAGTGTCAATACCCCTGTGAATAAACAAGCTTAAGAGAACAGACACTAATTACTTTTCATCAATTCAGTGAGGATAACTTCTTTAATTGCATTAAAATAAAGCCATGTTGTGGTGATGTTGTAAAAAAAAGGGATTTATTGTACTTATTTTCATTGGATGAAGTTTGCATCAGATGTCACCTTACGGTGCAGTGAATATCGTACTTTATAATTTTTGTAATTCATTTAATTGTATTAAACTGCATTGTTTGCTCTGAGGATTACTTTTCTTGACAAGGATGGTGCACATGAGAGCATGATCTTGTTTCAGTGGAATCAAGGTGGGTTGCAACACGCTTCTAGGGCGTTGATGTAGATTCATTTACAAATCAAGTTTAAAAAACATACTTCACTGCCGTTTTATGTGCTTGCATTTTTTTTTAACAATTTCTTCATAAAACAGATCAGAAATTCATGAACTCAGTACAATCCTAATTTGCAAGTCTGTCAAACCAATGATGCCTGGGTGTAAAATAAAAAGAAAGGCTATTGTCTTAAACCGAGCACTCTGCAAGACAACCGTCAGAGGACTTGCATACTAATTTTTAGAAACAACTGTGCTAGCCAACTGAAATAAACACTACACTGGTGCTAAAATGAAACCATTTATTACACCAACAAAGGAAAATGCACTCACAAGCTTTTAGAACCAATAGACCCACTCATTAGGTATAAAGCACCACACAAAATGCTTTTATAGAGGCTAATGGTCTGTCTTGCAGCAAGAAATTTTAATATCTTTGGACATGTGAAAACAAGAGTGCTAGTAATAAACATAGGTGCCATAGAGGCATGGATTGTCTTGGTTTTAAAACATTTTTTATGTATCCCAAACAGCTCAGCTCATCTGATAATGTTTCTTTTTAGTTTTTTGTCAATTTTGTCAATATGGTAACAGGTTGTTAAATTAGGCACCAACTGCAAACAAGCTAGTGTTCTGTTCAAACAGACTACAGAATGTATTCCAATAGCTTTACAGAATGGTTGGTGGGTTGAATTCCAACTTCCCTGACGTGACCAAATGAACCAAAACACTCCAAAAAAGCACCCAAAATAAGAGGCAAATTAATTGTTCCACCTAAGGCTATATCTTTTTTTTAGATCCTACTACAAATGATAAGCTTAATTTCAACAGATAAATGGCATGTCCAACAATTAAATATGAATGTTATGTAAAGCACTCCATAAATGTATACTTTTTTGTTAAACAGCATACAAATATTATATACACGTGTTGGGTATTTGGTCACCCTGTTAAATGGTGTTTGTATAAATGATTGTGTACACAAATAGATTGTCTGACTCTAGAATTTAATATTGAACAAAACATAGTCAAAAGCAATCCACACAATCATTTACATTTCACACAATCATTTACATTTTCTAGAGCCAAGGTACAAAGTGACAGGAACGGACCAGCAAAGTGTGTAGTACCCAGTATACAAAGCTGATATGCAGTAATAGTGTTCTGTTTAAATAAATCAGTGTCTGGCAAAAGACTAGGAAATCAGATCTTTCAATATGACAAATGTTTTTAATAGAAATTTCAAAATTTGAAAAATGTGTTATCGAAACAGGAGATGGTTGGCGGTTTATTTATTTGAAAAATATTTATTTAGAAAGAAATATCTTGTGAAGCATCATACTGTCATCATGGGGGATTGGGGTGTTTGCGGTTCTTCACAGAGGAAACCAGAAAGGCACCATCTATCAACCTCAATAGCAACTCCTACTGTGTTTTCCAAATGTCTTTAAAATCAAGGCTGCTATGATTAACAGCTTTTAGACTGATCAATAAAGATTAATATGCCTTTGTGATGCTTTAATGATAATACTAGGTGATCAGAATCAACTAATACCAGCCTGAAGAAGGAATCACCTTAACCAACCCTTCAGTTATAAAATGTTGGGTTTTACATGGGTACCTTGTGCTGACAAAATAATCTGATGTCCAACAACAGTGATGCCTACAAATAAATCGAGTTCACTGCAAACTATTGGCAAACACATTATCCGAAATAACACCTTAAATTATTACATTTTTTTAAAAAGCTTGCCCCCTGAAATAGCATGGAACTGGTTTTATTCTTTTTAAAAGTCTGTATTTTTTAATTAAATATAATTTATAACAAGACAGGGTCAATTGTGCATATTAACCTATATGACTAAGTAATAGTACATAGGTTATATAAGTTAATATGCACAGTATATATGAGTTGGATTAAAAATTAGCAGAAAATGCATTCATCTTGAACTGAGCCATGGAGTGCCTGAGCCCCATCAAAACACAAGTGGAGCACGGATCTAACAATGCTACTAAACTGCAGTGCTTTGTGTCAGTGTCAGTGACAATTAAATAGGAGAACATTTAGGTGACCAGACTTCATATTCGTAGATCAACAGTACAATATGCATGTGCTTTATCCATAAAAAAAAAGTTCTAGAAGAAGTCTGACTAAGAAAAAAAGTAAAGCTATAGCAGCTATAAATTTATTAACTAATTTCATAAATAAATATTATTACTTTTTTTTCTTTTACTAACGTTGTGAAGCTAGAATAACCAAAAATCTATGTATATGGAACCAGCTGATTTGCAACCAAAAATGATACTTATTGTGCCAAAAAAACCCTCTGTTTACCTCATTGACATCTATGCAGTTTTCCTTCATGTACTCCAAGTCATTAACTTGGCCTCCCTCCACAAATTCCATGGTCAGAATACGCTTGGTCGACAGGTCCCAGTGGATTTTTGGCACCTGCAATGAACAAAGTTTATAGCCAAAATGATTTAACACGAACAAAGAATAAGCAACAGTAACTATGAATTGTATCGTATTGATACGTTTTATAAATCTTATATATTACATTCTAGAAAGTGTAATCTAGTCGGGTTATGTTCCCTGTAAAATATCTCTGCTTGCGGATTTTATTATTGGACCATTGTCCAATAATAAAATAAAAAATAAAAAATAAAAAAAATAATTATATATATATATTTTTATTATTATTATTTTATTATTGGACAATGGTGTCTTGTCTGAAGGCATGCCCATAGATGTAGCCTAAACTTGATTAAATGTAAAATAGGATTGCTACTTGATTTATTGTTTCCTATAGTTTTAAACACCCATCGTTGTGTTATGCTGCAGAGCTCAGACTGGGAAAGTGGAAAAGTGGTTTCATCAAAATAAAGAACACTGCCCTGTAATTGTCAGACACATTATCTCTTACTGTCTTTCGTATGTTAAGAACGAGGCTTCTCTGAAAGAGATCAATCTTTTTCAACTGCTTTCTTGTGAATATGCATTGGAATTCCACTTGTATGACCACCAAAGGGACTGTGCCAAACAGTCTTAATAGAGGGCTGGTCCCAATAGATATCTTTAGATTGCCTCCAAATTGAAAGGGAATGACAAAGACTATTTTAATTGTGATCTGGACAGAAGGAGGGTGTTCACTATATCTATCTATCTATCTATCTATCTATCTATCTATCTATCTATAGGTGTATATGTATATATGTATGTGTGTGCTTATATATATATGTAAATATGTATGTGTGTGCACATTTATACAAATGTGTTTGTGCATTTTTGTGTAAACGTAGAACCCAGTGGTTTCTTTTCCCTTATTCTCATTTTTTTCACATACAGTAGTAATAATATCATTATAAACTCTAATACCCTGTAGTAAGTTTCCCTGTGGAGTGAGTGGGCTTTTGTGGGAGGATTTTGTTATGTCTTTATTAATTAAAAAAAGACCTCTGCAAACCTATTTTAAAAGAAAATTATTAAAATAAGCCGTCTTAAATTTGCCAAGAAATATGAACAGGAAAAAAAAAACAAAAAAAAACAACCTGTACCTATTTCCTGGCCCAACAAATGTAACTAACCTGCAGACAGTTCTTGCAAGATCTTACTGTTAGTGTAATGGGCAGTGATGGGTGATGCAGAGCCATTACACTGACCCCTGGCAGTGAGATAAGTTAAAAAAAAAAAAAAAAAAAAACCTGTAAGATTGTCACTTGAGGAGCTTTTGTTTCATCAGATTTGCCAGATCAGAATTCTCAACAGTAAAACACCTCATTATTAAATGTGGTTTACTGCTGATGCAGCCCACATGTTCTTTAGTTTCTAAGACTCGCAGCCGTGACTAAATAAAATAATTCAAGGACAATAACAAACATTTTGATGGAATTAATAAGTGAAAAGCTGTTGGAAGCACAAAACATTTCTCATTATCTAAGGAGTTACTCAAAAGGGAACACCTGAACCGATTATTTACCTGACAAAGTTCTTACTAAAAAAATCCCACGCTTATAACATATCAAGTCAAGTGCTCCTTAGCATCTTCAGTACCAAATAGACTTGTTTGTTCTATTTTGAAATCCAAGATCGGAATACAACTGCAGGACATTCATTACAAGAAGGTTTCTACACCCTTGTGTCAAGTATCTCCTAAACTCACTCCTTTAATGAGGGATTAAGAGCCTGAGACGACACAGGTGCATTGAATGCCTCACCTTACTGGTTTAGCCTCAGTTATCATGTAGGAATGTCCTTCTTGAAAGACAGCAGTAGATAAGCCTTTATGCTGGATCTTTATGTTTACACTACTGCGTGGTCTGTTAAAAAGTAAAAGGAGAAAGTCTCAATAAAAAGAGAGTCATCTGATAGTCTGCCTAATTTTACTACAATGAGGTTACAGCTAGATGCAGCACGTACTTAAAGATATTTTTTCTGCATTTCCGTTTGACAGAGGCAATTACTTAGGATTAGTAATTGTCTGGGGGGGGGGGGGGGGGAAGGATTTACTGCAGATACTATTGATCTTTCATTCTATTTTTTAATTTCCTTGAGATATAATTTGTATTACGTCACGCTGATAACATCTCTTATCAACTGTTGGGAAAGCCAGCGCCTTATAACCCCACCTAAATACTTTCAAGGACTAAGGCCTTTTATCTAAAACTCTGATTTTAATAATTCAGGGGGTTGGACATCTCAAAGTATGTGTGTGGGGGGATGGAGGAGGGGAGATGTAACACATGTTTGGAATATTAATAATATCCACAAATATCCAGACCATGGTTTGGGGAAAATTATAAAGAATGTGTGAGACTCAGTAATGATACAATGATATCAATAATATGTGAATTGAACCATACAATCACATGAGGACTATACATGACCACATGGCCTTTAAAACACTGTGCTTGTGGTTACTACCTTCAGGAATTCAAAGTGCTTGAGCATGTTTGCCACTCTTTCTGCATTTCTGCCTTCATTTAAGAAGTCCAACTCCAAAGGCATGTTCTTCTTGGCCTCCTCAATAAGCCACATGAAGCCAAAGTCAGGGAACAGCCATGTCACAGTTTTGAGTAGAAACTGTAAAATTCAAATTAAAACAATTAATTCAATTGCTTCAGACTCATTCTTTTCTATCTTCACTTTGGCCCATAAGGGATTCCAGTGCTTTTTTCAGAGTAATGACTAACATTTGCTCTCAGGCTGTTTCATGCACATATATATAAAAGCAAAGAGTTGTGCTGTTTTATAAGAGTTGTCAGAAACTGTAAGCAAGATGACCATTAAGCTACTTGGGGAGCTAAAAACCTGCATTTCGTTCCATTTTAGTAATAGAAATACGGCTTCAATTGTATGAAGACATTCTCCTGAAGGTAATTAAATCGTTCTTAGTTTCTGTTCTTCACTGTTACAATGTCCTTACTGAGTTTCAAGCTCAGTACTCATAATTCGGTTGATGGTGACTATCATGGTCAACAAAAGCATTATGTGCCTTGCAAGTGTAGTGCAGCTTTCATGCTTACCTCAATAACCAGAATGTCCTTGGAACTCTGGGTCTGCACTTTGGGATGCTGAACTTTGACAGCGACTGTCCTCCCATCATGCAACACTGCCTTGTGAACCTGGGCTAAAGAGGCTGCTCCTTGAGGGGACTCTTCAAAACTCACAAACAGCTGTGCAATCTGTCAGAAAGGAGACCATAAACTTTCTTGTAGATAAGTGATACCAAACCTACACTGATGAATCCCATTTCATAGTGAAATAAATAGCAAAAAGGATTAAAGAGCTTGTTAGTTGAAATGGTGTGTTAGGTGAAGGTCTCAGTTTACTGATTTTTTTCCTGAAAGGGATAGTCAAGTTTTTACTCTGGAATTGTATTTACTGAACTATGTGAATTTACAATTCATATTCTAATATTAAAAAATATATATATTAACGTATTTATATTTGGAACATGTTTGGTTTATAGGATAGACCCTGACAGAGCTATCCCGTTTGAAGAGACTCCCGAATGACACCAGACAATAGTGCATGAAAATAATACATGGAATAGACATATGATACAATAAGTACCATGGTATTAAATAATTGAAACAGACAAATGTATTGGGTATCAGGGAAAATAGACTTTCTGCCACAAGGTTTATATAAATAAACATGTATTATCATGAAACTCCCAACAGTAACTGCAATATTAATGTTAAAGGTATTTCAGCAGTGTCACATCTGTACCAAAAAGACATGAACTCAATACTTAATATTAATCATGGTAGTTATTTGAAACATGTCAAAATGACTGTGCTTATCCCCAGCCTCAATCCCACTTCTGGACCTGTAGTTGCTGATCACATCATATGAGGTCCTGATATGAAGCTATATTGATTTTTGGTACAGGGAATGGAAATAGATATTTGTATCATATACACAGCATGTGTGGTCTTTGTTTGTTTAGTGAACAACAAGGACATGAGAACTTGATGCATACTTTGTTTTAATGAGAAGAAAAGCTTGCAACTGTCTCACCAGTAAATACAGTATAATATATGTTAAAAGGCAATACTTCATGTGAGGAACCTCAGCTTTCAATTTCTGAATCTCATTTTAGTGTTTCCTTATCGTAGCCTTCCTTATCAGCCATATTAATCAAATAGACTTGCCATATAGATTCAGATACGGTTATATTCATCAGATAGTAAATTACAGGAGCTTTCAATCTGGCTTTGTTGGGTCAGGCCAGTTTAAATAACTGAAATGCAATTACTGTAATTTTTAGATCCTTTTTGCACCCTGTTTATAATCACATTGCATGCATGACTGAGCTGCTGTTATGGATTACATAAATGGAAACCTTAAGAAACGTAATTCCATTTTCTTAAACCATTGTGCAAAACCAGTAACAAATAAAAGCAATTTTTGAGCAAAATGACCACAATCATGGAAATTGGTCTTGCAATTTTTAAAGGGATATTAGCCACAAAAGAATTGCCCATATGTTTCAAATATGTTATGCTTTGTGCTGTTCTCATGTCAGTTTTTCTTGATTCTTTACCACAACGGCAGTATCCCTGAGTGTTAAACACAGAGCATGTGCATAAGCAAGAATAACAGTCCTTTCAATATACAGTAACAATTACACTTGTAAATCTGGTACCCTATTTTGATATAGTAAAAACACCAATTGTCAATTGAGCTAAGTAGTCCCCTGCTCTTACCCCTGCTGCTGTTTTTTTATCTTCCTTACCTTCAAGAGATCCTGAATAAGCAGCCATCTGGTTTAGGGATTCAGTGTATTAGTCTTCTGCATAGTTTGTCAAAAAGCCAACTGTATGTTGGAGTCTTGTGCTTAACATGTCAATTATTGTGATGTGAATTAGAAAATTGTTACCCCCTCGTCTCTAGCATTGCATGTCTATGTGCTTGTTCTCTCCCCCTAGACTGCACAAGATGACATAATACAGTAAGAAATAAGTATAAAGCAGCATAGTAACAGTTTTTTTATTTTATCATTTCATGTGTTTACCACATGAAGTGCATTAGAAAAAGGCAGGGAATGGCAAGTCCCTTAGTAGACTTGCTATCCCCACATTAAATGTGTCTTTTTGTATCACAGTCACACTGGCTCCTCTTTTGAAAAGTACAGGCACATTTCAATGTGGGTTTCACAAAAGATGTGTGATGTATGGTGTGAGTGTGTGTGATATGCAGACCTGGCATCACTGTGAAGCTCACAGTCATTCACAGCACAGAAACACAGAGGACACTTCTGGGTCACTTCACCAGGTTAAGGTAATATTTGAGTGATGCATTGCATTGAATGGTCAGTGGCATAACAGTGTATAGGTTTGTAACTAACATATCAAATAAATGTATACTGGTATGATGTCTGGTATAAAAACTATAGGTAATCTGCATAATGCTAATCATTTTAGGGCTCACAATTTCAGTTTGGAAAAAGCATCTGTCATGGCAAACATCGGTTTTGAGATTTGATATTAAAATATCTTTCATAAGGAAGATGTTTTCATCTATAAAGATCCTTAACACTGATACAGTTCTACAACACCCATGTTTTGGTTATCTTAGTGACCTATTATATTATTATATATTATTATTCAGACTCTTACAGACATGCATGTGTAACAGGATCGACCTTCCCATCACCTTGACTCAATACACTATCTAAAGTCACTATCTCACACTACCTGCTTTTCCTGCAATTTCAGCAACTTCGTCTGTTAGCAGGCAAACTACAAATGCTTTGATCACAGCCGTGCAGTTAAACTTCTCATTTTGCAATTGGGGGTTCCTGCCGACCTGCAGTCTGCTTATTAAGCAATATATAGGCCAACCTTTTCAATCTACAGTAACTTCAATCTGTAATATCAGTCTGCAATATGAGGCTCTTCCATATAGAACACATTGCCGTTCTGCAAACCTATTTCTCCAAGACTGCTGCACCCCTCCTTTTTGCTTGCAATGTGTGTTTCAATGCCTCCTCGTCAGTTTGACATGTTGTCCAACCATCTGCTGCTCTTCACAATCAGGCAGCTCCACCTTTCAATATTCCACCTGCTCCACCTCCAGTGCTTGCCTCTAACTGTCAACATAACATATGCACAACTAGGGCTCCACTTGCCAAGTGAGCTTCCAAAAACAAAACCAAAATAGCAACAGCATTCCTCTCCTCATTTGCATAAATATACATAAACTACAATCCAAGAGATTTTTTAGCACCATTTTGCTTTCAAAAATGAGTGCTGTTCTAAATAATTTCCACAGCTTTTAAGGGGAGGAATTGGGAAGTCCCTATTAAAGCAACACCTTTGGGCCTTGCATCTTTCAGACAAGATGAATTTGGACTGCATATTAAACTGTGGATTTGGTAAAGGACATTACAGATCCCATAAAAGAAGAGTGTTTACCTTGTACCCGAGTTAAATCCCTCTGTACTTGCAATTCAATTCATTTTATTTAAACATGGATTATGGATTATGCCATGTCATATATTGGCATAGTCATCTTACTGCCAAAACATGACTTTACATGAAAATTACTGACATCTAGTGATTTTTTTCAAGTTACCATGTGTTCGGGGGAAATGCTTTAGAGACGAAGAGACCATCCAACATTATCATCATTTTCTGAAAGCTAGTCAGGTATATCAAATGTATTTGCCTTGCAAAAGCAGTGGATTTGATGTTAAATCTTTTTGGCACACCATTAAAATACTGCTTCCAACATGAAAGGGCATACTATAAGAAAAAATAATCCAACAAGCTTATTACTTTCCATACACTCATCTTTGCAATTACACTGTAAAACACTCTTTAAAAAATAGTAGGAAAGGGAGAAAAATTAATCATTTGGTGTTCTATTTACAAATGCGAAGCAGTGGCATTCCATTCCAAGAAAAAGGCTAAAGCTGGCAGGATATAAAAAACAGGTAATTAGGTCTATTGATCTCTGGGGCATTTCCAATTCCATCAGAATTGTCCATCAGTTTATACTTGCAAAACCCAACACGATGTAAGTGGATTCTCAGTTGGTAGCTTTAAAATCTCACAGAGAAAACCATGAACGGAAGCAGCTTATAAAAGTTGCTATTACTCTAGGTGTGTATTTGTTTTTTTGTTTTGTTTTTTCTCAAGAATTGTTAGATTGAGCCATGCTCCACCTATATTACCCTAATTTGGTAAAAACATGTTTTTCATGTTACTGTCCTGTATCCTTCCCGTCTTCACTGTAATTTAAGCATGGTATTCCTCAGTATTTCTTATCAAGGTCCTATGTATAAGTTTTAAGACAGTGTAGTTCATAGCCCAAAATCTGGCTAACTGCAACATGGATGAATTTTAAACTCCTATCACTGTACACTCCATACACGTTTGATATGAAAGCAGAGAGTGATTTTGTCTTAACTATCAATCACACTGACCCAGTGTTTCAGCATGGTTAGGTATTTGTCATACTGGGTTTGAAACAACACACCATTCATCTGTCCCTGACAGGTATTTTCCTAAAGGGACAAGTAAAAATGAAACGTTTTCTTTTTTTTTCAAGGGACATGTGACCGGGGCACTTCACTGGTTAAGGGAGAAGCAAACAACACAGATTCTGGGATGACAAAGCGTATACAAACATGTTCCTTGCTCAAAATCATAACATGTTGAAGAATGGGGCTCTGTGTATACTGTACGGACCATCATTTCAGTTTGGAGATAGAACCTAACCTAGATTAGTTTATTATGCAGTCTCCTTTTTCCAGTAATTATATTTTTGCCTATGAAATGACACCTCTAAAGTAGCCTGAAAGAGCATTTGCTAATAAGTAAAAATAAACATCAACATAAGGCGCTTTACCAACAATATCAATAAATGATATTTTTTAAGTCCCATTTAGACTTAAAAAATAAATCCTGCTGGGCTTCAAGGACAAAAATTCTCTGAAACCAGAAACACATTAATTGCGAGAGTATACTGTTGGTCTGTGCTCATGCCCCAGTTTTGTATCATTCTCCCTATGGCCCTTTTTACTGTTAAGATAATTCTTGCCTGGGTATCTAGTGTGGCAAAACCACTGAAGGAGGTGTGGTAAAGCAAATGTCTGCCAAATACTGCTTCTGAGCTGCAAGTCAGTTACATCATGTGCTGCCAAAGATGAAAGACAGTTCACTCCTTGTGGTGACTGCTCACATTATCACCAATGGGAATGGGCAACCCTACCATCTGTAATCAAAATCTGGAAGCTCACATCAAGGATCCTGTGTAGTTTAGATATCAGCCAGACATAAATGGTATATAGATGCTGAAGCTCAAGGGCACTTTAAGACAATGCAAACAATGATAATAAAATAAAAACATCCCCAATATATTCCACAAAGGGCATCCACTGGATCTTGTGTCTTCCAGAAAAATACAATAAGATTCCTACCTGTTTTAGAAGAGTACCTGTATAATACCTGGGTGTGATCAGTCCTTTCTTGCCCTTCAGACAACCTGTGTTTTCTCATTATGAAGCTTTTTCTGTCTGCAATCCATAATATAAATTATGTGCATCTATAATGTATTGAACATCATATCATGCAAAATTTGTTGATAATGATGCACATGTTGATCATTGAACCTTTAAAACGTGCATCTTTTCATGAGCTTTACATTGACCACCATTAGTGAGTTCACATGCAGTAGAAGGTCTATGTTCATATATGACCCCAAACACATCATTTCTAAAAGGATCTAGTAATCTGCGTTTTGGCTGCAGGTTATCTAAAGTAACAGATAACTGGCACTTGAGCACTGTGTGTCTGTGACTGACAGATAAAGCCATCTGACTGTTGACTTTCACATGTGAAACAGAGCCACTATAACTTTACATTGAAATCTCAATAAAACATGACTACTGAAAAATATTTACTGAGAACAAAAAGTCAGGGACCTAATAGTTCAGGATGGAAATCCATAAATCATGATTCCCCACAGAGCTGAGAAATCAGTTAGCTGAAGAAAACATTCCTATTGCGAATCTACCTCTGGGCCAACAACGTGTACTATAATGGTGTCTCTCTCCGACACAACGAACAAGCAGACTGTATTAAAAGAGAGACATGATCTACTCTGCATCCAGAGAAATGTAGCAGTTCCTACTTTTAGATGTAGATGTAAGAACTTTTAAATGGAAAAGTGCAAAAAATACATATATCAGTGTATACTTTCTCTACACCTAGAATAATATGGTAAGATTAAATTTGGATAGCTATTATTTTACAGCATATGACATGATACAATGTGACACTGAATAATAATATAATGTGTATGTAAAGTACAGCATGTGTGTTTTACGAAGAATAAATACATACAGTGTATCTACACCTGATGAATACTGGTAATTTGATTCACTGATTATCTGTAAAGGAAGGCTTATCTTAGACCTATCTTAAACCTACCATTTATGAAGTAAAGTACAACAGGTAGACAACAACCTCCTGTGTCTTAGGAAAGCTCTACGAGTGCACAGAAGTGAGGCCTGACATTACCTTTCCACCTCAAAGGCAAGCAACATGAATAGAAAGCAACAGAATGCGAACAAAAACCACCCATGATGACTGTAAAAGGTCACAAAAACGAAAATGGCACTGTTAAAATCCATCAAAAGAACATTTCTTGCTCTTTAGAGATTTAAGTTGGTGGGCGTACCTTCAGCAATTGAAAATATTTTCTTGCAGTTAATGTTTAAGAGGATACTGGGGAGCTAATAGTGGAAAAACTAACAACAGGGAAAATGAAATCTACAGGAACAACCTCTGGGCTGAGATAATATGGCCCTAGTAAACCCCTGGCTTTAATTGTATAAAACCATACTATGTGCAATTATCGATAAAAGTTTACTGCAAAGCGATGGTCATCATTCCAATTTAGCCTCAGTAAATATAATCTACTGAGAATAAGGTTCTTATTCTACTTGCTCAAAGCTGTAAATCACAAAGAAATTCAATTGGGTTGTTTTCGCTCATTCTCTCATGTACAGAAGTACACAACACAAAGAAGAAAAAAAAGAAATGTAAGTAATTTGGTTGGATGTAATGAAGAAGGCACTCATCTATCCAGAATGTACGCTCAGATACATTAGCTGCACCCCAGGAGATACAATGGCTTACACATGAAAGTTTTGTGGGGTTCAACATGATGAATTCAGACTAGAGTAGAGAGCAACAGGGGAGCTGTGATATGACCAGTTTGAAGGATCATCAGTTGTCACAATTTGTGCTTATGAATTTGTCATTCAGAGTAGACCGACCATTGCTCTTAACCTGATTTTAATTCTATAAACTATAGTTGTGCAAGGTGTTCTTGAAAATATTTTTGTATATGTACATTATCCGATTTTCAATTGCAAATCTTTAACAAACTCATTGCTTCTTGGGGAAGAAATTACAGGAGCACAACTGTAGTGCACACCTCGTGGAATACTCTGCTCAGGCATGTTCTTTTATATGCTGGTAACTGTATTACACATGCAAAACATCTGTGATTGCTGAAACAGCAATACATGATGATAAAGAACATCTATCATGGGATAATAAAGTATTACTTTTAAAACTCATCAATGTGCTCATAGAGGAATGGTAATGCATTCAACAACAAACCATCCACCATCGAATTTTGCCAATAGTATCGTAAAAATCGTTTTATAGGTCGCACTGGAGTAAAAGTCGCTCCACCCTTTTTGAGACTTCAATTTTAGGAAATCATATTTTTTTGTGTTTAAAATACTTTTTTTACAATTGATTTTTTTCCTACATGCTCAACACCAATAAAGAAAGAAATATACACAGGTTTTGTTTTGAAATAACCCTTGTTTGCAACTTTTTTTCCAATAATAAATTTGACAGAGTTTTTTGTTTTTTTGTTAAACTGCTATAAACTATTCAGTTTTTCAAACTTTCTAAAATTTAAAAAGTAATAATTTAACAGTATTTCGGCAAATTCAAACGCGCAATTTCAAACCTGTTAGCAGCAATTTAGTTTTTTGTCTGACTCCTACTTTTTCCAGTCTCAAAGTCACTTGCATTATTATAACATTGCAATTACAGTACAACAAACAAAAGCCTTGATAAGTTTACTACTCAGCTTTCTAACCAATAGCTGTTTGCTACGGATCCCAGAGGTGGGTTCAATCTGAATGTTGACAAATCAATGGCTCGGTAGGGTGGTAATAAGGAAATTCATAGAGACTGAGAGCTATTGTGTTAACAGTGAAGCAGTATAGCTGTGACGTTTTTAAGAGGAGATCAGTCAAGAGTGAAAGCTTGCGTTTAACATTCAAAATGACGAAGGGTATTGATAGTAATTAGAACAGTGGTTTTGTGTTTCTACCTAGCAGCATTACCTGAATGCTGTAGATCCTGAAAAAATAAATCGGGTTGTGACAGTTGAGTTTGTGTGAGCCATAACCGTGGCTGTAGTAATCCCATTGTGGCGCTGGTACAGTAGTTTAATATTAGACACACCGGCGCATACGTCATATCGGTGTATTAGTCACTCCCCCCTTTTAAGGGCTCAGCAAAAATGCCTGGAAATATGGTATGAGCTTTCAATTTAATTTCAGGTTTGGCCATCTTTTGACATTTCTCAAACCCATGTTTAATCTTTGGGGAGGGTTCACATAATTAAATTCAGTAAATATGGTGACTGTTGTAAATTAAACTTATTTTTTGTATATTTTGTTCTAAGCTTGTGTTTGTTCTTTATAAGACATTTGATGCTTGCACATTTGCTGAGTTATGGAAATGATTTTGCTGATGGAAGACATCTTCAATTAAGCTGTTAATGAGCTGCATAAATCAACACTATTTTAAAGAATGTTATGTCAGAACAGTCCTCACTAGCAAGACAAAGTTTGATCCCAGCATTCTAAATTCTGGGAGGGTGAAAAACAAGAACACTATTTAAAATTACAATATTTAAAGACATTGTTGATTCTACCCTTTCCCCTGCCCTTCTCCTCGTTGTACTTCAATATACTGATAAACTGGGATTTAATGTCACTTTTCCTATTTGCATCTGGCATATGTGACTGCTAAAAGGAGAGTGTGCTAAGGCAACCTGTTGATCTGTCACTTTGTCAGTACATTGCACCTGCAGTCATTAAACACTCACACATAAACACATCCTTACATGCTTACACACACATTAACATTGCAAGATATGCAAATACGTGTTGGAATCACATGTATAGCAAAGTCATATTTTCCTGGATTCAACAGCATGAGATTTATTTTATCACTCAATTTTGTCAGTTGACATAGCTCATTTGCATGAAGCAATATGCTAATACATTTTATATGTATATTGACATAAGAAAAACAACACTGTTAATATGAAAATTATAACATAACATATAACATCAGTGTATTTTGTTAAAAAAAAAAAAAAGAAAAATCACTGTTTACAAATGGTAGCACATTTAATGTATACATATATTTATTTTTATAAAACGTTCATATTTCTTGAATAGAAAAGGTATTTTTTCACACTTTAACATATTTGCATCACATAAGATTGCAGCTTCAGTTTGGATTTTTGTAAGGTTCCTTCAACATACAGTGTACCTGTAATTGAAAGTAAGATTATTCATTGGCATATCTATAGTAAATGTTCTGTGCTATAAAGAGTTGGTTTTCAATTATAAAAAGTCTTTTTTTTTCCTAGGGAAACTATTACTTGGTTAGTTTTATAGTAATGTATGCAAGATGTTATCTGTGTTTTTTTTTTTTTTTAGCATCCAATATAAATTGTTTTCATTTCACATGTAGTATAATAAAATAAATTTGACTGTGAATTTAATATTTGCTTTCCTCAAAGGGCAATGTGTGGTTTGCATGCCTCAATGTGTAAATCAAATGAAAAGAAATACAAATCAAATACGATCAAATATTTAAAAAGTATGTTCAGCTGGAGTAGGTTTATTAGTAAAATATACTTCCTTTGTGGGTTACTAAACCTTTTGTTTGAATTTTTCCGGCACTTCAGCTAATCATCACCACAGAATGTGTGTCATTGGAAATTGGATCTCGCTCAGTGTAGCAGGTGTTTGCCTAGCTTTCTAAACAGACGATAACTTATAGTTTTTGTGAACGTTTGATAGAAGCAATTTTGGAATATGACTGGATTTGTTTTAAAGTAATACTAAAGAAAAGACAATAATTATGATGGCTATTTACTAAATCCAAAAATGTACTTCGTCACCATATAGACATTTATTAAAAGACAGCAATTGTTTCTGATTCCAAGCCTAATACTGTATATATTATTGAACTAGAAATTGCAAATATATCCAGAGCATTGATATTCTATAACAAGACACAGATATACAGTATGCAGTCATATAAACTACAATACAATTATATATTTGGCTTGAATATCAGCATGTATGATGCCTTATTTTAAGACAGATCATTCTGAATGTAGACTCTTACATTTTTAAATCACTGGATAGGACAGTACTGTAAGTAACAGATTACAAATCTGTCATGGGTTTTTGGTGTTGCATCAGTTGCACTGTTTCAACAGGGCTGCTCCATGGACCTCCGATAACCTTTAAACTAAATCGCTGTGACCAACTTGGCTGGTTTGACCAAGAGTTTTCAATAAGCCACTTTTAATCATTTAGGACAACAACTATCAGATCTTATCTAGTTTTTCAAGGATGGCAATCTATAATTGGCATTTGTGCAATGTACTGTATCCAATGTAACCAAGCCTAGGTACAACTGCACTTGAATTATTATAATGAAGTTAATGTTCAGTTGAGAACTGCAGAGCAAGCTCAAAATACAAGGAATAAGTAATGATGTAATCATGGCAGATATGAATCCTGCTGCTTTTAAACTCTATGTTGATGTTGCTTGTGTTTATCCCTGGGCTGAATTATTGACCTTCTTATTACCATCAATAAAGACAATAGAAAGACAGTGGGAACAGTATCATGGTACATGTGCATTAGACTATAAAATAGACCCCCTCACCTACACTGAATCAAAACAACTATAACGGCTATAGTTATACTATTTTGTGTTAATACAAGCCTATGTTTGTATATTTACTAAATAATTTACATTACTGGGTAATTAAGGTTATAAATAAAGAGTCAGATTCAAGACATCAGTTGCTTGCTGAAACGTATAATTAATTATTAGAATGGACAGGACAAAGTGGAGCTACTCAGTTACAACCATGGAATGGTCTGCTACAAAAAGTGCATTCACTGTAACTGCTCAAACTGCCAGTTCTATGCAATATTTTGTAGGCTGTGTACTCCCTATTTATAGCATTACATGCTTGGTGCAGAAAAGTGAACAGTTTATCATTGTGAAGGTCAAGTCCAGATTTAACAAAATTAACCCCCCTCTAAATCATTCTGCATGTGTTTGTAGGAGTGCTGACCAGATCATAATTGTAATTCACCTTTCTCTACTCCTACTCTCAGTGAGGCAAAGTTTAAAAGCAACATTTCTTTACAATGCTAAATATTCCAATAGGAATTTAGTGGACGCTATAGCACTGGCAGAGTGATGTCCTTCAGAACATAAACACTTTGTGACACTGGGCCTCATTTACGAAAGGGCGCTAAACTTTATGGTGTGCGACAATTGCAATTACCGTGCACGTTAATGATTCTGTATTTACTATTGCAATTTTATTCGTTATCGCGTGAAATAGTGGGCATATTATATTGCACACTAATTTTATTGTGCTATACTATGGCAATCAGAATGAATATGTGATTTGTATGGTAATGTATGATAATGTATTTATATGAGCATCCAGCTCAGAATAATTCACAGAATAATTCACATGGTATTTACTAAAGGACGTTAATTTTAGTGCATGCATTAAAGTGATAATTTATTAGTGCGCATGGGAACCAGGTTTTAACCACTGATAGGTGCGCTATTTTTCAGGCCTGATGTGCAGTTCGATTCTATCTACTGGCTCAATTAGTTTGATTCATTCAGTTTAATGAATCTTACTTATTTTCTCGTACACTTGAAAGCTCATTACGTGTCCTAATTCTGCAACTTTTCCACATAATGCCTGTTGATGCAGAATCCAGTGTAAGAACATTGGTACCTCGGCATTTCTTTCTTTAATTTCTTGTGCCAGCATTGTGTATATAAGACTGTAAAACACTGAAGTTTATATGGAAATGATCGTTCGCCATGTATTATAAATGTTGTAATAATGAACAAGGACCTTAGTCTACGTGTTCATTATTAGAACAATGGAAGCCATCATGAAAACTAGTCAGACATCAGGGAATAAATGAGGTCTTATGATGATCATGGACCTCCTTTACTTCGGGGATTGGAAAGACCAGTACAAAAATTATAATAGGCTTCAGGATTAGTAAATGTTTGAAAAAAGTCTGATGTGCTAAAAATCCTTCTTGCTCAAAAGAGTGTATATACCCCATGACAAGTGCCATATGCCAGCCCTGTATGTATGCATGCCATTTAAAAGGTTTCCATTGAGGTTTTCCTATTTTTAAACATTTTACTTTACTTGCAACACTGCAGCATCAAAACAATGACAATGTTAGGCTAGTTAACAGTAACCATCAAAGTTAAAGAAACTGCTTTCGGAACTGCATTGCATTTTCTTTCCTGGTATAGCATGAGTTTCTCAGAAAATAAGAAAAAAGTATTCTGCTGCCCTGTGCCATGGTGTCATATTTACAATTTTGTCAAAAGAGTAAAGCTTACTAGTCTCTGTTCATGTCTACAACAGAGGATTTACAGCAATGCACATGTAGGGTTTATTTATTTTAGTGCTTTATTGAATTAACACTGGTTCAATAAATGGCTTTCATGTTCTTGTGTTGTCTGTCAATAAGAAGTGTGTCACCAAAGATATTACAGACACCTGTCTATAGCAGCGCTCCAGCCATGCAGATTTTAATCAGATTTGGGCCATCTCAGCACGTAAGGCTGAAATCTTGACTTAACTTGTATTTTCTTTAATGCCTGTCTTTCAAAGAACAAACAAACAAAACAAAAAATGTATAGGAGTCATGTTACTCCAGTCCAATTTGAGGAATTACATATTAATAATTTAGTGATATAATACCCGTTTCCACTAACCACGCTTAGGTGCACCTCAGCTAGACCGTCCAGCTGAGGTGTATCCACTGCATTTTCTCAGGTACAGCTAACCTTGGAAGTATCTGCGCTACATCAGAGTTCAAATGGCATTCTGTGACACACAGCATGCTGGGATTCTGTGGCTTTTCAGAAACAACAGATTGTTTGTGAACATGGAGGTTGAAAGAAGTCTTGTTGCTGTTTACATTGTTATCCACACTATTGACAGCCTTATAAAATACTGATTTTACAGCAAATGGCAACTAAAACAAAGAAAAAGAAGATGATGACCTGTACTTATATCATC
Source organism: Acipenser ruthenus (assembly GCF_902713425.1). NCBI lineage: Eukaryota > Metazoa > Chordata > Actinopteri > Acipenseriformes > Acipenseridae > Acipenser > Acipenser ruthenus. The sequence goes on from NC_081206.1 coordinate 26,727,641, forward strand.
GTAAAGCTTGCATGGTAAGTATTTGTTTGTTGTGTCGTTGGTCGTTAAAAATGAACTTTCTGACCAAATATTCAAACGTGCTTTAATTTCCTCCCTGTCCCAAGGTAAGCAAACATATTCTTTTCTTGGCTTGCTAGCGACAGCCATTGCTGCAGTGAAATCCAAAAACACACTGACGTTGCGCATCATGCTACATAATGACACTACCGCCTGGACCAGTTGGGACTCATCGGGTATGAGATACAAAACTGTACCATCTCAAACCGGTTTGGTACACACTGAGGTGCACTGCTGCATACATGGAAATGCCCTGGACTCAGATGGACCAGCTGAGATGCACCAAAGCGTGGCTAGTGGAAACTGGGCATTAGTCTCCCTCTAGACACACAGAATTACACAGACACACACTCTATGAAAAAAAAAAAAACCTACCTACCGACCACAATTACATTTCCACTGCTGATGGGCTGGGGAAAAAAATGGTTTTACAGCCAGTCCACACTGTTACCAGCATTGGCCAGATCTGTAGTATTAGCCAGATTCCATTCATTAAAATGCTTGTATGTTGCCATGAAGGTAGTTGGGGGCTGTTTGGCATCTGACCTTTTAATATAACATCATTGGTACTGTATGAGGGCAAAATTCTTCAGTAAATAATATTTGTATTCTTTATTTGTCTGTGCAGTACCGCAAAGTGTCATAAAGCCTTAGCTGGAACATGAGTGTACAAGCCTGTTGGGCTTGCAGGAACATTAGGATGTCAAGTTTCACTCCAGGGGGTCACTCTGTAATGGAAAAGGATTGAGGTTGGAAAGAAGGCTAGTCATGCAAAAGGCAATTAACAGCTTCTTTGTCTTATTCAGAGAATGACATTGCATAATATATAGCTTTTCTGGATACAGACATGTCTCACTGCATATAAATTCATGGGGATTGTATTGCAGAAGACAATGATCTATCAGGGATTTTGAAACACAGGCTAATTAACTAAGGCCTGTGTCCTAAAGGTACAGTATCAATAGTCTAATTTGATTTAATTTTATGGTATTTTACCCTAGGTCATAAATTTGTCAGCAGGTTCTTTATCTATTTTTCAAGAAACTATGATTAAAATGAGTAATTGCTAGGATGTATGACTGGGACATGACCTGTATGAATGGGACAATTTGTGCTATAGTTGGGTGCCTGATAGTAGGATAAGAATGTAGTTACTTCATTGTTTCACTTCACTTGATTGTTCTTTCATATCTTTACTTTTAGTAGGTTTTTGTGACTTCGTAGACCTACCTGTGATGTAAACTTATTTGTTAATAAATAGATGCTTTATATTTGCTAATCATCTCTAGTGTTTGTGGAATTGAATTGCTGCAAAATAACTAAACAATTGAGCCCATATTGTGACTTCAATTTATGTTATAGGTGTTCCTTTCCAATTTAAGATCTCTACGCTCTTTTCTGAAACACTTTCACCATGTTGTTTGCTCACAATGTCCCTACCTTAACCCCATCATCCAGCATGACATTGAACTACCTATCAAACTGTGACCTTGCTCTCCCAAACATTGCTGGAGTTGGAAATTGCTCAGTCCTCATTATACCAAATATATAGGTCATGTTTGGGTGAACAAGACTGTGTTTCATATGTTGTTTAATGTCACACAGTAGGATGAGGTCAAGAGCATGAAAAATTAAATTTAAAGATTCTCTCCAACAAAATGTTGACCTTCCTTATCAATGTCATATTAAACAAAAAATGTAACATGTAATGATATTTTGTAAAAACATAACAGATTCCAGTCTTAGAGACAAATTCTTATCCAAATGAGAAAGCTAGAGTATCACAAGGTATATGGAGCCAAAAGGCAGCCTGTCAAACTAAGACCACATCAATCAATACAAATATCTAAAATAAAAAGTACAAAACCGCAAGCACAAATCTATCCATCGAAGCCTTAGGCTCTCATCTCTAGAAACACCCCTGGCTGATGTACAGCTGCAGTACAGTACTTCCATGCTTCTGTATCACTGAGCAAGATAGCTTGTTTGATTATGCATAAAAACAAATAATATTTAGTGTGGGCACCATGAGGTCAAGTACAAGACATTTTTATTAAAATGGTTTCTTAGATGGCCACAAAATAGTTGTTTCAACTGGACAATAACCATTACAGAATACAGCTACAGTTGCAGACAAAAGAATTGGCACCCTACACTTAATATAAGATAATTCAAGAAAAGATGTTAAATACAACAAACAGATTGTGCTTTCACCACGTAGTACAATTGTGTGAATTATTATTATGCAAATATTTTGTCACATACACCTCTCCAGACAAAACTGAAAACAGCAGGCAGCCAAAGTTTTTTTTTTTTTTTTGGGATCCAAGACAAAAAGTGAGCATCCACAAAAAAAAATCATATTGCACTAAAGAGTGAAATGTTCCTGCATTGTCTTAAGTGCAGTTGCATTGTACAGCTACACAATATTAATAATTATGACTGGTATTCATGAGACCTCTCTCTGTTAAACCAGAAACTGTGATTTCAAATACTTTTCTTTCTTGTTGTTTCCAGTGTATTACCTGTTGATAGCCCACACATAAACTGAAATGGATTCATTTAAAACACAGAAAGTAGAACAGAAGCCTGCCAATACCCATTTCAACATTGTGAGTCCCCAGTGGCACTTCACCATTTCATTTCAGATTCTGAATTATGGGAAGCTCTTAAAGTAGATCCTTAACTCAGGCTTTTGAAAGCACATCTATCAGTGCAAGAGGTCTTCAGAAAAGTTATTACAAAAACTAATACAAATGCATGCTGAAAGGAAAGAAGGTAAAAATTGATGTTTCAAGTTAAGTCCTTGAATCTACAGAAAATATTTGTGGAGAGAAAACAATTTTGTCTCTTCGTAAGCGCCCTGAAGAAGGTCAAGACAAAATGTCATCTCTTAAAGATTTAGTAACACAAAGCAATTTTGAAGCAAAAGAAACCAAATCACAGCTCAGGAACAAAGCCTTTAGTACCGTAATCTGTGCAGGTGTGACAGTGGTTACCTCATACACTTGGAAAAGCTACATGGCCTACCTTGCTTGAAACACACACCATGCCTTACTGTTAAACAATGGCCAGTCTGGTCTCTCGACCTGCCCACAGTAAATACAGTAAAAGGCTGCCATGCTTAGTCTTATCTCTTAGGCATGTACAACTGAACCTCATTGTCAGCATACTGCTTTGATGCAATGCCTACCAACACAGTGTTAAGGTTAGCTACCATTTTGAGACACATCAGCAAAATTAATGTTTTCATCTGTTATCAAAACCCCCTGAAACATAAATTTGGTATTTGACCACCATGCCAAAAGGAAGTGCTGCTTAAATTACTTCCCTGTTTTGTTCCCCGCTTATAATTGCAAGCAAACACTATTCTGGTGTTTCTTGGGTACATCACATAACTACGCACAGTGGTCATTTTGGGTCATCTCCTTGACTATGGTTAAGGACCGTCAATAAACACAAACATTTCTCTTGATCTGGGACTCTCTAAAAATGACTCTTATTTTGTAACATGTTATACTGATAATATCACACCCAACCGAACAAAAGGAGTAACAAGGCACAATCAAGTCTGACCAATGACTTAGTCCATTTTTTCAAAAAAAGTACTTTTTGTTTTATTTATTTTGGATTTTTGATACCACTGGTCATCAATATGTCTCTTTCAGTCAAAAAAAGTTGGACAGCTCTGATATACAGTACAGTATGTTATAAAGTTCTATAGCCACATTTTTTACTTATTTAAGTTTGAGTCATTGGATGTTCTTAGATTTTGTAAAGTACAATCATAATTACTATGGCTCAGGAAAATCATTCATTCATGCTGTAATTACAATTTGCAATAATGACTGTCTTTGTGTACTTTCCTTTAAGGTACACTTTGGTGGCCCACTCAGGGTACAAAAATCTACATCTGAAAGAAGTATTTTGTTTTTAATTTCAACAAAAAAGTCACTTAAATGATGATGTCATTATATATATTTCAGATCTTGAAATTACTGTCTAAATTACACTGAGAATGCATGCCTGACAACTCCTCAGAAAGGTCTACATGGGCTGAGGTAAAGAAAAAAAAAAAAAAAAATATATATATATATATATATATATATATATACAGAGCGAGAGAGAGAGAGAGAGAGATAGAGAGAGAGAGAGAGAGAGAGAGAGATGATTTTAAAGTTATAAGTCCTTCCAAATGAAGTGTAAACAAAGCTTTTAACTGCTTACATACAGAAAAGGCATTCAGAAAAAAGTATTACACATTCAGTTATTAAAATGCTACTGCATGACTTAAGCAGTAGCTACCTAAACTTAAACTACTACTGTACATTGAAAGCTATAATTCATAGTAAACCTAGGCAGGTTAGGTAAGCTTTCTCTTCATTTGCTGACCTGGTTACAAAGCTTTTCCAAAATGTCACTTGAACTTCTTGTCAAATGGAACCTGCACCTTCTTTTGCTAATTATAAATGTCTGTCAATATAAATGTACAGAACATTCCAAAGCCATTTGCAGTAGTATATAATGTTTACTGTAAGACATACACTTACAGCTCCCCATAACGCAAAGTGGATGTAAATAATATATTATTTTTACAAGTACAGAAACAATGCTGCAGTGGCTGGGAAATATTAACTTGAGTATGGACTCAAGAAATCATTCAAAGTGGCTACAGATAACCTATATGTGGGTAATTTCACTCCAACTGAACTAATAGATCTATTGGAACCTCACTATCTATTATTTTTCACACACTGTAAATAATACACACCATTAAAAAAGCATTACATAATGTGTTAAAAATATTAAATGGTAATTGACCTCAAACAAACAGACCCAAATGCAAGTGTGCTGAGTGCCCCTGTTACAGCAGCAGTTGTTTGGGATGTAAATCACACTCTGAATAGGCTGTAAAACAGCCCCGCTGAATAAATTCTATGAATAGGAAAGTAGGCACAGCTGGGCCTTTCATAATCAACATAAAAAAAACAGATTAGTACTTTAAAGATTAAACATTATCTATTAACCATATGCAATAAATCAACTGCACTTAAGATACCATTCATTAAGGGCAGTGTAAAAGAAAAAAAATCATAGCCAGAGACCCTGTTTTTGTGGTACAGTACAGTACAGTACAGTACAGTACATTAGGCTGATGTATGATATGGGTTCTGTAAGCAGTTAAAATTCTCCTCCCACTTTGCTTTATTTTCCCCAAACTCTTCACCAGGTTAGTGAGTCATGTAAATCAAACATATGCAAGGGAATATTTAGTTCGAAAAATCTTTCAAGTGTGAATGATTCTACGAATGACAAAGCATGACATGCAGCAACACAACCACAACCAAGAAGGCTATAAAAACAGCGATGCACACTTCATCATGATCTAAGACACTGTCAGATCTTACTCGGATAAATTGTGCTGGTCAGTGCATAGTCTGAACTGAACATTAAAGTGAACAACTTACTGACTTCAGTTAATTATGCAGATTTTATAGAACTGTTAAACAGTAAGCAGCTTCAAATGCCATTTTAGTTGCTGTTTTGTATTTTCATTACTATTTTAGCATTTTGGGTGGCTCTAGGTTTTGTGGCTCCAGTGCGTTGTGTTGCAATCATTTCTAAATCAGCCTTCATCTGGCTTTGAACTTCTTTTGAGTTTGGCTGGAGAATCCAAAATACCTGGACTGAACAGACTTTATGCAACATTATGAGCTTCCAGCACTGCCAGTCCCACCAACACTATCTATATACTGTATGTAGAGATGATGTGGCTGTTGGAGTTGAAAGATAATATTGATTGGAATGGGGAAAGCTGTTCGGTCCCAGCATTTAGTCATTTGCAATCAAGCTCAAAGCAAGCACAAAGCGAAGTAAAGACAGTATTGGAGTAACAGAACCTAGAACCACTCGGAATGATTGCAAACACAAATCTAATGCGTGAATACTGTCGGCCTTCTGCAAACCAAAAGGATTATACATCCCTTGATTAGTTCTCCACTTTGCTGCAATCACCATATGAGTACAAGTTTTGGAATTTGCATTAAAGTTTTACATTCAGCAATAACGTATCCAGTCAATTGCAGTTTCCCTTTCCTTTATGGCTGTACAAAGTAAATAGTCCCTGGGCAATTATTCACACACACAAACAAACAAATGTTTTCACAGTTTCCATTTTCTGCAATGAACTGCAGGTTTTAGCCCTTGAGGACCTTGAAGACGTGTTCTACCACAGCAGGGTACACAGCTATGTATTATTCAAGCTGCCGGGAAACACTGAACAAATGTTGAACCCTTGTAAGGGGCTAATTCATACTATGTAGTGTCACTGTCACAGAAATTTAAGAATGGTAGTGGATGGCATAAAATCTGTGCCACTAATAAATACAACATGTTCTATTATCATTACCTAAAAAAACAGAAATCCCCACACTGTCCAATACAAGATGTAGTGAAGCAGGTAGAAATGACAAAATAAAGTTTCAATATATGAAAACGTAGGGTCAAACATTTTTATTTCCTTAAAGTGTTTATCGGCAAGAACAAAAACTGAGCTTACCTTCTTTTTGTTTTTTTTAAACCCATTACTTTGATTAATTTTTATACCCATTACTTGAATTAATTTGTTTAAGCTTGTATATGCAATTTTAGCATTAAAATAATCTTAAGCATCTGTCCTCACCATGGCCTTGCTTATGGTCATCAAAACATTATGTCAGATGAAGCAACACTGCACAGCTATGCTTTATGGAAATATTTTGTTTACATTTTCTGAGGAAATATGCTTAAAATAATTGTATTGCTAAAATTGCATATACGAGCATAAAGAAATGAATCAAAGTAGGTAAGAAGGTAAGCTCTGTTTCGATAAACTTCCACACCTATAAACACACAGTAATATCTGCTTTTAAAGATATCAGCATGTAGAAAAATTAATACAATTGAGTTGTATAACCTGTACCGTTCCTAAAAAAAAAACTAACATATGCATACAACCTTTAATACAAAAATGCATGCTACAGATTTTTAAATTTCTGTGTCAAAAAGAATGAATATTGTCCCCCCCCCTTGTCACGAGGCTCCCCCAGTTTACCATAGCATGAAATGCCAGTCATGACAAAATATGTGCCATTTATTCCCTATGACTTAACTGTTTTTCATTTGTATTCTTAAGGGAGGCTGAACCGTAAAAGGTTAGGCCTAGATTGGTAATATTCTGATCTCAGCAGTGTGGAAATGATGTTTCTCTCATGAGATCAAAAAGCTCAACACCTCTTGAATACCTCCGGCGAAAATGAGTTATTGCAGATTTTCACTGCGAGAGAGAGCAGCCAGTGGTGTGAAATTCCATTACATTTTTAGACATTTTCCTTTCTTTTTTTTTTTACTTAAAAAATCACACTTTTAAATGCATTGCTGTTCTTTTTCACAAGGAAGAGCAACTGTGAATTCCGTCAAAAAACAGCAGGTGAGCCTAAACAGTGATGAGGCCAAACTTCAAATGTAAGAGTACGTTAAAGACAGTGTATTGTGGCCTACCAATCTGAGGTCCTGAATTCTGATCTTCATCAATAAAAGGGAAAGAATGTTAAACCTGCAAAAATACAGTTACTGGATTCATTTAGTAAATGGTTTAACGATTAGGAAAAATAGCATATATACTGTACGTACAGCTGCAACATCCAAAGAATTAGATTTTGTGTTATATATCTTATATTGCCTCATCTGACCAGAATCCATACCAGAAGTATCTTATACATTTTGCATACAGTGCAATGAATAAGACAAAAACAATTACAGTACATTACAACATTATTATGCCATATTACATACTAACCCTGCTGTCACCTGTACTGATCTGAAATGCATTATGCACTCATGAACCAGACCTTCCATTTGCAGTTTTATATTACCTGAGAGCTGTCAAAAGCCCCATTTGAAGGCTATTTTAAAAGTGCCAAAGCACTGTATGTAGGGGGATGCATGTGAATAGTCATCATGAACTCGTTGTGGCCCACTGTCATACACAAAGAGCAATCACACAAGTACCTTCGACTGTGGAGGTCCTAGGAATAGGCCAGATGGTCTCAATGGGTTAAGGGTTTCACTTAATGGTGTGAAAAATCATATATATTCTATGATTTATTTTCCTTTGAGACACATAAGAACATTATCCTGAACACGCCAATACCAACATATACATCAGGGAGTGACGTTTCCATCACCTGAATGTTACCAAAGACAATAGGACCTTTTGAATGCAATAATAAATATTTGCCAACCAAAGATGTACACATGGGTTGAAAAACGCAGTTGATCACAATATACTGGATATGATCTTGGGGGTGTGGGGCAGTGAGAGCGCCTGCTTTGTACCCAGTGTAATTCGATATTAATAAATGTACACCTTTAAGCCAGTCAATCACACACTCAGTAGCGCTAGCTGTATAAGATATGTGTCTTAGCAAGCAGCAGGGACTGGCTGGAGACAGAAAGCCTGTATGTCTTACAGAACGTTCAAGGCCACCAAGGATTAATTCTTGTATCGTTTCTAATGCTACAATGTGGTTCAAAATGACTGTTTTGCAATGACTCATCTGGATGGGAAGAAAAACACTTGTGTGTATATGTTAGTTAAAGCACATGTATCCCCACAGATGGTCAGTGAATTGTCACAGACATCAGATTTCTGCACAGAAGAGTTTTTTTTTTTTTTTAATTTTTTCCTCAGGGAGCACCATTAGCACAATGTGACAATGCTCTCGGAACGCCAGTGCTCAATGCTGTTGTTCCCAGGACTGCACCAAGCGCAGACACAAAGCAATACATAATGGAGACGCGACATCATGCTGAACATTAAAAGATGTTCCCGGTGTACCACTGAGAAAATGAATAAAGCAAGGCATAAAGGGATGGAAATATCAAGCCATGTAAGTCCCCTGTTACAGTCTCACCACTGCACTGGGACACAGCCGTATATAAAGCAACAGATAAATAATATTGAACATCATCGAGATAAAATGAACAGAGTGATGTAAACATTTAGGCACACATGTTTTCCCTCAACACTGTGCTGAAAGCAAAGGCACAAAGCAACTGCAGAATTATTATTATTATTATTATTTGTTAGAATGCAGCAGAGAGCAGCAAAAACAGTGACACTTTGATATTTCAGTGTTTGAAAGTGCCACAAAGGGAAACACAATGAAATCCACTCCAAGGACTCAGCTAACTGAGCTAATATGCATGAATTACATTTTGTAGGCGTGTGAAGTACAAAATGAACGCAAAATGAATTGATGTGAAATAAAATCATTTAGCACTAATTGATAAAGCTGTCATGTTGTCTCATGAAAAGTATGAATACATCAAAGCATTAAAACATAATAGGATATATATATATTTTTTTTTTTTATTTCTTAGCAGACGCCCTTATCCAGGGCGACTTACAATTGTTACAAGATATCACATTATACATTATTTCACATTATACAGATATCACATTATTTTTACATACAATTACCCATTTATACAGTTGGGTTTTTACTGGAGCAATCTAGGTAAAGTACCTTGCTCAAGGGTACAACAGCAGTGTCCCCCACTGGGGACTGAACCCACAACATATCCCAGATGTAAATACACTGTGCATCTTACCCTAAATTATTGTAATATACTCTAAATGATTGTGCAGTACTGGAAATGTAAAAAAACTTAAATGCATGGAACACTAGGGAGTCACTACAGACCACATTTTAAATGCCACTTGTACAACAGTTAGAACATGGATGAAGTAACAGATGATTCACTTGGGAAATCCCAGCATCACTATAATAGTCCATGTATAAACTAGACAAGTGAGCCTACTGTGATGTTTCCAGTGCATCAGAAGACAGTAAACGATTAGCAGGGCTGTACTCACAGCACAGCAGTGATAATGTTTATGTACTCGGTCAGCGGCACCAACGTGCTTGGACCATTGGGCCATATTTACTGTTGTTTCCTTTTAAAAGGTATTTAAGGTTACAGCACCTTGTTTCTGATAAGTACTTGAGAAAATAAATATTTAGGCTAAATTGTATTTAGGGTCAGATACATTGCATGATGCAAACACACAGGAGTCCTTAATACTGCATTTAGTTTGTTCTAAAACTTAACACATTATGTTGAACAAATTCATTGTTCTTTGTTTCTACTACAATTGCAAATTACTATATATTTTGGATTTTGTAATGTCAACAATGTTGTGTAGGTTTCCCTGTCTGAAATTAGTCAATAAACTTTTCTCATTCAGGAGCAAAACTACCAGTGCAAAGTGCAAGGTACAAATCTCTTTTGAAATAAGGATAAATATTCAGGCCTTAAAGAGATGTTATTAGAAAAGATATCCATGCTATTATAGTAATATGTGGGATTGGAAATTGCAGCTAAACATAGTAGGTAAAGTACAGTTAAGGCTGAACTAAGATGACATGTTATTTTTATCTAAAAGAATTTGACAGGAAAATGAGCATTTATTATATTCAGATTATATTCTATAGCAGTGAAGCATGCGATTTCTTAGGACTGTACATTGTGATTTTTAAACCACAGGATTAAATTCCTGATTAATATAAATAAGATGGAAAGAAATCTATAATACCTTTATAAAGAACCTCTATGTGAGTCGTGAAATCAGTCCCATGTTTTGTTGTTGTTGTAGGTCTCAATAAAATGCTAATATTTTCCAGTGTGCACTGGGAATATTGATGCAGGTCTGCTTACCGCCTGAACTGCAGCCATCGTTAATGTGGACTATCACGTTCCAATTACATCATGTGTTTCTCTGTCTGTTCTGCTAAATACTGAACTAAGAGCATAATTTTATAAAACCGAAAGTCCCAGAGCATTCTGACCGTGTGTTGAATCAACGGAAGCCGTCTGAGAAGACTAAAAGACTCTCTATCCCCCAGTAGAGCATTGGCTATGTCTAAGGATCATACCTAAGCACAATGCAAAAAAAGATGGATTTTTAGATAACAAAGAGTTTATACTGGATTTCAGTTTAGGTGTAGATCCTTCCAACTGGGGTGAGATATTTTATCTTTTGATAAGTTCTTAAAAGCCGAGGTGTAGAACAATTTAAGCATTCAGTAAGAGCAATATCTCTCTCTAGCAATGTAGGTATATGACTTAGTGGAAATAAATGGCTTTTTAGTTATAAACATCTGTCTTCCAAGAGTGCTGACACTCATAGCAATGTTGACATTTGTAGTGAACTGTATGTGTGAGAAAATAAATCACTGTTTCACACACTGGCAATTATTATTATTATTATTATTTTTTATCCAGCCTGCTACTGCTAGAAATGAAAAATCCACAACGCTGAAATAAGCCAGCACGTGGACACATATCATTAGGAGAATTACACACATTTATGTGCTCGGCTGGCTGGTGTATAATTGAAATGCAGCAGGAGCTACATTAAAAGCCCCCATCTTACATAACGGCAGTGCAAGCACAAGGCAGCACACTGAGACTTGCGTGCCATCTGTTGTTTGCTGGTCTAAAGTAATGAAACAGGGTTCTGCATTGGGCTTTGTCGCTGTGGGGGATTAATGTGCTGAACAATTCAGGGCTTGGTTTCATCATCTAGGGAAGAAATCGCTTGTTTCAGCTTTGCTGGCTTCCTGAAGATTAATGAGGTCATTCTTTGTGTAATGAGACTACTAGTTAATCAACTGAGAATGGTAACCATTTTGTTTCGTTTTTAAGTAAGCTTTAGTGCATCCATTATGTTTTTTTCTTTAGTAGTGCAGCTTTTCAGCTTCTTAATTTACTCCACCCTCCACCCCCCCAAAAAAACATCTTCCGGAGGCTCCTCTCTAGGCAATAAAAGCTTTTACTTATTTAATCTATTTAAGTAGCAAAGATCTATGAGACATTTATCCTATTTTCAAGGACATCCTGGAAGACAGCAGCAGCACATTAGGAAAGAAATACATGCTATTAATATGAGAAATGTATGAGAACCAACAATAGTAGCTATAAATAGTAGGTTCGGTATATGGTTCAGGCTTTTGCTTTCTGCTCAAGTGACATGTTATTTCGGCTAAAGGGATGTGACATGAAAAGAGAGTTTATTATATTCAGATGTAGCTGCAAAAGGGACAGTGAAGTGCATTGTGAGATCTTGTAAAAAAAGAAATGTGTCTTAAAATATCTGGTACACAAGACAGCAAAATACCTTGAATCCACTTAGAAGAGCAAAGCATTTACATTATTTATCTGCAAGCACAGAGAACTCCAATTTAAGGAGTGATAGAAGGAAAAGTTGTCAACAATGCTCTAATATTCACGTACAAATCTGACAATCTTGATTGGATGTCACATCCAATGTTGGCAGCTCTTCTAAGATACTATTGAAAACAATAAAAATTCCTAGTTGTGAGGTATTCTAAAATGGTAGTTTATATCTTTTTCTGCATTTTTATCTTTTGAGACAGACATGCTGGATAGCTTGAGACAGTGTATTCGCTCGTTTGAAATAAACTACCAAAGAAGTGAACCAGGTTTGGGAAACACAATATTATGTCACGCTGCAGCACAAGGATTTTTCTGAATGCTGTATTAAACTAGAGAGACCTCATTTTGTAAAGGCTAAAAAAAACAATTCAGTGTAAAATCTGAAGCGCATTGCTGGTGTTGCATCTGATAGGGGGGTGAGGGGTTCCAAAAATATCACCAACATTCAATTCCTAACATTGAAGAAAAAAATAATGGCTTAAAAAACAACACATATTGAACTAAAACTGATCAGGTGATCAGTGCAGATTTTTACCCAGGTATAAGTCACAATATTTTACTTTCAATTGTTCGTCGATGCATCTGTCAGTTGGGTTTGATTACTACTACTGAGACTACTACGACGACTACTACTACTACTACTACTACTACTACTACTACTACTACTACTACTACTACTACTACTACTAATAATAATAACAATAATAACAATAATAATAATGTTATTGTTTTTTTGTTATGTATAAATCTAACAGGTTTAAATCCCTAATTACTGAAGCAGAGCAGATCCAACAAATACATAGGAGCCACTGACTCATTGTGTGACCCTGAGCAAGTCACTTAACCTCCTTGTGCTCCGTCTTTCGGGTGAGATGTAGCTGTAAGTTACTCTGCAGCTGATGCATAGTTCACACACCCTAGTCTCTGTAAGTCGCCTTGGATAAAGGCGTCTGCTAAATAAACAAATAATAATAACAAATATGTTGAAGACGCAGCTGTCTGTCCCTCAAGCAGACTGTTCTTATTTTCAATTAAAATGATGCAAATTAGTTAATGATTTAAGTAGTCAAAGAATATACTTCTGTAATTAAATGTTTATTATTATTATTATTATTATTATTATTATTATTATTATTATTATTATTATTATTATTATTATTATTATTATTAACAATTGTAATATTATTAATTGTATAATAATAATAATAATAATAATAATAATAATAATAATAATAATAATAATAATAATAATAATGATAATAATATGCTGTTGTTGTTTCTTTTTATGTATAAAATGTAACAGAACCAAATCCCTATTTTGAAAAGCTGAGTGGATCCAACACATATTTTGAATAAGCGGCTTCTCCAGAACATCACATACTGGAGGTAGTGAGCCATGCAGATACAGATGAGTTACCTTCCAGGCAGCGTCTCTATAATGAGCCCACTGTTACAAGGCCTTTCCTTAAGCTAGGTATGACCTGACAAATCCATGGTGAGGCACGTCTCCCCGACCTTTGTCATAAACATCATGATTGTACAGAGACTGCCACAGGAATTTATGAGCAAGGACATCCACAAGAAGAGAGAGCTCGGAGTACACTGCAACACACATTGCCAGTAATTAGCTACAAAGAGCTGGCAAGTGCCAATTACAGTGCTAGGGCAGTGCAGGGACAGGCCAGCAAGGTCTGCATTGTCTTACTATCAGACATGAAAAGACAATACTTGCTTGCTGAGTAACAATGAAGGAACATATAGAGAAATTGTTGGTGGGGGCAGGGAAATTACAGTATTATACTTAGTTATTAAATTGATAAAGTAAAAAAAACAAAACATGAATTCATAAAATGTTATCTTGAATGTTGTGTTACTTGCTATACTACTCAGATTCACAGTTTTTTTTTTATAGTAACTCAATATACTACTACTAATCAGACTAATACTACTACAACTACTACTTGTACGATTACTACTAGTACTATTACTATTTACTGGTAATAATAATAACAATATATTGATTTTTTAAATCTGAAATATAAAATACAAGCAATATGTTTTTCTTTTTTTTCTATTATATATGCCATGTTTAGACTGAAATACGCAAAGGTCAGACTGTCCATCGAGAGCAAAGCTATTTTTGGAAAACAGAGCAAACTGAAAATAATTTATCTTTGCCCCTCATTATTAGAACAACACAACAGTTCACATCTTGACGAGCAGAGGAAGCGGGAGCAGAGGGACTTTTACTGTGACACAGTGCGGCACAGATTATTCTCCTGCTGCACTGAAATCAACGAGGCATGAAAGGTCCATCTACAGCTTCAAGTAAGGAGGATCACCAACTGAAAATGCCCTTTTTCCAGAAAATATTCCCTTTCTATTCACATTACACAATGTTAGATTTTTTTTAATCGGAAAAAATAAATCATGTATTTGTATAAAAAAAAGTAATACATAACATACGGTGTTTATATGCACGTTACAGGAAATAGAATTAAATATTTTAGAGTGATCTGTAGATCTGCCAATTCAGAAGTACACGTTTTTTATTTGTGGTATACCACATGATCTTTAAGGTTTTTATTTTATATATTGCTATTTTATACATAGCGTCTATTTATTCATGAGTACACAGAGAATCTAACCTCTTTTCCCAGGTCCTCTCTGATAACTTGCTCGATCTCCCTCAGACTGCTTTGGGGTGCCCTGCTGTGAAGGATCTTCAGCGTGCTTGTGTATTCCTCTGGAAGGAGGTAATCTAGTGCACCCAGGTGCTGACCCACCTTGATGAAGGTTCCTCTATTAGCACAGCACAGGTCTTTGAGTCGTTCTGCAGAACGCAGATGTACCTGTAAACATCAAGGAGAAGCCATGTTTACGCTACTGTTATACGTAATTGACAATACACTGTGCCGTTCTGTGTACATTTCCTGAAACACAATTATAACTGAATAGTGGCACGATATTAGAACTGAAATACAAACCGGAGATTCAAAACAAGTATCTCCTTTGAAATGGCCTACATGGCAGGCCGTCAGATGGAATGTCATATTTTACATGGGTAATTTCCTCAAACCGCTCTGCTCTACAGCAGTAGATCATTTTATTTCTATGTAGTCCCAAAGCGTTTCAATTGAATACAGGCAGGAATACAGCAAGCGCTCATCCTGCAAATGTATAAATGCAGTCAATATACATCCTGTTTTATTATTATTGAAAATAGAATGTGAAGCCACATAGCAACACATAAAGACAATAACATTTCATATTTATTAAACTGCACTATATCCACAAAGTAACATGTAGCAGATAGCATTATTATTTTTTTTTTTTTAAATAGTGACAAAGTATAAAAACATGTGTTTTGGATATTGTTGATGTATAAATAGTTCCTCATAATATAAACAGAACATTTCTGATAGAAACACCTCCAACAAAACCCCTTGACAACATGCTGGGTGTTGCCTGAAGTCTGGTATTGACTGGGGTCTTTGATACAGTACCATGCAAGTACTTATAAAGATCTTTAAGATCAGGACCCAATGTGGTGGTGAACTGTAGCATAAAAATTAAAGCAGTCAGAAGTCACCACTGCTGGCTGCTCTGTGATTTGATTTATAGACTGTCAGCAGTCACCATTACAGGTTGCTGCCTATCAGCATAGTCGATCCTGGATACAGGGTGACATCAGATGATACCCCATTCACACAATCTTCCAAGAGAAGGGGTAATGCTGATGTTCAGTCTTTACTTGCAATGGTTAAGGACTACAGAATAATAACGACAATGATTACTATTTAATGCAATGTCTTTCCTTAGGAGGGAGCAGTAGTATTAGGTGGTCAGTCGTGATCTTGTCTTGTGAATGTCAGTCATTGTGTACAACTTGATAGTCATTTGCAATCTGAGTGAAGTATCCATTACGAAAATAAACATTTATATCCGTCAACACTAGCAAGTTGCTGTTTCCCGCGTTCTTGAGAGAATAATGTGATTGTGGGAGGGAGTAAGCTCGGACCAACACCCTGTTACACACCATAACAGTAAGTCAAAATAGTCTATATGTTTTTTTTTTAATATATACCATAAAATTGCTACTGTGCTGCATTGAAGAAAAAAAATATATTAATAAGAAACATCTGCTACAAAAGGATTACTGTTTAGCCCGGTAGCACTTCCATTCTGAGTGCAGGCAATCATTCCATAAAAAAAACAAGCAGTTTGCCACATTTTAGGCCTACTTTTCAGTCACATATGTGAACACGCAAAGGCACCTTAAAAACACAAATGTGAACGGGGGTGTCCCAGGGCCAGTGAATGGGGTCCAAGTGATTCAGGTTATGGTTGAAAACAGTAAATACTTTTTTTTTTTTAAGAATAAGCCTGGTTATTTCTGTCATTTATTAGAAGAAGATTAGAACTATAAACTAAGCAATATCAACATCTTGTGTATGACCTAGACACTTCAGCTTAGCCAATTATTTGGAAATAAATTAAGGGGAAGTGGTTAAGAGCCAGAGTTAATAAGCAAAGTATTTTCTGTTTCCTAAACCTGTCAGATCAATAGAGTAATGACTTGCATACAGACACAGTGCATCTCAGTGTCACAATATGTGCATTATGAATAAATTAGCACACAATTAAAACAATCAAAAGTCATTAAAATGGCATTAGCACAATATTATTAGCTTTTGCTAACAGGTGGCTTTGACCTGAAATCTATGTACTCTTTCACTCTGTGGTGTTTATCCCATTTCTTTTCTGTTTTGTGCTTTTTGATAAAGCCAGAGTAAACAAATCTCTATCTTTCTGGATTAAAATGAATCCTGCTCTGCAGTGGGTGGTAGATTAAAGGTTGTCCCGTGGGCATGACTTAGTTGTCCAGAAATGCGGGGAAATTGGATTTTCATTGCCCACAAAAGACAGATATGTTTGGAATAGCGAAGCAATTTAAATATGTTCTCAAATAATTATAAATGCTTGTTTCTAGAAAACAGTTTTAGAAGCTTATCCATTCAGGTTAATGTTACCAGGTTACTATTAGAATTATTATTTTTAGGAACACAGCCATTTATTAATAATATTAAAAACATTAGTAGACAGAAGTCACAACAAGATGGGGATTATTAATAATCAACATTTGTTCATCTTTGTTATGTGTGAATTAAAGACTCAGCTCTTTTAAGAATCTGACTATTAGTTTGAAGAGGAGGATGTTTATTTCTCTGTCTGTTAAAATCCCAAGGAGAGAAATCTGTGCCACCTGTCATTCCAAAGCTCTGGCAATCAGTAGCACACACTATTGGCAGGAACAATCCTTCCTAATGCCTACAGCAAATACAGCCCTATCTGTCCAAGCGAGGGACTGTGCATTCAGATAAGGATCATCTATATGGTGATGTGGAGATTTATGGTGTAAAACAAAAAGCTTTTTATCCCTTTCACATAGCTGCAGAAAAGGAAAATACTCTCTCTCTCTCTTAAAATCACATTCACAGGCTTACAGTGTGTTTTAACAGAAAACACTATTGAAAGGAAGTCCTCTTGTGTGCAAGAATGTCCTGTTCTAGGGAAAACTCTGAAGGTAACGTTGGCATACATATAATTAAATAAGGAACCAGCAAAAATCAAGAATACCGATATTAGTCTTGCTAATCAGTTTCTTTACCAGTATTTACATTCACTGGGGTCTGTGCAAAGCATAGTTCACCCAGTGGCTAAATACTGTACTACATTATTTATTTATTTTTTTTATCTGGGATTAAATTGGGCACACAGTGCCACTAGGTGTCCAAAAACTGTAAATGCAACAAATTAAATGGACGTTTAAACCAATTCCCTACAGAATGCAAATTACTTGATAATGTTTCTGTTAGATCATATTCTGTTATCTGCCTGATTCACACATCCACAACATGGGATAATAAAAGCTTGACAGCTTTCCTCTGCACAGTGCTGATGGGCAGCAGGGGGCTGTTGGGTACAATTAACTGCCTCCCTTTTCTCCACCAGCACAGCACATCAGCAGACAGGAGAGACTTTGACAAGCTTAATACAGTAATTGCTGGAACACACTGACATTTTTCAGTTCCTGCAAAAAACCATTAGATGTCTTCTTTATAGGGCCAAAGTAATCTTATTGTCATCCCTGTTCTTCACTACCTGAATAAAGTGCCTCAGTATTTTAAAAAGGGTATGTTCTGTTCTGAAGGCTTTGTAAACCAAACCTTGGATGCAATTCTAAATTTCAGACTAGAAAAAATACGAAACTTCTTGATTTGCTCCTCTACATCTCCTTCCTTCCTCCGCTAATGGAACAAAGCGAGCAGATGTTGGGAGATTAAATGCTCCACTAATAACACTCTTTCATCTTCAGCACAGGCTGCACTTTTTTTTTCTCCAAAGGCAGAGCTTTATCAATTCCTAGCACAGTAAATGGATGGTTTCTCTTTGCACGGATATCATGTGATTATTCTACAGCACAGTCCTTGACCCTGGCGACATAGCAGCGCAGAGTTCATGAGCATTAAAAAAGAAATGGCAGCGATTTAGACAGTATAGCATTATAATGGGGAGAACATGCAAAGCCCAGTCTTTACTGAACATACACCAATTACACAACTGTAATCAAACAAAGGATTTAAAGCTTATCAGAGTAACCAACAGCTTAGAAATAACCTAATACCGGCTGCCGTAAATGTAACAGTGACATTCATTCCCTGCCACGGCAGTAGCAAGACAAAGTAGATCACCTTAACAGATCCACTGTGTGCGCATGTAAAAGTCTGATATAAAGACAGACAGGTGACCCCTAGATTCTGATACTCTCAATAGCTTGTGCTAAAGTATGTCCAAGTTTTAGACCAGACAAATGCCTCCACACACTCCCTCACTCAATCACTTATATTAGTGAACGTCCTTAGTAAGTTTCATCGGAATTTGTTAAGCAGCTGGAAACACACTGCAAAAACTTTTCTTTAGCACATGTTATTATGAGTATGAGAATCAGGGGGCATATGGAGGCATCTAAGCCTGTATGTCAAACCTATATGTCAGCCTGTATGTCAGTCTGAGCTTTCTCTTTTGAAGTTGTCGTTGTTGTTTTGTTATTGAATTGGGTTCACCAGTATATGTGAATTCCAATTCTTGGTTTTGTGCATTGCTTTGTAAAACATAAAATATGAATATTTTCAAATTATTCTAAGACCATGGTGCATTATACAGCATACATCAACTAGGTAAACAAGTAGGCTGTGCAGCTCAAGAAAAAAATACCACAGATCAGATTTTGTGATTTAATTTGAAAACTGCATAACAGGACAGGCTGCAAGCAGGGCTTTATGGTAAAGAGATGAATCTTGGCAGGCAAATAAAACACTGAGACAAGAAAAGTGAAGAACACGAATGGGTGTGGGAAAGTTTGAAGCATTTTTTCAATACAGCACCTGAAAATACTGAAAGGCCTTCTTTAACACATTTGAATACGTTTAAAGCAATAACTAGTCTCAGGTGGATTCTTGCCAGTAGAGCTAAAAACAGTCAGCTTCATCAGCTGGGCTAAGAGAGAAATACACAAATACTGTATACTCAACACACCACGACTATTTTCCAGTAGAGGCCGTCTGTCACACTGCCTCAACTAAATTATTGACCATAACAGGCATCTTTAAAAGTACAGATATACATATTTGTGCATATATACACAACAATACAATACGTTAACATTAATTCACCATATTCACACAAGTACCACAGTTCCACTTTGTATCTCTTTTCAAGTCAATTCTCCTTCCAGCAATAGCCATGGATTTTGACATTTCCTAAAATTGTTTCCTCTTTCCGCCTAACAGTATTGCTGTATGAACAAGGTACTTTTCCACAGCTAATTTGGAGGGGGGGTGGGGGGCGACCACTGATTTGTACATTGCTCAGACTTTGGTCCATTGGTCTCAAGTCAAGTCACATACTGTACCATGGATAAGTGTCAATTAGAGGGCGTGTATAGTGATGCATCTCTATGTATGAAGCTGTAGTCTGGTCTGATGGCCCATAGTGGAATTACCAGATAACTGCATACAGTTACTGTTTTTCACTTTATTAGTATGTTGTGAGCAAAAACAGTACATATGTGTATATTAGTGAATGATATTAATACCCTAAAAGAACTGAGATGGATGGTGGAACAAATGGCTACTGCTTGACCTAAAAATAAAAATCAGATGATATTTAAAAAGCAGCAGTGCCACAGATCAATCCTCTGAACGCTAATTTGCAGGATATTTTCCACTTCATTTTCTTTCTAAAACCCCATAACCCATCATCAGGACTTGGCTGCTGGTCCAGCTTTGAGAACTCTTTTAATTCCAAAGCATAATAACCCCTGTGCTTTCCACATAGTCATTAGGGATTAATGCCGTGTAATCTTTTCAAATCTCAATACCAGACATCTTTATATCTTTTTACAGCTGTACTCTTAAATAAATAAATAAATAAATAAATAAATAAATAAAGACCAAGAAATACAGTAGTTCATGTTCTCAGCCTTTCTTGTGTGAAATCTTTTAGGACAATGTGTGCCATTAAACAGGACGGTGCTATAAGAGGGTACAGAGTAGCTGTTTTGAACTTTCGTCCATGGTTAAACCTTTTGGTATACACATACCTTACTTCCCATCATTTCCAATTGATTTATAAACAGAATACTATACGAAAGTACATGGAATGCTGTGATTATTGAATGCATGAGGATGGCTGTAAACAACCCATTCGCTCTTCAAGGGCTTGTCGGTCATTTGGCCATCCTTACTGCACAGTACTCCATGAATGTCCATGGAGAATACTCTTTACATACTGTACACTACAGGATATCGGAAAATCCTTTTTTATTAATGGGAAAACATTTAATAAAGTATTTATTTCCCCCCTCTATCAGTTACAGAAGTTGCTGGTTTGTTTGTGTCATTTGTTGCAGAATTAATAAATACATTATACCTGTATCATTCCTGGTGCTACAGTATATGCTTATGTGATGTATTAAAGTCATTGACTTTGACTAAGTCCGAGGGGGGGGGGGGGGGAGAAACATCACTACAGATATATTTTGGTGCAAACCAGGTCTGCTATTTTTCCTTTCACTGCAAAGGCTCTTTGCACCACCACACAGTAAAAAAAAACTCCATCCCCTGGTGTAAATGAGACTGACAACAGCCCTGCAACTGAGAGGCATTCCTATGGTGTGAAGCACATTCTCTGCTAAAATGTAAATTCTAGGAATCAAAAACAATTATTTGGAATTTTGCACTGTTCCAAATGGGTGTGTTTCATTCTAGGAACACCTAACCGGTGATAGTATGTTTCAATACTGTAAAATTCATTTAGGCATATAATTAAGAAGCATTAGGGACCAACAGAACAGTTAATATGTTCTCGGTATGCCTGCTTTACCTCAAAAGTCAAGTCAGGAAAGGACAAGGGGCCGGTAAAAATCACAGAGCAAGGGGGAATCTTATTATCGCTGATTGTATTTTTTATTGAGACCATAACTATAAAACAGAAGTGACCTTTTTAATAGAAAAAAGGTTACTCTGCTAACAAAGAGAAAAGCCATCTTTTTTTTCCACAGGGCATAACCATATTCTATGTAGCACTTTTATTGCCTTCATAGGAATACCCAGCATGTTGGTTTATACTCAAATGCTCATTTAAGGTAATGTTTTTTATTGACTTTCTGTTCATATTCAAAATGCATTGGAGGCAAGGCTTCTAATCAATGCTATCTAATGCCTCTTTTTTTCTAAATGGGAGTGCACACAAATTAATGTCCTATTGATCAGTGTACCATGAAAAGCCTTTTTCAGGGAGTGTGAAGGCTTCTTTAACACCCTTTTCACAGCTATTATCACAGAAGAGGCACTACAGTTTTAAAGGTTGACAACTTAATACTGGCATTAGCTGCGTTAAAATCTGCAAGCACTAATTAATAGGCAAAATTTGTATAATGTCCCTTAACAAGGCCTGTTAATAGATATGTGCTGTCCGTGTCTTTACTAAATACAAATATTGAGAAGTATATGTGAAGCCAATCACACTTATCCTAATAAATATGTATCTGAGAAACATCTATGACTGGAGGAGTTTTCAAATGACTAGTTTATTTTCTGGTACATAGTAAGCTTTTTTATTGTAGCACTACTCTCCTCTCTAGGGAGTAATACATTGCTATTTACTACCAATGCATGTAACGTTTCTATGACCAATAAGTAGCATAAAGACCATTTAAAATACTTCATTGTACTTTATTTTTTTTGTTGCCAACATCAATCACTTTACAGCCAGCTGGTGAACTGAACCATCTACTTAGAGAAACTCTTTGCTGCAACATCAAATTAACATAAAGTAACGAGTCACCTGGAGTGTACATGGCACTCAGACATAGTGTTCTGCGATACCTGATTTAGGCTACCTCGATACGATACCCTGCATAAGATCACGATATTCGATATTATCACGATTCTTTGAATTTTATGTCCATTACATGTTAAATGGCTGTCAAATAAAAATGTTCGCAAGTACAAAGTGTGGTAGAGGCTAAAACTCACTTAATGCTACAGCATGGTGGAATGCTTGCTTTTTAATTTTATTTTCTGTTGAAACAAGTTCTCTTTTTATATAAGAAATACAGAAAATAGTGTAATCAAAGTCATTGCCACCGACTATTAAATACAACTGTAAAGAAAGCTTAGTATAAGAGACATTATTTTCTGTATATATTGTGTTTCAATATATTATGTTTCATCTTATTCAAGCCAAACGTCTCCTTCAAAACAACATTGCAGTGCACTATAAACATAGGAAATGTTACGCAATTTTATTCAGACCATCATGCGAGCGTGGATGTTAATTTTGCTAAGAAAATAAATTAGACAAAAGACTTTTACAACTATAGATTAGAGCACATCGTTTACCTGCTGAATCGCGTATGCACGCCTTGAACTGTATACATGGGGGGGGGGGGGGGGGGGACGGGGGGACGGGACTATGCAGCCTATGTACTGTGTACTGTACTGTATGTTTTTGTGCTGAACTTGCAACAATCAGACGTCCGTTTCCAGCATGAAAGCTAATTGTTTTACACACACAAAAAAAATGTTTTACGACAAAATCCAAGGAATATATAAAGTGTTAACAATTTATAACATGGAGTCGTTTTAATGACACGTCTGCAAAATATATTTTTGCATCTTGGTGAACTAACGAACGGCATTTTGATCCGCTTTTAGAGCGTTCCTATGTTCTCTTTACACAGTGCTTTTTTTTATATAGTATTGTACTATTTCAACTTCTTACACACACACACACACACACACACACACACACACACACACACACACACACACACACACACATATAAATACTAATTGGGTGCATTATTTACATTTTTAAGGCGAGATGTAATTCACAGAATCTCAATAATATGTAGAACAAAAGAACTACAGTAAAAGTAGAACTATTTTAACTGTAACTAACTTACATGCTGTCGCTTCACTTCAACAAAGAGATTGGGGTGGCGATCTGATAAATGCTTAAATAAATTGGTGGTGTTTCCTCCCTTGTTTTTGACTTCTTTCAAACACCTCCTACATTTTGGATGTCCACCTTCAACTGGATTGCCGCTTTCATTTAATGGATAACCAAAATAGTTCCACACTACAGTGGAATTGGCTTTAGAAACCAGCTGTTCTCCCGCGTCCGCCATGTTGATACTTGGGCAGTACTGTAATTAAATTTTCCGAGAACGCGCAGCGCAGGAAAGTTAGTTTCTTCCGGTATATGCAAAAAAGTTCATATCGTTTTTAAAGCACACAATTAAAGTGTTGTTTTGAAGTCTCAAAAAAAAAAAAAAATAGCCAGACCGGAAAACACGATATATCACCAAAAAAAAGACGGAATCGGAAAAAAACGATATATCGATATTTTTTTTTTAACCCGATATTAGGTATCATATAATTTTTGTATCATGATATTTCGATATACCGAAATACCGCAGAACACTACTCAGACACTCCAGTTGTTAATAGGGCCATCTTAACAGCTTAAAGCATATATCTACATGCCTTGGGATAGACATCATGTTCCCTTCAGTAGCAATTATAGAACCACCAAGGTCCACATTTTTACATATACCTGTTATTATTATACATTTTTATATAGGTTACGTTATATATGAGCTTTATATTGACCACATCTTTACAGCATAGTAACATATTTTAAATTACATTTTTTAAGACGATACATATTGCAGCCTAATCATTTCCATTTCAGTCTAGCTGTTTGGTTTGGATTTTTGTCTTTACTTCTTTTACTACTCATTACATCAACCTATTATCAACTGGTATGCCTACTTTATCAACGTAGCCAATGTTTAAACCTATACACATCATCACACTCCAAGTAGTATAGGGATAAATTGGGACACATTGTGGGAGATAGGACACTTATTATCTTCAGTGTTGTTCTGTTTAAAGGCATGGGACATTTATTTTAAACGTAATTTTCTGAATCATTTAAAAGAAAATATCGAGTTAGCCTATCTTTACATAATTTTTACATAACCACAGAAATTCTACAAACACACATTTGGATTAATTACTATACTGCTTCATAATTATCTTTAAGCTTAATGTGAAACTTTGTGATTCATGATCAAGCATCTGGTACTAAATACTCTGAAAAGGATTTACTGTATAAAGAAAAATATGTCAAAGTACCCCTGAGGATACTGAATAGCAATTTTGCAATCTGAAGGTTAGGATTAGAAGTTAACATTTTTGGATAACTGTGTGATTTAAGTTAGCATTAGATTCACGTGCAGCTGGTCCTGGTAATGTAGATGTTTCTGCAGTATTTTGGCACCACATGAATGTACATCTAAACCGCTGTGCAGGATCAATTCCCCTGGACAAGTGTTTTTTTTTCATGCACATAACCTTGCTGCGTCCCACATTGAGTGTTCAGCTGTATTACACAATATTCACTTAGTAGCAAGGCTGGGTCTGTGTTTAAAAGGCTCCCCCACTAGCCTGGGAGGCATATGACTAATATTCAAAATACAAATCAGAAAGTTTCATTTAAAAAAAAAATGCTTTCTCAACTGCTGGGGGAAACTAGGTAATACAATCTTAAAAGGCCAACCTCTATAGGAATGTTTCCATATGATGTATTACCTAGCGTTTCCATACAGTATAACAAATATGAGATTTGGATTACCATTCCATGCAAACTGTGCATACCATTGCCTATATTGTCTTGTTATGGAGAGACAGTGTCATTGCTGTGAAGTATATTTATAGCTAGATTCAGGACAATCTGAAGTTGCTAAACTGCATCATTAACATGAATGTTACGGTGACTGATAAAGTTTATATAGGATTAAATTAATCTTCATAATAATAGATTAAGTGTCCGCATTACCTTTGACATAATTAATCATTTTACATATTTGTTCAGAGAAATAAAGATTACCAAATTGAAAAACACTTTTATAAAAGATAGGAGAACTAGACGGTCACCCAGGAAGCAAACTGGCCCATTACAAAGGGTGGCACTAACCTTTTACCCTTTGTATCAACTGCAATATAAAACCATCAAGACTCCCTTAAAATGACAGCTGTTTATAGTTCATAAAGTTAAGCGCCATCAAGAAACATATTTTGCAGGCTTTTTTGCAGAGCTGTCAGTCTGTCACAAGTCATAATTTCAGATTAATTCAGTCATTATGGGTTTCTACCAGGTTCCATCTAAAGTCATCAGAAGAGGAAATGACTAAGATGATACTTAAAAGTATAAAAAGGCATTGCTTCAGATTATTTATGATAGTTTTCTTTTCTTAGAATATAGTTACATCCACCTAAATAATATGTGAACAACATTGTCTTTATTATAGAAAACACAAAGCTGACTACAGTACAAATCTTGTAATAATGCCAATCGAGGTCCCGGAAGGTTTAGCTCTGAACCCCCCCCTCGAAAAAAAACGCCAAGAGCCAGCTGCTTGTTTTTGAAATGGAAAGGAAACTCAAATGAGCGTGTTATTTGCAGCTGTGGATAATTCACCCGCCTGTGTTTTAGCTGAGCTTTGGAGCCAGGCACTGTTGCCAAAGAGTCTGCCACAATATGTCTTCATTAATGTTCAGCAAAGTGTCTTTTAACCTCAAAATGAGGCACAAAATGAGGCTTCTTGTTCCTTGTCAAGCCATTTCCCAGAAAACCGAAGAGGGAGGGGAAAATAACAGAGACAAGCGTTATTCTGATTTCTCTTGTGATGAGAATCTCGTGGAAGATGATGAGTTGACAGCATAGGTGACAGCATTCGAAGAATAATTAATGAAAAAGCAGACAGCAGTAGTACTGAACCCCTTCACACATACTTCACCACAATCCTGACCTTGAAGAAACTGCATCCTCCAATTACAGGAAGGGATGATTCCATCCTGGGCTTCTCCAATTTACTGTGAAACAACCTGCAGTTATGAACTGTGATGCAGCTCACCCTCCAGTAGGGGTTGAGATCAATTTCACAAACTGCTTTTACTTACTATATTACTTGACCTGGATTCACTCAGTACACTCCAGAGGTTTTAAATCAGGCATCTAAACCAAATAAAACAAACTAGAAATTTGATCATTTCACAATTTTACATGCTTTTCCCATGACCAAGCAGAAACTCATAATAAAAAATACAAAAAAAAAAAAAAAAAACACTGCACCACCATCTGCTGTTTTCAAACCACCCTCACAGATTACAGGACAGCTTTTTTGAAGAGTAATTTGTTCCCAAGTTTGGGTGATGAATGAGATTTCGAGAGCACTTTGTCTCCGAGTACTGGTCCAAAATCTTTGGGAGCTTTATCAACAAAGACAGGGCCTCAGCCATCCAATAAATGAATATGATTTTTTTCACAATTAACACAGGGCTCTTAGAGGTATTTGTTGATAAATATAGGGCTAATTTCACAGACCCTCATTAGCACTAGTAGTGGACTTCCTTACCCAATGTAACAATGTACTCCAATACTGATGCTAATTCAGGTGCTTCCTTGGAGAATCACCC
Source organism: Acipenser ruthenus (assembly GCF_902713425.1). Classification (NCBI taxonomy): domain Eukaryota; kingdom Metazoa; phylum Chordata; class Actinopteri; order Acipenseriformes; family Acipenseridae; genus Acipenser; species Acipenser ruthenus. Next base: position 26,755,093 of record NC_081206.1, read on the forward strand.
TCATTTGGTTTTGGTACCATGGCCTCTCTGGAAGACTGCAGAAAAGTTTCTATTGCTAATTATTACAATTACTGGTGGGCATTATTTAATAAGAAACATAGCTTACACCTCCAACATAGCACACATCTACAGTGAACATAACAGTGTAATTACGATTGTGATGTTAAAAAATGATAGGCTGTTGCTTTAAAAATAAAACAAAGAAGAGACAGCAATCCCCTGCAATGAATCGCAGGAAGTTTTATTTGACTGCTTTTTCTGCAGTTCCCTGTTATGTATAACAAGTCAGCTATTGGTGTGGCAGCTATCAAAATAAGTCCAATAGGAATGATATACTGACAAAATAAAATACTGAAGAAAATGAGGTCAGCTGGCCATTCCAAGGTTAACTCCTCAGGGAAACCATCTTGTAAGTGTCTGTTTTAAAGATAACTGTACATTCAGATGCTTATGATTGAGCTATTTTATGAACTATAAAGTTGTTTCATTGCATATAATCACTAGTTTGCAAAAGAAAATGTATTATGGCAAATGTAAATCATATAGTTGGCCTAGTGACTCAGCTGGAATAAGCGCCTAGACAGTTGCCAGGAGACCTGGGTGGTTTGCCAGATAGAGTGTTCCAAGGGTCAGATATTGGCAGTCAGGTCTTTATCCTTTTAAACTCCAGGTGGTTAGTTTGATTATAGCAGAGGCTCTGGAGGTCTTTCAGTTTCTAGTGTACAGATACTGTTCTAAATGGAATTAACTGCCTTTCGTTACAGGAAAAAGAGGATTAAACTGTTAGGGTAAGTGACACTTATTTAGACAGAGTATGAATGAATGGGTTACCGAGCAGTACAGTACAGATCTCTTTAACTTGAGAAATCCGTGACAGCTGAATTCAGCAAGTTCGAATAGGAAAAAAAAATAGTACTGCTGTACATTTCTTTATAGAGGGTTAGTCTGTGCAGTGTTCTGCATTTCAAAATGACCTTACTGTAAGCCACATACTATAATCCTTGATTTTTTATTCATCCTGTTTAACATGTTTAATAAATTTGACCTCAAGGGTTCCAAGCTGAAACTATACATAGGATCCAATCAACAGCAAGGCATTGGAATCTCAAACAATCACTGCAGCCCAAGCTGCTGCTTTCAAAGAAACAGGGGAGCGGAAATCAAAGCTGCAGAATTTCGGTTTCCAAAAGTGTTTGCAACACAATCTTATAATTACCATATCTAAAGTAATGCAGTCAAAATTTGGCAAATGTAACACTCACATTCTGTCACAGCATGATAGTCCACTGCAGTTTTTCACTGTTGTATATAGTTTTTATATGAGTTTACAAACATTTGGAGAAATACCTTTGCTCAATATGACCTGTTAAATAAATCTCTACACTAATTCAGTTTCAAGAAGAAAACAGTTCAGTTTTGAGCTCACTGCCTGTCAAATTTGAAGAAATTCAGAAGTATTTACAAGAACATCAATTCCAAAATCTAATATACTGTACTTAGACTACATGAATTTCATATATAAGTTTCAAAATCAAATACACATTGAACAGTATGAGAATATGTGTTATTGGAGTCAAGATCGATTCTAAACAGAATCAATTACTGGCATTTATTTTAAACCCCATACTTTCTCAACCTTGATATAATGATAAGTGACATTTTCAGATCAACATTAAAAAGTACATTCCAAGAATAAATGTCCCTTTCATCAATGGGATCTAGATATATCATAAATTATAATCATATCAGTTTAATGTGAAATTTAAAGATGTCAATAAATCACATCTTCAGTCAAAGTTATGTATGCTTCTACATTTACTGAATATCTATCTAAAAAAAAAATGTATTAAAAGAAATATTGATGAAAACAGAGAAGATGTTGTCTGCCAAGCTGTTTTTGTGGCCTAAGATTGCAAAGGCTTAAAGAGTAAGTAGCAGGATTCCAAAAAATTATAGCATTATACGTCTCCACATGTTGCTACAACTGTTTAAATAATGTAGGCCTACCTGAAATTTTTCATTTCATTGTTAATGTCCTGACAACCTCTTACACATAACGTTAAAGTCTGCTTCAAAGATCTTTTCACAATGGCCAGTGCACCGAGGTTTAAGATCTGTCCTGTAAAGATCTGGCTTTCCTTTTCCGTACCACATCGTGGATCTTTATTGCTGTGTTACCGGTTTAACAATGCGCCCATTTTGAAAATAACTTTGAAACAGACTTTAAAGTTATAAGTGTAAAAAGCTGTCAGGATGTTAACAATGAAAATAATTTACAGGTGTAAACCCAAGCTGTAAAATAGGGAATAGGAAATGGTGGGGACACACTATACATTTTAAAAGCATTCTTCATTTTTAAAGAGTCATTGAATCTCCATTTATATACTGTACATAAGGCTAATGTACTCATTTTACTTTAGATATGGTGCCACTTAGATAGCTTAATAGCAAACCGTGCCCATGCTGGTGTTGGCAGAAAACTGAGCTAAACATCACAAGCTGGGATCTATAGTCCACACATGCATTTTTAGTCTCGACTTGAAAACTGTAACAGTCCCAGCTTCCCTGACAAACGAAGGCAGAGCATTCCATAATTTAGGAGCACTACAAGAAAAAGCCCTACCTCCCGTGTTGCTTTTGCTGACCCTAGGAATAACCAGCAGCCCCACATCCTGTGATCTCAGAGTGCGGTTTGGAAGATACTGGGTCAGTAACTTCTGCATCTTAAAATCAATTCTATACTGCACAGGGAGCCGGTGTAAGAGGCCAAAACAGAGGTAATATGTTCACTTTTTCTGGTTTTAGTCAGAATTCTAGCGGCAGTATTCTGAACAAGCTGAAGGTAAAATGTCCTCTTAGTTTGGTCTAAAACAAGTGTGTGCTGCTAGAAGAACAAGTAGCAAATTCGTGTCTAAACAATTCGTTTGGATTTTAACTACGATGAACTGAAAGGCATCTCAAATTCATCTAGCCACTGACAAGCTGGACTGACACTTTCAAAACACCTTCATTAATTGATTTACGTCGTCATGATTGCAAATGATTTTGATTAATGAAGACGGAACTATGCCTAATTAAATAGGATTATCATTACCTCATTATTCTCTATGCCGCATTTCTATTTTTCTATTGGAGCTGAAATGTTTGCTACTGTCACTGCTGCAGCTGAATACTGAGCGTTTCAACGCAATATCCAATTAAGCCATACTTTAAAAAATATACTTATCGCAACACTTTTGGAAATGAGTAGCCCTTAATAAATGAAAGGTTAATTATTTAGTGATGAATTTGCTGTGTGAAATATGATGGATTGACAATACATGTGACTAAATAGCCATATTTATCAACTGTACTGTCTAGATAACTGCCATCTGTATCCGGAACAGACCTGGGTAGAGTGGGCCCTTTTGTAAATTAGCCTTTGTGTTTAAATTGGGAAGTAACTGCTTTATTATGAAGCAGCATATCAGAGCCTGCATTGAGGTTATGTATTGCTGTATTCAATCCATAACTATATAATACAAAACACTGTTCTTATATTATGTAACAAGTGCATTCTATCCACCATACATGTTCATTGTGATTCTGAATTCTGTGATAACAAGACACTGTACAGTTTCAAAAGCATCACAAAGATTTCCTCCGACAGCATTGAGACAGCACCCTGTCACAGAACAACCGATTTAGGAGAAGTTAGACTCAGAGCAGAAGCAGCACTTTTTAATAAAATCCAGGACTTCTTTTCACCTGTATTTTCCCGCCACACATGAATAATGTTAGGCTCTGTAATATTCACAGTACTCTCATCTCCACTGCAGAGAAGCTACCAATGGAACTCCCTAAAGTTGTTTTCCTGTATGAGGCAGGATCAAACGCCTAACGTAAGGCAGCAACACTCACTTTAATTTTACCAACTTGACAGCTGGATGGGTACTGCAGTTATCCAAAAAGATTATGTTTTTACTGCAAGGCATATCGGGGCAATTCACTTCACTGTGTTAAAATGGTGATAAATGTCAGTCTTGCATTATTATTTTATTGAATCATGATCTACTTCAAAAACAACCCTCTGGCAATGCTTTCAAGCTTCTACTGTTGGGCTGGTGCTATTTTACAATAGATTTTACTTGTCATTCTCTGACGTGCTTGCAATTTTGTATGGGGAATATCCTCCTTCCCCAACCTGCCCAATCTCCTAAACCTGAAATATATATGTTAATATTTACTGGAAAGATGGGTACTGTATGTTTTTTATAGAACAGATTGGTTTGTATTGCCATTTTATGAGCTTTAACATAACCCTGTTCTTATTGGCTAAGACAATGTACAGTATAGATATTATACATGTTTATGTTCACCTACACTATCATCTAAATTTTCTGTTTAATATCATACATGTAATATGTGTGTTCTGTGCCATTCTACATTGTTCTTTCTGCTTAGATGCATAATAACTATTCCAGCATTTTATTTATGCATTCATTTATGTACTTTAACCAACAGTAATTTGTAATTTGTAGTTAGTACATGGAAAATCTCTACAGAAAATCCGTTTCACAGGGGAAGTAAAATACAGCTACACACCCCAAGTGGTCATTATTTTAAACAATCTTACACTTGATCTCTACAATAATTGAATCTACAAGTTAAAACCTGCCTATACTCCTGGAAGATAAAAACCCAATAATCAAACTGATTGAAATATGCAGTAACTAAATAGCTTTATCGTGGTATATATTAAAGAATTTGAGGCTTTGAATATTGTTTTAAGCAAAAGAAAACTATTTATATTCCAAGTTATTTGAATTCTTTTTGTCGGAACTCATGCTTATGGCTGTGGTGCCGCTTAACAGGTTGATGATGATCTCTTTCCTTCAAAGGACCTTTTTGATCAAGTGCAAAGGCAAGCTTTCAGAGAGGAATGAAACCATTTTAACGATATGAAACTAGCAGGAACTACTCGTTTTCTTTTTTGCTAAATGTGCATTTACCTTTGCCCTGGCTTTACAATAGGGCCCTAATATTTCAGTTTCATACAAGAATCACATTCTGAATTAGCTTCTGCTTCATTTTCAGTTCACAAGCCAAAAAAGAGTAGGCAACCAGCAATCACTTAGGAGGAGACAGTTTGCTTAGCCTTTGGCAATCTAGAGTACCTTGATCACAAAAGTAGGAAACTGTCACTACCGATAAATGGTGTCACAATATGCTGTCTTTCTTAATGAAAAAAATGAATATTTTGTCCATCTGGTGAATTTTGTTTGAGTGGCATTGTACAGTTTATTATACTTTTTATTCAGGGCACATGAAAATGTAATAACTGTAGATTTGTCACGACTGCCTTAAAGACAGATTAAACAGTGGAAATATGATGCTTATCCAAATAATGATTTCGATTGACAATGTCTGTTGCTCAACAGGATAACATTAAGGGTAATTTATACCACAAAATTGCTTTCAGTTTAGAAAATTAAACTACATCCTCACAAGGGAATCTACAGTCTAAAACTTAGAAGCATTTCTATTTGGACAAATATTTACCATTTTTGTTCTTTTTAGAAGTCTGTATATATTGCATTGAATGAATTAATTCTAACCCTTATTAGCACTAGGGTTCCAGGGCACAGCAGGTTCTATAGTGTTGCATTTGATGTATTTGCATACCCTGAATTAGCATAAAAACATATGTGAAGAACCAAAACATTTTCTCAAGACAATAAATAATAGTAACAATAGTAAATAATAAAAAAAATATATAATAATAAGGTAAGACATCACTGCAGTGGATTTAGGATAGTGTGCACAGGGTGTTTAAAAGTTACCATATTTGTTAAAACCAAAAAGCACTGTGCTATTCACAAATAAGTGAACATTTAGCTTGTTTGTGGGTTGATATGGTTAATAGCTTACGTTAATTAAAGTAACTTTGATATAGATTCTTGGCAGTAAAGTGTGTATGCAATCTCTGTGATGATCCCTTATGGTCTGTCACTGAAACGACATCTAAGGCCTTGTGCAATATGGATTTAACTCCGACAGTAAGAAACAATACCTTCCACAAAAGTCTGGTGTTTTCCCATGGCAATATTAGCATTGGCAATGAAAGTACAACCCCTGTTAAAATGTTGCAGCCAATTATGCATACATGATAACCATTTTTATATGTATTTCCTTCTCTTCTTCATGTACTTTGTATCCTCAGGATAGTGGTCCATTTTCAAAAGTAGCTTGTTCAAAATACAGATAAGAAAAAAGTTGTATTCAATTAAAAATGATCATAAGTACCATATTCACCAAACCCTTACTGGAATGACAATAGCATTCAGCATATTGATATTACCTGAGACTGTTAACAATGACTGGCCTGTTTATCATATATACAAAACTAGAAAGATTGTTATGGATTGTTATGCACATTATTACAATGCTTTAACAGCAAGTATCAAGAAACATTTTACTGAATGTTTGAAGTTCAATGATTCCTAAAGTTCTGTAATGTGTCAGAGTTCTACTGAATTCTTTGATGATTTTCAAAGTTTAGTATATGATATGTTTAATTTCAGTATTTCATTACCTTAGTAAGTACTTGTCTATTGTTAACTTTATTCTATACATTATTAAAAGGTACTGTAATTGCTATTAATACCTGTTCGATTATCCATACAAATCAATTATGTAAACTAGTATCGGTCCCAATTAGTTCAGATAATTGACTCTCTACTGTACTATGATATTATTAATATATGTATTAAAGCACACATACAAATAATATTCAAGAGTACTGTTTGACCAAAAATCAGGGTTTAAGGCTGCATGTATACATACTTTTTACTTATCTTAAACAACAGCAATTTCAGTTTAATTGCTGAATCGTTTAGTAAATTCTACCTGGGCTTGCCTCTGTGGCCCAAAGGTCTTACGACTAGACAGGAAAGGAAAAGCACAGCCAAGTTCCGCCTAGTTCTTCAATAAAAAGAAATGCCTAAAATGAGCAATATTTTCAGGGAATGGGAACTTTAGGTCATGTAAATTATTGCACTAACCGCTTTAATGGAAAACATTTTGCGATAAGTGCTGCAGATTTTATGGTTTGTTTTTTTTAATGCGAGTAACCTTGAAATAATTAGTTTTAGAGAAAGAAAAAAAAACATTTATTTATTGAAAGCATTTTAATTAGTCAGCTAGTTGTTTTCTAATGAGTGTCTGCTGTGGTATAAAATAATTCGTTATTGATTATGAGTCTAATCATTTGCCTCAATAGAATTATTAATTACAGTTGGAACTACATAATGGGATTCATTCTTTTAGCTGTGTCAGGAATTATATATATATATAAGTTTATATAGTGTAAGACTGACCGGACAAGGGTATGGGATGGACAAATGTGCCAGAAGAATTATTTACATCTTTTTGCTTAAATTCCTGTATTCAGCATGTCATGAAATCATATTTGTTGTAGTGTTTATCCAGAGTCCACTGTTTAGTAGTAGAAAGCAATAATGGAGTAGACTTTTTTTTCTTTATATAGTGTCTCATAAACAGGACTCAAATGTGAAAATGAGCAAGGAACATCAACATTTCATTGTAGTGTTATTATGTCCTTGACTGTTTCAGATATTCACCATGAACATGTGTGATTTTGGTGCTGTTTTCCCTGATGTTTTTTCTCAATTTTATTTTTTCTTCATGATGCTTCTTCAATAGGTCTATTATAACCCAGTGATGGGGCGAGTGGTCTCGTCTAAGCTTTTGATGTGGGCAGTTATTGTGTGTATGCAGTGGATTACAACAGTAGCTATCCATCTTCATTGTGGTCCTGCCAAAATAATAGGAACAGGAAATTTCCAGTGACCAAAACAAACCGGGTTCACGTAGTGCTTCCAGAATCTGAACTTTATTGGCTATATAGAAAGGTCTGCACGTTTTGAAGCCATGATGACAGACGACAATCAGACTAAATGTATAGCTGCGTTATGAAAACTGATACATAGATGCTGTGATGCATGTGCATGATGTATTCATGTGCGTGCCGTAGCCATCCCTAGAAACTGTAAAAAATTATTTTTTTAAAAAACGTCATTAAGCAAATCCATTAACATTATAATCTATGGGATGGAATTGGTTCCCGTGAAGCTGCTGTTAATAATCAAAAGTTGTCTTTATCAGGGTTGCTAACAACCGGCATCTACTGTATAAAGAACCAATTGATGAAGTGCTCACCTGGGGAATGGAGACTTGCATTTTAAGAATTAGTCAGGGTAGGGACACAGACCACAGATTTATTGACTCTTATTTGAAATTAGTCCGGGCACCAAGGTTAACACTCCTGCTCCTCTATTATAGTGGCATGAGGCACTTGAGGTCCACGGAGTACCACGTACAGCCCCATAATACCATGCTGGGCACTGATAAACCTGAACCAGAGTGAAGTGCCCCCTACAGGACAACCAGGACATCTTCCTGCAGAACCAGATTTTTTTCAATAGGTTCCCCAACCAAGCCTAATCTTATTTAGTATTCTAAATGATAAAATTATTAAAATGATTAATGTTTTTGGTGTTCCAAGATGCTTTATCCAGATTGAGTAACCTCAGATTCTCTCAATAACTTGTTAACAAACTTAATCAAAATTAGATAAAGCAGTTCTCTCTGATGCCTGAATATATATAAAAAGGAAGGAACCATGTCCCCAGATTCTGATCTCCACATAATTCTCAATAACTTGTGGGACAAAGAATGTTTTTACAAAGTGTGACATACGTCCACAGATGCTTTAAAGTGCAGTTTTATTGTTAAATGTGCACCGATGGTTTTAATACAGCAGTCCTCCAAAACGACTTACCTCAATGACGCATCAACGGACAGAAATTGCCTTTGCCAAAACGTAAACATTAATGTCGTCTTTGTAAGAAGACATCTGGCAAACTATCATTTTTAAACTGCAACAATTTGGGAGCAATCTGCGCTGTAGCCTTCAGTGGCATTAGTAAGCTGCAGATCTGTCACATTAAACAAATAAACATCTGAGAAAAATGTGTCGTCATGAAAGTGTCTGGAATGACTCCCAAGTTGTCATACAACAGGAGTCCACTAAACTGACATCTCCCTCTGCTAAAATGCCAGCTGATTATTTTAATACATATTGGCATTCAATTTTCATAAAGCTCCCTAATTATTACTTTCAAAGCCGGAGCCCAAAATGTATGAAACAGAATATTCCCTCCCCAAGGCTCACTTCCACTGCATTATGTCTTTGTAACACACACAGAACCTTTCTTTAACCTTAATTTATATCTTTAATCGAGGCTGCTATAGTCGGCAGTTCGCTTTGATTTCATATGTAGAATTCATTATACTGTAGCGAAGTAAGCTACATTTAATTTGGAAATCAGCTGTTCAGTTTTTCCTTAATGATATGCAAATAGGTTTAAGGAACCTGAATTCCCATAGCAGGAATCTTCAGAGTATGAAAGTATTTATGATTACATTATCAGAGGCTGATTAGAACATTTCCATAAGCATTTACAGGCATTTTGTTTGTCTTATCTAAGAAAGTTTTTTTAGTGACTTAACGAAGTTACTCAGTGGAAGGGGTTGTGCTAAACTAAAAGTACTACAATGTTTGTTTTTTTTTGTTTTTTTTCAAACAAGAATGTCAGTGACACACATGCCCTTTTCATTTGCTAAATGGTGTCATTGTTTAACTCCATTGAATAGATCACAATCTCCAGTAAGTCAGATATTTAAAATGCTTTGTTTAAAGGCTGATGCAATAACAAAACAACATTATTTTAAATGTACATTATAAAAGCAAGTTGTAATTCTGCATGTAATTAAGTATTGGAAAAACAGAAAAAAAAAAATATTCTTCAAATCCCAAAGGCAGTGTGTACTGTAGGATGTTGAAAGATGTGAAAAGTCAAGTTGTGAATAGATTGGAAAGCAAGTAATAAAATGTGATTTGAGATCTGGTGCTGGTGTTCTTTTAACATGTCCGGGGCACATGAGAGCTCTTTCAGCCCTCCTGGGAAGTGCTGATCCTTGGTGTCATTTATAAAATTATTTTCACAGTTAGCAGCATACGGAGCATACAGCTGGACATACCATTGCTTGCACAATAACCAAAACCAATATATATTTCAAGTGAACTAGGAGCAGCAGGTTTTACACTTCCTTCAACACTGTTGTGAACTGGAGTGGCTAAAAACACTAACAAATTCTCAATGTGTTGAGTAGTAGTTGACAATGTGTTGGCATATGTACTGTGCGCGATATGGAAAGCAGCCAACCACTGACCACCCAGGGAATGGGTTGCCCAATTGCCTCTTTACACCCAGGATCTTGGCAGTGGATGTTGGCAAGCAACCAGCCTCTGGAGGACAAAGGCCAGCCCTGCAGGTGTCCACATGAGCTCCCGGGGCACAGTGAGGAGACAGTCCCTGATGATTTTGTCTCCCTAACCCACAAGAATGTCAGAGCCAAATCAACCCTCCCTGTGGATTCAGCACAACAGAATATAGAAGTGAATTGAACGTATGGCTCAATATGATGTTTTATGTTAGCTTGCAGAGCATGTTAATGTTACATACATCTTAAATTAACTTCTATGATCAATGTGACATATAACAATGTGGAATCAGGTACCATCAGCAGGCCCATTGACATGCTATTATTTGGCCAAATAATCAACCAGAGGTTTAACAATCAAATGGATCAACGTGCCTCTCCTGATCCTTGCTTAGGAAAACCATTATGGTTGGTTGTCCCTTGATCAATACCTGCTCATTCTCAAACCAATATTCTTCCAGAATGATATGATATCTTGGTACACTACCCTGCAGTTTAATTTGTATAGCATTATTGATTAATATGCCTAAATGAGATGTGTTCAGGTTGCAAGGGAAAAAAATAATCTTTCTTAGAAATCCTGTCTCTGCAGAGTCATGGATCATGCTCAGATATAATTTTATGTTCCCTCCGGGAAGCGGGTCAGAGAAGGTCAGCGACTAGCCAATTTCTGTTAAAACAGTCTGCCACTGACCGATATTCAACATTGATTTTCACTTATGAGCTTTTAAAATCAAGCACTGCTCCTGGTATGCAATAGTATTAGTTTTATTTTGTTTTGACACTTCTGTTGTTGTTAGTTAAATACTTTACACTTGGGGTTTAGGTTTTGTTAGCTGTAGCTCGGATACTGTAAAGCAATAAAAAGCCTGTGAGGATATTTATCTTAAAAGGTTATAACGCTGTATTGAGGTCAAAATCTATGAATAGCAATTCTCAGAAAATGGTGTAGTACTGGTGTTGAATTGGTATCTGTCAAGTGTCCTACTTCAGTTCTTTAAGTGTTGCTATGAAATTATTCTGCGGCTGAACAACATTTTTTTTTTTAGCATTGTATTGCTGTTGGCAAAAGTTTTAAAAGCATCATTCACTTTTGTTATATTATTTGACACAATCATTATCTACAATATCTTACACAAAATGTTATCAATTTATAAAACAGGATAGGCTGAGTAAAAAAACACAAGCACTAACCTAGTAAAATAACTGCCTCTTGGAGTGCAGTGTGAGTTATGCGTGCACGGTTTGAATCCTTGCAGATCTTGGCTAATACCCAGCATTGAGCTTTCCTGTCCCGCAGGCAGTATAATCACCAGGGGACAGTTTCCCCTACTGGTCAGTTGCCCAACAGGCCAGGTGGAGACTTTCTAGGCTGGGCCCTTGCCTCCTGGGTTCAGTAACTTGGTATTAAGAGTTGATTGCCTGTCGCCGCTGATCTTCTCATCAGTAAGTGGGTTGCAGCAGAGTTTTAACATTGCAGCATTGGGCATTTCAAATTTGGTGGAAAGATGGAAGAACAACACCTGACTTCATAGCTGAAAGTCCCTTACATGTTTGTGACTTTTAACAAGCCAGCTAATACACAATATAATGTCTTCAGTCTTGGATTTTTTTGTGCTTTACCCTTGTAACACATTCAGTGGTCAGAATAAAGTACCGTCCCATAATAAATATATTTTAAAATGAGTGTGACAATGATTAGCAATTTATCGGCATCACCAACCAAAACTGATATAGAGGTCAAGACAAAAAGAAGACAAGCAGTGAAGCATATATAGCTACATTTCTAAGACCTCTAAATGTACAAAAACCTTCATACCAAAAAGGCTCAGTTTCCCTTGTAACACCCAATGTATGATTGCTTGCGAAACTTCAGCACCATCTAATTACAAAACAGCGTACATTGCAAGGTTGTGTATGGGCTACAGTGAGGGAGAGTTTGGTTGCCAGGTAAGAAGTTTCTTTGCCTTTTGCTAATTTAAATTACGTAAAATGTAGACACATTTGGCCAGCTGAATTATTTGATGGCCAAAAGTAAAAAAAATGGGTCAGTTTCTAATGGGACCATAAATGTAATTATGCTGAACAACTGTTGCAACCAAGGACAATGGAACAAAATTGCAAAATAAGCTTATATGTCTACAGACCATTTCTATTGAGCCACATGACTTTGAAAGTGGAGTGGGTTCTCTCTCAACACTTAACTACAATGATAGATTAGGCTGTTATACTACATCTGCCAAGCACAGCAAATAAATCTGTTATTTCAGTTTTATACAATACAAAAATAATCATCACCAGTATGATACCATTTTTGGGTGAACAAAACTTGTTGATTTATCAGCATACTAATTGTACTCCTTCATGCATATCATTTTCTACTGTGCAATCATCATTTACCTGATTTCTGCTACAGATCCCAAATATGATTTCATATGTTTCAATTCAAATTTGTGGCACCAATCAACTCAGTGCAATTAGCTCAGTAATTGCTGATCTTATATGGAAATATGTAATAAAAAATTAAAATGCATACAAATGTTGACTAGGAGTAAGTAGGTACCAGTATTCTGATTTGATACTGAAAGTCTCCTAAATAATAATTGAGCAATTACAACATCTGACAACAGGTGCTGCCAAGCTCTAAGTAAAAATATAACCAGAATTCAAGGTACATCCATAATTACACTGAGGCATTAGTCAAAAAATGTGTTTTCTTGACATAACTGTTATGAATATTATGTTCATAAAATCTAAATCAAACCCATTCAGAAGAATGTACTGTTTACAGTACAGGTCTATCGGGTACAGTGTAATTTGGGGATTCCAATGGCTTGAATCATTTAACATACTCAGAAATTCAGGATCATCAGGTCGTACACATTTTTTGTTTTGACTATTTTCATGGTCAAATAAAATTAATATTTGTAAATTAATTTCTGTTACAACTGTCTTGAAATGTGGTTGCTGGAGCCAAACCCTTAGTTTTGTTTCCTAGGAGATTTCTAATATTCAACCAAGCAAGCAACAAAGTCCTGATGTAAAGGAAGTCATTCAATTATCATGTATTAGCATCAAATTAAGAAACTAAACTAACATGTTAGTTCTGAGAATGCTATTCATCTTAACACAATGGATTCAAATGAATTCCAGCTGTACAGAGATTAGGTATTGGTTGGAATGCCGAATACAAATGATGTTCTTTCTTATCCCAACTGGATGCAGATCCAAAAGTTTAATTTATATTGGTAATTAAAAAAACAGCAAAACTGACAGAACAGCGAAACTTGGTCAAGAAAAGCAGGACATGGAAAGTGGGTAAGAAATAACTTTATAATAATAATAATAAGCAGATACAAAAAAGGAGATCTGGTGGTGGAAAAGAAGGATATAAGGTTGCCATGGCAAAACTAATGACCTTAATCTCCAGAATAGTTTGAGAAAGAGTCCTGACCCTTTCCTCTAAGACACAGGGAATGTAATTTCAGAGTGGAACGGTACAGGGGACTACAGCTTCTTGCTCCCGTTGTAGAATATGTTATCCAGATATATGTGGTCCGAAGAAAGAGGTCCAGAGATCATCTTCAAGCTCCTCGCCACCAGACAGGCCTGTGGGTGAAGACTGCTCTGAAATGCAGACCTTGACATAGAAAAAAAGGAAGACGCATCTTCCAGGAAATAGGCATTGCTTTCAAGTCATCTGGTGCTGATGTAGGCTGGTCGACAAAAACTAAGGCTGGGGCCCAACTGATGATACTTAGATTTGCCTGCAAAAAGATTGGGAACACCAGCATACTGAGATGGTTCCCATCTGAAAAAAACCTACATGCATCAAATGATACTAAACAGTAGCAGCAAAACTGTGTGCACTTATTTAATGCTAACACTGCATAAAATAATAAAAGCAATCGGTTCTTTTTTTTTATCTCAGTTGTTGCTTGATTTGTTATTAGAACTTGTTAGTACTTTTAAAACGGACATTTATTTCTTACCAGACGCCCTTATCCAGGGAGATTTACAATTGTTACAAGATATCACATTATTTTTACATACAATTACACATTTATACAGTTGGGTTTTTACTGGAGTAATCTAGGTAAAGTACCTTGCTCAAGGGTACAGCAGCAGTGTCCCTGACCTGGGATTGTACCCACGACCCTCCGGTCAAGAGTCCAGAGCCCTAACCACTACTCCACACTGCTGCCCTAAAAGGCCTCAGTAAGGATAGTGGCACCATTACTAAAATGTAATCTAATTAAAAGAGTGAAAAATGGTCTTGATGGTACTCAATAAGAGACAAGCTGAATCAAGGACCTATGCAAAATATTTGAGTGTGACGTTTCACACATTTTTTGTATATGTAATAAATCGATTAAAAAATATATATTACCAGCATAGGTATGTAATAGAAATTGGTAAACACAATGGGGTCTATTCAATTGATTTAAATGGTGGTTGATCTAAATACTGTCGTTGCTTAAATAATTAAAAGTGCAAGTGAAGTTTGTTATTTTGTTATCCTTTAACTGTGGTGATATTAGAATTCTGCCACTGTTTATATTAATTAAATAGACCCCAATACCATAAATGAATAATTTGACCATGACTTCATGTTAGTGTTGACGTCTAAAGCTAAATATGCACAAATGCAGTCGTTTTGGATGCTGTTGTCAGTTCATGAATAGATCTTTCACAAAAAACTGACTGTATCACCTTGGAATGTTAATATTAATTCTGTTATAATGTTCACTTTTGAGATTATACTTAAAATATAATTAATTTATTACATACTAGGAGAACAGCTACTATGACAACTACAACTACCACTAATAATAATAAGAAGAATTCAAAGCATACCTTTAACTGTGAACTTCCTTTACAATAAAGATCCAATTTATTCATTACTGATAAAAAAAAAAAATCTCTATTGACCTTCAGCTCCTTTACACCATCTCCCTTAACCATTAATCAAGTTGAGAAATGGCAACTATTTCATAATCAAGCTCATGCATCACTTCAGCACTCAAACTTTCAAAAGCGTGAACAGAACAGGCAGAGCAATTAATAACACGCCATTGCTTTGATTTCCTAATAAAGACAGGGAGGGCTGGTGGCTTTTTTCAGAATAAATCTTCACTGAGTGTGAATTGAGAATGGGAATATTTGCAATTTATATCATGAGAATCACTTGTACATACAGTCAATAAAAGCTAAAACTTATTATAGCAGTACATTTGCCTGTCGTGTTTGCTATTTTGTAAGCTTATGACTATTTAATATGCTATTGGTGTTCGTGTACATTGCCTTCCCCATTCCCAGAATGCTTCAACACTTGGCTTGTCTTTAAGACTCAAAACAATGCACTGCCGCACTGATGCGCTTGTTAATGGCTGCCTCTGGTTTATCAGCTTGCGTCAGCTTAGCTCCAGTATTGTCTCTTTTGCATTAACCTATTTCATGTTTAAACAGCGATATTAATTACCATGAACTGTTGTTGCCCTGCTTTTGTCATGTATATTTCTTGAAGGGGGAGCACTCCCCCATGGTAAGTTAATTTTAATGAAACTGATATTTCGTCAGATAATAGTGGAATGTATAATCCTTATACTCTTCACAATTGGTGCAATGTCTAAAACTGGCATAGTGTTTATCGGTCTCTCTGGTTATCAGGTGGGTGAGTTAGTAGAAAATATCTCAATTTACAAAACTTGGGCAACCAGACTTTCTATTTGTTAGTAAATTATATGTATGAACGACTTTCTCATCAATAAATCTTACTGAACTAAATTACATAGAATTTCCTGTAAGCCACAGATATGTACATTTTAGAAGCAAACAGTAAAATGAAGAAAAACAACCGTACTCATGGACTAATAAAAATGATTACATATTACTAAACACTCTGCCCACCTTTTAGATTTAGTACATGTAGGATGTAAAGCATTTACACAGCTATCATTTACATCTGCGCCTTTAACCTGTGACACTGCTTTAAATGATAACAAAAATGTGCACTACAGTAAAATATTAATTAGTTCACCTCTCAGCTTAGGGAAGTTTTGTTTGTATTATTTTGTTCCAATAGGTGAATCAGATTGTGAAGTGTGTAATTATGTTTTTACAGTTACATTTTGGGAGATTGTTTAATGAAGTCAATCACCTAGCATTTTAGTGCACTACTAACCTACATTCCAAAGCGTAGCTGGAAACCACATGGAGACACATGCTTTCACCACAGTGTCCTCAACAGTGTTTTAGGATTCCGTTCTGATCACAAGAGGGAGGGCTTTCACTTCAGATCTTGCAGCTGTAGCCCTCAGGCTCATGCACCCCATTGTGTTACATTTTAACTTTAACTGGTCGGATTATCCTCATCCGTTTTGAAGGAAGAAGTAAAATAGTATAATCAACTGCACCTGCAGTTGTTGTTGGTGTTTTTTGTATTTTTTGCACTGCTATGTGATTTTACCATGGTCAGAGACTGGTGGGGCCAGGAACAACTTCCCCCGGACTTCTATGCTGGTAAAGTCTGACAGATTGGGAATGTATAGCTCTGGCATCACTCCCAAAGGATTTGCTTTTAGAATATGATGATAAGAAATGTATTATTTTGTCAAAAAATTTGGAAGTTGCAGAAAAAACTAAACTTTCATACACTTTTTTGTTATTAATATTAGTTTTGCTCTCATAAGTTTGAGCACTTGAAAGCCTCTAAAGATTGAAAGTAAAGCAACAGGACTGTTTCATCACATTTTTCTTTTTAATTAATTCTTCCATAATTACAACAGAGCTTGGAGATCAAATTAATAATGTCTTATTGCTTCAACAAAATAGCACCTTTCAGATGTTCAATTGAACCACAAAATTAGCAGCAGAAGTGTGCTTGTTTGGTTCACTGTGGAGGTTTCAGGGGGGAGTCATTGAAGCTGAAAATGTCAGCACACTGAGTGCTAAAAAAATAAAACTGTTTGATTAATCAGAGAGCCTAGAAGGCTAAAGAGTATAATAAGCAGCCAATAATAAATCATATTTGTATACAGTATAAAACTGAACATGATTGTGGGATACTGCAGCTTGAAGTCCCCAGCTGAGATTGACCTCAAAACACTGTGAATATGGTCATCATAGCAGAAGAGATTTAGTGAGAACTACTGCGTGTGTGTGATGAGAAACAGCTTCTATCTACCCCCATGAAATCAACAATAATTACATGTCTATCTAACATTACCCTGAATAGCAAAACAGTCCCTGCTACAGCTTTAAAAAAAAAAATTATGTAAAGGCCAATCTACAGTTACATGGATATGATATGTATTATACTTGTTGACAATTTTATTTTTTAAAATTTTTTAATTTAGTAGTTGCCAATTATTTTGATCATTTTCTCCCAATTTAGAATATCCAATTATTTTTAGGCTCAGCTCACCGCTACCATCCCCACGCTGACTCAGGAGGGCGAAGACGAACACACGCTGTCCTCCAAAGCGTGTGCCGTCAGCCGACCACTTCTTTTCAAACTGCAGACTCACCATGCAGCCACCTCAGAGCTACAGCATCGGAGGACAACACAGCTCTGGGCAGCTTACAGGCAAGCCCGCAGGCGCCCGGCCAGACTACAGGGGTTGCTGGTGCACGATGAGCCGAGGACACCCTGGCCGACCTAAGCCCTCCCCCCCTCCGGGCGGTGCTCGGCCAATTGTGCACCGCCCCCTGGGAGCTCCCGTCCACGGTCAGCAGTGGAATAGCCTGGACTCGAACCGGCGACATCCAGGCTATAGGGCGCATCCTGCACTCCACATGGAGCGCCTTTACCGGATGCGCCACTTGGGAGCCCTTTTGACAATTTTTTTTAAGGTCATTTTACTGATTTGATGCAACTGTAAAAAAAGCATTCTTTTTGCAAGGCTTAGTAGACCTGGTGAGGTCAAATAACATTTTATAAACATTGCACTTCATTATTAATTTGTATTCATGGTTGTCTCTAAAGACATTTAGCTTTTTTTCCTAAGGATGTTCAGTACCTGAGTACAATTTGAGTTCAGCCTGCAGCATTGTTTTTATTCCACTCAGGAATCTTTCACATTAGAGTAGAAGATTTTCACAAAGGAATATAGGAGCATATTTTGCAGACTTGAAATCAAATCAAGTGGAACTTGAAATATCTGAAGTTTAATCTGCTGTGGAAATGTTTCATGCGGTCCTGTGTGACTCAAGTAGAAAACCTTTACTGTAAGGAATCAAGCCAGGGCACACAGATGAACAAGAGAATGAACAGGCAGGAAATCTAGGCACTGTCATTTCTTATAAGTCCAGTCTCAGTATATCTAGAGGGCAGCAGCTGGTACCAACTCAACCCTAAACAAAAAATAGCATTTGAAAATTCCAAATGTTGTGCAGAAAAGAAGCATACAAAATGTATTTTTACAAGCTTGTCCTTGTCTAAAGGCGAGCTTGGATATTAAGGTGAATGTGACAGGTTGTTTTTGTGTCATTGTGGGGTGATAAGGTGGATTCAAAAGTACTATTGCATATCAAACATTTCATATATCAAAGAAGCTTACATTTGCTTCTAAAGAAAGGCATGATTATGTCAGGTTGCACTGGTGTTACTTTGCATACCTTCTCCAGTCAGTGTGAAACAAACACTGCAGTGTGTCCAAGGAACTGTCGCTATTTGGTGACATGTCAGTACAGGCAGTTCTCACTAATGTCGCTAGTTTTGAATCCAAACACCCAGGAGGAACTTCAGATTCTGAAAGTGTGTGAAACACAGGTATAAGAACTGTTTTTCACACATACACAGGTGCTGTACCCATTAAGCGGTATATTTTCCCTGTACATGAACATGCACATGTCTGTACAGCAGTTAGCAGATATTTATCATCACAAGATAATTTAAGTTAGGGAAAAAGACAACACACTGTGTTGTATTTTTTTGGATAGCACCAGTGCCACCTGGTGACTGAATAGTGTAACTTCAGTTTCTTTTTTCTTACATTTTCTGCACACCACTGGTCATTTAATAAGCCAAAGCTGTCATTTAGGATCAATTACAATTCATAATGGGATTCAAGCCAAGAACAAAACAAATATCACAAACTGTGATCTTTAAATGTGTCACACACAGAAACCCTGTGTCGGGATATGTTTGGTGGCAAATCAACAGCTTGTTGAAAATCTGCTCATTATTATTGTGCCCCTGAACCACTCCATTCAACTATTACACTAAAATGCTGAGAGGAACTGTGCCAAAGTGTAAGTATGACAGAAAGCGTATGATAGATAACATTTATTTTCAGTTTTTGTCTTTCACAGCTCGTTCTGGTAATACATCTCAGATGGGGCACAACTGCTTGTTCAAACTCTTTATTTTACAGACCTGGATACTGCAGTGTAATCTGCAGCAAATGTCACAGTAAGGAGCCTGTGGTTTAAAATTATACATTGGAAATTTTACGTCCGTTATAGACATGATAGATCTTATCTGGCATGTCCTTTTGTCCTATGTCATATTTTTTTATACGAATATGACAAACCGCTAAAGTCTAAAAAAATCCACTTTTATATTACTCAGGTTTTAAATTTTTTTTTTATTAAAGCAATTTTCCTAAACAACACCATTTCATCTGAATGAGAAAGACTGTAAGAATACCTTTTCTAAACTGGCTTCCCAGAGTCGACTTTGTGTGTGTCAAGGAACCCTTAACAATCTACTAATTAGTAAAATACTAACTGGAGATACATATCATTTTATTAAAGAGTTCAAAGACCCTTCATCCACCTTACATAAAACAAAATATTAACAGATTGCAGACTGCTGATCTCCTGAAAGAAACACAGTGAAAAAAAATGGAAACATTTTTAGAACAGCACCAGGAGTCTGTCAAAAATAAGGAAGGGGCAATGAAAACAATTAGTTTTAATCTAAATGTAATACATATATCTGAAACGACTTTCAGTGAACGTTGGGGAGGGGGGCTACTAAAGGAACGTGGACTTTGAAACAGTGTATCTAGTGAAATGGGCAAACTCAGCTAAATAAGCGTGTTTGTTCTAAGGATGTCAAGGACTTTGACAAGCATGGTTGTCAACTTACTGTATGTCCTTGTTTTTCTTTTTTTTAACACCATAAGAAGAGACAAGAGGTTGCATCATTTTAAGGTTCAGTCTGAAGCTAAATATCAATCCAAAAGTAGAAGCAACTGTTAAGTGTACTTTCTATTTTGTGCTGGAATTTCTGGCTGTTTGGTGACAGTGTACCCTGCATGAAGGTACAGTATCTAGGCTGGCAAGTCACAAACAGCCAGGGTATTTTTTGTGATTAAACCATTACTGTGCTAGCTGAGGAATCATAACAATGAGGTAACAATTAGAACAATACTACAAGCACAATAAATGTAATCCAATAAGACAGCTGGAGACATCAATTGTCTCCTTTGTGATTTTTGTCTTTAAAAGCAAGTGCAAAATAATGTCAGCAAGTGCTCTGTTTTTTTTGTTTTCAAACTGCAGACTCACCGTGCAGCCACCTCAGAGCTACAGCATCGGAGGACAACACAGCTCTGGGCAGCTTACAGGCAAGCCCGCAGGCGCCCGGCCAGACTACAGGGGTTGCTGGTGCACGATGAGCCGAGGACACCCTGGCCGACCTAACCCTTCCTCCCCCCGGACGACGCTCAGCCAATTGAGCGCCGCCCCCTGGGAGCTCCCGTCCACGGTCGGCTGTGGAATAGCCTGGACTCGAACCGGCGACGTCCAGGCTATAGAGCGCATCCTGCACTCTAGCGAGTGCTTTTACTGGATGCGCCACTCGGGAGCCCCCGCAAGTGCTCTGTTTTAATTAGATCTACCACTGTTTATGTAAAATGAATAAAGCTTACATATAATTTCAGAACTGTATACACCTACAGCTACCCAGTACCCTCTAATTGTAACTTTACATCAAGTTCTTGGAACACCTACACATAATGGTGGCCTCTGATCACTATCTTTTCTATGCCACAACTGTATTGTCAGCAGTTTCATATTTAACAGCCAATAATATATAGGGAAAAAACAGAAAGATGCACAATGACTTTTGCCATTATCCAAGGTGCCCTGTTAAGATATTAGGGCAGCAATTTATACTGTTCAGTCTGCTGATGCATGTACCTCAGAACTACACAAAGGATGGATGTGCAACGCAGATCCAAAGCAGAAGGGTGGACACAGTGCATTTTACTCCATTCTGTGTGATGAAACAAAACAAATACTTCCAGAGGAGGTTTGATAAACAGCAATAAATAAAGCAGCTTGCTGATATACAGTAAGCCGTCGTTGTTGCCCCATAATCAACCTGAGCTGAAGAAGAAACACTTACAAGAAATTCAAATGGTTTAAGCATGACTGCTCACTCAGTTTAACCAGAAACAGCACCACCAACAGGGATCCTGGCATGACTGCAACATGACATTACAGCACAGATTCCTCATACTTTTCTTCCTCTGCAATTACAAATTGTAATTCTGTGGACATTGCTCCACCGAACAAAAGCACAAGTCAGTCTCTCCTTGGGAGACGCTCGAATGACAAGGGTTTGCAATGCTATTCTATTAGATTCCTGTCCGTCAGCTCAGCAGCGACGATGGGGCAGACCGGTTTCTGAGGTCTTGTTTTTGCAATGGGTTCGACCACGACTCCTTGGCTATCCTCACTATGTTTTTAGATGCCAACCGAGGCTGGGTGGGGGTGTGTGGTGCTTCAAGCCCCTAGTGAGAGCTGGGTGAGTTGTCAGGACAAACTGCAGGCAAACCACCCTTTCGAGTGCATCTGTCTACTATGTAGAGGTGCTACCTTTCAATCTCAAACCGTACATTTTGCAGTGCTATTACACATGTGTTATTAAGTATCTGCTGGTATAGTTTCTGACATCAAAATTAGAT
The DNA here is from genome assembly GCF_902713425.1 of Acipenser ruthenus. Lineage (NCBI taxonomy): Eukaryota > Metazoa > Chordata > Actinopteri > Acipenseriformes > Acipenseridae > Acipenser > Acipenser ruthenus. Next base: position 26,777,361 of record NC_081206.1, read on the forward strand.
GAATACGTTCAGCATAATTTATTTATTATTACTGTTATGCAAAAGCAAACTAAAATTAATGTTGCAATACCTGTCATAAAAGGTACGTTTTATTAAAGGCTGAAGTACCAACAGAAAGCAGGAGGCCGTGTTTCAACACCACCTGTGAGAAACAGCTTGTGGTAATAAAATGTTGAGAAACAGTCAACACAGTAGGTTTCTAGTCACATTTACTAATGAGTTGTTAAATTATTATTATTTATTATTTTTTTTAAATAAAGTTAGGTTTTGTAAGTTTGATATGCATGATACTCTTGTAGACTGTTGTTTTTTGTTGTTGTTGTTTTTTACCGAAAATCTAATTAATCAAAACTTTATTTAATCCATCACCTTTGTGGATAGGGTCCATTATAGCTAGTTCCTAGTGATCTATCAGAAGGCTTTTATTTTTATTTTTTTGAAAATTGGTTAACATACCAATAGACCTAGTTCAACTTTAAAATCACAATAATTCTACTAAATATTTTTATACAGCTTGAAACCCACTTCACTCAATAATTAAGTTACAAAATCCATATTTATCCGTATTACTCAATAATTAAAATCATGATTCAGCCATTGTTCATGGCTGATTATGGCTGATTACAGGTTATACATTTAACACCATTTGTCTTGATACATTACATGTACGTTAAATATATTTTACAACAAAAAAAAGATGTGGCTGACACAAAGCAAGGAAAATTATAACTTTTCCCTGCTACATAAAAGAAATACATCACACCTGCAGTTTAAAAAACGCTTGGAGTATTTGCAATTCACCAGAGGCCATTTTACAAGGGATAATGTTCATTGTTCTTCCTTTTAAGCTGCTGAGCGAGCTGTTTTCACAGAGATGGAACAGTGCTTCAGCTACAATGAGCAGGAGCCTTTTTACACATCAAGCTACAGTAGTGTGGATCGATATACCATCAGATGCCATCAGGAGGAGGTTAACTGGGGCAAGGTGGCAGTGCTGAGAGACCAGGAGCTGCCAGCAATATTGTTTCTGCCACCTCATGCCATCAGCTGCTGACTTTATTCAAATTCTGATAGCAGATATCTTATTATAAGAGAAGTATACTGAATGCCACCTAACTTCATAGTAATGCTTCAGAAATATACTGTTGCTACGTTATTGAAAATATGTATTGGCTGGCTACGGCTGTCATGGACTATTAATGTTAGCATATCAAAGACAAACGGCTCTTTTCTCAGCAACAGATGATCAGATGATTTCTATCAATTCAGGGAAATAAAGCCTTGCAACGAAGAATGAAAGAAAATGCATTTAGCATTGCATTGTACAGAATTTCAAAGTGCTTAAAAGAGAAGTGAATAACAAATACAATAGCTTTTGGCACCTAGAATGAAAGGTTATTTTTCTAGAATTCTGATATCATCATACCGTCATCGTAATTTACTTTTCAATATTCTGGAAATGCACGTTCCAAGCATGGAACGCTTGGAGGGAGTAGGCCAGTGCCAGCATGGGTCACTATGAGTCAGATTCAAGAAACAAATTGAAGAATCATCGTCTTAATGAAAAAAGAATAGTACCTGATAGCTTTGCTGGGTAAAAAGGTCCTATCAGGAAGTATTGTTTTTTCATTAGATTTCAAAAGTAATGGTGGTATCCTAATACTGCACTATCTATGAAGTTAATTTTAAAGCATAAAGCTTTGCTTTTTTAGGTAAGAGGCTGGTTTACTGCAGAAATATAAAGGCCAGACTATCCCTGAAGGTATGAGAAACAGTTCAGCACTGTTGGTACTAGTGCTCCTGACACAGAAGAATGAATAAAAACATTTTAGACATTTAAATAGGGCAAGCAGCTGAGATGACAGTGGAAAATGTTTACAGTACCATACTGTATGCAGCTTTCAATTCTGGATTAACATTTAATTGTCCAAAACAAAAAAGTGGGGTTGTATCCTTTGAAAAAATACATGTTACATGGTTCTATAGTTCCAAATAGTTACAATATTTTAGCAGTTACTCAAAAATGGATGAGACCTTTGTGGGTTTGAAGAAGGGATTTGTTACAGCTATCATAAGGAAACTCTTGGTAAGAAGTGTACAAATACCGGGATTGCATACATTATAAAAGGCAAGGTGTCATGAACCATCAACACAGACCAAAAAGCTATCCCTCAGTTGCGTCTTACAGCACGCAGATGTTGTAATCCTCCATGACACCTAAAATTGTTCCTGTATGTTCTTAATTAGTCTAAATGGAAAAGTTGACAAAAAAGTTCCTAACACATCTGGAAGTACAATGGGACAAGCTACATGTTTGAGTCCTTAAACTAACCTTTTACTTAACATAACACATTTCTAGATATTTTTTTTCCCCCACAGCCCTTAATGAGCCACCGAACATTTAACAGAGTTTGAGTGTCGAAAACAGAAAACAAAGTCCAGGAGTTTTGTTCTCAAGTCTGAACAGATACCCCAGGAGATTTTGGCACTGAAGGAAAAGCTTTAAAAACCAGGCCTACTGTGTTGTGCAGCAATGGAGAAAGTAATTGACCTGAGCCCAGGGCATCAGAAGAAAGTCAGCTGGCATAACAGCTCAGCTGGCTGCACACCTACACTGTTACCAAGAAGCCAAGCATCAAGTCTCTATACATGGGTGATGTTTTTATAAAGGTGTATTACCATGGAAAAAAAAAATACTGTTATTTATCACTAAATACAGGTAGTCATAATACAGTTTGTACTGTACTGTGTTGTTTTTTTTTTTTTTTTGGTTTAATTTGTGAAATTGACCTCTACTACAGTTAATAAAAGCAATAAATATGCAAATATTGACTACCAGTCAGATGTTCTGTATGGCCAAACCCAAACTACAAATACTTCAATATCCGGTCACAATATCACAATGGCAGATGACTGCATTCACAGACCTATTATATGATCTAAAGTGTGTAGAAACTACACAAACAGCCTGTTACCGTATTATAATGGTAATAAATCAATCGTTTTTTGTTTTTCTTACCTTGGATTTTACTGCCCAATAGTCCTCTGTCCCATACGGTACAGTTTTTAGTGATGTGAGGTAGTCATAACTGATAACCGCTGTCTACAATAATAATAAATAAATACAAAATAGTATGTCATTTATCAATTACATTACAATCGCTGTTTTATAATCAAGATTATGTGGTATTTGAGAATACAACAAGTGGAAAAATAGAAGATATCTAATTACTAACGACACTGATAGCATTTTACATTTTTTGATGCATTAACATTCTGTAGATAGAAAAAGAATGGCTCTTGGTATGAGTAAGAAATATCAGATGTATCTTTTATTCTTCTTGTTTAGATTCACAGGTGCTATTTCTTAGAGACAGAGTGTTGGATAAGGAAAAGGCTAATGATGTACTTTGTTATGTTATTGTTATCAGTGGGTTTTCAAGGACTTCTAAAAACCATAATATAATGTTTTTGATTTCCAATGGTTTGTCATGGGCATCAAAAACTATTGTTAATAAGACTAATACAACCTAGCCTACTACATTCTTACAGACCAATTCTGCTCTTATTTTTATAATCTCCTGAGAAAAAACTACCGTTATTGCAGCTCTTCCGAATCTAACGATGCTAATGTCATTGGGATCCACATAGTTGTTATACAGGTAGAATCCTGAAGCTGCAAAGACTGTTGTGGCCAATAAGGAGACTTTCAATAGCCGGACAGCCATTACATAGGTTCTGTAAAAAACACAAATTATTATTATTAAGACCATAAAAATAAGAAATTTTACGAAAGAAAGGAGATCATTCGGCCCATCTAAGCTCGTCCAGTTCCAAGTTGCTGATTAATTATAGAATTTTGTCAAGTTGTGACATAAAGGATGTAAGTGTTTCTGCCTGAACAACATGACTTAGGTAATTCCATACACTCACTGTTATTATTATTATTATTATTATGATTATTATTATTAGTATTATTATTATTATTATTTTTACTACTACTATTATTATTATAAAGAGATTATGTAAAAAACTCATAGCTTAATGCTTTGTGAATTTGCCTATATTTTTCAAAGCATTTCCTCTATTCTTTAATCACCTTCTATTTCTTTCAAGGAGAAAAAAAAGAATGTTACTGTTACAAAATGAAAAACAAAACACATTGAGAGTGCTTAAGAGGACTTTGAAATATATAACTTCGTTGTTTGGTTCTGGTTTTGTAAAATGAACCTGTGTTTCACCTCTTTCAAAAGATAGGGGTTAATTAAAGACTGAAGTAAACGCTTTGAAAATATGGGCCACTGTACCTAAAAATGTACAGGTCAGTTCCAGCTGGCATCCTGTTATACCCCAAATCAGGCTGGCAGGCCTTGTTTCCTTACCAACAGATCAAAATTAATAAACTGTTAAAATAATAATAATAATTAGTAGTAGTAGTGGTAGTCGTAGTAGTAGTAGTGGTAATGTTTTGGCTTCTGGTGTAGTGTTACAGATAACAGACACACAGTCCAAGCACCATGCTGGCAGACCTTCGCAAACACCTCAGTCCAGACCTTCACCCCATACCACTCGCTCCTTGGCTTTCGTCAATCAGAGACGCCTACTGGAATAAATTGTGTGGTAGTCTTGTGCACTGAAATTTAAGATGATTAAAGAAACTGTGACCTGAGCAGGACTGGAACCCTGGCCTCCAGGTGATTCAGTGAATAAACCCATGTCTACTCAAAAACATATATTGTATTTGCTTGCAAGGCAGGTATTCAAGTAAAATCATAAAATAAATACTGTATAACAATGTTGTAACAATTAAATGCTTGGTAACAAAATTGTTTTGTTTACAAAGTTACATTGTACTCAGTGTGACATGTGAATGGACATTAGCTTGTGATCAAAGAAAGAGAACAGATGTCTGGGACTGCAGAAGCTTACATATTCCCAAAGGCAATGCAGCTTCTTGGCAATTACTGTATTTCACGCCCCGTTTCATTAATCCGACAGAAAAGTTGTTAAATTTTTCACAATCAATATAGCATAACTTCACAAAACAAAATAAAAATGGAGTCAAATGAATAATGTAATTTCAAGCTGCAACAGAACGTTAATAATAAGGGACCGTTCTGATTGGCTGGTCAGCATTCTACACGTGACTCCACCAGTTGTTGGCAGCAGGGTATAACACACATTTACCAGGAGGAGCAGGGGTTGCAGTGGTTGGTGGACATATTTTGCATTTCTAAATGTATTCGTGAATTATAACCAAGTCGTGTTATTCATCATGACCCATAGTACTGATTAAAGTAGTTTAATTGTAGCATGACTATACCTAGTTCAGATGAGAAGGACTGAAGTTCAGTGTTGGTGTACACAAGCTTAAACTTTGCGACCCGACTAAAATCGTATTGCAAAGCATAATACACTTGATGCGACTGAAAAAAATCGCGACAGAACTGATCGCACCTGTCTTCATTAGGAAACTGATAGCAACCTGTAATTTTACGACCTGAACTGCACAGGTGTGCTACTGTCTGGTAGTACTGCTAGCCTACTGTCCTGTCCCTGTCATGCCTTCGGATGTAGCACAGTGAGATTTCGGAAACATTTCAGTATGTTAATAATATTTCAGCAGCTAATTGACATGTTAATTTTGTTTGAAACATTAAACATCCAAAATATTATAAAATACCTTGCAATTATATATGTTCTTAATAAGCTAAAACATTTCCCTGTTAAATAACCATAACTGCACTGCATCTTTGCTTGGATTTATTCCAAAGTTAGATTTTCAGTCACTCACCGGTTTTTTGCCGACCTCTCAACTCATGCCCCCTTTCATAACTCGTCTCCGCCCTCCCGCAAAGCATTTCGGTACACATAGTTTTGTTTTTTTTTAAACCATTAAGCGCAGCCTTTTCGCTTTACCTTTTTTTTTGCTGGTTTCACAGAACCCGATTAGTTAATATAAGGCAAAAGGCTCAAATAGAATTCACTGTACAGTAAATAATATTGAGAGCATGCATTCGTATATTTTATATTAACGTTAGCATCATTTTAACAGCCCTTCTGTTCGTACTTGCACACCTGATTAGACAAACTTCTGACTTTTTTTTGCATGGTAGACGTCTTAAGCGACGTAATTACAGCGTATGACGTCAGACGCAAAGATTCGGAGAAAGAAAATGTCGCTAACGAGGTGAGTTGTCTGTGGTGGAAATATTTCGTATATGTTTTTAAAAGTTATATCCTGTTAGAAAACGTTAGAGATCCATTTTCACACAAGTAAATGACAAGTTTTGACATATTCGAATGGTTTCTTTCAATGCTAGATAAAATAAATGTTTAAAGTAAACAACATATCGGTTTGTGTAAGGCCTCACAAGCCTGGGGATAAATTTACAGTATGGAAAGGGGTTTGTTTTGTGTGATTGGTTATGTATATTTGACCTTAAAAGAACTGTTATTGTAGCTTTGCAAATACTTTAGCACAGTAGTTTATTTTATGATAAACATGTCAATTACGAGAAAGTAATAGCTATGTTTGCGCGCCTATACATATATGTTTAAACTAAAACCATTGTTGTTAGAATTAATTGGTTGTTTTGGATACAAATATAACAATATGGGATTGTATTTGTCTTCTAGTGCGTGCCCACAGTAGCAAAACGGTTCTCGCAAATTTGTGTTTACAGAAGTTTGTAGCTGCACACGTTGTTTAGTTTCTTCAGTTAAAACTTAAGAAACCTTTTCAAAATAATTGTTCTCAACTAATAAATGTTTTACATTTATTAGTTGTTACATTCACAAGTGTAGACATAATTCTCTGATTTCACCTAAGCAGTCGTTGAAATGGTGGTGCTAGACACAGGAAATTACATTATAAATGATTACATGAGCATAGAAGTTGTTCCACAAGTCTTTGTAATTTTGGATTCATTTGTATTCCCCAGCTTTTTACCTGCCCCAACTCAGCTTTCCCAGGACCAGCTGGAAGCTGAAGAAAAGTCCCGGTCACAAAGGTCCAGGTCAACTGCACTGGTATCATCACGTAGAGAACCACCTCCCTATGGCTTTAGAAAGAGCTGGATACCAAGGTCACTGGAGGTAATATTTTTAAAGATATTCTGTTTATTCATATTTCCACTTATTTCTTTGAAGGAATCTTGAGTTAAGCTGCCCATTTTATTGCTGTTTCTATGGTTATAATCATGTTTCTTTACTTGCACGTTATTTTTATAACCTTTCAGGACTTTGGAGATGGAGGTGCTTTTCCAGAGATTCACATTGCCCAATACCCGCTGGAAATGGGAAGAAAAAAGAAGACTTCCAATGCTTTGGCAGTTCAGGTGGATGCAGAAGGGAAGGTCAAATATGATGCCATTGCCCGGCAAGGACAGGGAAAAGACAAGGTTTGACTTTTACAGAGTTCTGTCTTGCAGATTAAGCACATTCAAATAATGATGGAGCCACAGGGTCAGTTGTTGATCATTAAAGTACAGTAATGTGGCAGAAAGGCAGTTGGTCACCTTGACCTGCCAAATTGTTTTGCCTGTTTTAATTTAGAAGTTTGCAGTGTTGTCTGTCTTTATGTACAATGTTTCCATATATTTCAGGTTATTTACAGTAAGTTCACAGATTTGCTTCCTAAGGAAGTTGTGAATGAAGATGATCCAGGCCTTCAGAGACCAGATGAAGAAGCTGTTCAAGAGGTAAGACTTTGTATTCTAAATAAGTGTTTTAGTCAAATCAAAAAGTAATGCAAGACTCTGTATAAGCAGGGCTTAACAATTCATTATTTTTAGGGATCAGACAGGTCCCTTAAATTAGAATTTGGAGTCTGCTGCAAAATCTAAAAAACATTTATAATTGTTGTTGGAATATTTTAAAGGGATAAACATTGTTTTCAAACACATTTGACTTTTGGTGGCTTTTTTCAATTAGAATTTGTTTTAATGCATAGACTTTTTAAACTGTTGGTTTAATATATATTGAAAAAAAAAGTTTTGTTTTAGTTGACAGAAAAGACCAGATCTGCTCTTGATAAACAAGTTTCACAGAAGATTGCGGCAGCCATGCCTGTGCGTGCAGCTGATAAACAGGCCCCTGCTCAGTATATTAGGTAAGAAATGGTTGTAGTTTATAAATGCACAAAAAGTAAAAGGTACACAATCATGAGTGAGTCATTAAATTGGACTATTGTCATAGTCATTGTCATATGTTTGTGTGTTTCAATGATGTAGTCTCTAATCTGTAATTTGTTTTATTCTAGGTACACTCCATCCCAGCAAGGAGTTGCATTTAATTCTGGAGCCAAGCAAAGGGTTATTCGAATGGTGGAAATGCAGAAGGATCCGATGGAACCACCACGATTTAAGTATGTATCACCAGTAGACAAGATGGCTACTTTTATCCTTTAAAAAAATAATGTGAATTTCCTCTCGAGTTTGCAGTGAAAATTAATTGTTGTTCATACGGTATAGCCAATCATAACTTGCTTTTATACCTTAGGATCAATAAGAAAATCCCCCGTGGACCTCCATCTCCACCTGCACCAGTCATGCATTCTCCCAGCAGAAAGGTACATTTTGGCTTTTTTAACTGAAGGCTTTTTTAATTTTGTCGATTTTTTTATAGCAGTCACTCCTTTTTTTAAAATGTTGGCATCAATAAAACACCCAAACTCAACTAATTATCAACTAATACCTTGGCAATATACTTTTTTTTTTTTTTTCAATAATGATTTTTTAAATTTTATTTTAGATGACGGTGAAGGAACAGCAAGAGTGGAAGATTCCACCATGCATTTCAAACTGGAAAAACGCAAAGGTTAGAAGTACTATGTTTTGTGCACATCTCTATTTCTAAAGAAGGTATGTGTTGGTGGTCCCCAAGTGGCTCACCTGGTAGAAGCAAAGCCACATGGTGCGCAGAGTGAGTTTGTACACTGCAGGTTCATGCCCTGGCTGTGCGAATTAGGCCAGCAAACCCTCCTGGCCAGGGGGCCAGTATGCTCAAAGGCAGATACCTGCAGCGCTGTCCTTCAGAGGTCGGTAGCTTGCTGACCTCTGCTCTTGAATTCCTGGGTGTAAAAGCCCACTGAACCTTCAGGTCTCCTGAGCCATGTGGGAAATTGCTGCGGTGAGGGAAAAAGTGATTGGGCATTCCAAATTGGGAGAAAATCGGCGGTAAAATAATGACTGAACACTAAATAAAGGTATTGTGTTACAGTACCAACCTTCTAAATCCAATTGTTTTCAATCCTAGGGTTACACAATTCCTTTAGACAAACGTCTAGCAGCTGATGGCCGGGGACTGCAGACAGTTCACATCAATGAAAACTTTGCAAAGCTTGCAGAGGCACTCTACATTGCAGACAGGAAGGTATACATGCTTGAAAAATGACTTAATTGAACAAATACATATTAAGCTTTTCATTTAATCAAATTGTGTTCTGTAATATATTTTTAAATACCTTATTATAGCAGATCAGACAATTAAATATGTCTCTTTCTTTTTTGGGGACTAGGCTCGCGAAGCTGTTGAGATGCGTGCCCAGGTAGAAAAAAAAATGGCTCAGAAGGAGAAAGAGAAGAAGGAGGAGAAGCTCAGGGAACTGGCCCAGATGGCAAGAGACCGAAGAGCTGGCATCAAAGGCCATGTTGACAAAGGTACAGAATCCTAGGCATTTATTTTGCTTTAACAGCTGATATTATTAGTCTCCATGATTTTGCATTAAATTAAGTGAAATTAAAGACCTGAACAGCATGATGGGAAATGTGAATAGGATAGAATGTCTGCTTCAACAAGAATTGTATTTCAAAGCCTTGCACTTTTCTAAGCAGATTTGTTTCTTCTCAATTACTTTTTTTTCCTCTCTCCAGGTGCAGAGGACGGAGAGGCTAGAGAGCGTGATGAAATCAGACATGACAGAAGGAAAGAGAGACAGCATGACAGAAATATATCTAGAGCAGCTCCTGATAAAAGGTTGGTTCTATTTTAAACTGAATTACTTCCTTAAATAATTCTTAATGTTTAAGAAAAAAGTTCCTAACACAAATTCTGAAAAATGTAGAGATTTGTGTCTGGAATATATGGAGTATAGTTTATGAAATATGCTGTATCTATAAATCTGACCAGAAATGTTAATTGCAAATTCACAGCATTTTGAATAACTGCAGGTTTAGTAGTTTTAATTTAATTTTGTTTTTAATGTTTGAATGTCTGTAGGTCAAAGCTACAAAGGGACCAGGACAGAGATGTCAGTGAACTCATTGCGCTTGGTCAACCCAATCCTCGCACTTCTAATGAGGCACAGTATGATCAGCGACTTTTCAATCAAAGCAAGGTAAAAGTTTATTTGTTTAAATATTCTAGAACTACCTTAACCTCATATAACATTGACATTGCTTGTCATATTTGGGGTTTACATCTGCTGAAATTACCTGTCAAGTTATTTATAAGTTATTTTTTTTTGCACTTAGGGTATGGATAGTGGTTTTGCTGGTGGAGAGGATGAGGTTTATAATGTGTATGACCAGCCTTGGAAAAGTGGCAGGGATATGGCCCAGAACATCTACAGACCCAGTAAGAATGCTGATAAAGATATGTATGGGGACAATCTGGACACACTCATGCAAAATAACAGGTAATTGCATGTTATCTTTGTATCCCTGGCAGTGCTTTCTGATCTGAGCAGTTCATAAGAGTAAAAAAAAAAAAAAATACACTGTACCTAACAAAATGAGAGTATCTAAATTGTGTTCTGTTTGCCATTGCAGATTTGTGCCTGACAGGGAGTTCTCTGGCACTGATCGCAGACAGCGCAGAGATGGCCCGGTTCAGTTTGAGGAGGATCCGTTCGGTCTGGATAAGTTCTTGGAGGAAGCCAAGCAGCATGGTGGCTCAAAACGGCCATCAGATAGTGGACGGTCAAAGGATTACGACCATGATAAGAAACGAAGAAAAGAGTAAAATTACGTTTGGTCTCCTATAAGGATCTGTTTTTTTTTTAAAGACCTGATGCCTAATTTATACAACAAAGTCTGGTATTCTGGTTTACTGTAGTTTTAAAACAATTGCGCCAGCTTTAACCCACATTAAGGACAGACCTGGCGATGACATGAATCTCAAAATAAGAGTAATATGACTGCATAGGTTTACATTCCTGTAATGTTTTTTCTTTGTTAATTAGCCATTTAAAATTGCAGTCATTCTATTAGTGAGCATTGTAATATATATTTTTTTCTAGGGCTACCTGTTTTCTGCTGTATACAATTGCTGTAACCTTTGAACATGTATAGTATGGAGTTTTTTTTTTTTTTCACAAGGTATAGTATGGAGGAGTTTTTTTCCACAAGGTATTTGTACAGTTAATGTAATACAACAAAATAAATGTTGTTTGTAATATTTTGATAAAATGATTACAAATTCATGAAACAATATTTATTTAAGGTTGCAGTAAAGAGACAATAAACACACAAGTACATACAAAAAATATTTCCTTTAAATTGAGTCGCCAACATCCCTATTTGAACGTCGTCCAACAGCTGCTTGTCTGTTTCTTTGAACTTGAAGCTAAAAAAAAAAAAAAAAAAAATTACATGTATAGAAAATGGTATAGGCTTGCTTGTTTAAATCCCTGTGCTCAAAACTCCACGGTAGTCAAACTGCACCAGTATGGATGGTGAGGAGTAGTATAAGCAAAGAGAGCTCACTTACAAGATGTAGCTAGCCAGCTGTACAAAAATGGGGTTTGGGTTAGGGACACATCTCTGGTTATCATGCAATTAAATAACTTATCTCCCTCCCTACTTAAAATCAACCAAACACGGGTTGGGTTAACTTGGAAATCACAACAGCTATCTCTAAAAACAAAATGATGGGATAGTTAACAAACTAAATTGTTGTATTTTTTTGTTGTAGTATGGTCTAGATATTGTTCCATGCAAGACCCCCTTGAAAACAACTCTCAACAGTGAGTGATGAGGAAACATTTAATTAGCATCAACTTGAATGTGGTCACATTGCTGGGTACATTCCCTCATAAGCCTGTGCCAAGGATGTATGGTATATTCAAGCAGCTATTCTTGGTTGTTTATGTATATATCTAGCAAGCACAATTGATGAATACCAGTCAGATTTTTTGGAAATTATAAAAATACAGTTTGATAATTATGAAATTGGCTTAAAATCAAACCTCTTTTACTGATAAAAAGAAGAAAGTTTTGTGAACAGCTTTAAAAGCACAGAATGAGAAGAGAGGTGGTTCATAGTGGACACCTATATACATGTGTTCTTGGAATGTCCCAAAAATCGATATTTCTGGATATATGTTGATCCAGTTATGTCAGGATTGGTTGGCACTCGATTGCGCCGGGTTGACTGCGGCAAAGAAAGTTATCCTGAGGGGCTGGGTGGAGCCTGATATACCAATTGCATGGTTACATTTTTTCCATGATAAAGCTATGCTAGAGAGATCCACAGCTAAATTACATTTAGCCAGCTCTGCCACGATAAATATGTGGGCAGGTGTAGTTTCACAAATTATTGGCAGGTACATATATAATTGGGCCCCACTCATCAGAAATAATAGCATTATCCTTATTTTTTTTGTTTGTTTTTTGTTTTATGTTTTCTTTATCTGTTTTTGAAAATACTGGGAATTAAATGTCTTGATCAAGAAAATAATTCTTAATCACAGCTCAGCTCTAATACTGATTGTGGTTTTTAGAGAGCTGTTTCAAGCAGTGAAAGCTTATTGAGACTGACCGACAAATCCTCAGTTTTATGCATGAGAATTGGCATCATAGTAGTATTTTATAACACAGCAGTAACGTGCAGGGGCTCATTGAGAAAAAATGTCACTTTTCAAGCATCACAATATTTTTATGACTGAGAAACAAGGCACTTGTGGGGCATAAGTAACTGTAAACAATGCCCCTTTTGTCTTTCAGATATTTCTTTGTCACTTGTAATATTTTATTTTTATAGTTGACCATTTAGATTTGATTAGTGCACGTTTTGTATATTATTGATTTAACACTTTGTAATTGATTTATCACCTTTTAGTACATTTATTTTATTTGTTTGCCGCATGTCTGCAGTTCTCCCCCGCCGTTGGCACAGGCTGACTATACCATATAACAGCAAGTATTTTCAAGTTACACCATTGTTTCGTTTTCCATTTTTTTAACTGGAGTTAAAAAAAAAAAAAAAAAAGAGGTGTAATTTCGCACTACAGACACTATTATTATTATTATTATTATTATTATTATTATTATTTATTAAACCAAAAAATGAATGGTAATTTTTCAATTTTCTAATTGTGGACTGAAAAAGGAAAACACGAGACCATATTTGATTTTTTTTTTTTTTTTTCAGAAAACGTTGTAAAAATTGAAATGATAAGCGTTACACGGACCATAAAGCAACAGTCATCAAAGTCTGTAACACAGAATTGTAAAAAAAAAAAAATACCTTTGCGCCTTCTACAGTATGTGCATCCTTTTGAAGTGCATTCTGGAGACCTTCTTCACTTGAAAACCCAATCCTGCAGAAACCCTTGTGGAACCCTGTATCCTTATCCTGCGAAAAAAGACAATAGTTCCCAACCATATAATAATATTTTATCAGTACGTCATTTAAATATACCGCACATAATATGGTTTTCTGACAGTAATTTTAGACTTACAAAAGGCAGCAAACACTTCTTAACATGTCCAAATTGCCCGAAGTATTCCTTTACTTCCTCTGCAACATAAAATAAAACATTTACCAATTACTTAATACAAGAAATAGTCTGAAATATGAATTTACCCAATACAATGTACAATTACTATGTACTGACATGTATGTCCTAAGTGCTCCAACTCAGGACCAGTAAGTAGTACGTGTTTATTATGATATGTCAATCACAGGTTGCGGATTTGTATAAATACGCATCTTAATTTGAAAAAAAATGGATTGATTTAAACAGTTAAATGAATGAGATTCGTAAGTAAACTATTGCATGCATATGCAGAGCAGTCGTTATGTCAAAGTCATGAAGTAATTTGCTATGCTTTCCTAAATTACTACACGATACTACATACTGTACAAATTACACTTTAATAAAAAATAAAAAAAACAGTTAGTAGTTTAATACTCACTACTAGCCATGGTCCATGGGATTTTTGAAACAAAAACCTCGAACACCTTCTTTGTGGGAGCAGCCATCTTGCAGTTTTGATAAATCCACTTTGACCTTTATCACCACGTGATGTTTATTCGGGCTGTTTTTAAAAACACAAGATCTAGCAAAGCTCATGAAATTAAACAGAAATCAAATCAATAAAAAAATAGTATTTCATTGAAAAGGGAGTATTTAATTATTTAATTGATTAACGGTTTCGGTGCATTTTGTTCGTATTGGTGTATAGTTGAAAGGTTAGAGGCAGGGATGGCCAAGATGGCTGCCTCCATGTTGCAGCAGGGGGAAGACGCTTTTAGAAAGTTGTTTAAATTCTATAGAAGAAAAAACCCACCTCCTGATTTCAGTGATGTCATAGATTTTTCTAAACCTGGCAATCATTCTAGAAAAGTAAGCAATGTAAACTGTAGATATATTTGTATTTTTTGTTTGTTTATTTGTATTGATGTACGTACAGTACATTATACCGTAAACTAAACTATTTATAGAACACTACATTCTTTTTTTTTCCACAGACCCTATAGCACTAATCTTGTTGGACTACCTTACCTAAAGTGATATTAACCAGAATAGTGCTAATCAGGGTCTGTGATTGTCTATATAATTCCAGTGAGATCCATATATATATATATATATATATATATATATATATATATATATATATATGCAGAGCATATATATATATATATATATATATATATCTATATATATATATATATATATATATATATATATATATATATATATATATATATGTATGTATTTTTTCACACATTTCAATGTTTTCTCCACACTCTGAGCTTCATTAATTTAAGATATATATATATATATATATATATATATATATATATATGGTGGGGGGGCTACCCTGTTAAGTACACAATGCAGTGTACATATCTGGGGAGTAATGTCTTTTGACATAACATGTGATGCCAAGGCATAAGCAAGAGCCGTTTGGAAACTTGTTGCTTGTTTTCTGCTTGACTGGCCTTCCATCAGTTGGTTCAGAGGACTGTATACTGGAAATGACTCTTTAAGTAAAGGCCTAAAATCTCACTTTGTGTGCCTGAAGCTTGAGATGGCAGCAAACTATAGCTTCACAAGGACTTCAATGCAAATGATGGCCTGCTATCAAACTGCAGAGGCTGCATCTCCACCAGACATATTCATGTCCAATCAGATTAGTTAAATTGGACTGTAAGATATCTATAAGGCTTTAAAGATTAATTTTAATAGATATTTCTGTTTTTGTGTGTGTGCCTTGCTCTTTTTTTAAGTGACATTTTGTAGAAATGTATTTTAGGTAATTAGCTGTAATACATGCATATGGAAAGATAGCATCAATGCAATAATGCACAGAATTGACGTAGAAACAGAATTGTCAGCAGCAATCACAAGATCAGTTTTGAAATACTTGTTTCAAACCTTCTTACTGGCAGGCATGTGTTGAAATATATGTATGAATATTCGGGAAACCAGAACTCCTCCTTAATTCAGGCAAAAACAATTAGTTCCAGTGACCTTCAGGAATGAAATCTTGCTGTGCTCTTTTTAGCAAAGATTATTTTACAGTACATTAACAAGCATTACAGCTATAAATTAACTAAATAAGACGAATTAGCGATATGCAATTTTATAATGTAAAATGAATTGTCATCAAGAGCACTAATTAGATTTCAGTTGTAAACTGAACTTACTGTAGAAGTGCTTGACTAAATATTGTTACTAACAAGCACTTTAGAAACATGCAAACCCTTTCACACAATGTACAATCTTGACTTAATTGAGAAGTCTCTATGTTGAAATTTTTATAGGAACAAACCTAAACCTAAAAATCAGTGGGGTACTAACATTCAAACCCTTTTCCAGAGGAATATGGATGGTTAAAAATGGAACTGTACATTTGAAATATATATTTTTTTTAATTATTATTAGGTGTTCAACTGTGATCTAAATGCAGCACTATTAAGTGATGGAGACGCCTGTAGAGCTGGTCTTCATCCTGTCTGCAAATGGAAGGCATTTGGTCTTGATGGCTACCCAGGTACTTCAGTATAGAATGCTACTTTTTTTTTTTATTTGATTTGATTTGATTGAGCTAAGGTGCAGCTGAATAGTAACACAGATCCAGGCAATTAAAACAGGCTTGAATGGTTTCAATTCAGAAACATTTTTGTGTTGTTTCTGTCGGCCTGTTTTAACCAGTTAAATACTAAAATGTAACTGGTACAAACAATTCCGATTTTATTTTCCATTGAGTTTTGCCACATGCACATTTCTGTGCTGCAGAAACTGCAGCTACTACATTTAACCAGCAAGTGGCACTGTGTACCCATTCCTAAAGAAAATAAAGGTGAATAGTGCAACACACCAGGTTATTACAAAAAAAGGATAACTGATTTAATTATTATGTGAAATACAAGTGCTGCCCATTAAGTTAACTGTATTTCTTATACAAATATGATATTACTGTTTTTACATTATTAAGCTTTTAAAATATATATTGACCATTGTAAGTGTAAGACAATGTCATATAACTTGACCAGAGCATATATGCATATATGCCTCGTCTTATTCTGGGTAACTAAATACATTGTAAATTACAATGCTCCCATCTTTAAGACCAGGGACAAGACTGCAAAGTTACAGTATTTTTTTTTGTGTGTGTCTAAAGACAATTTATTTTAAAATTTTCACCTGACATCCTCAAGTGGAGCTCTACTATAGTCAAGTAATTTCTGCATGACTAAAGCTTACAAAAGAAAACTTGCGTTCGTAAGTTTCAACAAGTCAAAACCTATAAATAGTTTCAGTGAAGTGTTCCCTTTAACTGTTTTATCTCAGGTGCTGAAGTGAAATTTAAATGTGTGACACTACAAATGAAGATGAATGGCTGCTTTAAGCTAAAACACCTTATTGAGTATATAAGTTATAGTAAGGACAGCAAATAAAGTATGATGTAACTGCATATCTCTTAGTCAAAGGTGATGGGGTAAAGAACAAGTGTTATACTGACAGCCAATTCCCTAATGGAAAAGCGAGATTCGTTTTTGATTGACCCTGCATTAAGTTTGTGCTGCTGACTGACGACCAAGGTGGTGGAATACAGGATTTTTTTATTTTATTTTTTATCTCAGCATGGCAGATGGTATACGCAGCTAGAACATACTTATTGTAATGCTCTGCACAGAAGACTTGCAGATAGCATGAGATCCAACTGAGAAAAACATTTTCCCTCTCCTCAGGGATGTGAGAGTTTCAGAATGACATCCAAAGTATTGAAAAAGTAGGACTATCACACAGATCCTCGGGTGAAGTTGGAAAAGCTTTTCTTTTAAAGTTGATGTAGTCTATTTTTGTATCATTTTAATGTTTTTATTATAATTTGCAGTATTGACAATTGGGGAATCAGCTTATCTGTAAAGGGATCAAGAGATGTCACGGTTGCCATTAAATTCAATAGCTGCTCAGTGTATTTTTCTATTAGAACATTAGAATAAAGGTAGGGAGCAGGGGTTTTTATTGATTGATGACATTTTTTAATACCTGATTTTTTTTTTTTTTTCACCTGAAATTTTTTTTAACTATGGGATGCCTTTTTCATTTTTTCATAACACAACTGGGTCTGAGGTCCTTGAAAGAAAGTAGCATTTAAATGTATACAAAAGTGCAAATAATTATTTCGTTATGCATCGACTGTGGCTATCCATTCCCCATTGTACTTTGTGTAGTATATATTTTAGTCAATTCTTGCACTGTCTTCGCTCTCGTTTGTGAAGGTTCTCGTTTTGTTTCACAGCCGCTGCTATTAGAGGAAAGCTATAGGAGCTGCAGTACCTGAGACTGGTGCAGCTAGAACTTAACAATTACCAGTCATTATCAGTAGACTTGTTTTTCAAATTATCATTGACAGGCTTTCAGTCGACCTGTACAGTAATTATGACTTCACTTGGCTTTATGGAAGCTATCAAAACCAATCTGTGAGGCCCGTCTGAATTGTCAAATAACATTTAGCCAGATTGGTCTTTTTTTAATCTTAAACAGGTTTTATTTTCATCTCAAACCCGTTCCTTCCTGGTTCACAACGTCACTGGGTGAAACAGTGTCTCAAAGTATATCCTCAGAAACCTAACATCTGCAATTTAGACATGCATATGTCGCCAACGGACACAGACAATTTGTGGGAGAAAAGCAGAGATCAAATAAGGTAAGTTGTAATCTGCATTGCCAATTCCTGTCAACGCTTGACAGCACATGTCTATTTTAACATTACCCCCCTACAATGTTTTGAAGTAGTTCTAGTTCAGTGAATGAGAAAGTTTAAGGTGAGCTTCAGTAGCAAGCTAATTTTCCAAGACTGTTCTTAATATTCCAGTGACTAGTCACTGGTTGGAGCTAACCGTAATAAACTGTCATACGTTCCCGGACAAAGCTTGAAAATATCTATATTCTCTCTGGGGCTTTAGAAATAAAAATCCACTATGTATTTTTAAAAGAGGTGAAAAGCTGTAGTGAAGCTGCATATACCTTATGCATTTTGATCACAGTGGTTGTTCAGCTAGGAAGACTGGTGATGCATATTTTCTGAGGTCTCCCATCTCTTATGTTTAATTTCTCTGTGCTGGAATTCTTTTTGGGCTCTACTTCTGTACTTCCAGGTTCAGAGTCTACTTCTGTTACATAAACTTATTATAAAACATTGTTTCGGCATGAGTTGAAAAATGCAATAGTTCTACAATGTCTCACAAACCTGTATATAGCAGCACTATTTAATTGTTCTATGCAACCTACTAGATCCAGCCAAAAAAATAACAAGTGCTACGTCAGTTATGGACAGCAAGACCTGCTTATATAGAATGTTCAGTCTTTTCACAGCTACTGTATAGAACAACTAGGATGACTCACACAGTGTAAACACCAAGACCCCTGTGACGGTTACTCATTGTTTAATGTCTTTCTTTCTGTACCCTGGTTTATTTATTAAATTACCAAAGGCAAAAGTGTGCTGCAAAAAGAGAACCTAAAAGTCTGCTGGAGAAGCTTCGCTGGGTGACTAATGGGTATCATTATAACTGGGACACCAAGGTAATTCAAGTTGCTTTTCTTTGGTTTGACTATTTGCTGTGTGAGGTTTTTACATGTGAGATAATTATGCATGTGCATTGTATTGAAACAAATGTGCCGTTTCAATCAACATTTTTATTCAGTAACCTTGTTACAGAGATGGAGAAAAATTCCCATTGCATCCTGAGCCATTCAAGAGTTAAACGCATGCTATGCATGGGATTCTTTTTACCTTGGCTGCATTGATAACAAAAAAGCATAAGTTATTGATAACACCCGAATTTGGCAATATACATCCATCCATCTGTATGTCAGACTTACATTTGTTCATACAGTATATCGACTTATCAAATTGAAAAACAATTTTATTGCTATGTCTTAGTCTGTCCTATTATGTACATAATGTTATATATATATATATATATATATATATATATATATATATATATATATATATATATATATATATATATATATATATATATATATACAGTACTGTGCAAAAGTTTTAGGCAGGTGTGAAAAAATGCTGTAAAGTAAGAATGCTTTAAAAAATAGACATGTTAACAGGTTATATTTATCAATTAACTAGGCTCCCTTGAGAAAGATATGTACAACATATCGAAACGTTGGGCAGCTGGCTCTTTGAGCTAATATATATATATATATATATATATATATATATATATATATATATATATATATATATATATATATATATATATATAATTAGATTTTCTTTTCAGTAATAGGCAGGCTTTTTCTCAGTCTAGCAGACTAAAGTTAGTGAATGCTACTATTCTTCCTATCCTAGATTATTGTGACTATATCTACCAGTTTGCTTCCAAGCAGTCTTTACACAAATTGGATGTAATATATAATTCATGCTGCAGATTTGTTCTAGTCCCTCTTTGACACAGAATTGTCATATGATACAGCTAGGCTGTATACAGCTGGAGAACTGTCTTTCACCTCTTGGCTCCCAAAAATGTGGAACTCTTACTTATATTATGAAGGTGGAATTTGACACTCTCTCCTTTTCTGGCTATAATGATCCTATTTGTGAATTGCTTAGAGCCTTTTGCCATTGTTTCTCCTTTAGTCCACATTAACACATAGATGTTCTTATTTATGATGTTCTTTTTTGTAGGCTGCTGACTAAGTTTGAACCACACATGAATTTATTGTGTTGCTTGTATTTGTAATTGTTTCATTGTCTAACTGGTCCCCCTTGAAGTTGCACAAGCGTCCTTCAGACATGATTTCAGAAATCTGTAATACAAAACAATTAGGTTCAGCCAGTAGTCGCTACACATCGAAAAATGTAAACTACACAACAAAAAACATGCAGCCACCACTGTTAATTGATATATCAAACATATTATCAATACTTAATATAAAAAAATATAGAAATGCATTACACTCACTTCTTTAGATGCTACGAGTTGGAGCTGGAGTTCTGCAATCTTTCCAGAACACGTCCTCAGCGGGTTTACACTGAATAAAGTGACTGGAATCCATCCTCTTGTCCTCTCAGTCCGGAATACGAACTCAACATTTGAGAGGATAAGAGGATGGATTCCGGAACATGCTCAGTAGTGTTTACACAAGCAAAAAGTGACCGGAGTCAGTCCTCTTATCCTCTTGATCCGGAATATTTGTGCCAGTGTAAACGCACCTATTGCCATCACTCCTCAGTGGGGGATAAAAAGAGGTCTCTGTAATTGTCCTATGAATGTGCTAATCCAATAACCCTGGAGTGCTCCTTGATTTCATTAAGACATTTCCAAAGACATCTCAAACCTCAATTCCCCAAGTGCTTCAATCTATAGTTGGGCAGCAGTGTGGAGTAGTGGTTAGGGCTCTGGACTCTTGACCAGAGGGTTGTGGGTTCAATCCCCAGTGGGGGACACTGCTGTTGTACCCTTGAGCAAGGTACTTTACCTAGATTGCTCCAGTAAAAACCCAACTGTATAAATGGGTAATTGTATGTAAAATAATGTGATATCTGTATAATGTGAAATAATGTATATGTGATATCTTGTAACAATTGTAAGTCGCCCTGGATAAGGGCGTCTGCTAAGAAATAAATAATAATAATAATAATATAGACCGAGTAACACGAAATACTGAGTGTATTACTGTAAATCATCTACTCCAGTAAACATTGGAATAGAGTTAGAGCCCTTGAAAGGGTAACCCAAGAAAAGATGACAGAAGCAGTAATTACCGCTTCACTGTGAATCTGTGAGATTCAAGTTTGAGTAACACAGAGATTTCTCTCTCTCTCTCCATTGTACCACTGCATGTGAGACACAGTGAAGTGGATTAGACTGCTTGACATTGAAGAAACTTTTAGATAATGACCTGTACATGAGGCTTTTAAAGCTTTCCAGTTATTTTTGGTCAAATTTAGCAATGAAAAAGTTAGAAAGTAAAGGTATCAGCCTTATCAGGATGTTATTTTATACTAAAAAAAAGAACCAAATTAAACAAGGCACAAATTACATTGCCTTGGCCTTGGCCAGAGACTTCGAGAGCAAAAGCCAAGGAAATCTGTCTCCCTTTCTTAACCCTTTCCTTTAAGAAACTGTTAAAATAAAAGCCTTCTTTATATGGCCAATGACAATATGTATGAATATGTATGTGTAAGATTCAAGTGGCTTACTTGGTTTTTATCTGCAGCAAGTAGAAGCTTCTTGTTTCTTAGTGTTTTGCTTTTTAGATGTACTCTGCGGATCACTACACCCCATTCCCCTCAGACCTGAATGCTCTGTCTGAAGGAGTTGCAGCAGCTTGTGGCTTCCAAAACTTCAAAGCAGAGGCTGGGATCCTGAACTACTATCACTTTGATTCTTCTCTTGGAATTCATGTTGATGAATCAGAGCTGGACCACTCTCGGCCACTGTTATCATTCAGGTAAAATATAATCCCAGGATAATTCATTTAGACAGCAGAGACATAATTACTGTTTCAAAAACATGGTGTTCTGTTTACAACAATTATTGAATCCTGCATGTAAATTACCACTTGGCAGTTATGTGAGAGACGAAGCAATATAATGCAGCTAGACAGGAATAATGCTAATGTCAAGTAAAAACAATTGGTGGGAATTATTGTAATTTGCATAATACAAAAAAACCCAAAATGGAACCGGAATAAAGTTTTTTTTTTGTTTGTCTGTTTTTCTTGTCTGAATACTGAAACTCTGCCAGAAGAGAAGCTGTAATGTCTGTATAATATATTAGCGTAACATTTTGCGTGTATCTGTTTTGTGTTGTATAACTTGAGTCTTAAGGCAAAACTAAAAGCTTTTTATTTTTTTATCCTGGTAGTTTTGGCCAATCGGCTGTCTTCCTGCTGGGTGGCTTGAGGAGGGAAGATCCAGCCACTCCTATGTTTATGCACAGTGGAGACATCATGGTTATGTCTGGGTCGAGTCGGCTCCTGTATCATGCAGTTCCTAGAATAGTCTCCAGTCCCGACAAGCAGGCTGTGCCTCAATGCCTGGTTCAAGAACTTGCAGATGATACTCCAGAGGACTCTGTTGTACAAAATGTTTCTGAAGAGGACTGGGCAGTCTGTGCAAAGTATATTCAGACCTCTCGAATCAATATGACTGTGAGACAGGTACTAGGACTGGGAAAGGCTTTCCCAACGGAGCCTGATAATGAAAACACTGTTGACATCCAGCCAGGCGCTTATCACGAAGGAAGCTCAGACAGTGAAGAAAGTAAAGTTAAACGAAAAAAGCAATAACTCTGAACATTGTGGACACTTGAATTAGGATAATAACTTATCCCAGAGGCCCTGCTTTGAAATGTTTACTGTTACATCACATTAAATGATGCCATGAAAATTGTCATCTTGTTACGCATAAGCACAAGATTATTTGTCTCAGAATGTCATTCTGACCTGATGCCAATGATCCCATGTACTTTACAGTCCCTGCATGATACAGCATACTCTCAGATTGTGGGGGGTCAGTGCTATCTGGACCACCTAACTAATGTACATTGGTTTGAGCTCTTCTGCTTTTGATTAAGATCCATAGTAGTGTGTGATTTGAGTGGCCAAATATTAACTATGCATTCCTTTGAACACTCAGTCATAATCATAAGATATTCAGTAGTACAAATAGAAACTTGTTTATAACATTATGCAAATGTTTTGACGAGAATCCAGTTTATTTTTAGTTTTACAGAATATTACATTATTTCAAACCTATTCACATTATCGAACATCTTGCTATAAGCCCTTGGTTTTAAAGGCATCTTGCGAAGCTGGTCTGTTTCTAGACGATTACAGTGGACTGCTAAGATCCTAATAACTCTGCAAAAATATACCTAGCAGCTAGAGCATTCATTTTGTATTGGTCCTACTACCACTACCGGGCAGCAAGCTTCACAATTCACAAGCATAATTCAAAATTATAATTATCGTTCATTTTACAAGTTGTTTGTTCCACATTCAAAACATGTATCTGTCCACAGCATTGATAAAGTATACCTGTCATATTCACATAGGTAAACTAAGTCCTATAAAGTAGCAGGATTATACAAGGTCACAAATACCAAGTTGATTCTGTTTTCAATGTCACGATTCCCATCTTTCAAAAGCTACAGTAAAAATGCCATGGCAAAGGTATCTGGGTAAGGAAATGACTGCTAATGTGAATTATTTTAGTTTCCTTCTAAAGTTTACAATTATTTTTTAACTAATGGTAAACATATTTCTGTTGATGGCCCTATACAGAATTGCTACACGAATATCGAGTTTTAGCAAACTATAGATTCAGCACCTACCAAATCCTCTCAGACTTGCAAGACGATGTAGCAGTAATTTGCATAATGATCAAATGGCTGTTAAGCTAATTTCTGCTTGCTTCTGCAAGTGTTTTTTGTAATACTTGGTATGCATTGGAAATCCCCAGGGCTCTCATTCATTTACTCTGGACCAGATTATTTTTGCTACAATGTCCTTATGTATTTAATATTGCTCCTTATCAAGGACTGACAGTGTGTTTGGAGGTTCCTTTTTATTAAAAATTAAAGGGAGTCTGGTAGATTTACATTGCTCATTATAATTTAAATACCTGTCCGTTCCAGTGGCAGTCTGTTTGCATCTTAAATAGTCACAAAGTGTCCATCCTCATTTTACTGTATATCATACTTATATATTAATGAGACTAAGCTGCAGTTAATCATAGCAGTTGGTGAATATTCCAAAAGTAAGATAAGAGAATAAAAAGTGAAAGGCATTTTGCTTCAGTAAACTGGAACAGAAACTAGTATGGTAATAGAGGTTCGTAGCCAGGCACCTGCGTATTGTTTCACCACAATTTGTGTTTGTTATTTCTTTTTCTCAGCTCCTTTAGCTAATCTTTTTTTTTCATATTTTCTTGAACCCTTTTATACAGTATAAATATTCTGGTAATTTCATGGTTTTAGGATACTTGCAGTGCTTTTGATGCATGGTCTCTTCATTTTATTGTCTCTCTCCTAAACTTTTTCTCATTTCTTTCGTCCAAGAACACATAATACTGGTGTTCCCTCATAGTTAGATTAAATATGTAATCTCCGACAATTAGTTTTTTTGTTTTTTTTGTTAATTAATTTGTTTATTATGTAAATGCTGTAGAAGGCCCCCAATTGCCTGACATCTCACAGCTTAATTAAGTAGAAAATATTCTTCTTAACAGTTTAGGTTAATGCTGGAGGCCTCTGCGGGTATGTTCATTAGATTGAACGTTGAAAACAAATCAAAACACTGTCGACAGAGGTTGTATTTCTTCATGAATCCATCCCATGCCAATGCCAATGCCAATAAAGCAGTGTGTGAATGAAGTCAGGACTGCCTTTTGAAAGCACAACGCAGCAAAATGCTTTTTTATTTATATTATTGATTAATCTAAATGTGTTCATTGTAGTCATTAAGTCATACAGGATTTATTTGTCAGCTGTATCCAAATGTGGTCGATACACAAACCTTTGAATTTTTTTAAAGATTAGACTTTACCTTTAAGAGAGAACCATTGTATCAAACAAAAAACATAAAACAATGCTAGCACAGTGCCCATTCTCAAGAGGAAAATTCCTCTGCTGACAAGTGTGTTGGCTAGTTAGATCCTGTGGTTACAGTTTTTTAAATTGCAAAGTTGCAATGAGATAATAAATTACATGAAATTTACAAATACACCCTATTCACACTAACTAAATAATGCATGATCAGTGCTGTACGCTTCATTCACAAATGTATTAGGTAGTGTATTAGAAATACATTAAAATGTTTGGGTGTTTGGACAACATCTTAAGTACTCTGAATCAGTATGAATGTGCCCTCTTAAGGTGGCTTAACATCAGCACCATAAAAGCAGTGCCTTACAAGCATTTAAATAAAAACTTTAAAATGACAGTACTGTAAATTATCCAGTACAGAAGATGGTTTATAATCACTGATTGCCATTTGAGATTAAAGAACCTTTAACATAAAACAATGTGATAGTTCTCCAAACCTGTCAGCACTGTTAAAAGCCATGTTATCTTGAGAAATGTTAGAAAAGTTGGAGTGCTTAAGTTCCAGTGGGGTTAGTGGCTTGGCTGTGTGTTTTTTGCTGTGCATTGTTACAGTATGTGCAAGTTATTTATAATGCCACAAAAGTAATGGATAGTTTTTTGTCTTTCAGTTGATTTATTTAATGCTCTTACAATAATAATGTCCAACACTGTGGTAAGGACATTTGTTTTTATAACATGCCCATTCTTTTCTACAGACTAATTTCCACAGTTTGGCTCAGTTTCTACCTTGCATTTCTGATGTTTGCATTTTGATTGATCTCCAGGCATCTGCCAGCAGTCGAACAGCAGAAGCAGATGCCTAATAGAAAAATGACCTGTCCATATGGCGAAAAACCTATTACCGCCACAGCCAGCGGAATTGCTGGACTTCTGCAGAGAAAATTGCATGGGAAACATCATAAGTGGAAATGTTTCAAATAGGAGGGGAAAAAAACCCTTCACAAGTGCTTTTCAATTTATCACAGATGTGTTTTTGTCAGCTTCCCAGCTTGATATCTAACTAACAACACTTGTTTTCTTTCTCTCTCTTCAGTGAAGATCAAATGGCAAAAGAACACAACGCTGCATTCTCCTCTTATAATTGTATGCCTTTTGTTGTACTGCTGTGCAGTACTGCTGCAAAAGACTGAGTGCTTATAATTGCGTTGATTTTATTATTTTTTTTTAAAAGGTATTAGGAGCATTACTGTAAAGTTTTTATGTGCAGCTTCCCACTAGTATAAGAACTAAAATAGTGTTGTGCTAACAGGTTCATCCTTGATAGCCATTTCTATTACTTCATTCACAATCATTTCATTTTTTGACTTTCTGTTGTGTCTGTATATTTAGTCATTGGTGGAATTGCTAAATACATTTCTTTGTTCAACATGTCCTTTAGCTGTAGATATGCATGAGAAGAAATAGTAATGCGATTAATATTTCTTCACAGGGTTTTGTATTCAAATGCCTCCACATTGCACAGGGACTGGCATACAGTGGCCATTCCCCCATTATACATCCAGCCTAAAAAAATTAATATTTCAGAGGAGGTACTGTGGTCTTCCCTGAAATGGTGCCAGGAGCAAATTAATTTTAAAGAGGCACATTGTAAATGTCATTTCTAGCTACTTTATATTCAATATAAACAAAGACTAATCATAAAATAATTTATAAAACATTATTGCCTAATAGGTACAGGGTGTATAAAACATAGTTTTAGGTGGCTGCAAACTTAAATTTTATTTTTGTTAATGCTTAACAATATTTAGCTACCCTCTGCATCTATGACTGCAGCCAATATTGGTCCAAGGATAGAGATGGCTTGCAATTGTGGTTTTGTCAATAAAATAACCAGGAGTGACCAGTGACCAAACTGGTTCACAAGTTTAAATATTAGTTTGCAAATCAGCTGATGAAGTTTACAAGTGCTGTTTGATTTCCTTTGTTTCCCATGAAAACACATCCCGAAATGGTGCCAAGTTGTGCTAATGTGTGATTCAATCAGACAAAATTCCAGACGTGGCATTTCACCCCCGAACACACTAATGCATTAGCAAAAGTGTGTGTGTGTGGGACCAGTAAACCATGGTACTATTGTTTACCATCATTGTTTTATGGGTACTCGTGACCCAATCAGGGTTGAAATAAGTAAACATGTTAAACAGTATCAAAAACTTTTAAGCCCTTGAATTTCAATCACATTCTGAAGACCAGCTTTCTGGTAACAGTACATGACATTTCTAGTCTAAATGTTTGTCATTTGTCATTTATTATAGTTTTGAATAAAAGAAAAAACTCACAAGCTGTACTTTAGTTTCAAAGATGATAGTGTGCCAGCAAACTAAAGCACTGAGGCAGCCAGGTGGACGGTTTTAGGGGGTGGTCTGATTTAGGGAGAAACCGTTACTGGCAAACGATTCATTTCAAGGGGACAATAAATCATCTTAATATAAGTAATAAACAGCAACTGTGTCTCCTGAAACCTGCGAACCTAGACCTGCTGTTCATTTGAAACCAATGCAGTCTATCTCCCTTCCCAGAAACCCTGTTTATATTTAAGCGTGTGAATTCTATTTGCTTTACCTGCTGGGGTAGATCTAAATGAAACTCTGTGAGCTGAAAAAAGCATTTACTGGTATACTTTCTTCCTGTTTGTGGAGTATAGGAAGGTGCTTGACTCTATTTTGGGGGGATGTACAAAGCTGTTTAGTAGTTTTCTGTAAATTATAGTGATTGTATCTAACAAAATAATCCCATAAATGTGACCTGTTGTGCGCTTCCAGTTTTGAAAGTAACACATTTTAGATTATATTTTATTACATGACTCCATGCCTTACTCTCAGAAATCTGTTACACTTGCGCTTCCTAGGTCATTTCACATCAGTCGTGATTTCTGAGTCAAAGCATGTTACTGGCTGAAAGCATGTCAGTCAGTAGGAGAGGCAGCTGGTTGGTTAATGACAGGTAAGAAGCTATTGATGGGATCGGGACAATTTTACCCTCCTGGTGAAATGTTCAAGGAAGTGAAACAGTGTCTGAAAGAATAGCTTGCAAACAGAGATGTATTTAACCTAGTGTAGTGCCAGATATCATGTTTTAAAATAATATTATTACATTAAAATATGAGCATGTGTTTCTTTAAAAACTTCACATTTGAGACCTATATAACGAAGGGATGTGCACAGCAGGTAAGATTTGTGTAATTATTTTGTTAGCTGTAATCACTTTATGAACCCACACAGAACCTCTACATTGCATTTCGGAAGCACATTCTATTTTGTATTGTTTTTTTCTCCTTCAGTTGTGCCTCAGGCATTTAAACAATAGCTGTATGTCAGCAGGTAGTGAATAAGAGCTTTTGAAATCGATTGATTTGAATGATATGGTAGAAGACAACAGTATTGGGATTTGAAGTCAAAGACAGCATTATTGAACTACAAAGACAGGTTCTTTTTTGATCAAGCCCTAACTGTTGCACTGATGTGGCGTTCCTTCTTTTTCCAAATCAATAGAAATGTTACAAGGAGTTTCTTTTCTTGGAAAGTTGCCATATTGATTTGAAAGTCGCTCGTGAAATGTTTTGGCACTTTCAGTGCTACTCAAACTTACTGTACAACTGCAATTTACAATTGATGTTATTAATTCTGCTATGGCTCTAATAACAGCCCCCCGCCATCCCATATTGGAGTCCTGTTATTGCTATTTGTGTGTTCTTATGTAAAATTGTAAAATAAATCAATCAAAAACACTTGATCATTTCTTCTATCACTGCTCTTGTTTTTTTCTTGCCAAGTATAATAACTGGTTTCTTTCATCACCATCTTTACTACACCTATATAACCACTGTGTATGTATAAACCAGTGATCTTTATGCAGCGACGTATAGCATTGGGAACAGGAATAAACTATATAAACCATGTGACATGAAGTAGAAAAATAAATGGACATGTGATAGTTCCTTCAGTAAGATTATTTAGTTACAAACTGCTATTTTCATACTTCAGTACACGTAATATTGAGCTGAAAACTTTCGCTGACATTTCTTAAGTAGTTCTGTTGGAAATGGTGATTTTAAACACCAATGTTTCTCTGAAGACAATTTAAAAGTGTTGTTTTTATTAGGAGCACTGTCAACCTAGCCAAATTGAAATGGAGACCAAAATCAATACATACAGACAGCCTTTCGGGATCCAGAACAAAAGTTAAAACAATTTGTCTTTTTTGTAATTTTCTGTTGTTTTTTACCTTCACTTGAAATACAATGGGGTCACAGAAAAATATTACCAGCATGCTGTTTATCTTTTTTAAGTTAGTAGATTGGATTTTATTATTTTAATTAAGTTGTGTACCTGATAAAGATCTGTTGCTGATTGCAGTCATTTAACTATGTGGCACTCACAGCAGGCTAAAACACCTTAATACGTAAGTCAGTCTTTTTCATACAAAGGCTGGAACAGGGATGGGCAACTCTGGTTCATTTGTGTCAACTATCTTTTTAATTGTTTAATTGAACCAATTAAAGTTTGATCTAAATCCCAAACCTGGTGTAGGGTGGGCCGCCAGGACCAGAGTTGGCAATGCCTGAGTTATAGCGGCAGACCAGACTAGCCTCTAACTTGAGTGTGTATTAAAAGTAGCGGCTTCATTACAACATAAATTAAAAAAAATTAGTTCATCATCCCCCACACTAGCACCGGAAAATCCAGGCATTACACCGGTAAAAATATCTGAGTACTGATTCTTCCAAAACCTGCCTGACATTCAATCAAATTATATTGTGCACCAGCTGTAAATACATTTTGGAACTAACAACGTGCAATTCTCTTTAGAGATAACAGGCCACATTTTCTTCCAACAGCAATCTTACTACTGCCACGTTATGTTACCATGCTCCAGCATTAAACCTTGTATCACTTGAAAGGGTTTTGTTTTCACTGGCACTGCTGATTTTGTAGGATAAAACAGTTAAAGGAACAGTCCCCTTAGGACATGGCGCTCTAGTCTTTTTGCTTCACTGACAGAATGCTCTTGTATAATACTACAGCTGTTCTTTTCTCTCTTTATGCAACATGTAACATGTTTTATAATCGGAGCCTCCCTTCAGAATGAATGCAAATCTGGGTTAAGAATCTTTCTGATCATTTTTAAAATGCTCTAAAGAAAATCTGAAGATTCAGTAGCAGGTCAGATAAGTGCTCGACAATCCCCCAGACCCCTTTCATGGTCCTTGTGTAGGTAGATGTTTTCTTGTGAAAGCGATTAGATAACATAAGAAAAGCCTTTTGGACCTGCTATGATACATCCTTTACTACAAATACTGATTTTGTCTGACAGGCACAAATCTGTCTTGTGTTTAAAAGCCATAATCTTGGTTCTCATTGCTTTTATACTGTAATATGAAAGTTCATATAGAATTTTATTTGGATTACACCTAAAGTGCTATTCAAATAGGGTAAAAAGGTTATTAATAGAATCAACAGATGTCATCATTAACACTTTGTTTTAAGTAGTGTTAGTTACAGTTATGGCCAAATGTTTGCATCACATATAATTTTAGGATTGAGACATCATTTTAAATATATATATATATATATATATATATATATATATATATATATATATATATATATATATATATATGAACATTATTTAGATATTTTATTTAACATCATGTGTTCAAAGAAACTACAAAATGAAATCGCAAAAGTCTACAGGAAGCCATAACAGTAATACAGTATTTCACGTTAGATTTCGAAATGTCACATTTCAGTTTTTCGTTACGTATATGAAAAACTACAAAGCGGTATGTAGTTCAATATGTTAACATAACATTATTCAGCAGGTTTCATTCGAATTAATGCAGTAAAATGTGTTAATTCTATAGGGTCATCTAAAATTTACGGCCATAACTGTACATAATTGTACAAAATACACCACCTTTCAACAATTAAAAACAATTATGGAAACATCCTCGTTATAATGACTGTGAATTGTTAATTCATAACTGGCTCAAGAATCATGCAGAATTATAATATTTGTCATATTGAGATTAGCTCTGATTAAGTCTCAGATTCAAATATGCAAAACCCTGTACTGTGTAAGTATGAGGAGTACACTGTATATTGAGCTGCCTTGTCATACTAAGCATGTCAATTCCAGCTGTAGTCAGTCAGCCAAAATACATGTAACACAGCAATCATAAAACAATATATCATTTATTCAATTAAAAATAAGAATCTTTTAAAATCTTGGAAAGGAAACAATATTCCACCCTTAAGGTGGAAAGCAATTGCGAGACTGTGAGACATTGTGCTAATCTTTAGTATGCGGTGAGACCTCTCACGCACATCCCTGTAGAGTATATTAATCACAGAAAGGCAATGCAATCAGTGTCTATGGGCTACAGGCAGCCATGGGCAAAAAAATTCAACTGAGTCATGGCTAGATGATGGACATGCTCTGAGGGTAAATGATGAAGGGTATCCCAGATGTGTGTGTAAATGAATGATGAGGATAAATGCAGCAATGTATTAAAGGAGATAGGGTTAAGACACTAGGGTGACTTACAGTATAAGAACAGCAGAAGCTAAACTGAACAAGGGCAAAGTTTACAGTGAAATACTTAATATACAATAGCCAGTCTTTAGGTAGACTTTCAGCACATCCCAAATCCAATGGCATTGGAAACTTTACAGTTTCATGTGCATGTGTTTCTATTTGTGTGTTTGGCAGGGATGGGGTTAAATGCTTTGTACTTCCCTTCCAATTTGGCTGGCCAATCATACATGTGAATATTTGTTTCTAGTGCAGTTTGTTGTGTCTAGTCTAAACATTGATTACCCGCAAGTTAGTTTATAATGCGTTGTATACTTTGTACAGTAGATGGCGCTGCTGGATAGGATTACTTGCTGTGTGTGTACATGAGGTGAGGAGACTAAGATGGCGCAGAAGTAAAAGTTTGTTAATTGTACTGCTGCTTGATTCTGTGTTTTCATGTCCTGTTCTCTGGTTAAATATCACGTTTCCTGCCTTTCCTTTACTATCCAAAAGCAGTTATTATAATATTATAAAGATGTTGACACAGACATGGCCAGAGGTTTTTCAGTTGTATTGTTTGTAGGATTATTGTTATTGCTGAGCATATCATTTTTAATCATTCATTTCGGCAGAGTGCTGGTTAACCTATTCAAACAACAGGAATTACAGTAGCTATAAAACAAACAACCAACTGCTCACATCTTCCTGGTAGCTGTCCTGAAATTAGCAGTAAGAATGAGATGCTGCGAGTTAACAAACAGGATTGACTTCTTCCATATAATCAATCAGTAAGCAGCAGTGGTGAAGAGACCAAAAAAATCTTTTGCTTTGCATGGGCAGTAAAAGTCCTTGCTTTTGAAACTATAAAGCCTGCTGCTTGCTGCCGGATCCTTTTGTATTGCTTCAATGCTTATTTAATTAAAGCTTTTGATTCTGGCCATGGAGCACTGGAGAGTGCTAAGGAATGGAACATTGCTTTAAGCCAGTTGTTTAAAGACATTTTTAGACATTGTTTAATGCTTTCAGCCATAAAATGAGCACTTTCAATCACTGGTTCTGTAGAAACGCTGGCCTGACTCTAATCAGGTTGAGCTGAGGGAATTACACTAAAAGGTGATGCACACTTTCAGGGTGATCTTAACTCACTGTAAAAATATTCAGAATGTTGTATCTTACATTTTTCTTTTATAAAGTATAACAATTGATACAAATATTAAGTACCGGTAGTATGGGTTGTATTCGCAAAACATTTAGCCATGAGTTTTTCAAGTAGCTTTTTCTTACTAATAAAATACAGTTGGATATTCAAGAAACTGTTCCAGATCATTGTTGCTTTTTTTTAAAAACAGACTAGAATATCAAACTTAATTCTATTAATAGAAACAGAAAGGTTGCACGTGCTGATTGGTTAAAAAATCAATCCTAATCCCTGGTGAGCTGCCTGAGACTGAGACAGAACTACAGAACGGGTTTTCAAGGCTCATTAAAAAGAAAAAATTCCCTCTGTCAGGTATTGTTGCATAAAAAGTGGCTTTTTTCATTTTCTAAGCCATTACTCATTTTAGGTGCAGTGCCTTTCATAAAACAATCTATACCCTCCATTTGATTTCTTTCTTTCTTTCTTTCTTTCTTTCTTTCTTTCTTTCTTTCAAGGAATAAGAGAGCTACTAATTATGCAACATACAAAATGTTTTCCTACCCCCGTCTCCACAGACAGAAAAAAAAATTGCCTGAGAGGCAAATCTGGCAAGATTAGATTTCATTAGATCAAAGAAATAGGTGGGCTATGTAAGTGTACATGCCAGTGTTCCTTAAGCTATGTTATGCATTTCCTAGAGCATGTTTTAGTGCTCTTTCAAATAATGAGACAAATGCACCCACACAGGTACACTGAAATGTTGGTCAATAGTTCCCAAAAGAGTTTGGCAAGTGTTGAAGGTGATTTTTTTTTTTTTTTTTTTTAATGAAATAGATTTTCAGTTGTCTGAATAAGGGGTGAATGTTTATTGAAAAGTAATAACATCCTGTAATGCAAACCCTAAACTAAACTGTGACCATAATCTTTATAAAAACCTGAAAACTGCCTAAATGCAGTTTCTTCCAGTACAATTTACAATTTCCCAAGCAATTCATATGTTTTGCATATCAAAGAAATTATATTTAGCTTCAGGTTGCTTTCTTCACAATCTGACACTTTTGCAGTCAAACATAGGCAGAAATAAATTGTTTTCACAGTACATGGATCCTGCTATTGTCATTTTTCACACCTTCCTCTGAAAAATACCTGATGTGTACATCCAGTATGCAGAGTTCTGTTACTCTACAGTTTAGAAACCTGACAGTAATAATTGAAAATAGTCCAGTTTACATGTGTGATTATTTCACGTGAATCGACAATAGACGTGAAACATGTATGGACGCATGGACTGAAGGTCAAAAACCACTGCATCTTTAACATTTATTCTGCTTTATCAGCATTACAATCATGTAAATAGCATCATTTGAATATTTAGTCCCAGCCTAGCTTGCCACCAGCGAATAGTGTAATTATAGCAGGTATAAATTAAAAAGAAAACTGGCATCACTGTAATATACACTTAGTACGGTCTAAAGCTCTTGCTTTAATTATAGTTAAATAGCACACCTCATTAAGCATGTAATATTTTGCCAAATCTAGAAACTGCTTGGATAATAATACTTCTTGTCAACTGTCACGTAAATGCAATGCAAGGAAAGGTTCTGCAGTCTCAGATAAAGTGATAAGCTGTCAGGATGATATATGTAGTCATATAATTTGTATTACATGCACTTGGTGTTCTGTGTTGCCCTGTTGCTTTTGCTTCTTTCTTTCCTTCTCTCCTATTCCTGTCATTGGAAGTCAAAGGCAGGTACACAATTATAAAAGCACCAGTGCAGATCCTGTTGCTGCTATTACAGGTTTGCCTTGAATTTGAAAAACTCTACTGCAATCAAGCTTCCAATGCAATCAAGCTTCCACATTAATATTCACAATGCCATTATGATCCTCTCTCATTTACACGCAGCCATCAATTTACAGACAACAGCAAACAAAATCCCAAACACAGTACTGTGTTGTGCTTTCATTTTCATGTTCATCTTAAGGAGTATAATGTTACTATGTTTTTTGCAGATTGTCTGTGTTCTTAACTTGCATCTCTCAGATGCCCAAGTTTTGATAGTGTTTTGTTCCATTGTGACTCTACAGCTCTTTCTTAATTGGTACTAGCACTAGCATCACTAGTACCACTGGATACAGTTACTCTTTGTAATCCTAAAGGTCTGAGTTTACATTGTAAACTCAGACCCTAACCCAAATGGTTTTTCCAGCTGTGTGTTTTGCAATCTGGAGATATGCAGAACGAAGACAAAATGACCACCAAAAACTAGAATCTATTTCTTTATGGGGATATTTTATACAATTTGCAATAAATGCATACACCATTTAAATAAACACAAGAACCAAAGAACCATACAAGAGCAGCTGACCACACTGCTTTCCAGCTGTAGAGCTGACCGATACAGTACCAGTGAGTTCAGTGTGGTCCAGTGGTTAGAGTGCAGTGCTTATAACCATCAGGTCACTGGTTCAAATCCCACCTCTGCCACTGACTGACTCACTGTGTGTGACCCTGAGCAAGTCGCCTAATCTCCTTGTACTACCTGTGGATGAGATGTTAAATCAATGTTCCATTGTAGGTGACTCTGCATATAATGCACAGTTCATAGCCTACCTCTGTAAAGCGAGTTGTGATGGCGGTCCCCTATGAAAGGCGCTATATAATATTATTATTGCGCTTACCGATTTGTGAAGAACATTTCCCATAGCAATTAATTATCTAGTAAAGTAGATTGTACTTATAGCATTCAGATGCAAAACTTCCTTCAAGATCAGCAAAGCACTCCAGGTATCAGTATCATTTGCCTTTTGCCTTTTATGACCAATGCTAGCCTTACAATTTACCATATACTTACAGTTACTGTATTAACTTCACTGGTATGCTTCTGTTAAAAAAAAAAAGTCCATTACATTAGTGCACATGTTTACTTTACATGAAACAGAATAAAAGTGTCCATTGGTCATTATCAGTTTTCAAAGTGTAGATGTACATTTGAATTCTGGTGCATGGTATCAAATTATACTTGAAAACAGTTGACTGAGTTCTCAGAGACAGATTTGCACTCACCTTTCTTTCAGTATTATCTACAATATGATTGACTTGATGAGCATCTAATTCTGAATTTGTGTGACAATTCATATTTCTGAAAAGGCATTTGTTATCAAGACACAGGAAGAAAAATTGCCTGTGTTGATTTGACTTTCATAGCTCTCGTTTTTGGAGATAATGAGAGCAAATTAGCTCTGCAAATTAGAACAGAATTGCATTCGCTGCGTCATTTTCATAACCACTGCCATTACCAATAAATGCTAGAGTCTAATTAAAATGCAGAATGTTTGTGTGGCTGTTTAAAATGGTGGTCTTTGGGTTCTCATTCTCTTAGTAAAAAGCTCCCTCTAGTGCTTTTTAAAATAAACTGCATCTCTGATACATTTTTTTTTTAATTATTATTATTATTCCCCATTTGTTGCCTTACACATTCTTAAAGATTTCTAAACCATTTGTTTTAAATAATTCTCCTAATACTAGGACACTCATTGGCTCAGTACAAAAGTATTCTTGTAATTTCTTTGAGTGAACCTAAGAACTCATATCAGACCTAGAATTAATTATGGCACCTTTATCCTTATAGCAAATTTTAAGAAGTACCAAATATCAAAACAAACTATAACAGGAATAACCAATTATACACTGTTATCATTAAGTAATTATAACTTATATACAATTATATGCATTGCAATTTTTTGTTTTTGTGAGTCATTTTTTAAACACTGTATAAGGATAACGATGCCACAATTAAAATGTAATCCTATGATGGGTATTATTTAATTACAGGACTTTAAACAATACTTTGCTTGACGTGTTACAGTGTACAGTACTATTTTAATTTGTATCCTCTGCAACACTTACATACATTTTAAAATGTTGTCTTATAGTCAAGGCATCATCCCAGCTCCAAAAACCTACTTAGTATGTGTGTATGTTTGTTTGTGTGCATGTGTGTGTGGATGGATGTGTGTATTTGCACACATGTGTCTTTATAAATATATATATATATATATATATATATATATATATATATATATATATATATATATATATATAAAATATTTTCAGTATAATAAGAGAATAGTTTGTCTCAAAGGTTAGATTTTTGTTTTTGAAATGTTCAAGTTTTAAATGGACTAGTATTGTGCTATAAGCAAACCTTTTCTTTCAATAGAAGGTTAAGATCTGTCAGGAATACACAAACTCAAGAACTGTTCCCATTTCTTTGTTTAAACGAGAGACTGAGGAAGTGAGACAAACTATTGATTTCCTGTAGCCATTGGGATTAAACAAAAAGCTTCCCTTGTGATGCTCACAGAACCGCTGTCTCAGGGAACAAAAGATGCACGTATTTGCATCAGCACCTCCCATTGTTCAGTCTTCTCCTGTCTACGTGTAGATAATCTATAGCCTTCCTGAACTCAAATGAAAATCTATCGGCTCCACATTATTCCTTTTTGTTTCTTTCTCTTTGTTTCTTTTTTTCTTACCCTTGATCCACATTTTATTAAAGTCATGGCCACTCAGCCAGCATCTCTTTTTTGTTGCAGGACCATGTTTTTGTTTCTCACAGTAGAAAACAGAATTATATGGGCCAACAAAACAGTATATTATAGCAAAAACTATTTTCTGGTGATTGAAACCTTACAAAAAATGCTTAGTTATACAATATTTTAATTTACAACTTAACTATTTAGTAACCCAAAGCTTTTAAATTAATGTTGATCTTATTTAAAACATATCTAAACTGTCCATTTACAAAGAGCAAATGGTAAAAATCTAAAATATATTTTAAAAATAAATGTACTCTTTTGAATCTAACACCAACATTTGTTATGTGGTGTTTAAGCCTTGATACAAACACACTGTCAGGATTGTAAAAATAAATATTCAGTGGTGACACATTCATTTAAACACTCTTGTTGCATTTAGAAAAAAAAAGATTAAATATAGAAGTACTTAATTAAACAAAACAGAAAACATATTTAAACCAGGCTGCTTTTCTCTGATGTCTAATTGACACATTATGTGACAGGATTATCCAGTGCTCATATGAGTGGAACACAGTCTATTGTATAATGACAGAACATTGGAAACCATACAGATCACACTGTCATTGTGTCCAAAAACACAACTGGAAGCCCTTTAAGGGAAGATTATTTTACTGGTACCAGTTAAAAATAAGTAGTGTCAATGCAAAATGTAGGAGAAGATGTTTTTAGCCTTTATTAAATACAGTAATAGAAGAACAGGGGTCTTTTATTCAGTGACTACATTTATACCAAGGAGTTCCGTTACAATTTCCCTTTGTCAGGAACATTTATGGAGACACCAACATAAAGAGATTTTCAATGGTTACTCAACAGACAATGCAATTACTTTTTTTTTTCAAGCAGCTCCTACCTCCAAAATTACTTTAATACAACCAGCTTTTTACAGTCTGACCGCACTTGATCTTTCCAGGTTGTGGTAACATTGGATGACATTATCCTGCTGTACATAAAGTACACCTCTTAAAAATATTTCTCAGAAGGTTTGCTGTACGGTTTGATTATACATGAAACTCAGACCCTGTTACAAAACTGAGTAATAATCAAGTTCATAAACCTTGAAATACTAAGTTGTATCAGTTGTTTAGGAGGTGTTTATTAGACTGTATTAGAATGTATAAGCCCCTTGATGCCTTCATACATTTTAGAACTGGGAATACATTATGTACAGAACCGGTAAATACAAGAAACTGTATTTTAAATGAAGATCCACTATGCAAATCTAAAAGCAAATGGAAGATTGTTGATGCTTCCTAGAACTGATATGGGTCCATAGAAGCTAGCCTGAAATCGGGTGTCCTGAAATAATCTGTGCTTATCCATTGTAATGTGCATGACATCATGAAATATGTATTGTAGAATACGTGGATGCGGTTCCCCTAGGGCTGCTGCTTCATTCAACTGGGAAATATTTTACAGACTTAAGAACTGACACATCAATGTTAAGTCAACTCTGCTGTTTCTCTAATACAAAACTCATTATGCTTTCCTGTTAAAGGGTGGAAACAAGAGGGTATATGTAAGTACAAATTCATCTTTAAAAGACATCTGATGGTATAGTACAGCTGAACAAATGCAGCCATTAGTCATCAGTCGTGTGGTGCCTTTCCATTGGTTCCAATTTGAGTATCAGCTGGAGTTGGATAAAGTGTCTTTTGAAACCAAGGTGTATGTCATGGTAACAATAGCTACTGGACACTGGCACTGCAAGCAGTATGCAGAGCCAAGTACAAGCAAGTGTTTTATCAACATAAGTTGCAATAGTGATAGGTGGGCCTACTGATAGTTGCCTTGTTGCGGAAGGTGAAACCCTCTCATGCTTGTTTGCCATCTGACCTATCTATTTCCACATTTGCATGTGTGTGTTTCCATCAGAATCTCAGTTTACAAGATGAGTATAGGTACAATATTCTGAGATTTTCACTGGGGTTTTATAGCTGTGATTGTGTGTAATCAGTAGGCATGATACCATGGTAAAAAAAAAAAGAAAAAAAAAAACCAACAACAGCCATTCCCAGCACAGGAACACAGAACAGCTCCACTTTTCACCGTTCAATGAGTTGTTGGTTACTCAGCCACCCTCATTCATGGCATTACTACTTCAATTACTACACTGAGTACCCTCTATACATACCTTGTGATTCATTCTTCCAATGATTCTTACAGTAGCTGCCACTGCATTATCATTAAATATTATTTTGCAAGATATAGCAATAACTTTCTGTCAACAATGTATAAATAGACGTTGAAAGGTAATTACAACAATTTAATTTATGAAGCAGCAGAATAATTCAGCCTGAGCATCATCTACAGTACGTATTGAACCATGAAACCATTCAATTTTTCAAAAGTTATCTCCCAGGGTCACTCAGTCATCTATAGCAGAGTAATGGGAAGTAAACCTGTAGATTCAAAAACTCAACAACCATGGCATGAAATACACAGAAATGTGTCTCTGAGTGTTGTGCTATTAACAGCTAGAATAAATGGGAAAAATGAAGTCTGGGGCCATTTCAGCTGGATTGCTTGAGGCTGTAGGGAAGCACTGCTTAGCATCATTGTTTTGTAATGAAAATATTAGCAACAAATTTGAGTTATGATACTGCAGATCATTTTACTTTCACAACATAAATTACCTGAACATATTTTTGCTGCCTGGAAGAGGGAGATTACTGTTAGTCAACAGTCAGGCATGGGTTGACCATTTTAGTTTGAATCAGTTTAATTCATAATTCCAGAACCAAACAGTGATATATTGAAATACATAAAAGGAATGATAAATGAAATCAATTTGTCTGGAAATAGTGAGAAATATATATAATATTAATCGACCCTACTGAACATCTGTTAAGATTTACCAATGTTTACTCCTTATTATTTAATTAACCTCTTTCCAATATGTTTTGATATATCTCCACAAAGACACAGAATGTGCTAAATGTATTACAATGTCAATTACATTTGTACACCCAGAACAATCATCTGTAAATAGCCGTATGTTCCCTCTCATTAAACCAGACCCATTCTTTCTCATTTTCAATCAGTTGTGTCCTGAAAAGTAAACAGTATGGTGATAAAGTCAGAGTCACAGATCCTGAAGCTCAGATTTCTCCACTGGTGCTGGTCAGGAACATTTAACAGGAGCAGACAGAACAGTGGGTTTGCTGGGTCAAAAGATTTGGTGTAAGTTGAGTAGCCGATGAAGCTGGTACAAGAACAAGTTCTAAAGTCAACTGTTTGTTGTCTACACTCCTAAATTAATCTTATTGCTGTAAAACTTGTCTGGGATTTCATATACCTGCTGGTTGCTCAGTACGAACTAAAAAACATCTCTATGTTATTGCATATTGCTGCTTGTATTGTATGCATTGTGGCTGTAAAGCTTGTTATAG
Organism: Acipenser ruthenus; assembly: GCF_902713425.1. Classification (NCBI taxonomy): domain Eukaryota; kingdom Metazoa; phylum Chordata; class Actinopteri; order Acipenseriformes; family Acipenseridae; genus Acipenser; species Acipenser ruthenus. Next base: position 26,818,329 of record NC_081206.1, read on the forward strand.
GGATGGCAATCACTCATTAATTAATCTAATATGCAGGCACATCTATAGGTTAACTTGGGTTAATTGTGAATTGGAGAATACACATATGTGCTCTACTCTATTACAATTAGATTGACCTGTATTGAAGTTATTTTTAGCTTGTTTTAGACCTGATGCATTGATATTTTGGGCAGCACTTCAATTTAAGTGTTTTCAAATTAGCATTCTAGGAATGTATTACTCTTCTGTAAATGTTTTGTCCATTTAATAAACATGCAATTAATGCTTAATTAAATTAAAATGAATTATTCAAGGTTTTATTGTTGTAAATTACAGATAATACATCTTTATTAACTGTAAATAATGCAGCTCCTGTGTAATAAAACAATAGTTAAATGTTTATTTAGGCGTGCTGTAACACAGTAAGTATAGAGCTCTGTGCTGGTGAAAGACTCCACAGCTCCTTTTCTTCTAGAAATTGCTCACAATGAGAAAACAGTGCTAATGATCGTACCCCTCTGCAATGAAGTTTAGTCAGCTCTCAGTAAGAATTGAGTTTTGAAAAAGATGAGAGAATGTTCTAGCAACTAACTACACCATCCCAGCTGTTAGAAAACGTTTTCACAGAAGTTCTGATAACTTAAATATACATGTTTTACGTTTCATCAAGCAGTACACTCATTTGAATACAATATGAAGTGGTAGATACATTAAAACATAATTTTGCTAATGTTACATCAAACATTGCTTTCACTAGCCTAAATTGATACATCAGAAAATATGAAAAGAGGAATGCCAAGCCATGCTCTTTCAAAAGCTGAAAAAGGGGAACAATAAACATACTAGCAAATTAGAATATAAGGAGCGGTTGTTATGGTGATCATTTTTGTTTTCTGGTGTGTTGATTGGAGACTATTGTGTGATTTGCTTTGACACTATTTTATTCTAATCTGTTCCCCTTGTGTTAAATGATGTTTTTTTAAACTGAATTGTTCTCTTTTTTCTTTTTATCTCACTCTCTGCTTCTAGATCAGCAGTTTTGTATTACACACTAATGGTCTGTTGTTTCCTGTTACCCAATGGGTTTAAAAAATCATTTGAAATATGAAATGTTGACCTGGTTAAAATGAATTATATTTATTAAAATATTTACTCTTTCCTTTGTAAGAAAATGGGCAGGGAGGACATGTAGAGCCGGTAACTTTTAAATTGCTTGCTTTAAACAAGTGTATTCAACAATATAAATGCCTACCTTTTTTAAAGAGTGAGCTAAAGTACATATATGTGATTGATTTAGATTTAATCTCTCTCTCTCTCTCTCTCTATATATATATATATATATGTTTGCACAAATAGTTGAAAGTGTAGGCCCTATAAAATGACACAAATGACAGTAATAATGGTTATGCGAGAAACCCAAGCAAGCTCTGAAAGGTAAGAACTTGTGTTTGCATTTGGCATAATCTCCTTTTATTTGCTGGTATGAGCACTGCAGAATGTTGCCATCTATTTTCTCTGCTTGCAGTTTTCTGGCAGTCAGTAATTTTTCTTTTTCAGTCGTGCATGCTCCCATAGCAACTATCTACAGTGTTGCCAGACTAGCTCTGTGAAATTGTTCTTGGCTGAGCATAAATGAGTCTAGTGGAACGCCTGGTGTATTCAGTAGGATTTTACTGACCCTTCTTTCTCAGGGTGAACGTTGTCCAGCTGCAGTTGACCTGAAATTTACAGACAAGTCACCATCTGTTCTACACAATGTGACTTTTAAAATTCACAAATTTCTGAATTCCTGTAATGTACGCTGTTTGGTTATGTAATTTGGGTTCTGTTGAATTAAAATAACACAGTCAATGGGACTGCTGCTTAGGAATAAAAACCTGAAATAAGATATAGTCAGTTCTGAATGTAAACATTGTCTTCAACTATATAAGGAAAACAAGTTTAGTAATTAATAATAATAATTGTAATATATGGCATGTGTCTAATGGTACAGTACAAAACAGGACAGGACCACTGCGCTTCAGAATTTCTTGAACCTGTAACATGTTTGCCAGTGAAAAGATCAAATCAATTGTTCTTTCCAAGTTGATATCTGCAATGTGAGACATACTTAAAAAATAAGTATGGCCTAGATTGTTTTTTGTTTTTTGTTTTTTTTTTGGGTGGGGGGGGGGAGGGGGTATAACGTACATTTTCACAGGAAAGAGTAAAGGAAATGTGAGAAAATCAATTCCACTTACAACACAATACCATTTCTAGAAGTCAGTGAAATACATTATCTTGTCAAAATGTGGCAAATCCTACAGCTCAAAAAGCACTAAACAGGCATGTTTCTATCTTCAAGAGGAAATGTATTCAGCAAGGCTGAGTTCATGTTGGCGTGGTTCCTATCAATTCAGCCCTACCAAGCACAAATGGCCATGGGCAAAATTCACTATTGTCACTATTGCAGCTCAGTTCAGGAATGAAAAGCAGGCTGCGTGCTGTGAATCACTTCATTACAGAAGCAGCTGAAGGGATTAGAAAAAATAATTATCTGAGATTCTTTGATCTCAAAATGATAAATCTTTTAAATTACAAATAGCTATATTAACCTGGAAAGAATCATTTTTTATCTGCTAGAATCTAGCATGAAGGCTCAATTTCTATTATCATATTATTACTGACCAGTACCACTAGATTCGATTTCTAGCATCAGTGCATTTACTACATTTAGTTCTCAAATACTGGTATATAACTCTTTTAGCCACACTGAACCAATCTATCCTCAAGTAATGACTCACTTATTATCCCCCCCAGGGGATGAAATCCACGGCGACAGTTGTGTATTATTCAGCATAAGTTATAATCTATGTATGCTAGAATGTTGCCCTATATTAATATTGTATTCATATAATACAATATACATTATATTTATTGATGCCACTGAAATGTTTTTTGCAGTTCTTGAACCCAACAATAAACATGTTTTTTTTTTTTATGAACAATATTTTTGTAGTCCAACAGTGCCATCTGTTGGACACTACCGATAAAACAGACAAATGGGTCTTCAAGTAAAGGAACGGTATGGAGAAGGCATAGTCTTCGAAAATATTCACAGTCAGCCTTTGAGAATGCTCTCACTGCTCAAACAGAATATAGTGCCCCAAATTGTTTAAAAATGGTCACAGAATAAAAAACTCTGCCTGTCAAGTGCAACTGTGATTAAATAGTATAGGTACTTTCAGATGTGAAAGTGTTAAATTATACTACAGACTTGTCAGTCCGCCAGCAACAGCTGGGATGAAGACAAACATGACATGTGGAAGACTTTCCTCTTGAAACCCGACACAGCAAGAACAGTTAGAACAGGAAGAGGAAGTTGGTACAGGTTCCTTTCTCCTCTCATTAAAACCTGTCCTTTATTTCACCATGAGAACAAATGGTCTAGCAGGAAGTCAAGCAAGCTGTTCTGACAATGTTGTAAAATGTATCTAAACATGTGTACCTGGGTGCCATGTGTAGACCTGTGAAAAGCTGATTAAATCTAATTTGTCCACTCATCACTGCCAACTGCTAGAAGTACAATACTGGTACTGTGAAACCCATGCCACTGTTTCCACACAACAGTGCAGTATTTGAGAAATTCCATGACCCTGAAGAAGGTCAAACTCTACTACAGACCGTCCAGCAGCTCCAAAATTGTTAGCTGTTTACACACACAGCACTAGTCAAGCAGTTAAATATAACTAAGTTTAAGACATGTCTTTAAAGTATTTATAAATCAAGGATGACTGCACTGTTTTAAATGGTCCACAGAGCAGCACAGTAGTATGGGTCTAGGATGTGTAGAGGATAGTGCAGGCAGCTGGCTTTGTTTCAGATACTGTTTTTGTCCCGCTTGTATTTTTAATAGGTGTGTCTGTCGTTAGTTTTAACAGTATTAAATATATTAATAACATAATTCAGTTATGTTAAACAGGCAATAATAACCACTACATTTTTTATATTATAAGTCATTTCTTCTTTTTTCATTTCATCATTAGCTTTAACCTCAACCTTAACCTTCACCTCATCAATATTAAATGTTACTACTAGGAAACAGATAGAAATACAAACAGTTACCAAAGCAATAGATTTTCTGTCATATACATTATGCTATAGCCATATCTATATCTATATATATATATATATATATATATATATATATATATATATATATATATATATATATATACACACTATATTTATGCTTTAGCCCTGGGCACTTTCTGCACACAACATACTGAACAAACTTGTTCTGAAGAGCATGCTTGTCATCCAGAACAACCTCTCCACAGCATGACGGCTCAGCACCGTCTCCCTCTTCTGCTCTCTTATGAACCTTGATGTGCTTTATAACATTCCACAGTTAATACAGCCCCACTGCCTAACCAATTTTGCTTGCTCCTCCATACAAAAGCCCTCCCCTTTCTGTCCTAAAGCAGAACCTTGTGGACAAACATATGCATAGCGCAGCAGATTATTGGCTTGGGCGTGTGGAAATGGGTAGATGCAATTGCCTAATTTGTGGTAAATAGGTGAATTTTAGGTGTTGTTTGCTATGTTTGCTCTTTGTAAAGCTGAAGGCACCATGCAGCATCTTGAAAACAAATGGAATTCTGGACCAAATCAGACATGAATGCAGGAAAAGCAGCTTCAGCTCTCTCTCTCTCTCTCTCTCTCTCTCTCTCTCTCTCTCTCTCTCTCTCTCTCTCTCTCTCTGTGCCTCTCTCTCTCTCTCTCTGTGCCTGCATCCCCTTGGCCTGCTTTATTCTGATCAGCTGTTTTCTTATCAGGGCCTGCCAGATGTGAGTCTGGCAAGGAGCTTAGTAATTAGGTACTGAGATCTCATACTCTGATCGTTTTTATGCTATCTGGGGTGACACCAATCTCCTTGAGTGACATTCTGCCCAAACAATTATATAAACCAGTCACAATCTCTGCAGAAAGTCAATGCAGTTTAAACACACACACACACATTTAAAATTCTACCTGCTGGGTGTAACACTTTTATTTGTTTTTAGGCAATTACTTTTTATATATATAGTTGCTAAACAACAGCGGTAAAAAGCTTTCATTAGCATTTTGTCAGATCCAATTGAATTCTAGCTAGAATTAGAGCCTGCTTAGAACTGCTTTGAGAGAACCTTTGAACTGAATAACAAAACTGCATAATGTGTCACATTGTTTTTCCATATGCTCTGTGCGTGATGTCGTTTGGCTGCTGGAGTTTGCATGATGTAAATGGCCCTCATACCACTGTCATTAACTGCTCTGGTCTATGTGGCACTACAAAAAGGTCAGCAAAAAAGCAAGATACTTGACTTGATTGATGGGTCTGTTTTTTTTTTTAAATCTTTTTATTTTTTGCCTTTTGTACCTCTGTTCTCATCACTGTCATTCCTGTGACAGCTCAAACAATTAGACCATGAACTAGGACCACATATTTTCACAGCACCACTGAAGATTTGAAACATCCAATCCTATTCCCTTTTCACTTATAATGCAAAGCTATTCTTTGATGTTAAGATTAAGCAATTCATTAGGTATAAGTATGCATCTGCTGCACTTGGAACAGATAAGAAATACCCACTAGCGACAGGTTTCCTTTAAATGCCAGTAGTGCCAATTGCCTGCTGTGCTAAACTTTTCATCTCAGCAAAACCTTTAGGCAGGCAGTAGTCACTCCCAGAATTAAGAAGTCTTAAACAGGGGAGATGCAAAGGGTGCTAACACCATGGAAAACATACCCAATCTGGCCTGTTGGCAAATGCATAAAATAAGCATTTCTAGAATGTCATTATAGATGATTTTGTTCAGAAGGACTGTTTACCATTTTTCAAAAACCTGTGATAGCTTGTGTTAGATTTCCGCTAGTGGTAGATATTCCATTAGCACACAGTGACAGTGTATATGCCTGTGTGTGTGTTCTGCAGTAAAATGAATAGGCTGTTATTCTTAACTAGGGCAAATCGCTCTGTGACTGCCAAGTTTATCATTTTGTATTCTAGGACATTATTCTTTGTGTACTTTTTATTTACTAAAATGTGGCATCTACTTTTCTAGACTCTAAATGTGTCTTATTTTATTTATGCATTGAAGTTATTATGAAAAATTCTAATAAACATATTGTCAAACATGTGTAGTATACAAAAATCTTATTTAAATAAATTACAACATTTTGCCACTGGGTGCTATGCAGAAATTAAAACTTATTGCAGTAGAACTGAATAATGAAGTGTAAAAATATATATAGTAGCATTTTCAAACCAGGCACTTTAGAATCTCTTGGAAGAGCATTCTATTCTGAAGTCATCATGACATCATCCTCCGGAACTTTCCTTTTGAAAGACAACTTGTTTATAACAACAGCTTGTTTATAGCACTGTTTTTTCAACCAGCTTAAGAAGGACTTAGTAGTTAGAAGTTTTCTATTTCTTTCTTTTTATTATTCAGGCTCGCTGATGAAAAGTAATAATAAGCACCATTTTCTATTTGTTTGTCCCCATTTTTCCGTACACTACCTAACTGACAGCCCTGACCCCAGCTGTATTTTGTCTTTGCTGTGTTGATATATGCGCTAAAACAAAACAAAACAAAACAAAACAAAAAAAAACTTCAGTGATAGTGAATCTTTAAACAACCTGCTTTCACTACAATCCAGTCTGGAAAGTATTTTGAATAAAGCATGAGAGACTCTAAACAATCTCTGTGGGGCGTCCGGTTTGAAATCTTGATAAAAGCTGCCATCTGAGGTCTTCTCTACCTTCTTTAATTTGATTGATGTTAGGAGTAGGCTTGTGCCCAGTGAACCTGGGTTTGATGTTGCTGGGTTTGATGTTGCTGGGGTGATGAATCCATTAAAGAACACATGTGCCTATCATTTAAATCCCTGACCACATTCCGGCACCTCCTTAAGACTCACCTCTTCAAACAGCACCTGTAGAACTCCTCTGTTTGTATCCTGGGACACTATCACCCTTCATTTAAATGTGCTTTATTTTGCTCTTATCTGCCCCCTATTTTACTGCATTTAATCCTGTACTTCAGAATACTGTAATCTGCCAAGTGTTTAACCTGCAGTATTTTGTATTTAATCATATCCTGATGTAACTATCACTATTTAATCATATCCTGATGTAACTATCACTATTATCTGCTGTATTATTGAATTGTGGTTTGTCACACTTGAACAAAAGTTATTGTATTTCTTGCTCTTATTGTATTACTTGTATTGTAACACTTGAAATGTATTTGCTTACGATTGTAAGTTGCCCTGGATAAGGGTGTCTGCTAAGAAATAAATAATAATAATAATAATAATAATAATAATAATAATAATAATAATAATAATAATAATAATAAGCATACTTATCTTGCTTGTGCAGGAACATCAGGTTATATGATGTCATATTCGTTGCCAGAGCCTGTTCAAGTTCAGTTTTTTGGTGTAGAAAAATGATTTGCTGTATCGGCTTTGTAAACCAATCTAGCAAATAGTTTTCTTGTTTAGTAACCATGTAATGAGGACAGTATTATTGCATCATTTATTTATTCGCTTTGTGTAGCTAGCAGGCTTCAATTTTGGAAGCAAAACAAAAACAAAATGAACCTTGTTTTCAGCATGTTGCTTTTTTATACTGATAATGGTTTACAGTTGCTGAAAATGCACACTCTTGTTAATGGGCTTTTATTTCCTGGAAAACACAGGAACTTAAACATGAATTTACCAGCTTAAAAGCAATCATCAAAAAGACTGATCGACATTATTAAAGATCATAGATGTCAGAAGAATAGATAAGGATGAAATTAATTTCCCTTCAACAACATAATATTAAATGTACACTTAGCCTTAATTCCAATGATGTACAAAAGGCAAATACTGCTTGTTACTGATTCATATGAAGTAGAAGTAATTACACATTAAGTACAATGTAAGCACACAGGTGTTACGTTTGTACTAAGTGTGGACTCTATATGCTCCATTGCAGCGATTACACTTTAATTATGGTGCCTCTATCCTCATCTTAAAACCTTATCGGCAGTACCAATTAACAAGAAACCAAAACTGTGATACAGATACCTAATGTACTGTATGTGGAACTTAAGTCCTAAATGTAATTTAATTCCAGAGCATAAAAAATACAGCCTGTCACAAAATGGATTGCAATCATATCCATTTACTGGAAGGCTAAGCTTTAGGCATATGGCCCTATTTCCTAACATATCACTTACTCAATATATCAGTTTGTACTTTTGTAATAGGTAAACCTGATGGGCTGGCTTGCAAATTTGTTTGGAACGCTACTGCCCTCTATTGTGCAAAAAAAATTATATATATATATATATACACAACAGAATATTTGTAAGCAATAGCTACCAAATATTGTTGCCGGTTACCAATGAATACATTTGCTATTTACAGGGCTTGTTAACATAGCAGGAAAGCCTTTCAACGGTCTTCACGCAACTCATGAGTTATCTTCTGGTTATGTTTTGATTAATTTTATTCATAATAATAAATATAACGTTTGACATTCATGAAGCGTTTTGATCTGTTGTTGGTCTCTTTGACAACTTAATGAACATAAAACTTTTTTTTTTTTATGATTAGGGACAAACATTTCAAATACTGAGAAAGGAAATCATCATTCCAGTCCAGCCCTTTTTCTGGTGGAATCAGCCTAGTCAAGCTGAAAATGCACTCTTTCAAAATGAATGCAGCCTGGGTACAAATTGTCTTGTTTCATTATACACCTGAGTGGCCAACACCGTCTTTCTCATACTTTAAAAGTCAAGATACAATTCAGGCAGATACCACCGAGATGTCACCCAGGCAGCACACACTGCTGAGTGCAATGTTTCTGAAAGTACAACCCAATTCAAGAGCGTACTCAGCTGAGTGAAAAAGGCTTTTAGTCAAAACATTTGTAAGTATTTCTAAATGTATACATTATTTTGTAATTATTTTTTGTACAAATAAATGACGTTTTTTTGTCAGATATATTTCATCATTGCATAATAACATATCAGGACCGTATCACCTGTTTTCAGTAGCCATTGTGGATTAGATTAGATGTACTGGTGACAACAAGGTTTACACTGTAGCTCTCCAGTAGCTCCAGGACATACCACCATAAAATAAAATACAAACACATGTGTGAATCTACATTTATATCTCAGAGTTATCTTTTTCACACCAGCTTTGATACGTTTATAAGGCTGGCTTCTTAGCACCATCATGATTTTGGCTTTTAGGTAAATCACTCATTCTCACTAACCTTTTAAAATGGAAAAAAATGGTCAGCACTCTCCTGATCCTCTGAACTCCCCAAAAACAAAGAGCTGTTAGTACGGCCATTGCATAAAGCCCTTACTATCAGTACCACGTAATCTACAACCCAGTGATCTGCAGAAAAAACGCTTCTAAGGGGCTGAGCATTAGGTTGCTTGATATTATTTGGGAGGCACATTCTTATATGCAGTTGCACGCCACAAGTGACCCACCCTGAACTGCAGAATACCATTTCCCATTTATTTTCAGCAGTTACTAAGGACACACCCAAGTCTTTCTATCTATCCAGGGAGGCCAATGTTAGCATAAAGGACGGCTGTGTGTATAGCCCACGTGTTATGGGTCTGTGCCTAGGCACCCATTAAAACTATAACAAGGTCATTTTTTTACAATCAGCCTCAGGAGCCAAAACCAGTCAAGCGCCCTAGAAAATGTAAAATAATAATTGATATTAAAATGAGACCACATATTTTATATCTTAAATCTGTAATACAAATATAAATAATTCACTTGTGGTTCCCAGGTAGGCTCATGCCCTACCTATTTTGTGGCACCTAAGAAAACAACTAGGCATAACGTACAGTTTGTGAGAATTAAAAATCTCACTGTGACTCTTCATTCTGTTAAAAAATACATTCTGGTAGTTCATACCTGAAATATGCAGTACTTGGTAATGTGTACTTTTCATTGGAGAATATTCTTTGACTATGTCAATTGGATGTCACGTAAAATATGTCATTTACATTCCACCCAAAACTCTGCTGCCACAGTAGTTCCAGTTAGGGTGGGAAAGGGGAAACCTTTCTTTAACGAAGTGTAGGTTTTGCAAGTTCCCTCAAGCAAAAAGTAAGGTTATTACAGTTCATCCACTGACGTTGCTGTCCACCACGCCCTATTCAGTCGAAACTGCACCAGGCACCTCCCTTTCAGTGAATCGGCGCGTGTTCAGAGAAGGTGGAAATAAAAAAATCTGATTGGGTATAGACCGTTTCTAGGGGCGGGGATTTCCGGTATTGTTGGAGTTGGTGTCTGTTTGCATTTTGTAGTGGTTTCCGTGTTTGTGATACGGTTGTATCCTGTAATTCTTTTTAAAAAATAACGTTTCAATATTCTTTCATATGTTGATAAGAATGACGGAAAGCTCGGTGAAAAAGTTGTCTAATGGCGACAGATGTTACCGCGCTTCAAACGGGGTGAAACCGGGGAAGAACGGCTGTGTCAAGAACCATTACCTCTACCAGAAACAACACTGCTATCCCGAGGAGAAGGTGAGGCCAGGCCCAGCTTCTTTACAGCTGCTGACATACACTTATTCAGAACATGAATATTAGTTGTAATTAAAAAAAAAAAAAAAAGACGCGGTGTGAAATGCTTCAGTGTCCGAAACTTGATTTCTTAGTTCGGCAATATGTAATGGCTGATAGTGATGAGATCGGTTAAGAATCAGTCGTGCTTTTTTATAATGCTTTTAACAACAAATAATCTAATGTTTGAAATGTTTCTTACATTTTTATTTATTTATTTATTTATTTATTTATTTTTAGTTGTCCAACATTTAAATAATCTAGACGGGTGTATTTCTGTATTGGGCTGTTTAATAGTAGCTGGTGTGTTTGATTTAAGTATGTCACACTGGTGTGGTGAATGTTTTTGGTTAGCAATTAGTGAGGCCCGCCCAGCAACTGTTGAACATGGCAAACTATATCTTAACTTTTTCATAACCACAGACATAAGTTAAATCTCCTAAAACATTTTTCTTATTCAGTTTGTTGACATTAAATATACTTCTGTTTGTGTGAAAGCGAATTAATGTACCTATTGGTCCTGTGTTTGAACTGTTTAAATAACTTCAGGGTTTGCTACAACAGTTTTGAAATTGATATATATAAGCTTCCTGCAGGACCTTATGGACCTAAACATACTTTTTCTCGGGTGCTACAGTTGGTGGCATGGCAGAATTATTCAGTAGCCTCTCCTGCTGTCCGCCTATGGAATCATCTGTTGAAATTTAGTTTATTTTCTCAATATAGCCCCCCGCTACATTTGTCTACATCACAAAACTACCACACAATTTTGGCATTATTGTTGGTCTTTGCTTGAGAGAGGCCCAGAGTTGTGTTCAGGTCAGGGTTGAGGTGATTTCAAAGAGCCTTGAAAGGAAGCTCTCATGATACCAGCTGGCACTGCAGCCAGTGTCATTGTCCCACCCACACCTGAGCACTAAAATTCACAAGGACCAAAGGCGTCATGTTGGCAGAGACATACTATTTATAAGTCTTAGCACTTTTGCAGTGCATGTACGATGTTTACAGTACTTATAACAGGTCAATACATTACATTTTGTATTGCAGCCTTGTGCCAGCCTTTTCTTGTGCAATACACCTTATCAACAATTTGTATGAGACGTGAGACTCAGTGCCAGTAATTTACGTTTATTTTTTTAACTAAAGGTTAATATATACATGCAGTTAACTGTAAACCATGCATGTGATTTTGTTGTTGGTGTTGTTTGAATTGCTCTTGCATATCAACTTTGTCCCACAATCTTTATTATAGTTCCCTTGTGTAAATTATTGGCCCTACAGACTGCATGTTTTGAAGGATTAGTAGGTTCAGTTACTGTATAAACAATATATTTAACTGGAGTACTATAAACGACAAAAAAGAAGGGTAGTTCGATTGAGGTCCCTTTTAAACATTCATGTTTTCTAGTTTTATTTCAAAGACCTTCCCATTATGGTGTCTATAGAATATTCTCCTAGCAAGTCAATACAGTAAAAAGTTCCAAATGTATTGATTCAGTACTGCCAAGAACTTTGCAAACTGATGGTAGTTTAGGCAAGGGAGTGGTGAAGGGTTTGTATTTAGTCTTTTATTAATGTCTTAATTTGTATGTGCTGGTAGGGTTAAACTTGCAATTTCTTTTTTTATTATTACTTTGTACTATACTTTTGTAACAATACACAAAGGTTTAATTACAGTGAAATCAATTAACATAGGTACTACACATTTATAAAATACTATTTATACTGTAATGTGCAAAGTTATCACTAATTAATAGTGAGGTATTTTCAAATGAGACATGACTAGTCACATGCTGTTGTGAAGCAATGAATTTTGTTTGACTGCTTTAGTAGATATGAGAGAGGACTATAGTGTTTCCCAGGGATAAAATTACAGTACAATTTTGAGACTACTACTCTTTATGAAATTAATGTTCTTAAATAAATTTCGGATGAGATGTATCATGTAGTCTGAAAAGGATAATAATAATAATATATTTGCTGTCACATGGCCTAATTGCATAATTCCTCCACAGAGAATGCTTTTCCTGAATGCCTTGGATAAAATAAGTTAAACAGGACATGAATGCATTTTTCAAACTGAACTAGTTAATATTTTGCATTTCCCAGCTTGACACTTAATTGCCTCCTGAGATCTGTGCAATGGATCTTCTCTCAAAGACATTCTGTAAATCATCAATTTTAAAATGAATTTTTCCATAAAGACTCATTACTTCAACATTTTTAATATGTGAAAAAGGAGGATGAATACTTATTTATTGTTCTTTGTAAGATGAGTTTAATTTTTTATCACTGGCTGAAATGTAGCTTATTTTATTGTTGATCAAAAGGCTGTTTATCTTCTATAGGTTTTGACTCAGGTTTATAATGGCTCTGTACAATAATCTACCTATTTCATGATTCATTATTGCTTTCTAATGAAAAATAACCTTTTTTTTTAATAGATCTACCACGTTGCACACAATGGAGGATTGTATAAAAGACCATTTAATGAAGTCTTCGAAGAAACCCCTATGTTGGTTGCTGTTCTCACGTACATGGGTTATGGCATTCTCACACTTTTTGGATATCTGCGGGATTTCTTGAGAGATTGGAAGATAGAGAAATGTCAAAATGCAACTGAACGGGAGGAGCAAAAGGTAAAACTCTTGTTCTCGTATTACAGTATGCTTAAGCCAATGTAGTTTTATCTGTAATATGGTCAACTTGCAGGTAAATTGCCCACTCCATAGTACATGTATGAAGTCTGTAATGTGGTGGTGAAATGCCACAAATGAAAGTATTTTTTGATGTGACAATTGTGAAAAGTGCCTTGTTGTATTGAACTGAAACTCTTGTATTATGTTATGTGTGTGAAAGGCAGTTTTTAACCAGATATTTTAATGCTTTGAAATTTTTTTTTTTTTTTTGTAAAAAGGGTGAAACATTGCACTAGTGGTTTCTTACCCATGCACAGTACCACAGTATCTAGGCTCATCTTGCAGAAGTTATATTTTTGTCACTATCGTCCTTAAATGTGTAGTTTCCCAGTATGCTGCTTCATAACTTGCCTTTTGCTGTGATTTGCAAGGCAAGAAGATCAACATCTTGACTTCCTACAAAACCTTTTGATCTCAGTCAGTTAACATATAACTTTTAGAGGGAAATTGAGTGAATTACAGTATACAAGCTGTCCATTAAACCCCAGAATGCATGTTTACATGCCAGTTGGTGCAAGTAGCATTATAAGCGGACATAGGATCAGAGGCAGACTGTGATCTGATGTGTTTACCCCTTTATTTTGTATTCCTGCCCTCTCCATCAGACCTGTTTGTGTGGGGTCTGTAATACAATGGCTTTGCTTGAATTGGGAAACAAAGATGTGTGCTGTAAATGACTGTGAATCATTTTAAAAAGGAAGGAAACTTAACGGAACAGTGCACATGTTTGTAATTGTAATGTATACTTTCAGGATGCTGCTACTGTATGCTACCATGTGACTAACATTACAGTAAAACCTGAATTACTGGTAATTGCTGGCCACTAACAAAACGTTTTCTATAATCTTTTTTGTTTTTGTTTTAGGACTTTGTCCCACTTTATCAGGATTTTGAAAATTTTTACACAAGAAACCTATACATGCGAATTCGAGACAGCTGGAACAGACCTATCTGTAGTGTTCCCGGGGCAAAATTTGACGTCATGGACAGAGTATCCTATGACTACAATTGGACCTTCAAGTAAGTTTTAACTAATCTATACATTTACTTTTCTATGGTTTTTTTTTTGTTTGTTTGTTTTACCCAATACCAACAAACTGGAGTCTATTTTAGTAATTAAAACATAGTTGGAAACCCCAGCTGAGTTTAATATATGTACTGTTTAAGAGCAGCAGTAATCAGATCCACTACTGTTTAAATCATTAAAGACCCCACTGCCAGCTGACCTTGTTGTAAAAGAACAAAGTTTAAATATAAAAATACAATACATAATGTAATTCAGTTGTTTATTTCCAGGTATACAGGGAAAGTTGTAAAAGATGTCATTAACATGGGTTCTTACAATTACCTGGGATTTGCCGAGAACCATGGGCTATGCGCAGATGCTGCTGCAGATGTGACTATGAAATATGGGGTTGGAGTGAGCAGCACTAGACGAGAGATGGGTAAGTGCTGCTGTAGTAAAAGTACTATATAACAATGCTGTGCAGTAATGTAAAGAACTGAGGAATGTGTGGTCTTATTACCCCTTCCAATTTCCCAGTTAAAAATGTAAATGTAAACTCGCAGATGCTGGGACCGGTATCAATTTTGTATTCGGCTGTCAATATCACAAAGTCCATTATTTCTGATTTGTGTAATTTGCATAATGGCAGGGTAAGTAAACAAACCAGCAGAGCCTGTTGGAAACATTCCACGTGCATTCAGGACAAATAAGAGTAATGTTTTATATTCTACAACATCACAACACTTCCAAACAATTTGATCGCTGCATTGTTATAGAATCTGTCATAATACACTACAGCTTTTGATTTCTGTAGTGTATGAAATTGAACTTGTTTAAGATGAAAAAAACAATCCATTACTACAGATACTATGGAGAATACTGTAGTAGAGAGCAAAGTAAGCAAAAATGTCTAGTTTTATTCAAGTATCTGAAAACAAAACACTTTAAGGCATATTTTTCTACAAAGTAATGGTGTATAACGATGGTTTACAGTAGAATTGATCTCTAAATAAATATCAAATGGTTGAGTCTGTGAATTACTCAAAAAATCCAAAACAAATGCACATAAAAAAACATATGCTTTGTCTTTTAACCTTCTAATACTGCTATTTTTTTTTTTTCAGGTAACCTAGCTAAACATGAAGAGCTGGAGAAGTTAGTAGCCAGATTCCTGGGAGTTGAGGCAGCTATGGCATTTGGGATGGGATTTGCAACTAATTCCATGAACATTCCAGCTCTTGTCGGCAAGGTTTGGAGAACAGTATTCCTGTTTTTGTTTTTTGTGAGGGAGGGAACTGGGGTACTAAATGTAGGCTTTTGATATCCTTTCAAAATCTAGTGTAGAACCCTAAAGTATAAGAATCCATGCATGCATTATTTAACTTTTGTATTTAAGGTGAATGTTCTAATGTTTTGACCTACAGTGACTAATATTTCCCACCACATCCTGTTTTCCAACCCTGTTTATCATTTATTCTATTTGTTAAGATACTGAGTAGTCCAGTTGCCAAACCTTGGATGTGTGGGGTTCTACAACTACCTTTTAGATGAAGACATTTTGTTATGGAGTTTTATTGTGAGCGCCTAAGTTAAAGTATATATCATCCATTTAAAGTAGATTTTGATACAGGTTTCATGGAATATTTCTGGACTTCGTATTGATTTAAATTTGAAGCCTGTATTGACTCTCTACAGGGCTGCCTTATCTTGAGTGATGAGCTGAACCATGCATCATTGGTGCTAGGAGCACGGTTATCGGGAGCAACTATCCGAGTATTTAAACATAACAGTAAGTGTATTACTAATTTTGTGTGTCAGTCAGTGTAAGTTAGCATGACAAAGCTTTGCACATTTTACAAACTAAGAATTAATAAATTTTCAAGATTTCTATGTTTGGATTGACAATTCCACATAGGCACAACATCTTGTTGTGTTTTTGTTTTGTGTTAACATGAAGCAGCCAAATCCCTTTTTACTTATATATATCAGAGATGCCAACGGCTACGATTTGGCAGTAGCAGCTACTATTTAGGAGGTTCTGCTACGTCGAAGGGGTAATATATTACGATTTATAATACTAAAATTTTTTATTAAATAAATAAATGATGGCTATTCGGTGAACTTTTGAGGTATTATTATTTCAATACCATGTGTGTGTTTTCCTGTTTAATTTTTTTTTATGAATTAATTGTTCTCAATACTGTATTTCACTGACAGCTTATTGTGTCATTTTAACTGACATACTAAAACCTCTGAGTCAGGTTTTTAGTAACCAGTTTAGGGGTCCTTCAGAAACTGCTGCGCAAAGGTCACCTTGCTATTATTATCAATTACACGTTTTCTTGGTTGCTTATCAATAAGGCTGGGATTAAATCACGGTGGTCACGGAGTCCATGATTTTAGGAGAGAACATTGAACTTGAAATTCCACCTTAACATTTTTTCACGGCTTAGCTAATGGTGTTGACCTAGCTCGGTTGCTATACTTTGCAATGTAGATATTAATACTTCAAATCAGTTGACCGTGCTGAAAAAAAAAATACATGCAGTGCAACATTACTGCCCGGGTTTTGTTAACCTGTATGATAAGTAATCGAGTATCCCATAATGCAAATAACGTCTTTCTTGCCACTGAAGTGGTAGCACAAATCTGGTATGGATACCTCCTGTCACTACCCCGGATAACAAAGGACGATTATATAAAAAAATAAAATAAAAAAAAAACAGCACTGTCACCTGATACTGTTGCAGGTCTTGTGTGGAAGGGTCTGCATATTTTAAAGGCAGACTCATTTGTGCTGTCATGATGAAAATGGCCAGTAATACTTTACTTTAAAATGTAAGGAACACACCAAGAATTACAAGAGGTATAACGAATCAAATAAACAAAAGCTGCACTTTTCAATGGCAATGTTCAATTCAACATCTATAAATCTTTTTTTTTTTTTTTTGGTTTTATTTATTTTTTTAAAAAGCTATATGGAACTTTTTTCTTAGTTTAGTTTTAGACAAAGATATTTAATAAAAATGACTTTGCCTCGTGTCTTGCAACGCACCCAGTCATGGTGATATTAGAGTATATCACACAGCCTGTCGTGCCTTATTGCTTACTTATATACCCTATAATTAAATCTGAGGTATTACTATTTTTGTTTTCGTTTTCTAAAAATTGCTTAAAAGAAACCGAAGTCTAGCAGTATTAGTTGCATATAGATAGAATAATAGTGAGTTTTGACTGTCTCATTTTTTTTATCTAAAGATATGCAAAGTCTGGAGAAACTGCTAAGGGATGCAATTGTTCATGGGCAGCCTCGAACACACAGACCATGGAAAAAGATTCTTATATTGGTTGAAGGGATCTACAGGTACAGTCTTTAATGAGTTTAAACCGAATGTCTCTTTGTAAACAATATATTTAAAATAACTACACTATGCCAGTATATGTTAATGGAGTTAATGTATGTTTTGTTTAACCAAGGAGTTTGATTTAACAAGTATTACTATAGGGTATGACAGAATTTGAATTTTAGTATTAAGTCTTGAGTCTGACTGTAGCTTTCATTCATTTGCTCCTGTTTATGAATTGCAGGCAGCTAGAGATTGTGGTACTAATGCCACATAGCCCAACCAGTGTATCCTGTGTGTACGTAACATTTTTGTTTTTATCCTAGCTTGAAAATGTTAACTTTAATTTCAAAATTGTTTTTCATTTTATAGCATGGAAGGCTCCATTATCCGTTTGCCTGAAGTGATTGCTTTGAAAAAGAAGTACAAAGCATTTCTTTACCTTGATGAGGCCCACAGCATTGGAGCTCTGGGACCTTCTGGCAAAGGTGTGGTTGAGTATTTTGGATTGGACCCCAAGGATGTAGACATCATGATGGGAACTTTCACAAAAAGCTTTGGGGCTGCTGGTGGATACATTGGTGGAAAAAAGGTAAATGAGATGCTGCTTTAAAAAAAAATTATAGGAAGCACATTACCTAGGTTTTATAAGCATTTTGGTGCAGGATATGTCATTAAGTAGCCTGTAGGTATATACAGTCTTTGAACTGAACCTGTTATTGTTTTGCTGGACATATCCACAAAACATTATTTGTTTACTTGACATGCTTAATATGCACAGTTGTGCTTATCAAGTACAAACCTTTCACAGCCAGCAATAATGTTTACTGAACTCCCTCTTGTGGAAATGTAAAGAATTGCATTGGTAAATAAACATTTCAGCGCTAAGTATTTGCTTCATTATCCATCTTTTTTTTGTTTGTTTTTTTTGTTTAGGAACTTATAGACTACCTTTTTACACACTCTCATAGTGCTGTGTATGCCACTTCAATGTCACCCCCTGTTGTAGAGCAAATCATTACTTCAATGAAATGTATAATGGGAGAAGACGGCACGACATTTGGTAAGTTTAGAAACTAAATTTGTGGGTTTAGCATGTGGATTGTCCGCACGAATAGAACAAACAAATTAAATATATTATGCTTTATGTAAACTTGAGTTTTATGGTCACCCTCATAAAAAAAAAAAAAACAACAAACGAGGGTCATTAAGCGTATCTCATGAAGGGGTGCTTATATAGTATATAGATTGTGCCTGTCTCTTTGCAGACGTTTAAGGAATTGCATATCTGTGGGACTATTTGTTTCAGAAACCTTACATTGCAGCAGTATAATAACATTCACCCATAGATCTTTAGGAAAAGCGATTGGTGCAGTTGCCCTGGACCTCAAATACAAAATGGCTACCAGTCTTAATCTAAACGTGTGTATTTTACAAGTATGATTACTAGTAACTATATTGGACTATGCCTGCAAAACTTCAATAAGTTTGCCTAATACTGTACACCTTGCCGTAGTTTTAACTTACTCTGGAAGCCACTTGGTTTGATACATTGTCTGGTTACAGTTATTTACAATTGTAATATATGTTCAATAGTACATTGGGTATATTTAGATATTTCCAGAATTAATAAGTTATTAGTTAATTTTAAAATAATGTGCTATAGTTTGCTTTTTGAAGGAAAAAAGTTAATGTAATGTTCTAAAACCTAGATTTGTTTTAACTTTTTTAAAAACTAAATATGGAATTGAGTCCCTATATATATATAGTGTAATACCTTTTTTTTTTTTTTTTGCACTTTCTTGCTTTAACAACCCCTGTTCTGCTGTGAAATGTTTTTTTCATTACACACTTAAACTTTGGTGCCTTGTTTTGTTGGCTTCTTGGGAATCTTAATTTTGGTGTGACACTTTAGCCCATGAATTTATCAAATAATTTTACCTTTTGGTTGTTGAACTGTTTACAAGGAGTTAATAATCTTTGTTATTTCATCAATTTCACATGCCAATATGTTACTTAAACTGTAGTAGGTGATAATTACAGGTTTGCTCAAATTATTAGTGTATGCAGTACTTAGTAAATAGTTTGTGCCATACTTTTATACCAGATAATTCAAACCTTGATTGATTTAGTTTAGATATAAATGCCATTCTTTTGTAGTTTTCAAACCAGAAATAATGCTACCAGCTGCTATTTTGTAAACGTATGAGCAGCTGAACATGCATCAGAAAGTTGTTAAACGGCTTGGGAAATTAAAGAGATTGGAATGGGTTTTTATGTTCATTGAAATAATTGCATGTTAAATTAACATTTAAGTATCAATAGAGACAGAGGTCATTCCAGCATGTTTTTATACTCCAGTTAAAAATATGGGACATTAAGGAAAACAAACAGCGTTGGGGTCATAGAGTGGATTTCCTGTGTATTCCCAGGGGTACTGACACCCTTTTAAGCACATTTCAGCCTCTGCAAAGGAACTGGGCAGGGGGTATTCATAGATATTGGCAAGGAAAGGTTTACATGTTTGCTTAACTTTTTTTTTTAAACAAAATGTGTAAAATGTAAACAACAACAAATGTGTGCCTTTCCTCTTTTAATAGAATTGCTATCTTGTTGACTGATTAGGATCTTTATCCCAACAAACACTAAGCTACACTAGCCAAAAAGAAATTGAGAATGGGCCTAATAGTGGGTAAGACCATTTTTGGCCCAAATGACTGCTTCAGTGTGGCATGTGGTATTTGGAAGTATTACAATGAATATCGTGCAAAGTTGTTCTAGAGAGGAATGCATTTGATGTTACCTGATACTGCAATATGATGCCAGCTAAATGTGCCCCAGACCATTACACCACTTCTAGTACCCGATTCTAATTATGCTTTTGGGATGCAGCACTTCACGAGGTCTCGGTCACACCCAAATCCTTATCTGTTGCAAAAGGTGTCAAATGTGATTTGTCGGACTACTGTGACTGTTTGTTTTACAGATGATAAAGACGTTGAGAGATTGGCTTCATACTGGCATGTGCGTGTTTTTTGTTTTTTTTTCTTGCAAAGCTGCTATCACCACAACCTAATAACTCAGAAGCCAATGAAGTCATGATTTTATAATTGCTTTGTTTTTTGTCCTCAAATCTCACACTTCTAGTTCTTGCGTGTGTGTGTGTGTCTGTATATATATTACACACACACATTGTGGACTTAGATCCACGTTTTCAAAGTAGTGGTGATGGCAGTAATGTTGTATTAACAGTTAAGGCATGGGGTGTATGTTGCTAATATACTTGTTTAACCCAATTGTAATGTCTTAAGCAGAGAGAGTTTCACCTTGAAGCTAATGCACTCATGTGCTCTAAGACAGTAACTTTCTACCATCCTGTCAGTAAAAATACCCCAAATTCCCTGTTAATGTAATGAGAATTCTTTAAATTCTTTCAACTAGTAGGGTGAAAAGGAAACGTGGGTCATTTAGTTAAGTGTGCTTGCCTACATCTTTGTTATTTTTTACCTTGTGTTCTCTGTACAGATTTTACAAATAGTCCCCATTTGTCTCAGTAGTGTATGTTGACATTCTCAGAGTTTCTAGTGTAGTACACATGTTTTAGATGTTAAGACTATGTTTACTTTGGCTTCATTAACCTGCAAGATGAGGGCATTCGTCTGTGGTCTATGTGACTCGCTGCTATATTGGAATTATTATTATTATTATTTATTTCTTAGCAGACGCCCTTATCCAGGGCGACTTACAATCGCAAGCAAATACAAATACATTCAAGTGTTACAATATAAGTCATACAATAAGAACAAGAAATACAATAATTCTCAAGTGTGACAAATCACAATTCAATAATACAGCAGATAATAGTGAAAGTTACATCAGGATATGATTAAATAGTGATAGTTACATCAGGATATGATTAAGTACAAAATACTACAGATTAAACACTTGGCAGATTACAATATTCTGAGGTACAGGATTAAATGCAGTAAAATAGGGGGCAGATAAGAGCAAAATAAAGCATATTTAAATGAAGGGTGATAGTGTCCCAGGATACAACAGAGGAGTTCTACAGGTGCTGTTTGAAGAGGTGAGTCTTAAGGAGGCGCCGGAATGTGGTCAGGGACTGGGCAGTCCTGACATCTGTAGGAAGGTCGTTCCACCACTGCGGAGCAAGGGTGGAGAAGGAGCGGGCTCGGCAGGCAGGGGAGCGTAGCGGAGGTAGAGCCAGTCTTCTAGTGCAGGCGGAGCGGAGAGGTCGAGTGGGGGTGTAGGGAGAGATGAGGGTCTGGAGGTAGCTGGGTGCAGTCTGATCAAGGCATCTGTAGGCTAGTACAAGAGTCTTGAACTGGATGCGAGCGGTGATCGGGAGCCAGTGGAGCGAGCGGAGTAGTGGAGTAGCGTGGGCGAAGCGAGGTAGAGAGAACACCAGGCGAGCAGCAGAGTTCTGGATGAGCTGGAGCGGACGGGTGGCGGACGCAGGGAGGCCAGCCAGGAGGGAGTTGCAGTAGTCTAGGCGGGAGAGTACCAGGGCCTGGACCAGGAGCTGGGTAGCATAGTTGGTGAGGAAGGGAATCTTTGAACACCTTAACTATCCTTGCTGTTGGATTTGTGCCAGACATCTGACCCTGTTTTTCATGAAGATTCTTGGGGATTCTCAGTGAGCTGCATTTCTTGTATTTGTCTACTTCTTCAAATGAAGATTTAAAGCAAGGATGTGCTTCCAAGCTGAAGAGTGTATTGGCAGGGAGGACATTTTGAGTACATGCCCATGTGATCTTTATTTAAGCTAACAGATTTTTAGTACATATTATTGTTCAATCAGTTTGCTTCATAGTGCCAAAATATAACCTTTCATCACAAACCAATATATAATCCTAGCATTGAACATATACACACACCTGTATTTCATGTTTGACTAAAATGCATTGCAGACTTTAATGACAAGACCAATATAGGTACTGAATTTGATACAAAAATATGAAAAATTTAGAGGCGATTTGAATAGGGAATGTCTGTGAAATCAATTATATACATTAATTACAGCCTTTTATTTTGTAGAATGGTTGAAAGTAGGTCTTAAAAATTGCACTAACAAAAAGATGGCCAACATAGCATGTGTATCTCTGTTGAACAATATTGAAAACATTTAACAAAATAATTTGTCCAATTTCCATTAAATAGTAAATTATTTTAAAATGTCTCCTTACAATTTGCTAGGATGTTCTATCGAAGGCTGAAAAAAACTAAGAGTGACTTTACTTATTTTTTTACTTTTTAACTAAGGAAATAGTGTACAACACTTTACTGACCTGACATTTGTCCTTGCATCTACATGGGTATGTGGCACAACAGGATTTGAGTAATATGGATTATTTTATTTTACAAAGGTATTGAAAACTATTAAGGGCTACTGATGCACTACACACCCAACATTCCTTGTTCTTCATTTCCTGATAATTTGTCAAAAAGAACAATTGCCTGACCCTAAAACACAGAGGCTACACAACCTCTGGGGGTGTTTTTATCAAGAAACAGTTAGCCAATTCATTTCAGCAGAGTCAGTGGCGCTTGATTTCCTGTCCAGACCGTAAGAACCCTTACAGATGGAGTGATAACGCTTCTTTCTACCCTCATCAGAAGCTGAAAAATAGGCACGGGCTGTTATAATTATCTCCTGGTAGATGAAAAGGAAGTTGGTGTAAACTTTCGTTTGAAAGGGATATGGCCTCTACATCTGGAAGCTCTTTAAACCCTTTTCACTCTAAATCTCAAGTTTGTGTCTGGAATGAGTTAAGAATGTGCATTGTGAATAGTTTTGAAAGTGTTCCCCAGAAAGATTTGCTTTGGAGTCCACGCTTTCCCTAGAAGATGTACAGTCAGCGTGACTAAAGATTTTGAAATTGGAGTGTGGATGTCTATAACAATAACACAAATATTGTTTTCATATCCATTTGTTTAATTTGATGCTCTGTTTATGAAGGAAAAGTAAAAAATGTGGTTCTGTCATGTTTGTATATAAAGGGTATTTTTCATTCAAAACAATTATTGCAGTTCCGCTGCACCTTTCATACTTGTTTAGTTATTTTAATAGTTTACAAATGAGAGGAGGCCATTCAGCCCTCCTTTGGATACAAAAAGTCAGTTACATTGCAGTAGAATATTGGTGAGAGAAATATTGTTAGTCCTCGAGTTCCTTACATCCAAGCATATTTTCCTGCTACATATCAGTTAGATATGTTGGTGTGAATCCATTCGTATACAGTATGTTATGGAGTTTGTTTTGCTCCAATTCTGAATGTCCATTTATCTTTGAAAGTTCAATAGTAACCACAAATCAACAGGAGGGGCCTTTTGAGGGTATATTTTACAACTTCACAATGCAAGATAACATTCAGATTGTTACATGCTGGGCCCAGTTTCACTAGTTCGCTGGGGAACATTCACAAGTGAAATGAGCCGTGTAAGATTACAGATTGGGGAGGTTTCATTTTCAGCCACCAAAGGGATGACCTGGCCATGACTTCTGCAGCTGAGTATATCTGTCAGTAGCCATTTACATGGGGATTGTAAAAAAAGATTAAGATTTCACAGCCAGTCAAATCATTTGTGTGGGTTTTCTTATCCCCTCTTATAGCAGATCATGTAACCTTTTGGAGGGGAAAGTTTTGTTTTACTGAATACAACTATAAAACCTTGATTTGAAATGTTTTTAAAAATATTATTTTACTCTGCTTTGTGGTAAAGGTTACATTTCTCTGCAATTGTGAATTGGAGCTAGACCACTTTAAGGTTTGTTCTGTGATTTTATATATTTATAATTTTAACTTTTGTGCAAATATTGCAATAATTAATTCAAATTTAATGTCTGGGTAGGTCACGTGAGCAATATTAAGAAAATGGAGTTCCTTTGAGCTTGTCTTTTAACATGCATGGAATGCTTACAAAGTAAAAGCAAACGCTTATTAAAGGTAACATTTTAAAAGGGGCTCTCCAACAATATACACATTTCTGCCCAGCTCTCTCTCTCAGTACATTTGTCATTTGCCTTTTTTTTTGTTTTTAATGAAGCATCTTCATCTTGTACTGTAAGCCTTTATTGCTGCTGTATATAGCAAATATATAATTATGGTTTTCAGTACTGAATTAAATCCTTGCAAGACTTTGAATAAGACTGTCATTCTCCGAACTGTAAATGTTCTCTGAGGATTTAGGAGTTGTAACTGTACCTGCCACTCCGCCTGTTGTGTAGGCAGCTGAACAGAATCCTGACGCCAAAGGCTTGTGTGTAATGGCAAGGACACATAATGTGATAAAACTTCATGTTTAAAATAGGTGTAACATTGAACCTATCTGGTGTAAAGCCCAAACATAATTATCTTGGGACATCTGTTTACTTGATGGTGACTCCATACAAGTTGGTACTTCATTTCTTTTGGTTGGTATGTGTGTCTTTTATGTATTTAAAACAAGATTAATTTATGTTCTTGTGGTTAAGTATATATATGTTGCTGTTTAATTTAAACTGTTAAAATATTCCATCTTGCAATTGTAGATATTGGGATTAAAGCTTACTATCTTTTACAGCATTCTCACTATTAGTGCACTCTACAAAATGTCTGAATCACGTTAAATGGGACCATCTCTGTTGTAAAAACATGTAGTTGTCAGATATGTTGGTGGAAACTCACTTGTGATGTTGAAAGTGCCATTAATGCCACCTCATGTGGATGACCACTAACTGTAAATTGGCATGAACTCAGTAAGACGACATGCTATTTACTCCATGCTTTTCTTTTTTCTGTTCTAAGATTTGTACAAGTTGTGGAGTAGTAATGAAAACATTTCATTAGCAATGCCCCAGTTTATTAATGGCCAAGCCAAGTGAATAAAATACCAGTACCCGTAAGCATTGAAAAACTCACAACTAGTTTTGAAGCTAAAGTGGTGTGTTCAGTATACTGCAGGTCATAAATGTGGGAAAGCTGCAAAACAGTAGCTGCTTTGCACACACTTGTTCCTTAGCTGCTGTATCAGCAGACCTGTTATTTGGTTCTTTGTAATTGTGCTTTGTACAGAGCAAATGGAATGTAATGTGCTGTCTAATATAGTAGTCTGTGTAAGAAATATTTCATTCCTCTGCGAGTTCTGGAGTAGCTCCTTATTAAGACAAGAAGTGAATACTACTAATTCAGGAATAAACAGTTATTGTGTCAGAAAACAACTTGATTTAAATGAGTTCAGTATATTTCAAGAGATACAAAACTACAATGCGATTTTGTTCTGTTGCTTGTTTTCAGGCCGAGACCGCATCCAACAGCTTGCAGAAAACACTAGGTATTTCAGAAGAAAACTTCAGGAGATGGGATTCATTATCTATGGAAATATTGATTCCCCTGTGGTGCCTTTGATGTTGTACATGCCTGCAAAAATTGGGTTTGTGTTGTTTTTTTTTTAATTCTCTTTGTTTTTGTTTGTTTAAAACAGGATGAAAATCCTTTTGTGGGTGATGACCATACTGATTTTTCTTTTCTTGTCTCTTCTAGTGCATTTGGGAGGGAAATGTTGAAGAGAAATATTGGAGTAGTGGTTGTGGGTTTTCCTGCCACGCCTATAATTGAATCCCGGGCCAGGTTTTGTTTGTCTGCGGCTCACACCAAAGAGATGCTTGATACTGTAAGTTAATGCTTTTTAATTAAGACAGACTATTTTGCCCCCAGTAGTAAAACCTATAAATGCTTGAAAATCAACATATAGTACAAGGCTATAGATCGTACTGTTATCGAATAAATTCCTTTAAAAATTGATACCAGTCATACCAGGAAGTAGAAGCAACTTTTATGGATGGTTTCACAGACCCTGATTTGAAATGTTGCACTACCTAATGGTGCCTTCGATAAGGTAGTCCATGATGCTAACTGGGATCTGTGATACCAGACATTGGTATTTTAAACTCTGGTTAGAAAACCTCCAAAGTAGACATAAAGCAAGGATGGTAAATCAGTCTTTAAGTCAGGTTAATGTGGATTGTTGTAAATTATAAATTTGGAGGGGGGGTGGTGTGTGGTTGTGTGGTTTTTTTTTTTGTTTTGTTTTTTTTGTTTTAAGAAAAACTGGGAATTGAACATATTAAACAGTATTTTGGATATGTGAGGCTTTGCTGTATATATTTGTGTAAACTGGAATCAAACTTTAGAACTGAAAAGTTTAGTTTGCGAGAACGATTACAATTCTTAATTTAACTGTGCATGATAGGGTGACTTAAGCTGTGACTTGCAGAGATTTGCCTAAATGAAACTTCCATATTTAATCTTGTTGGCAGGAGATCAAAGTAAAATATCTAATAATCTACCTCCCTAAGGACTGTTACTAGTGGTGATGAAAAGTATATTACACTTTTCATAAAGTTTTGCTCAAGAATAGAATTGTCTTTGTTGTCTAAGCAGTCATATGACACCTCCATTTTAAATAAGAGCTCTTATTACAAGCCTAAGTTCATGAAACGGTTAACATTTTATTTACACCAAAAAAATCCAAATTGCTTCCACATGGTGTGTGGTAATGCAATACAAAAGGTGTCTTCTGTAGCACAAGCAGTTTAGTTTCAGTCAGCTATAGTTTGGCATTACGCTGAAAAGTTAAAAACCATAGACTTCAGTTTCAGTGTGGTTTGTAAGTTTTTTCAAAGAAGAATTACAACTCCCTAATTTGTAAAGATATCATTAAATGTAGCGGTCGGTACCACAGTTAAGAACTTTGAGCAGCTTTCACAGGAATGATAGACTGGATTAAAGACATGCTGTACTTAAATAACATTGTAATTACCACTGTACCACAGAAAAGCTGGAGCTCATTTCAGCAGATAAAACATTCTGATGAAGGGCTGTAGAATACGATGAGGGCTTCATACTGAAATATTAACTATATAACATTGTGGTAGTTGTATGCTGATTGGGTCATATTTTTAATATTGTGTTCTGTAGACTATTGGTTCTACTAAGTTTGTGTTCTCAAAATCGCCTTGAGTTTACTGTGAAAATAGGCCAGTGATCCTCTTAGCAAGGCACACTTGAAACACTTGATCTTCAACTCATGTTGCACCGTATCGCACTAAACGTATTGCTCTCCTACCATGTTTAAAATATATTCAGCTATATCATGAAATACTGATTCTTTCACTTACCTTGTGGATATCTAACAAAAACTGGGAGTTTTGTTTTAATTCTCTTGTGTTATAGGAAATCTGTATTGCAACATGACATTTTCATATAGCTGTGGCATATAAAAATTGGAGTAACCAATCTAAATCTAAAAGCTAAAATAACTTCTCAGTAATTATTCCATGAAATAAAAATCATTGGGGCATCAGAAGATGGATTAGTTGCATAGTACTGTCTTGTTAATTTAAATTTGAGGTAGAGCCTAACTTAGGTAAACCAGTGGTTTACACCCAATTGTGCAAAATATGTCTGTAATGTTATCAAGGGTTTCCAGGGATGTATAAACCCATAAGAGAAGTTATTCTGATTTCACTTGTTTGCCAGTGGTACATTCCTAATAAATGTGCATATCCCATTTGTTTGCACTACCTGTTTTTTCATCTTAAGTTATTGTATTAAGTAATCAATTCTGTTTTTAAATGTTTGTCTTCTAGGCTTTAAGAATGATAAGTGAAGTAGGTGACCTATTGCAACTGAAGTATTCTCGACACTTATTGGTTCCTTTATTGGATCGACCCTTTGAGACTACATATGAAGAAAATGAAGAATGAAAAAACCTTCAAAGCTAACCAAAAATACACTGCAAGTCTGAAGTTTAATGAAATGACATAGAACCACTCTAAAGACCAACATATTTATTTAACCACATTGAGCTAATGAAGCATAGCGGTGTGACCTGAATTATATATGTCTATCATTTTAAAGTGTAAGATTTATTTTACTCTTTACTCTTGTTAATTGTGGCATACTGCTTTTTCCATATTGTTTTGTGCCTTTGAACAATTGTCTGTACTTAAGCTTGTGTGCTGATTTGTTCAATTTTTATAACATTTAGGTGCAATATTACATGTTGGAACCTCAGTTGTGGGCTTCTCAAATAATATATATATATAAATATTTACTTTGTTTAAGTTACTTTGTTTTGAAATGTCAAATTTTTTTATATATATATATATATATATATATATATATATATATATATATATATATATATATATATATATATAATATATATACACACACACATATGTGTGTATGTATATATGTGTTTGTGTATATATATATATATATATATATATATATATATATATATATATATATATATATATATATATAATGTGTATATATATATATATATATATATATATATATATATACACACATATACATATATATATATATATATATATATATATATATATATATATATATATATATATATATATATATATATATATATATATATATATATATATATATGTGTATAATATACTCACCCCCAATACAAAATATTTAGGTTTTCTGTTAAACTGGGATATTAATCTCCCCTTTTGCTTATTGTTAATTTTGAGACACTTGCACTAAACTATCATCTTTTGCTTTTCTAAAAGAAAAAAATATTTGGATCATTCCTTTTTATTCCTTTTTCTTTGGAAAAAATGTTGTATTTTGTAGGTCAGTGTGTTAAACTACATTCACCTGCATTCACCTTCTTGTGCATGTAAATGGCGTGTGTCGGAAATCTGCATATTGTATGTCGATTAATTCCTTTTTTAATTGTTACATTGATCAAGAGTATTTGTTTTTCATATTGATGGCAGCGCCAAATATATTCTCTATTTACATGCATGAGGGTGACAGACTGAATGCATTCCCAAGTACTACTGACAAGTGTTTTGTATAATTTCTATTCTATAAAAATGCATGTATGATGTAGTCACTGAGGCTGCTAGCTTACTGTAAAACAATGCTGAGTTACACATTCATTGCACTCCAGTACATTTTTATCTATTCTTAAACCGTAAATCATTCCAGATTGAACTTTTAAATTACGGTCTTAAATTAAAGGTTGCAATCGGTAGACCTGTTTGCATCATACCATGGGATAGGAGCATGAATATCAGTGTGTCAAACAATTGTCAGCCCAACTGTTTGTTTTGATTTGTTCTAGGTTTGCACTGAACAAGTGACATGAGAAATCAATATATATTTTTACAGTTATTAGAAAATAGTAATTGCGACTCTCAACTGGTAACTAAGCATTTAGTCTAAACAGTACAAAGTTCCCCCGTGATATTTTTCCTCAAAAATCAATACTATTGTGTTTCCACAGCCAATAAGTAATTTCAAGTATAGATTGGTTGGTTTAAAATGTGGATTGTATTGCGGGGGGGTGGGGGGCGGGGGACTGCCAGGGTCCTATTCTAAGTGTTTTACCTTAATATTGGAAGGCAAAATACTAGTTTATTTTACAAAACTAAAACCAAAAAAAAAAAAAAAAGTGGTTGTGTATTAATTGTTTTGATAATTAAACATGAGTAAATCATTTTGAGAGCAGAGCCTTGTGTTGCATTGCCAGTCTAAATATGCCCTTTTAATTCACTATTTTTGTTTATATGAGTACCATGAGGATGACAAATTAAAGATCAACTTCCTTATTATTAGCATATACTACTTGTTATTCCTGTTGGTATTTCTCAGTTTCCAAACATATGGTGGTGTTTCCTTAATTACTTCCTTTCACTATTTAGGGCGGTAAAGTATAAAATTGTTGGCTCCAAAACTCCAAAAAAAGAAAGCTATTTATAAGAGGGGGTTAACTTTAAGAAAGTAATTCTAAACTTAAATTGTAAAACTGCCAGAGACATCTTGAGCTGTGCAGTTTTAAAAAAAATAATAATAATATATGTCAATGTTTTGTGTTTTTTTTCTTTTGAGGGGGAGGGTAATGTATTAACATATATTGTCTTAACAGCTTTGGATTTGCTACAATACTAAATGTTACTGTATTTAAAATACATGATTTTTTTTTTATACCGTAGTGCACTTATTTGTACATATTGTTAGATGTCACATATTAATATGTAATATGTTTCACTTTTAGGCAAATTGCTTTCTTTACAATTGTTAACTTTTAATGACCAAAATTAAGTTTTGCATTATCATATTTTTTCATACTAGAGACATTTCCAAGTATTTATTTTAAAGAAATGATTTAATTTGTCAATTACTGAATGGGACTGGACTTAGAATATATGGGAACAATATTTGAATGTGCTTTGTGCATAAAATAGCATTCGTTAGTGTAAGCTCCTACAAGCTTGTGCGATTACAATGGTGTGCTTATATTTTTTTAATTGTTGGCTATTAAAGATATAATGCATATAGTCTGTTACATTTTTATGTTGTCATAAGCACATGTTCTTAAGATTATAATGTGCATTGAAAACGAATGTAGATGGAAACAAACTACCAATTTATTTTGTTTTGGGGGGAAAAAAATGCAAATACTTCATATTTCTCATTTTAACGTTCTCAAATTCTAAATGTGGGTATTGAACTAGTCCTGCTAACATGCAATATGATGATGATGCACCATGAAAAAATGTTCTGATGTATTGCATATTTGCAATCGCATGTTTTGTACAGTGTGTGTGTGTATATATATTAGTGTGATTAGAAAGTAAGTTTAACACATCAACGCACCATATCATTTATGTGGTAAACATACTTTTTAATCACCTAGTATATAATTACTGGTTATTTATAGCGGTAAATTAATTGCAGAAAATGATTTTCAGACATATATATATATACATTTTTCATATGTGGTTCATTGTCACAGCAACATAGAGCTGTCTGCCAATTACAATCTAAATATTGTTCACTATTCCGTTTGTTTGTTTGTTTGTTTTTCCCAGCGGGTGTGAAATATGTGGTGTATATTCACTTTTGCATAGGAATACTTTAATTATTTCTGCACATGGTACCATAACTCACTTTTAAGAGTTGCAGTTTGATTTCGATATGAACAACCAGAGTAATCATATCATATACATGTTGTAACTACATTCACATTTTTATTGCAACAGTGGCATATTACAAATGTGTAATTTTTAAGTAAGTAATTTCTTAAATGTCCTGAGGTTTGTGTCAATAAAATCTCTTCTTAAATATATTTGTATTTATTATCTTTTTCAGAGCGTAGAACAGGTAACACTATAGTAAATGAGTCAAGTGACAACTGTTTTGGCGAATGCATTCAGCAGTGTAGTAGTAATTGTATGCCCTGCCAGTATAAACCACCCCTGGATTTCATCAGTGTTTTACACAATTGAAAAAATACTCTGATTGCATCAAATGCTTATCAATAGTAAAAGGGGGAGTTAGGTCATCTAGCTCTGGATTTTAACAACATATTTTCCACTTCTTACTCTGGTATTTTAGAAGACAGGTAAGCCAGTAAATATTACACAATGAAAATGCTTAATTCTTGCAGCCTCTCAACACTCATGCTGCCTTAATTTACATTTAATCCACCCCCCAAAACTGCTTTCTTTGTAAATGCCTTCCTGACGATTTTAAGGTGGAAAGAAATTAAGCTCATCTGGTTGTGTAGTTACAAGAAAAAATCCTAGTTTAGTTTGTTTTGTGAGTCCAGTTTTACCTTTTTTTTTATTTATACAATAGTACATTTTCCATATTGGCCTAATTCAGACAAAGACATGCCAAAAGTGTAGGAGCAGAGTGTGTATGTTTGTGTTGTACAAATTCTGAAGTTTAAGAAAATTAAAACAGGCATAAGAAAATATATTATCTATTTACCTATTTACTAATTGTGTTCAATCCCAAGTGGGGGACACTGCTGCTGTACCCTTGAGCAAGGTACTTTACCTAGATTGCTTCAGTAAAAAACCCAACTGTAAAACTGTAAATGGGTAATTGTATGTAAAAATAATGTGATATCTTGTAATAATTGTAAGTCATCCTGGATAAGGGCATCTGCTAAGAAATAAATAATAAGCTCTTATTTTGGCACTGAACCAATCTTAAGGCATTACAAAGTTTAAAAAAAAATGTACAGTGCTACCAAGTACAGTACTGTCAGGGGCATCCTATATTGAGCATGTATCTACTAGTACACTTACAGCTGATTTCACATACAGTGATTAGTACTAATCATAGACTACCTTACTTAAGGTAACATTAGTTCTAATCTGGGTTTGTGAAACTAGTTTACACCACTTTGATCAAAACAATGCTTTTCAACCCTCATCTTTGCTTCAATTTGTGACAAATGTCTGCCAGTGGATCAAACAGATAACAGGTACATTTATCTGATTTTTTACTTATCAATCACCTGACCATCAGCATTGTCATGCAGCTGTGCTTGCGTATTGGCTGAGTTAGTCAGCAAGCTGAATTTGGTAATGTTTTCTTTGGCTGAAAAGATCAAAGGGTGGTCCAATTGATCAAACTCAGCAAGTTAACATCCAAACTCGTTTTTATTGTTACAGACAAAGCGGTCAGACAGATTAATGACTTTCAAGTCTTACTAGAATTCAAGTTCTAAAAATCTTACTGTAGCAGATGCTCAATAATCCTTTAGTCTTTGGACTTCGAGTAGTCTAGTTAGTACACTGGTGTTCTGATGAAGGCAATAGCTAAAATGTTTGCATTTTTACTTAGTTTAACGACCTGTTTTTGGTTGAGTGTTTTGAAGTTCCCTTTCATTGACCATGGTGTACTGAAACTGCATTTTGCTGATACCGGTATATTACAAAGAATGAGTGCATGCCAGTAATTTGAATATAGTAGTTTCTGCATTATACTGAGTAGACTGATAGAAAAAGTCAGTTGAGGTTTGTCTGTGTCCATCTGTCTGCTTTGTTTTAGCCTGTTCTACACACCCCAAATTAGATGGATAACTACCATTATTATTATTATTATTTATTTCTTAGCAGACGCCCTTATCCAGGGCGACTTACAATCGTAAGCAAATACATTTCAAGTGTTACAATACAAGTAATACAATAAGAGCAAGAAATACAATAACTTTTGTTCAAGCAAAGTACAAGTGTGACAAACCACAATTCAATAATACAGCAGATAATAGTGATAGTTACATCAGGATATGATTAAATAGTGATAGTTACATCAGGATGTGATTAAATACAAAGTACTACAGGTTAAACCTTAAAATTGGAATGTGCTTATTTGGAAGCAAAATAAATAATTTATAAATGCATGTAATTTATTCTTGAAGGTTTTTTTTTTGTGGAAAGAATATATATATATATATATATATATATATATATATATAGTAAATAATCTTTTTACCCTTCACCAGACAGGGACAGCCTATAAAAGGTAAAATAGATCATATTTGAGCTTTTGGGACAATGTAGTGGTCAAACACACGACACAATTACATCAACCGGATATAGTTTTTATTAAAGGTGAGCACTGTTACATTATACAAAAACATGTCATCAATGTAACAGACTGGTGTAACCACAAGAAATCTAGTTGTGTCGAAAAAGGTTATCAAAAGTGATTGATTTTACACTACAAACTATTTTAATCTATTCTGATTTAAGTCTAGCACTTAAGCAGAATTCTCCTAGGCTGCATTCATTTAATTAAGTATTAGGTAATTTATCAAGTTGTTTCAACCAATTCCTTTCTATTTGTTTACACTACTTCCACTAATTTCTCTCTCTCTCTCTCTCTCTCTCTCTCTCTCTCTCAATATATATATATATATATATATATATATATATATATATATATATATATACACACACACACACACTGATAGATTTGTATTAATATTTACAATCTGAGTTTGCTTAATGATTCATACCACCAATCGGGTATTTGCATTTATTTTCTGCTATTTTCTCCCGTTTTTTAGTCCCTTTTCCCACCCTCTCGTTCTTATCATTTTATCCTTTCATTGTTCCCTTTTATTCAATCATCCCTTCACGAGTAATTCATTCACTCACTCATTCATTCATTGTGTCCGTTTGATCTTTGGGACCATCCTCCCAACGTCACACCAGCCCAGAGAGATGCAATTCAAGGCTGGAGAGGCTTCAAATTCAACTGAGAGTAGACAAGCAGAGCCGATTAGTTGGTTTACTAAAAGAAAAAAAAAATACAAGGAGAGTGAGAGAGACGGCTAAAACAAATTATTACAGCAAGGCGAAGAAGAGATTAATTGTGGCGCTGGACACAGATTGCAGTAGTGAAGTTAAGATTTAAAACGTGGTATTGTTACATTTAAGAGCTAACTGCATTGAAAGAAACCATCTGTAACTCGACGCAAAAGTGTATCGCAAAAACTAAGACTAAAATAAGACGGTGGATTAGAAATCAAAGCCAAATTAACAATGAGGACACGAGTGAAGCAGTGCAAGGATATTTAAGACTGAGCTGGATATGCACTTGAAGAGAGGAGTGAGACACACGTAGCATTCACATCAGTGGGATTAACCACATGGACACTTAAGAGGCGAGCGAGAAAAAAATGTTTTAAAATATCATCACAAAAGTTTAAAGCAACATCATATTCAACGGAATGGAGAACAAACTCACCACTGACGAATGCTAGAACTGAGAAGAAACCGATAAACGTTGGATACAAACAACAGAAAGCCGTTAAATGCGAATAGCCACATCACGGTTGTGAAATATAGAGGCTATATATTTTTCGCACCGGTCTACTACCAAGAAGTTGACACGAACCAATTAAGCAGCTTTGATGAGATAGAAAATTAAAATTGTTGATAAACTAGAAGAGTGATCCGAGATTTCTTGAAAGAAAACGAAGACCATAGACTCCGTTCTGTGCAGAAGATCTCAAACTAAATACACCGATTTATTAAGCTAAGAGCTCAGTTTGTGGGTTTGTTTTGCATTGGAAAGAAATGCAACAGATCAGAGGAAAGAGGGTTCTGCTGCTTTGTGTGGTCGTCTTGATATTTTACCTTGATTTGGTCAAGGGGTTCCCCGCTCAAAAGCATAAAAACACCCCTAAGGTCAGAAGCAACACATTTATGGAGGTAAGACTTTTTTTTTCAATAACTGCAAAAAAAAAACATTGATAGTATTTCCACTTGTACACTCGTTGCAATAATGTACTAGTTTTGTTTTTTTTGACACGTGTGTTCTATAGGCTAGTTATGATACGAATACAAATTATTGACTTATTGTTTTTCATTATTCAGATGCTATTGATTTTGCATTTGGGTAAAAGGTAAACTACGGAATTAAAAACTGCATGTCTGTTTCGTTGGGACTTTTTACAAACTACAAATACAAACTTTCACCCGTGAGTTTCGTTTTTCTTTAAATTTTATAACGCTTCTCATTACATTACATATTTGAAACGTATCACTCACTCACGTAGCAATTCTTTTGAAGTGTATGTGTTTTCCCACGTTTGTGCTTGTCAGTTCGTTCCTTGGATGTTTCAGTTTTCTCTGGTCAGCTGGACAATTTAGAGTAAGAGAGAGGGAGTGTCTCCTAGTATTTCATACCGACCAATGCATTGAAAGTTATGTTGTACTGTTATATAGTAAGGATGTTGGTATGGTTGTCGGACACAAAGTAGGCTACTACGACTTTTTGTAAGCGATTAGTATATGTTGGTTAAGGTAAGTCACTGCAACCAAACTGGACGACGCGCGCGTGCATATTTGTTAAGATCACAAGATTTAGTTAAAGCAAATGTGCATAATTTAAGTCAACACCAATTAACTTTACCAGGGACATTAAACAAACATGAATAAAGTTAGTCAGTGGGCGTATGCCAAAAAACGAACCCATTATTTGCGTACATCATACATTCTACATTTTGGATAGACGATATGTATCTATAAACCTTCATATAAATGTTTAAAAAACGAAGCTATTGTACAGATAAGTTAAGTTATGGAAAACTGGCTTCAAATTATGGTATTTTGTTTTTCTTCATAAACCCAAACACCACATGAAATGTATCCAAATGAATGATTTGGGCAACTGCTAGAAGAATAATTTGCACACATATTCTCTACATTAAGGTGTATGCCCCCCTGGTACTGACAGAACACAACTACAGTACCATTTAGCCGACTGCTGTACTGGAATTAATTTGTATATAATCACACACACACACACACACACACACAATACACCACACGCAATACAATCAATAGGGAAGGTGTTTAGATTTAGTTTTTCCTCAGGGTGATGGTATGAAGAGAAGGTTTATCTAATTGTAGATGTTAAAAGGTAATAATTGGCCGTTTATCTGAAAAGCAGTACATTGACATGTTGTACATTGTCTTGACTTTGTTATTGTGCAAACTGCTAGAATTCAAGAAAGAAATGAAAGGAGAAACACTGACTCTCAAGATGCTCTCTAGAGCCAGTTCCTTTTTCTAGTTGTGTTTTTTTTTTGTTTGTTTGTGCTTTTTTTGTTTGTGTGTGTGTGTGTGTGTGTGTGTGTTCTGGTGAAGAGCTAATTAAAAGCAGTGTCATTTCAGTGCTGAGAATGAATAGCTTTGATCTGATAATGAGTTTAAACTGCACAGGAGCTTAAAGAGGTAGGCTATTCAACCAAGTCCCAATCTGTTTGAAGCAGACTAACATTTAATCAATAAATGAAGCAGAAGAAAAGTGAAACATTTCTAACTCAGTTAGAGTAAAAGTAAAGCAATTTACCTTCATTGTTTCAAAGCAGTTGTTCAAGTCCATGTTTATATACATGTATTTAAAATAAATAAATCACCAGAATTATGGAAGTAATGGCTAAAATAATATTTTTAAAGATGTCACATATGACAAAAGTCTTACATTTGTAAAAGTTGTTAAGCAATTTCTCATTCTGTATTGTAGTATGTACACACTGATCCATACCAAAGTTTAAGAGTAAATTATCCCACATGGTAATACAATGATAGGGGAAAAAAGACTCCAGTTGAATATCATGTTTAGCCAGTTCAAGTTTAACTGTGAGCTTTTCCTTCTTGCGTGCCTAATTAAAGCTCAGGTGTGTCTCATTAACTCACACTAAAGCCTGGGAGGGTTTAAACACTTGTGCTATGGGAGTCTTATTTCATCCCTGTGAAACATAACTCTTTATCTACGGACTGTGGCAATTTGAAATTATATATCTTTGTGTATCAATTTTTTCAGATTAATTTTGCTACACTAGGCTGTTTACAGGTGTCAGGAGACCTGAGGAATTTACATCCCTTTAATGAAAAAACACAAGCTTCTATTTCACTAAAACATATGTGGAATAGCAGGCACACATGCATACACACAAATATGTTTCAGACAATTTTGGCTGGAAAAATTGGCTAGTAAGAACCTCAGTTTAATATTAAATAGTATGGTTTGCTAGGTGTGTTTTTTTAATTAATGTTTGCTGAAATTATACATTTAAAACGTCTTGGTAAATAAATGCATTTATTTAATCAACTGCAGGATGTCAGAATGAATTTCCTCCTAAGAATGAATAAAGGGGCCCTACAGTGGGGGGAAAATAAGCATTGACACTGTGGACTCTTTTTTTTTCTTTTGAGTAATGCCAGACATGACTATATTGGAAGTAAAACAGGACCCTAAGTCCTTTTCTTGGATTTAACTTCCCA
Source organism: Acipenser ruthenus (assembly GCF_902713425.1). Classification (NCBI taxonomy): domain Eukaryota; kingdom Metazoa; phylum Chordata; class Actinopteri; order Acipenseriformes; family Acipenseridae; genus Acipenser; species Acipenser ruthenus. The sequence continues at coordinate 26,856,621 of NC_081206.1, forward strand.
TATTTCTAGGTGTTTGGGATTATATCGTCTGAGGCAGAGTGAACTAATCTTGGGGGGGGGGGGGGGCACTAGAACCATCATATATCTTCTTTTGTAAATCACTATTCCTTTGATCATTTTGTTTTTTTAGACTGTGTAGTATAGTGGTGAGGGCTACATTTCATGTTTTCCTGGTTGAATTTGGGAAAGTCATTTTTAATCCAGTGTGCCAAGACCAGTTTCTAATGCTACTGGTGCCAACTAAAAGGTGCCCTCCACCCCGTCCGACCCATTACAATAATTTGATTTTCTTTTATAAAATCACTTGCTTACAAGCTGAAGCCAACACCAAATTATATGACACCATAGCAAAATAATTTTGGCTAACCTAATGTGTAATAGAAAAAAAAAAAAATTGGAAGGGAACTAGGTTCTTCAACAGTGCCAAGATTTGATTGGATCAACTCTGGAGGCCTGATCATTACTACAGTTGTCGAAGAGTTACTTCTGAAGGCAGTAAAACTGCTGAAAGACCAGTAGAAATTGAGGCATATACCTTTACCCCAGAAATAAGGAGGGAAGGAATTAATTTGTTGGAACAGCAGACCTACACCTAAATGAACACTTATGTAACCAGCACCATAGAAGCGGGCTAATTCTTTCAGACTTATAGTTGGGTCAATAGTCTCACAGTGCTAAATTGTACAAGTCAGTGAAACTTTAGGATACATCTTCTATGTGTGCTTGAGAGATGAGGCATAAAATAAGCTAAACATTTCATTGTGTGCATTATCACCATAGCCTTTTGATCACAAAGACCCTGCTTCAGATGGGAGTTAATCAAATCAGGGATCCAGATGTGTGGAAATCAGTCAGGTAATCTGTTAAAACACTTGCCTATTATGCCTATTATACCCTTTTTGAAGATTTTGGATCCTGCCCACTTAATAAATTTATGTAGATTGTGCTTGCAGGTAGAGATGTATTAAACAATATGGTCACTAAACAGTCCATGCGATACAGAACAAAATGTATAATTCACCCCCCCACATTTAGTTGATTTGTGCCTGGGAAATGTTACCTTTGATGTGGAGCAGTACCGTATGCAAGACGGTTTTCGTGGCTGGGTTTTGGTCCAGGATTGGCTTTCTTTTGAAGTGCTCTAGTAATCAGGATTAAAGTGGCCTTTTTAAAAGTCATCTGGTCCTAATTGCAGGTAAACCCCCTCCCCCATAATGCCTGAGCAGGGCTCGGGGTGCACAGCTGGGCTAACAGAGAAAGTTTATTAGACTTTTTCTTTAATTTTTTTTTTTACGATAAACTTCAAATGGGCACATGCCAAGACGTTGGTATGTAAAACTCTAGATTGGCACATACCCCATGTGTATACAAGAAATCTAATTTTAAGTACTATTTCAGTGTGTGTGGCTTTAACTAGTTACCAGTGTTGGATTCCTTTGTTATAGATACTTCTATCTAAACAAAGTAACCACATATGACTGAATTTAGTAGGACATATGTTTATGCATATTCTCCTTGAAGTTGGCCTCAAACATTTCAGAGGCATGTGATTCTCCCTTTTTCTTTACAACACCTAGTTTGATAAAAAAAAAAAAAAAAAAAAAAAAGTTTGGTATGGTGATAGGCAAGTACAATATCATTCTTTATTGATGAAGATTTGGAAGGGTTTTGATTGTTTTGAAGTTAGTAATGTTTTAATACATTTATTAAAAGGTGTATTATAAACTGGACTTCACAGATTCAGAAAAATTAAGGGCCAGTTCAGACGCAGACTGTAGGGCTCCAGATTAAAGTAAACCAGATGAAGATTAAGTTCAGATACATATCCCATAGTGTGTAATATTTAACCTGCATGTGGCATCCCAGGCAGGCATCCAAGAATGAAATATCTGCCGTCCATCAGTTTGGATGGGTATTATGCTAACATTCTCCATCTGCTTTTCAACTTTTACTCGCCAGCTGATTTTAATGGGGGGTGGAATAATGTTAAGATTCTTCTAAAACTGAGCACTTTGAAAGTTCATCTGTCCAGATTTTACGTTCTTTAAAAGCCACCACATTGTAGCCCGCTCTTGGAAGCTTGCCAACACTGAAATGCTATCATATGTAGGATATTTCATTGCAGATGGGTTGGCTTAGCTGAAATCTAAACTTTAGAAACCACAGCTGTTTTGCGCTTGCAGTTCATTGCAAGGCTGAAATACTTCTCTTTGTAGCTGTGTGGCATGGTGGCACAACAGGTTCAATCTAACACCAAGCATCCCTGGGGTCCCAGGTTTCAATCCTGATCTCATTAAAACTGGAAAATCTGGCAGAGGCCCCTTCCAGTTTATGCCCTGAACTGTGCCTCTCAGAGAAACAAATTGATTATCGCCTGGGGAGAGGAATCTGGAAATGGTCTCTCTCTTCACCATGTTTCTCCTTTGGGAATGGCGACAATGGTTATTTGAAGGCTACCAGTGAAACTGTTTATCTAACACTGCTTTTCTCTCTCTGCAGTCATCTTCACAATCAGTCATGCTTTAACTTGGCAAGTGTTCTGAAACTGGGTGTGCATGTTAAAATAGTCAAGAAACTGAAATAGTAGATGAGTATTTCCTACTATTGGATATGTGTGGCTCAGGGATTAATGGACCATAACACACTAATTAACACATATTATTATTTTCTTTTTTTAAACAACATTGCCATCTTTTTATTTTTTGACAGGTTAAAGGCCAAACAGCCTCCACAGAGTCCCAGCGAGTGTTGGAAATAATGCAGCAGAACAACCGGGTTAAGAGCTGGAAGAGAAGCCTTCCACGCCGTCACAAGCGCAGGTGGTCCCAGCAGCAGCGAGCGGGCGGGATCCAGAGCCAGTCCAAGGCTGATCTGGAGGAAACCAACCCCTTTGTTCTGGATCTCAAGAATTTTCCAGGTCTAGCTAACGCAGACCTCGACTCTCAAAACCCAAACATTCAGGTAGGTTATGGAGACCTTAGTAAAGGGGTGAAAAAAAAACTGTATTAAAGAATCTGCAATGTCGAAGCAATCAACAGGACGATTTAACTGTGCGTATTTAACTGTGCGCATTTAATTGTTGTAATTTCCTTTTTGAAAGGGGTTTGCACCCTGTTCACTCATTTGCTGTGAAGTGATTTACTTTGTTGTTTTATGTTAAGAGGTGTTGCAAGTGGAGTAAGCAAATTCGGGTCATATGGGTTTTTATCCCTCAAGCGAAACCATCATATGTGTTACTGGAATCCAGTGCAAAGTCACAATGTAATGTAATTTGATGTTAGAAATAGCTGGCAAGGGAAGATCAGAGATGATTCATTCCCATCTGAATGTACAACATATTTGGCAGTGACTTGCAGACCCTTTAGCCTATCGGCAAAATGTTGGTTGACTTTATATTTAAGCTAAGTGTGTTTTTCATGAGATGTTTTCTAATACAAAACAGAAAACAGTTCAAAACCACTTCTTTCCATCCATCGTATCTTGAATGGTGGATCACAACATCCCAGCTGATATTTTATTTTAGTTGCCCCAGCTTATGAAAATGATTGCCCAGGAACTGCTTGTTGCCCACAGTTAAAGAATGAAAAAGTACAAATTAGCATATTCTAGGTTACCAATTTAAAAAAAATGCTCTAATATATTTCTTTGTACTGTACAATGGTTAACAAAGCAGTTCAGCATTGTTGTTTTTTTCTGTTCTGTTGTATAGGCTATCCCTCATTTTAATTTTATTTGGATCATTTCACTTTTTATTAGGGGTTTAATGATACACCTGATCTCACGATCCAATACATATCAAGATATGCAGGTTGTGATATGATATGTACCATGGTACAGGTAATTGTCTTGATTGTCTACTTCAGGGGGTCCCAAACTATGGCACGCGGGCCAAATCCGGCCCGTGCAACTTTCATGACCGGCCCGCTAATGTCAAAAATTTCTATAAAAAATGTAAATAAAAAAATTGCTAAGCACTCTCACAGTACCAAGAACACACACAAACAGGCAGGACCAGAGGGCGCGTTCACGGAGATCATTCTGCGCAGAATCTATGCTCCGTGATCTCACCCATGATCTCTGTGAACGTACCCATTGAAAGAGCATTCACAGACACGCCTCTTCTAACCTCCATTCTCATTGGCTCAGCGGGCAAACTCACAGCACGCTCCATTCAAGTTGCTAGGGAAGCCAACCAATGAAAACACGCTCACATACAGGCAGTTATCGCGGTGAAACAAAACAACTGGCCGCTGATCTGTTGTGCTTTGTTTGTACACTATTTGTTAAACTGCATCTCGCTTAATTAAAAATAAAACAAGAAGTGCTTGGAACGATAAAAATGATTCATACTTCTATTGCGATACAATATACAGTGTCATGTAAAGAAAGTATCATGATTCTCAATACACAATTAATTATTATATCTGTACTCTTTATCACTCTAATAACCATGCTAGCCCACGTAATCAATATAAGTTGAAAGTAGCCAGGCATTCTAAATTAGCGCTTTGGATCTCTTCCAATCCAACACTACTACTAATATTCTAACTTCAGGCTTATAAAAAGAGTTGATCGTCTCAGCTGTTAAGGTTGCTTCAGATTCATCTTCAAACAGATTAATAGCATGCACTTGGATACACAAGGTATAGTTTCACTGTCCCTAATGTAATAGCTACATTTCCACAATCATTATTTCTTTAGTGGTTTTAAAAATAGTAATTTTAGAAGTGCAACATAAATTCCTTCAGCATCACATAATACAAATAAATTACTAATGGCACAATCGAGTGGTTTTGTAAATGTGGTCTGATGATTAAAATAATAGCAGATAATAACAGGAAACATGGGCTGTCTTTTAAAAAATGCCTTGGGCAAAACAGCAGGAGATAACTAGTCCTATGATCTAAACTTAAAGTGCTTCTAAATGCTTAATTTAAAACAAGGATTAATGAGGTAAAAGAAAAAAACTTCTCCACAATGTTGTGAGCAGTCTTTATTTATGTTGTGATTAAAAACCAGTTTACACTTTCATGTGGGGATTTTTTGTTTCTTTAGGCATTTTTACACCTAAGAGTATGACTGTTGATTTATTCAGTGTATCAGTTAATCATTAGGCCATCTGGTTCAATGATTTATCTGTTCATTCCACTGTTACTAAGGGAAATCCACTATCGTTTTTTCCGTTGCCTGTAATTAAGATTTAACCGGTCATGAACTGATGTGTTGTTCTCCACACTTCTAATGCTGTATTCTCTGGAGGAAAACACAGGATTCATCTCATTTTCTGGTGTTTTTTATTAACTGGTCCTTTACAGCAGTTTCCAGACTGTGAGACCACTTTAACTTGTCCTTAATGCAAACCTTTATAGCATGAAGTTAAATGCAATTCAAGCTTTTGACAGACAGAATACAGAGGTCATTTATTAGGTGTTCTTAAGAAGTTGGAGTTAAGGTTTTGTAGCTGGGGTGGGGTGTCCTGGGTTGAGCCAAAAGATACAGAAGGCAGGAACAGTTATGTTTTACAAACCTACAGCACAATACAAGTATGTACAATTTCTTAATACGCACATTTTTAAAAACAACATCATTCAGGTTTCAAATAGCCTCCAGCAAGTGCTTTGAAACCAGGCTTTTTCATAGAATTACTTTTTTTCTTTTTTTTATCGCAGTAAAGCGTGCCTGACCTTGGAACAGGTTAGAGCTAGCATGAGAGGAAAGAATTCCAAGATTTCCTTTTCCAGAACTGCTGTCCCTCTTCTTGATTAAAAGGGACGGTAATTTTGGAATCACAAATTCAGTATTTTTTGGATAACTACAGCAGCAGTCAATGCGACTTTTTCTCATTCTCTCATCACTGGTAATTCACCGGCTTGGGGAAGCACAGAATTTTGCCAATATAGATTTCCTCTTGAGCACATAGGCCAGATGTGTGCTTTCTGGTTTGGGATGAGTAAGTGTGGAGGTTAAAGCATGATAAATTGCATGTGCTTTTAAATGTTAAACCTTCACCTTTTAAACATTGATGTTAATGGGAGCAAATCTCACAAGCAGTTGTTGATAGTGAGTCACTATATTTCAATGGAGTGCAGTTAAGTGCAATAATACATTACATCTATAGAACAGACAGATTTAAAGAAGCTTCGGTTTATTTAAATAAATATGAGCATGGGTCATGTGGAATGAAATCATTGTTGGAGCAGGTAATTGACATTGCTTCAGTAGGGGTATTTATTTCTGGTTTATGCTAAAGTTTTTTTTTTTGAAGTCACCAATGCTTTTTAATGGAGCTGTCATGGAATGACCTAATGGAAAGTTGTTGGTTTCTTTATAGCTCTTTCATTGCATTACAGTACAATTCTAATTTATTTTCTAGGTTATCCTACCCAGCTTGTCTTATTAACTGAAGGCTGATTGTTCTGAGTTTTACCACTGAGGCACAACAAGATGATGCGACTGTCCCAAGGTCTTGTTGTTACTTGGTGACTTGAACCCAGGCTATCTTGGTCTCCAGTTCCGAGGCCTGACAACTTGACTGCACAGCTTTTTAATACTTTAGTTCAAATTTGCCATTGGAAGCTACATTTTATAAAAAAAATAAATCTGCCACTCGGCAACATGCATAAAATAAAATAATATGCTACATGTAAACCAAACTCCTATACATGAATTGCGTATACCATGCCTACTACTTCACCAATGGGAAGTTCTTGGGTTATGGATAAATGAGATTTGTTTTATCAAAATCCATCAGGTAACCATTGAGGTTGTGGATGACCCTCAAGCTGAGTTTGAGATGGATCTACATAAAGGAAGCCGGAATGACTGGTCCTTGTCCTCCGCTGACTGGCTGGATAAAAAGGAAGTGTTCTGGCCCTTGTTCTGGGGATACCCTGACTCCTCAGAGGACGGTACTGGAAGAATGAGCACCGAGGATTACCCTGTGGAGTATGACAGCGAAGACTCAGTATTGAGTGGAGTAGGAGACTGGGACAGAAGATGGCCAGTACACAAGGGCTGGGGCTCCAAGGACAACTATGGTGAGTTGTCACAAACACATCTGCATGCTGATACCATTGGGGATTCGTTCAATGTTAAAGATTTGTAGTTTTTTTTTCTTTTATTGAAGTTTTTGTAGTTTCTTGGTTTGTTTAACCCCTGCATACTGGAGTGACTCTGGACACCTGTCTAATGGGTTCCTTGTATGTCAGTTGATGACAGTTTATGTGTCGTTCCATCGGTAGAAACCAGCTGATAGGTGTTATTGGACTCTTCTATGCTTACTGCTAGGGGATTATCATAGTGAAAACAGCTAGCAAAAATAACTTATTTTTAATAAGATCTCAATCAAAATAATAATTTAAAGTGTTTGTCAATAGTGCAAACAAATATGATATCTTCACCCTTTCTTCATAGTTGAACAGTACCAGACTTTAGTTTCAGTTTGCTATAATAAGCCTCACAGTAACATGAGTTTGTGATCAATTCCTGTGAGTCAAATAGTCAACTGGTGACTAAGGCAATGCAATGCTTTGCAGATTATACCAGATGTATAGCTAACATGAAAATGACATTAGATGGGACTTAAGATGACTTGTAAATGTGATCTTTTCCCAGTACTCTTAAAAACAGGATCATTTCATAGGTCACATCCTTTTCACAGCTTTACCATTGAATACAAAAATAGGACAAATAAAATAACAAAAACCATGTCACAGATTATATGTATGTGCCCCTCACATCTCATATTTAACTGTTCACTTACCTCCTTAAGATTAAATGGCTTGTTTGAGTCAGATACCTGTATATACAGCAGCCTTGAAGAGAGATACAAAAGCTGTCTGATTAGATAAACATTTGATGTCTCTGAATGTTCCTCAGGATCTGATTACTACCATAATGGCTTACAAAAAGCAACAGGCTCAATTTCTTTTTTCAACACTACAGCATTCTCCAAATAAAAAAATCTTGTACACAAACAGTAGGGTGGTTGCTGGAGGGTAATTGATAGTACTTGATTTTGTGACATTTTATTAGTCATTTTCACTTGGGGGCAAGTACATTTCTTTTGTTGAACTACTGAACAAATCTTAAATGCCAATACGTTCTTACAAATGTCAACCCATTTAGTTAACATCAAGTTACTAATAACTTACATAGAAGTACTTTAAGATTTTAAATGTATTCCCTAATTAGGTGCAAATTATGTTCCAAGCTATACTGTGTTACAAACATCTGCAAATATTACAGGGCCTTCAAACTCTGCCACAGATTTGCTGAAGAAAAAAAAAACCCTGAATTAGTGACCGCTTTCTGCAGCGCTTGCCAAAAGAGCTCTGCTAAATTATTGACATCCAAGTGAGACAACTGACCATTGTTTTCTAAATGGAATATTTAAATAATTTTGCATGCCCGTTGCACACTGGCTGTCTTCTCGAGGCCTGGCATTCTTTATGTTTTGGGAAATTTAAAAAAAGATGCTGCCGCTGAAAGCACAGACGAGAACTAAAAAAAGAAAGCGGGGATGCGGCGTGACTGCCCGCGTTAGCGTGACTGTGTGCGAGCGCTCGACCATCAAAGCATTGTTTGTATTCTCTTTTGAAGTTGACACTAGTGCTCGGAGCCACAGGCTTTTGAAGATCTGCTGGGTTGCTTGCTAATAGCAACTTCAAGCTATCTGTCTGGATAAACAACTAATATTTGTGTTCAATTAGTTGGGAGATTAGGGGGACAGCCTGACGTGGGATGACAGTTAAAGTCTGAACTATTCTTTTCATCCTGCGGCTGAGAAACCAACTGCGTTTTGGATTTATTAATCCAGTTCAAACATTCATGGGCATTTTAAGGCTGTGTATAAAATTATTGTGCTTTTAATTTGGTGGGAAAAGTAGAGCGTGTCTTCTGCTGGGCAGAATTGCTGAACTACTGTCTCAAATGAAAAGAGGTGGCAAAAAAAGTGCCAAATTGGAAAACGTCTTCCACACAGTTTTTACAGCTTTTATTTCGCCTCAAATGGAAATATGTTTGCTGCTAATGTAAGTAATAAACTGCAGTTAAGTTCTTTCTTTAAGGGTGTCGGACGTTTTCTACGTGCATCTTGATAAGATTTACAAAGAATTTGCATTGTGTGTCGGAGAGGTATTTTCATGATATTGCAATATTGTCTGGTCAGATATAGTCTGTGATGTATATCTATAGAACCACAAGAGTACTCATGAAGGGTGTCTTGTGTCAGATTATCGGAGCAGACAGATTGTTTGGCACTAGGTACTTTCTGTGCGTGGGAGTGCTTTTTACATGCTCTGTAGACACCTAGCTGAGTGTTTTGAACATTATTTAAGTTCTGTTTTGTAAAATTATATAAAATGTCATTCCAGTCAACTCCATAAATACAGAGTTAGACACAATCAATTTATAAAGCAGTAGATGCTCGTGGCCAGCATATCAGGTGCCCAAAGTGTACATTTGGACACTGTGTTGTCATCTGAAAACTTGCCAGTCTGTGTGCTAGTGTGCAAAGTCCTTTTTGACACTTAAACAGGTTTCTGTACGCAATCCAGAAATAGAAAATTATAGTTGGCTTATTTTCATATAAACCAATGTATTCCAGGGAGCTTGGATGCTATTCTGAACTGGCATGCTTTTCCTTCATGTGGCTTTGGGGTAGAAAAAAAAAAACTGTAAAAAAGAATATAATAAGGCCTTATTTAAATTGTGTACAGAAATTAAGCATGTCTATTAAGTGGGCTGGTTTTAAGGTTTTCAGTACATAAAGCGCACATCTCAGTTTTAACTTTTTCCTGTAATTAAAGTCTTTTAAAAGTATATATTCTTGGGTGACTCACACAGAGAGCTGGCAGTGGAACAAAGGTAGAAACCACATATATTGTACAAATGCTGCTATTTCATAGCTCACACAGTCTGTAATCAGGATCATCTTGTTTTCATTATTGTTTACACAAGATTTATTTATGTTTTCTTAATCGGCTATTAAAATCCATACTATCTCCGGGGTCCCCCGAGTGGCTCATTCAGTTGAAGCGCTGTCGCTGGGAGTGCAGGATGAGTCACACAGCTTGGACGGTGCCAGTTCGCGTCCGGGCTGTGCAAAGAGGCCGAACTTTGCTGGGGACTCCGAAGGAGGTGTCACATTGGCTCTGACACTCCCGGGGTGGGGAATGGGGAAACTGATAGGGATTCCTTCTCCTCATCATGCAACAGTGACCCCTACTGACCAGACACCAAGCACATTCAGAGTGGATAAAAAGCAGGGCTGATCTCTGTTCTCCTGGATCAGTAGCCCGCCCACCTCTGCTCTGGATTGCTTGGCGTAAAAGCAATTCTGGCTTTATGCTTGTGAGATCAGTGGACGCTCACATGCCCTCAGAACGTCTGTGCTGTGTGGGGACTCACTGGGGTGAGGAGAAAAAACATAATTGGACAATCCAAATGGGGGGGGGGGGGGGTAAATGAATAATAATTGGTCACTCTAAATTTATATAAAAAAAGAAAATAGTAAATAATCCATACCATCTCAAATCTGATTCCACTGGTAGATACAAGTGAATCCTGTTAGTGCGGGAGGCAAGTTCTGTTAACACAGTTGGAAGTTCAGATGCAATTCAGTTGCTGGCTATTGGCTAATGATAGCATTAATTGGTTGATTTTATAAACATTTGAGGTCCATAATATTATTGGTGCCTTTGTTAAACACAAAAGTGACCCTGTTTTTTTTTACAAATGGATAAATGGCATTGGATAAACAGTTTGCAATTTGAAGTTTTAATATGCAGTCTGGAATAACTGCTATTGAAGTTACTGTATGAGCTGCATGCACACTTTCAGAATATCGGCTATATATAGCCGATAGAACATCTTTATCTACCATGCATTTGACAAGTTACCCAACATACACTGTATTATTATAGCCCTGGTTTTTCAGTTACTTTTGTTCTGGTAACCAATCAAACACCCAAAATACATAAACTGTAGGCTAGTAGATGAAACCTTTTTAATTGTGTGAACACTGACTTTTTAAAAATCTCTAACATGGTAAACATTTAGAAAGGAAAGCTAATAGTATTTCTACTGGAATGGAAGCTGGCTGTGGAAAATGTTTGCATTGGCTGGCAAATTTGCTGAAACTAGCAAAATTTACAATTTGCTATATTGCAACCAAAAAGGAGACTTGAGTGCTGCATACTGTTCATTTTTAGATATTTAATTTTCCTAATAAATATTTTGTACTCGTTTTATTTATGCACCATTAACATGTTGGGGAAAACAAATTGAGACTAATAGACTCTTTCATAGGGGTGTTGCATTTTTCTTATAATTGTTCTTTTAGGCAAACCCAGTCAAGTTCTAATGTTGGCGCTCACAATAAGATTGAATGCCATTATTTTGCATGCCAGGTGTAATGTTGATAAGGAAACGTTTAATAGGAGCATATTTCTTGTCATGGTTGTGTTAATCTATTGTGACTTTTTAAAAGTTCTTTTACAGTTGAATTAGAAAATCAGCTGTAAAAGAAAGACTTCTAAGAAGGAATGCTACTAGAAGCTTCAGTGGGGGCCCAACAGTGGAACCTATTCAGATTGCTAAAGTACCAGTGTTCTGTTCTGATGTGTGGAAATCGTTTCTCTGTTTGTCTCAGAGTATGAAGAAGAGGAGGAGTGGAGTGCCTGGTCCCCCTGCAGCGCTACATGTGGCACGGGGAACCAGAAGCGCACGCGATCATGTGGTTATGCCTGCACTGCGACAGAGTCCAGAACCTGCGACCTGATCCGCTGTCCAGGTAACAGTTTAATCCCTAAAAACCATCCATTTCCTGCTCTGCAGCACATGAATGCCTTTATTGTATGAAACCCCTGAAGTTTCCCCTCTGAAAATGGGGAGGAGGGGGTTGGCTGAACTTGTGGCCAAATGCAAAGTTGAAAATTCTGGCACAAAAGACATCAATATGAAAGTTGTCTATGTAATGTTCAAAAAGCAAACAAATCCTGTATGTTGGTAAATATATTGGACAAGCATGATAAAAGCGAATTGAAAAATGACAGTGGTAAACTTTAAAAGGGACAGTATTCAAAGTCATGGAGCGGTTTTCTACATCTGTACTAGTCACACTTTCATTTCAATTATATCTTCATCCAGTTATAATGAAACATGGTATTGATAATGACTTTTGTATGAGTTCTGGTGACTGACTAAGTCAGTTATGTTGTGTTTCCAGCTTGTGTCCTAAAAGAATACTAGCAAGAATCGATGATTCTCATGAATATTGTCTCTTTAAAATTGTTAACATGGTAAAAAATAAAGGTACACGACAAGGCAACATCATTATCAGTTGCATGAATGATATTTTATGTTTCAACACCTTTTTTTAGTTATAGGCTTCTCAGCCTTGACAGAGATACTAATCTGCAAATCAAACATGACGGCTATAATATTGTGAATCAAGAATAACCTTTTTTTCTGTCTCTTCAGGAATTGAAGATGATATGAATGCTGTAACAGATCTCATGCCTTATGAAACAGAAAACGGCACAGAGCTATTTGATGCAGGTCAGTGGAATGCTTGTTCTGGGTTTTGAAAGGGTCCCCATTTCCTTACTTCCATCTTGACTGCTAGTCAGAATTGGTGACAGATGATTTAAGTTTACATATCATATGTTGCTATCTGGAGTTGCGTTAAAGGGTTGAGTTGCGTTAAAGGGTCAAACCTATAATACAGTATTTTGAAGATCCTACCTTGGATAAGGTCATTGTGTCCAGATATGACTTCTCCGTGTACAGAAGAACTTAACATCATAGCACTTAAAGATTAAAATAACTTTTTAGAGGTGACATAGGTCAGGTGACATAGTAATCTGACCGTACAAGTGCTGTGATGTCAAAACATTTGTCTGCTTAACATTATTATTAGTTACCTGTTATGTTATGGATGAACTGTTTGAGCATAAATAAAAAAAACAAATTATAATTGAAAGACCTGAGTAAAATCTAAATGTTTTTGGTCTGGTCGACCAAATGTTTAAACAACTCTGATTGTGAACTTTTTTTAATTTGAAAAAATCAATTTTATGTAAAAGCAACACAACTGCCTGGAACTTCATTACAGGAAGATATGGAGCTCTGTTAGAGTGTAGAGAAACCTGTGATATTAGGCCCAAGGATTTCTTTTTAGTTTACCAAGTTGTGTCCCTTTTTATAAATAATTTGTTAGGTTGGTGTCTAAATGCTTTTTGCATGACCCAACAACCTTACATGGTGGACTATTCCAAACATTATTCTCTGATTATGCTGCCACATTTCTGTTATATACCAATGTATATTTTAATAACATGTATGTTTCTTTTTACATTCTTGCAGATGTCGACAGCTGTGAAAAGTGGCTCAACTGCAAAAGCGACTTCTTAAAGAAGTACCTTCACCAAGTGCTGACAGAGCTGCCCAGCTGCCCGTGCAGTTACCCATCAGAAGCCGTCTACAGCACAGTTAACATCTTCGACAATAAGCAAGGGAAGACCTACCGATGGCGGGATGCAAGTGGCCCCAAAGAACGGTTGGATATTTACAAACCCACAGCCAGGTTCTGCGTGCGCTCCATGCTCTCCCTGGACAGCACCACTCTGGCTGCACAGCACTGTTGCTACACTGATGAGATGAGACTGATCACCAGGGGGAAGGGTGCAGGTGCCCCCAATCTTATCAGCACAGAGTTCTCACCTGAGCTGCATTACAAAGTGGATGTGTTACCATGGATTTTGTGCAAAGGGGATTGGAGCAGGTTTCATGCAGTACGGCCACCCAACAATGGGATGGAGTGTGCTGAAAACCCACCAGAGGAGGTTTACATGAACGAGCTGGAGGAGGCAAGGGAATATTAAATCGTAACACAAAGGGAACTGTTCCATAAAACAGCTTCCATACTGTTGCACAACTTCAGATCTCCAAATGTAGCCACCAACTCCAGCATGGAAATCAACATATTTGTGTTAATCGTGGAATGGTGATGTGTGTGTGTGTGTGTGTGTGTGTATAAGTATAACTCCAAGTCTTACTGATGGAATTGCATCGGTTCAAGTTACTGTCCAGATATCCTCAGTTTTGTCTAAAGCCTTGATTTTATTGCAATCCATTGAAGATAATGGTTGCTATGACAGTATTTATTATTTTTATTTTTTTTCTGAAGTAATAGACTTGTAAGTAGCCACTGACCAGGGAAATTGGTCCGAAGTTTATTTTGAAACATTTAAAACCCTTAACAGACAAATGGCGGTAGCAACTAAAACCTGCTACATTTCTTCACAGATTGTTTGCTGCTACAAAGTGACCTTGGATTCCTGGGGTGAAAAGCAGCAGCATGTTGTTAGATTGACACCGTTGGTAAAAGTAGACACATGGAAACAATTTCTTGTTTCGGCTTTTAAGACATAAGCTCTTCCTGGCACATCTCCTATCCAAAATAAATTCAAACAGATCATAAGCAGATATTTCACATCATAAGTTCTACATATGCATCCTTTCCATCTTTTACAAGGACAAAAAGCTACCCTTAGGGGATCTATCCCATTCTATTGGCTTCTAGCATTCGCAGAGGGAACCAGGCAGTCATTATGTCCAGACAGTGTTTTACGTATAATTTTCCTGGCATGCAGTTTATTATCCTTCATGTTAAATCCTGGCTAAAATTAGTAATATCATAATTGCACAAAACACGTGTAAAATGAAGCAGAATTCAGGTACCTTCAAAAGAATAACTTAGAACTGTCTAGACTGTTCCACAATTTGCTTAATGAAGCTGGTGCAGATGCCTACTGAATAACCTTGTAGTAACAGTAAGTGTTCTTGTGTACTCTCCTGTTTTTCCTTAACAAAGAATGAGCTGTCACTTACTAGTTCATGCAAATTTGAATGAACCTCAGTAACTGAGATTGACTAAACAAACCTTGTATAACGCTTGTCATTTACCTGGCCTTAGGGCCATATTAAATTCTTAGATATCATAAAAGTCTAATTGTACTCTATTGTATTTATCAAATTCTCAAATATGAAAAAGACAGATAAGAGAACTCAATGTTCCCAATGTAGTTAATGTCAGTACCTAGCTACAGTAAATGAAACGGTAATATTTGCTTAGATCACATAAAGTAGTCCCTATTCTGGTGAAACAAAGTTATGTTGGTAAACTTTTGTTTTTTAGGAGGGCTTTGTGACACCAGCTTTTGGGAGTTATCTAAAACCAGCCTTATGTTTGTCACATAAGATGTCCCTTAAACATCTGAGTGATTCTTTAAACCACGAACAAATAGCTATGTTTATATAGGAATTGTTCTTTTAATGGTAAGGCACTATTGAAGGATATTGTTTATGTTAGGAGGGTGGTGTTTTTTAAGCAGTCATGGGTTTCTTTACTTTGCCAACAGCATTCTGTCAAATCCAGTAGGGTGGGTAACTTTGGTGCCTTTTCCCCCAACTTTAAGGTTTATGTTGAGTTACAGATGTTTTTAGATTTATTTAAAAAAAAATCTATTTACAGTGTTTTGTATGCAGTGGGTTTCATGTGATTAATCTGAGAAACACATGTTGGTAGTTTGGTAAATTTGACATTAATTTGACCAACTCTGTCTCTGTCTGTCTTTGTCTCTGTCTCTCTCTGTCTGTGTGTGTGTGTGTGTGTGCGTATTTGAAATCCATTATTTTTATTATCTTTATTTTTTTAAGTTTATTTAACTACTACCATGCGGCTGGCTAGCAGTTAGCATAATCATAGTCCTGACAGAATGATTTCCTTCTTTTGTGCAAAAACGGTTCCTTAATAACTGATATTGGGACCTTTTTGAGAATATTGCTTTTAACAGATACCAGATGCTGAAAATGTTGGGCTGCGAAACTTGGAAAAGCTGTTTTTAAACATCTGCTTATGCTGGTTTACAAGCAAGGGGGCATTATTGCAGTAACAATGGGAATGTCGAGCTTGAGATTTTTAACCAGTAGACTGTTTTGAGTTTAACCAACAGTACATATTCTGTGGTGTTGTACCAACATGTGTAGTACATTGACTTCACTGAGAATTTAAACTGTTTGATTTGGATTGGTTTCTGGCGAAAGGCTTGTTTTAAAACCATTTCCCCTCTTCCTTGTCACCTGAGAGGGATGGAGCTGTTTCATTTAAGGTCGGCCAGCATTTACTGACCCAGGAAACCACAAGAGGCATGAATTGAAATCAGGTTTTAGTGAAAATATCTGTACGCCATCATACAATTGTTTTTGATCTGCCTCGGACTATACCTGCTCGATTATTAAACATGCTTTGTTTAAAATGTTGTTTTCCATCCAGGGATTGAACTGGTATGAGAATCTACTCCTTCTCTATTGGGAAGTGTATTGTCTCATACACAAATACATTGTCATTGTCTTTTGTATTAACTGTAATTATTTGAATAAAATGCTTAATCATGATAGTAAATGAGCATTTCACAATTGAGGGCAGTATTTAGTTAATGGGATCTCCTATTGCTACAATCTAGCATGAAAAGTGTTGGAATAAAAATTGAAAGTTTACACATGTCACAAGCTTCTATCAGGAATGAAAAATAACTACAGGTTATCAAGTTTTGGAGGATAACTGTTTTTTTTTCTTCAAGAAAGGCACTTTATTTAAAAAAATATATATATACATTGTACCAACATTTTGTAACTTGTTACTATTGTAAAGGGATTACTTGCAAAAATGCAGCATTTTCTGTGTTTTAAAGGATTTTTGTTATGTAATGTAAGTATTTTCTAGCATGTATTTTTTTTTAAATTGGTATTAGATATATTCCTGTACAGTATTTATTGTCCATTGTTAAATGATTGCTTGAGCTTTGAAAGAATTATTCAAATTATTATATGATACTGAAGGTGCACTATTGAAAATGAATAATACGTTTCTAAATAGATCTCTATTACGTGAAAAGGGAATCCATTTGCATACAGTACACCATTTTCAATAAACTATTATCTGTTCTTTTTTTGTACATGGTTTTTTTTTGTTTTTTTTCCCCCCCCCACTGCATTCCCACCTTTTGGCCAAAGCTGCAGTGTCCATGTGTGTGTCTCTCCGTCTTGCTACACATAAGCCGTTAAAATAAAACACACACTTCCTGTTACATCTTTTTGGTCTTGGTGTGCTTCAGGTAGTGATGTCTGTCTACAACTCCCTCTTAGTTAATGGTAGCATTGTGTAAATCTAGAAAATATTTTGCTTTTATACACCTGCCCTATTGTTGAAAGGGTAGTGTATATTTTTATATTAGATTTTTTGATATCGATTCAACTCTTTGGCTTCCTTAAAAACTACTTGAGCTGGGCTTTTATTTAGAATATTTTGATTAAGTACTGTATTATACACATGATTGATTCTGTATGTCATAAAGGAGGGGGTCTATTAAGGCTGGATTATAGTCTGCATAAAGTTTCTAATAAGCTGAATCTTATCTCTGCTTACAAGATGTCATGGAGAGAATACATTTCCCTTAACTCTGAAGGATCTGTTGCTTGCATTAAAGGAGAACATGTCATAGTCTCCTAATTGAGTCAGTCCATTAAAGATTTATTTAATTATTTATTTGTTTCTAAAAATGTAGTAGTCACCCATTGATTTTACCCAGTTTTTCTCCCAATTTGAAATATCCAATTGTATTTTAGCCAGTCTACAGGGGGTTCGTCGATTATTTATTTATTTATTTATTTATTTATTTATTTTTTTTTTTTTTTATGCCAACCATAGTATACAGTCCAGCATGCCAATAAGCATTGAGAACCACAGCTGCACGTAACATTTTTACTGATACTCTATAAACATCTTAATAAGACTAACCCTTGTTTGACACTGAACACTGAATCAAAGCTCTATGAAATTGTCATATGGTCTCTATGGTGCTATGTACTTTAATGTTTTTTGTTCAACACTAAAACAGTAGTGACCAGAGGAGCATTAAGGCTATTCAGTGAGTTCTTTGAAGAATGTACCACCTCAAAAACATTTTTTTACAAGTCTCTCCATCATAACTATTCTCTTCAAATGGATATGCCAGACAGAAATTATGTTTGGAAAGTTAAAAGAAGATATTTATTACTTGGAGTGTTTTATTGCTCCCCTGTTAAAATCAAAGCAAGGTCCACCAAGGTGAAGCCTGAAGGCCATACAAAGATAACTGTACCTGTACTGCTGAATGTTTTTACTGAAAACATACTACATTCTGAAAACAGCTGGATTTGGGGTTAAGAATTTCCTTTGTTTCCTGGTTGGAACTTGATAAAGCTAGAATATAAACACAGGTTTTAGAAAAGCAATTATACAGTAGCAGTCAAATATTTTGAAGGAAAAAAAAAACATATATATATTAAGCTATTTCAAATATGAAATGAAACAAAACGTGTTTTTATTACACATTTTAAATGCAAAATAAGAATCCTAGATTGATACTTGAGAAGGGATACAATTCTATTCTCTTCATACATACGAGGTCGTCAAATGATGCATCAGCTGCAATCAAACTTCAAATGATCAGTATGAAATCATGAACTTCATACAGCTAGAAAATTAAATGTTAAGGACCATCGTTTAGGTATTAAATCCAAATAAATAACTATAGGTCAACATTCATTTCATTATCTGCATGAATTAAAACAAATTCTGAACATTTAAAAAGTTAGTGTCTGGATGTATATTGCACACAAATGCATTTGATTTTAAGAAGTATATGTGCCAGATCCAGAAAATAAAAACAGCACTCATCATCTCACAATGTAAAAAAATGTCAATTACGCAGCATTGATTTGAGGTAAACTATACAAAACAGTATGAATACAGTTTTTTTTTTTTTTTTTTTTTTATAAAACTGAACAGTTTAAATTCAAAATAATAGAACATATAAAACAGGCATGTACAATCTCATAATATCCTTAACATGTTTTCCCAGTGGTGTTGTTCATATATTAAAGCACTGAAAAAGTAATGTTCAGCAACAAGAGAGATAATAATGACCACTATTTTGTTGACGTACCGGTACTGGTATGTCTGTATGTTGTCAGTAACAGCTTTAAGGAATTATAATAGCAGATTGGAACAGACTGCAATGCAAGTTTTAAACCAGTCTGCTATATTTAGGTCAGTTCACCTGTTTATTAAGCTTATTTTGCAATCCCCTCAGGAAGAACATAAATTATAAATGCCCTTTACAATAATAGCATACCAAATTGATTTTCCACATGTGCACAGCCGTACAGGGAAAACATGTTTTTTTTCTTGCTTTATGTCTCAAGGAGTTGATCATTTTAAATATTTTTATATGGTAATTACAAATTATTATAGGAATATACTTTGGCTTGCCTTAATGTGCAGTAAAGGAAATTGTTAGATATGCATGAGTAATATGTTCTTGGTGTCAGTGGATCTGAGTTAATATGGTTTGAATAGTTTGGCATAATTCTGGATCAGCAAGAACCAAACAAAACATTCAAGGATTTAATGGGCTAGCCTGGTTGACTCTGCTGTGAATGCTTTCATTAGGACAATGGGCCAGTTCTATTAAAGCCTCGCCATTGTGAAAGAAAAATAAAACTGTTCATTTTGCAAAACGTATCACAAGCAACTCATATAAGATCTTATTAGGGACTCAAATGTTTTCATGTAGTCAAGAGTGATCAATTCGATCTAAGTTTGCTATTCCTCAAGATATGATTGGGAGAGATTCACTTTGAAAATTTCACAAGAAGCTCCTTTCAGTCCAGCTGAACTTGAACTTGAGTTTGGAAACAGTCAGAGGTAAACCTCAAGTGCTGACAACTAAAATAACAGAACTGAAGCTGAGTGCTGGTGTTTAGGAAGGGTCTTGTTGTAACTGGAAGTTATCTGAGAGGACGCCTACTGCCCCTTCCCTGCTGAGAGGGTCAGCCACAACCTTGGGTCAGGAAAGCTGAACTAATTCATTCAATCTGCTGGTAGTGCAGACAGACAGGTCTGCACCAAGCATCCCAGACCCCCTCCAGACCAGGCTGTCTCACTGGGAGCATGTCAGCATCTTATCACACAGTAGGGCTCAGTAAACATCTCTTTGATTAGATGCCATTAATGCGTCACTCAGTAAACAGAGTACCAATTTAAAAAAAATACATGCATACATATACATGCTGTTTGAGTTCCTAGGTTGCCTTGCAGTACATGCTTAGATTATTAAATCTTTAAAACAAGAATGTCCATCCCTTATTAGGACTGTCACTTTGCTATAAATTACAAGAAGGACATCAACTTCCGTGCTTTCAGGAGCTCATGCTGTTGAAAGAGCAGCATTCAACAAGCTTGCTGTTCCACTACATTATAAAGCAGAGTATAGTAACCTCTGTGTCATAGTAAACAATAGTAAACAATAGCAAAATAGTGAAACAAGGTAAAACACAGTATTGTGACTGCTAAATTACATTGCAATGCAATTTTATTTGTGACACTGCCTTCCCACCAGTATAATACGATTTGTGTATTGTTAATGTGTGAACTTATGTGCAGGAAGTATCTGACACAGGCATGGGTGTTGACAAGGGGAGAAGTGCTTACAGAGTGTTTTTTTTAAATTCAGGAGTGCAGCACTGACAAGTTCATTTTCAAATAAAGGAAAGAATGGATACTTCCACTGTGCCCCTTCCAGAATGCATGAAAGAACATGCACAATATGGTTACAAAACTGTACATTGTAGATAAACATGTTTTTCAAGAGACACGTGATTGTAAAGCTATGCCAAGTTTCAGACAGGAAACTCTAGTAGTGACCCGCAAATACGTGCTATACAGGTAAACCTCTTATCGTATTTCCTAATAACACAGCTTATTCTATAGCACAAGAAAAGCCCTAACTGAATGCATGATTCTTCATACAGTATATTTTAAGAAGGACCATGATGGCCAAATCCTTGTAATTGTGAAAGTGTAATGAATATGATGCTAGTGTTATGGAATGGTATGGTTTAGCCACCATTGTATGTGGATCTGCAGTGAATAAGGAGCATGTGCCTACACTATTCATCCTGTGGCCAACCTTACTGAGAGCTAGCCAATCTGTTAGTAAAGCACGACCACAAACTACTGTACCTCATATGGAATGTTCCATTCATTCCCGTTCATATTAAAATACAGAGCTAGTATTCTTTAGTTTAAACATTTCCTTTATCCCTGTTTGCGATTTGCGGTCAATATAAAAGAGTAAAATAAGATTGAAATCCAGTGTTAAATGTCAGCAGCCAACCTATTTATTATGGAGATCAGATTTAGAATACAGAAACTCTATATTAGCTGAAACTTGCCTACAACACCCGATACCATTCTGTCAGTGCTAGCTGTACAGCTGGGAATGTGTGTGGTAAAACTCTGCTTTCTAATCTTATTTATGGCAATACATCTGAAAGGAATTCAAAACAGTCCTTGCAAAAACCAGACCAGTTTATGTCTAATGGATATGTAATGATGAGTGTAGGTCAAAGCTTGAAATCCAAACTTATGAAGTTTGAAAATTCCAGCAGAAACACATTTTTTACGCTTAAAAAGGGTTGATTCGTTTTCAAATATTAATTCCATTGGATTTTATTTTCAAGGGAATGGATTTTTTTTTATATGGTGGATTTTAAATTTAGCTTCAATGCTCAAATTGCATGGATATCATATCCACATTTTATGGGACTATGATATTTAAACTTTTATTGAATTTTTCCACAGCAAGACCTGATTTTTTTTACCTCTATTGGAACAACACTATCAAATGTAAACACTGCTGGAAAAAATACAAAACATAGTAAAAGTAGCCTACTGCTTTATATGCATTAGACTTCTGTAAAAGCTGACTGACCATGAGCATGTACACAGTATTAATCATGTACATGAAGTTCAGCTTGTTATAATACAGCCACAAAAGTAACCTTCACTTCTTAACTAGAAAAACTTGCAATCACTACAAAAAGAAGTTGCCACAAAGTGTCATGTTGTTTTAACAGTTAAAGCAATGATAGATGAAGCCTTTGAAATGATTGATCACATTTTGCCTGATAACTTTTTGCTTCTACACACAGGAACCTCAACATCTGTAGCAACCTCTAAAGGGAGGTGCATGGTCACACTAATTGGTATGGAGCACCAATGGCTGGATACAACCTTTTCATCAGTATAATGTAATTTAGCAAGCAAACAACTACAGCAACTGTTTCAAATGAAAGCAGTTTTGTAATATTTTTAGCACCAATTTCTACAATAAAGTTGTTTTGTAAGATCTGCACAACATGTATTGCTGTACTTAAACTGCAGAATTCTGGACAAAGTACTGCAGTTGTACAGCCACAATAATAATCATGCAGCTACTATTGCAGTAACAAAATACTATCTGCGAGATACAAAATGATACGTTATTGTGTGTGCTTTATTCTGTTATATGATTATATGAAATTATAAAATTACCAGCAGGTAAAAATTCACAGAGAGATGGCCTCTTTCATTCAGAAGATTTAATCTTTGTGACCTTGCTGTTCTGGTTGAAAAGGTAATGAGCTGCATTTTTCATATCTATCATCATTCTACAGTGCTTTCATAATGAAGACATTAAGCCAGAAGAATGTTCCATTATTTTAGAAAAAATATTTTACAGTTGCTGAATAATACAGTTTCTTTGTCTCTTTTTTTATTTAGGTGCATAATAACAGTATTGAAGGTCCGCAGTAATTCCCTAAGCTCCAGAGCCTCATTAAACATGCTAGGCACAGGTGGTCCTGAATACTATAGAGGTCCCATAGGAATCCTCCTTCTCAAGTGGAGCTTTTTAATGGATATCCCATGGTCACTCTTGAGACGCTAAAAGTAGGTCTTCAATGGTTCTTGTTTGTTGGAATAAGGGTCACAACTACAAAACTGCACACTAACACTTTCCTGTAGGATCCACCAGCCCAGATGGTAGAATGTTTAAGCGTGGGTTTTAACTAGGGTGACAGCATGTTGTTCTTTGCAGGTGTGCCACCTCTAATGGTTTCCAGCACATCAAGTCCGGAAGGGAGGGTGTTATTCCTCTCTGTGGAGGGAGGGAAGCACCAGACAGAAGTGTTGGACATAGGAGGCTGTGTGGTCCAGTGGTTAAAGAAACAGGCTTGTAACCAGGAGGCCCCTGGTTTAAATCCCACCTCAGCCACTGACTCATTGTGTGACCCTGAGCAAGTCACTTAACCTCCTTGTGCTCCGTCTTTCGAGTGAGATGTAATTGTAAGTGACTCTGCAGCTGATGCATAGTTCACACACCCTAGTTTCTGTAAGTCGCCTTGGATAAAGGTGTCTACTAAATAAACAAATAATATAATATAATTACATGTTGGCTCTGCTTTGAAATGCAGCGCAGTGTGCAACAGGATAACATGGTTTATCTCTCTCTCTCGCTCACTCACTGTGGAATCCCACACCCTTTTTACAATGAACAATTAAAAACAAAACAAAATGTAAAACACATTTCCTAAATTAATAATAATACACATTTCTTGTTTTAGGATTCATATTCTGCATAATGCTTAAGATGTATGTACAGTTGGGCTGTCTGTGTTTCCTTTGCCAGTAAGAATAAACACAGAATCCTTCTATAAAAGACCATCAATGTGCTCTAACAGCCAATCAGGTAGTGCAGGGTCAGTGCCAGCTTGCAGTGGTTTTATGATGTGTACTCTTCTTTACTAACAGGAATCTGAGACTGGCATACTAGTGCATTATGAATATGGTCAATGTGCTTGGAGATCAACATATGCCTTTTGTCTTTTCTTGGCAATTGGTGTAATCTTTTAGGCCTATCATGTACCCCATACTTGTGAACCTGATAGCTTCACAAACTTAATTAACCATGTGGCAGCAGTGAGGAGTAGTGGTAGGGGCTCTGGACTCTTGACTGGAGGGTCGTGGGTTCAATCCCAGGTGGGGGGACACTGCTGTACCCTTGAGCAAGGTACTTTCCCTAGGTTGCTCCAGTAAAAACCCAACTATATATATATGGGTAATTGTATGTAAAAATAATGTGGTATCTTGTAACAGTTATAAGTTTCCCTGGATAAGGGTGTCTGTTGAGAAATAAATAATGTGATATGCACCTTTGGGCTTCAAAAAGCCCCATATGGGCAGCTTTTTTATTGCAGCATTGTCTTCCCCATGTCTTTTTTGGTGCCATTACCAAAACTCTACATCGCCAACACACCCCAATCTAAATGACTTAATGCCAGCCCTGTACATTAAAGTCATCGTTAAGCCAGACTATTTCTCTAATTTAAACATTAACCTTACATAGTTATCTTTTTATTCCTGATAAAATGTGTATTAATACAATATGTATAAAATACATATTGTTGCATGCCATCAACACAGAACCCCATATGCTACAGAAGAACAGTACATACCTTTTGGAAGCAATCAACTTGCACAGCACAGTTTTGTCTTTCTATAATTAAATCCCATATTCAAATTAAGTTTAGTTTAGTCATTTGCCTTTGTTCCTGTGTTAATTTAAATCAGTGTTGAGATCTGCATTTTTAAATCTTTCACAGTAATTTGCTTTGATAACAAACATATTATCCAAACTTTCCAAACATAAAATAACTCTTGTCACTACTAAGCCACTCAATTTTTACTTTGTGTTTTCACTAATGTATTAAAAAATGGCCCGAATTCCTTTCGCAGTTTCTCAGAAAATGTATTTTTTTAATTAAACCCTTTTTTTAGTATCACATTGAAGTCATTCACATTAATTAGGTTTATAAATGTTCACATCCAGACATCAAACTATGGCTCTGATGGTCTTGTCTCTTTAGCTCAATGTAACTGTTTCCATTCATACATAGGTCCTCTATTTGTGGTAAAGCAACATCAGACTTTACCATACTGTTCCAGCCTGTCTCAAGTGGAGTGCACCTCACAAAGCACAGCATTTTCAAGCTGAACTCTACAGCTACACTGCCAGGTCAGTCCTGGCACCAGAAAGTGAGCCTGTAATAAACCGTCAAGATTAATTAGTCAAATGTGCTTGTTTGTTTCAAACAGAATCCAGAGTGGGAAGGGACTGGAGAGGGCCCAAACTCACTTTCTCTGGCCAAGATACATGTTCAAATTGATGGGTTTCATTTCTGTAAGCAAAGATTCTAGACTAAAATTAAAATGTATTGTGCAATTACAATACATCTCAATATATCTTACAGTATATCTCATTTGAATCAAAGTATTGTGACACCCAAACCCACAATGCAGATAGTAAGCAGGATTTACCTAGGAAGGATTTTCACAGGCACTGTGCTTCATATTAAACTGCTACACGCGTCACATTGGTAGGTTCAGCTGAGAGATATGTATTATATAAATTGTCAGCAAAGTAACCGATTTATAACATGAAAAACTGTTATTTCTTATTTTAGAAGGACTGATTGGTGTTTAGCCTGCCATTGAATATGCCCGAATGTAGAAATGTATAGTATATCTTGTCCTGTACTTCTGTATCTGTGAATGGAAGTGGTTCTCTATGAGAAAGACACAAAGTAATGTCTGAATGAAGTTTTATTTTTGGCTGAACGTTCTTTTCTTGATTCTTGGCTAGAATATCAGTGTTTACTGGATAAAACTTGATATATGACCACTGCCAGTATTTGAAGTATACCTAATTACATATAAATAGAACAAACCAATGAGCAACACTGTGACTTGAATTCTAAATATGATGCGCTCCACATCTGTTCCTTATTTTTTCAGTTAACATAAAAAAATGACCACTGAACAAATGTTACAATTGTAGGAAATTATGTCAGACAGCTTACTTTATGTAAAAGGTACAAGTCCAGATGTGCAGTAATGTGCTCTGATGATGCATCCTTCCTTGCTTTAGGCATGTAGAACTTCTAATGGTTACATTCAAGTTGAAATAATAAATAAGCCCAAAGAAACTAAATGAAGGAAGAAATTAGTCAAACCCTGGTGTTTCTTACCACTGAATGCAGTATTTGTTTGCCATTTGTTTTGGTAATTGGTCATTGCTATTTGTGTCCAAAAACAGGTAGCCACAATTTCTCGGTTTCTTTTTTGAAATGTGATGCCAAATACATTTAATGTTACTGATGCCAATTCAATTAACGACAAATACAAGATCTGATGAAAACATTCCTAGTACTTGCAGCCAGGAACATTACATCGAAACATACACTTTTATGTAGAGAAAATTAATAAAAAAAGGAATAAAGACAAGTTTAATAAAATTTGTGAATTGCTTAACATCCAGAAATCTGGATATATGGAGTAAATATTGAAGACTGATAATGCAATGGTATTACATAACCAGTCATAAGAATGCTGTTTTAGATGGTATGGATTTCTTCATGGTGCCCTGTCTTGAAAGGGCAATCTATGTTTGTAATAAAATTTGTATTTGATTCAAAGGCTGCAATTTGCTCAATTATATGTTACCATTTACTCAATTATATGTTAGGTATTTATGGTTGTTCTCAGAATCGGCGCAAAGCTCAACAGAGCTTCTTTGTATCTTATTTACACATACCTGTGCAAAGGATATGGATCTAAATAGTATACGATATGGAGTTGATTTTAAATAGTATGGGTTTGGAAAAGTGAACATGCAGTTGGACTTTCTGAGGCCCAAACTTTTAGCAAAAAGCAACTTAAAAAAAAAATGGAAACAAGGCATTAGTGTTTCATTTCCCTCCTTGTTTTTCTGCAACATTATGTATATATATATATATATATGCATTGTGAGCAACCAGTTCAAATGTTAGATGGAAAATACAATACTTTTTTATATAATTTATTAAAAATAGTAATTTCAGTTACTAACACATCATTACCTCTGCAGTATGTCTACCTTTGGCATAAGTCTTTTCCTGACTGTTTGAATTATGGTTGGCAAGAAATGCTGCAGAATTTAAAGCTGTGGTTTTTGGTATATGCTTCCCTGTTTTACATTCATTTAAATAGAGATATATTGAAGGACTCTTACCATTCTCGTTGCAACAGTACATTAAGTAATGCAGTGACATCTCTTGCTACAACAGAGCATTAAAGCTGTTGTATCTTAGTGCTGTAAAATAAAATACAGCTACATCTTTACAGTAACCATACATCACCTACGATAGCTGTCAGCACCATCTGCACAAAAGCCTTCTTTAGGAAATGGGGAAAGTGTGAAGCTATATGGTGGGTCTAAACAATGTCCTGGAATATTCAGATGGGGGTTTAGCATTTCACGGTTTCAATCAACTGCCTTGTTCACATTGTCTCTGAGTCATTAGATTTGCAACCTCTCAACAAGGTACTTTTCAAACAAAACAAAACTGATTTCTTCCATCAATGTAATACAAGGCACTTTTTCTAAATACAGTATAAACATTCACTATTGTGACAGAGGACCTGCATAGATTTATATCATTGCCACTTACAAAGCTTACATCCATGTGGGAGCCAGGCAGGTATTTGTTCAGTGGGAGTGGACAGTGGGTTAGGCCCATTGTTGTTGAGATCATTTAAGAGATGCTAATTGAAGGGTCCATTTCTCTTCACAGCTGAAGCCAAGGGCCTACTGCTTGTGAAAATAAACAAACTGAATGGAAGGGAAGAGCCATCCTTAGGCAGCACAATTTGGGGATTAGGACCCTGAAGAGGAGGTCAAGAGTACAGGTCTGACCTCTAGCCCTCCAGGGGCAGTTTCTTCCTGATGAGCAACAGCAGGGGGCTGAAAGGACACACCTCTGACAGCTACAGCCAAGCAACCAGGCTGGGCATGCTCAGTGTACTAAAACATTGAGAGAGGTGCCATTGACAAGGACAAGGCTTAAGCAGTTCCTCTGCGGAAAGAGACCTCATTGTGAAGAAACCCTTAAAGGTCTTTTTTCTTCATTCCACACCCGCATCCTGTTTGGAGTACAATTCTGCAGATGCTTTTGATTCAGCGAGGAGTGAAAACCTTATTTATTCTGACAACTACTGTAAATGCTGTGATGTCCATTCCTACTCTGTATTGAAGATGTATCTCTAATGATTAAAATGTGTTGGTAGGGCGGGCCAAAAAGGTTCATTTGTAGCATGGTGAGAATAATATATTGGTAATCCTTTAAGCAGACTCTTTGATGGCATAGGGTGATGAGTGTATGTGAATGAAGCCAAGTGGTGCAACCAGAGGGAAGATGTCCCTTTGTTTGAATTTCAGATGGCAAGATATATAAGAGAGAACATGATTTTTGTAATCTATTTTTTAATGTAATTTGTAAAAAATGACAGGCTTACAAAAACATACTGTATGTTTCACAATTGGAGTAATGAACAAGAATACACTCAGTTTGCTACAAATAGACTCCCTTTATATGTACCAGGTTTTGAGGTCTCACAGTTAATCCTTACATTGGGTTGAATGGGTTCAAAATATCGTATTTAAAATAGATCCAGTTTCAGTTTTCCATTCGGGGACATTAATTAAGACTTCTGGATTGGCAGAACTTCAGAAGCATTAGCGATGCCATGCAATTTAGGTCTGTGTTGGGTTAGTGGTCACTTTGAGGCTAGCCTCGTCTTGAGAGGAAGACCATTACAACCATTGTGTATTCCTCTTTGATTTATTTGCTGTAAAAAAAATAAATAAATAAAACATTTAGCTTTTTATGAGGGGGGTGGGGGTGGCTTTTGGCTGTTTTATGGCTCTGAAGAATTTGAAAAGGAACTGGCATCCTGAAATGTTTTCCCTGAACAAATATACTGAATACCAGGAAACTAGTACTTCTCCACAAATTAAGTATTTGTATGAACTTATATAATATACACATGTGCTCTATATGAGAAACAATGTCCTGTTTGATACATAATCTCTCTCACAGGAACTTACTCCAGGCAGTCGTTTATCAAGTTATCCCGAAATACAATAAAAAATGTCTATAGGATTCAATGACAGAAGTTGAAACAAGATGAAACGAAGTTAAAATATTCAAAATAAGACTACATTATTTAGAATGAGTCAGTACACCCGATTTAGTGTTATAGAAATGAAGGGAAACAGAAGTTTATAGTGGCACGGATGATGTATGAGACTTTATCTTTAGAAACAAAGCCAATGTTTTCCTTCTGATCTTACAAAAGACATTCCATCTCTATCTCAAGGTCAGGCTATTGTTTGACTTGAGTTTGTGTGTAAGAGTAATTTGGGAGTTTGATAGTTGTTATCAGACTCTACAATTCAACAAGTGCAGCTAACAATTAGATAAAGACAATTTTTAAACATTCAAATCTACAAAATCAACAATGACCACCTTATTCTATCAAAATGCATTCAACGAAAAAATGCCTTTAAAGAATGAAAGGATTAAAGAAATAGCCTTATAAATGTTTACCATTATGAAATAACAAGGTCATGTTGTAGTAGTACCATGCTTCACTATGCTTCATCATGCATTTCCCATGCCTGGCTATGTTTTACCATGCATCCACATCACTTTATATATATATATATATATATATATATATATATATATATATATATATATATATATATATATATATATATATATATATATATATAGAGAGAGAGAGAGAGAGAGAGAGAGAGAGAGAGAGAGAGAGAGAGAGAGAGAGAGAGAGAGAGAGAGAGAGAGAGAGAGAGAGAGAGAGAGAGAGAGAGAGAGAGAGAGAGAGAGAGAGAGAGAGAGAGAGAGAGAGAGAGAGAGAGAGAGCCTTCACCAAGTTGGGGTTCATGAATGAAACAGTGGACAAGTTAGCTTGAATTATGTCTTGTTTAACTTGGCTGTTTGTAGTTTTCACAAAACTTGGCTGTTTTTTGCCTATAATGTTTTGGTCAGATAGCATCTACTGAGTGCACAATGGGTGCTGTGTTGGTCTGCAGTCATAGCAAATTGTACAGAAAAGTTTAAGTTTATGTTGCATTGTATGAAAAATGCCACGTTGAATACAGTATGTGTTGTATGGAATTTCAAAAAAGGTATGAGAAAACACAAGAAATAAAAGGTAACATTTTTCTGTTTTAGAAATGTCACTTAGATCAAACCTTTTCAAAGATGAAACAATAGGACCTTATTCTCACAAATGAAACCCATCCCTTTTTCTATTCCACTATTGTAACAGTTTATTCAGGCCTCTTCATCTCTCTGCTGCGGGCTTTTTTAAAATGCCCCGTTGAATGTGAAAAGAATGTGCTATATTTCAAACTCAAACATCGCAAGTGTTTTATTATGATAGCTGTAGCCTTGGAATTCTGCAGAATCAGAGAGCTGGTTGCAGGCTCACACCTCTGAATACTCAAAGTTATATTGAGACGTGAACGAATGACTTTTCATAAAAGAAACGGCAACTGTTTGAAAACATTATGCTTTGCCAAAAGTGAAAAACATTCTAAATTGGAGAAGAGCATTCCAAGACAGTCATCGAGATAAAAGTCATTTTTCTTATTTTGGAATGTTCTGTAACTAGTGACAAAATTACCAAATACTGTTTAAAAATAAATAAGAGGGCTCTAATTGTAAAATGGACCTCCGTATGCTTCTGACAGCTAGCGACAATCTGTTTGAAGTTACAATGTTTATCCTCCAAATGTACATGTGCTTCTTTACTTCAAGGGAATTTACCCCTGCATCAGAACTGGTGGCAATTCCAGATATAATTATCCAGGTAAACTTCTTCTGTTCTCTAATTCAAATTAAATGCATTTACAAACTTTGAAATTAAAAAAGTGTTGCCTTTGCTTTCAATTTTATTATAGTGTCCATGATTGCCAAGCTTAGCAATTTAAGAAATAATAAAAAAATAAAGGTTAATAAAACCTTAGTATAGAAAATAATTGATATCAGGTTTATTTGCATTCAACATTGCTTATAGATGTTTTCTGAATTGATATTCCACATTGCATTATAACTGGTTTCATCTTTGGGTGTTGTGACAGCAGAGATGTGAAGCCTGGTTGTATCCTATTTAATAGAATCTGCACCTACTGCTTATTAATATAAACAAACTGTGTTTAGGAAGACAAATGTTTGGAGGAGGCCCTAGGAAAACTGTGCAAAGGAAGGACTCAAGCTGTGAGTAAACAGTCTCATGGAGGAGTTCACTGGCGACCATGAAACGCAGGGGAATTTGAGCAAAATGCTGTCCTGTGTTCAAAAATAGTGACTTATTCATGTCTTTCAAATGAATGTCATTATCTCTGTTTTTAGACATGAAGTTCTGTATGAACAAAACCATTACAGTAGTGCCATGTACATGCTCAGGGAATTGTTGACTTTGTGTAAATGCTGCATTTTAAGCTGTTTCTTGTCTTATCTGTGTTTACCAGTGAATCTAATTCCTTTCAAAGTTTGGCTTTGCGAAGCAAAGCACACATTTTGTTTTTTCTTCTTGAGCCATGCAAATATTTCTACTCACGTTGCCTCCTTTGAAGGGAGATAGAGTAGTGGGGCGGCATGCTTGTTTTCTCCTGAATTGCAGACAGCATATCTCATCACGCTAAACCCTGCATAATTGCCAAGTGAGCTACTCTCAGTCCTTTGGCTAATAATATACACAGAGAAAATATCTGCTATACCATTGGACCATTTCATTACAAACTAAACATGCATCAGTGTTTAATTTAAACACTCATGAAAAGCACTGAATTAACAAACAGATTAAATGTTTCAGTGAGATATACGAAGGTCAGCCAATGCTTCCATTAGAATTCCAAAGAAAATAAATTAATGAACAATCTGGTTTTATCCATACAGCAGGAGAGATACAAATACACGGTATACAAAATGGGGGGACTCTTAAATAATGTTTCGAAGGAATAAATTAGGTTTTAAATTCATGAAACTGTTCTAAACTTTTGCTGTTTACTTTAACATCATGAATATAATTAGTTTTATTTTGCTATTCCTTTCAATACTATAAAACACACACAAAAAAACATTAATAGATAATATATATATTGAATATTAAATAAGTAACTTCAGTACAGTTACCCTGTATGGCAGAAAGTTTAGTCTCGTGCTTACACTGGCCCATTGTTTTCCTGTGGAAAAAAACGTTTCACTGATTTTCAGTTTCTCTATTTGGCCACTTCTTTTTTTTGTCTCATATGTAATAAAATCAAAAGCATTATTTGGCTGTATTTCTAATTAACAAGAGTAAAATCTAATTAGCAAGAGTAAAAGATGGAAGTACTCTTGCCATATGAAAGAAAGAAAAAAAGAAAACAGTCCTATTATACTTGTAGTGGAGCCAAAACAGCCAATAATGGAGGAGCCAGCAGCCCAACATGGACACATAGAAAATGAGGGCATCCAACTAGGATCTAACTTAAGTGAATTAACAGACAGACTTGTTTTGTTTTGATGGATTTGGAGTAGGATTTTGGCACTACCAGGAGGACTGCCATTTGAAAATGACTACTGTTATAAAAAGCTGCCAGTTGCCAATCAGTGACAACTGACTTTGAATGTCGCAAAGTCTGATGTAAGGTTTAGAAAATGACTAGTTAATAGTCCCTTAATCCAGTAATACACTGCTAAAATTATCAGCATTTCTATCTGACATTAATAGCCTGTGCTTGCTTGAAGAAAGTAACAGTGTTGACAACCATGTTGTTTTATAACTGTTGGCTACAAGGTACAAAGAGCTAAGAAGAAAAACAAAGACTTTTGAAACTGCAAAAGGAATATTTGAGGTCACACAGACATTAATGAATTTTCAGTGTAGCATGCTGAATGTTTGACATGTGTAACAATGTGCTGTACTTTCAGTTTAGCACGCTAAATATTAAAAATGCGTCATAGACTTTGGAGTCACTTCAGCAGGCTGAATGTTATAAATGCTTCATAAAACGTATTTTCAGTTTATCATGCTTCTCGGATATTAAACTTAGTCATTTTATAGGCTGTAATTAACCTTATGTAAACTAAAAATCACGCTTTATTTAAAACTATATTTTTATTTGACACATTGTTCTTAAAGGGTACATAAGGACCTTTTTACATGTTCCTATGTGTTGCTACAACTGTTTACGTAAGGTGTGTGTATTGATTACATTTTTTTTTTGACATTTTGACTACTTTTTTAAACTTTTAAATTGCATTCCCTACCTCAAAACGGCTTCCAATGGAACTCTCAGAACTACATTTCCCATCATCCTCCTTCTCACTGGTAAATCCATTTCAGTTACATATGTGAGTAGGAGGATAATGGGAAATGTAGTTCTGAGAGGTCCATGCGGGTACATAGGAAGCCATCTTGAGGCAGGGAATGCAATTTAAAAGTTTAATAAAGTGGTCAAAATGTAAAAAAAAAAAAATTAAAACAATACACACACCTTACGTAAACAGTTGTAGCAACACACGGGAACATATAACACAATGAAATAAAAAGGTATGTACCCTACAATGTAGGGGGTCAAGTATGGGTATTAAAGTATGGGAATTAGACTATACATCCCGTTGAGCAGCAGGATGAAGTGCCACAGGGTGTAAATGCCTTGTCACAGGACACACAGGAAATTCAAATGTTTTCAGTTCAATGATCTATATAGTGATGGCTACAGGAAACACTTAATTAGTCCCAGTAATGAACAAAAATAACTAAAAGTTATCGCTAACATATACAAACCTCTCCACATACTGTACTGTAGGTGAGATTGCAGCTTGCTTTTTCAAACAGGCAAATGCTGCTGGAACATGCATGCTTCCAGGAGCATCTACACATAAATGTCTTCTATCTTTAAATGACAATTGTACCCCAAAACCTTTACTTAATACTAACCTTCAAGTTACCATCAGATTGAAAAAAAAATGCTATTCACTCTCCCACAGCAGGACAACCTCAATAATGTACTAATGGATGCAACCTGTTAAGATACATTGAGTTAGAGCTTTAAATACAGTATTAGTAATGAATAGTGGAAACCCTTGGTTTCCATAGAAACTTAAACAATGTTTCTCGCTAGTGTTGTTGCTCACTTGGGATGCAGATATATGCTGTATTAATAGGACTGGACACAATTCAAAGAACAAAAGTAATTGCCCATTCCATGATTAAGAAGCAATCAGTGCAGACAGTCATGCAGGAGCTGAAGGAGCAGATTGTTGGTTAGGACAGAAATGGATAAACAAAACCGAGAATCCAATATATTAAAATGATCAAATCAGGGATGATGACTTTTCAGTATAATTTACGAAATATCCCAAATGCATCACCATGGTCATTGTGGCAAGTTAAGTGCACCAAATGTATTTTTAGTTTTAGCAGTCTGAATAGAAGTTAATTAAGCATATTTAGTCCAAAGTTAATATGTGGTTAATGTTCATCGACACATGAGTCAACTAGTGTAAAAAAATAAAATAAAAAAAGAATATCATTGCCAATTCTAAAAGCTTTAAGGACGTTTCTTTTTAATTGTTTCTAAACTAAACTTTCCTTTCAATTTTTGATTACAACTTTTCTTCCATTCCATTATTATGCATTGTATAGGTCTGAGTCTGAAAACTAATAAGCGATACGTTGGACACATTTTAATGGTTATTATTACCAAATACCTTTCCAGGAAATGTAACTCGAGTCGTTTCAACACCTAGACCTAGATGTAACCCTTTTGAATTGTGAATGGCTGTTATTTAGTAATATATAACACATTATTCCATGCAGAAATCAATAACTGCACATAGCCCAAAACTGAAGTTGATTCTACGGACATCTGAAAAAATGTCATGGAAGATTTCCACATTAAACCATGTGCATCGGTTTCCATCAGAAACACATGGGCTGCCCTTGGGAGAACCACAGGCTCAGTATCCTCTAACTTGAATGTGAGCTCCACATGGAACAGATTTGTGATTGTGTTCATGTTGGACAAGTTCAGCCATTCACAACAAAAAGTGGATTAACACAAACTTGAGGAGGATAAGTGGTAGTGAGTTAATGATCTGTGGAGAGAACAGAACATTTCATGGGTGCACAAATGCATCATATACATAAAAGCTGACAATGGTATCTACATGGGTTCGGTCATCAATTATATTAATCTTTTTATGAAATAAAAGAATCCCCAATCCCACAGCTTTTGTGATTGTTGTGTAATAAAATCACTAATATAGTATCTAATACATAATATATATCTACTAAATCAAGGAATTTCCATAAGTCAAACCTTAAAATAAAAAATAACATGAATATCTGTCTCCTCATTCCATCAGCTGTGTCTAGTTTGATTTTAATGTATTGAATATGTTAAAAAAAGTGAAAATACTTGCAAAAATCTTCAAATTTTAAAGTATTTTTTTCTTTTTTAAAATATGTACAGTATATATATATATATATATATATATATATATATATATATATATATATATATATATATATATATATATATATTTAAATGTTTCTTAGTACTAAATATCAAACATATAACAGGTACAAACACGTTTTTGAACGATCTACTTTATAAACAGCTCTTAGCTTTGGCATCTATATTTAACTGATCAGATAATGATATTTCCTTGTTAAGAATCTTTCTTTTGGTAAGTTTTCCCTCAAGGTTGATGGCTCCCACTCCACAGTTCTGGCATGCCATTACATATCATAAATCATCATCAAGATACCATTATCTCTCTGCACTAATTTGCCTAAAACAAGTTTACTGAAATGTATTTTTTTCAGTCTGTGGACTGCATGCGCTGTATTGTTTCACTGCAGCAACACTGTCCCCAAGCGGTTGTATTTGCATAATGTTTGCATGCCTTTGTGGTACATGAAATAGGCAATTTTTCACAAAAAAACGACACAATTGAGAATTAAAAAATTAATTGCAGGCTCTGTCCTTGCAGTACTTCCCATTTCATAGACTGCAGTGCACAGAACAGAAGATCCATGCAAAGATACAGTAAACAGTGACTTGTATACAAATGAACCTGATTGTGGGACACAGCAGCTTTATATACCATTTGTAGAAAAGGGGTAATCTGATCCTTATGTGTATATACAGACAAAACATATATAGTACATTTTATATAATAATAATAATAATAATAATAATAATAATAATAATAATAATAATAATAATAATAATAATAATGCTCACCTGCTGGTGGCAGTATTCAAAATACAGTATCTTTTTTTTTTTCTAGCCGCTGCCCTGCACTTATGTACTATTGTTGGCAGAATTTGGAACTCCCTTCCCTGGCTTTACTGAGATTAGAAAGACTGCAGTGAAAGGCACAGTGGCAGGGAAACTTGTTGGGGGAAACATGTCAGTCTTGTATATTGTGGTTCAATTTGCTGGCTGTGCTTTTCTCTTTGTGTCGTTGCTGCTACTTGGCAGTTTTGCAGCTTATTGCCTCTATGTGCAATACATTCACATGAAGTTTGATCATATACCCGGACCTCCCAGAGATAGGTACGTTAATTACATGATATAGCTTTTCAGGTATGTAAAGCGCACTGAAATACTATTGTTAATACAGCAGGGAACCAACACATGATTTATCGTACTACTACTACTACTACTACTACTACTAAGCTAAAATGTTACAGAACACCCTGCAAAGTTTACAAGAAACGCTTTACCTGTATGTTACGTATTGTGTCGCGTATTGTCTCTATCACAGCGTTTCTTACATACTGACAATTTAAATCAACAGTACGAAGGTCACTCTTGAAATCAGCACTTAAAGGATGTGTTGCAGTAAGAATACCTCTGTTAAGAAAGTGGAACAAGACTAAAAGGCTAAAATATGCACAAGAACACAGAAATTGGACAATGGAACAATGGTCAAAGGTGCTTTGGACTGTTGATGGATGGAGAACGACACCTGTGCCTTCTGCCAGTTCTGTTATTAATTCAACGCTTGTCTTCTTTCTGTTCCTTAAGGATATTATCTCTAAAATAAATTAAAAGCCTGCTTTTGGATTAAGCTCACCTGGCCATAGTTTGGTTATTATAGAACGTTTGCATCACCATATTATACATAGTAGCACTTGTTCTATGCTTCAGATGTTTTTGTTTTTTTCTGTGCTGTTATTCATTACAGTAATGGAAAATATGTATTAATGTTCACCTGCAGTTTTCTACTGGGGCATGGTCCCGCTTTGAATAAGGCAATGGAGGGATACAAGCTGGCACATGACAAGTTCTTAGAATGGTAAGTAGCAGTGCACAGTATGCACAATGCAACGGTTCTATTCTACAGATTGTAAAAAAAAAGTATTCTTTAACAACTAAATAAGCAACAGCTGTTTGCCCAAATAATAAACATAAAGCATGCAAAAATTATATATCTAGCTATGAAGGTTATTAAAACCTAATATTTTCAGTATACTAAGTAGTGATAGTGGGTATTAGACTACCCAAGCACTGTTAACATTTTAAAATAGTCAAATACCCACCTATTATATGGAGCTAGCCTTGACCATGCCAAATTGAAATGGTGCCCGATCTGTGCAACACACATACCTATTAGAAGGATTGAAGATGAACGATCGACCGCGAGGGTGTATTCCTCAGACCTCTTTGATTGGTTGATGGGCGGGTCTTGGGGGGGGGTGCGAGGGCGGGACGGATGATTGACCCCATAAAAATTACGCTCTCCTTTTCCTTGAGCGGAAGACCTGGTAGGAGAATTAAATTAAACACAGAGAGCGAAAGTCTATGGACCAGGAAAAAGAAAGAAAGAAAGAAACTGCCGGTGCCTGATAAAGCAGCATGCGGCAGTAGAGACTACCTAAAGGCAGTGAAGGCGGCTGAGGAAGACAGCAGCTCAAATTAAGTTTGTTTACATTCCCATACTGGTAAAAATACAGTCCCTGGGACACAATATATTTGAGCTCAGGAAGATCTGGGCAACCCCATAAAAGTATACTGAGCGAACAGAAGAGCGTCAGTGTACATCGTGCCTCACAGGCTAGCGGAGGCTGCAAAACCCTGCTTAAAGCAACTTTTCTTTGTAGTTTTATTTACAGCTTGTTTTCCCTTTTTATTTCACCCTCTTACAGGCACACTAAATTTAATAAATAAATAATAACATCAATCATTGTGACAAATGGCCATTATACTTCTGAAGTGAACCAAAGGTTTTCTGTGGTTATTGTGCGAGCAATTGTCATTTTTAACTTCCCAAACTAAACTGAGTAACATTTTTCTCTAGGACTGAAACATATGGACCTGTGTATCGTGTGAATGTTCTTCATAGAGTGATGTTGCTTGTCAGTAGTCCGGATGCTGTTAAGGTGAAGTTGACCAAAATTCTGTTTAGACCTGGAGGTCTTGAAAAGATAACTGCAGACTGCTCTATTAGTATGTGAAAGATCTATTAGTATGTGAAAGATAGCTCTTATATCCTTGGGCAGTTTCTATTGTAGACAGCTGTTTCAGAAGATTGTATGGACCTAGTCTATCCTAAAAAGTCTCTACCAGGAGTTGAGGTTCATCACCAGTTTGGTGCCCAGATAATAGTCTATTATACTGTGTGTAGTTTACAGGCCTCAATGATTCAGATGCTAAAAAAAGAAAAATAAAATGTGCTCTTCTGTACAGGAGTATCTGATGTCTCCAAAGTATCCCAAGGATCCATACACCTATAATCTTCTGTTTAATTTGTTTGGTAAAAGGTAGGTAGTCTCTATCATTATTGCCTGCTAAAGAAATAGACACAGTAGCATGTACAGACTCTTACACAAATGTCCTGATGTACAAGTCTGAAAACCTGGCGACTGAGCTTCCCTGAATAGGTTTGGAAACAGGTAAAGGTGAGGTCTAACATACCTTCATACTGTAAGTTTCTGAGACACCAGGATGTGGATGTCACCCATTGTACTGTGCAGGTGCTGAGTATATACATATATACTTCCTAAGAAAATATTTTGTTAACTTTAGTTTGCACATTTTATTTTAATGGCATTTACATTTATTTGGGTAGGATTATGAGTCAGCATGTACGCATTTGTTTCATTTTAAGCAACAAATTAGATGCTAAAAACTATGAAGGGATTGCACATGACATAAAAATTGGCCACATAAACTATATTTTAGTCAACGTGGTGAATATCATCATTATTCAAGTTGAGTTCTTCACAATGCGAGAACCTGCTTATTTTTAGGCTTTGAACATGATCTCTTTCCAGTGGAGAACTCAGGGTAATTGAGCTGTTTCCACAACATGATTGAGCAAGCGTAAATGTAACACTCAAATTGGCTAAACAATATTTTCAAGGCTGACGTAAAGAGGTTTAATATCCTGGATATAATATTTTGTAAAAACCCACACTTAATCTATTTTTTAAAATGTATTTATTTCCCTCGTCTAGCATCTTATTTTTAGGAAGAGAAAATTTAACTTTAAAGGGATGTTTGTCTGAAATGGAGGGAGGGAATCTATTCAAAATCAGGGAAGGTTCATTACGCTTCAATTACACAAAGGCCAGAATCCCCTTTTATCTGTAACAG
Organism: Acipenser ruthenus; assembly: GCF_902713425.1. NCBI lineage: Eukaryota > Metazoa > Chordata > Actinopteri > Acipenseriformes > Acipenseridae > Acipenser > Acipenser ruthenus. The sequence continues at coordinate 26,896,118 of NC_081206.1, forward strand.
ACCCATCAAGCAGAAAGTGCAAGACTGTTTGACAGATACACAAATCTCGTCACATAGTTTATGGAATCAAAAAATTAAAAGAAGATGCAGTTCACTGAAAGACAGAAGAGTGGTCAAAAAACTTTTTGCATGCTTTTCTACAAATGCTTGTGCAGAAAATTAGAATTTCACATTCTTTTAAGAGAAACACTGACATTCACCTTAAAATAATCACCCAATATATATGTTTTATGAACCAGTTGGAATTTGATACAAAACAAAAAAATATAACTCTTTTTATACTCTTATGTGCTCGGTGTTTCAAATTAAACTAAATATGTAAGACTAATCACTTCAATACAGTACTTTATGTTATGAGTTTATTATTTAAAAACACAACATTTGAACCTTTGAATTAAACTTTCTAGTTACGTATTGCTAAAATATATAGCCAGAACTTGCAGAGAGAAAAAAAAAAAACATCAATTAATTTGAAAAGTTTCTTTTTTATAGATTTCTTGGAAAGGGACTCCTGACTGATCCTGATGACGACCATTGGTACAAACAGCGTAGAATTATGGACCCTGCCTTCAGCCGAATGCACGTTTTTTTATTTTATTTTGCTGACCAAAGGTTATTGTAGTAGCTCCATAGCACCACTCATTCATAATGAAGACATATGGGGCCTGATTTACAAATGATAAGTCCTATACATTTAACAGCATGATAATGCTTTATGAATGAAGCCCTTGATAACTCTTCATGCTATTTATTTCTAGGACCTGGCAGCCTGACTCAATTATTGTACTTTACGTGCATGTAGTCACATATCATGCCAGGTGGCAAACATCTAGTAGTATATTTGTGTTTAGACTCCAGTTTGTCTACTAGATGTACATAATGGTTTCATGTTTGAAGAACAGAACTTTCAGAGCAGGCATTTGTTATGATAAGCATGGTATGATTTGGTATTATAAACATGTCGAGTACTTGAGGGTGTGCCTCTATTATTTTTAGGTTTATCACAGAATTTGCTTCCACAAATAGCCTTGCCATGAAGTGTTGTTACCATGTTCATAGTTTGTTACAAGTCTGATACACTGCCAATAGTAGTTCAGCAACACACTTATACATTGTTTTATTGCTGCTGTGGCCAATTATTCTGTAAAAGCCTGGGTTTATGATCATTTGGGACCCTAGTAAATACCAGAAGCAAACAACAAAATATTATAGTTATTAAATTATATTTGTATTACATTCACAGTTAAAACCAGCCTGCAACTCTTGGATATGTTTTTTTTTAACACCATTAACTTTTACGACTAAACCACGATAAAAAATAATCTTGGACTACCTTACCTAAATTAAAATTAGGTAGTCCAGGATTAGCGTTAATTAGGGTCTGTGAAACCAGCCATTTCTGTTGTTTTCTTTTCATTCGAAGAGTGAAATCATCTCCGATCTCAACTTGACAGGTACCTGAAGGGTATGATGGGAGTTTTTAATGAAAAGGCTGAATGTCTAATGGAGAAACTCGAGGAGAAAACTGAGAGTCAAACTCCTGTCAGCATGCACTTCATGGTCAACTGTGTGACCCTTGACGTCATCGCTAAAGTGAGCTAGGCGAATTATGGGTTGTATTTAATGACTGTTGCTTTTAAAAACTATGTTTTGTGAGACTGTATCTACCGCAGACACAAAGCAAAGTAGATTTATTAAACTGATGAAATTAAGACTGTACAATACTCAATTGCTTAATTGTTCTGTACAGGTAGCTTTTGGAATGGATTTGAATTTGCTGGATGAGAGTAAGACTCCTTTTCCACATGCTATATCCACATGTTTGAAAGGAATGACACAATATATTCAAAATCCGTATATGATGGTAAGATATGGAACCTGGTGAGTAAAAAAAATGATATGTGTAAACTTTGGCACTTACACAAATCCATGGCGAAAAGTTTTGCATCACCCTACAGAATAAACTAATTTTGTTTCATAAAAGTCTAAATTATTGTTTAGTCTCAATCCTAAATTCCTGCTACTAAACAGAACACTTTTTCAACAGTACATGCCTTGGCACTGGAAGTTTGTGAAAGAGGTGGAAGATTCTGCAGAACTGCTTCGTAAAACTGGAAAAGAGTACATTGAAAAGAGAAAGAGAGCCGTCAAGAATGGGGAGGAGGTGCCAGATGACATCCTAACACAGATTCTGAAGAGCGCTGGTAAATCAGTTAAAAGACAACAACTATAAATCACATGCACTCATTACTGGAGAATGATTTGCTGGACTACAAGTAAGCTATGGGCTCCTGATCATGTATCATGATAAGAATGTAAGAATGGATCAGAATCCATACATAAATAACCCTTTTATCCCCTACCTCCAATCTATGCTCACCCCACTAGATGACTTTCTGCATAGACAAAATCAAGTAACACTGAAGATGAACAATTAAGTTGAACTAAGTTCAACTTAATTGAACCAGACAAGTAGTGAAAATACACAAAAAGACAACTAATTCAAATGATGATGTTAGTTAACCGTTAAACTGAATCATCCGTCATTGTTCTTGTAGGTTTATCTAGACTATGGGGGCGGGGGGTGGGAAGGACCTGCATTGATGATGTTAAGCAATAATCCAAAACAAGCAATCGTACAAAACAAAACAAAAAAATAGAAATAGAAACCATAATTATCTAGGATCTTTACAAAATGAAAAACATGTTTGAGTTCAGACTTATCAGATACTACCATGACAACTATCAGTGGAAATATTGGAGGATACCGTAACATGAATAGAATTCTTTATTTCACAAGCCCAGATTACTGGCAAGGCAGATAAAAGCTGGAGACAGAGTGGTTCCTGATAAAGCCCTTTCAGCCTTTGGAATTGGGCGGAAATACAACCAGTATTTGAGCAAACAACAGTTGTTTTGCAAACAGTTATTTCATGCCCACACACCTTAATGGGCAAAGGTTTATCACTCTGAACCGTCTATTAAACCACTATCAAAACCTGTACTGTAATATAAATGTGCAAAGTTTGAACTTACACTGCAGGGTGAGAACAAAGAATCATTACTTTACACAGTGCTACAGATGCAATGTGGGGCAAGGGGCAGTTCTCATGTTTTAAAAGCAGTAATAACACCAGATTTAGTTTAAAAGTAAGTCATTCTTTCTTTCTGTCACTTCTGTTGTCACTATAATTAAACGTTAATGCCCGACACAGCAGTCATTACCTGCTAGATAATGAGTTGTTTATTAAGTATAGTACAAAGTTACTAAGTGCACAAATGGAAGTAGCTTCATGTGTTTTGCATCAAGATCGGGTTCAAAAAAAGAATGAGTCATTCAGAGGTAATAAACTGGTTGAATTAATTTTGTATGTCTATATACAAAAAATTAGTACAAATGGAAAATGCATTAAAATGCTTTTCTTCCTAAACTAAGACATGCGTCTGTCTTGCAGAATACCACGGTGAATGAAGAAAATGACAAAAGAGAAAGCCAATTTGCTATATTTAAATTTCTACACCATACAAATACTAGGGTGTTTTTTTTTTACTTTGAAATACAGGTGCTTGAAATAAAATGCTCGTGTTACTCTTCACAAAATAGTTCTATTAAAGTCAACAGCAACTTCTGCTATTTTTTTAGAACAAGAAGGAGACTATGACGATGAAGTAATGCTTGACAACTTCATTACTTTCTTCATAGCAGGTTAGTACAGATGTAGCTTTCACCTTGTTAAAATGTTGTTTGATATGGAGCATATCCATTAACATGTAGTCAATGCTGTCCCTGTAGAATAACATGTTTTGTGCAGAGGAAGCACATTAAGAACCATATCTCTTATTAATGTCCCATAAAGCACAGACATCAATGAATTCATAACACAGTCCAGACCCATGCAAATGAGAATGGCCTTATAGTTGTCTTAAAGATAAAGTTTTGTTTAAATGTAATGCTGCAAAAGGTTGGTGACCTTGCTTCACAAGTAAATTTCACATTGTATATTTACTGTAAATCTATATTTATACATTCTCATTATTTATTAGGGCTGAAAAGTGTTGAACAATTTATTTTACTTCTGAGAACAGTTTTCAAGTTCATAGCTAATGTGTATCAATTTTATGTAGGTCTGATTTAAAACGGTTCCTTTTAAATACATAGGACAGGAAACAACAGCTAATCAACTGTCATTCACGATAATGGAACTGACCAGGCAACCAGAGATAATGAAAAAGTAAGTGCCCTTTCATACCAGGTTCCAGACATTTTAAAAGAAGAGAGTCTGCACACACCAGTTTCATAACACCATGTTACTGATAGCTACACATTTTGAATGTTAATGACAATGAGGCCGTACTTGATTTTAAGGTGACATAAATGTACACAGCTCATCTGTCATGTCACCACTTTCTCTAGCTAGCTAGATCACTGATAAAGGAAGAGCCCCTATTCCTGAGACAACATTAATACGCATGCAGAATATGTATTTCACATTTCTGAACTTGTTAAAGGAAGCAATATTTACTGAACTTACAGGCTAAGAGTCGAAGTTGATGACGTAATTGGTTCAAAGCGGGACATTGATTACGAAGACCTTGGCAAGTTAACATATTTATCCCAGGTAAATAACACATGTAATAATTAATTACTACCTGTATATTGAGTTCAGCACTATGCAGCTTTACAGGATTTAGTTCAATCATCAACAAATTTGCTCTCAATAACTATCCCTTTTACTAAACTTTCTGAAAGTAAACCTATTTTATACATGTATCTGAAACTTGATTTAACATTTGTGGTCACTAAAGTATATTTGGTTTTAGTTAATATTTTCAAATCAATTTTCAAATATTTGGCCTATGTTAGTTAGTCAGAAAATAGTAATAGAGCAGATACTATTATTTCAGAGCAAAACATCTAAATCAGCACACCACTAGCCTGTGATTGTGACAAATACTATAAATAATACCATGCATCAAGTACTTTTGATCTGACAGGTTTTGAAGGAATCTCTGAGAATATACCCCCCCGCACCTGGCACATCCCGCTGGATCCCTGAAGATACCGTCATCGAGGGGATACACATTCCTGGAGGAATCTCAGCCACTGTAAGCAGCATTTATATCCTACTGGGATTTATTTGAGGTGTCCATGCACTTACAATACATTGCTGCAAAGATCGGCATAATTGGACCTCGTCAATTAGGGAGAAAAATGGGGTAATAAAATAAAACTTGAAAACCATTTAACAATTTGTTATTCCAATACTCATAATTGTCAAATAGTCTATACAAAGGGATTTTGTTTAATCTCTCAATTTTCAAATCTGTAATACTTGGTTTTTTGGCACCACAAACTTTAATCCGGCCAGTCCTTTCTCAGGTCATTTATTGATGTTTTTAAAGGAAGAGGAGCTAAAACTGTTCAAATAAAATGTCCTTACACTGTGGGTGCTCTTATTGGGTTATTTATTTTTTATTTTGCACTAATGCACAGTTCAACACTTACATCATGGGAAGGATGGAGAAGTTTTTTAAAGATCCACTGAAATTTGATCCAGAAAGATTTCACCCAGATGCACCAAAGTAAGTTTTTGTTGCCTCTCTTTTTTTAATGACCTTATTTTAGATCCAGTCATTTAAACATTGTGGACAGGAGTGGCAGAATCAGCACCTGAAGTCGTCCAGTTGATGGCACACAGAAGTATTGCATGATTATATCAACAATAGCACAAGTTGGACACTATGGGCAGTGTAGCAAATGACCTTGTATTAGTTGTTTAATTCTCGATTAACAGGTGTGTGTTTTTAAATTAAAGACTGGAGTAAACCCTTTGGAAATATACTCCCATGTGGTTTCATCAGTGTTGAGAAAATGATATCTTATGAAATTCTTGTATTAAACATAAAAGCTAACAATGTTAACGTATTGTTTGGTCTTATTTTTAGGCCATATTATTGTTATTTTCCATTTACATTGGGTCATCGCTCGTGTCTTGGACAAACATTTTCTCAGGTAAGATTTTTCAACAAAAGATCTTAGAAATATAGAAGGAAAATATGTCGTACAGTAGACAGAATTGGCTTTACTGTGAGATTCACTCTTGTTTGTTTTCCTCAATAGATGGAGGCAAAAGTTGTGATGGCAAAACTGCTGCAAAGGTTTGAGTTTCTGCTGGTTCCAGGACAAACGTTTAAAATAATGGACACAGGAACTCTGAGACCCAGAGATGGAGTGGTGTGCACAGTCAAGTCTCGGGTGACTAATTGCAAGGGAAATACTTAAAATTTGAAATGAGGTGATCGATCAAACATACAGAATGTGGTGAACCAGTTTACAACAAATCATCTGTAATTTGTATGCTAAATATATATACTATGCAAAGATAAGACAGCTGCGTGTTTGAATAAAATCAGTAACTTAATAAACCATAGTCCTAGTTGAAAAAACGTTTTATTAATATAGTATTTTTTTTTGGCATCTAGAAATTGATTGAGACTGGGAGGATTTTTTTTTTTAATTATTATATTAGGGTTGTAATCTGAAATTACATTTTTGTCAGCATGAATAAAAAAGGGATGCTGATGAGATTATCATTGTAACTAGCAGTACTCTTTTCTCTGTCCTGTCTATAAGAACCTGTTTTAAGCTAGTGATCGACTGAACTCTAGTACAGAAATTCGCATTCAGATATCTCATGAACTACCACAAGGTGGCAGAATTCTTGTTCATGTTGCATACTTGCCTATTGACAATTTTAAGTGGGCCCCTTCAGAACTCATACCTTACTATGGTACATGGTGAGACACTAAGTGATGTTGAGATGCCTCAGTACAAGTCTGTAAATACTGCAGTGCACTAGTTTAGCACAGAGTTTGACATAGCCATGCATTCTTGTTCATTGCATAAACATGTAGCCAAAGCTATACTCCTTTCTCAATAGAGACTGAACTCCCACTCTGAAAAAGGGTACAGGTATGCTTTCTGGATTACTGTAAGGAAAGAATAAAGATATTAGTCCTGCTTATCCTTACCTGAGAAGTGGTCACAAAAATCAAGCATATGAATTGACAGTAATTGGAATCAATAACATTGATTTACAGTCTGCACTTTACATTTGAATACCTGTTCATGATCAATTAAAGTCAGAGGTTAATACTGGTATATGAATTAAGTATGAATTAATTCAGTTCACGCTATTTAATTTGTTATCACGTGTGAATTATTGACACAGTAAAGTGTCAAGGATCGACACTGAGGCACATACCAATGTCCAGATATCTAAATTGAGGTTTTACATGTTTAAACTGTACCTGGCCTCCCTAATATTCCCCATATTCTTCATTCCCACATATAACGCCTGCATCCTCATGGTGATCACAGTTGTGTATCCCTATTTCCGCGTGCTTGCAATCCAAAAGGCTATCCTCATACCCTTCACACTGCACGTCATCTAATAAAATTCTCAAGTGTTTGCCCTCTCCAAACTGTGCCTTCTTGGAAGCCCGAACAACATAAAGGAACCCTAGCTGGCGACAGACCACAGCCGCTGCCTTTATGTTCCAAAGGTCATCACAGACCGTCCCCCATTCGTTTTGAATGTAGATCTCCACCCTGCCTTGGTTGTGCATGCCCTCCTTATTCACCAATCGCAGCGTTCCGTTCTGGATGGCTGACTCTAACTGGCGATGGCCTTTTCTTCTACGCCCCTGCCTTCCCTTCTCTCGGCTTCCTTTCCTCGATTTTGCAGGTTTTGTGGTTGTTGGGGTTGCTGTTGTCGTTTCTTGTTGGTTCCTCAGAATCTGCATGAATTCCTCCAGCCAGTCTGGGGTTGCAGGCTGAGGTGCCTCTGTTGCCCTTGGAGGGTGTCTCACAGGTGCCTTGGTAGCTTTAGCTTTTGGACGCTTGTTAGGCAGAGACTCCACTACAAGTTCTGCAAGAGAAACCACATCTCTTCTCACCAAATTGAACTACTACAGCCAATAATTTGGACTCATGGATCACTTTATTCAAATTTCAAGCAACCCCTGAAACCAACATTTTAAAACAGATCGAACTTGCTGATTCTAACATCCGTTATGTTTTTCCTGCAGATGCTGATCAAAATCTCGTACACCATTAAAAGCGGGCAAAGTTCATTTCATGTGATTTAAAAATGATAAACATTAAAAGTGAGAAACAGTATGTATGAACGTGCCTTCCTGTATTATGAGAACAACTAAGGAGCATTTTAAGCAAGTAATAAATCCAGGTCACCAGTTTGCATCTCTCGGTACATAAAGTTTTCCTCTGCCAGGCTTCCAAAAAAACATTTACTAGCATAATATCTTGTATATATTCTGAAATAAAATGAGTTATACGATTATAATCACAATGTTGTGCTCAATTATGTAAACCAGTTGTTTATTTTAAATTTGGGAAATTCAACATTTTATATGGCAAATGCTCAGTTGGATTAGAGTTGCTTTTAGCATTGTATAAATAAAAGCCATACTTACTTTCCTTTGGCACAAAGTTTATGAGTCTGCTTTTAACTTTAACTGGTAGAGGGTCGTAGTGACATTTTCTTGGCGGTGCACGACTACAAAAAAAAGAAAGAGAACAAAATTAGAAACAGACCGTTTAGTCTATGTTTCTTTCCAAAAAATGTGTAACATTGCCCGACTTCATTATTAATTGTCCTACACAAGCTCCAAAAAACTGAATATTGAGAAAAAATGAAAATATCAGCCATGGCAAAATAATTCTTCTGGAGTAGCTACTTGTATATAAAAAACAAAAACTGTCCATAGTAGGGTTATCAATTAATCACAGTTAACTTCTGCGTTTAACGCGTTCATTTCTTTGGAGATCTTTTTTTTTTTTTTTAATGTGCATTCCTCTGTTTTGACCCTCTTAGCATGCCATAACTCATTCCCTGCAGCACCATTTTATAATGTACCGCGCAACGCAATGACTGCAGTCGGCGTGAGCATAGAAAGTTAGTTGAAAATACTTTATTTGTTAATATTTTATTTTGGTAAGTAAAAGATGCAAGATAGGGCTGTGCATTGGTTAATATGTCACAAGCAGTCCCTGTTCTGATGCCAGTAATGTCAATTTATTGGAGGTTACTTGAAACTGTTTATGTTGTGCTGAAATATAAGAAAACATGTTGATGATTGGTTTGAGAGATGCTACAAAAAGAACAAGCTCATACTGGTTAATATGAAACGTTGTAAATGGAACAATAGTGTAGCAGTTTGAATATGTTTAAATGTTTTCAAGGATTTGTTTAGTCAAAAACACCCAGTAAATGTGCCAATTGACACACTGTTGTCTGCAGAAGCAAGCAAGTTTACTCTGTCTACCACTTTTTGGTGCAATGTATAGAAAATGTATTTCAGATGGTTAAATGTTTTAAACTCCAATGTGTGCCGCTATATATAGAATATTATGTTATGCTGGTTTCTGTGTCTCGCACAGTTTAGTAAACCGGCTCTCCTTGTCACGTGTTGTCTGAAAAGCTAGAAACTGTAATGACATTGCCAGGATAAACAAACAGACCTCTTCACATCACACAGTGGGGTTGTGAAAGACAAACCCTTTTTAAATGCATGAAGTCACCTTTTTATTTGTAATGAACATTTCATACAAATGAATTTGCAGGATTAACACAATGTTAACTCGTATGATCAAAAACAGCCCAGACTGAGGTTGTCACAGTCCTTAAGATATTGGGAAATAACATGAATAACATTCTTAACATGAATAGTTCCTTACCGTGATGGATCTACCAGTTTGTACACTACACCAGAATACGATGTTGCACTAGGAACTCCAGTGGACATGAAATATAGTTCTCCTGCACAGAAGAAAGCAAACAGGGAAATCAGAAGCATTTGTATTAAAACAAATTAATCAATAACTGGTAATAATTAAATACAAATGAACCGACACTGTATTCTTCCTCAAACCATGAAAACATACAATTAAAGGGTGTTCAGATTATTATTTCCTGCCATGGCTATGCATCCATATCGAGGTATAATTAAACCACTAGGTGCCAAAAACAAACCCCTATTAAATCTGTTCTGAAAAGGTTACATAGTTAGTCCCCAATAGCTTTCTATAAAACTCCCAATAGGTAACAAGTGAAAGACTCTCAGACTTGAACCTAGCAGAAACCTGATTGCTCAAATTCATTTTTAAGATTGTAAAACAATAAAGAAATAAACACTTTTATTTTATGTTTAAGGCTGCAATGGGTCAAATTACCTGCCTCGTCTTCAGCAAAGGAAATGATATACTGATAATAGTTATTGATCAGTCCTGGGAACATGCATGTTTGTCCAGTCCCCATACAGATTTCATTGTAGTCCCACTGCCTTGTCCGCTTGTTCTCTTGTAATATCATTAGACGCCTGGAAAGGACAAAACCATACCGATATTCAGTAATATACACTGGGGAGTTGTCATCTGAAGCATCACCTTTAACTTTTGTTAATTTATCAAACATGATCTTTGTAAAAGTGTGTTCTGTGTTTGTTCCAACTGTTCTGTCAGGCCTTAAGGTTGTAGACAAGTGCAAGGAATAAGAATATTGAAGGCCTCACCCACTCATGAAGTCTCCAAATATGTACATCCCGTTCATGTTAGGGTACTCGCACCCTCTGTAGACATATCCCCCAGTAACTGATTTGCCCATTTTGTGAGGATAGGCATATATGGGAAGAACATCACCTGTCAGGAAAGAATGAATGCTGTTTTTAGATTAAGAAAAACATTTCTGCAAATGCAGAAATGTCACATATTATTTGGATAGGTTAAATGAATACATTGTATTGGATAGATAGATACAGACAGATAGATAGAGATAAATATTGTAGATCTCACACATAGCTTACCTAATGAGCTATTGGCACAGAGTTTTTTGTCATAACAGGAGAATCCTTCTTTTGCTCTCCAACCATAATTCTTCCCCTTTTCAATGATGTCCACTTCCTCGTACTTATTCTGTCCGACATCCCCACAGAAAATCCTCCCTTTGCCCTCTCTGGTGATAGGGTCCCCACGGTCCACAGAACACCTCCACATGTTGCGCACACCATACGCATAAACCTCAGGCCGGGCCTGGGGTTCGTGGATGAAGGGGTTATCAGGAGGGATTGTGTAAAGCGGGCCCCGGTCATTGTTATCAACATCAATTCGGAGCACTTTACCCAGCAAGGCTGACCTGAAAGCAGGGAGATTCAAAACAAACAGGAATACAGTATTTGTGTCTCTTATTTTTATCAATCCTTTATTGTCAAAAAAATAACTGACCACAATTACATTACAAAAAATACATACTGCATTTCATTATATGTATAATTGTATTGTATACACTGTGTTGACATTTGCATGAGCCAACAGCTTTCAACACTATTTAAAGTGCCATGGACACGTAGAATATTACTCAAGAACAATTAATATTAATGTATTACTTAAATGTATTAAATGCAGCATGCAGGTTTTAATTTTGAATTACAAAATGGCATAAACTGAACATGTGAACAAAATAAAGCAATCTTACTTGTTCTGAGAATTTCCAAACTTTCCAAAAGGATCTCCAGCCATCCCACCATCGCCAGTGAAAATATATAAATATCCATCATCAGCAAAGAGTAGCTGTCCCCCGTTATGATTTGATGATGGTTCATCCACCTCTAAAATAATCCTGTGTCAAAATCATGAGCAAAATGTAAATTATTTATTTCTTAGCAGAATAAATGATGACAAGCAAGAGATACATGCAAGTCTTGTTAGCTAAATTGGGACCCAAGGTAACTTTTGGTATATATTAACAACCTAAAATAAATGTTCTATTTAACAAACATGAAGCAAATATAATCTAACGAAAAATAACTGGTTTAAATGCTGGTTTAATATAATGAAAACATGCTCACCTTTCTGAACTGTGGTCCACAGCATTCATGTCACTTGCTGATATTCTAAATTCACTGATTCTTATCTTCTCTTCAAAATCCACCTCCACTGAATAATAGACATACAATTTGCCATTAAACTTAAAATACGGGTGCAGGACCAGCCCCAGGAAGCCCCTTTCGTCCCCCTCCCAGGGTGAGGTGAGCACGGCCGCAGAGATGTTCAGGAAGGGCTTCGCTAATCTGGAGCGGTCAGGAAGGTAGGTCCACACCAGGCCCACCTGCTCTGCAATGAAGAATCTGTGCGTGCCATCATTGGCATGAACCATGGCCAATGGGTTCCGAAGCCCATTCGCCACCTCCTCCAGACACAGCTGGAGGCAGCCTTCAGAATTAGCCTTGACTCGCCCCAGGTTCCTTGTCAGCTGCTCGTTGACCAGCAGGTGAGGATAGCAGTAGTCTGGATCACCCAGCTGTAGATACTGACAGAATCTGTCACGGTCCTGCTCAAGTTCCTCCAGCTGCAGGTCTCCAGTGAGGAGCGTGATTGTCGACCTGCATTTCAGCCAGAATTCTGAGCAGTAATCTCCACAAAGTCCTGGCAGAGTCTTTACAGGAGTGCTGGAGTCTTCAGCATCATATAGGTGCGCAGCGAATGGAGAACATTCCTTCAAATAGGCATTTAAAAGCAGCTGAGAATTCAGTTTTGACAACTTTGAATATTGTAAACTATGCAATTCAGATACGATACTTCAAAATGAAAGTTTGGAATATGTAAATGAATTATTTTTTCAATGATTTTTAGTTTTACATTAAAATATAACTCCTTCCTCTCCGTTTAAAATATATTAATTATTAGCATTCTATTCACTCTACATACTGTAAATATATGTTATAGCTCTGGAAGGAAATTAAATCATAATTAAAAGGAGACCGCTTTTCCCCCCAAACAAATGGAGCAGAAAAACTTTAATTATGAACAACCGTATGAGACACTACACATTTAAGTATTAGAAATTGAATAGTTCTGAATAGATATAATGTTAGTATATTATACGTTTCAATATACCTGTACAAACACCCCCATGTTTTGGATCTTTTATCATTTGTCAAAAGACTTGCCCCAAACTATACAAACGGTAATCCAATTCAATGCAATGTATCAACACTTGTAGTGTTTACCACTGTGCCCTGAAGAGGGCCAAGTGAGGAGTTATATGACGCAATGCCAAAACCTTATGTAAGCTTTTTTTTTTTTTTTTTATCATTTTTTATTATGATTTATGAAGCTGCTGTCTCGTTTACATCGTTAAACTATATTACATTTCATGTTGCTTCATTACCGGTGCAGAAACCACCAACTAGTTTGCCCCCGCCCCTGCTTCAAATTATTCTTACCTGACAAATAATATCTTGGACGTATCCAGCACATTTCGCATACCCATAGTAGTCGAAGTTATCCATGATTCGATAGAACTTGTCCATCAACTCCCGATCTTTAGCCGAATCACAGCAGCCAAAGTTCTTGTACATTACACAAAAAGTAAGTTCTTCCGGAGGCTGAAACGGAGGCTTGAAATCCAAACATTGTGGGTGCGGAACCACAGGTGTAATCCTCCAAATCACAGCAAAAATGACCAAAGAAACCGGACCAAGACAGCCACGCCCTTGCTTGCAATGTCTGTTGAGCATTACTGTTCTTATTAAGACAGAAACTGCTGCACTTTACACCGAACGTGCACTGCTTACAGTAAGTATGTAAACTCAGAGACAGGAAAAACTAGACATGTGGTTGACCTCACGTCGTCAGGTTTCTCTGCTGTGTAATGCACTTTGCCCAAGTTTTAATCGGACAGTTTTTGGTGGTAAACATGAACTGGATCACTAAACACCCTTAATAAAACAGGCCTCCAGTGTTTCCTTTTTTGTTATGTTGACTACAGATGATGATCTGCTTTTTCTACATGGGTGCATTTTCTACATAGGCTATTATTTAGAAACCATATAGCGATTTCCCTGCGCATATTAGCATCTTTTTTTAAATACCAACATTTTAATTTAGCATTTTACTGACAGACAGAAAACAAGATGAAAAAACGGTTGTCCTAATAATCAAAGCAGTCCGCTCTCCTCAGCAGGAAATTAGAGGGCGGGACATAGACGGAACAAATGGGTTTTACTTAATTCCGAGAGCAGTCCACGGGAAAAATAATTCGATAATAACAACTATATATATATATATATATATATATATATATATATATATATATATATATATCTGGAAAAGTTATTTCCACGTTGAGCACATTTAACTGAAACGACTATAGTATAACTAAACCCTCATGACATTCCACCAAAGCAGGATGCACCATATGCCATCAAAAATATGGTATAGTCAGTTAGTTTTTTGAGTTAGTTGGGGAATGTATGATATATTATCACGATATTCCATTGAACAGATGGACACCACGCATTCTCTATTCTCCTAAAACAACGTTTATCGTTTAAATTAAAGATTAACGGCCCGTCCTTGTCAATGATAGCGGGCAGTAGTGTATTTTGCTCGGGAATATAACGCTATCCTGCCTTCTCAATGTTGAGGCAGCACTTTTGGAAGTTATATCCATTGACTTTATTCTGTATTTGAATGGATACCAAATTGATATTCTACTGCTAATTACGATCAGTACAGTATACTGCCGGCACTCTGCTCTATGGTATATTCACATATTATGCTGTAATAGTTTCGAGATTTAAATGTCAATTGAAGAGACTCACACGCTCCATTATATGTGTTGTTTTTCATGACATTGGTAAACAAAGATTTTAATTAACGAAATGTCAGGGGTCTTTAGATCCGCCATGGTATAAATAATGCAAATACAGCTAATAGTAAAAGTGAATTGATTAACTAGTCTAAGTTAAAGTAAGATAAATACATTTCTTGTTCACAAGATGGCGCTACATTCGTACATTAGTATTACAGCCCACTTGCATATCATAGGTCTCCACAATTCCAATACATTTATTTTATTTTTTTAACAGAGGCTGAAGAAGCTATATCTGTTTAAATGCATTCGTTTCTTTCAGTATTACCCAAGTCAACCATGTTCCATTTTTTTTCCTTGAGAGTAAAAAAAAACAAAAAAACCTGTTGTTTGAATTTAGGTCAGAGAACAAGGTCTGGAGCATGAAACAGTTATACAATTAATTTCATAACAGTGTTTTAAAGAAGACCATGAAATGAACACTATCAGTTAACTAAAACAAAACAGAACAACTGTATTTACTTACAAGACATGACATATCTATTTCCAAACTAAAGAACTATTGAACACCTCAAAAAATAATTGTTTAATTCACACATTAAAACTACATGAAAACAACCATGATTTACTGGTTACTGATTAGCTATTTATATTTCTTATTTATAAATCATAAATAGTGCCCATGAATAGCTCAGCTGATATATCCCAACTGATGCTATATTACAATTGCTCGCCAAACTGTTTTTATGCAACTTTTTTTTTTCTCAGTAGCTTATGGATCAAGTATAATATTATACTGCTAATGCTAATGGTAGTCTATACTTTGCCTAATTGCACATTAAACTCCCCATTGTACAATGTATGTTTTTTGTCAACAAATGCCTGTATGTAAATGTATTTATTTATTTACAGTTTTCTGTATTATACCTCCTTTTCAATTCATTCATCGGTTTTATATTTTTGTTATTCTTATTATTACGCTTAATTTAACAACAATATGCAATTATGTTTGCATACATCATTTTTATATTCCGTTTGTGGATCCAACTTGCTGCTACCGTCCCTTTAAGAAGGGAGGACTGCACCTTTTCTCTACCTGCGTGAGAGACTGTTTGCTGTGTCCTGATTGGCTGCTTAAACCAAATCCTCTTGAGTAACTTGAACCAAGCTTTAGGAAGGGGAGGAGAAGGACATAGCAAAATCCAACCTGGGAAAGATCTCTGCAGACTACCATTTAGAAAGTTCTGTTTGTTGGATTTTAACCAAACCGACTTTATAACGTCGTAATACTGATTCTATAGCCACCCTAAACCTCCTCTCCAGCATCCCTGCAACATTTACGTCGAATATGTTTTTGTTTGAACTGAAACCCGAGTGCATTTGGACCAATTCCATCTAGACTGCTGATCCTCTTTTGATTGTGTGCTGCTATTGTGGAATGCGCCTGCCTTTGCAATTTACGTGAAATTTACAAACGCACTGACATCACCGCATTGCATTGGGAAACGGGGAAAAGGACAGATTGATTTTTTTTTTTATTTGCCTTTACCCAAGATCAGATCTAGCGGTCCGAGGGGGCATTTGTCTTTGTTTTGTATTTATTTATGTATGTATTTATTTTCTGGAGTGATCTTTATGTGGAAATTGTAATGCGAAAGAAAAACAAAGGAGTGTCATCAAAGTAGAAAACGTTTGAGTAGCCGGCATATTTTTGCGGGGTAAGTTAAACATTGACAGTATGAATTTATGTGCCTTTTAAATTAGAATATGTGTGATATTAACTAGGCTGTTTTATTGTACATAGTTAAATATGTGAACGGGCACGTTTTGTTAAATTCCTTTATGATATCATAAATCTAAAGTTAGCTGCAGTGTTACTTTTAAGATATTAGATTACTGCTTACTTTTTAAACCGTGTACATCATTACCTTAGGAAATAAGATGGCTAAAAACTCATTGGATGGATCTAAGGAAGACTTGAGTAAGGTAGCTGACGTGGAGCTGCTGAAATGGAGCAAAGACGATTTGATCAAAAGACTAAGAAAAGCAGAGAATGAAAAAATGAACTTGATGGTGGAGCATGGGAACATGATGAAAGATGTGAACAAGAGACTGCAGGTTCACCTTCACGAGATAAGGGGTCTGAAAGAGATCAATCAAAAGCTCCAAGATGACAACCATGAATTTAGGGAGCTTTGCTGCTTCTTGGACGATGACAGGCAAAAAGGTAAGAAGTTGACCAGGGAATGGCAGAGGTTTGGCCGGTACACTGCCAGTGTCATGTGGAAGGAGGTTGGCGGGTACCAACAAAAACTGAAAGAACTGGAAGCCAAACAGCAGACAATTATGAGGGATAACATGGAGCTGAAAGAGATTATCTTGATGCTGGATGAAGACAGGAATGGAGCTGGGTCCAGGAGCTCCATAGACAGCCAGTCAAGCCTGACCAATTTGAATGGGGGCTCCAGCACCCTGAGAGATGTTGGGGATGGGAGCAGCACCTCCAGTACTGGGAGTGCTGGGAGCCCCGATCACCAGCACAACCATCTTCACCACAAGCCAGGGGAGACTAAGATTGGAACCATCAGAAGGTCAATGGATGATCTCGCAGCACCCCATCATCATAGGAGCATCCCCAATGGGCTGAATGGTAAGTTGATTGACTACCATTATTCCTGTGATAAGTTTGAAACCATATAGTCTGACTGGTTTTTTTCCACTCTTGTATTTTAAACCAGTAGTTCTTCGTACTTTTTGCTGGTCCTTTAGTGTCATACTGTAACTGACAGCCCAGCTTCATATATCATATCAGTCACGTGCTTGAAAAGGAGGGGCAGATAATATCTGTGATGTACAAGAAATGGAGCGACCTCAGGGAAGGCAACTTTCCTGTGACACTTGTGATTTTAAAAGTTGGATTTTCAAGACCACTGTTGCTTTCATCTTTTAACATGATTAAAATTTTGAGGGATAAGATTGCAATTCTTAAATTGTTACATTGCTGTCACAGTACAGGTTGGGAATGAAAATATATTAAAAAAAACAAACAAACAAAACTCAAAGGTTGATCATTTTTAGCATGTTACACATTCAGAGCAGGTGCTGTACTGTAGCAAAGCAGGTATTTATGTAAATGTGAACGCAGGAAAGCAAATTTTAAATATATGTAAATGAATGCCTTTATCTAGCACGCATGCTATTTGATTAACAGGCAGCTAACCCTGAGGGCAGTTTCGTGTGCTGGTATTTGTGTAGTGCAGGCTGTCTCGTCTGACAGACAGGTGCAGGGTTAGGAATGCAGTAGGAAGAGTCTTTAGGAATTGACAATACTTAGGAGTTTTGTTAAGAACATGACATTATTTGCATTAAGGTAATACTGGGTGACGTTTAAGGCTGATGTGTAATTGTAGGGCTACATTTGTAAACCGTGAACCATGTCCTTTTGAATTGTACTGTACCTTCAGAAGTCCTAACGGAAATAATGAACTATGTGAATGTCCAGTTTATAGGAAGCTTTGTTGTAGGTCTTGAAAGACCAATTTATATTTGTACGAAAAGTTTGACTTTTTTTCTTTTTAAATACAATGCCTCAAGTGCAATACTGATTCATTTACACATTATACAGATTGCCCAACAAGTATAATCGCAAATGTTAATTTTCATGGCTGGGAAAGAGTACATTTAAATCTTTCTATTGATCAGCAAGAGTTATTAGTGTTTCGTCTAGTCTTCTTACTAACACAGATTAAGTAGCTTGCAGTGTCTAAGTAGTGCAATCGCTATGCTTATCCAGGTGTATATATAGACAGGAACAGGAGATGGGATTTTTAGTTGGCATGCACACCACGATCACCCATATTATTTTTACTATGTATAATGATATACACAAAGAGCTGTAGATATCTGATTACAGAGAAAGTGGCAGTTATTTTTCTATTTGTGGTTGGAAAGTGGCACTTGGCATGAATTCTTGACTTGTTCCATAGAAAAAGAAAACAGGGCAGCTATCATCATTTAAGAAAATGTATGCTGCATTAACTGAGACAACTTTATCAGTTAATTAAGCAGAAGCAGAAAGTAACTCCTGTATTAATTATATTAATTAAGTATGTAATATATGTATACAAATGTAATGACATGTGCAGTAACTGATGTGTTCTGTTCTGCAGAAGTCATTTGGGGAAACATGAAAGAAACCAGCAGTGGTCATGTGTTGAATCATTGCTTAAATAGTTTACCATTTATGCTGACTCCTTTTAGGGACAATACAATTAATTTTTCCCTAATTGATCAGTTGTTATTGATTCTGAAATTGTGCAGCTGGTTGGAAAGGCACGTGGTAGAAAAAAAGGCACATTTTGGGGGGCTGGGTTTATTATTTCACCTAAGGGCACAACTAGTAGACATTTCTGCATGTGAAATTTGTTGTGGAGAGTTATTGATCTCTCTTATATAGTACGTCGACTACCACTGGTCAACTTGCGTCCTGGTCAACCTGCGGCTAATTCTCTGCACTGTTGTTTGTTTCCTATTGTTCAATCAATATGAAACTTTCAAATAATTCTGAAGCAGCCTTTGGGGCTATAGTTTATAGTATATATGTATCTACAGTAACAACCTTTATATAGTTTTATCTGTGTGGAATAGTGAAATTTACTGGCATAATAAAATAGGACTTCTGAACCCCAGTTGCTATATGGTCAACTTTCCATTAAGATCATGGTAGTGAGGGCATGCAAGCAGTTATAATTGTCTTTTTAAAAATGCAGGACCATATCTATAGGAGTTGGGTGTCTACGTTATTTGTCTTTAAACAATATTTAAAATGCTTAACAGTACTAGAAATCAGTGTTTAAAAGAGAACAAATAGAAAAAAAAATCAAAAACCGCAAATACCCTTATGGCAGAGTCAGCTGTTTAGATTCATTGTGTGCTTGCTTGTTGATAAAGTCATTGATAAGGACTGATCCAGATAAAGGAGAGATTGAGTAAGAGAATTGAACTGCACACAAAACCCCTCCCTGTCCTTTCCATCACAGGTGTCAGTAAAACATACCACGCTTACTTTACATTCATCCACATTGACACATTGACTGTGTTTCTCTCACAGTGTTATGAATGGGGTGTTAATAGAAAAACAGTGATGTTAGAGCAGAATAATACAGGGGGAGGGGAGCTGTAGTCAAATTTGACATTTCAAAATGAACATTATAAAGGAATCTTAAGTTTTATGTTTACTGCCAACACACTCTCCTAAAATACATTGTAGTAGACACAGTCGTCTGAGGTTTATGAGGTTAAGATTATTAAGAGGGGGGGCAGACACCGTAGTCCACGACATGGTCATGAGGTCTGGCATTGCGGGAACTACTGAGTTCCAAGGATTAGCCTTTCTACCCTGCTCTGCAATGTTTATCATGGATCTAAAGGATCGGGGCCTCTGTGAACTCTCATCAGGGTGCTGGTGTCCTGGGGAACAAACTCATACACCAGCCAGTGCTGCTTGGGAACAAAAGAGCTTTTGAAGTGTAAATATTAGCAAAAAAAAAGCTGTCTCGGATGGTGACAGCTCCGGTTTATTACTATCGTAAATTTAATATAATTAAAAATGGAACCTGCTGCCCATCTGTGAATATGTTTTAGCTTTTTTTTTGAGGATAAACACTAAAGTTGATTGGCAACATCCCAGCTCTGTACATTTTATACTTTATTCAGGTATTTAATAGTTTGCCAACATGCAAAAAAACACTTGGTTTCCACAGTGTGTGCCAGCTTTCAATCTTTAGAGGGAGAGTATAGACTGCAGCTTTTTACACTAATAGTGTTTACTCTCTCGTTCAAAGTGTGTCTAATAAGGCAATGATTACGTGAGCACTTGTGCTGTTGATAAAGTGACAAGGAATCCAGAAATCCTGAGCTTGTTTACAGAGAGAACTCAGAACACCAGACCAGTTAGCTTCTCCTTTACCCAGCAGCTTGTATATGTACAGATGAGGGTGCTGTCATTGCATGAAACCTGTATACTACATCCAGATTTGATATGGCTTATCCTTTCCACATTCTGACAGCGGCCATACAAGTGGTTATTACAGGAGCAAATTGAATGACAGTGGATCCTATTTTGGGGACACTAGAAAAAGGAGGGGGGGGGGGGGGGGATGCTGTATTAGTAAACACCATTCTTCAGATTCCATTTCCTTTTAAGTTTCTTCCTCTCTTCACTGCCGGCAATTATTTTGGAGCTTTCAGTTACCCAGACAGGTGCTTGGAGTTTTGTTATCTTGTCAGGACCTGAAAACAATTAAACAGTGCTGTGATCATTACGCTGGGGTGAATGAAAGTCAGTTAATACATTTTCAGATTCAATTAAGTGAAAGGGACAATACGGTACGCAGTCACACACAGTTGTAGTTGATTAACTGTTCATTCTTCTTAAGTAGCAGTCTCTTGGCAACAGTGTTTAAATTGCACCCATCTAAACACATCTGATTTGTACAGAGCGCAAGTGAGATGGAAAGGCATTCTGTTTCATGTACAGGTTAGTGTTTTATTCTCGACTCTTGTCAGTCTTTTGGCTCAGCAGGTATGTAAAATACGTCCCATTGATTTCCAATTACTGCTCTCCTGAGAAGCGTGAACACTAAATAAGTTGCATTTTTCTGTTCTCTCAGTTTGATGAAGTTTTTATACGCGAAAGCTGCATCTCTGTTGAAACTTTCTTCTGATCTCCCTGTGAGACTCGCAGTGGACTTTTCAAAATTCAATTTCTGCATCAATTTTCCTTTTAATATTGTTTGAAAAAAAAACTTTAAGGTCATTTGGAGTGAATAAAAGTGCAGTACTTTGGGAATTTCATAATTTTATAAACTTTTTTTAAAAAGCTACATGACATGGGATTGTGTGCAGTTAGCAAATGAAACACAAGCTCACATCACACAGCTTGTCCTGTGCTCCATTTTGCAATGTCCATCAGCACGTTGATTACATTTGATCAGTGCCTGGTTGTTTAAACTGTAGCCCTCTTTGTTTAGGGCCCTGCCTCTGTACTCTGATTCACCACGGCCTCCTTTTCATCAATGGCCCTTCTTTATTCTCAGAGCATGGACGCGAAAAAGACTGGCAGACAAAGTAGCTCGAAGGAGTGTGATGGTTGTTTAGAGTTCTCAGAAGCGGAGTGGGTTAGCCGGATTTAGGAAGGGGGTGCGGAGGGGGTGGAAGCGTAGCCTGCTGTCTGTGTAATTGAATTTCTGCCGATTGCTCCCTCTCAAGAGCCAATAGTAGAAAGGCAAGACTGGTGCCAGGCACCCTGAGGTGGAGACGGGAGAGGGAAGACAAGACCATTGATTGAAATAAAATTAAAATGTGTGTGTGTGTCTATATATATTATATATATATATATATATATATATATATATATATATATATATATATATATATATATATATATATATATATATAATTTGGAGAGCTATTATCATATTATTGTTCCTAATAGTAAATATAAAATAAAATCCAGTGCATTACGATACAAGGACAATAAACAGGAGTTCAAGAAACTATGGAGTCACAGTACGGGTCATTAAGTATATACTTACCAGCTGTCAGTTTGCATCTGTGGATGCCAGGATGTAAACAAATGACAGAAATGTAATTATTATAAAGCTGTACTTTTGTACCCATTCCAACTTGCTTATTAAGGTCTGCTGTCATGTACAGTAGGCTTGTTTTTTCATACCCCTTGTTTGGACGATCATTAAGGAAACAGGCTTATATTTGCCAGTTGTTTAGGGCTTTCTGAAGTCTATTTAACTCTGCAGCTTCAAAAATGTTTTACCCACCACTGTAGGTGAGAGTGTAATGAAACCTGTCATTCCGATTAAGTTAAAGTGTAGGGGTTATGAATTAACAGGAACAACTGTAACAAACAAATCAAAATAGTAGTAGCCTGACCTTGTTTTCAGAGGACCTATTGTCTTTTTTTACCTTCAAACTATTTGATGAAATCAGTAGTCTTGACTACCTCAATAGAAATTGCCCCCTGGCCTGTTCATCTTGGTTACGGGTTGTATCAGTAGTCTCTTTCTCATCGTGTCAGCAGGCCTCCAATAAACCAACTGTGTAAACAACTTGCTGTGTACATTCTTACAGTCTGAGCCTGACTGTCTTCAAACCTGAGATTTAGCACAGGTCTGGTCCTTTAGGGATTTTAAGGTTTGCAACGCATATCGTGTTTCTTTCACAGATTAACCTTTTAGCTTGTGCACACAGTTAATAATAAACTGCCTTTAGTTCTGCATGAAGATGCTCTGGAACAACAACAAAAAAAGAATAAAGACTATCTGCGTCCATAATGACCGGGCGTTAATCTTTATGGCAGTTTTGAAGATGACAGTCTAGTGTAATTTTAGACAAGTGCATTCAAAACAATATAATTCTTCTGTGGAATTTAAATAACTAACAAGCCCAGCTCTCCTCTTGGATCTTAGCTCTGTATTATTTTAAGAAAAATACTGAGTATACATGTCCCAGACCTCACAGTCAAAATACCTGGGGGATCCCAGTGAGTGCTGTGCATGGGGATCTCGTTACGGTAGACAGATGGCATTTCTGTTCCTCTCATTCCCACGGTTAGGTGAGGCAGCTCAGGTTCCGTTAACTCAGGACAATCCCACTGGACGCAGGCCTGCCAGGATGAGTTATCTCTGAATGTTTCCTTTGAAGCAAGACAGTAAACTCAGTTTATGATGGTCATGTTTATAATTGTAACTGCTGGTATCTTTATCCATGGAAGATTGATATTTTGCAAGCCTCTCCTGTTTAACAGGACAGGGTTGAATTTCAATGAAAATGAAGCACTGTCTCTTGGTTGGATCCAACAACTGGTCAAATAAAGTTCAACCCCTGATACTGCCCGGAGCTCATAAAGTACTTAAAGGACCACACAGCTACAGTAGCATGAGGCCATGGTATCAGAGTTGGGCTACTCTGAACAAAGATATCTAACAGTAATATTCTTTAAGCTCCTTCTTGGCAATCAGTGTGCTACAGGTGAGACAGGAAGTCATTGTGTACAGTGAACAGAGAATGGCTTCTAATCATTCTAATCTTCGTCAAAACAGTTGTAGGACTGTGAATAGGAAATGGGATGTCAGATAGTGATTTACACGAGTAGATGCCTATCATTGAGCTCTTTCACCATTTGGAGAGCCTGCTTAGTTTGTACCTTTGGTCATCTGAAGCACATTAAACTTGCAACTGACCTTTGGAATCACAAGGAGCAAAGCAACTGTTATCAAAATACATGTTTATTTTTAACCTCAGAATGTGTCAGAATGAGGGTACATTCATAGAAATGCAGTGTGCTCTTCAGCCCTGCTGTAGGTTGCAGTATAATTATACAACCCAGCGTTGCACTGTGAGCACACCAGTTGTAGCGTCTCAAGTGGCAAAATCTGAAATTAGAATAACAAATTGCCAGCTTCCTGCCTTTAGCTTTGTTCTTTACAGATGCCAGCAGTCCCTTAGAAATCCCATTGCCAGCACTTTCTAAATGAGCTTGTACTGTAATTTTCCAATTCCAATTAAATCGTATGTTAACTACAAACATTTACTGCACTTTGGAGATTTCAAAACAATAAACACTACCAAGGGTACTAACCCATTTCTAAAAGGGAGTAACATTCTGTGTGATTTTGATTGATTAGCTAGAAGAGTATGAGAAATGATAATTAGCAAAAGAGCGAGATGCAAGCAACTGTTTGCTGAAGGTTTCATTTAAATTATTCCCAATAGATGGCCCGACTGCAAAATTGTACATTGCATATGTCAAAAGAAATAATCTATAGCATACATTGTGCTTGATTTCCATTACACGAGAGTAGATGTTAAAACTTCATGCTGATTTGAACTCGGCTCTCGCCAAGATAAGCACCAACTAAGACGTAGCTTTACAGTAAACTAATGTGATCCATATGTGTCTCCATCCATTTACGTTTCCTTCCATATGATGATGTAGATATCCTTCTGTCTGGTGTTAATGGCTGAAGTGTAATGCTGGCTCCAGGGATCAGCTTATTTTGCCTCCCTGGCGCATCAGCACACACAACGGCTGCGATGCTGGCTCCGGGGATCAACCAAAGTGCGGCCTCCCCAGCGCATCAGCATGACAACCGTCTGGATTGAGCTAAGTAGGGTACATCTCTGGGGTTTTCAAGTGGGCACCTTCCATCCTCAGTGTTTCGTCGACTAGCCCACGACACCTCAAGAGGGCTCGACGGTGATTCTGGCGTCCCAGCATCACCCCCCTCCGTCCCCCACTCAACTCAGCCCAGCTTACTTACCTGTCCCCAGCCAGAATCTTTCCGTCTCAACCACAGCCAGTTGCTGCTCCTCTCTGCTGCTTCAGATAAGTTCTTCACTGTGCGACGCAACTCTTGGCCACTGAATCCGACGTCTCTGAGAAACCGGGTTGTAGAGTGTGCCACAAATCCTCGACAACCCACTTCCACTGGGTAAACCCGAGTAATATCTCTGTAGAAAGTTTTGCACTGAAGTTACAACTTGAAGTTACAACTTGTTAATAAAAAAACAAGGATGGATTGCTTAAACCTTTCCAGATTGTTCTTATCTGTCACTGCACATTGCCCCGAAACTGTCTTTCTATTAAACAAAGGGTATTTTATTCATACAGCACCTTTGAGTTTACATTAAGTATCACAGGGTGTGGTGGCGAATACACATTAACAGGTAATTTGCAGTAGAAAAGCTCACACTGGAGATGGATCAGCCTGTGTGTGCAGACCTCCTTCAGATTGTGTCCTTAAGGTTCCAGACCTATCTATGCCAGAAATGTCACCCCAGCTGGACAGTAAATAGTTTTCCCCAAGGGAAATGGTATATAACCACCATTGACCGCCATGGTGGCTTGTTTGTTCAGCTGGTTAGTCAACAATGCTTGTTTAGTTTATTAAGGGAGTCATTGTATATGGTAACAGTTACATTTTGTGTGCAAATATTGCCCTGGTTTTTAACTAACAGCTTTGTTTTATCAAACTTGTGATATTGTATGAGGTTATAATGAAGCTAGTAAAAGTTTTATAATCAATAGTGACATGTTATCTATTTCTAGTTTTGAAAGTAAAACAACCATTAAACATCAGTGCTTTCTGTTGTAGTTCCCCTCCCCCTTTCCATCACTCTATTATGAAGTCCAAGAGTAGAGCGTTGAATGTTAAAGAGAACAGAATCTGCTTGCATATTTGTGTGGCCAAACATCATCCAAATAGCCCTTTTTTAGTTGGCAGCTGAATAGCTCCTTGGTTTCTTTTTCTTACATGATATCCCTTTTGTTTTGTTTCATATATTAGGTTTCCTATATTAGGTTTCCTATTCATGAACAGCCAGATCGCTAACAATAATAGTTACTTTTCTGGATTGAATAGTTGTTGTTTGACTGCATTCAATTTGTAGATAATACCCTGCAATAAACACCCAGCAATACTAAACACCAATCTTTGTCGCATATGTTACTACAGATGGCTTTTCTTTAACCTCCCACTTAATGAATATTTGTGGATTGCACAAATTGCTGGGTCTTTAGAAGAAACAAAAATAAACACTGCATCTTCGTATCGTGATCTCGCTTTGTTAAAAGATGGTCAGTTTTCAGTTGCCAATAGCCATAAACAATGAAAAAAAAGGAACTCAAGAGAAGAGCTGGTTGTGTCGCTGCAACTTTTGAAACAGTGACTGCGTACTCCAAATCTGTTTTGGAGCCTCCCACTTTCTGCACCCAGGGGTTCAGTCGGCCTAAATGGTTTTATGGTGCAAAAAGAAAATGTCTCCTTTTGTTATGGAAATGAAGAGCCAGGTTTTGGAATTATAATGGTTCTAGTAAAAAGGCCTTTGTGGGTGAAAATGAATAGAAGGCAGGGTAAGGAAAAGTTCTCTCAGGAATGGACTGCCCCTTTTAGAATAATAGGACCAGCCCCTTTTTCAGATTGCGATGGATAGCTATTGGTAAATAGTGCAGAGGTTACGAGGGCTATTCTTTCCTTAATCACTGCTAACCACTTTAAATTGTCCAGTAATTACTGTCCGAATCCTCTCAAGCATCGCATGGCATCTGGTCTGATCAACTGACAGGAGGAGGATTAAAGATGTGTATAAAGTATTAAAAATAAAAATACAGCCAAGGTATTGATTCTAGCACAACATTACTTAATGCTACAGATGATCTGGACTTTTACAGCATACATTTACAAGTAAAAATAATATGCACAGAACTAAACATTAGATAGTTGAACAGAACTAACTTGCACTTATTATTCTGAGCTCTGCCCCTATCCTGCTTAAGCACAGCTGGACAGGGTATTGTGCACAATACTCACTAAGTGTTTTCCTCTTGCGCCCCATTTTCAAATCAAACTAGTAACTGTCATCATATATAACTATAATAGCAAGAGCTTACCTACACCTTAAGTCTCTGGAGAAAAAAAACTTGTGCTGCCTTAAAACGCAGCCCAAAACACGCCCAATCCATTTCATTTATCCATGTTTTTTTCTAAGGACGTGCATTTACACTGACACCAGTCAATCACCAAAACCACTCCTACAACCATTTTTAACTGTCAAAGTCACGTCACCTATTACAAAAAACCCAGCGACTTTCAAAAAAATTAAAGTGACTCTATAATGACAAGCCCAATTCCGCTTATTAGAAGTGGACTTGGCAACTGTGGCGCTGAAGTTGGCAAATAAAAGTGCACAGTCGGTCTTGATGATTGACAGTCATTTAAATGAATGAGAGCATTCTAGCGCTGCTTCAGCCAACGAGGTCTGTCAGAACAGGATGAAATTACTGACGGTGAAACTACACTAGCCTATTAAGGAACCACTGAGTTGACTGACAGCGACCCCTAGCCATTCAGAGCGGAACGGAGACGGAACAGATAGTATAAAAACTACACGGACTACCGAGGATTTCTTAAATTATTATTTTTGGTAAGAAAAAAAAAAAACGAGTGGTTTTACCGACATTTATCATATATAAATTTATTTCAGTCGAACTGGGGAATTCGACGTTTAACGAGCTTTACTGATTACAATCGAAAAGTACCAAGCCTAGACAATAGCCATTGTTCACGCAGAAATCCTACAGTAAATTCTTAAGTTGCTTCTTTTGAGTACCCTTCCAGCCACAAATGCATCATGTCTTTAGCATATCCTCATTGTAGATAGTAAATAATATTACTATGAGCATGGAGAATACCAGCCTGTCTCCTCCAAATTAATTTACACCTGACTACAGACTGTATAAGCATACCAGTATGAGTTACTGACTGTAATAACAACAATTTAAGAGCTGATTGTTTCACTGTAGGTTTGTCTGGATTTCTAGTGAGAAGGTACAATAGACTTGCAGTTGGGCCTTTAGGCCAGATTCCTGCAGGCTCTTGAGCCAGCCCAAGCTTTAAGATTACACCCAGCTTTGTGTAAAATATGTACTGGGCCTAATCCCTTAGGAATAAAAAGGTCATTTACATTATTTTATTGATATTTTATAATAGTAAAAAGAAAAATACCTTCTTGCTCAAGTGATATAATTCGAAAGCTGTTTAGAATATCAGTGGCAAGGCATCAGCTTTGAATAAGAGATGACAGGTTGTGTTTTGAACAATCAGTTTTTTTTTTCAACTCAGTACAATTTAAAAGGGGGTCAGCCCAATTAAGAAAACCCAGCATGTAAGTGTGTAAGAATTGGGATTCGAGTGATGCTTTCATCTTCAAATGTATTATCAATGCACGCAAACCAATCTGTTTGTGTTTTAGGATTCCAAATGCAGACAGCCTCTCAGGGGAAAGCCTTTACTTGAATAGTAGAAGGACTGGTAAAGCTGGCCTCTCCACATTCCTTACCCCGAACAATAGAGGAAATTGCAACATGAATTTGCCATTAACCAATTGAGGGGAAATCAGGTTTAGGTTGACAGAGATTGCCTGTAACTCATGACATGTCACCTGCAGTGATTTAGCTTTTACAGAAGCAGGGTATACATTTTTATACTAAAAAAAAAAAAAAAAGTATTTCACTATTTTTTTTTAAAACATACAGTCATTTTACTTTAATATACTTCACAAATTATTAACATTTAAATCATATTCTGAAGTATCTCCACCTGGATTGAGATAATATATCAGATGGATATTTCCTCTTTTAAAAACAACAAAAAATAACCAAAAAATAGACCACCTGAATATGAATGTGCTGCTCTCTGACTGTGTAACGTACTGCCTTCGTCTTGAGGTGATGTTGGGTTCCATAGCAACAATAATTAGAGGGCAGTTGATTGAACCCAAAGGGCTGGCATTGGGCCCAAACTCTGGAGCTGTATTTGATGCAAATAAAAGCAGTAGTTGTAGGGCTATAAGGTAATATTAGCACTCACAAAAGACAAGTTTGGGGTCATGCTTTGTTTGTGGCATTTCCAACCGAATGCAGTATTGTCCAAGGCTGAGGACTGGGTATACAATAGAGTAGTATGTACAGTGGTCATTCCTCTCCAACAAGTCCCTTTACTAGTTGGAAACTTGTGTATTTTATTATTTGAGCTTTACCTATACTTTGTGCTACCTATACATTGCAAGACTATGCAAATAGTGTGCTACAGTACAACGTCGCATATCCGACCCCATGTGGACTGGGGTATAGGCGGATATGTGAAAAAGTCGGATTTGCAAGCATCTATAAGCCATCTCCACGCAAAGCTTTAAAATAAAAAAAATACAAAAATACAAAACAAACAGTAAATGTACAGTAACCTGCAACTGATTGCTTCTTTCTTAACTCTAGAAGTCCCTGCTTCCCAGGTTCTACTTTCTTAATATCTCTGTCATGGTACTTTTGAGTGCTTTCTTGATATTGCCAACAGCCGATAAGAAGCTTGGTTTCAATATTGCTTCGGCTATTTTAAACAATTAAAAATAATTTTTACTTCAGCCTTGTTTTTAATTCATTATTAAAGGTAGATATTGTGAACAATGGACTGTACTGGTTCCTTATAATGGTGCATCTTGCTTTTAATCTGTCTAAGCTTTACTTCCAGTCCAGCCTGAAACTCTCATTTCTTAGCCAAGCAGTAACCTGTTGAACTGTTTTGTTTAACCACCTTATGAATCGTGTATATGCAGCAATGTTACAGGGGTTTACCTAATCTGCTTTTTAAAACTTGAAATTCAAGCTTTTAATAACTCAATAACCTCAGATGCCTTTAACCCTTCCCTCTAAATCAGGATAAATATTCTTGCAACCAGCTGGCAGAAAACACTGTTAAGGTTCCACAGTGTGCATCAGTACGCCATGCCATCTGTCTAAAGCCATTGTTCAGAAAACAAAAGGGCCAAGGTCCTTTTAAAACCCCCTGCAATGAATACAACTAGAGCGTCTCCTGCTTTGGGCTCGATGCATGGGATGTGCACTTACTGGAACTTCTGAGTGTGAATGCTTATTCTATTTATTTATTTTACTGATACGTTTGTTAAATTAAGCTCTGCTGTCGTACATTTTACAATAGCTGGCAGACCTTTTAAATTGTGCTATTGCCTTGATGGGAGACATTTTATACTTAAGTATAAAAAGAAATACAAAAGTTATTGTATTTCTTGCTCTTATTGTATTACTTGTATTGTAACGCTTGAAATGTTTTTGCTTACGATTGTAAGTCGCCCTGGATAAGGGCGTCTGCTAAGAAATAAATAATAATAATAATAATACTTAAGGTTAAAACAAATGATACACTTTAAAATACAGGTATATTAACTACATGTAGTTGCACTATAAAATAAACATGACATATTTGAATTTGCAGTATTGACTATAAAGGAATTATTGATTCCTCACAATACAGTCAATGTGCATTACGTTCTGTAGGCTTTGCTGTGTCGCTTGATGATCTTACAGTCATGTCGCTAAACATTTCATAGATTTTTGTTTTTAGCTGAAATGCCCCACAGAAGGTGTAATGAATGTTGATAGTAATTATGGTCTAATCCAAACCTTGATTGGGGTAGGCACTAACATAGGTTTACCTCAGTAGATTATTATTATTATTATTATTATTATTTATTTCTTAGCAGACGCCCTTATCCAGGGCGACTTACAATCGCAAGCAAATACAAATACATTCAAGTGTTACAATATAAGTCATACAATAAGAACAAGAAATACAATAATTCTCAAGTGTGACAAATCACAATTCAATAATACAGCAGATAATAGTGAAAGTTACATCAGGATATGATTAAATAGTGATAGTTACATCAGGATATGATTAAGTACAAAATACTACAGATTAAACACTTGGCAGATTACAATATTCTGAGGTACAGGATTAAATGCAGTAAAATAGGGGGCAGATAAGAGCAAAATAAAGCATATTTAAATGAAGGGTGATAGTGTCCCAGGATACAACAGAGGAGTTCTACAGGTGCTGTTTGAAGAGGTGAGTCTTAAGGAGGCGCCGGAATGTGGTCAGGGACTGGGCAGTCCTGACATCTGTAGGAAGGTCGTTCCACCACTGCGGAGCAAGGGTGGAGAAGGAGCGGGCTCGGCAGGCAGGGGAGCGTAGCGGAGGTAGAGCCAGTCTTCTAGTGCAGGCGGAGCGGAGAGGTCGAGTGGGGGTGTAGGGAGAGATGAGGGTCTGGAGGTAGCTGGGTGCAGTCTGATCAAGGCATCTGTAGGCTAGTACAAGAGTCTTGAACTGGATGCGAGCGGTGATCGGGAGCCAGTGGAGCGAGCGGAGTAGTGGAGTAGCGTGGGCGAAGCGAGGTAGAGAGAACACCAGGCGAGCAGCAGAGTTCTGGATGAGCTGGAGCGGACGGGTGGCGGACGCAGGGAGGCCAGCCAGGAGGGAGTTGCAGTAGTCTAGGCGGGAGAGTACCAGGGCCTGGACCAGGAGCTGGGTAGCATAGTTGGTGAGGAAGGGTCGGATTCTTCGGATGTTGCTCAGGAAGAATCGGCAAGTGCGTGCCAGAGTGGAGATGTGCTGGGAATAAGAGAGGCAGGGGTCCAGGGTGACTCCAAGGTTCTTAGCTGAGGAAGAGGGAGAGAGTGTGGTAGATTCCAGAGGAACAGAGATAGAGAGATCAGAGGAGGGGGAGGAGGAGGGAAAGAAAAGGAGGTCAGATTTAGAGAGGTTGAGTTTGAGGTGATGCGAGTGCATCCAGGAGGAAATAGCAGACAGACAGGTAGAGATACGGGAGGAGATGGTGGAGTCAGAGGTGGGGAAGGAGAGGAAAATCTGAGCATCATCAGCATAGAAATGGTATGAGAAACCATAGGATGCGATGAGGGGGCCCAGGGAGCGGGTGTAGAGAGAGAACAGGAGAGGACCCAAGACTGACCCTTGGGGGACTCCAGTTAAGAGAGGGTGAGGTGTGGAGGTTGCTCCACGCCAGGTTACCTGGTAAGTGCGGTTGGAGAGGTAGGAGGAGAACCAGGCCAGAGCAGTGCCAGAGATCCCCAGGTCAGCAAGAGATGATAGTAGAATAGAGTGATCAACAGTGTCAAAGGCAGCAGAGAGGTCGAGGAGAATTAGGACAGAGGAGAGAGAGGCAGCTCGGGCACACTTAAGTGAGTTGGTGACAGACAGAAGGGCGGTTTCAGTGGAGTGAGCAGAGGTCTGCTGTGAGCTTTGTGAATAGGTTTCATTGTCCGTTATCCAGCAGGCCTGCTTAAAAGGGTCAAGGAAGGCAGCTTCTGAAATATGATACATTTTGTTACAATGTTGCGGCAAATGCCTTGATCATATTGAAAGCAGATTATTTCGCTTTTGCTTTCTGAGGGATTTCCAGACTGAATTTCGTTTTGCCATGATGAGAACTAGGTTCCTTAACTGTTATCCATGGTTTGGTTTGCTGCTGTGGTTTTGTGTGTCATTCAGATAAAATAAATTGTTTAATTTTCCAATTTTTCAAGACCTAATATACAAATATATTCAACATTAACATATAAATGTACCAACCAGTCCTTCCTTTAGATAAACAAGCAAATCCAGGGTAGGGTATGTACTGTAGTAGTCCAAATGGCTATATGGCTTGACTAGTTATTTTTTCATGCCTTTGATAATAAAGAGAAATGCATGGATAAACCATTGGTTTACATCTTATTTGTAAACCAGTGGTTTACTGACAGCTTAACTGCTTAACTGACAGCTTATTCTTATAACAGCATATTATTAACATCTTGAAGGACTGTGATGGTATTACAAAGTCTATAGTCAAGCACTTTTATAAATCAGAAAGTACAGTTACATAATTGCCAGTTCTGATTTTAACTTGTAAAAACACAGCTCCAAGTTATCTGAAGAGAAGAAATGGAATGATTTGCACCACATAGAAAATGTTGTTTTCTTTGATATGAGAATATTATTTTTATGCGTCATTACATACTATACAGTGACATTGTATTGTTTGCCTCAATTCATATTTCTAATGAAGTCACTGAGTGCAGTTGGGGATTGGGAGATGTAAAGAGTTAGCCCATGTTAGCCTTAGAGATCTCTCTCTCTCTCTCTTTCTCTCTCTCTCTCTCTCTCTCTCTCTCTCTCTCTCTCTCTGAAATATTACAAATTTAAATCAACAGGGAATTAGTTGAGTAGTTTCATACAGTTTCCTTACAGAGACCTAAAAACCATGGCAATAGTGTCTAATTGCTTACTAAAACTCTAAACTATGTACTATATATGGTTCAGAGCGAGGGATAGTTTTTTGTTATCATGTTTATTCTTGCTGCTCAAGAAGATTTAGCTAAAGGGAACATCTTGTTAGTTTGTATTTGCCGGCTGAGTAGTAAAATCTATTTTTTCCCTCAGAGAACGGCAGACCTCTGGGTATGTGTCCTCAGTTTGGAATGAAACTATTGGCCTTTGCTGGCAATACAGATCACTATTCGGGAAACAGTATAAAGAGAAAACATTTCTGATATATTGCTATGACTAAATAGGAATTAAACATTAAACATCTATTTGCCTAATTAAATGGAATGGAATGGGTATGGAAGCTACCCCGAAACTAAAAATCAGTTTCTCTCATTATGCACTATGCTGTACACATTAGTGTGGTCCTCCTAAGCCCCCTTAATATAATGGTCTTGCTTTTGCTGTAGATGTTCTGGCTGGAATCCTATCCAAAGAGCCCAGTCAATAGGTTTAGCATGACTCAGAGATCAGCTATTTTAAACAAAAGGAAATGTGCAAAGCCTACAGTTTCTATTATTGCACACGAACAGTTAATGAAGAGTTACTCACATTGGAAGCTTGATAAGGATATAGCATATATCTACTGCAATGTTTTTTTTTTTTTACTTTCATACCAGCTTCTGTACTTGATATGCCTGTCATAAATGCTGCTATATAAAAAGCATTTTCTGTTTCATTTTACTGTTAGGATATGTAACAGGGCGATGTTACCCGAGTCCGATACAAAGCAGTGGATGTTGGCACACACTCCAATCTGAAATAAAATACATGTATATTCCACATACATATTGTTAATAACAGTTTACATTTTTAGTAAAACTTTTTAATTTGCCATGCTAGTAATTGCAAAAACAGACACGTGAAGGAAATAAATGGTTTTGAAATTCCCCTGAGAAATTCTACTGGAGCAATTCTCCCAAGTCCTGAAATCCTATTGTTGTTGTTGCCCATTTCAAGTCCCTAGCCGGATGCAAAAACAAACCAGACAGAAGAAGACCATATGCCTCATTATGTTAATATACAGATTTTCACAGTAAGATGATTATAGAATTTGAGGACACTATTAAAAAAAAAAAAAAAAAAAAAAAAAATATGGGGAGGTGCGGGGGGGGGGGGGGGGGGAATGATGTATCGCATAGCCAATCCAAAGCCAGTTAGCACAAACAGAAATCCAATATTCGCCACTGTCATCTTTCATGCCATGGTATCATTTGTTAATCAGACAGAATATGTGGTGTTTGCAGTATGCAGCGAGACCAACCAGGCAGCTACATTGCAAGCTTTAAAAGCTGACTAATGTAATAATTAGTGCAGTCGCCATTGTTTTTAATACATTTAATACATTAAGCTGTAGTGATCTGTCATTGAGAACATATATTATCCCCTGCGGAAGGAAAGAATTTCTGGCTTGAGATATTGCATAAGGTACCTGATCTACTGAACATATGAAGGTGGGGCAGCCCGCTTCCAAGAAACAGAATCGGGTGTCTAGCCAGCAAGGTTGAAAAGCCAGGGCATTTGATTGTATCCTAGAGAGGGGGGTGTCACTAGATGCAAAACCAAATAGCACAATCAGTGGGACAGGATCAAGGGACAGTGCAAGATCTGGGAAAGGGTTTAAAAAATAGATGCCTGAAATGGAGCCAACCTGGAACTGGACCAAAACATATGAATGAGTGAGTCAGGAGCCTGCCTACATCTGTGACAGGTTGAATCAAAGTCCGGATACATCTTGGCAAAGATTTTTTTAGGTAGATGAATACACTGCAAAACTTTGAATTGTATTAATCCATGCTGGGCACAGACAGATGAGGAGTGCATATACTATATTAAATGTAGCTTGTGGTGGTGTTGACCTACTTTTTCATAGTTATATTATAATTCAAGGTGCTGGATGGCAGTAACCATGTTATAAAAATAAATAATGCTTAGCGACCATTAAGGAAGCCCAAAGAATGAGGTAATGGGAGTAGAATGTGTGTGTGTGGGGGAGCGGCTGGTGTATGTCGCAAGAGGCGTTTGAAAACGGACACGTTTCCAGTTGTATATTTTTAAATCAAAAGCATGTCTGTAGTCTAGAATTCGATAGTTGTATACTGTAAGCTACAGTCTTTGTTTTCAAGTTTATTAAAGATTCAGTTGATGACAAGATTGTCTGAAATTAAATTACTGTATTAAGTACTTCAATATTATAACAGACAATTCCCAATTCAGAAGTTTAGGTTTATTCATATGAGAAAAAAAAAAAAAAAACTGTTTGCAACTTGCTGTGACCTCCGAGTAAACCTTACATAAAGCATTTTAAACTAGTTTAATCCATTAAATTCACATGCTTTCACAACAGATTTGGCGTAATCTAGAAAGCATCCAGAAGAAGGTACTGTACCTAATGGAAAGTGTGAAGCCAGGAGTCTACTGAACAAGAAGAATCTTAAGGTGCTTTTAAAGTATTCGAAAAGATCCTGTTTCGTTCCAACATAGTCAAACCAAGCAATTCCTCCCTTATTGCAAAACTGCTTGGTATTGCTATACTGACCCTGAACAGAACACTGTTTATGAATTCTCCAATGTTCTATGTTTATGAATTATCCTGCTACACCACCTTCAGTGTCAACTTTTAAGCTGCATTTCAAAACATCTGCTTTTTTGAATTTGTGCATAGGGACTGGTACAGTATCCCATGATGCAAAACTATTACAAACACAATAAATGCACTTGGCTACAGTCTTGGTAACACATTTCAGTGATGGAATTGCCTGCGTCACTGAATAGTTCAAGATACATTTGGTACCGAGTAAGGTGATTAAAGTAATGTTAAAAATCGATGTTTTGAGGCATATAATATTGTGTGAAGCACAAAAGAAAAACAAAGCGGACCGCATTTAAGATTTGGAAAAGGTTCTCCTCCCACTGTGATTGTCAATTCTTTAGCCTTTGTGTATGAAACTTTCAAAACTTTCCACCTCTGTATACCATAGTACGAGCTTTTTTGTGTGTGTGTGTGAGTGGAATGTTCAGATATTCTGATTCCTATTCAGTTCATTTAATGTACAGTTCATGCTTATGCCCTGATAATGCCATATTCTAATTAGGACTAGAATATTATGCTCCTTGAGCATACTGGCTAAAAAACACATTTTGCATTCCTCTGCCTTTTAAAATGCCTAGGGGAAATATGGTTGCAAATAAAATATTGCCCAGCCATCTTAAAAAAAAAAAAAAAATGTTACTAGCCTAATCAGTTGAAAACATTCATTGCAGTTTGTGAATTTTCAATGTAATTTGCTCTTTGTGATTTTCTCTGGAAGTGATATGTCTACTCAGAGTCTCTTCTGCCACTGCTAATTGGCAAATGATGCAAATATGCCCTTGAGGCTCCTTACTAGAAGGAACAGAAGGGTGGAGATTAGATTGTATCATTTGATACAGGACTGCTGAACCACAGTCAGTGCCTCACCTTGCTTGCTGACGTGTGGAGTTATAATTTGTTCCAAAACTGAATCTGGTCAGAGTAGTGTCATATTAGAAGGAAGTTGTGCAAGATTTTTTTTTTTTTTATGTCCACAACAGAGAGAAGATGGCAGATGAAGGTACCACACAGTACCACACATGAATTGCTTGGAGTTGCCTTCATTTGTCTTTAGGAGGGTTGCCATCATCAATATCATTAAAAACAGCAGAAAAACATTGCATTTTAACAATGGTTTTTTTTCACAGCAGTAAAATGGTCAACTGGATTTACAATTTATAGGGTATTAACATTTAGTGTTAATACCCTATAAATGACTGGACTGTTCCCTCCTTGGCTGACACGTTATGTCTAGTCTCCTACTAGACATAACCCCGTTAACCCCAGTGGCAACCATTCTTCACCAGCGCACCTTAAACTAACATTCTTCTGTCAGACATTTTTTTTTGTACAGTATTGAGCTGGTTTTGGGCAAATGTAGCCATTGCTTTTCAAGCCGATTCAAATGATGCTACCAAAAGGCCTGTTTTTCAGAGAACAGATCAGTCACAGACTAGGTACAAGTAACATGTGGCGTCTCTGTACTGCAGAGAACAACAATGCTGTCAAACACGGAAGCATTGCTTTATCATCGTAGACTGGGGTTACTGGGTGCATCATTTCTGTTTGCAAATAGGAGTGACTTCAGCTTTTAATGGTAGCCGTTTTCACCTCAAACAGAAAGGTCCAGGGTCCGATTGTTTAGGCTGTGCACATAGCCTGGTTAATAATTGAGAGTGAGCCTTCAGTATCAGTGTAAAGTATGGATTGAAATGTCACATGCAGGCGATGACCTTGTTGAAACCAAAGCTGGTCAGTGGCTGTCTCAATGAGACCCAGAATGCATTGAACAAATACCTTTTTAGTAGAGAGACAGACCCTATTTTTTCATAATACAAATCAGTTATTTGCTAAATCAAATAAAACAGATCGGTATTTGCCAGACCTATGGTCTAGCTACAGTAAAGTGAAATATCCATGTGAATTTGGGTTGCAAATAAAATATAAATTCCTTTTGTAGTGGAACGCTGACAAATGTTTTTTGATTCAAAAACACTTCAAGAAAGGAGTACCTCCAATCATATAAGCAAGTGACTTCGGACCAGGCCTCAGTACAGTTCAGTGCATATGTTTATATCGGAAAACACAGATATCCGCAGAGTCAGTTCAAAAGAGATGAAAAGACTGACATAACTTTACAATGTTTGATATTTATACCTTTGTAAGCAATTGTTGACCCCCCCACTTCAACCTGACTAATTTCTGTCCAATAATCGAGGTAGTCGTTCTCTTATTACACATGACGAGCCTACCACACACTTCTTCTGTGGTAAAGTGGGCGGTGCTCTCTGACCTAATGGTCTGCCACATTCTACATGCAGCAGGGTGCATCCATCTTGTCTATTAAAATACCCCCCCCCCCCCGTATCGGGGTCAACCACGTGTAATGTGGCATGGTGCGTCCATTTTATCTTTAAATGCACCCCCCCCCCCCCCTCCCCCGTCTCAGGGTCAGCCATGTTTAATGAGAGGATTCTAAACTTGGACAATACTGCATTAAAACGACTATAAAAGCACATTCACAAACAATTTAAACATAATGATTAAAAACAACTTAACTATAAAAGACACACGCATACACATAATGTAATAATTAATAACATAATTAATACCTCATGCAGAAAGCCATTACTACACTGTATTAAAAGAATAGGCCACATTGCTGCATTAATCTGTTTTGAAAGCTAATTTGCTCATTATAGCAGAGAATGTACTGTAAAAATATATTAGCTTATACTGTAGAGTATTTAACGGGAGATTCTAAAACAGCCCAAGTAACCCCAGCTAAGCATTGACATTCACCAACCAGTGTTATTTGATTAAAGCTGCATAATAGCCTCAGTAAGGACTGGTGCTAAATGTCAGGAATCTTTGGCAGATACTCTTTGCAGATTTAAGGGATTTTGGTTTACTGGATTGTAATGGTCTAGTTTCTTCTGAACATCTTGTTTACAGTTCTTACCTGTATTTATTTAAAGGTATACTTTGTACCATCTCTATTTTATAGTATTGTTTCTGATTGCGTCATTATTTACCAGGCTTAACCTCAATTGTAGCAAAAATGCTCAATTTGTGAACTGAGCAGAATATGACATCTTCATTGAGCCATTGCACATTGTTACTGAGCGTTTTAGAGCAGCTGCCTCTCTGCAGTACCTTCTTAAAACATTCCAGCCTGGATAGCCCCCAATTACAGCTCACCTCACAATGCTAACCTTAAAGGTAGTGTTAAACGGTTTGAAATCCAGAGACAGACAATCAGTTTAAATTACTACTGTCCCTACAGGAGAGACAGAAGAAAACAAGAGTTAAAGCATGACTGTCTGCACCATCATACCTATCGATTAAAAAACCTTTCTGTGAGTCCATGATATTTTAAAAGAGCAAGACACTTTTGTTAAATGGAGTTCCAATTGGAAGCTCTTAATAGGTGTGGAACAACAGAAGGAATGGGTTATTCTAATATCGAACATTCCGACATTTCAAAATGGAGAGTGTGTCAGAAAAAGGAAACGGCAATGTGATAGGACAGATGGTGAAAATGGCACTGAAACTTATAAAGGGGAATTGATTTGAAAACCTTAAGGACTACACGTTTAGGTGTCTTACCTGTGTAATAGCTGCCTTTTTGTGGTTCTCAGAACAACTTGACATAACTTTTTGTAGGCATAGTTCTACATGGTAATTTTGTGTGGACCTCATCTTTAAACTGAATGTGTGATGGATTGAAATCGATAGCTATGTGGGTTCTGCAAATCTCACTTGACCTCTGGAGATGTGCGCAAACTGTACAATTAAAGTAAAGGTAGCCTCTTCTGGAAGTGCTCTCGGATTCCCTGTCTTTCATTCATGATTGCTCAGCACACAGTTAGTCTGCCTTGGCGACACTGACAGGGCTTAACATCGTTCCCAGACCATATGGCTTCTTCCAAGCTGTGCCTTAATAGTATAAAACAAGAAATAGCAGACACGTCTCTTAAGTGGGTCACTGAAATGGTGCAATCTGGTCCGACATACAGAGGCTATAAGGACAGGTCCCTGTACTCTGCAGAACCTCCAGCATTTCTGTAAAGAAAAAAACAAAAACAATGTGAGCTGTTCAAACTTAGCACAGTTAGGTTTTTGCAACCCTTGCATACTTCTTAAATTGTGTGCTTGTCACTGTATGTGTTTTAATCTATGCACATTTCTAATGTAGGCTGTGGTTTACATTGTCTCAAGAAAAATAGGTATCTTGTGTCATAGTGTACATACTGTGTTAACATCCAGTGAGATTTTGTTTTTAAAAGCAACCATCATATCATTTTAAATAAGGCCTTTGTACTATATAGTAAATAAGACATTATACAGTATTTAGGAAACAATTTGCTGTACATCATTTCTAAATATAATTTTATTTTTAATTTAAAGGTTTTTTTTATTTTATTTAGTAAGACATGAGGTGTACTGCCAGCGGGACCTTTTGAATTCAAGGGGGAATGTTTTGCCGTGGGGACTGTATTTAAATGAACCCTTTGAAAATCCATTTATTATGTGCATATTCTGTACAAATTAAAATAAAACAAACAACTATGGATTGGATTCAACTAGTTATGTCCTACTTCTATAAAAGAAATCTGTGTGTTGGAGGCTGGGGGGTTATTGCTCCATAATCCTCTCAGTTTCCCAGTTTTAACCAATGCTGACCAAGGGAAAAGCACATGTTGGTCTTTAAACTTACACTCTGATTTGTATTTAATCCATAATAGACATAAACTTTTATTAAACCCTATAAAATAAACACAAACAAAGGGATTCCCCCTTGTAATCTCATTAAATTGTTAGCAGTTTATGCTGAGCTGTCTTTGTGAGAAGAGTCCCCTGTCAGTTGAAGACTCTTTAGTAACATTGTCTGTATGGTTGTAGCCTGTGATAACCCTGCAGTTATATTTGGAAAAGGGTCCTTGCACATTTTCAGACTCTTGTTCACCCCCCCGGCCTGGACAACGGGGCTGCCTGATAATCGGCTTGAGTGCTTGATGGAGGTCAGGTGACCAGATGTAGTGAGATTAAAGGGTCACAAGGGAGGCAAAGAGGATTAGTAATAGGAGGGCAGCCTGGCTGTCTGTTTACTGTAATTCTGAGAGTTATACCTTTTTTTCTTGTTTGTTTGTTTGTTTTTGTGAGGAGTATATGAATCTACACCAAAAAAAATGAGATCCCTGAGACGAGGAATGAAGAGCACAGCTTTTATGTGCTTGTGACAGGGTAGCGTCGCGGGCCCAGATGGTATTCGGCAGGCAAAGAGACTCAGAGACAAGGAAACTGCAGTTAAAGCGCTGCT
The DNA here is from genome assembly GCF_902713425.1 of Acipenser ruthenus. NCBI lineage: Eukaryota > Metazoa > Chordata > Actinopteri > Acipenseriformes > Acipenseridae > Acipenser > Acipenser ruthenus. The sequence goes on from NC_081206.1 coordinate 26,937,437, forward strand.
GCGCGGTTTAATAACAAAAGGAAATCAAAACACTGCTCACAGAGCAAAAATAAAACAGTTAAACAAACACAAAACTGTTCAGGCTGGGCAGAGCCTTCACTGAACTTGAACCTTTAACAAAAATACAGCAACACAACACCAAACTATTCACTCAGCAACTCCCACCACCAAACAAAGGATTTTCTTTTTTTATAGCATGTGGCTGGAGCCTAATTATCATTTATTCAATTAGCTCCAGCCACATTCTCACATGTATTTTGGCAGGGATAGGAAATTAACCCCATCCCTGCCAACCACCACCAAATCACCACACAACAATATTATTTACAGGCAGGGCGCTGCCCTGCTACAGTGCTATTGGCTGTTTACTCTCCATAATTATATAGAGGAAATCCTCTATATACCCTGAACGTAAAGCAGTTTCGAGTTAGAATCGGATAGCGGGTTTCAAAGCCCTGTTTTTTGCACAACATAGGGCCCTTTTAGGTAAACCACAATTTAGAAATGCATTCCAATATTACCCTTCCCTAAAACTTAACTATTTAACATTAAATGCATAGAACAGAACAGGTCTAATTTCAGAAGAGAGTTAATGGTGCTGTTCAGTGAGATCTGTTATACATCCACCATAGGATAAAAGAACAACACTGCCAGGAAATTGCAGGTCTGTGAAGATAAGGTCAGATAATGTGACCGTGGATTGTGTTCAAGCTGAGGCCCTTAGTTTCTTTAAAAGGCCAAAAGTATCTTGGGACCACTGATGCATACAACTCTCTAACTGAGGTGTTATCAAACTGTGACGCACTGATCTGAGGCATGAATGCATCTTAACTAGTTTGCGACTGGAAAAGGCACTCAGTCCAATCTGTTATATAACATTTTAGATTCTGTGCATTTTATGGCATTCATGTTGATAGATAGCATGGATTTGTGGACCTTTATGAGCTGTATAATGGGAACGCTCATGTTTTGACATTTTGACACGCAGACCTGTTGGTTATGAACAATCTGAGACAATGCAGATCATATATGGTACAGATGTTTCATTTGATGACACATTCCGTTTTTAATGTATTTATTTTACACCTTAAGGGAATACGTGAAGGAAAAAAACAGCAAGTATATAAATTACTATTACTGTTAAAACAATACTGTATAGCTCATATACTTCTGAAATGAACACAGGGAAGTTATTGCAGAACCAAAGACAGAACATGTGACAAAGCAGGAAATAAACAGATTTACAACAGGGCCCAGTGGAGCAGTTAATGCTAATTTATTTATATTGACATTAATAATGGCTATAAAGAACTTAAAAATCAACCATGGGAGAAAACAAAATGACATCTTGTTCAAGAAGGTGATATATCGCTTCAGTAAATTACTCTGTCATAATCGCTTGAACCTTTTAACAAACAGTTCCTCATGTTTTCTGTCTAATACCTTTCCAGGGAATTTACAATGATTGCAGGCCCATTTATAATGAAATGTATCAAGACACAGATATCTAGTAAGGTTATACAGTAGATGCAGGGTTTTTTTTTCTGAAATATTAATCAGTTATTAAAGATTTATACAGTGCAGTTAAATTGTTTTAATCTGTCATTTACTTTTGTTATACATTCTAAATTGATTATGTATTATAAAATAAACTGTATTACTGTAGACAATCGTTTACTTGATGTGAGGAAGCCTAAAATGCAATGCAGTTTTACTGAAACCTGTAAAAGTCCTGAAAAGCTTCAATTAATGAACTGCATCTGGTGCATATTAAGACTTGGCGCTGAAAGAAAGGAGTATTTTCTTTTACGTCTTTAGGGCTGTGCTTCTAAAGGTGCCCCATTCTCATTCTTTAGTCATGTCAGTTGAAAGGAATGCTGATGGTGGAGAATGGGCTGCTTCTGAGAAGCTTTCTAGTGCCCTGATAAATCAGAGGTCATAACAAGGAATGCTGGGAATTAACTTGGTATCGCTGTGAGACAGGAGGTGCTTTCCTGACATTGAAAATGTTAAAATAAAACACATTTTTTTGAAACCCTGCAGTATTGATATCCCAATGTTTACTTACCTGTGGTTCCACAAACATTTTAAAATATATTTAATTACCTTGTTGGTACCATAATAATGTAGTTTTAATTATTTAATGGCATACTGAAGCTGCACTTGGAAACAAAGCTAACCTGCAGCTGTTGACAAAGCATGGAAATTACATTAATATTATATGCTCGCTGTTAATATTTAACAACCCTTTTCTCAGGGAGAAAAAATACATACTTTTTCAGGTTTACCTGAATCTTTGTCATCTCAAATGAAGCCAGATTAGTTTTGTATTTTTTTTTAAAACTTTACCTTAGCATATTTCTTAAGCCAGATGTTAGATGTAAGAGGCTGACAATTTTTTTTATTATTATATGTATATTCTATTTTACAGCATGTCTGCTAAACTATATTTATTACATAGTTTAAATACTTATAAATATAGTCATGTTTATTTTGGACGTAATAACAAATGACCATGGGCCGTTATAGTTAATTGCTTAATATCCAGTATTTTGGGAATATCCTTCCCTAAAAGTATGAGCGATGTTCTGGTGGTCACTGAGTTACTGGTCAGAGGTCAAGAAGTGTTAAATGAATTGGTGGTCTGAATACACAGGGTCACCAAAAAAAAAAGATTTAAAATACCAATAGGGTTTAGCATCACTGAGTGGATAAAGTATTTGATAAATACTTAAAGTTGTGCCATATTGCAGAGGGAAGCCGAGGGAAACCAACATTTCTGATTTTCTGGTGTAAATGTCAATCTAATTACAACTTCATGACTTAAGACATTTTTAGAATAAAACATCACCCACATTACCGTGCATTTTAACTTTAAATTCCATATATTTTCGCAACCCATAGCCTAAGCACTAATTTAGAGAATGTATGTGAAAAACTAGCCCTGATATTTAGCTGGTTGTCAGTTGGTTTTCTAGTATTCACATGAGAAGATCTATAATTGTATGTTTGTTTGCTTTTTTATTTGAATGACTCTGTTTTCCTAATTTTTCACTAGATCCATCTTCAAACTACATCCGGCAATTGGAGACAAAAGTCAGAATTCTAGAAGATGACAACAAGCTTCTATCACAGGTACCATTGAGAATCCTTATTCTATAACACACCTTATCTAATGTAACATACTGCTTGATTTCGTGACGAGAAATGACACAATAATGGACATGACTGCCAATATGGAAATGGTTGAGCATTTACAAATGTTGAATAATCTCTTCTTTTTAATGGTAATTCTAGTTTCACCATTCCATTTTCTTGCATCTGTAATATGTCTGTGAGTCCTGCTGCTGTGTGATCAGTCATCAATAGTTGACTTGTGTGGGTGGTAGTTATTAGTGGTCACTGACCCTTAGCAACCTCATACCTCATGAGGAGGTTGCTCACCATACCAACAAACCCTCCTGCTGTGCATGGTCAAGATGTGGAAACTATGAACCACATTTCCTACTTGAGATCAAATAGCACTACTATTGTGTGCTGGTTTAAAGCATATTTAACAGTGGCACAGTATGATATTAATATGTGTACTGTACTCTAAGGATGGAGTTGTGACAGATAAGATTACTCCACAGTTTATCCAGTTAAATTCTTAGATCAAAATTAGTTCTGTCAATTTGTTCTGGGCTAAATTGGAACCCCATGGCCTTTTGAGGGTATGAGGAAATACATTAAGACTAATGTAATGTTAAAAGTCCCAGCTTCATAGCAGTGCCATGTTGAATGTCTCAGCCTGTAATGGTAGCAGTTGAAAGGGGATTATTTTTAGTGCTTAAGGTTTCTCAGACAGAACACACACTCTATGACCTTTTTTATTATTATTTAGAAGATATAAAAACAATTGCTAGGTAACCAGTGTTGGGAAGGAATGTCCTTGCCATGTTTTTGCCATGGGCTATGTGAAACCTGACACATTGACTTTCTCTTCTTGTTGAGTGTGTATATCCGGGTATCGGAGGTGTTATCAATTTTCCTTCTGCCAGCTGAAAATGACATTGAATTGATTCTCACATCCAAAGAGAAAATGTTCATCAAGTACAATTCGATATATACAAGGCCCTGTCAGTGAGTGAGCTTTTAGAATGTGTATTTCCTGACAGTTGAATGTTTAGGTTACGGTTTCAAACAGTTATTTGGGGTTTACTGTAGCCACACAGTGCTCATTGAAAATGGAAAACATGAAAGAAAAGCTCATGTAGGTGCAATAGGGCCACTATGGTCCTGTGAAGATGCTTGAACATTCCTCAAATAGTAGTAGTTGGGGCATTTAAAACACATACAGGTAGCATGGAAGCCAGTATTATGTTCTTGTGTTTTGCTTTCTTGTGTTGTTTGGACCAGCCTTGTTGGTGTAGTTTTGTTATCGGACGTATTGAATGTAGACAATCAGGTTTCTTCCTACTGACTGAAAAAAATAAATAAATACTTGAACAAGTATTTTCCTTATTCCAATGAAATAAAAAAAAATAATTCTTCTGCTCCAACCAAGTTGTTCTAAGTATTTATTTTTTTGGTTCATAAATAGAATACCCTTTCATGCTCTGCGAAGCAGACGTTTGTTAAACATCTTTAATATTTATTATGACTGAGATCAATATTTTAGAATAATTGCATCTTTTAGCCTCTTCTGTTAGTTTAACCTTTGTGTATTTATATCTTGAAAAACGTTTTCACTGAATAGAATCACGAAGCATTAATACATGTCTAACATCCTCCCTAAGTGATATAGAAGCTGGGTGATTTACTGGTAGAACTTCCCATTGTTAATACCAAATTGCAGCTACATGTAACTGTCACCAAAGGCACCTGATCTTTTGTACCCATTATTGAACCTGTGGGTGTTAAATCTATTATGCCTTTTGGCAACTAGAATTATTTGAAACTGCAGTCGTTTTTCAGATAATTACATGACAACCACACTTTGATTTATATTATACCATTGAAGAAACTGAGAAAGACTTCTAGTCGAAAAGTTTCTCATTGAATTTTAAGTTTCTTTTTGTATTTTTTAGAACCAGTGAGTGTTTCAAAAGTTACGGATGACTTTATGTAATACACTCCAGAACTTTGAAAGTGTTGAAGTTATAATGAGCCATCTCCTTTGGGTTGTATGTGTTTTAAAACATATTTTATTAATTCTGCATGAAACTATTTTTTTTTTATTCTTGAGGCAGGTGGTGTATTCAAATAGAAGCCCATTAATAACCGAAGGAGACATCATTGTGTCATCTTCTAATTTTAAGTGATTGTGTAGAATCATCATTGCAACCTATGCAGTGCAAATGTATCATCTAGAAGGAATTGTTTTTGTTCCTTCTGTACGGAACTTTGATTTATTTTGTTTGTGGAGCAAATATGCAGTTGCTATACTAAAGACATCTGAGGAGATATTGAGATTATAAAAAGGACAGGCAGTCACCCATTGGCAAAGGGTCACTGCGACTGTGATCACATGACTCTGGTCACACAAGAAATGCATCATTGCATATTGAAAATGTGCTGCTGCTAGAAAGGTATTATTTTGTGTTTTTAAATTACATATAAAGAAGACTATTCCAAAATAGACCTGCAGTACAAATCAACTTTTTATAGATGATTGTTTGACACAAATGGGAGCTGTGCAATAGTTGCCACGTTATAAATAATGTTGATACATCTACTGTTGCCTGGTTCTGTCTTTGTAACGTATAGGGCCTGCCATTTACAGTTAATTTTACTACCTGGTGAATAACTAAATTTGTCTTTTTGTTCTCTCCTTCTCAGCCCCGTAACCGCAATAGTTTACCAAGAGCACTTGCAAAGGTAAACATTTCAATGATGCTGGGTAGCATGCTTGGAGCACGGTGATGGCAATTTGGGGCTTTCTTTTCTACTAACCTAAATGGCTTATACTGCAGCCTTGCAATTTTTAAAATACTTTACTTGCAATAAGATTTTTTTTTTTATTATTACTATTTGTGTCACCTATAAGGAAAAATGTTCTTGTCATTTTATATGTGATAGTAAATCCCAAATATAAAAAGTGCTTCCTACCAGTTGAATGATGTACTTTAATATCAAGCTCTGAAAAAGTGCTTGCAGCTACCTGCTTACAAACAAGCTGCCTAAATTATTTACAACAGGGGTGGCAGGGTGAATAACAATAACAGCACTCTGTTTCCTGCACCTATTCAGAACATTTGAAATGATGGGAAACCATTGTGAATTTAAACTGTATCCATATAAGAAAGACTTCTCTCAGAATGTGCTCATAATGAGCAGCAGGAGTGCACTTGTTTTGCTCTTCTTTCTAATGATGAATTGGGCTTTGCAAGCATCACAGATAAACAGTTTTCATAACATAACCATATTTCAGTATTAAGATAGAGTCCCTGAATGATGGATGCTCCCAAGAAAGGAGAGAAAGAATAGACCATTAGATCCTTGGTAGAGACTTCAGATGCTTTTAGAGCAAAAGCAGGCTTGACAGTTGCTGTCAAGAAATGCCAGGGCCACCCCACGTCTGTGAGAATCCTATTGAACAGGGGATTAGCTAAAAAATCAAAAAATAAAAAGGACTCTCCTTTTAGCCTGTTTACCTCCAACCTTTATTGAGACATTTCTCTGCCCAGACCTCTGGTAGAAATATTGAAATGTTATCAATCTGCAAAGCCTTTAATGGTATCCATTAGGTAATCGGATTTTTAAACAGGCAAGTATTGTTTTAAGCCTGATGCAGAGATAAGCACACTGGAGATCATAAATGGATGGAAGGAAGGATTAAGCAATGGTATTCTAGTTTGGCCAAGAATTACGATTATTTTGCTTTCAGTCTGAAAAACTGAATAACTTTTTTAACACTTTAATCCTAAATGATTATTTTATTTTTTATTGTCAGTTTGCCTTTTGAACTCGATTTTGTTTCTAGTACTCAGAATTAGACATCACTACAACCTTCAACTTCTCGTTGTCGCATAGCCATGGGGGAATTCAACAGTGGTAAAAAGTGTAGTCACAAAGATGCATTTCTGCATGAACTGCCTGTCTAAAGTCTTCCCATCACATCTGAAAAAATGTTTCAGTCTCCAGAGACCTCCACTGCATGCAGCTAAAGAAAGCGCTGCATTAACACTGGATAGGCTGACTCTTGGTTAGAGATCTCAGATTTATAGTCCAAATATAACAAAGACCAACCAGCCATGGTAAGTTTATTAGTCCAATAAAACCACCAAACCCTCACAGTGAGTTTTGGAAAACTGCCTTAAACTCTTCACAATCATGCTGCTTAAGAGGGACCTATTTTTTCACCCCATAAAGCTGCTCTATAAATCAAATCATCCCTTACTTTATGAGTGAGAAATTTCATCTTAAAATATTTGTACTGGATTTACAAATGATCTTTTTGTAATTGTGGAGAACAGTCTTGTTTGGATACATTTTTGCCAGCCCTTAATTCCCTAAAGGAATTCGAGATGATGGTCATTAAGGAGTGGTGCATCCCTGAAATTATTTTAACATCTTGAATACTTGTTTAAATATTTTTCAATGATGGTGCAAGTAACTATGATAGGTCAAAGAGCTCTTGAGTAATCAAGTTTGATACTGTATACTTGATACTAAAATGTATTGCTGATGACATGTCATCCTTTCAGTCATGTTAAATTGTCACTCACCAAGATGTCGAGAGAGAGAAAATGAAAGAATTCTTATCCACTACTCTCTCTCTGTTCTCACTCAGCATTGCAAAAGAGGCCTTATCCACTGCTTTATCAGAACGAGTGATAGTTGTACTAATTTAGTGAACTGGGTTTTGTTCTGTTTGGGTTCTGATTTTTTTCAGTGATGTTTTCTAGTAAATGCGTCCATGGAAAGGGAAATTCATATTACCTTAATCAATAAAGAAAAAAAAGGAAAAAGATGTATTTTAAAATAGATTTTTACTGTACTTTTAAACAGTTTTAATTGACACCATAATAAATCCCACATTTCCCATGACTACAGTACTTCCCCCTGGTAATCCGTGCTGACTGGTAACTGATAACAATAATTGTAACAATAAATAAGATGCTTATGCTGTAAATAGTAGAGCCAGTAAAAGACTGATGTTTTGACATGTTCTCTCTAAATGGTATTTTACATTGGGCATTAGTAGTATAACCATTGCTACAACATATTGTTCTTCAACTTCCAATATTCTCCTTGCACTCTCCTCAACCTGAACCCACTGAGATACTCCAATCAATATACCGGAAACATCATCAGATTTGAAATCGGAGAAGCTCACACATGGTTGTGACTTCTACGTTGGGTTGCTGTTAACACTAAAGTCCCTGTTTGAATTTTACTTCTGGAAAAGTTTATTCAAGTGTTTGTTTGAGGACTAAGCAAGAACTTTAGAAGCTCAACTAATAATAACTAAGAACTAATTATGGTAACTCCACAGACACCATGCATGTTGTCCAATTTTCAAATTCAAATGTATTTATTTAACCAGGATAGAACCCTTGGCAGGAGAAGGCTGCAAGAACATTATGAAACCAATGGCAAAAGTAGACAAATCATTAAAACAGGACAAAAACACTTAACAGAATCATAAAAACAGTAAACATATTAAAAGTAAGCAAGCTTCATCCCTTTACAAATAACAATGGTACATTTTTGTCGTAAGCAGTACCCTTCATGGGCCCTACTTCTTCGTGAATAAAATACTAATTTGTCTTCACTAACAAGTAATACCATTACCTTGATGTTTATCTTCTTCATTCACTTCTGGCATAATCTTATAAGTTTTAAATAAATTGTTGCTGCATCTGCTACCGCACTGTCCTAGAATCTCTTAAATTCCCTCCAGCAAGAGATAGAGGTCGAGAACGTGCTGAGCTTCTCTGACATACAGGTTCCGCATGTCATTATGCTTGATGGCTGAGAAGGAAATTTATGGTCTCACTGGGGCCACTTGACTTAAGCGCTGCGTCTCCGAGCTGTGAACCAGCATCACCACTGCTACGGCACTTCCTGATGAATGAGCCAGATCGCGTGGCCGTGGCTTTGATGGTTTCCAGCTGTCGCAGCCGCCCAGACAGAAATATTAGTCCCCCACCCTGTGCCTCCAGTTTCCAGTGAAACTGCCCCCCTTTGGGAGCACTTCTGTTTTGTTGTTTATGAGCTGTAATGTTTACTTTAACTGCTCAATTCTTTCTCAAGTGAAATGTTCTGCCAATTGAATCCCCCATCCTTGTGGGTAGTGTACTGAAAGGTTTTCAGTAGAATCAATGGGATTTTGCATGTGGAGATTTTCTGTCATGGCTATGCCTAAACGTCTTGTTCCCTATAAGACATTAATTAGAAACATCCACACCTCGACAATTCTATAACGACTATATACTGTACAAAATATATATATATATTTAGATAAAATAAAATAAATCTTCTCCCAGTTTGTGATGGGGTAACCCCTGCCCCTGGGTGTATTTGGTTTATTTTGTATAGTGTGGGTTATGTAGCACGGGTGTTTTAAAATGTATGTTGGTATGTGGGCACAGGGAAGTCACAATCTCTTCAGATGCAGACTGTGCAGGGGCCAGATTGAATGATTAGCAATCAAGTCCCGGCACTGCTGCTTAAAAGCAGCATGAATTTCTCATTCGAGGTTGGGTGTTTGTGAGAGAGCGAGAGATTAAGAACTGAAACTAAAAGAAATAATAACAACTCCTGTTATGCTGGCTTTACACCAGTGCGATACTTGTTTTTATTCAGTGTTTGTTTTGTCGGTCTGTTTTGGCCACCGTGCCGTTTATTTTGGAACAGTGTTTTGTTTTATGTTCAAACCTTTTGTTTTGCAATAAACTTGCGCATCATCGCTTCATATCCCAGTACTGTGTGTGTCTCTTCCTGGTCTGACAAGCCTACAAGCCATCCTGTCCACACAGTTATATTAAAAAAAAAACATATATTAACTTAAATGAAACTAACACGTTGCTACTATGATTGATTGTATAAGAAGAAAAAGAAAAAGAAGGATACGCAGAGAAATGGCAGACAAAAAGACACAGCAGACATATAAAACCAAATGAAGAATTATAAACATTTAAAACACACAACTAACTAAGCAATAAACGAAGCCACTCACACCGGCTATATAAAAGGAAATACAGACACAATTACTGAAGTCAGCTGGAACGCCCCCTAAAGGGGATTTAGAAGAATTATAAAAGAAAACTGAAAAAGGTGATCATGTCTTTTAACCAATGTCTGTCTTTCTTTCTGCAGCAGAGCAGCTCTGGAGATTTGAAGACCCTCCGGAAAGGCTTCTCTCTGTACCACTCGGAGAGCCAGTTGACGTCACTGCCACAGTACCAGGAATCTCTGCAAAGCGTATGTACCTTCACTGTGTGTTCCAGTTACTACAGTTAACAATGGGGGGCGGGGGAGGCTGGCAGGTACTGCTCAGGAAACATTACCCACTGAGACCTGCTTTCTGAAAATCCGTCACAAATGCATCCGTTGGAATCGGATGTCTAAAAAATCTTGAGAGCTGATTCCAGACAGCTTTTCATTTTAAAAATAGCAACTGGTCCTGGAGGCTTTTGGAATGAAGTTCAACATGAAGTCTGATTCTCAATTGCTTCAGGGATGGATTATAAAATTATTTTCCCAAGGCTGCAAGAGGCAAAAAGTAAAAGATTTGTAAATACAATGCTAGCAGCCTCTCTAACTTGCCTAACCTTAGCTTCCTTATAAAAGTGTCCATAAACAAAGATTCATCTCTGTTCATAACCCTTTGCACATAAATGTCCCCTGTAAATCTTTTTCTCCACAGACATAAAAACAATCCTGAATCTGTTGTAAATGTAAAAACTATAAACCAATTAAAATAAGCCACTGTCGTTGACATTTGCATTGTTTCTGCCCTCCAAACATCAGATTTACATTATAGTATTTTGACATTCTCACTCAAAGCTGATGTTTTTTGTCTAGATATTACTGAAAGAAGCGCTACACAGCATATCCAACAGCCATTTGTTGTTTTTTGTTTTTTGTTCTGAAAGAGACGGCTTAACTCTCCCCATTTTATTTTACATTGAGCATGACTCCCTCATGTTGTTATTTTTTCCAAGTCTTTGCTTTCTACCCTTAATGTCTAATTGTGGTCTTTGCCAGCATTCCTAATATGCATGGTAGAACTTGTATTGTTTATAACATTGATTAATTGCAATTAGGGAATTCTCTGCAACCATTCCGAATGGAAATCATACAGTAGTTTGTTTTCAATTTAATGGCAAATTGTAAATTATGTTCCATTGAAATGTGAATTCTAATGAGTTATTAGAGCTCTTGAGAGATTAAAGCTCTTTCCACTCAGCTGGGTTTTTTCTTTCCATAAAAATTCATCAGAATACTTCTTCAGGATGTATCCAAAATCTAATTAAAAAAAAGCTATTTTATTTCATGTCCCCATGGAAACATGATTTATAGTCTCAGATTATTTTTAGTAAAGCCATTCAAAAATATATACTGTGAAAGAGTTCACTAATTTTAAGGTTCGTAGCCCCTTAAAATCAGACCCAGACACAGTTTGAGGTTTTTAATTGCACTTTTGTGCCATTTTATAAACTACAGAAATAAAAGAGAATTGCACTCCAAAACTGACCCATTCATTCTGAGTGGCTCTTATTACAATTAGAAACTTTTTATGCATAAAACAGCTTCTAGAGATCATCATCTATTCAATCATTTGATTCGTATTTTGAAAACAACAAAAATAGAGCTATCATAAGGCAACAAGGTACTAAATGCTTCTCTATGTTACAAATAATGACCTTTTGACTTCTGGTGACCACATATATCGACGTACACCATAGAAAGGGTCTTATCCATGTGTTAAAAAAAATGACACCTCATACGTTACATTACAAACCAAAGTTACAGCCCAATTTGTGACCTCCCGCCTGCTCAAAAGCTGGTTACATCACATGGGTATATAAATTAGATGGTGTCGTGTCCACAACAGTGCTTTTCATGTTTTTCAGGGATTCCTTTACCAGAAAATATGTTATAAAAATTATACCATATGTAGAATTAGACTGAAAACAAAGGCCCTTTTGCGAAATAGCGCCTAGACTATTTAGTTTTTTGTGACCTCACAAGTGTTATGGGGTTTTGGCTATAAGCTCGGGAGGCACTCTTTAGTTTTAATTTTCTACTGTAGACACGTAATATTGGCTCCACCAGCCAAACTGACTTTTTATTAGTGACGGCACCATCTAGTGCACAGCAATATATTACCAACAAAACTATAGGAAAGTTGTTTGTAAAGTAGCAGATCAATAGACGGCACACTTGCTTCTATAAAGACACTTTGGCAGATCTAGCCTAAGTAATATGTATCTATGGCTGGCAGCTAAAACTAAAGAGCAGCTCTTGAAGTACCTTAAGATATTTGAGGAAATGCAATACAAACCACATAATAAAGTCAGCAAGTCACAGTAAAAAATGAATATAATTAAATTTGAAGCCACCTACTCTTAAGTAGTCCCACTATATATCTCCTGTTTTAGCGTATTTTGTCTGGGATTTAATCAGTTTTTTTTATTCCTGCAAAGCCCTTGGAAGCAGGTATGATTCCTTTTTTGTGCACTTAAAGTGACGCTTCAGTCTTGTTAGTCTGCAAACTCATTGGCTGTGACAGTTAGAGTTCAGCCTGGAAATATGTACAATCGTTACCTTCTGGGCAATTTTCTTTTACATGGGAAGAAAATTAATTAGTATCTGCTGTAGTCTTCATGAGGAAGAAACTGCAGTGGTGCACATTTTTGAAAGGCAGGCAGGCAGACAGGCAGGCAGGCAGGCAGGCCCTTGAGTAAAAACAAGTGTCTCAAGGTTTCACATCTCATTTCCATAGCTTTGAACCCTCACAGCAGATGTGAATTACAAAAATTGCAGCTGCCTTTATTTTAAACAATAAGAATGCTTGTGAATAGCTTAGTAAATGGGGGTGCCTAAAACAGAGATTGACATTTTTGGGCCAAATTTCTCCCACCCACACCAAAAAACAAAACAAAACAAAGCACACAAATCAGTTTAAACAATACAGATTCTGCCTGTGCTATACGTTATTATAATAATGCAAAGGAACAATTTTGAAGAGCTACATCTTTTCCCTGCCCCCTAGTATAAATGATGGAGAAAACACCTCTTCATAGAACTAATGTATGGTTACATAATAATAATACCTACCTCTTCACACATAGAGATTACAAAAATGTCACCAGCATGTTTCTAGGCCGCTTCTATCTCTAGCTGTGACTTTAGCTCTTATTAGATATCAGCTGTGTAGTTTTAAGATAGAACATGACAGTTTAAGGGTCACATTACGTGTTATTGATTTTTCCTTTCACGAAATTACCAAATGTCAAATAAATCAACATTTCTTATTTTGAGCATCTGATGTACCTCTTCACAAAATCCCTGCCAATTTTCCAGTAGAATAAATGATCTCTCCCACACACAAACTGAAGTCAGTTGTACCAGAGTCTCTTGTGTGTCTCTAGTTCAGTTAGACTCACAATGATGTAGGTAAACAGTGCTGAGGAGAACATTGATGTGGTTTATAGATGACATTCAGAACCCTTGCATTTGTGGTTGTTGTGTTAAATGTGGAGTGTAATTATGGTGGGGCAAAGTTCCCAGTAGCCCACAGTTACCACAGATACTCAAAGCTGTGTTGCCTTACTAACTTCTTGTATTACTGCACTATTTAAGTACTCGGGTGACACAATTAACCATAACACAAATCTGGCCCCTATTCATTTGTTGAGAAATTCTGGTAATAACCAAACATACCTAAAATAAAATGTTCTAATTGGTATGCTGATTTCCTCATTGAATTTGTGGATTTTAGAAAACTTTAAAGGACTTGTGTGTAAGTTTTCAAACAAAAAACAGTTTTCACAATGGAAACAAAACTAGCACCTAAATTGTAACTTACCATACATCCACCAGAAAAGCCCCAATGGAATAGGCTCACATTTAAGTTACATTAAAAAGAATGAACACAACATTTGCTGTGATTATATGTCCTCCCTCCTCATTTTCTCTGAAGCTAAATCCCTTCACATCCTTAGCGTGAACACAAAGAGAATGCAGGGGAGAGCCTGGAATACGGCCAACTCACACAGTACTAAAGAATTAGAATTCCTGAATCTCAATAAAATCACAGAGTTAATAAGACAGATGTTGATATTGGCAGCACCCAGGACAGTGTACCGCAAAATCATATGATCACTGGGGCTCACTTGCTTCCTTGTGCTTTATGTTTCCAGTCAAGCAGGGATTATAGTTGTTGGGAGCCAATTAGGAAGGTATATTGGTATGTCTGTTGGGTATTAAGTCTAAGACACAGTATGTGTGGTTATTCCATACGTTAAGAACGTATTCAGTATATGGTACATTTAACCGGAGCACAAAGGAAAGGAGGCACTTCCTAGATGAACTCTGTGTGGGGAGAACATTGCAGTCTCATAAAATGGTCTTGAGGTCTGTTTGTGCTCAGTGTTAGGGGGCTGCTCCTGGTGTACATTTGTAACATGCATATATCTAGAAATACCAAGTCTGTCCTGGGGCCACCCACAGCAGCATGGAAAACAATTCCAGTTAATTGTTTTTAATTTAACGCAAGAATAACACCCACAAAGACGGTTTCTAAATGTGGCTCAGAGGGCTGGATAGAGTGAATTGATTCTTTGTTCTGCTCTGCCTTGTTCTGACCTTTGGAAAGAGGGAGGTGAAATTTTGATTAATTAAGACCGGAACACACTGTATTTTCTTGAGGGATTAATTTATAAACTGCCAGCTCTGCAAGCACTGTTGCATAAGCTGCTCTTATTTTTTTCTAATTGTTACTCTGGGATGTAATGTACTGAACTCTGTGTCTTAGACCCTGCCTTTTTTTTGCAAGCTGCGTGACTTGTAATATTTATTTCTTAGCAGACGCCCTTATCCAGGGCGACTTACAATCGTAAGCAAATACATTTCAAATGTTACAGTACAAGTAATACAATAAGAGCAAGAGATTGTAAAATGTATACTTGCTGTATGTAGTATTTAATGGTAATTGTAGGGAGTATGGAATTCTCTGAGCATGAGCACTATAACAGGTGTTTCATTACATGTTATTGTTTGCTGCCAAATTCCCACTTTTCCCCCACTAGTGTACAGGTCAGGGAACCACTTGTTTTGTAAGTGCTGGATCCATTGCGTGAGAGCATAAACTGAAACCTGTTGCCATGCATGAAGAAGCCTTTTTTTAAGAATGAGCTGCAGCTGGAAGTCAAAGTATGGATCCCGTTTTTCAAAGCCTCTTAAGCAATGACAAAAAAGTGTGTGGCTATTAGTGGGGGATGATGCTAAATAGTGTGAGGTGTATTTAAAAGGGATACGTTATAAATCTACTGTTCACAAAATTCTGACAAACACAGCACATGAAACTCAAAATGTAAACAATACAGTATGTTATTGGTAGGGACAGAGAAAACATGTAATCAGTGGACAAAAAATATGACTTCTAGTTTTGTGACACTGCCAGTGGATGTGGCTTGGTGCTTTGGGTGTTTTCTTCTGTGGTCCAATCCATGGGTAGACTATGGAAGTGCCCTTTGTCACTGGTTTTTATTTCATGTGTGTTTTTGTTTCAACAGGGC
Source organism: Acipenser ruthenus (assembly GCF_902713425.1). Lineage (NCBI taxonomy): Eukaryota > Metazoa > Chordata > Actinopteri > Acipenseriformes > Acipenseridae > Acipenser > Acipenser ruthenus. The sequence continues at coordinate 26,953,171 of NC_081206.1, forward strand.
TCCGTGCGGCTGGCCCCTGGGGATTCCTCATCACCTTCAGTGGGGTATATTCCTTCAGCCCAAAAACCAGAGGCAGTGGTGCATGCCATGAAGGTACAGACCTTCTTATTTTCAATAATTATCCCATTGCTTCAGTTCCAACCCATGTCAGAGATTGTATACACTTGTATTATTTAAAACCAGTATCATTAAACAGCTGGTCATTTTTAAAATGCCTTGTCCACAGGCTGCTAAGTCATCTGCACATATTACTATAGATTATACTTCAGTTATGTTCACATTTTTTTGTAATGCATTTTAGGTTTTTGTTCTCTTTTTCTTGGAGAAAAGTAGTTTCTTTTTCCCTCCTTCTCCTTGGTGTGTAGGGATAATTACTTTGTTTGTGACAAGATCTTGCAGGTTACCTGGCATTGCCAAGTATTTCAGCCATTGACATATAAATTAACTAAATTAATGACACTTACAAACAGTTCAATCTGACCAGAAATTTATACTGTACAATAAAATAAAATAAAATAATTCAAAAACAAACCTACTGACAATGTACTAATCTGACAGGGGTGCCACCTTGTGGCCACATGTGCATAGACAGTCAAATTAAAAAGAAAGCTATTGGGACATTCTAAAAACTCAATATACATGCTTAGTCTAGAACAATATATATATATATATATATATATTTTTTTTTTTTCATGCATTTCTCATGATAACACATTTTATTTTAGTTTGTCAGTTTTACAAGTAGGATGCTATAAAAAGTAAAGGAATAACCAGGTGCTTTTAAAATTGTACATTAGCTATTTGCCATAATACATTGACATTTGTTTTTTCCCTTAAGGTCCTGGAAGTCCATGAAAACCTGGACAAGCAAGCACCAGAACACTATGAAGAGGACCTTAGTGAGAAGGAGAAAGCGATTGTTCGTGAAATGTGTAACGTAAGTAGATATTTGCCTGTTTTTTTATTTTTTTCTGGGATTGCTGGGAAAGCATTTTCCTTGGCTGTTTTTAAAAATGTCCCAATTAGATTAAGAAGTGATGTATTCAGAGTGAAATAATGTTTCCATTACAGAATTCTAGATTCTTAGTGGTGGTTTGAGCAATGAAGGAATAAAATTAGCAATATACAGAGGATATTGTAGCGCTCTGTGCTAAGTGTTATGTGTTGTGTTGTGTTTTGTCTATGTCCTGAGTGCCTGCGCGTGTGAATGAGTGTACCTGGGGGGGGGGGGGGAGCGTGATCGAGTCGTGGCCCCAGCGTGCTTGTGAATGTTATCCAATCGTGTTGTGTTTGTCCCTCGTTCGACTTGTGGGGTCCAATAACGTGTTATGTCTAAATGTTATGGGTTTTGGGGTATAAAGGGGACGCTTGCATGCTGCTGTGGGTTGTGTTGTGGTGTGGTGACCTTGATGAATAAAATCTGTCAATGAGATCTTGCTGTAGTCGCCTGGCTCCCTTTTGTTTACCCAGGAACGCTACAATATTAACATGCGCATACTCTTTTGGAACGCTACAATATTAATATGTGCATACTCTTTTTCCCCCTATTTTTGTTTAGTATGCAATTGCTCTTTTCTATATACAGTACGTGTCGATAATAAGGATGCGTAGATTGTTTACAGTTTTGTCATCTTTTGTTTCTTAATGTTTAGGTTGTTTGGCGTAAGCTGGGAGATGCAGCCGGCTCCAAGCCATCCATTAAGCAGCACCTCTCTGGAAACCAGTTTAAGGGACCTTTGTAGTTGTGGAAGGCTTCAAAAAAACTGATGAACGGACCTTTGAACAATGAGGCTCTTTGCATGGGACATTCTGTTAAACCAAAACGCTTTCATTTGACTGTATGTACATAATATCTTCTGATGTCTGTTTATGGACTAAATTTCATGGGTTGGCAACAACTTTGGATACTGCACCATTTTACCAACCATGACACTTAGTATTACCTTTAGACTAAAAACTTGTTTTAAATTATTAGCCAAGCAAATACTAACAGGTATCTGACTAAGAAGTATTCAAGACTGGCAGCTAGTTTTACGTTTTTGTCACTCCAGCATACTGCCTACTATTGTTAATTGGTTTCTGGTCTATATACTCTATGTACAAAACATGTACATTAAATAGCTTTTTAATGTTTTAATTTAACTTTTCCTAATACAAGGCTCACTTCTCGTTAAGCTGCATTTGGTTTGTACAGCATTTCTGTACAAAATAGCCAATAAGGAGACCCACTTTTATGAACTGTGTTTGTTATTACCAGAAAAAAAGTAATTAACCACTGGCACTTTTATGGAAGATAACTGTCCTTTACCCTGTTTTCTTTGAGAGAATCTGAGATAAGCTATTGTAAAAGTAACGTTTACTTAATTAAACAATACTTTTTTTTTTTTAAGTTTGTGGATTAAGGATAGATTTAAAATATATATCCTACCATAGCAATAGCATATTGTCACAGTTTGTAACTGCACCGTGGTCATGTTTGTGCATAACACCTACAATATCTGTATTGTTTTTAAAACCGCATTAAGGCAGAATTGGCCATATAAAGTTAGAGACTGGAAAACATAGAACACTTGCTGCATTTGTACACAAAGTATATCTTTTCCTTTTTAGAAGTATAATCGTCATATTGTACAAGTAAGTACTATATTGCTATCAAAATTAACAGAAATATTTATCTAAATAAATAATAAAAAAATCTAAATGCACAAAGTCTGAACTGTACTGTTTTAGTATTACGTATAACCTTAACCGATAAAAGTTCTTTGTCTTCCCTGTTACTTAAATATTTAGTTTCACATAACAATGGAAATGAATGATTTCAGCTTAAAATGTCAATCTTGTTTGATAAAGTATGGATGCCGCAAGTGATTTCATCAATAGCAGTGTATGTTTGTTGCAAATGTTTAGTCACAAAATAATGATGTGTCGACAAAAAAAAAAAAAAAAAAAACTGCTTATGGTTTTGCTATTTGTCCATTAAGTAAACAATATTAACTTATTTGCTGTATTTCAGTTTCAGTTCAAAATACAGTATTCAACCATAGATTATATTAGATACTGAGCTTTTGTAAATAACAGAATCTAAATTAGTACACAAATCACACACTAAATCTATAACAGGGCCAACTGCAATTGTACACTCATTTGGGTCTTATTAAAAAAAAAAAGTTTGATAATGGAAAGTGACCTTTTAAAAAAAAAAATGCATAGAAAGACTGCATACTACTGACTTTTTATATAAACTAATTTGAATACAAAGTGATATAAATTTTGAATATTTTCATAATGTTACAATTTTTAAATGTGCTGCTTCTTTTGTGGATGAGATTTTGATTTGGAATCTGATTTTATAAAAGTTCTGTTTTATTTTTCTGTTAATGTGATACACTATACTGGAAAACCTGAAATCTACATTATTATGTAAATATAAATTCATGTAGTGTGAATAGCATGCATTTGTAACCTCTAAAGGAACTGTTTTTTTTTTTTTCATAAAGTGTATTTAGCAAAAGATGAACTGATATTTTTAGCAAATTAAACGTGATCTCAAATAGACCACTTTCAGCTGATTTTTGAAAAAATAAAAAGTACATTCTTTGCATTCTTGTGGTTGTGTTTAGTTTAAGAAAACCTTGACAATGAAAAAGAATATGCTGTGGGGTTTTCTTTTCTAAGAAAAGTTCGTTTTGGTTGTTAAAGTTCTTTCATCACCAAATACACAATAATGATACAAAACACATATTGTCCCTTCTTAAAATAGACTAAAAACTGTTTGTAGTCAACAGACCTCTTGTGTCCCCTCCTGGTTAGTATGAAAATTACACATTCACTTGTTCAGAATCTGTTACAGTGGCAGTATTGAACAATGTGAGCTGACATGGTATTAAACATTTCAAATGTTTCAGCATGTACTAATGATTCTGAACCATTTAACTGTTCAATACATACTGTATGTGGAAGATAATGTTATGAATGAATGGCTGCCATGAATTAACTGCATACTCCTACTGACACAAAGAAAGTCATAACACAGACATGTATGTCTAAAACGTATATTACATTTACAAAGCACTTACTGCAGTAATGACTTGGTATTCATTTATTATCATGTAAAAGCCATATTGAAGTCACATTTGGAATTACGAGCTTTAAGACAACTGAAAACAAATTGGTCCTTAATTCCCTTACCAACTCAAGATGCCATACATTAATGTTTCTCATGCTTTATTGGAGGTTTTTTATTTTCATTTTTTTATTTTTTATTTCAAATATGTTCTTCTACCCAGTAAAACTGATCTACAAGCTCATATTTGTAATACATGTGAAATTCAGATTCTGGATTTTCACATTGGAATGCTTCAAATATATCAAAGCAACATCAGAGTACACATCTCGGAGACGTGACATTTTTGAAAAATCCTTTCTAGCTGTACAGATTGTAGATATTTTTTAGAATACAATTCCCGGGGAGTAATATCTTGACTTAAAATGTGAAGATCAAACTCCATTTGTAGGAACCCAAATACATGTTCATCCTCAAACTTATCTACTCATCTTTGTACAATGACACACGCCCAACTCAAATAGAAACAAACTAGCTAATACAGATGTATAATATTATTGTTTATTTATTTATTTATTTATTTATTTAGCTCAAGCACTACAAGAAAGAAAAAAATGGTGGTTTCAGAAGTGTGTAAATAACACATCTACAGTGTTTGCCTTGTATTTTCACTGATTGCACCCTATAAGTGTATTTAAAAATAACAGTCTCCCAAAACTGTTGTTAATCAATATAGATAATGTATCATCCAAAATCATTCTTACAACTACAGCCATGGCTAAACTATTTACAGACAATACAAACTCAAATTAGCATGGAATATTATGCTTTTTAAACAAAAACAAAACTCATTTCATTTGGTTTCTATTTTTATCTCATCCAACCTCCACGACTCATACCTCCTACTGGGGGCATGCCAGGTGGTGGCAAAGGAGGGACCTGTGGCTGCCCACCCGGAGGGCCAGGATGCGGTGGGTAGTTGGCAGGAGGGATGCCCAACCCTGGAGGTGGCACACCATGGCCTGGGGGCAACCGAGGAGGGGGAGGATAGTTGTGGTTGTATCCAGGTGGTGGGTAGGCAGGGGATGGAGGTGGGAGGTTCGGAGGGGGGTAGTTTGCTGAAGGAGGGGGCACTGGGGGTGGTGGATTAGGAGGGTAAACATGTGGGTGGTACGGCATTGGCGGTCCATACGAGGGAGGCATGGCTCCATAAGAGGGTCCTTCTGTCTTCATCATGGACTGTAGACTTTGATAGCCCTCCCCAGACATGTAAGAGCTTGACGTAGACATGCCCATGATATAGCTGGATGGGGGAGGAGGGGGCGGGCGGTGAGGTAGTGGGGGTGGCTGATGAACCGGAGCTTGGTGAGGAGGAGGGGGAACTGGTCCTTTTGGTATTTCAATGGAATCGCCAGTCACAGCCAAATCGGCCTCTCCCACAGGCGCAGACACTACCGGAGGAGGCTTGCGATCTGTTAGTAGAGAAGTGTCCACACTGTTTCAATGTCTCGTTCATAAAGAGACAGATTCATCTGCATTATTTCATGCATATGCTTTTGACAACAGCCAAAAACAATATATTGCTAAATGCCTAGACATTTTGATAAAATGATAGTTAATGCTTCTTACATACAAATACAATAGTCTAGCTTCTACTGCAAGGCGTTTCTTTTTTGGCAAAGTCGATATTTGTTTTGGAAACTATATTACACCTATATATTACAAAGTCAATCCAGCAATCAACAGACTTAGTAATCTATTCATCCAAAAATGTAGTGTAGACTTCAAAGACATACCAGGTTTAATAAAACAATACAATTAACTGATTTGTCCAGTCAGTTGGAGTATGCCTTTCTATTTCAGTCTTTGATGATATAAGTCAATCTACCTTAGGGTTTACACTAAAGAACCTACTGATCCATCATTGCTGAACTACATTAACCTTGAGAACTAGTTACATAACTGCAACCATGTGTTTGTCTAAAGTCCTTTGCAGGCTCAGGGTAAAACCTGCTTACAATGCCAATATCATTTTGCAGTTAGTATGACGATCTGGAGTGTCACACACGTTCACCAAGCTTTTTCTGATTTACAAGAGATATACATTTGCTGATATGCTGAATAGAGAATATATGTAATATTTAGATATTAATAAATTGCAAAAACTCAATGACCAGATATTTTGTATTTGAAGATGTCACTATTGAATAGACAGCTTAAAAGATGTTAAAGCAAGCTAATCAAACTGCCAGCTACTCACCTGGTGGGGGCTGCACGCTTGGTAGTGGTGGCAGTGGTGTCTCCAGTCTCGGAATTTTAGAAACCACTTGCTCTGTGCATAAAACAAAAGATGATTAGAAACCTTGTTCATGTCTAAGAAATTAAAACACACACAATACAATATGTCGTCGTTTCAGCAGAATACAATGTTATGAACTCAAGCATTTGTATTAATTGAACATCAAAGTCTTTTGTGGTTACTTGAATAATGCATTCCTGCACACCCAGCACCGTTTCGAACCTTTTCAAAATGCATGTCTTGTAATACATCTCTTACCTGATACCTTGCTTTCATCCTTAGGGGATCCAACCTGTGAATAAGAAAAAAAAAAAAAAAAAAAAGGTCAGCAAAGCCACCTGTACTTAAAGTAATCAAACACTATGCCAGTAAGATTTTATTAAATCATGTTACAAATAAAGTAATCCGTCACATATATGACTGCAGTGGGACCAGAGAAAAGGCGGATATGCAAGAAGTCAAATGAATGAATCCTGTTTTAAATACCATTATACACAGCTATAACAATTTCTATATTTCACACAATTATTGTTTTGAGATTCAGCTTTTATTAGGGAGCGCCCCTAAATTCCTTGTTTAGAAAGATACAGGGTAGTAATGCTTGTGACAAAGTAGCCATCTGCCGTGTGAGTGCGTGCATTTGCTGCTGAGTGACAGGCAGGAGATCGAGAGGGAGGGTAAAGCTGATACGCCCCGCAGGCGACAAACAGGATTTATTTACATATCAACACACTGAACAGCTCATGTGACAGTGTACAAAAACTTTGGTAGGATCTACAATATCTGAACTAATCTTCTCTGTTCAATAATAAACTAACGTTGCTGAAGAAGAGACTGATCATGGCGGATAAATGGTTAGGGCGGATATGTGACGGGTAGATATGCGAAAGATTACTGTACTTAAATGCCCTCACTGAATTCATTGTAAAGAATGGTAAGAGACTCAGGTGGTGGTGGCAAACCACAACAACCTCATTCACGTGGTCTACTTTTGCAAGCTGTTAAGATTCACTACTCTACAGGGCATACATTCCCCTTGAAACATAATTTGAACAACAATGATCTTCCCAATTACCAACATTAGAATCATATGAACGAAAACATAAATGCACTTGAGCTGGCATTAAACAACAAATGGATTGATCTCTCTGTGGTGTGGGAGGCCAGTACCTTATTATTAGTTTATTTATCAGACGCCTTTATCCAAGGCGACTTACAGAGACTAGGGTGTGCGAACTATGCATCAGCTGCAGAGTCACTTACAACTACGTCTCACCCGAAAGACGGAGCACAAGGAGGTTAAGTGACTTGCTCAGGGTCACACAATGAGTCAGTGGCTGAGGTGGGATTTGAACCGGGGACCTCCTGGTTACAAGCCCTTTTCTTTAACCACTGGACCACACAGTACCTCTAAAAAAAAAATGTTCTGCAGATCAGAGATGCCATTCTTAGAACAACATATCCATACAGAATATGTGCTATCTTGTGGAGAAACACGGCCTCCCACTTAAAGATAATTAGCTTGAATCATTTAATCTTAAATCAATGCCAAATGGATACTCCACTAAAAGAGAGAACACATTTATTAGATACCCTATTAAAAAAAGCATGCTTTCATATATTTAAGTTTGAAACTAACATGTGGTCTTTTCAGCTGTTTTGGAGGACTGGATTGTGGGGAGGCTTTCTTGGCCTGTTGTCCCAACTGACTTTGCCCAGAGTTCTGGCCTTGTGCCTGTGCTAGTGCCTGTAGCTGCTGGAGAGTTGGCATGATTTTCTCTTTCTCCTGGATCTGCTGGGGAATTGGCTGTTTCCCCTGGGAGTAAAGATCAAGGATCTGATGACAAATGTCTATAATTGGGGGGAAAAAAAAAACACACCAATAAAACTAGAGTAAAGTTAATCATAGTGCAACACATTTTAAAAAAATGCAACAAATGATCAGTGTTTTCATTTTACTTGCCTTCCAACAGTTCAACTGGAACATCTTGTACAAACTGCTCCCACCATTTACGGTACATCTGTTTCGATGCCCACTCCTGGATCTCAAACTTACACAACCGGCCAGCAAGATACATTACAGCTACAGCAATTATCTCTGGCTCCCACTGCAGGGACAGCATGGTGCACAAGCTGAAACACACCACAGAAAACATTAGAAACATGTGGCACATCAAACTGAAAGCAACAAAATATAACTACAATATATACAAAAGACTAAAACAATAAGAACTCTATTTATCATGTTTAGGAGCCAAGGCTTTTGATTTGAAAGAACCTTTGAAATTATATGTTCAGTTTATCTGCATACAGATACATTTCAACAAGAAACCACGTGAACGAACAGTGGTGTGATCACAGAACACAGTAACATGTGCCCTGAAAAATAAATCTTTTCATCTGTTCACACAGTAGTAATTACTATTTCTGTTGTATTTGCAGCATTAGAATTATTAAATGTCCAGGTTGAGAAATGACCCTTAAAAAACCTTGCAAAACAATAATTTCTAAATATATAATTTTTTTTTACCTGTCATTTACAAATGTCCAGGCCATTTGCACCAGCTTCTGTAGTTTGTTTTTGTCCCCTAAATAGATTGAACAGAGTTAATATTTATTTACATTTAAGGGGTTTATGTGTGTGTGTGTGTGTGTGTGTGTGTGTGTGTGTGTGTGTGTGTGTGTGTAATATATATATATATATATATATATATATATATAACAAAATTAAAATCACCATAACTCTACCAGTTCTTTTGTAATTTTACAAGATTTATACAGCCACCTTATAGTATAAAGTGGCTACCCTGTAGAATTGTCAGCTACTGCCTACCATGAATATCCATACCTTTAAGTTGTTTTGCATATCGTAGGAGGAACTGGTAAGGATGTTCCACCTGCAAGTCAAACTTTATTGTCTGCAGCAGTATTCTCTCCAGCACCATTACTTCCTCCTAAAGAAATGAACATGACATGTTTTTGTGTTTTACTTTAACCAAGGACAAGAGCTGTCTCTCCCTGGAAAGGGGAAATGGTTAACTAGAGAAGCTGAAAGGAAATTAGGGATCAGAAATCTGTCAATTACTACGAAGAAAAAAGTTAACTCCTGCTGAAATACAGAAATGAATATGTTTACTCACATTTTTTGCATTAAATATTGTTTAGAATTTAAAACAAAGTGAACATAATGCAAAAATGCAGATTTTATTCTAACATCCATATAATTTAAATGCTGGCTAACAATGAAAAAGTTCCCAAATGCTAAGACCACAAATGACACATTAGACAACAGAAGAACAGAAACAAACTTAAAAAAAAAACTAAAAAAAAAAAAAGATCCCTGGTAAGAATATAAGTAAAGACATTTCTAAGATTAATTTCAGGTTTTGTTACAGTTAAGCAAAACTTACCTTTGGGTCATCTCCAAACTGTGCAAACTGAACATCATTTAGTAAACTGCGAGCCGTTTTGATGATATCTTTACATTTCTTAGGAGTTTCTTCTACCTTTCCAGCTAGAAACAGACAGCAAGCCCCAGTGACCTACAGAAACAACAAAGCAACGTGTCAAACAGAACAGTAAACCCTAGCAGTTGCACAGAGTAATACCATTTAAATGTATTATTCTGACAGGTAAATGCTTTGCAGCAAGAGAAATATTTCAATTGGAGAAGCTCAGAATCTGAATACTTACATATCTTGGAAACTGTTTGAAGGAATGAAACATATAAAAACGATGAAAGTAGATAATCCCAGTTGCCAGTGTGTCATAGTGTCTGATATTTTAGTTAAGGCATTCAATTAAAAATGAAGCTACTCTTTTTCACAAATAAATAAATAAATAAATAACCTATTTGGATATAAAGGTCAAGGGATATACAAGGGGGGTAAACAAAAAAAACTTCAGTTGTTCTGACATAGATATTGTTATATACTTATCAAAAAACTGTCCTTGAAAAAAAGATGCAAAGACGCAGTTTTTTTTTGCTGTGCTAAATAATGGTACACATGACAAATACAAATCACAGGTGTTCCAAGCAGAATTTGAGATCATTTTATAATGCAATTTGGAAGCAAAGTAGAAGTACCACTTCAAAATACACAATGTGTTGGTTACTTAGTAACACTATACATATACACAAACTCACTGCATAACCAGTTTTTTTCAGTTTTGAATCACAAAAAAAAAAAAACACTTAAGATACAGCATTGGTCAACTGTTTGTTTTTTTTTAATATTAAAATGGACCCACAAAAGTATTTGTTTTGCCATAAACAAATAATAAAAGGATACAGCCCCAAGCGGGTTCCCACATCAAATATGAATCTTGCTCCCTCCCGGCGGTATCTGGCCTCTGTTGCTGGATCAAGACCTTCAGACTGGGAGGGGGTATGAGCAAGATCCTTCTTGTCCCAGTACCAGCATGGTTTTATGTGGTCCAGGCTTGTGACAGGAGTGGAGTTCTCCTTATTTTCCTTCATTTATTCAAAATAACCTAAAGCTGGAGACCTCTGAATATCCTTTAACAAACGTGTGTTTACTAATCCTGCAAAACATTCAAAAAACACATTAAAAAAGCAACAGATCTACATTTGTATATCAGCATAACATGAATCATTTGAAATCTGAGGGCTAAATGCTATAACATACGTACGTTTCAGAACCTCAACATTATTGGCAGGTGCAAAGTAGCAATTTGTTCCATGCACCTGCCAATAATGTTGAGGTTCTGCAACGTATTATCTCTCCAAATAAAGCGTGTTGTTCTGGGTTCTAAAACAAAACTACTTTACGAAATACCTACAAATGTAATTGTATGTAACAAACAAAATAACATAAATAGCAAGAAAAAAAGAGCACAATTAATAACAAGTTCAAATGTTTACTTATTGTCACTGCTTTCACAAACCCAAGTGCTAAAATTTAAGTTGTGTTATTACACTCAGCTATCTTATATACTACGAGTGAAATGTAACTATGCAACAGGAAACCATTTACTACACCGAGTATAATAAAAGGGCCAAGTAATTTAAACAATTAATATTGTTATTCATTTTAGACCGCTGGTAATTTATGTACTACGGAACACGCACCACATCGTGGTTCATGCAACGACACAAACAAATGTAACTAACTGCAGTGCTAGTACGCCAAGACCTACTGTGAAAAGACTGAAGTTTGTTTCCTTTTTTCTGATCTCGAAAGTAAACGCTATAAATAAATAATACCAACCTGAATACAAAGGAAGCTATGCAGTCACCAATTTAGCTGTGAATCGTGTGTGAACCAATTTACAATCGCGTGTTTTCACTTTAATTTTAAAACATATATCATTCTACCACCGTGGGGGCCGCCATCTTTGAGAAATTAATCTTACGTCATCACGCTGACGTAGCTATGAAAACGTCTTTGTTATTTTTTTTCTACCTTTATAAGCGACTGCAGTATTGGCCAATCACAGCTTTGCATTCTTAACCTATTTTGGTATTAATGGTTCCGTGCTCCAACAACCAACCTTGGAAAAAAAAGAGAGGCGGATCAGAGCCAATGACAGAGCAGAATATGCAAAAGCGCCAGTCAACAAACTCACCAATTAAACATTGGAGACCGATTTGCACACCCCGGGAGTGGTTTTTTTAACCAATCATCTGATAGCACTACTGGTGACAAGGCGTGGTTTAACCTTGCAGAGGGGCGGCTAGGCTGCACTTGCAAAGCTTGTCGGCGAGGATAGAGCTGTCTGACAGGAGGAACTGCTGCAGTCAATTGAACGGTAATAATGTGGAACTATATACAAAAACGCATAGTTTATTAAAAAGCACAAACATGTGTCTAGTAAAGCACGTGTTAATTCAATCCGTCATATGATTGAAGGATTGCTTTTGTAAGACAGTCAGGGATGGGGAAGGTGTTGCTATTCGTGTTTACATTTTTTTTTAAGTTTGCTGGATGTGACTAGGTACATTTAATTTATTTTAGTATGGGATTCGTAAATCAGTCAACGTAATCGTAAAATGCATGTTACTTACATATTGGGTACAAGATACAACGCTTTGAAATGGTTTATCGTTATGTGTCAGACTTTCGTCATACTGGCGAGTTCAAGAGGTGGGGAGAATTACTGACTTTATTATTGTCTGGTTAAAATTAGGCTCGGAAAAAAACAAAAACGGAGCAACCATGTTACTTTAATGTAATTGTTTCCCTGTGCAGATAAGGTAGAATGGATACGACTAAAATTTTATTTTTATGAATCTGTTGATGTGCTAAGTTTAGTAATTTCCTAGTCGTTGCCATCAGTACCATCGCTTAAGAGACAATTGCCAATAGCTTGTATAGTATTGGGACTTCTCACACAGCATTATGTCTCTCACAGATCTAAGCAAGCCCCGGTTGATCAATGTGGTGGTTCTGCCCTATGACCCATTATGGTTCTCTAAAGCCAGTTCCCATGATGCTTCAGGCCAAGGCCTCTTTTTACAGCAGCACTGGCAACTGTGTTGACTACCCACTCTGTGGCTTGGTGCACAACTTACTGCATTGTGAAGCAAAATATTTATTTAAACTTTAAAATAACTAATTGTACTGTTTGTACTGGTCTGCCTTTCAGCCTATTAATTTAATTTTAGTAGTTTTTACTACATGCTGCTGTGTACAGTGTGTGTATGTATATATAATTAGGAAAGGGAACATACACTACAGTTCTGAACAATGGGAAGTGTAAAGTTCTGCACCATACTTACTAAGAATTTTGGAATTAAAGATTTTCTTTTAGGCCATGGTTTCCACGTGCATTCCACAACGTGTCAAGGATCCAGATCTAAATTATACAAGATACAGATGACAATCCTAGTAAGATTCAGCAGCCTTGGGCAATCTCCAAGGCACTGACAACAGATGATAAAGCACATTGTTTATTTGGCTCATTAAGAACAGTAAGAAAACTGTAGCAGATCATTTTCAGTGCTCTGAATATGATTTCCTGATTAGACTGACCTGTATCTCAATGATGAAAGCCTGCTTCGAGCCAAATGCTGAAATGATAACAGTATGAAGGATTTAATGCAATTATATTTCCAGCCATTAAATACACCACCCTTTGTGGCCCGTGGTGGCAGTTTTTCATACAATTGCGTAACACGAAGGATAATGTAACTGCTGACAAAATAAATGTGGCTCAGAAAATAATCTTTTCTAGTCATAGATTCGCTGTGAAATGAACAACAGTATGTTCCACGAGACCGGAACGCAGGTCACTGTCTCTGCGTTTTCTTGTTTTTGCCCTGTGCTTGTCTTGAATAACATATGAATTCACTATGAATATGTGTGTATATATATATATATATATATATACACACTTTGGATACAATGAATGCTCCAGTGGAGACGTTGTGTGGAAGTTTTCCAGATATGTTCTTTTGTTTTCCAGATTCTAAAAATACATGAATTTGTACAGGTTTTATACAGTTCATTTTGGAAGCATTTACTGTAGTTCATTTTCTAATTTAGATATTTCAAGTCTACCTTTAGAAAATACCTCTTTTGACCTCTTTTGACCTTGGTGTTTTTAAAAGTAATCCATTCTCTTTTGGAGCCAAAGCTTTTGGCTTGGTAATGTTTTTGCTGGCACTAATTAAAGCACTGCATGTCTGCCCTGTATAAACAACAGCCTTAAATCAATTATTAACAGCACATCAAGCCCTGGGATCGACCCTCTTTTACCTTCCTCAAGAGGAGAAAGCTGTTGGTTCTCCTTCTTCAAGTGTATATAACTAATCATCAAAGTAATACATTATATTGTAAACTGCTTATACAAATGTGGTAAAACTCTGTTAGGGCATTCTTATCACACATTCTTTAAAGGGGTATACAGATGAGCCCTTCCCATCTGTCTATAGATATATATTAGTACATCACACTTAGTTTAGTACTATGATATAGTGCTCTTGATTGTGACGAAACTTTCTTAGAACATTCTTTACATCTCATATGATATAAAGGGTTATTTACTAGAAGCTAAATGCTGTTCATATTGGCTACAGTACAGCTGGCCACATTCAGGAGCTGACATCTGTCTAATGTTTGGCCTTTACACAGTTTGGCTTTGGTTCAGTTGTGAGTAGCACAATATATTGCTATTACTGTCTTGACTAGTTTAATGATATATTATATTTGTTATTACTTCTAGTTTTTATATTAAGAGATAGCATAAAAGTGATTTGCTATTACATTTATTGTGGTGGATCTTAATAGTGCTGGTGTAAAATTTACAAACCTGCACATACCAGCATTTCCATTCTATTTTTATTATCGTTACGTCAATCTTGAGAGAATACACTGCCAGGATATTTAGATCCATTGCTTTTTAGATCATTACAATACATTACATCCATACAGTACATCCATTAATTGGATTGCTCCTAGAATAAACCTTTTTTTTTGGTATAATTTAGTTTCTTTCTATTAAAAATGTAACAACATTCGCTTATTTCTTTTGTAATCATTTTATTTTATTTTATTTTATTTTTTTATTACATGTTATATTTTTCACATGCACATGTTAGCAGAAGATTGATATCCTTTGTCATCAAGTAAAACCTGTTTTGCATTGTGACTCTCTTTTATATTCGGGCTGAGGAGGTATGGGAGGGGCAGTCATAAAATGTATTCTGGAATATTGCCTCACATTAATAGAAAGAGCGGCGCAGTTGCCACGACAACGGCATTTATACTTCCGCATAAGAAATGAAAAGCTGCCAGTGCTTGCCTTGAATACAGCATAAGCTTGAAACATTGAAGTATCCTGACAAGATTCATTGGGTGTTGGATTTCATACCTTTTCAATTCTTATACACGGGTAAAGGAAGTAGAACATACACTCACTGTTTCTTTTATATGGCTTGGTACTGATGTGGCTAGATGGTTGTGTCAATGTGTAGGGGGAAGGAAATACACTTCTACACAATTTGAACAGTATGCTGCATTATGAAGAGATCAATGCTTTTTAAAATGTATATTAGCAAAGTTTTTATATACCTTATTTTTTTTTTCTTTTAACTGACTTAAACCTTAATTTTTTGCTTACCAGCCAAAAGATGGGAAAAAAGAGCAGAGTTAAAACCCAGAAATCGGGCGGTGGGGCCACATCAGCAGTCTCCCCCAAAGATATGATGAATATAATCTCTGAGCTGCTGCAAAGTGAGTAAAATAATACTGCATATTTTACTAACTGCTCCACAGCAACATGCATTTTAAAATATATACATGTTTGAATGATGCACAATGTATTTTTGGTTCTTAGAGTGCAGCAGTCCAGCCCCAGCTCCAGGGAAGGAATGGGAAGAGTATGTCCAGATTCGATCCCTGGTAGAAAGAATACGCAAAAAACAAAAAGGTATTGTTTATCATAATTCGAACCATTGTACACGTATACACTTTGGGTTATTATTATGTCATGGATGGACGTTTTAAAAACACTCTTCTGCTTTTCAGTGGATGTTCAGTTCTGTGAACTTCACTAAGCATGATGGGTTTACTGCAGCCTTGCTTTAGAAATTGGTTGTAACCAACAATATATATTTTTAACTATGTATTATACAACTCTACCTAGGTTTGTCTGTGATTTTTGATGGAACAAGAGAAGACTTTTTCCCTGAGTTAATGGCATGGGCTGCAGAAAACGGGGCCTCAACTGAAGGCTTTGAAATTGCAAATTTTCCTGAAGAAGGCTTTGGTTTAAAAGCCACCAGAGATATTAAGGTTTGTGTGGCTATTACTGGGCTTTCTTGTGTAGACTATTCCACAGTTGCTTGGAAGTATAACATCATAACATTATTATGTAACTTCATTTGTTTATAAACTATGTTGAAAACAAAGTAAGAATGATTAAGTACAGGAACAAGATTGTTTAGTCAAACCAGAGCCCTAAATATTTATAAATGCCTTTTTTCTTTTCTTTTTTTTAATCATGAATCCTTGCTTAGAATGCATACACTTTATTGCTAGTCTTAAACATAACTACATGTATAATTATCTGGAGTTTAGATATCCTTCATTCTGGATGGGTTCTGATGCATTTTCCCAGTATTTTTTTTTCTAAAGCCTGTCCCTGAGTTTCCTCTCTCCTGATTTTTTGCTGTTTGCTCTTACAAAATAACAGTATGAATAACAGCTAATAGCAAACCTAGAGATCTATTTATAATGTGATATAATGTTCACAGCCTGTGCAAGTTTATTATTTGTGCTTAGAGGTAATAGAAGATACACTTTTTCTTGCTTGTTTTATAATGTTAATTAATCTTTCAGACACATGTGGTCAAATCTCACTTTGTAGTTCACTTCCTTGGCTCCAGGCATTAGTTTCTGCAAATAAAACTGTGTGTGGCCCAAATACCTGTCATACAGGAGTGAATCTTGAACAGTTAGCTAAGTGTGTACCATTAAATGTAGAGTGTTCTGCCAGGAAACGTGGGTTTCATCAGAGTTAAAGTGAAAACTAGATCTGTTGAACAAAAAAGACCTGCAGAAAAATAAACCGCTTGTGAGAATGTAGTTGTAAGGCGTTAATGAGACGTAAGAACATGTTGCCCCCCATTACCCTCTAAGTTCATATTTTAATCCTGATATTTTTATATTTCTCCAGGCTGAAGAGCTGTTTCTTTGGATTCCCAGGAATATGCTGATGACCGTTGAATCAGCAAAAAATTCTGTCTTGGGTGAGCAATGATTTATATATATATATATATATATATATATATATATATATATATTCCTGTGAACAAAATAATTAGGTTAGTTATGAATTAAAATGTTGAGGAAATGGCTTTTGTCTAAAGTGATAAACCGTGTCAGGTCCCAGTTTTCGTTAATCAAGATTAACTTTAAAACCTTAACAAATTTTTCCCAATTTTATATAGAAAAAAATGACCCTATCCATGTCCTTTTTCATGACTATGAGCTGCCATTTTCACAGACTGAAGTGCAGATCACTTTAGAAATGGGCTGTTCCTCAGTGCAAGGAACGTTCTAAGTTGTTCCTCGTTTTAAAGAACCCAATTTCCTGTATCTGTGTCATCCCTGACTTATTTAATTTTTCATTTTTATCTGAAGTTAGAAGATGTAAAATAGCTGAAAAACAAGGATCATGCTTTGTTGCCGGTTACATTAAAGCCTCATTTAACATGTGGTGAGATGATCATTTCACAGATTGCAATACAATATGTCTCCGGCTTTTTTGTTATTCAAGGTCTGCTTTACAGCCAGGATCGTATCCTGCAGGCAATGGGGAACATTGCCCTGGCTTTCCACTTGCTGTGTGAACGAGCTGACCCCAACTCTTTCTGGTTGCCCTATATTAAGACGCTGCCCAGCGAGTATGACACCCCACTGTATTTCGAAGAGGAAGAAGTACATTACCTGCAGTCTGCCCAAGCCATTAATGATGTGTACAGCCAGTACAAGAATACGGCACGCCAGTATGCTTATTTTTACAAAGTTATACAGGTAAGTTCATTTAATAGAGTTGACGTTTTTATTTTGTGGGTGTTAAAAATAGCGTTTCAGTTTATTATAGTTACAGCAATAATAAAAGCTGGCAAGCTGCACCAGAATTAAACACATTTGGGGCAAAAGAAAAAACAACAACAGTAATTAGCTTTTCTGAACCGTAATGACTTCGCTACATGTAGGTATTTTGGAATAGCTAAATGCTAAAAACAAAATGTTGGTGTGACTTCCCTTACAAAGTGACATTAAACTGACCTGGGTGTACGGAGCTGGTTATGTTGACCTTTTGACCTGGCTTCATTCAAGTATTGGACATCCTCTGTAATAAATTCATGTGGGGAAATAGTTGCCGTTTGGTTAGTCCTTATAAAACTGTCTGGGCCTCACATGTGAACATATTGGGGTTTATTACATTTATCTCAACAGAGGCAGATCTAAATATAATGGGGCACTTGGAAATACAATAGTTTAGTATTGCATGCATTGCTGGAGATTTTTTTTTTTTTTTCATAATCCTGCTACAGAAAAAAGCTACAGTATATATATATATTAATGTCATCAGTGGCACACTTTAGATCCAACACCGTTTAGAAAAATGTAATATGTCCCAGCAACATGAAGCATTGGTGTGCATCCAAAATTATTGTCTCCACTGTTGAATACCCAGTACTTGCTAAGCATTTAGATTCTCTGATCAGCAACAATAAAAGCACCGTTTCATATATATATATATATATATATATATATATATATATATATATATATATATATATATATATATAAGCATACCTGATCAGACCCGTATGACTATCTTTTAAAATGAATGTTTAGTACCCCATCCAGAGGAAGAGGGGTTGTGCAGCATTAGGAACAGGTATAATGCAACTTGTCAATTATTTTTTCGTTTAGTAACCTTTTATATGTTCGTGCAAAATGTTTGCGCAGTTAAATACATTTTATATACATTTTCCAGAAAGAAAACCCTCAAATATATACCATACCTGACCTGCTATAACTTGTTTTTGGCAATATTTCATCTATATTATTTTTCACCCTAAATTCTGCCTCACGTTTCCAGTAGTATGTGGCAGATACAGTAAATGCTAGTTATGTCCTAGAAGTTTTTTCTAAGTATTACAGCTCCAAATACTACATTTGTTCTTCCTGCACTGCTTTAAGGTATTTTAGAATAAAGTTACTTGGAAATGTGAGAACTGTATCAGTCTAGCAGAATGCAATTTGAGAATCATGATACAGTGAGTGTGTGTGAATAGCTGGTGGAGCTGGGGGGAAAAAAGATAACTGTAACTTCTACTGCCAGTCAGGCTTTACCAATTCTTGCTGTCCCAAATCACCAGTGACATACTGTGTTTATATCAACTGAACAAGGCTGTATAAATAATATAAAGTCTGTTTAAGCACTTTGATATCAAATGGCTTGCATCTGATGGAAAACTGTTGGCTGGTATTAAGCCTAAGCTGAAGCAGTCATATAGTTATAGTTTATAGTTTATAATTATAGTTTTCATAGTTCTAAATTTGACAGACTATACAAAAGTGATCATTGCCAGCAGCAAATACACTGAAAAGCCATACCTTTTTCGTGAGACCTGAGGGCGTAATTTAAATTATAAAGAACACAGATACTTTTGAGTTCTTTAGCATTCATATTTAAAAAAGTTATATGGCTGCTACTAAACCCAAAAGCTGCCTGTAACTGTTATAGCTGATTTTAAGAAATACCATTTAAACTGCTAGCGCATTTAAGATAGGTTAGTGCTGGTTTATAGTGCCCTTTTGCACTCAATTTCCTGGCTTCTGATAAGCCTGGAGTGACACTGCTGAATTCTCTGTGATCGTGATATTATTGTTTGCCACATGAGGGAGTCATGCAACCTCAAATGCTGTTTGGCTTTTGTCTCCTACCTACAACCTCTACTATTTTATTTACAGGTATTTTTATTTTCTTCCTCTTCTTAAATATGTGTTGACATATTTAAATTCAGTATCATACTAAACAAACAGCTAAAAAATAAAATATAATTGCATGATGTGTTAATATGTAATAAGTGAACAGCCCATATTAGTATGTAAAACGCTTATTTTTTTATTGCATGGGAATCAAGTCAATGTTTTCTAGGGATTGTTTGTCATTCAACCTGTATCTGCACCCACACCACAGATGTACTCTGCAACTGTGTCTGTCATTTCGCCTTTCGTACTATCTGTAAACAAACTCTTATTTGCTATCATCACCATTTTCAAAATGATCTGCAAAAGTCCTCTCTCAGATCCAAGAGTGGAGCTTAATCCTAGTCCTGTTTCTTGACCATGCAGTGTGATTTGATCAGTGGTTATAAAGAGAAGAGTCTTTCTGGGTCACCACTGAGTTCTTTAGGTCAGGTCTGGAGGCTACTGCAAGCTGCGACAGACTTTCACTAAGAATTGTCTCCACATGTTAATGCAAAGCTGAGTTGCGTTTACCTGATTCCCAAGTAATGCTGCTAAGGATTTCAGTGAGCTCACTGTGTTCCTTCCTGTTGGAGATTGGAAGTATTCTACAGAGCTATACATACACCTGAATTACGCAGCAGTGTAAGTCAATTCAGAAAACATTACTGCAGGGGCACATACAAAAATTCCCCCCCCCCCTACCCCAAAAAAAGAAAAAACCTGTATAATTATCTATCTTGCTTACTGTCCATATTCTTTTTTGTAACTTGCTTTTACCTCAAAAGGTTGAGGCTAGTGCTACTGTACCTAACCGTATTACCATCTGTATCATCAGATAAGAGAAAATGTATTCCGCCATTTCAGCTTCTTCTTTGTTATGACTTCTGCATCTGCTGTAATGATAAAGAGCGCCCTACTCTAGTGTTCTGCCAACAGACCTGGTAACACGGAACGCAAGCTAGTATTCCAATCTATCATTCTGTTTTATTGCCATTTCAAGTGGGTGCCGTTCCCACTTGTATAAGTATGAAGTGTATTGTAGAAAAGATTGCATTTTCTGGGTCTGTGCTGGTGCTTGTCATATTCTAGCCTCTATAAGCCAGAAAATCACTTAAGGTCTTTACAGAACAAGTAAAGGTGTGCATAAAATGCAGACTTGTAAATAATTCCTACCCCCTGTGCTCTTGAGGGTCTTTGGAGTATCAGATATTAAGTGGTTCATATATTTTACACATTGACAATTGTAATTTAAGGCATTTTTCTTGTTTTATTTTTATAGATGGAAGTGTAGAGAGGTTCAAGATAGAGAGGCTGATCTCAGAATATATAGTATATAAGCATTAGAGTACCTAGCATTCCACATTTTGTACATACATTGTAAATGATAAGATTATTTTTCAGGTGGCGGCTCGATTTTAATAATTCTTCAGTTACAGCATTGGATTGAATAGCTGCTCCTTTGTGTTTAGCTTCATTGCCTGGCAAGTGAAAAAAAAATCTTCATTTTTATAAATTATCTTTAAAATCTTTGCAGGCAATGTTTTGTTCTTTCATTAAATAACTGTCAATTAGAAATATGAGCATTTCACATTACTGTCAAGATAAGGCATCAAATATTTATAGAAATTGTAGAATTATTCCAAGATTTTTAATAGTTAATGTATTTGTCATTTGCTGTGTAGATCTATTGACATATTTTTTTATTAAATGTTTGTTAGGTTTCACATAAAGGAGTTAAAGAAATGTGAGTGTGCTATATTGATTTTTTTTTTAATCAAAGGATATCATTTTTAATTCAAAGCAGCTGTCGTTGATAAATAGTTTTATGTCTGTCTTTAATTCTTTTGTTTTTATTTTAATTTCCGTAAGTCAGGTCTTGAAAACCAGATGCAGAAACCTTTCTAGTATCATATGTCATATTTGTTTTATTTCTTTTGTTACATTTTAGTGTTTCTTTTACCTCTATCTTTTTAAATTATCTACGGTAAGTAAACACTAATTTATCACATACAATGTCCCAGATGTCTAATTTTCTTTCTTTTTTTCTTGTTCGTTTAGCCTTTTTTTTTCCTTATGGCCAATTTATGGTTACTTGGGCTTACCGTAAATTAAAATACAGCAATTCCTCTCTTAAAAAATGTTTATCAAAAGATAATCAGTGCAAGCTAATAAAAGCAATTCCTGAATTATCTTGTCAGAGACTGTCAGAAGTACCAGTAGGTGGCAGAAGTACATTGGAAAAATCTAGGTGATGCAGAATACAATACTGTATACTCTTTCAACATGATTCACAAAGTGAATGCACCAATATTCTGTGACTATACCTTGCATTTCTTACACTCTTGAAAGTGAATTTAGCAGTATGGTTTAGAAGTGATAGAAATGCAGGGAATATATGATTTCTATACTGCAGATGTTCCATTACAGATTTCTAAAGATGTTGTTTAAATGATATTGTTATTGTCTGTATTTATGATAACCTGTCTAGAAAATTAGCCTGCCGGGTTGGCTTTGAAATTGACTGGTGTGTACTTAATGTACACGTTGAGTAGTTCTCCTTCATATCCCATTGATCTCTTAATTAAATAGACTGTATGTATAGTGTATATACATTATCGATAATTAGTCATGCTGCATTTGCCTGCTGTAATTTATCTTTGAGGCAGGTCCAATTAATATATGCCCTAAGAATTGTGAAGCCATTTGGACTGGATTCAGTTTAAAATATAGCTCATAAAGGGACAGATGGTAGATAAATGACCTGTTTTTTGTTTGTTTGTTTGTTTTTGCAGGAACACACAAGCCCAGCTTAGAATAAATACAATTAATTGTGAAGTTGTTTAAAATGTGAAAATTCAGAATACAAACAGACATACAGTCTCGGCATACAAATTTAAAATGAAAAATGGGGGGGGGGGGGGGGGGGGAACGGTTAGTAAAACATCAACATACTGGTAGAGACTGTGAAGATAAATTAAATCAGGTAAAAATTAAGAAGTAGAACCCTGAGATCTACCAGCCAATTAGCAAATCTTTTGTGATAAATAATTTGCCTGAAATTCCACACTGCGTGTGAGCTTTAGTTTTCGAATTGATTTACGGTTCCAGTCCCCTATACCTCATCCCCTACTGTCCCACACACAGTGCCAACACACATTCCACTGTGAAAAATGATAAATTACCTTCCACTTGTGATGCTAATGCATCAAGAGATGAAACTGCACGCTACATGGAGCACTAGTAACAGCAGTGCAGAAGTTGAACAAGGAGGGTGGGTTTTGTGGGAGGTTGAGCTATTGTAGTCTGATCTTTTGATGGGACACAACAGAACACTCTGAAGGCTATATTTGTTACAAAATGCATCTGCATATGGGAGCCGTTTTACAAGAATTTCATCCCATAAACATACAAACAGTATAATAGCTGGAGCCTTAGTAATAATCCTATACAAATTGAGGAATTTCATTGTGGGCTTTTCTATTAATTCATGAACTAAACTTGCATTCAACCGGAACAGCCAATATAAGATAAAACTGATGGTTATATATATATATATATATATATTAGTTTCCTTTACTGTTCTGGCAAAACTATAATAGTTTGATGTTGAATGTTGCTGTTTCCAGCGGTGGTGTTAAATGTCGATAGTATGTAAATGGTTGGTACTTTTATATAGACTTTATCTCAAACTAGTATGTAACAGATTCAGCCCCCATTCCACACACTGTAGTGTACCAGTAAAAATAAGCTATACAGGTATACAGATATGTACTGCACGTGTTTGCTTATCATTTTAAGACTGCTTTGGCAGTTTGTCCATCAAATGGTAAAGGTTTGCAGCCTTGAGGGATTTTGTTTAGTTATAAAGTTAACTTTTATGTACAGTATAAAAATTAAAAATAAAAACATTTTAAATATATAAGTGCATCAAAACTGAAAAGCAGATCCCATTTCAGTTTCTCAAGAAGAATCTGCGAGAAAGGCATGTCATCCATGTATCTTGAAAAAATATGTTAAAACTGTAATATACATTGTGCCAATAAGTCCAAACTAGAAAATATTGTCAGGCTCAAGTTTGATAATAAGTCTGGCCAATAATCTATTGGTTTGTGATATGAGCCTAGTTTTATGAATAGAAATATTTGCACAATACTATCATATAAAGAGTACAGTATATGTACTGTAGTAATAAATAGTCCTAGGCATACATATGTGAATTTGATAGACTTACAGTGCAAAGGTCAGTTTAAAGGACAAAATCTGCATCTACAGTGAGGTGGCTTAGAAAGCATTCCACGCAAGCCCTGTTGGTATCATTGTATTCATTAGAATGGGTTTTATACTTTTCTGACATCTCGCCTAAATTAGCCCTCCGAGAAGGGCTGCGGTGTCTTTAAATGTAGATTTCTGTGGCACTGGTGGGTTTCTGTCTCACAAATTGATGAAGCAGATTTATGACGGCTGCTGGGCACAACAAATTAAGTTGACAGTGATGTATGGGAGCATAATGCCATGATGATCCCTCTGTAGCGCCGCTGGACGCTTCCTGCTTCACTAGGCTCTTGTTAGGATCTGTTAGGCAGCTAGATAATGAAATTCTAGTGACTGATTTGTGTTTTTCTTTTTTCCCCCCTCTTTCTTTTCTTTTCTTTCACCTTCAATCCCCAGACCCATCCAAATGCCAGCAAACTTCCCTTGAAGGATGCCTTTACCTTTGACGACTACAGGTCAGTGTACTCAGATTTTCTTATAAGAAATAATGATCAATTAAAACTGAGTTAGAATTAACATTCTCCAGTAATATTTCTATAATCATCCTCCTATTAGGGACTGCTTTGCATGTATGTAGATAATCCCCACTCCAGTATGTTGCATCTAGTAAAGATGTTGTACTCCCATCTGTGAGGAACACATTTTGTGAAATGGACAGGATACCTGTGTAATATCTTTTAGAGGTGCTCTTATTTATTTATTTATTTTTTTAAAGTAGCTTGTGACCTTCAAATGATCAAAATGTCAGTAATGATAACATGTTTTGACATGCTGTAGATAACTAATAATGTATAATGCTTTCATATAGTAGTTGATCTTCACTGAATGTTTTCAAAAACACATTTTCTTCCAGTAACGCACAGGGAGGATTTTGACCTGTAAGAAGACATTGTCTGTAGTCAATGATGTTTGGATGGAGGGAACCATTGCAATAATATGTAGAAAAAAAATATTGTAATTGAAGATGCAGTAATCTGTTTGTGAACACATCAATATTACCCCCAATGTTCTGTTTATTGCATAAACATATAAATAACGTAGCCCTGAGACTTTACTAAGAGCATTCTAGGTCATTTACCTTGATTTTAGTGTGTGCTGTATCTTACAGTAATTGAAACATAGCATACATTAGAGGTATGATACAGAAGTTTGAATCTTTAAACAGTTTTCTTTACTTCCCTTGATAGATGGGCTGTCTCTTCAGTAATGACTCGCCAGAACCAGATCCCAACAGAGGATGGGAACCGTGTTACTCTGGCCTTGATCCCACTCTGGGATATGTGCAATCACACGAACGGACTGGTAAAAAAACAATCTCCTCCCTAAAATACCTCCTTGCTTTTTAAACCTTTCTATCCTAAACGTTAAGGCATTGAGACCCCATAATGTGTGTGATTTATATGCTGTAATTTGTGTTGACGTCTTTGTACTTATGAACATTACACTCTTGCAAAGTCTAATTTTTGCAGTTAAGAAAAAAATATGTCAATGCGCTATGAAGTCTTGTACTTTCTTTAAACCCCTGCTCATATTACAAAATAAATATAAAAAAAACAAGGTGAAATATATAGTTTCCCTTCTGAAGTAATTCTTATTCTTCAATGAAAAAAATATATATTGTAAGGAAGCAGGTTGTGAAAGACAGCAGGGAGGGGGTTAAAACCTCCCTGCAAAAGAAACATGTGAAAATGCACTTTTGGTTTATTGTTTGAATTTAATTGTTTAATTGTTTTATTAATGATCATCCGCACCTGGGCATTATTGGGGAATTAGACCCAGGTGTGGGGTTTAAAAAGAGAGCAGGCAGTCTGCTCGGGGCTGCTGAGTGGAAGGAGGCAGAGAGGTGTGCTGTCTCCGAGTAGCCATTGAATTAAAGTAAGTGCTGTGTTAAACCGGGGTTTTTGAAAAGACTGGGAAACAGCTTAGCTGTCCCGTGTTAGTCAGGGAGTTCCTGTTTGTGTAGTTAGTGCTCATAAAGAGCTAGGTGTTTGTTTTCGTATTTTTGTTTTGGTGTTTATTAAAATAGCGCAACCGCGCAAGAAAAATCAATTTCTGTGTGTTGGGTCACTGTTTTTAAAGGGGCAACGAACCCAAGAGAGGTGAATTCATTACAATATATATCCTCATATTTTGTAGTTGTTAGAAGCTTTCCATATTGTACCGCATTAAACTTAATACACTTGCACAATATTGGCAAAGCATTCAAGTATCAGGGACTAGTTCCACATTCTTTATCATATATTGTAATATAAATTGAATGAGATGTAAATTTTTCTGAGATTAAGAGAGTGTCACAGGCTCTAAGACTCCTGTTTGGTTTTTCTGCATTCGCTGGCTTTTAAAACAAGAAACAATCTACTATCACTACACCTGCAGTACTACAAAGCTAACACGTTTGGAACCTTTATTTCATTTTCATTTGGAAAAGTGGCTTCTTGTACTTAGTTACACTCCTTTTATAATTCTATTATGGTCTTCAAACATAATCAGAATTTGAAATCTAGATTGAAATGTTTTATTGGAATATAATAGTGTTGGGTTTCTAATAAGCAACAGAGCAATAAATGTTATCAAAGCGGCTCCTTAAAATGCATGCAAAATGTTTTTTATTGTAAAGTATTCCCTAGGTTTTTAGAAAGCTGGATGTTTAATATAGCTGGTTGTATCATCTTAAGAGATCCCTCCCCCCCCCCCCAAGTCTATTTTTAATCAACTTGCGCAGTCCTCCACACAGAGAAATCCAAGCTTGTTGGCTTTTTTCCTTTTCTTTTGTCTATACTTTACAGGTT
The DNA here is from genome assembly GCF_902713425.1 of Acipenser ruthenus. Classification (NCBI taxonomy): domain Eukaryota; kingdom Metazoa; phylum Chordata; class Actinopteri; order Acipenseriformes; family Acipenseridae; genus Acipenser; species Acipenser ruthenus. The sequence continues at coordinate 26,980,051 of NC_081206.1, forward strand.
ATTCATATGTTTTTATATATTTTGATGGATAAAATCATGGCTATTCAGTAAAAAGAGTTTATTCATATAAAATGATGATAAGTGCATGTCAGGCCTCTGCGTTTAATGATGTCTAAATGCTATTGCACCAAATCAAAGACTAAAAAAAACAAAAAAAACTCCAATACTTGTGGATTGCAACTCTGTAAGAAAGCCTATCATTTTCTATTGTCACTGCATATATTTTTTTGGTTCAGTGATTTTATTTGTGTTTTTTGCTGTCCTAGATTACCACTGGTTACAACTTGGAAGATGACAGGTGTGAATGTGTTGCCTTGCAAGACTACAAGGCTGATGAGCAGGTTTGAAAATTTCCATTTTAAATACAGTATCTAACTATTGGTGACTGCACGCACTGGTGTTTTGTTTTAATATTAAAACTGAGTGTACGCACATGAATGCTAGAAACATAATTACCCCAGTATATGGATCAAGTCCTTGTAGTTCCTGAAAGAGCCTTGTGTATTGAGATGGTTATGCTGATATCTTAATGCTGAACAGACCCAGAGACGATAAGAAGAATTGCTTTTCTTGTAGAAATGTGTTTTGAAGTAGTCTTCAGATCTAGGGTAATGGTAGTGTGGATATGCTATACCCACAGATGCAGGTCAGGTAGTGATTCATTTGACAAAACATACATTATTTGATAAGATGAGCTCAGACACCTTTGGAATATACGGCTATGAGATTGATGCAGCTTTTAGTACTGCACTATGAGTCACTATCCTGTTTTGATCTTGGCTTTTACAAAATATTTCCAGTGTAATTGACCAAGGCCTAGGAGAACTTGCTCAATACAAAACAAAATAATAATCTTCTTTCCTGCATGTTGTATTGGTACATGTGTCACACTATCCACATACTGTTGTGACTGGATGGTACAGGCTGACTGTTAATGTTGTAGGTGTCCAACGGTACATACGGCATGCAGGGATATCTACCTTTTTAAAGTACAGGGCTTAATCCCAGGTTCACACAAATATACCAAAAAAACCTTCCATACAGTCTGCTACCAGGACAATCGATTCTTGCAATGCTTGCAAAATTGATGTACTTTTGTCTACTTGTTTCAGATCTACATTTTCTATGGCACTCGGTCCAATGCTGAATTTGTGATCCATAATGGTTTCTTTTTTGATAATAACTCTCATGATCGGGTGAAAATAAAACTAGGAGTGAGTAAAAGTGAGAGGCTGTATGCCATGAAGGCTGAAGTCCTGGCCCGTGCAGGCATCCCATCGTAAGTATATTTACATGCATCTATCTGTCCAACTATGATACAGATCATGGAAAAATCTACCTTTTCTTTTTTTTTTTTTAAAGCCTGGTTTTGAATTGTGAAAATTAAGTATTCTTATTGATATTTAGTACTAATAAATCAAACTAATTTTACATTGTTTATTTGTTGTATACATATTGTTTAATGTACTGCTTTGTAAGTACACCTCTCTTGTGTTCCTCTCAGGTCTAGTATCTTTGCACTGCATTGCAGCGAGCCTCCGATTTCAGCCCAGCTTTTGGCCTTCCTTCGGGTTTTCTGCATGAGTGAAGGTAAGGCTTTTCTTGTGTCCTGTTTTACAGGCCGTTTCTTCATTTTGGAATTAACATGGCTGCTGGTGTGTTTGCATGCTTGTACCACCACATTAGTAAGCCTGTCGATCAGAACAAGGTTGAGTGGCTCCTGTCCAGCCTGGCTTGGAGCAGGAAAGTGCTTACTTGGTTGACCCCTGCAAGCCGTTGGATGTTGGAGAGTAAACAATTCAATGCTTAACAACAGAAATATTTTTCATACATTTTATGAAGCAACAACATGTCCTCTGGCAAACAAAAAAAATCAATAATTTCAGGTTGCAATACATTATTCAGTTTTAGAAGTTTTGTTTTTAAGAGAAAGCAGTTTTTACCAGGCCTTCAATTGTACTGATTATGTGTTTATTAATTTAAATTAAATTGGACATTTGGTATTTTAAAAGGAAACAATTCAGTTAATGTCATGTGTGTTTCTAACTTGCATGTATAATGTAGTAAGTGGTAAACTGAAACAATGCTTTTACATTTCCTGTTTTCTTGTAGCATCATCTTACATTTTTGTGTTATTTTAAAGCTTTTCAATAACTTAGATTTTGATAAGAACTGCCATGTATAGAACTAAAAGACATTCAGTTGGCCATTGCAGTATAGAGAGAAGATTTTCATGTGGCATGTCATATCATTACAGATGAACTCAAAGAGTACCTGGTTGGTGAACATGCTATTGATAAAATCTTCACACTTGGTAATGCTGAATTTCCAGTAAGCTGGGACAATGAAATAAAACTCTGGACTTTTCTGGAAACCAGGGCTGCCCTGCTTTTGAAAACCTATAAAACAACCTCAGAGGTAAGACGCTGTTTACATTTTCTGGGTTGGGATTTAAGGTTACCACTTGACTGCTCTGAAAGTCCCAGGTACATCCTCTTTCTACTCTCTTTTTAAAATTGCATGATCTCCCTTGAATTAACCTTGGTGGTTTTATTGAACTTGTAGAGGGACTGGTAATGGTGCAGGGATGCACCTTTGTGCTGCACTCAATTCACTTGCAATAATTTTCTCCTGTCAGTTCAACACTAGCATTGCACCACTTGCTTGCATGTGGGCAGGGAATTAAAGTAAGTATTCCCCAATCAGCAAAAAAAGTTTTTGGTTGATCTAGCTGCTGGATCACGCTGCCGTGGCTACCAGATTTGATGGACAGATGACTTTACCAATGAATGTGGTAAACAATGGTTTAAAAAGTAAAAGTAAGACTGATTGTGAATTTAGCCATTCTCTTAAAAAAAGGAAAAAAAAAGTTTAGATAAAACACATCAATGGGATTGATGGTGGCATTTTGAAATTATTTTTATCCATAGCCATTCTTACTGTATGGCCTTGCTTTATTTACATTGCATACCCCTCTCCCATACGGAAGCAAACTGATTGAACTGACAGGAGAGAATGACGTTTATTAACTTAATGAAATGGTGTAAACAGGTGAATCACTTTTACAATTATAGTGTACTTTAGGTGTTAATCAAATATAAGTATTCATGTAAAAGACCTTAAAGGAAAAAAAAAATAATATAACGGTTGGCAGTCCAGCGGTTAAAGCTAAAAAGTTTTGTTGCATTTTTAGAAATGTGAGACTTTTGCAGAATCTAATGGTCTCTGATCCCAGCACTACATGATTAGTTATTTTGCTAGTTTAGTGTGAGCTCTTTTAAAAGACTTGAAGGCTTATAGGAAGAAAACATACTGCTTCAAACTGAAAATAACATCATTGACTAATTTTACTCATGTGGTTGTATAAAACTATAAGTAAGTAATCAAAGTACATATTTAAATACATTTATTAGCTGTCTCTTACTTTTCATACATATATGTTTGTATTTAGCACCTCTATCATGATGCTAATCCTTTTCAAATAAAATATTTGTTAATTTAATTTATTTGATTGTTCCTTGCAGGCTGATAGGTCATTGTTGGAAAAACCAGACCTCTCATTTCATTTCAAGATAGCAATTAAGTTACGTTTGGCCGAAAAGGAGATATTAGAGAAAGCTGTGGCAAGTGGTCAGGCCAAGAGGGAGTATTTTCAAAAGAAGCTGGAGGAAGGGGCTCCTCTTCCTAAATATGAAGAGAGCAACATCTCCATGTTGGAGAACTCTGTTTCAGACTCCAAACTCCCAATCATCCTAGGGAAACTGGAAGAGGCAGACGAAACAGGGGAGCAGGAATTAAAGATGACTGAGGCTCTTTCCAAAGTAAATGCTGGAGGTGATGTTCTCGTGAACGGGGACAGCAAGCAGCTCAATGGCACCAACACAGAAAATGAAGAAACCCTACATAGAGAGGAAAATGCCATGAAGACTGACGATGCCAAAGAAAATGTGGAGGAAATCACTGAATGCAACAAGGTAGCAGAAGGACAATCTTAAACAAAAAAAATATATAGTATTTCTTTTTTCTAGTGACTACAAAATGTAAAATGGCATAACTTTATGAACAGTATAAATGTCACATGTGGCTCTTAGTTATGTCTGTCTGCATCAGAGAAATGTACAACAATAGTGCTGCTTGTAAATCCTTTATGAAAAAAAAAGTTTTAAGTTTGTAATTTTTAAAGTTGGTGGTGTTGTTTTAAAAAGAAAGTGCTGCACTGTTCTATTATGTTCTTTATTAACATCCTTGGTTTAGCCTATTTCAACCCTGAGATTCCAGCTGAATTATAATGCAGTACATACAAGCTTCCTACTAGTTTTACAGCATGCAAAGACTTTCACAAGAAATTATGCAAAAAAAGCCCTCCGTTCTATGAAATGTAAACCCACCCAAAAAAGGGCATAAGTCCAATACCATAGTAAAACAATAAGGTAGTTATTTTTCTTGAGGTGTGAAACAATTCTACTTGTGCCCCTTATTTAAAAATGTAGTTTCAACAGTTTTCAGTCCAATCTCCCTAAAATAACTGAGTGAAGTTTCATTACATAATAAGATTTTTGAACCTTTAACCACATAATTTCATTTGATTTTATCATGTCACAATGTTAGAATTTGAAGTGATACTTTTCATTTATTGAGTCATAACATTAGTTTAGTTTTTTTTTTCCTCTGGCTGATGGATGATGTCTTAATTCCTTTGTCCTTTTAGTTCATCCATTTAAGAATCTCACAGAGAAGCGAAGCGTATGTCATTTCAATTTTAATTACACTGTTTATAAAAAAAATCTTTGAATTAACAAAAAGCTGTTTGACAATGTGTTCATCCATTTGAATAAAAAACAAGTCTGCCAGCTGAACTTTAACAGTTTTGAGTATATTCAGTGTATATTTTGAAAGAATGTAAGAGTATTTAAATGCAGAAGGATTGTATATAAAGAGAAAAAAACTAAACCTTCATGAAAGTTTGTCTTTATAAAGAAAAGGTATTTTGTTCCCTTCTTTGGAGTGTAAGAAGAACTTGTTACATGGAAGATATATTGGTTGAGAATAACTTCATTTTAAGAAGTCTTCCTATTTGGATTGACCCTTCAGGTTTTGATGATGAATATTTTTTTTTTTTGTCTTCACTACAATAACGTGTAATCAGAGTTGTATAGACAAGCTCATTAGGCCATGTATCTCATTTTGAACATTGTGTATACTGGGGAATACTTATTTGTTCATAGTTCCCACAGGCTTCCTCAATGTATGATAGCATTCGTCTCATACATTTCTTTTATTGGGTTTATTTCTAATAATGTAGTTTCCTTCTAACATGGTGTACCCCATGTATGTGATTTATAAGTGTTACATTTAGTCCATAATATTTGAAAGCTGTAACAACTGGACACTTTATCACCACTGTGCTGTTTTCTGAATGTTTTAGTTCAACTACAGTATTTCTTAATATGTATTTGTCTTGAAGAAGAATATAAGCAGCTTTCTTTTGTGTCTTTCTAGCCTGTTTAATGGTGTTACAGAAGTGCAACCAGTCCTGCTGCAATTGTTGCTTGATAGATAGATAGATAGATAGATATAAAAGGTAAATAATTAAGATTTTGGAAGCTCTTTGGGAAATTCTTACTCCTGGTTATTGCCTTAACATAGGACTGGGGATTCGCCCTCTTCAGACTTGTTTTTGTTTATGTGTTTCATTTTAAAGTACAGCAGCTTTGTATTTAACAAAATTATATTTTCTTCATTTTAAATATTCTTCCCAATCCTTCCATGAAAGCCACTCATAGAGACCAAATTTCTTTCTTTCCATTCACAAGCTTTATCATTTTATTTTTTATATATTTTTGGCGCCATTACAAATTTATAAAAGAAACATTATCTTTAATCATTTAATTCAGTGCAATTAAACTTTGAAACTGTGTATACATTATTCATTGGTTTTGAGATAAAACTCTTTGAATTCCTGAATTTATTATTATGATGGCCAATATTGTGGGCATTTGTATACCCTTGCACTGCTGTACGTGTCCAGAATTGTTAGTCTTATACTTGTCATGCTTGAATGCGAGTGGATGTGCATGATGCTGGTCTGGGACACTTGCACAAAAGTAATCTCATCCATGAATTATGCACAGAACCTGTATTAATATACAATAGCATTGGATAAAGTTAAGTGCAACTTCAGTTATTATGTACATATTTACCAATACTATCTCATGTTTCTTACTTATGAAAAGAAACATTACATTTAGTCAGAGATATTTTAAGATTTGTGTATGATATGTCCTTAATATTTTCCTGTATTCCACATTTTATAAGTGAGGCTTTTTAAAACATACAGTACCTTTTTTTTGCATGTTTTAGTGTGATAAAGGTGAAACGTGGCATGGTTCATTATGTCCTGGGTTGTCCAGCCTTGTATATTTTCTGCCACAAATATTGCTACATCAAAACCAAAAACTCATTATTTAAGTAGGTCTTCAATAACACAATTGTGGTGAACAGCAGAGGTACTTGTTTGAAATTATGCATTGGAAGGGCCATTAAATGGTTTCCATTCTGGAATATGTGTACACTAATATATTGAAAAATCACTTTCCCTTTAAGGCCTGTATGAGTTTCATGATAAAACTCGACACTGTATGTTACCATTTTGGGCTGCATTTTCTGTTTCCAAAAAGTAGTATATGTGCATCCTTGATCCGTGACGTCCATTGGTATATGTGCATCCTTGATCCGTGACGTCCATTGGTATATGTGCATCCTTGATCAGTGACGTCCATTGGTATATTTTGATATTCTATTTTCTGTGTTCTTCTGCATTAGTGCAAAAATGTTGACATTTATCAAGAAATAAATTCATGCTGGGTGACAGTTGTCAGGTCATGCATTGTTCTCAGTACTGAAGTGACCCTACCGAAGACAACCCAAAGCCCTAACCTACAGTGAATTTGGCAGGTCTGTAGCACTGCATTACAGCTTCCAGTAGAGTTTTCTGAAGTACCGTATTCCTTCAAATTTAAGACGCAGCCCACATTTCCCACGTTCAGTTTGAGAAAAAATAAAACATCAAATAAATATGCGTTTACAGTGACGAAAAATGTATGAATTCTGAACTGCTTCTCCCCATGCTCACGCTAGTACCGTGCACGTGTGGGCGGATCCCATCTTAAAGGGGCAGGAGCACATTTAAAGCTTTCATATACTTCCTTGTCTCTGGATAAAATGCTTTTACCCAATCTAAGGTTGAGTGAATGTTTCTAATAGAACCTGGGATACTTTAGGTAACCTTTTGTTATAATCTTTGCGTAATATTGCAATAGGACAAAAGAGAATGATAATTAAATCTCAATTTTAGTTGTGGAAATACCCATTTTAAAACATTAAATTCTAAAGCATATTTTGAAAAATTGCCCACAGGTAACTTACAAAGATTTTCATTTATATCCTATGTTTTTTTTTATAGTTCGAAGATTGTGAAACTGACTCTTATTGTTTTTGGTCACTCATGTATAATAAGGTGTTTGTTTAACAGTTGTTTATTATTATTATTATTATTATTATTATTATTCAATAGTGGTTGGAGTTTATTTTAAAGTTTGAAGTTAAAGTGTTTTCTGTTTTTGCTTTGTTATTCAAATAATGGTTTCTCCTTCCTTGCATGTTCCATGAGCTCTCATTGTTGTTTTGGTCACAATGGGTAGAGGCTGCCAGTCTGAATGCTTCCTTGTGTTGCTATGGAAACCCCTGCCACTAATTGAATGGGCTCCTTACCTGCCTTTCACCTCTGAACACACCTTTCATTTCTGTGCAGGTCATTTAAAACCTGGATGTAGACATTTGGAGAGCCATCTTATATAGGTAAACCCTGTAAGCAGGGCAAGAACAGGAAATGGAAATTGCTTAAGTGTCACGTTCGTTCTACTGTTCAATTGAGAAATGAACCAACTGCTAGCTTACTACCTTGAATAACAAGACATACAGAGATGAAGAAGGTTACCCAGTCTGGAAAGGGCCTTCTGAGGACACCCTGTTTTGATTTGAATTATGTGTTATACAAATGTACTGCTCTAGCTCTGCATTGCACCTGCGCCTGCTCTTGTATTCTTTTAAGTGTGCACACTTCTATTTTATTATATTTTATTGTATTTTTTTTCTTCTCATTGATAGCTTAGAAGGGCCAGCATTGTACTGCATTGAGATCATTTTATAGAAAAATACTAAACTGCTATATCTAAATAAGTATTGATGGACTGCACTGTCTTACTATCTGCTATTTGATTATTGCTGGTCCGTTATCCTTTTTTAAATAAATAAATAGCCCTTGGTTAAATGAGGTGTTACACTCATACTGACTGACGTCTTTAAATAAGTGATACTTTCATTTTATAAAACATTTTCATGTATTAAAAGAAAGGATGTTAAAGCAATTCCACAGACACTACCTTAGCATGACTGCTTCTTAACCCAAACACACAGTCTGAACCAGTAATGGAAATCACCATGTATTATTAAAGAGAAGAAAGCAGAGGTACATGGGTGGGAGATATCTTTAGCTTACTTATCCTGGTCATAAAAGGCCTTACTTTTAAAATGATCAATGTGGATAAATCTAAAGTGATCTGTGAAAGCATTGTATGAAGGACATATTTAAAATAGTTATTCCACTTTCCAGTAGATACAAGGATGGTAATTGCTGAAATTACCAGCTCCTTTTAGTTAAGCCCTACAGCAACAAATACATTCCCTTGAACTAAACATAATTAATGTTGTCTGTTCCTGCTTAAATATGTGGTAACTTACCAACACCAAAAGCTACAGAGAGCCCTATTCATGACTACTTCACATCACAGTCACTGGTGATTCAATATGGTCCAGAAAAGACACTATGTGATCTAAAGGAGCAACTAATCAAGCCCATATAATAGAAAATCCCTATGCGCTCAACCATATACGATATGTTTAAAGGTATAATACCGTATTAGACTTTTCAAGAATCCTTTATATAGCATCATGAAGTCAAATCATTCTTTCTTTCAGTGATATTCAACTGTCCTGTCCTGTACTGGATGAAGCAGATGACATTTTATGTTGACCATAAACCGATATGGTTCTCTTCCAAATATGTAGCAGGTTTATAGGAGGGTATTCAAAATTAAAACGGGGAACAAAAACAAACGACAATCTAAATAATGGACTTCTAACGTAAATATTATTTCAACAGGTTGAAGTGAGTATCTCCATGTAGCACACAAGAACACCTTTGACACTTGTTGTACTGGCAACAAATCTGCTGGTTATGTGTCATCCTGGATACAATATGACAGCTTCCTTTTCTTTAACCTTACTGTGAGTGTTGGCAACAGTTGCTGAAACTCTTTAATAATGCATAACAGATAAACAAGAACTGTTGTAATTTATTGATGCAGTATACAGTACACATGTTAGCAAAAGAAAAGTATCAACATCGATCTGCAGTACTAGGCATCTGAGTAAAGGGTTGAGTTACTGTTTGTTAAGATCATTGGGGGACTCTGAACTCACCTTTAAGTGCCATGGACTTGATATGTTACTTAACCTTTTTTAATGAATCCTGAAAATGTATCTTGAAAAACAGAGTATGTGCAAACAAAATGAAAATGGGAATCCATGGGTTATGAGTAACGTACAGGCTGCATTTGAAGTGGCTGGTGTACACCTCATGGAATATTTTAACTGACTAACTGCAGCTTTCTTTCTCAATCTTTAGGATGGTATACAAGTTACTGGTGCAACAGCCTGCCCCTTGCTTGAGGTGCATTTACAGAGCTGTGTATCTGGTCACATCATTTTAGGCCGAACCAGTGGAATTGTCTCACACTTTTAATTAACAGAAAAATTCACAAACATACAGTAGTAAACCACTATCCTCATACTCACAACACATTAGTGCACACATACAATGTGTAAACAGTAACAAAAGTTATACAATGAGAATTTTATTTAGAAGAAAACAATGCATATGTGGCATATTTGTTCCACCAGAATAGAACATCTGTTGCTACAGAAATTTGAGCATGTGATGACTTTAGCAAGGCCGGATCCATCAGCTTGGCCATTGTGAGAAATCTGCAGAATTATTTTCCTATCATTCTGTTAATGGCCTGAATTTGTTCCAGAAACCAAGAGAAGCAGCAGCTGCTGACTGACCGCTTTGCCATGGCCATCCCCACAGAGTTCTTAATTCTCATTCCTTATTCCTTCAACATTCATGTTTGTTCAGAGAAAGGCACATCATTCTCTATTCTCCCAGGTCAGAGTGGGAACAATTAAGTGTGGAGGGCAAGGAAAGCGTGCAGTGGGTGTCGGACAGTTGATGAATGTGCGGGCAGGCTGCAAGTGACAATATGCAGACAAGCGAGATCATTTGCAAATGGATTCAGGGAGACAGAAAGAGAGACAAAGTCAGGGGCAGGAGAAGAATTTTTAACCCTTTAGTGTCCGCAAAGGAGAGGAGGAAAGGAGAAATATGCATAAGACTGTTCTCCCTGAAATACTGGAGTTACTCAGTATACAATTCTGAAAGCCCAAGGCAAGTCATTAAACAAGTACACACTTCATTTAGCAATAAAAAAATAGAGACATAGGGTTGTGCACTGAAAGATCCATACTATAATTATTCTGGATTGATGTAATTAATAATTTCTTAGAAAAGTATTTGGCCTCTGCTTTTCTTTTTGTTAAACTGAATTTTGAAGATACATAAACACATTTCTGTCTAATAACTAGTGACATAAAAAACAGACTGTAGGGTGGGGGTGTTGTTGTAGCCAATGCTTCCATCATTGGCTGGTATTATGTATAGCCTACAATGTCATTTCTCTGAATCGTTTTGCCACAATGGCCCAAAGTGACTCTTTATAATCGCCATACATTTTGTGCCCTTTTAGGTTCTTCAATGCACAATCTGGCAATGGCTAAGAATGTAATGTCATTTTCATGATACAGTACAGGCAACAGTCCCATGGTTGCCCATCAGAATTCGCCTGTAGCTATTATACCTCAGACACACCTCAACTCTGTATGAACTACAAGACCTTCACCCAGCACAAAGACAAAACAACTGTCCTGCTCTCTGACATTCTCTAAAGCAAAACTATTTTTAAAGGTACGTGACTGCAATCACAAAATGTCAGGTGAATTACATCTAGAAAACTTTTCCTACTATAAAAGCGTAGACACAAGAAACCATCCAGCACTGATGTCTTTGTCACATGATCTGTAAATAATTGACCTCTGGTATTGAAGGCGTTTCTTAAACACTGTGCTCACAATTCAATTCAGGGATCTGACACGTTATAAATCATTTTATTTAGCTTAATGTCATTTACAAAGTTATGCATCGGATTTCAGAAATGCGTCCACAGTTTATGAATGTTGTTTAATCCTAACACTATAGATATAAAACACTCCATATCATATTTAAACGTGGAACAGGCATTATTAGCAGTTCATTACCAGTACAGTATTACATACCTACATATATTTTTTTTATTACTTTATATATCTTATTTGTTACATTGAAGACTGGCTAGCAGCTTCACTACCAAAACAGTACGATTACATTATTTGTTTCTGGTACAGAATTCATTTGAATAAAGGCATGTTTATGGATAAGCTAAATGAATGTGTTTTTCCTTAAAAAAATACCTTTAATCTGCAAGGTTTATTACAGGTTTCGGTATATGGTTATGAGCTCTCTATTGTTTTAAAAGAAGGACAGCATGGATTATGAAGGACAATTTAAAGACAGTAATAAGCGTGCATGAACAATTGATGCTTTGCTGTGTTTCTATATTGAATAAACATCAAAATGAACTCACAGAGCTCGCTACATCTTAAATTTAGTACTGCAAGACAGTCATGAACAACAAAGGAATGAAATAAACAAACTTTTCCTCAATAATTCTTAATATATATATATATATATATTGATGTATCTGAGTCTGAAATTAATAAAGTTGAAATCAAATTGAAATAACACAAACTAATATGACATTTCATTTATATAAATAATTACTGATCTAAAACTCCCCAGAGATCCTGCCTCGAGGAACTCTAATGCTCTTAAAATTGTCTGCCATCTTTTATTTATGGAATTTTATACTCTTTGTTACCTCTAAATCCCTGGAAAGTGCTTCATTGTATCAGCTGCAGACTTAGATAATAGAATTGTAATGTGTGGAATGTATACTGAAGTAAGAACTTCTCCAGTGTGGGGTGCTACCTTGGATTTTATTTAATAATAGAAATGTAATCTCTTCCTTATATAAAACTAATGATTTTTTTTGTGTCTCTGGATCAATATTTGAAAAAAAAAAACAACAAAATGAAGAAATACTATTTTTTGTTTGTCTGTTTTAAAAAAAAAAAAAAAAAAAAAAAAAAAACCTGGTGGTCTAACTCATGCTTTTTCTTGAAATGGTATTTCTACCTACAGCTATGGCCAAAGGTTTAGCATCACCTAGAATGTTAGGATTGAGACATGATTAATATAAATAGAAAAATAAACCAATATAAGCACAACTTAGATATTTTATTTAACATCATGTAATCAAAGAACCTACACAATGCTATCGCAAAGTCTGGAAGCCATAATAGTAGTACAGTATGTCATGTTAGATTCTGAAATGTCAAATTTTTCAATTTTCATTTTTTTGTTAAGTACTGTATATGGAAAACTACAAAGCGGTATGTAGTTCAATATGTTAACGTAACATTATTCAGCAGGTTTCATTCAACTTTATGAAGCAAAATGTGTTCATTCTATAGGGTGATACAAAACTATTTACCACAGCTTCATCAAAAGGCATGGTGCTGACATGTTTTGTAGTTAGAAGAACACATTCTTAGGTTTCATAATTTTACACACATTTTACACAAATTTACCAGTAGAGGGAGTTTGTCAAACTATTGCTTCTGTAAAAATCTGTAAACTGTGTTTAGTAAAAACTTTATATATATATATATATATATATATATATATATATATATATATATATATATATATATACACATATATATATATATATATACATATATATATAATGGATAAAAATGTTCAGGAATTATTCACAAACAATTCATTGCACTACAGATGTACTGTAAAGAATATAATGCTTTCATTTTAGAATGAAATATAACAAATGTGTGTGCAGTAAAATATCATTGGAGATATTTTTCATTATCCTAAATTACTGACACAAAGTATATTTTAATGATCCACACAGTGCTGTAACTTAATACACTGCCCTAATGCTGATCACTTCCCACTTTATTACTTTATTTGTATAGTATTTAGTGACTGCAATTAGATTTACTGCTCTTTAGAATAAAACCGTCCCCATTCTCATCATCATCACGATTTCATGTCATTATCCAGCTAATCAAGAAAAGCCATTCCACCTGTGAGGAAACATTCATAGAAGAACAAGTCATAGGAACACAAAAAAAGGGGTGTGGTTTAGCCACACTAAGAGGGTTAAATGAAAACTCAGACTATGCTGCTCTTCTGGAGTTCCTTTTGTTTTAGACGTGGGTTTGTAAAATAAAATAAAAAAATAAAAAAACATTTACAAATTGTCCACATTCTCCACATGTTTGCATTTTAAATGAAGCAGTCTTTTTGGAATTAGACAGCTTTCCGTTAACCAGGTTTCTTTTATTTCAAATCCTGGGATTCTGACTAATACAAAAATAAAAAAAGCAGAATTTACTTTAAACTTAGCAGATAACAGTATGCTTTTTTCAGTCCAAACCTTGGTCATAGAAATAGACATCTGAAGTAGTTATTCCTTGTTAACAGTGTCTGCTTGTACTAACAATTCTGTTGTCTTTGTTCTTGAGAACCTATCAGTCTTTATCACTGCACCTGAGCACTGATTACAGACACAGAACTGCTTGTCGCCCTTGGGTGCTGAGAAACATCACTGTTTGAGAGACCAGTCAATGTATACAATCAAAAACATCAAAGACATTTAGGTCACGTAGACTGACGTAAATGTCTGGTGACACCATCTTCCTTCCATTACTGATTAACAAAAAGTCGATTCCTTCAGATAATGTCTGAAGACTGCAGCATGAGGAGCCAGCCCTTAGTGAAATATTTAGATTTGAGATGATTTTGTTTTCCATCTTTTAGAGTGGGATTTTCTGATATTATTGACACCTGCAGGAACAGTAATTATTTACAGTAATTCAGATAACATTTCTCTTTAGAACATAGCAAGGAGGCATTTTAAAATATTCTATGTGTGTGAATGAATATATTACTGGCACTGAGCTAGTACGTGTCATGTTAAGTTAGCAAAATCTTGTAATTTAGTGTTGTAATTACAAGACTTAGACTGGCATATAACTGAAGTTTCATGTGTCAAGTTATCAAGAAGTATTTATCTTGTTAGACCAAGAACTGGTTAACTCTCATTACAATCACTGTCTGTCAGAGCCTTCAAACATGTAATGTAATGTATGTACCTTCATTGTTATGTCACTTAATATTGCAATGATAGCAAGGTTTAGGTTATCCTCACAGCAAATTACATAACCTCTCAGCATAATACAGGGGTATATTTAATGAAGTTTCGGATTTGAAAAAGAAAAAACTCATTCACAAAGCTTTCTATACCAGAATGGATTTTAGCGCTCTTAATTTATCAGAATCAGCTAATCGACTACAGTGTTAGCAGTTATTTTATTTTTAGATTTTTATATCATTTAAAAATACCTGCAATGCCAAAATATTACAATAAACAAACCATTTCTTATGGGTATCAATAGATCATCAAAAATGCATATATTTTAAAAATGTGTAGTTGGCTTCCAATAAAGTGGTATGCAATACTTAGTCCAAGTACATTTTTTAATTAACCACTTCAGTTTTCGGGTAAGTGGATTTGCATATTGTAATCATCTGCTTATTAAATATTTCCGCTTCAAACATGCCTAAGAAAAGTAACTATACTATAATACCTAATGAAATTCTCCCCTGATTTATCCCTGTAGCCCATATCAATGTTGGTTTGTCTCTTGGGGTGATTCTCATTTATTTTATTGAATCAACAAAACCAATAAAAGGGTACTGTACAGAAGCCTTCAGGTCCATCCAGGTACCCTTCTTCAGGTTTTATGGCAACAAGATTTTTCAAAACAGCACCACTGAAGATGTATTGGGTTCCACACAAAGCCCACAATACAAAAGAGCTGTGAAGGAGTTGATGCAAGTCAGTGCATCTTGGAGGGAAGCGGGTCGTTTAGTTTTATTGTCTCATTGGTATCACAGTCACCTGGTACATTACAGTTTGGGTGAGATCCCCCACAAAGCTCTGTCCTGAATAACCCTGGACATTAGTTCCTCCTGAGTCTCTCTTAAACAGTCCCTAAATTGTGCTGAATTGTGTCCATGGAGGTTTAAGTAAAGACTAACGAGCTTGCTTCACATTTAGCACGAGCAGCATTATCCAGCATTGACACATCAGCACCAAGCAGCAGTTTACAGATTATTTGCTGGGTTCATGCATAACATTTGTCTTTTTCTTTTTTTTTTCAAAGCTTTACATTTAATTGGCAATATAAAATAGATTACACCCACGTCTGCAGTGATTTAAACTGTACAGTGCCTACACTTTAGTAATGTTGAGCTACCGGGTGTTGCAGTACTTGTAATTATCCAAGTTAGTGCTGTAACCACACACAGATAGAGTTTTGTAATGCTTCTGTAAACGGGAAACAGATGAGAGATCTGCCAGTTAGTATTTTTTGTAATAATAAATAATAACAAAAAAATACCAGAAGATGGCAGCAACATGCAGTTAATAAGAAGAAGAACACCAACAAATACATAGTAATAATAATTAGCTTGTTTTAAAATTTAAATTTGGTAAGGGTTGAGTTTAAAAGGCAAGGAAATTATTATTACTAAATATTTAAATGTGAATAATTTATTAATGTTTAACTTGTGATCGTGGCAGTTTGGTAATAATTTAGTAGTGTTTGAACTAGTGAAAGGTTTCATGGTGTTTACATTTGATTTACTACTTTTCAGTTGAATTAAAAAACAAATATAAGTCATTTGTTTTATTTATGATGGAGGTAAACAAAGAAGGATTGACTGACAACACAGGCCTAAGAACTGTTCAAAATTAGGTTTTGTTACTCAGTGAACAAAACTGATATAAAGTCAGCCAGTATAAAGAATGCAGCTAAAAAGACAAAACTCTAATTGAGATTCTTGAAAAAGCAAATAATTTATTAAACACTGAAGTGATTTTAACATTGGCCACGTTAAAGCATAAGCAAATCATAAAAAATGGCTAATCCAAGAGTTCAAATTATATTTGATGGCACAACAAAAAAACATATTTATTACTCACATACACATATCATTGTCATTAATATCACAAATATGTTATAGTTTTGTAATATTATTTTGTCAATAACTGTTTTTAGTGTGTCAGTGAGGCTCTGAGCTACATAGAAATATACTACCAGTATGTTAAAATGAATAGTAAGTATTGATCTCCATTTAATAGATTTTGTTTTTTTGCTCACGGCAAAGCCGATAGTCTAAAATAATGGCAAAAAAAGATTAATTAATGAAATACTTTTTCATTATTATGGTAGGATGCTGTTCTAAATATCTAAATTAATTGTTTACCATTGTAGTCATAAACACAATTTAGCTCTTATCTTACAAAATGTAATTTTTAAACAGATAGTAATGGAAGAAAGTGCTTTATTTAAACTGCTACAATTATTTTGTCTATAAAAAAAAATGTTCAGGAGAGTATATAGAAAACAATAGGATGTGAATTATAAAGTGAACTGCTTGGTTTGGATGAATTAAAATCATTTAATTGTGTGCAATGGGCACTTGCTGTAATGCCACTTCTAAAAAAAAGCTTTGCTTATAAACAACTAACAACCCTGTTTGTTAGCAGCTTTCAAATAATTACAAGGACAATTGGTAGGAAGCAGACACTCAGGATATACAGTAGTAAAACAAATTCAACTAAAACAGCATATCAGTATATGTTGTTAACCTTTTTGCCTACGATAGTAAAAACTGAATTAACCAGTCACCTAAGGTACTAAACAATTCAAGGTTTGCTCAAGCTGCCTCTGTTTATCACTGCTATTATTCGTTGGTAAGACAGGTGACTGATTAGTTCAGGTGACTGGTAAAATACTCTATATTGCAAATATCACTTTGTATATTGTAAATGGTACCAGTCTGATATTGGTTTTACCTGTAAAAAAAAAAAAACTATTGCCATTTCAAAATATACTCCTAAGAGCAGGCTAGGATGTTTGAGGATATTGGAAGAGTGTCATTTGGTCCTATGCTGCCCTACCAGAGAAAGTTAGGGACCCTGTAAGCAGGCAACACAGATTCATACCACTTACAGCTAGGCCAGAGCTTATACCCAGGTCCTGCTAGACACATACTGTAAAACATTGAGAGATTGAGCAGATAAGGAATGATGACAGGATGAAGGATTATGTGAACAAGCTAGACTTGGTGATGCAGAATAAGAATAGGAATGCAGTAGCAGGTAGAATAGGTTACTAGCAGCAGCGGGAGCAGATAGGCTCCAAAGAGACTGAATTAGAACAATGAGGATATGGTAGACCTAGTCCCAAGAAGCAATGTGGGAAATCTTTAAGGGAGGTTGATCCAAGGAAAAAAATAAATATGATAAGGCAGGACTTAAACTGCTAAACTGCTGATTGTGCTTTGTGGAGAAAATACCAGTTAAACTGACAGCTTCCAAAAGGGAATCCATTATTCATAGTCATATGCAGCAGCATAAGGGCTTTAAATAGATATGGATGGAAGATCCAGGTACACAGTCGTACAGCTGTATTTGTCTTTACTTCTCTCTTGCAAGATTAAATAAATACTGGTCAACTTTATTGGTCTTGTTGCAACTGACACTGACAATTTCATATTATCAATAAATAATTTACTTGACAGTACAGAAAGACAGAAATATTTAAAGTATAGTTTCATCAGATGTAGCATGTCTGCAAATACTGTACATTATTAAATAAAAAATACATCCATATGGGGCAAAAAATGACTGTTATTAGCATTACTATTGCATCATTCTCAAATATGCAGATGGTTGCTGATTCACACTTCTAAGTTCTTCTAAGTTCAGACAAGAATGAAACTAAATCAAGTATATGGTTGTTATTTTAGAGGAAGGTTACTGTTTTATATTCCATCCAGATACCAACAGTAGTCAGTAGATTTTAAACTGAAATAATGACAGCACCTTTTGAATAAAATAATTCACACTGGCAGAAACATTAAAGGTCACTTCTTATTTGCACTATGCAAGCCTCCAGCAATGCTGAATTAAGTTATCATAGATTAAGTGTTAACAAATTTGCACCTAATGAGGACATTCTACTCAAGTACTAATCATTTCTGGTCATAAAAACGTATTCAGTTACTTTTGGTTATTACTCTCATTTCACCAGAACTGTACTACCCTGACATTATGCATTTTCATACAGAGCATTCAACAGTATTGAGAAATAAAATATAGTTCACAAACATTGCCCTAGTGGTGTTGTGACTCATTTGCGGCATCTAAAGAAAGGTGACGATTTGCACCTTGCTAGATTTGTGAATTTAAACTATAAACAGCATTTTACAATATAAAATAAATACATGAATCGTAAACCTAAAATGAAGACTACAAACTAGACTACAATTAATCAAAACTGCCAAACTAATTGGGAAGAAAAACCCATAACTATCATAGACAAGAACTATAAAACAAATGTTCCATTGAGTGTGGGTGCGAGAGTGTAAATTTGAATGAAGTCAATTCCCCTTTGTAAAGAATTAAATGGGCACAGGTTTCCACCTAATCTCTTTACCAATATCAAACACGGACACTTGACCCATTTTAATATACCTTTAAACACAGCTTTCCCACTGGTAAATTATAAATTCATTATGATTATAAAATCATCACTACTCTAAGTATTTCTAATAGGGCATATTTTAGAAGCATATACAGAAAAAAAAAAAAACATTTATTTGCAAATAAAACAGAAATACTATTAATTAGCACAACTTCTGTGCACATTGTGAAAAGAACACAGTACAAAAATGAGTACAAAGTTTAATAGACAGGATCTAAAGTATGTAGATGGCGCTGTTATATACACCAGGATCCGCTTGAGATTTTTCTACATGAAGATGAGCAGATGTGCAGTCATTCTCTTTTGCAAATATTGTACAGTAAGCATGAAACAACACTGATGCAAAGGGTCAGCATTCCCTTGGGACCTCATAACGCTCACACTGAAGTGCAAGGGTCTGCAAAGCAGCCAATATGTGGACAGTGAATCTAAGATTGCTCATTGTAAAGCCCACCCATCTGCGGCCAAAGATGTCACTAATAATCGCTTATAGATCTTTACAGCACATCGGTACCAATGCCTACCGTGCCCCTGGTCTTGGGTTAGTAGCAGGTGTACTACATTTCACCCTGCATGCTTTGGAATGGCTGAGCTATCTGAAGAATGCCTAAGGGTTATGTCAGCATGAAGGGAATCATAACCTATTGGTCAGATCCCCCTGTAATAAGGGTTGTGGAGAACTTCCCACCATCTCTCTGCATCACAAGCCCTCTGACTTACCAGTGAGCTTTGCAGGTGCACCCAACTGAGAAAAAACACTCAGTACTGCCATTATCACATGTTTGGTTGTGTCAGTATAAATACAACCGCAAATGTACAATTCCATATCGGAGCCCTTTTGTGTATGTTTGTTATTGTGAAGTCTGAGGTCAGAATCTAAAAAAAAACTGTTTCACGGTAAATAGAACACTAAAAAATATCACTATGTCTCCTATTTTAAAGCAAATGCCAAGGCAACATTTTTTTTTTTTTTTAACATTTAAGAACAATAATGCTGCTCCTTTCTGAAACTGTTTCTTATTCATTTGATATTGTTACAATTGTTTTACTCTGCTCAGAAAATGTAATTGTACATTTAATAACATGGTACAGAATATTTAATGTAAATGAGAATATCTTACAATTCAATTAAAATATTAAACATCTGCACTTCCGATCTCTGTAACATTTCCTGTAAACTATTTTCCAATTAAACACCACTAAGCTACGTCTATCTGCCTGGAAGACTGCCTCTTCTCTATAGAATGAAAGCTGGAAGATTCAGTATAATTATGTATATATATATTTTGCCTTTGGCAATATTAAACCTTCCTATTTTATGCCAAAGTTGTGGACCTTACTCCCCAGAGTAGTTGGAGCAAGCCTGCATCGTACTGCCAGTAATAGGTTTAGTCACACATCACTGCAATCTTTCTTTAAACAATGACATTTCGCACCATATTTGTTACCCAAATTCCACAAACAGAAAGACTAGATTGCCCACACGAGAGGTACCCAAGAGTGAATCACAAAAGAAATCAGTGATCCTCTCAGCACCCACAAACAAGTTTATTTTTCATTTTGTGGACAGAACCAACCCAGTGTGTTAGTGTATATTGCTGCTGGGATTAGAGTTTG
The DNA here is from genome assembly GCF_902713425.1 of Acipenser ruthenus. Taxonomy (NCBI): domain Eukaryota; kingdom Metazoa; phylum Chordata; class Actinopteri; order Acipenseriformes; family Acipenseridae; genus Acipenser; species Acipenser ruthenus. The sequence goes on from NC_081206.1 coordinate 27,000,643, forward strand.
ACATACACATGAAGCAGAGAGCATCTTTATTACTTATTTTACCCTTTTTTAAAAGCTGCACTGTGTTGGCACATCCGTTTTTTCATTACAAAGTTATTGTAAAAGAGAAATTACTCCAAATTACTGGAGATAAATGGGAATTATGAGGTTTCAATTCCCCCAAGCTAGCAACACAATGATTTGGAATTATATTTTGTTTTGTTGCTCAACACAATGGCTGCAAATAAATAAATAAATAAATAAATAAATAAACAAACAAACATCAACCAAGGATAAAGTGTTTCTGCCTGTACCTTGTAATTTTATTTCAATGAGGAAAAAGAAGTCCACAGGTGGCTGTGAAGTAGTGGTTTTGTTTTGGAGCATCCAAGAAACACTAAATAGAAATGCTTTTATTGCAAGAACTGGAAAAACTGAAAAGGTTTCACTTTGGTTCATTGTTTTCAAACTACAAAAATATATTTTCACCTGTGTGCTAATTCTACTTTTTTGCATTTTATTTGAGGGGGTAAATAATGTCAAGCCTATTGAATATTTTACCAGATTCACTTCCATAATGCAGTCTGATAAATAGAGGCCTAGAGCAGGCAAGCTGCAGGTGAAACTGTGTGCTAAGTTCAAATTCCCATCAGGCAAGCTGCAAGTGACACTGTGCTAAGTTCAAATTCCCATCAATACGTTGCAGTCAAGTCAATGTATTTTTTGTGTGAAGTTATGGAACTTCCCTCCTGTGTTTTAATGTATTGGTTCCAGGTTCTGTATAGTATGCTACACAATGATGATTTCTGAGTTTATACACCTTTGTACTTTTGGAATTTAAGCCAGAAAAGCCTGGTGCTTGATTTCGGGATCTGTATTTAAAATAATTACCCTCACATGAGCAGTTACCTAAACATTCCAACAGAGGTCCCTGCTGCATTACGTGCTGTGATTGTCTTTCAGATTAACAGTATTATATTTCACCCTCATTTGTTTTGCCTCATAGGATAGCAGCCTTTGGTCTGTGAGCAAATCATAGGTGGTCCCTGAAATATCCCCAACATAATAATAATAATAATAATAATAATAATAATAATAATAATAATAATAATAATAATAATAAAATTAATTAAATAAATAAATACATAACTGTTATTTTTGTAAATCATACTTATTGGAGGCTGTGTGATCCAGTGGTTAAAAAAAGGGCTTGCAACCAGGAGGTCCCTGGTTCAAATCTTGGCTCACTCACTGACTCACTGTGTGACCCTCAGCAATTCATTTAATCTCTTTGTGTTCCATCTTTCGGGTGAGATGTTGTTGTAAGTGACACTGCAACTGATGCATAGTACACACACCCTGATCTCTGTAAGTTGCCTTGTATAAAGGCATCTGCTAAATAAACAAATAATAATAATCACACTCATGTTTTGTAGTATACATGCAAATATTTGGATCGGAAGCTAAAATAAAAATAAAATAACAAATAAATGGTCCATACTCCCTACCGGTTTACCAGTGGAGATACGTATACCAATTGTATTAAATTGCTTATTTTAACCGTCATATCATTTCAATCTCCTCATATTTGAAACCGAAATGTTTAAGAACATTACAATTTTAAAAGGTAATACATATACAATTATGTAAGCGCCTAATGCAAGACAATAAGTTATGCAACTAAACCTTTACTAAGTTTTTTCCCCCACAAAAAATGTAGACTTTTACAATTAGTAATTGCTGGTGTTTGAGTATGTGATGGTCATTATCACATCTTTATTGTAATAATTGAAGTTACATGCACAAAAATGCTAGTAAAATAATTGAGCGCTAACTGGAGGGAGTTAATGAGTCTTAACTTAATTGCAAATCCAATTAAATTAAATATGGGTATTTGCTAGCATTTAACGGACAGTTACACAGTGATGTAAAATAAGGTGTTACATAGGTACCTTGAGCTAAATTATCATGTTCAAAAAAGTACAAATATTTTCTCAGTTGCTTTCTACTTTAAAAAAAGGATCTACTTGTGGGCTGGGTTTATTAAAATATGGATGTTCCCAAATGAAATGTGATGCAAGTCTTCATATTAAAGGAGTCAAAGTATTGTAAAATCATGCTTTATTGTATACTACAAGCAAATAGTAGGGCTACCTTACCACTTCAGGAAATTATAGGTGCTTACATCATTCGGATGAATAGACAAGTAAAGCAAATCCAGTCATACAACCAGTAATATAATGCTGACTTTATGACAGCACAATTGTTAAATTATGTTTCAGCAAATTAATTCATTGGGAACATTTCAAAATATGTATGCAAGTATCTGGATACCGGTACAGATGTTATGCCAAATAAAGTCTCCTGGCAGTATTTGGCACCTTAGGTGCTAAATACTGTCCCTGCCAAATAGTGTCTCCTAGCCGTATTTGACACCAGCACAATTTTTATAATAAAGTAATAATGTGCAATATGTTGTATAACCGTATTAATTGGATATGTAATTTGTTTTACATTCTTGGCTTTGTAAGATCAGAGAACATTGTACTGATGATTAGTGCATTTACCACTGTAGCAGAGCAGAATACAGTAGTGTCTCTATTTACTTTTCAATTGAGACTGTATTTGGCATTTTAGGTGCCAAATACTGTCTCCAGCACAACTGAGTCCCATTGCAAATTACATTCCATCTTTAAATTCCAATGCAAAACCATTGAAATGAGACCGTTTTTACCAGACAAGATTCAGAGATGGCGCAAAACATAAACTAGGCATGCACTAATGAATTCGCATGGGTGCTGCCTACAAATGAGACTCTTTTCTTTGGATAACACTATTTGGCATAACAGCAGGTCTTTAATTATTGAATAGCACATCTGAGAGCCTTGTTCCAACTAGGTATTGAATTGTTTCAACCAATCCAGGTGTTCAATGGAATAATGTAAGTTAATTAGAACAAGGTCCTGGTTTGGAATGGACTGGAATGGCTTTGGTTGGGAATGGACTGGAAGAGACAGTACCATTGCTTTAGTCTCTAAATACCACAACAAAGACTTCTGCAAGGGGAGCTGTTTAACAACGTATTTACAATAGCTGTAGTTACAGTTGCGATAATGACTGCGGGAATCACTCCAAATGTATACTTCATACAGTAGGCTACTGAATCTATTTTTTTGTGTTTATAAATATAATTTTGTCAACGTATCGTATACAGACATTATATCAATGAATCTTTTGCCTTTCATAGTGGACCACCATCACAAAGTGCTTAACAGCTATCTGGAATTATTATAGCATGCAAGGGTTGTGATGTATTGTTTAGATGTTAAATACATTTTAGATAGGTATCGCTAGTGAATGTGCATGCTGTGTGCTTGTGGGGTCAGTTTATACATTTCACTGAAGCCAGGGGTCCATTTTAGATAGATAACTGAAAACGTTAAAAAAAAAAAAAAATGACACAAAGATCATTGTAATTTATTGAACTGTATTTTTTAAATCTTATTTTTACATTTGTGTGATAGTTTTGCATTGATATGATAATAATAATTCCAAAGTTGTTTTTTTTTTCACTTCAATCTGAATACATTGTTTTATAACTGCTGTTTAATTTCAACAAACTCCTGTCGCATGATATATGTTTCCTGCCTGATTTTTTTACAGATTAGCTAAATTTCTAGAAAAGATGTCTTCTTATTCTGACTTAATTAAGTGGAACCTCATAAGCAGGGACTCTTTTAAGATAAATGCTCTGTTAGTATAAAGTCAACAGCAAATACAAACCATTATATGCAATTACAGTGCAACTTTTTTTTTTTTTTTTTAGCAAACGAGATACAATGTCTGATGAAATTAACTAGTTCCATAAAAGTTAGGCTGTTTTAACTATATATATATATATATATATATATATATATATATATATATATATATATATATATATATATACACACACACTTTTAAACTATAACAACTAAGTCCCCTTTAAATCTTCTGTAATTTTAGTGAAATTATAATTAATACAAACTTCAACAATAATAATAATAAAAAAGTATTGCTAACTTTTAGGTAATGACTCAGAGATGATAACTAAATGTGTGCGGGGTAAAAGCAGGTCCAGACTTTGTGACTGCTGCCTTCTAGACACTGCTATTTCTAAGTAGGATGCTGACCACTGTAGTTTTAAATACAACAAGCACAGCTCTTTGTAAACATAAATGTTGATGATCACCAACAATTGAAGTCTTTCAAGCTCCAGGGACAGGGGTCAGTCTAATATGCGGTATTATGTGCGGATCCTTTCAATCAGAATAGGTTGACACATTATAAGATGAATGACTCCAATACATATACAAAGTATACTTCTGTGGAAGTCAAAGTGATGTCTTTGGATGTACAATTATACAAGCTATTAGTAAATGTAATCTTTTTCCCCCGAAATGATACTGACGTACTGACATAATGGCTACATTTTTATACTATTAGAATTTACGCATATTTAGTTCTGAAAACATAATTCAGATTAAATAGAGTCTAATGCGCCAACCTATTGTCAAATATAATATAAACTGTTCGAATCATGACATGCGGACAATAGCTCTCTACTACTGACTGTGAACTTTGGTTAGTTATCTCGGCAGTGTACCTACTTAACTGAATGGCGCAAGATGCCCTCTCTTTTCTGTCTCTCTCAAGCCAGTGACATTCCTTGGCTTCATTTTTCTGTTACAGTACGTATGCTTTTCTTCTGTCTCTGCTCCCCCTGTAACACATATTTCTAATAGGTCAGTTTTGCCCACTGTTAACATAAACGTGGTTATATTACAGCTACAAGCAAATTATCTCCCTTAATGTGAGTATTTCAGAAAATAGACATACTACGTAAGTATGAAAGAAAACTATAACCCTAAGACTCTGACTTTCTTTTTTTATATATTAAATCAACCGAAATTATGAAGCTCATCTTTTACTACCATGTACCCCATGCTTTAGTCGAATGCAAAACATTCAACATACAGTAAACGGTCAATATAAACGAAGGCCAGCAAAATACGTGAATGTATATTTGTCTCTAGTTGAGTAGCCTACTATCAAATGCTGAATGGTTGGAATTCCACACCGCTGTAGTCATCGTAGTTGAGAATGGCCATGTGTTTTTAATTTGCAACAAATAACATCCACTGAATTTTAAAAACCGTTTATTGATCTGAAGGACTTATTGCATCGACTTAATATCACGTTTATTACAACATTAATCACTGTATATAGACACGTTCTCTTGTTTTCTCATAGTGCTACTGCACACAAGCGCACGATGTCCATGGGTTTTTTATTATTTATTTTTTCCCCCCCAACTCAAGTGATCCAATGTGAAAAGCCACCGCTAGTCGCCCCCAGTGCTCTTGCAGTCTCTCAGACTACACATTTTCTTTCTCACCGTAGACTTAACGTCACGTCCGCACTTGAACTTGAATTTTATCCCATTGTACAGAGGCAGCCCCAGCCACAGAGAGACAGAGAGCTCCCAGAGACGCAGGACTCCGCCATCTTCACAGTGAAAAAAAAGGCAGCAGGTCTTGTTTTATTTGGAAGGAGGCGGCAGTCAGTGTTCTCCCAGTGTCAGACAAGGGGGGCAAGTGCAACGAGTTACAAAGGCTAAAAGTAATTGGCATTCCACGCACTAGTAGTGCCGGTACTAAGAGAAAAGAAGGTGTCCATCGCATGGCAAACTCAAGTGCGAGTGGACATTGGATTTTGTGTTCAGAAACAAAAGTGCATTTTGCGTGCCAAACATCATATCCACAATTTGGGTGAAGAAAGGTACCCTGCGTACCTCAGCTCTCAAGCACTAGGCATTGACTTTTTTATTATTTTTTTTTTAGAAAGGTAGAGTGCGGTAGTCTACAAGATACTGTCAGTCACAGGCAATTGCGAAAAGGGATATTTTTGCGCTTTTATACCTGGCTAGATTTACTGGTAAACCCTATTGCCAGGTGGTGTGACATTGGTTTTGGCTGGGGACAAAAGACAGTTTTCTTCACAATTTCCAGTTCTGTTCAACAAGGAAAGACTACTGTACTTATAAGTCACTGCCTGACACAAAGACAGTTTTCAGCTTTGATCCAGGGACCTCTATACAATCTGATTGCTCTGGTTTGCAGTCCAAGCAGTGGAGCAGTGCCAGTGTTGGGGAAGTCGCAGGAAAAGTTACTGAAGGGACAAAAAAAAAAGAAGAAACGGGGGGAAAACCATCCGATCCTTCAGAGTACGAGTCTCCGGGCGATGCCAGTGTAAATGCCAGGGCAATGTCCCGTCGCAAGCAGGGAAATCCACAGCACTTGTCACAACGAGAAATAATTACATGTAAGTAGAATTGTCATTTTAATTTGAACACACTGAACGAAGTAAAGTTTTATGCATTTAGCTTTTACATAATTTAAAGATGTTTTTTTTTTTGGTTGCCTTTAAGTTACACGACGACTTTGTTGTCAAGGTTAAGCCGAAGTAACATTGTATTTTACCAGGTGATGGGACTGTTCTGTAGTCTATGTAGACACAGTCCAGAAATGAAGCTGTTAGACCAAAGCTACTGATATATTGTAGCCTAAGCTGCTGTAAGTGAGTGATGAAGAACCTTACATTTTTAAAAAGACGTGGCATGCATAACAGAAAACGATTAAAATGTCATTTAGTTTGATGTTTTGATGAATTAGCGGTAGAAGATTTTTTTTTAAAGTAAACATTTCTCAAAATATATCTAAACTATAATATAAACTGCAGCCGAATAAATTAAAACATGATGTAACATCCATTTGTTAAAAAAATAAGCAAAATACATACATAAATAACTAAATGAGTAAGTCATCGTCATAATAATAATAATAATAATAATAATAATAATAATAATAATAATAATAATAATAACAAAAACATTTTAAAAGAGTGCGTGTAAAACATTTTGATAAATGAAAACTAAACGTGATCGGTATAGTCGTGCATGAGTGTTGTTAGGCCATTTCGTAGGTATGATGAAAATAAAGGGGAAGTGTATTGTGTTAATTCTTTGTTTATATAGTAATAATAATTCAAATTCTCTTGAAATAAAGACAACAAGCTAAATAAAATTGTATTACTATATAAACAAAGAAGGAACTTTATTCAGTGGTAAAACTACAATTATCTTCGGGTAAATTCACCCCACAAGCCCCCAGGGTATGTGTGCTGTTACTTGAGTGTGCAAACTGTCTGCTTTATAATGTCTGATGCAATTTTTGTGAAAAGTTATATATCCACCAATATTTCTGAAAATATTAATTATTTTGATAAAACAAGCAGTCTTTCACCAAAGTGTTGGCTCTTGACAAGCGTAGCTACTGGTAACGATGAAAAAAAAAAAAACTTCCAAGTCTGAGGCGTGTCGAACTGGGCAGAGTCCTTGCGCGATACGTTTGAAATCCGAATATTTATGTTTTATTTTGCAAGATCATTTAAATAAATAAATAAATAAATACATACATACATACATACATACATACATATTATAGAGATTTCCCCTTCCATGACAAATCTACTGTTGCAAAACCCTTTCACCAACAGCACAAGCAGCAGCTTCGTATTTCTTTTAGCGACCGTATGTATCTCTTTTGTGCCGTTTGTTACTATTCATCTGTATTTTTTTTTTGAAAACGTGAGCATATCTGCCATCACAGTTATTGTTTTTTTAATGATAAAAACTTTTTTTTTTTGCATGGGAAAAGGTAGTTTCTCTCTCTCTCTCTCTCTCTCTCTCTGTCTCTCTCTCTATTACATTACATTATTGTATTTATTATTATAAGTATTATTTTCACATGTTTATGGGATGTTACTGGTGAAGTCATTTAAATGTGTTATTGTCATTTATACTCAGGAAAGGAAATTTGTTCACTTTTATATCATTGTAATATTTGTGCACTATTATACTCACACAGCCTAAATACAGTTCCTCGGCAACAATCATTATCAAGGAGATACATTTCAGTACGTCAAAAGGGCCATTTCTTTTTGGGATACTACTAGGTACTGTATGCAGTATAATGGACTATAATTTGAACACGTATCGTGTATTATAATCATAATGTAATGTCTAAAGGTGTGTAGTTATATCAATGTGACAAAGCAGAACCATCATCTGTAGAATTATCTCGCAAATGGTTTGTGATAGTGCATGCAGGGTAATGTATAAGGGGGTGCAGCCAGGTTTGCACAATGAAAGTCAAAGGTAGCAAAGAGGAAGGTGCAGGAAATGCAGACATTTTAAGAGAAAACCTGTATTTCCCCGGTACTTGAGTTGAACGTTGAAAGCGTGGATATGAGTTAATATCACTTGGAAATGTGACCAAAGTAAACAGTTTACAGATTAATACCTACAGGTATTTTTACAGTGAGTTGTACGTGTTCAAAATGAGGAGACAAATAGCTCTTTTGTTAGAAATATATATATATATATATATATATATATATATATATATATATATATATATATATATATATATATATATATATACTTTTTTAAATTAATGACAAATCTAGATTCTGTTGAAACAGAAGCAAATCATTTAGTTTTAATATTACAGTCAATGACAATGAAAGTCAATTGGATATGACTTTGAATCTACAAAGCCATATCCAACAAGTTTGTTTAAAAAATGCTGGTAATGTGGGCTTATTTAGATAATTCAAGTTCTTTTTCTGTTTTATTTTGTTAGCACTGTATTTTGTTTTGTATCTGTTTATTACAAACTGAGTTTACATTTAAATCTACTAAATGTAATTACTAGAAAGCTCTTTCCAAAAGAGGCTTTTACATGCATATTAGTGTTATTAGTGTTTAATCAAACTGGGCATTTGACATTCATGCAACTTTTATAAGGCATTTTATAGTTGAGCCTGTAGTATTTCATAGGCCAATTACTTAATTCCTATTGCTATGGTAAACAAATCATTTATTTGCTTAAAAGGTTACAGCTAATTACAATGTAACCAAGAAATATTGAACATGCATGCAGTGTTATGAACTGTGTGTGTGTGAGAGAGTGTATGTGTGTGTGAGGGTGTGTTTTGGAACTAGGCATGATTTGATAGCCCACAATCTAAGGGCCAGACAGAAAGGGTGGCTAAATCCACATCATAAATTCATCATTGCAGGTATTTTAAGCTGTACCTAGACATTTGTGAAGAAAAAAGAAAGATCTAGACTCATGGAGAAGAAGAAATAATATATGGCTTTATATGTCAAATGGAAAGCGACATGGATAATCCAGTATAGTCATCTCAGGAAACATTTTGGCGACATAGAGAAAAAGAATAGTGAATCTTGAATAGATTATAATAGTTTAATGAATCTTGAATAGATTGTACTAGACTGGAGAGAAATTTCTAGGCAAAGGACTTAAAACATGATCTGAAATTCTGTAATGAAAAAATTTAGCTGTCGTAGCCAGAAATGAAGTATTTTTTTTTTTTGTCTGTTTCACTGCCTGCAGTTCAAATGCACTTTGAAATGTTATAAAGTCCTATATAAAGTCCACAGGTAGTTTTCTGTGTTGAAAACTGAGTTAGCTTAAAAAAGCACAGCTATGTAGTTTGTTCTTCATCTGTTCTAACACTTGATTGTTTAAAACTTTCCTTAAGATTAATTTAGCTTAAAGCACCAATCATACTGCAGCCTGCAACTTATTTTTGCGAATGGATCAGTTTATCATAAGAACTTAAGTACTGATCTGTATTACCTGCATGTTTTTTTATCATTCTAATTGATCACTTAGTGAATAAATAACACAAATTAATAAAAAAATGACTTTGCTACACTGATTATTATAAAAAAAAAACAACAATATTTGTCGATGTTAGATATTGTTCAATAAAATTGCATCAAAAAAGGCTACAACATGTTTTGTGTCCACTTAGGATTCGGACAATGGCCCAGCTAGAACAATAAAGAACATATTATTAATATTTTGAATTATTATTATAATTTTATTTGGGGGGGGGGGGGGGGGGGTAATTAAAATTTTTTTTAGAGGTGAGCCTCTTAAGATGCAATGTAGGTGTTTGCTTGATCGTCAATATGCCTTCTACGGTATTCTGTTTTTGTAAACATCTAGTCTTCCAGAGGACTTAGTTTTTTGCAAAGTAAACATTTTACTTTTCAGTTGCAGAGTTTATTCTGACAATTGCTTTATTATACTGCATGCAAATCACATAAAAATAATCTGTGTTGTGCATGAGTGTAATCACCTGTCTGCGTAAATTACGCGACAAATGTACAGATATTGTTACTGAACATAGGACGACCATTTTACTAATTCAAGAGCGGCAAATAAAAAACAGTTTTTTAAAAAATATATATTTATTGTTTTACTATTTTGTGATATTATTGGTCGAAGTTGTTTGATTGGTACAGGTTTTGTAATATAGAACAAAACTGTTGACAATGTATATAGGTGTACATTTTGGCTGACCAAATATATTTCCTAAATGTAGACTACAGTACTGTATGTACATCATTCTAATGGTGGTGTAAATTATATTTTTATTTGTATCAAATAGAACAGTAATGTAAATTCAACAGCCAAGTTTGAATACTTAAAATAAAAGACTCCATTCACGGTATTCATATATAAGCCCCTACCTACAGCACCTTTGTATTATTTTAATTTTACTCCATGCATAATTAAAATATTTTGGTTTGAAATAGAAATTAACACAATAATTACTGTTACTGTTCAAAGGTTAATGTCGTTCTGTATCTGGTTGATTGATACAATCACTTGACAGAAGATTAATGTATTAAACAAAAGCTTTCTCTTGAAAAGGAAGAGATATCTTATGCGTGCAAACAAATGGATTAACAATTGCAGTGCAGACTAATTTACACCTTGTGGAAATGAAAACATAATAGTTTCACATTTACAAACTTTTATTTTACAATTAGTTTTTAGTTTAGCAGTGGGTTACATCAACAGGTCCTCCCTGATCTTTCGACCTAGGAAGTCAATAAAGGGGGTGGGGGGTGGTGGGCTGTGTCTTAAATTATTGCTTCATTTATGTAACCCTACACTATTGAGTAATGGATGTTCTATACTTATCATACATGTTTTTAGTAAGCTTGATGTCATTTTTGTTTGTGTCTTTCTTATCTATGAAGTTTATTTTTCTAGATCAGTTTCTTTGTTGTAACTTCCTTTTCAGACTTCACCTTGGTTGTTATTGCTATATCAGACCTGCTAGGGGGAGCTCTTAGTCTGTGTGTAAGGTTGTAAGCGGAAGGAGGAGCATACACACATTTCCTAAATCTTTGTTTTCATGGGGGTTGGGTACTGTAGTTTATTCTGATCTCTCATGCATGTTTTAGATCACATCACAATAAATAAAGATTAGAGTTGTTGCAGTTATGATATAGTCACTACTCAATCCACAATATTGGCATTTATATTTGAATCATCAATATTATTACTAATTAAACATTTGATCATTGTCACACAGATGCACTACAATCTGTGACAATGACATTAATATAAGTCCTAATACTGATACTGTGCACTATGTCACATTTTGATTGCAAATATATATATATATATATATATATATATATATATATATATATATATATATGTAATATGAACATTTTTAAACAGTTAATGAATACAGCACTGGAACCTTGTGATGGTAAGATAACTATTTTTCAGTTAAAGAATTTACTTACAGTACGTGGCCAAAGTTGTGTCGACCAACTTGTAACCACACCTCAGGAGCTACAATATTTCTAGAATCTCATGGGAACGAGTTTTTATGTTGTTTGACTTAATTATTAATTATTTTTATTAATTTCATATAGCTTGACTTGATTACTGTAGCAATAAAAGTCAGATACACATTTGTTTATTATTTAAAAATATGCAGACTGTCAGACATGACGAGAACATGGGTTCAGCAGTGTTATATCGTACAGTAACACATTGTACCCAATTTACAAAATGTCCTGCTCAGGAGGGGGTTATTGTAGCTTTTTGTGTTGCACTTTTGTTTGCCGGTATTCAAATGTAAAAGGGAAAATTGCTACATTCTGCCATTGCTGAACATTTTCCTCAAAACCTTACAATGATTATTTCTCTTTTTTTCATAAAATATAATGGTTTCTCTGGTATTTGTCTATTGTAAAAATATAATTTTTAAAAATCTAAAAAAACATTCTAATACAATACAATTTTTTGTAGTTGATATTGCTAAATTTTAATAAAACAAACACAATGTGTATTCTGCAGTAATACAGATAAATGGTTAAGGACATTATAAATCTTGTAATTGCCTAGTTTTGCAAGACATGTTTTTGATTGAATTGCGTATCTCATTCATAAAAATGACATACATAATTTGCACATACTTTGCGTCATTGTGTATGCAGTAAAAGCACCCTTAGATGTTTTATACGCTGAGATTAAGAGGTTTGTATATTTTGGATCCTAGTGGACTTCTTAATTTTAATTTTAGGATGCCTGTTACAGTAAGGAGACTATGAACATGTACTGCTGCTCTGCGGCATATATACTGCATGCTATAATTTAATGCACCATTTAAGGAACCCAGGTACAGTTGCCTTATAATCTATATATTAAGGTTGTTGTGTCACATCTTGCAGACACTGATTGTTATCTTTTGGAGTTGACCATCTCAGTGAAATTCCATTGTTTGCGAGATTTATTTTACCGAGCCTGTTTATGTAATAAAGTAAAAAAAATAAAAATAAAAAGAAGACTTTCAAGCGAAAGGCTCAAGTGTATGTGTATCTGCAGGTTACTGTAATCAATATTCATTGTCATCTCTGAATAGAATAAAATGGATTCCTGTATGGGCCAGCACGGTGCCTCATTACAACGCTTCGTTTGTTTCTTGACCATCTGAATCAGAAGGTTTTTGAAACAGAGTCTTGTCAGGCTGGTTTCCAAATTCAGCTCAGAGATGCAGACAGGGCAGGGGGTACTTTCATCAGTGACGGGATTGTATTTGCCCTCAGGTGACAGTGGAGAACTGGGAAATAAATGAAGATCCTTTGCTGCAAACTGTGGGTCTGGGTGCCAGTCATGAGCGGGCATTGGCATGCATTGGTTACTGGGTAGCTTGCAGCTATTGCAGCTACACCCCTCCCATCAGTGAGCCACTACGGAGCACGGAGAGGATCTGTTAAATTGATAGGGGACTTTTGAGGATTAAAAAAAAATGAAATAAAGACAAATAAATGATAAATGTTGAGCTGATAGCTTCCGATTAGATATTGCACTTGTTTTCAGCAACAGTGTGGCTCAGTTCACATGACACATGTAAATATTTTGGCTTGCTGCAGTATAATTCTGGACAGTACCATAAATCCCATTGAAATGGAAATAAATCTGCGGTTGTGCTTCAGAGAGCCCTGGGTTAGTTAGTCCTGTTTAAACGGTAGTTGTTGCATTGCACTGGTTTGGCTGCAAGGGTTGTTGCCCAAGCATGTTTCCAGCAGTTTACGTCTTGAAGATTATGTTTATATGTACCGTTTGAATGTGTAGCCCATTTGGCGGTGTTCGTAAGGTTGCATTTACAAAAAAAGGTTTTGAGATTATAGATTATAATCTTTTTATTTAGATTTTTTTTTATATTCTACATGTATAGTAATTATACCGTGTTAGTTTGATAGCCAGCTAAGAATAAAAAATAAATAAATAAAAAATAAAAAGCTCGCAATAGTTTCTTTATGCTTTTCATTGCTGGTTTTACATTGATGCTACAGCTATAGGGTGACCACTTTAGAGTTTGCATCATAATATTTTGCTAGGGCAATGTCTGTAAAGCAGATTACCCCATAGGCACACAATCTATGTATTTCTGTGTTAGAAATTACAAACAGTAAAATGCCATGATGGCAAGTTCATTCACCTGCTTTTTGTATCTTTGCAGTACGGCAGTGTAGTTACTGTGCATTCTAACTAAAATTCAATAAAATGCATAAAAATATTAATAATGCAAAAAAAAAGTCTGAAACACAATGAACTATATAACCAGACATTAATATATTTTACAGAGTCATCAGATCTACATAATTATTGTTGATTATTCACTCATTTCTGCATCTCCTTTACATAAAGGTCTGCTCCTGGAGTGAGACCAATGCTTCCATTAACAGATTGTAAACAGAAATGATTTTCTTCATTGTTAGGCAAGGAGTACTAGTACTGTATTTCATTTGGAAAACCTATCCCTATTCATGACATGTTCATAGAAAACAGTCTTGAACAGTTTCACAAACATCAGTCTGTTATTTATTCATAAAAAAAACAGACTTTAAATGAAAGTTTTGGCAATAGGTTCCACCATAACCAATTCACTGCCGTTAACCCACTGAAATTCAGCACAGGAAATTACCTAAAATTCATTCAACTCTTCTGAGGAACCTGTTTAACAAAGTGCTAAATTACATTTTGAGAACAACATAATGGGATAAACATTGGTGCACCATTAAACAAAATGGACAGCCTTCATGGCCAATGAGTTTGGGGGGTTGGGGGCAAAGAGGCTCATGCTGACTTTCATTTCTGGGCATCAAGGTGTAGCAACTTTGCATGTACAGCGTCCTTCCTTTTTTGTATACTTCAAGATAAAGATTAAAAAAACATTAAAACTCCTTTGAGCTGAAATATATATTTTTGAATATTTGTTGAAGGCTTAAGAAAATGATGAGCCTTAATGTTACCTAGGTGACAACATTGTATCAGGTAAAGTAGTCCATTATACAGTCTGACTAGGTGATTGGGCTAGTTATAATTATATAGTGCAAGGAACATGCAAGGTTTTTAAATTGACAATTCTTTGCCGTGCATGTTGGAAAAAACATAACCACGTAGATATGCTTCATACAGCATTGTTGACATCCTTGGCAAGAACTAGGAAACTGACTTACCAAACTGTCTATTTAACCTTACTTGTGTTACATGTAAAAACAAAAGGCCAGTGAAAACTCTGTAAAGGGTCCCTGGGAGTGTAATATATAAAAAATAAAGGCATCTTTGAAGTGTATTAGACAAGACAGTGTTCACTCTGCTGGCTTGATGGCTTCCTGTACTGAATCTAGTAAGAGGAAATGTTAGCATGCAAAGGCAGTTTCAAAGACAGAGCTACATCTTTGAAAACAAAACAAAACAACTGATGTTTTTTTTTTTCACAAGTGTCTGAAACTATTTTTGTGTCGAATAAAAGCTAAATAAAAAAAAAAGAAATCAGGTGCTACACATGAATGCCAGCTCAAAAGTAGTCTGGATTATATGGTTTCAGCGATGTTGTTAAGGATCGCAATCTGTGTGACATGATAAACCACCTCACAGTTATGCACAGTATTCAAACCAATGGCATTTTACTTGATTCTAAACTTGTATCCTTTTTTCCACCCTGAAGCCGAAGCTGACCATGTGGAAGCAAGGATCAACGATGCCGAAGCTCATACCGCAATGGACCCGAGTCCCGTTGGTACCGGCGGTGGGGTGGGAGACCATGACCTCCTGACCTGCGGACAGTGCCAGATGAATTTCCCTCTGGGGCACATCTTGGTTTTTATTGAGCACAAAAAAAAGCAGTGTAATGGCCTCATTAGTGGGCCGGGCTGTTATGAGAAGAGCCTGGATAGGGGCAGCCCCTCACCCCAACGCACTGAGCTCAGGAAAGTGGTGGAACCAGTAGAAATCGGCATCCAGGTCACACCTGAGGAGGAGGACGAAAGACTGTTGACTCCCACAAAAGGAATTTGCCCCAAGCAAGAAAACATCACAGCAGGTATGTCTTCCTTTGCTCCTCTTGGCAGGAGTACTTAAAACATGGGAGAAAAAAAAGAAATACTGACAAACACAAGTAAAGTAATTGATCATCAGGCAGCAAAGCATCCATAGGACAAATGATCACATGACTGTTCTGCCCTAGCAGTACATTTTGTACTGTTGTAGACATTTCAAAATGGAACCTGAATGTTTGTGACTTTATACTTAGCATACATTGGATTTCCTTGACAGTCTGTAAGGATTTGTTTTCATGATATTTTCCACCTGATGGCATGAGGGAAGTCATTGTAATTTGAATAAACTCCCTGATAGGGTTTAGTACTGGAATTAAAAAAACATTGTAGGCAAACACGACTAGGAAAACTCACCCTACTTTCAAGGTAAAATCCAGCCTGAGCCATGTGCTTAAAAGGTGAAAAGCTCATTTAAATCCTAATACTAAAAAAAGGGGATTAAAAAGCCAGTTTTCATATTGAGGAGTGTGAAGAGGCATTTTGTAATAGGCCTGCAGCAGGGTAAACTTTAATAGTTATCTTAAAAAGCAGTATAGTCAAAACCTCGACAAAGAACCTGCAGGGATCTTAAAAACGGTTCTTAGAAAATACAATTTGGCATTGCACAAAACTTACTTGAAAATGTGAAGGGACTGCTAATGGACCAGTTGATTTTCTTAAGGGCACGTTCAGTCTTCAGAATCCTTGATTAAAGGGGTCATCTGTGGCTACATGTTTTGTCTAATATCCTTAATGTTATGTAGCCTTTAAAAAGGTCCTATTAACTATACTCAGTCCCTATGAAATTAATAGATACTGATTCCTCTGAAATGAGTAGAGCATACACATTCAACATTTGGAAGACTGTCTAGTTATCGTTATGCAGTGCAAGAAAAATATTGAATATCTGTTAATGGTATCCAAATGTCCTGTTTATATTAGTGTCACACATGTGGATTTTTTTTTTTACTAAGCTGCAAAATGAAATTCTAAGGTACTTATGGATTTGGAGTTTAATGATTGTTATATAAAGCCACAGAAGCTTTACTTTAAAGTAGACGGTAGCGTATTTGGAATTCTGGAATGTATTTTATTACTGTAGATTTAGCATATTATTTTAATAATATTTATGTGTTATGTATCATATTATGGTACAAGAATAGTGAACACTTTCAATATATGTTTTTAGTGAAGCAAATTGTTGTCTGCAACAACATATAAAGAAGCCTGTTTAAATGAAGAGTATGTGTTATAAACATCCAACCAGTTACAATATGCTTCTTGGTAAGAGACTTCACATCATGAAGGTGTGTTTTATTGCCTTCAGGTGATACTGTACAACATTTGATTGTTACTGAGTGTGTTATGAACTATGAAAAAAATATTCTTTATTTTGCATGTGTTTTAAAATCAGATAATCAGATTAATATCCAGAGAGCTGTGATCATTTATGTCACTATAAATGATCTTTCATGATCATTTACATTTTTAGGCTGCAGAGACAAAGTCGCCATGCTGTGAAAAGTTAGGTTCACAGCTGCAACTCAGAAAGATTAATACTTGAAACAAGAAAGAATAAAATACTTACAGAGTCTTTTGAATGCACAAAGGTCTTCAATTTGAGTAGCAGTTTATATATAACATTTTCTTCGGCAAGGACGTTTTGAAAAACAAGATGTAGAACTCATACTTTTAATATATCTGCATTCTAAGTTGATTTCTTTGGGAACAGAGACTGTTAACCATAATGACCCACACGCAAAGTTGCTAAATAAGCCTGAGCTTAGGGTGTGTTTATTTCAGAACAGTCAGAATGGGGTAGAACATAATTTATATGCCACAAAAGTTGGAACAATAATGGCATTGGATAGTTCACTAAGGGAGATGATGAAGTGTATTTTATTTTTTTAAGATGGTCAGATATTTTATAAAGTTTGAATTAACTGGCCCAAAGTTATGCACAGCTCTTGGTTCAAATTATGTTAACAAGCTATACCCTTCTTCACCAGTATGTTTATCCTAACAGATGCATTTTTGTTCCAGGAAAGCAATACTCTATGCTTAATCAATATGAAAATCATGTGAGGCAGCTTAGACCAAACTGAACCACCAAGAGGTTGCATCACTGCAGCACTAGTAGTATTACACTGCTGCAGAGTGTTACAAATTCTGTGGATCTTGAGTTGAGCATTCGTTTTTAACAAGCAGAACTTGTGTAACAACAAAATAATAAATATGATATTCCAGGGCATTCATATAGGCAATACAGTCAGAACATAGTGGCGATCAGTGTTAATGTCCAGTTTTTATGGTCTTAAATGTATTCAACCTCCTAACACCATGAGATATTAAAAAAGGCAATTTTGCTCCGGATTATCAAACTGTAAAATTTGAAAAAAAATGTAAAGAATATCTCTGTTAATCAGATTATGGCTATCAAAATTTAATTTTATACCTGAGCAAATCTGTTCTGTTACTAAAGTAGTGTACAGCCAGAGATAATGATGGCAGAACATAAAACCAAAAGATTTAATCTGTACAGGGAGTGATGATCTAGTCGAATGTCAAACTGTGTATGCACTGAACTAAACATTCATTGTACGATACATATTCATAATTGCCTCACAGCAGGCTAAAATCTTTTTTTATGTTAAACCTTTAACAGCTCCATTTGCTCTCAACATGTATCTTAAAAACTCAGGATCCATTATAAAGATCGGCAAACGTCCCTATTCTAAATGTATGGATACACTTCATTGATTTTTTAAAAAAAAAATTCAAATGGAATAATCTGCCAATATGTCATATCAAAATGATTCACCATCCCTATATAGAAAATGCTTTGGAATTACATTAAAAACCTGTGGGCGTTGCTTTGTATTCACTTGAAGGATTTAAAGCTATTTTTTATAATCTGAAGTTTAAACTACCCAGAAATATGTCAGCCGTTGTGACAGGTTTCAAACTTGATAACTTCACTGACCCATTTTTTCTGATTGGACAATCACTTCTTGTAGGTTCACCACCTGCAGCTGATTGACAGCCTATAAACCTATCCTACAGCTATGGAGGGACTGGTCACAGGACCCTTCCAAATAGTGTTCCATGTAAACTGGTATGGCAGCAAGCTTTTCAGAATGTGTTTTATGCTCTGTACTCCACATTTACAAAAGCATCAAAGCATAAAATGACTTTCAACTCTTGCAGTGGTGTGTTGGTAGAGCAAGCTGTTTTAATGAGGCAATGTTTCTGTTGTTGGGTAATAAAGGACAGAGATATACCCTTCCAAGCCAATGTTCCAAACAAAGAACCATGTTTCTACAACCTCATAACAATGAACATTTCATGTGGGTGAATTGAGGGTTAAATTAGCATGATTATGTGCTGGAGTTGGGGAGTGACTAACATTAGTCCAGTCGTGTGAAACACAGAGTTAAATTTAATTACAATCAAAGCTTGTGTTAACTTATTGATCAGTTTATCATACTTTAGTGTATTAATTTGATGGAAATAGTTTATAATATGGACACATTGTGGTGCAATTCGTTCCCTTTACAGTGTATCTGTAACTTGTGTTAGACAGTTCAGATTGAATACAGAAACAGACACCCATTCTTATTTGTTCGCAATACCACGTGTGTAAGTTAACAACCTACAGTTGGTAGTGAATTGGTTAACAGAAAGGAACCTGTAATGTTTCATTTGCTCTCAAAAAGAGTCTGGGGGCGGTCTTTTGTTGTCACATAAAGATTGAAAGGGAAGTATCTGAAGCTGGATTTTGTTTACAGCACTGGCTAGACCTGGCACAGTTCCAGCATATCTTTTCCTAAGACGAGAGCCATCGTGACCCTTGGTGGCTTAGAGCAAAGTGAAGAATAGGCAGCTCTTTGTTATGAAATTGGTTCGTTTATTCACTTCTCCCTCATTCCAGCCCCTGTGTTATTGGCCAATACTAATCAGCGCTACAAATCTTGAATAAAACTGCGATAATAATAATAATAATAATAATAATAATAATAATAATAATAATAATAATAATAATGATAATAATGTTGTTAATAGAACAGCCCCAGACATGTCTAGCAAAGGAAATGTTCTACAACTATATATGTTACATTCATTTTGGTTTCTCTTTTAGTCAATTTAGATAAAGAAAAAGTACATTTTTACATTAAACATGTTGCACATTTGAAAGTTGGAAAGTCATGTTCACTTTGAAGTATATCTTTACTTAATTAGTCCATTTTCACCATATAAAATATTACATTTGTTTTACAAGATTCTGTAAATCCTATTTCTGATGTTATTCAGCACTGGATTTTACTTTAACTTCAGCCTGCTGTAGCTTTCATTTAAAAAGCCTTACTCTTTACTGGCCAGTTGAAGTTCTGGAGGAGATGTGGCACTTTGTTTTAACCACAGCTTTCAGAATGATGCAGGTCATTCTACCCTTTATGTAACCACGGTTATAAAATGGCTAAAATTTAACTTTACAGGAAAAGCACACATTTTACATTAAACATGTGAACCCCTTTGTACCTTTGATTCTGTTACGTGTTTATCTCTGCTACCATATTATTAAGTCATCAGTAACCTAAAACATAATGTTTTAAAGCTAATGTGGTGTAACAGGAAAAATAATGTATTCCTTACGTAAAGAGAAAATAATGTTTTTTTTTTGTATATGCTTTTTCAATAAGCAACTTTTTTTAATGCTTGAATTCCATTAACATTTAAAACATAAAAACAACAGTTAAATGTGGGCATATATTAAAGCATCTTAAAAAAACCCAGAAATACTTGTAAATTTAGGCAGACAATAGACAATAGTTTGCCATAATATGTCTTCCTCATTAAACTTCACAGTGAATTGCCTGTTTTTGTTTTTAAATTACCATTTTTTGCCTGATCCTTAATCTCAGACCCCTTGAACTTTATAAATAGATCCTGATGAAGATGTAATGGTAAAGTTATTCATCATGTACCGTGAATTGGTTGTGATGGATACCCGCTATAAAATGTGTATGGGCTTCACAATTAACAATTATTCTGTGCAAAATAAATTACTGGTTATAATGTTAGGAAGATCTTGTTCTTGTTTGGCTAGACAATTCAGAGCAAAACAGTTTATTCTCATTAGGTTTTATTGAACTAAATATAAAACACATATAACCCCCCCTCCCACTTAGGTTCAGGATCACACACCACCAACAATTTCCTGTTTTTATACTCTTTACAGTCCAAATAACAATTGTACACAGACATTAAGAAGTTTTGGTTACAATTTTTGGTGTCAGTGTCAACCATCTAGGGGGCGCTGTGCACGATTGTGACTGATGTTCATTTTGACAGCCACCAACTTACACAACTACCAATAGTCGATAACAATCGATATATTCTGGGACTTCCCATTGTGAAATGATGTCCTGATGAAATAAACACTTTCAAAATAATACAAACACAAACATAATAATGTAAATAACTTAAAAATAATGGTAACAGCATACATCTTTGAAGAAAGACTTGAGTTTAACTGAGATTGATACAGGATCGGTGAAAAAAGTGTGAGTCATATGTAATACACCCTTTTTAGAGCGGTTGATTTGTATTGTGGTACATGTCAATGCCTGTTTATGTGAATCAACATGTTACACAATGTTGTTATTTTATTGTTCTGTAAGAACTGAGCTAACTGAAAATGTGTTTGAAATCGAGTACAAAAATACTGGCGAAGAAGAACTGGACATGTGGTAGTTCATGTCAACACACTACATCAAAGACCATCCAAATACACTTGGTTAATTCCCTGATCACTGCATGTAGGGTCTCAAATTTAGCAAACAATTCAGTATAAATATCTGTCCAAGTACTTTGTAATGTTCATATTGTGTTAATTTGTGTTGAAGGTAAATATAAGAAAAAATAAACTGGCTTCAGGACATTTAGTTTAACTGCAAGATAGCCCAAATTTACACTTGGCTCCAAACATAGAAAAACTGCCTGGCCAATTCTACTTCCTGTTTCTAAGAACCCTCTTCCTACCTGTTTTTGAGTGGCTGCCCAGAAAGATTTGTTTGTCAGGAAACTGTCTCCCATGCCAGCTTTCAGTTCCCATGCCAGCTTCATATTTGGACTGTAAACCTGAATGATGTTTTTGAGTTGAATGGGAGTTTCCTTTATGTATGGATGCCCATCTAACACAACGTTGAGTTCTTTTTTTTTTTATTATTTCACTGCTGAAAATATTAACGCTTATGACACCCTCCTTAAGCTTGTTTTAAAATGTAAAACCAAACTAGTAATCTTATATTTCATTCAGTACTAAACATTGGGCTATTAAGTGAAATATATTTCGTTTTTTATAAAATGATATACTGTTGCTTTTCTTTGCACAGGGAAAGATTGGTATAGCTTGCATGTGGCTGTCATTTATTTGTCATTATGTTATACCTTTCTTGTGTAGAAAAATATCATATATCACTCGAATCTGATATGTATCCCTTATAAAAAAATTAGATAAAAACCATCACCAGAGACCCGAGGAAGTATGGGCATCTCTTAAATATATATATAATGTGCTATGCGTACATACCATTATTGTAAGACAAGTGTTGGTATTTTGGTAGCCATTTATGTGTAGATGCTTCAAGTTTTTTGTTTGTTTCCTGTTGATATATTTTATATGAAGAAATACATTTATCCACCAATTTAGAAACCAGAAAACTGCTACCTTATGCTCTGTTTGAAATGATTTCAAAGTCCCGGTTGTCTGGTAGAGGTCCAGATGCAGAAAATGCTGTTAGACTCATTAATAGACCATAAAAAGGAACGCTGACTCTATCTAGCTCTTAGTATCTCCAAATCCTTTTCATATTTTTGCCTCGTTGTTTGTTTTTTTTTTTTTTTTTTTTGCTAATCACTTTGCAAGCACTGATTTAAATATTAAAATTTTCTTTAATCATCAAAGGCAGTGCATCTCATGAATATTCATATCTTCTCCTCACCATTCCTTCCACTGTATTACAGGTTCATTACCTCGCTCTAAAGCCAAACAGTCATCATCAAGAGCCAGCTTTTTAATTACTGATGCCCAGCCATCATCACCTTACTAAGATTTTAAGTTTCATACGAAGATAAAATTCATTTCTCAAGTTTAAAATAACTTTGCATACGTCTTATACATTCTTTCTGCTTTAGAAAGAAATAGAAAACCTGTTCTCTGGCTCAAGCTCTGAATGTTTGTCAGGAGGCTTGACGAAGTTTCATTTGCATAATGACTTTGTAGTTCTGCATTAATAAAATTTGCATATGAAGCCGTGTTAATTACTCCTGATCAGGCTTTTTTGCATTCATGCATGGTAATTTTGTGCGACTTGCGAGAATTGATGTCTTGGCATTGGTGTTGTGATGGGGAGGGGGAGGGAGAGGATAGCACATTTGTGTATTTGTGCTGGCTTTTCTTCCATCCTCTGTTATTGCAACAATTATGTATAATTACGAAAAGAAGGACATTTATTATATTGGTACATACAATGTATATAATTGATCTAATAGTTCAGAATGGTACATAGAAAGACAAGCAAAAGTTACATAGAAATGCATTAGTTAATCATTTAGGTCACAGCAACTCATTACAATACAGGTTGGATCTAAATATAAAAATGATAATTCCTCCTGGAAATTTGTTGACACGCTCCAGAGTGTACATTCAAATATGATTTGAATTGTTTCTAGCAAATCAAAAAAAACTTCCTACTAGGTATACATAAAATATTTAAATCTTAGAAATAATAATTTAAAAAATGGATACCTTAAGACTGACAGTTTTTTTTAAATACATTTTTTAACTGACTTTTGCTTTCACAAATGCTGTCTAGAGGACTGGAAGCCAACTACACACCTTGCAAAACATTCACAATTTGATTAGCCTTAGAGATAAAAAAAAATAATTTGATATTTTGTATTCTTAACCTGTGGTACTCAGGAACACCACAAGAAGAATTTATAAGCTTAAATAACCTCCATTATGTTTAATTTTAGATAACCCAGATCTTACTAGTGACAACATTGTTTGCAGGTTTAGAAACATGTCTAGCTTTTATGCAATACTATAAATACATATTTAGTCATAGTTCTCTTTATTCAATTAAACATTGGGTAAAATTCTGTTCTATACAATTTTATTTTGAGCAAACTTAAATATCCCATGAGGACTATCTTATTTGTTTACATTTTAATGTGTACCCCATTTACAGAAAGCAGCATTTCAGTATACAATGTTGCTCAGGGCCCATGGAGTTCAAGTATTTACTCACGGTATGTTGGCCCTCACTTGTGGTTTTGGCAGGAGCTTCACACAAGTTTGAGTGTGTGTGTGTGTTTATTTTTTTATTTATTTTTTTTAAACTGGTGGTCTCCCAGCCGTTTAACATAACGACAGACTTTAACACAGTCCTTTTATCAACGTGGAGAGGCTGGGTCCATTGCCAAAACAAAGATATCCACAGCAGGCAGACTTAAAGCTGCAGTGTGCTGCGGAAAAGCAGTTGCTACGATTTGGCAGAAGCGGTTCTGGCAATTGGAAAGGCTTGCTGTATGTCAACTGTTGTGGTAATTGCACTGCAAAAAGCATTTACAAGAAATGAAACAAAACATGAAGTGTCTGTAAGTCAACATATAAGGCCTTTTATATCTTTATCTGTATCTCACTACACATACTTTTAGCCTCAAATGCTTTGTTGTTGGTCACCTTGTTCAATCTGAATGAACATTCTGCACAACTTTCAAAAGAGTTTTAACAAAGTGTCTTAACTGCGTATGTGCCGTTCTGACCAGTTTTACCCAAATCTTACTAACTGCATAATTTGTGATCATCTGGTTCAGAAAATGATTGTGAATGATGTGCATGGTAATCACGTGGTTTCAGCGCCAATTAATCATACATATATTTGGGTTGTGTGGATAGGGTATTAAGTTTGTAGAAAGAACAACCTAAAACATATCGTTGGTTTACATAGTGAAAGTGTAACTGTGCCAGGTATTTCCAGTCATGCTTTTAATGTCCCAAGTTTGGAAATCACTATGATGTTAAGAGAGTTTCCAGAAACCAATTCAGTGTCTGGAAAACCTCTGTAGAATGAGTTAAAATATCCCACAGAACAACATCAAACAATCCAAATGTGGGTTTATGGTGGTCACATGGTGGTATTTTTTATATTTTTCCTACCACAGCAGGGAATACAACTTGCCACTAATTTGGTAGCAAATGCTCCTACATTTTGGCATGTGCTAATAATTTATTATTTAATAAATAAAGTGATAGCAGTGTATTTTCCTACCTTTTTCTCACTGTGATCCTGGATTTATCTAGTTAGGAGGATACTTTAAATTGGGAGATCACTTTCTCGTCCGCTGAATTTGTTGCATTTTTTATAGTGTTAGTTTTAGATGAATTTACATAATTTGTATTTTTATAAAATTTATAAACCTGCACAGACCTTCTGTCTAGAGTCTAGAGTCTTGTTTGTTTGTCCCTCTTGGCACAATGTTTTTTATGACTGAAGTATTAAATGGCATACAATTTAAGGAGCAAGGCATTGAATTTGCCTCTATAATATTGATTATATTGTATTGCTATAATATGTCATGAACTACACTTACAATACATGTTTTTGGTGGACACTGAAACCTACGTGATGAACAGGTTTGTACTTGTTTCACATGAGGTGCTATACCCTCTTGGATCAGAAACTAAAGGAATTAGTCAATATTGCTGTTTACTTCTTAATTCCAGCTGTTTAATGAAGCCTTTCAGCCGAAAATATTTTGACAAAGGATGTTGCCATTTAGCAAGACAAATCACCACTTAACAAAATCTAATTTTTCAGTCTGTTAACTGGGAGGATTAAGGTTTGTACTGGAATAATTTAAAATACAAGAGATTTAAAGTGCAATTACAAAAGGGGTAAAGTTTTTTGTCTGATTGGATTTTAAGTGGCCCATCGGACCAATAAGGACCCCAATGTCTGTTAATGTAGTCCCACTGTTAAAGCTGCAGGCTTGCTTTAAGAATGTGCTTTAAATAGTGACT
Source organism: Acipenser ruthenus (assembly GCF_902713425.1). Taxonomy (NCBI): domain Eukaryota; kingdom Metazoa; phylum Chordata; class Actinopteri; order Acipenseriformes; family Acipenseridae; genus Acipenser; species Acipenser ruthenus. The sequence goes on from NC_081206.1 coordinate 27,026,541, forward strand.
AAGTACAAGGTTATTTGGGTAATGCTGTACCAATTTTTTTTTTTTTTTTTTAACAAAAACAAAGCCCTGTATTTGAAATGCATGCTTTCAGTTTTTTCTGGATGCTCAGCCTCCAAAAAGTGAATGCCAGCTCTCTGTGGATATGCAGACCTGTAATCATGGTCTCTTACAGTAATTATTCTCGTCTGCTGGGTTCAGAAGATGTGTTCTATCAAAGCACAGGCTGCGTTTTCATGGTACATGTTGGCATGGCTATGATCTCCTTAGAGACAACATTATAAGTGGAGTTAACCCTCTAAGGCGAGTGCCATAGATATTTGTAAGAAAATGTTATGCAGCATATGTTTTCTTTTTATTATCCCTTTTGTGGGAGGAGTCGAGTGTATGCAGGATATATGCATTAGCTTCAGAACGTAAGTACAAAATACATAGTAGGTTACTGTACTGTGTTCATGTTAAATTCCATTATGGCTAGAATAATGTATCCCTTACGTAACATATATCTTGAGTTGGTTTTCAGTAGTAATGCATGAGTAGTGTATAAGGTCTGAACGTCATTGTTTCTGTCATTGTTTGGTTCAATGTCCATTCATTTTGAATTGATTATTTCTTCTCCATTGTTCTGTGCTTGTTTTAGCTAGAGTGATTATGGTGGCAGTTTGTTTTTAAGTGAAGCTGTCCACCAGGCAGCATCACAACGTAGGAATGTGTATATTTAGTCTGTTACTGGCTTAGTGGGTGAACCAATACATTGATAGTGTTTTATTTGGGTGTGTTAACTCCATTCTGAAAAATCAAAAAAATGAACTAAGGCATTTTTCTGTGGTCTTGAATTGCCTAGAAATAGAAAGTCATGCACAATAATGTTTTCAAGGCAGTAATACCAGTAAGATGTATGGCAGTCATTTTGGGTGTTTTTTCAGCTTTTAAAATTCCATTTATCTTTTTTTTTTGATGTAGAGGCATTGCTAGACAGCCTTTCACTTTGAAACCCAATGCTGTAGACAATAATGGATCAGAGCCAAAGCTGGCAGTCAGAGAACTCATAATGAATCCATGAATCTGATTACTAGACAAAACAAAAAACAACAACAACAAAAAAAAAAAAAACCTGCAGAAGATCAGAACCACAAGCAAAACACAGGACTTCATAAACCTGATTCGCTGATCATAGGAATGGGATTTCCCCTGCAGTTTGAAGTAAGCACCTCTGATGTATGAATGAGGAGGTGTTTAACACACCTGGCATTAGTTTAAGGCAATGATGAGATAAAAGGCATACCTTTAAGGGAACTGTAGGTTTTAAAGTTTTTAACAGTTACATTTCTCTACCCTTAATTATATAAAAGATGCAATCGTGTTCCAATTAGATAATTTAAACTGGCCAATGCAATTTGACTGGTGCAGTAAGACCACCCATGTTGCACATTCACACTATGGTAAGGTTTTTTTTTCTTTTTCCCTTCCTGTTTGTACAATATAGCAAGCTTTTCCCCCATTTTATGGCACTTAAGATTTAGTGAGTGATGGAGTTAGTTGGACTGACAAGATAGTTTCTCCGTTACTTTCACTTGGTAGCAGTTTTAAATGAAGGGCATTATGTGGAACTGTTCTGTTGGCAGAACTGTGGCCATCTGCCTTATTTGAAACAGTGTGAAATTAAAGGGACTAGTGCATTGTTTTATTGTTGTCTGAACATTCTCGTTAGTTCTCGTATATAATTCAGTCTAACGCTATGTTACAGTCTTTATCATGTGAGTGATTTGAGCAATGTGCTTCAATGTTTATTTTTTGTAGGTTTCAAGTTTAGTTTTAGATTAAATGTAGCGTAGCTATATTTTTCAGTATCACTAAATATTAAAGTAAAATGGCTATGTGTCAGCTTTACATGTTGCAGCATCAGTCAGTTTAGCTTATGTTGTTCCTTGTGTATAACAAGGGAATTCATGATGCTAGCAGTGCATGCATATATAAATAGAGCACAACATACAGAGCAACCATCTGCAGTCATGTGAGGAAAATCTGTGAACAAGTGTGATTTACAACATGGCAATTTAAAAAAAAGTAACATGCATACAGTAAAAATGGAATACATAAGGGATAGAAAATGCTAATTGGAAAATACAGGCAGCAGTGGTTTTTACTGCACAAACACAGTCTCTTTGTAATACTGTACATACAGTACGGTATGTGCTCAAATCTTTAGATTATATTATAGTTTCGAGAAAAGGCATGTGTAGTGCCCCAGCCTTTTATAGCTGATTTTAAAGGGGGCTGGATGCTTGGCACAGCTGGTGCTCATTATGATATATGCTATCAAAAAATGCACATGCAATTAATTCAAATACAGCTCTCTATTCAGGGCCTTTGAAGGTTTCCATTGATTTTGAAAGTATAGGATGTGGTAATTGGAGAACTGCTTAGGCTACATGACAACAGTTAGACACATAATGATCAGTAAGTTGCCATGAGTCTTTAAAAATATATTACTTAAGCATTTATAGTTTTTTGTATTAAGGGTGGAGAATGACCTGCACACATTTTCGTAACGTTTACAGATACTGATAATTGCATTTATAATTGAGGCCATCGTTCTATAGAATTTAATCTCAGCAGACAACAAAAAATATAAAACTACCTCTGTATCTTCTTGTAAATGCTTCAGTTGCATTTAAGGTTCCATCAACCAAACTCATTTTCCTGTTAAAAGGTTAACCTGCTATATGTAACCTGCCAGACAAAAAGTATATTAAACAGGGAATATACACACTAGCGTGCATACAGTTTCTGCAGAAGCAATGATTTAAATTTGCTGAAATGAAATGAGAAGCTTAGCTAATGCAATTTTTGCAGTGCAGCTTTTCATCCTGCTGAAGCAATGCCAAGCATCATAGGTCTCAGTGACAGAGCTTGTTCCAGTTATTTTTCATTGTCTTTCATCCCCCTATAAGAATGATCCAAGCCTTTACATATTTCGTGAGATGAAAATATTGTTGTGTGGGTCATCCATAAATTTCCTTTGTGATTTTTGTTAGTTACTGCTCGGAAAATACCATATCAATGTCAAAACAATCCCCTGTTTACATACAGTAATGGGGAATCTAGCATTTTTGACAGTAAAACAAGACAGCATTTTATAATGTACAGTAAGTATATAATATAATACCCTACTCCGGGCAGTAAATAAATATACTACGTATTGTAACCATTATTCTAATGTATTTGGTGAAAATGCTCTCTTTTTGAGTGAAAGAAAGACAGACACTGTCTCTTTAAAGACTGAGTGGGTCTGTTACATTTTTAAAGTCCCTCTTCTGCTTGAAAAAAATGTACTGTTTCTTGCAAATCAAAACAGATTGGACTGGTTATACGAGAGTGCCTGGTTTCAGTTACACTGGAGCCAGACTTACTGAGTGAATGCCATACCCCCCACTACTACCACCCTTTGTTGGGTTTGCAGTCTCTGACATGCCTTTGCCAGAATTACTTTCTGGACTTTTTTAAAGCATATATATATATATAATATATATATATATATATATATATATATATATATATATATATATATATATATATTCACTACACAATATGCATATTGCATTTTTCTTTTAGACAAACTATTGTATTTCTCCTGTATTTATTTATTTAAAATATACTCTGTATAAGTACTCTGCCCCAGATAAGTGTGCAGAGTCTGTTAAAGTGTGCTTCTTGTAAGTTTATTTCTTGGTGTTGCAAGATGCTGATCAGCAGCTGTGTTGTGAGTGTGTTGGGGGCATCTGATAAGACTTCAGTGTTGTTGTTTTTTTTTAAATAAAAATAAGACTTAAGGTGACATGAAACCAGAAAGAAATACAAATGGCACTGTAAATGGGAAACTGAATTTGACCGTGGCACACAGGCTTGTAACTCAAGGATGGCACCATTACTGAGTGCTCGATTCACACGTGTATTGAAGAAAGACTTTGAATTTCTAGTTTACTGTAACATGTATGTATGTATGTATGTATGTATGTATGTAAAAGCAGAAAAATAACAACTAAGAGTTTTACTAGGAATAAGGAGGATACCTCTGCATTGTGAGAAGTAAATTTACTTACCTTATAAGGCCTTGAGGAGCAAATTGTCTCCTCACCAGTGAACATTTTAAACCTCATCTGGTCTGGATCTCTAAGCTTTAGGCAAACTGGACTGACGTTGTCTCTTCCTAGTAAGATTTATTTTATTTTATTTTATGCCAATTATAAAAATATGGGGATCAGCATTGTCTGTGGTAATGTTTATGTTCATGACAAAATTATATATTTACTTTCTCTGTTTCAAACAAATTGCTCTTCAGTGGCACAGAGATGCGTATGGTCTGGATATTCTAAAATTCTTGTTATTTATTATTTATTTTAAGAATTTCCTTTGTATTACATGATATATATCTAGGTTACATTATTATGTAGTGCTATGTAACACTTTAAATATGCTTTGCTGGATAAACATCTCTTAGGTTTTAGTACACTGGAAGTATAGGAAACACAGCTGCTGTCACATAGGCAACCAGCAAATTCTGGACTGAGTGTTTTATTTTTATTGATCAATAAGGAATTTTTATGGTTTATATTCAGTATGCCATCAGAGAAATATTTTTGACCCCCGACTAATACATTAAATCAGTTATAAACAATCCAATAATACAAAGCCATTTTTAATTATTAGTTGACATTTCAATCGATTCCATTCCTCATTATATACATCGATATAAATACTGGATAATCGATTCAATAATTACATTTTTGTAATGTGCATACTTAATAACATTATTTAAGTTTGTCAACGCACCGAACGCCCTGCCTTGCTATTTACAGTATTTCTGCCAGACAAGCAGTGGGCGTGCTCTTCTTTTCCTGCTCGTGTTAACTAGCATCTGATTGCTGGTCCCATCCTACCAGCTTCAGTTTTGAAAATGCTTTGGAAGTACGCCCCTTTGTGTATTCGATGTAAACAAACAAAAAAGCATGGCTCCTTGAATCCAGAGCAGGTCGACAAGCTTGTATTCCTGACAAACAGCCTGTAAATAAATTGTGCACATTGAAGAAACTGACTATATATAGTTTCAAAATGAACTGTTATATAATGAATATTTAACAATATTCAATAACATTGAAAAACGATCAGTGATGTATACATGTTGTGGTAAGTAAATCAGTTTATTATTATTATTATTATTATTATTATTATTATTATTATTATTATTATTATTATACATTTAGTGTCTGGTCATTTTATTCACATTAGAATACATTAATTTGCCAGACATAACTAGTAAGATTAGTTTAGCCAATTTGTTTCCAAAACTAAAAGTATTACCTTAAGCCAGTTTAACAATTACTGAGTGTACACGTTTACTTCCTCTACTGCGCACAGGATACACCAACCTCAACAGGAAGCTGTGGTTCTCATAAAATGAGCCTTTAAAGGCCAATGCACACTGGATACGTTCCGTCATTTAGCATCCGTCATCCGAAAAAGTTGTGCGTTAATATCGTACTTCAGAGCGCTGGTGTGCAGTGGAGGCTTTGTAGTAAATATACCTAGTTTCAGTATTTTAATAAAAAATAAGTACAATTCTATAAGTTGTATATAACTTTGAACACATTTTTTTTTAAATGTAGTATAAACTTAATGATCAGCAAACGCTGCTGGAAGTGAAAATGTTTGCTAATTATTACGTTTCTACTAGATGTACAATAATGTTGTTGCGCAATACTTAATAATAAAAAATAAAAAAAAACATTTGATATTACACAACACAGTTGTCACAGCATCAGAAACCATATGACCAATATTTCATTTTTCGCTCCTGTAATAAATATATCTAAAAGTTGGGAAGCTAGCAATGAGCTACCGAAAATACTTTACAACAATGACCTTCTACTACTCTCTGTGTATGGAACCAGAAATGTCATCCCTTTCATGTACTGCCCCTCTTTTCTGACTGTTAAGCCCTGACCGCTCTTGCCCTGTCACGCTTCATTCTCTGGTATGTGTCTCCAGGTTAGGCCATTTTCTTTACTTCCTCGACTACAATTGAAATAAAAAATATATGCTTGTAATAACCTATACTGCACAAAATCCACATGTTTATGTATGCTATCAGTTCATAATTTCATGTTTTATAATACATATCATTCTTTCCTTACATTTTCTTTTATTTCAAAGTCTTTGTAAACTTTGTTGGATTTATCATAAAGTCATTTTTGTTTGGCGACACACACAATTAGATTTTCCATTTTGTTCAAGGAACTGCAAGAATCCACGTATCTTCCCAGTCGTTTTTCATTGGTCAATCGGATCAAATCGAACTTGTTTCAGTTCCAAAACTGATGCATCACCGTCGTACGACAATTACAGACTCAGTATGCAAGATGCAATAGGGAATGGACATGATGGTTTTTTTTTCTGTTTAGACGCACGTTAAATTCGGATGCGTTATCGGATCCAGTGTGCAGTGGCCTTAAGAATATTCACAGCGATATTGACACTTTTACCTACTGATTCCTTTGACACTAACTAAATCAAATGTAACTGAAAATCAAGTTCAGGCTTATAAGTTAAACATAGCTTGACCCACACATAAAGGTGCACATTAAGCCTGGGAGTGTCAATTCCAAAACAGTCAGAGGGGGTAAAACATAGTTTGAAGTAAGTTTCATTTAAATCAGACTCCCCCTATCCCACTGCAGATACATTTAAGTGTTAATTTATTGCTTTATATTTGGCCAGATTATATTTTTGCACATTTTTGTATTATAATTATATGACAATCCCCTTTTAAGGTCCTGGATTTTTTTTTTTTTTATTATCATTAATTTAGTATGTTTCTTTAAATGTTACGTTGCTTCCGCTTTCAGACTGAAATCCTCAATATTCATTGTGTTATATATTGGTGCCTGTTGTTGTTTAGACACGTGTGGAGACTAATTTCATAATTGGAAGCTGCTTTAATGATTAAGAACTATAAAACACTCAGTGGTAGTACATATAGTAATACAAAAAGAAACATTTAATAGTTTGACTAGATGGACAGTAAAAAATTCTTACTGATTTATGTTTATTAAAGTCTGTGTATCTTAATGTTCTCAACTGAAAAACAAGTGCTGTATCTTTAATTCAGAGCCCTGAACGTGACCAGTGAAGAAGATTGGACATGTTGAAAGGCAAAATGTAAAGCAGATGTTTATTATGTGAAGTCTGTGCGCTGTCCATTTTGGATTTCAACTGGTATGTCAAACAGGTTGTAAACAAACATCTGCTTCCAGATTTATTTGACTCATATATGCTTAATAAACCACAAAGGATTTCTCGCAATACTATATACGTATTTTCTGCCCTTTTAAAATCCTAAAAAATATTATTTTATTTTATATAAACTTCCAGAAACTTCTGTTTAAGCAACATAAATACACCTACTGTTTGTTTTCTTTCAGTGTACATTTTAAACTGCAGGAACAGCATGTGAGTAAATATAATATCTATGCTCTTGAAGGAGGATTTTACAGCAGCCAATATGACTTACATTTTTTGCTTAAGTTATGTTTGTTTTAAACTTAAAGAAGTAAACATGTTTTTTCCAAACTTTTTCAGATACACTGTGGTTTAGATTCTCTGAATCATCATTAGTTTGGAGTAAAACGTATTGAGAATATAGCCCATTGGGTGTTATTTACAATGTGGACACAAGCACTCTGTTTCCATTTTGTTTTCGACAAACATTTTTGTGGGTTTACTAGCTTTGTTTTTCTTGAAGGTCAAACTTAAATCCTGTGTAACGCTAAATACTGTGTTGTGATATAACCCATGAATATGAAAGAAATGACAAGAGGCATGGTGCAATATTTATTCATTTGGTATCCTCTAATCTGTAGCTGCCTTTAAGTTGATGAAAAACATACTTTTTTTTTTTTTTTTTTACTGGGTATTCAAAATGCTACAACTTTAATTTAAAACGATCAGTTTCCAGTGAACTTGTTTTCATGCATTATATAAGAGAGCAGGTAAAGTGAAAATCCATACCAAGTATATATAAAGAAAGAGTTCTTCAATGTGAAATATGCAAACTAATATACTGTAGAAACAAATGGGATCCATGCTGTCCCACCTGGTTCTAGCAGTATTGTTCCTGGTTTTATAATACCATTAAGTGATTTGCATGTAATTGTTGCCTTCGATCTAGCGTGAATGAGAACGTAGACATGCAAGGTTTGGAATTAGAGACTGCAGGGAGCTTTAGATTGTATGCTGTAGATAGTAATGAACATCAAGCTAGAAATGGCAGGAAACATTAGAAGTACAGAAAATGCAGAGAAACGTTCAACTGCCACCTCACTTGTTCTAAATGAAAATCAGATGTACTGGAATTGTAAAAACAGTACAATTATTTACATTTTGCCAACAATAACAATCATTATTAGTCCACATAACAGATTGTTGCATTCTTTAAAATAACTCGTTTTCTTTTTTTTTTTTTTACTATAGAGGGTAATACTTTTTTTAACAGTACCATAGACTGACACAGTATAGTCATTTGTGGTTTATCACAATTAATTATCACCTTTAGCTTTCCTACAGTTTTTGGGTTTACCACAAGGCTTTCCTCAATCTTGAGGATGTAGAAATTCACACTGAGTGTGCACAAGTAAAGAAGTATAAAAATGAAGAAACTGGTTTGTGGCTCTACGCACAATACTGTACATTAGGCAATCAATTAATCACATTTCCCTAGCAGCAGAGTTTGCATAATTAACCTTTATCAGGTTTCGGATGTTCATGGAGATCGCTGTATGTTTTTATCAATCTAGTTTACTGAACTTTTACTTGCATAAATAATATTTTTTTTCAATTGACAGGTTCCATGCACAATCAAAAACCATGTGTCTTAATACAAAAAGATGGATAGTCTGATTTAATAATATAAATGCCTCACTAAGAAACAGGAGTTTAGTATGAGATTAAATAGTTAAGAGAATGTCAATTTTAGAAGCAGGATTTCCCTTTTTTTAAAAAAAAAGTATATTGTAGGTTATATAAGTGGATTGTGGACTGTTCAGGATCTTTCAGCCAATCACAGTGGAATTTTCGCCTTCTGTATTCCACGACACATCACAGAAAAACCGTGCCACTTTCATTTTTTACCATGACGTATTCTCCATATCAGCATGGTTGGTGTTACCTGCTTTAAGAAATCATACCTGAGGCACCTTTTAAAATTCCATTCAACTACATTCAATTCAAAATGGTGACAATTGTCCAGTATTCTCTTCATCAACCGTGTTTTCCCTCTTACTTGTGCCAGTATTATCCACATACACAGATGCTTGCCATCCTTTAACCCTATAATATCCCAGACAATATCAAATTGTATTTTATTTAGGTATTTCTAAGAATGTGTGGTTCAGTACATCATGAAACTAGAGTGAAATTGGCTGTAGTGGCAAAAGATGTCACAAAACCAGTAGAACACCAGTTAGCATCCATGTAATCTTTCATTTAAAGATTTTTCAGATTTGATTGGATATATCTAAGGAGTTAAATTTGGAATTAGTTGTGGTAGTTATTTTGCAGGAAGAAAATGACATGCAACACAAACATTGAAAAATCACCTTGGGCTACTACTCTATTTTCTAGACACACAGAAGTGATCAGGGGCAAGGCATTGTCTATTTGGTTTGACATACATAGTGCAGAAAGTGGTGCATTTTACCTCAGTGTGAGATAAATGATTCAGAATCACTTACCAGTTACAGAGAGATGCATCCCAAAGCTAGGATGTGATTGCTTTTTATAATTATTTTTTCCTTTGTTCTTTCTCACTAACTACTATGCATAACAGATCCACTCTAGTAGTTCTGTAATAAAAAAAAGCTACAGAAGACATTTGTCTTGTTTTGAGCAGTGAAAAAAATTTTTAATATATGATCGTTCTGCTCTTCTGACATTAATCGTAAACTGTGTGGCTATTGGCACTTCCTCTTTAATTGAACATTGAGAGGTAAACCTGTTTCTGAAGCAGTGCAGTGCAGCCTACCATAATAGCGATGATTTAATTTAGCTATTTAACCTGTAATTCCAGCAATATTTATTGAAGAGCGAGGGGAGAAAATTGGGCCATTAGGAGCTGACGATGAATACATTGAGATGAAAATGAACACTCCTAACTGGTAGTTGACCTTCGCATTTTGTAGCAGTTTTTATTAGCGCAGGCCACAGTAATTACTGCAAATTGAATCATAGTGAAAACTGAAATCCGTCCATAATGAGCAGTTTTATTCGTTATTGCACTGCTAGCTCTGAAGTATGGCGTTAGTGATCTCTGCAAAAGGGCTTTTGTATATTACTAGAAGCTGGTTGGTACTGTAGTAGAAATTAATGACATGTTATCCCAGGGCATTTTGCACTGGTGAAACAATACCCCCTATCCTATACTGCACCTCCAAAACGTACATGTGCTTTAGAAGAAGGCTACTGGCTGTCCTCTTCACTCTCAATCAACAACTAGCACATTTTTTATTGCCAATTTATTTGTAACCATTGTCATTTAACAGCATATGGCACATCCAGGAAGAAAAGATGCAAATCGAGGGAGTCTGACTTTAATTTAGAGTGAGACTGAGACATGAATCTTTTGAAGATAATACATCAGTGTTCTGGAGAGTAACAGCAGGGTGCTCCACTGTACAGAATGTGTGACACCGCCCACAAGATGAGCTATACTAAAGCTTATATTACTAGGATTTAAAATTAAGGCGCAGATATCCTACATCATATATCTGGTTTGAATCCAGTGATGGTGGAACTGAATAAGGTAAAATACTTTGTCAGAAATTATAGCATAATAAAAAGGTCCTCTGAACTAATATTTGGATTCCAATAGTAATGTTCTGTTAAGGAGCTGGGTACTTTAATTAAGCAATCTGACTTTTTTATGCACACTGGAGTCATTTTTTGGAGCATACCGTTTTTGGTTCCACCTTTGAGATACTGGCTTTGTATTCAGTAAACTGCTGTTCTGTGAGGTTCTAATTTAGGTCAAGTTTTCTTACGGGTAGCATTCAAAATGAACCCTTTTGTGGTTAGTGACCAGTGACCTTCAACTTGACCTAATATGGCTGTCATATTTGCTGTTATGTGATTTTTTCCTTTTCATAACACCACGCACGTTGAAATATTTCTTTAAAATTGAGTGCACATCTGAGTTCTTTGATTTTCTCTGTTTCCATAATTTGGTACACAGCTATGTTCTGTGATTCCCTCAGTCATCTGTGATTATTGGTTAATACAAATAAACCATTCTGTGCCATGTTTCAGAAACTATTAAGGACACGTATTTCATATACTTTACAACCACCACTCATTTTCCACATATTTATTGTCATCTATAACTGTAAAACACTCTGTCATAACACATGATAAAGACTTGATATTGAAACATTTGTTAAAGAATTGTGCTAGTTCCCCCCCCCCCCCCCCCCCCCCAAGTATTTTTACTAACATTTGATACTGTTAAAGGTGCTATTGGACCCCAGAGAGGGTTTGTTTTTTGTTAACAAAAACATTCATGTCTAGTTTAGTACTGCAATGACTGAATCTATGGGGATCCATTTCATTTAGACAGAGCTGAGAATCCCACAGATACAATTGCAAGTCTAGTTAGGAAAAGCTGTTAGAAAACGACTTACTCATTTAAATTAGGATGTTGCGTTTATGGCTATTGAGCAGTGGAGGTTTCATTTCAGCAGAAGTTTTTTAGCCAGTAACTAAATTTGCACATGAGATTTTACAGGAAAGGATAACTGATAAAAAAAGGTTAAAATAAACCTTTATTGTTAGACAGTCCTTTTTAAAAGTTTTACATTTTGACAATATCTGTTTGTGCTCGGTGGGAAGCATTGACTTTAATAGTAGATATTACAAAGAGTGTGTGACAGACTCCCATTAGAACGAGAGTGCTACCGTGCACAAGTTTTTTTTTTTCTCTCTGTAAGCCGTCCAAGAGATTTCCTGCCAAGGCAGTGTATGAACGAAAGCCAAACAAAACACAGGCGCCCTTCCAGCCAAACGAGGCACGCTTCCACTAATAGAGAGAGAAAGGCTTCCAGACCTAACACGGTACTTACAGGAAAGCAAAATTCTTTACGCTAGATAATAGCTTAATGACAGAGTAAATGAAGTCTCTGTGGTAAAACGAATGTCAGCAAATGAGCACCTCATTAAAAGATCCAATATCCATTTTCTGAGATTTAAATGACACTTTATTGTAAAGAAAAACAGATTCCCAAATGAGGGGGGGGGGGGGGGGGGGGGGATGGGGGGCTTTGTCAAAAAATGGATGTGCGTGAACCTTTTGTTCACACAAAATGTAGTTCTCTTATCATAGCCCCCCTACTTTTCAGTATCTCACGGTACCCTTCATTTTTCTGAGGAACAAAAACAAAATAGGCCTATAGGTCTATTTGCTGATCTAGTAATGATCATTATTATATTTTACTTTCAACGCATTCTGTTTTAATCTTGTACAATAAAAAGTATAAAGAAATACATGAATAAACAAAATCTCCACAATGTATAGGTTGTATGATACATTTACATTACCTACATTTTTAACATGAAAAAGAATTGCCAATCAGGAAAATTCTAACATCGAGCCCTAAATATCACTCCTAACCGGCTGCTACAGTTCTACACTAAAAGGTATTGGAACTGATGTTAATTAATAAATATTGGTAATGAAACATAACAATAAATCAATTAAAAAATGTATGGGCTAGTAATGTATATTCACACTGTAAAATAAACATTGGGCAGGTACAGTATTTTGTTAAGCTTTATAAATCTTAAGATGGTTATTATTAAAAATATCTTCTTAATTGAATCAAGCCTTCCATGTTGTGAAAGCACACCACGGATGACACAGCCACTGTTGAGTTTTCAATTTCCTTAATCCTGGCAGCTGGTTCATACTGTGCACATGTTGTCTGAATTTTTTTTTTTGCTAAAATATCAGGTAATCTGAGTGAAACTTGGATTACTGTCTTTTTTTTTTTACAGCATGTGAACCCCTTTACTGAGAAATTAAGTGATATATTGAAGAACGATAGATAAAAACCAAAAAAGAAAATTTGACCATAAAGGAACTGCCTTCATGGAATTTCAGACTGGAACACAAATATTTTATGATGTTTGAGTAGCCTTTAGAAAAAACACAGCATTTCTTTTTTTTGTATGTTTACACATACATACATCCGTTGCCCGTTCCTGTAGTGTGTGTCGGTGGGTGCGTGTGTGTTAAATCGCAAAGAGCCTCACACTGTCACCACGCTGAGCAGAAGAGCATCCGCTGCAGCAAAAGAAGTGCCGCAGGTTTTTCTCTTTTTTTTTCATATGGAAATGTGAAATAATGGGGTGATTAAATAGAGCTGTATATTAAAGTACAGCTGACATTAGAATTAGCATAATGTGCTCTCGCCTAAGGCTGGATACTTTATTTACCATCTGCGTTGGACTGAATTCCCCCCGGGAGGGCAGACGCTGAACAGTTCTCAATAAACTCATGCTTGAGTCCCTTTATCGTGAGGAGAAATACCATTTTAAGCAGTACGCATTGATTCGTCTTAATTGTGGGGCAGAAATGAACATTCATACCCCAATGACTTTTGTGCTGTGTGAGAAGTTCGGTTTGCAGTTAACTTCACACCCAATCATTAAAACCTGCAGGAAAAAAAAAATGACAACAGTTGGATAATTGTTGTAGGGTTTAGTAGCGTCTTTTGGATTAAAGCATTGAGGGATGCTGTCACACTCAATTGAAATTGTATAGTGGTACACTCTATACAGTGCACCAAGTAAGGCATAGTGAATGGATACCCCAAAGAAATCCTTTTGTTTCCTAACGGTATACATTACTCTAGTTTTTATGTTATTTAGCCTTGATAGTAAGTTAACACATATTTTACAGATTTTTAAATCATAGAAAATCAGATATGAAAACAGTACACAGTGACAATGTGCTTTTTTTTTACAGTTTATAGTTTAAAGCTTTCATAATTTTTAATAAGGATTTTGAATTCTGAAAAAATAATCGTGAAATTGCTGTACCTTTGAATGTGGTGGGTAACCTTGCGGTGACACCTTGCTGGCTCTGATGATATGTAGACAGTGTTCCTTCCAAGTGTAACAAATGTTGACTTTGTTGGTTCGTTTAGTAGCTTGCTTTTAAGATGTAATTTTTAGTTTTTAATAAGTGTGTAATGACTAAATGAGCCTCTTGCTTTTGATCATTTTAAATTTGATTTGTGTTTTTTCGAAGGGGTTTCTATTGTTACAAGGTCGAAGCAAGTTTCTATCCTTCTGCTTTTCATTAGTGCAGAGCAGGTGCTCTTTTCATAGGAATATCCTGGAGATGAAACACCTTTTAAGGAAACGGACTTCCATTTGTAACTGTTCATTACTTAATGAACAAATAAAAACTTTATAAAATGTGAAAGTCGGCATTAAAAGTTTAATTCCACGTGCCATCCTTAGACTGCCTTTGGGAAGCAACTATGCTGTACTCTGCACGTTATAATGAGGTATGTGATATAATGACGGTGATTCTAATAGGATGTAATGTTGCTGGGAGCCAAGGTAGGTAGTTGCCTTATGTCAAAGGCAGAAATGGTGTTCTATTAGTGGTTTATAATTAGGATGGGCTGTATTTCTTCTTTCAGATAATTTACACTTGTATTTCATACTAAATTAATTACATTAAAGATGCAGAAATATTGAATGTACTTTGTCCCTTAAATATGCCCTCATGATTCAGTGTTTTGTGTTTTTGAAGAAGCTGATTATTTTTTAAGTATGGTAGCTGAATCAATATTGCAATTAAAGACCATTTAATTACATGTGTGTAGGGTAGGGCAGTTCTGCAAGCTGTCAGATAAAAATATTCCTGCAAGGATGGTGTTATTTGGACTTTATGCACATGGCACTATGAGAAGCAAATACAATATGACTGTATGGGATGCCTTTCAACAGAAGTAAGATACTAAGATAAGTAATTTATTGAATAGTAATAGCATGGAATTTGTAAGATAATTACCATCCACCCTCCTCCTTTCTTCTTTTTCTCTGTCTACTCTAAGGGCATCCGCTTTTTTCTTAGTGTGGTAATAAAGCTGAACCTCAAAACCTTGCTACACAATTTAAACATCTCTGAGGATTAAAATCAGTGTGTACTGCTACACTTGGTTTCTGTTTGGAATGGAAAGGGGAGAGTTATTCTATCCTAATGCCCATCTTTCTCGTGGCCAGAGTAGGCCAGCGCAGTGCGCTTTCATTTAATAGATACACGAGAAAAACGAGTGCACAGTTATCATTTTGATTGTGTTTTTATAAATCCCCAAAGACCACTGGACACCGTGAATAACATTCCTACCTACTGTATACATTGTATATCACTGCCTGTTTGTAGTGCTGCTTAATGAGTCCCTTTTGCATTACAGATCCTGTATAACACAGAACAGCAGCATCAATTCGGCATGTGTAGTTAAAGCTACACAATACTACCAAACCATTTATATAATTTATATAATTACTCATTGATATAATACTCAGTTCCATGTGGTAGGTATTATGGAAGAAATTTGTAGACAATGCAGTAATATATTATGAAATGCATTTATAATTATGACTGTGCTTGGAAAACATTATCCTTTAGGCTAGGATCTTCTTCACCACTGAATGAACCAGAAATAACACTAAACTGAGTGTCAGAAGATAACTAATATTTCAGTGCTGTGTGATGCCATTCAAAGTTGCGGCAATAGTATGTTTGGATACTGACCAAGATTCACTGCAAACAAAACGACATGTATGTTGTGGTGAAGAGCAGAAAAAAGGTGGATGAAGCTAAATATTTGGAAAAAATTAGTAACCCTTGTTTGTTTTGTAAAACAGTTTGTACATTCTGATCTGCTCAGTTTGATGATCAATAAAAAATCAATAAAAAGTGATTGACATTATTTATTTATTCCTAAATGAAGAAAATTAACACTGTTTTTATACGAAAGTGATTTAATACACAATAATTGACATTCTTTTCAATTTCATTACAGGTAGAGATGAACCTTCAAGCTATATTTGCACAACTTGCAAGCAGCCCTTTAACAGCGCCTGGTTCCTTCTCCAGCATGCTCAGAATACACATGGGATTCGCATCTACCTGGAGACAAATCCCTCCAGCAGTTCCTTGACTCCAAGGATCACCATTCCTCCACCAATGGGATCTGAACCTGTACCCCATTCCCCTCTAACCAGTTTCCTTGGAGACAGCAACCCCTTCCATCTTCTTCGAATGACAGGACCTGTGCTTCGGGACCCGCCAAGCTTTCTGGAAAGCCGTCTTCCGAACACTCCCCCTTTTGTCAGCCCTCCACCCCGCCATCATTTGGACCCACACCGCCTGGAACACCTTAGTGCCGAGGAAATGGGCTTGATCTCCCAACATCCCAGTGCCTTCGAAAGAGTTATGCGCCTGACACCAATGGCAATAGAGTCCCAATCGATGGATTTTTCCAGACGACTCAGAGAACTTGCAGGAAACAGCAGTTCCACCCCACCCCTTTCGCCAAGCCGCACTAACCCTATGCACCGCCTACTCAACCCATTCCAACCTAGCCCGAAATCACCTTTCATGAGCACCCCTCCACTGCCACCAATGGCCCCTAACCATACCACATCTCCTCAGCCCCAGTTAAAAAGTAAGTCCTGTGAATTCTGTGGAAAGACTTTCAAGTTTCAGAGTAACCTTGTTGTACACCGGCGAAGTCACACAGGAGAAAAGCCCTATAAGTGCCAGCTCTGTGACCATGCCTGCTCCCAAGCCAGCAAACTGAAGAGACACATGAAGACGCACATGCATAAGTCTGGCTCAATGACAGGAAGGTCTGATGATGGACTATCTACCACTAGTTCTCCTGAGCCCGGCACCAGCGAAATCCCTGGTGAGGGGATCAAACACAGAGAGTTCAGAAATGAAAGTGAAGCTTCCCTGGGGCAGGACAATGAGGAGGAAGAGGAGGAGGAGGAAGAAGAAGAGCTGGAAAATGAGAGCAGACCTGAGTCAAACTATAGCATGGACTCTGAGTTCTATCGCAATAGGGAAAATGGCTCTAAGCCCCCACCAGATGAAAAGTCCTTTTCTTTAGGCAAGATTGTGGAAAATGTGAGTTTAAGCACTATACAACAGTACAATGACTTGTTGGAAGACAATCGTAAAAGAGGCCCCTTTTCCAAAAGGTGTTCTGACGGCCAGCGAGACACAGAAGATGCAAACTCAGTGGCAGGGGAGATACATCGTGTGGAAGAAAGGACTGTGAATGGTAGAAACTTTGGATCAGGTGACTCTTTCTCAGGTCTGTTTCCTCGAAAGCCCACCCCTATCACAAGCCCCAGCTTGTCCAACTCATCAGCGAAGAGAATAAAAATAGAGAAGGACCTGGAATTGCCACCAGCGCCTCTGATCCCCTCAGAGAACGTATACTCCCAGTGGCTGGTAGGTTATGCAGCTTCAAGGCACTTCATTAAGGACCCGTTCCTCGGATTCACAGACTCCAGACAATCTCCCTTCGCCACGTCATCCGAGCACTCGTCAGAGAATGGCAGTCTGCGTTTCTCTACACCACCTGGAGACATGCTAGATGGGGGTCTCTCAGGGCGCAGCGGGACAGCGAGTGGTGGCAGCACCCCTCACCTGGGAGGTGGGCCCAGGCCAGGCAGACCCAGCTCCAAGGAGAGCCGGAGGAGCGACACCTGCGAGTACTGCGGCAAGATCTTCAAGAACTGCAGCAACCTGACAGTCCATCGACGCAGTCACACGGGAGAGCGACCCTACAAGTGTGATCTGTGTAACTACGCCTGCGCCCAGAGTAGCAAGCTCACCCGCCACATGAAGACGCACGGCCAGCTTGGTAAGGAAGTGTACCGCTGTGACATTTGCCAAATGCCCTTCAGCGTGTACAGTACCCTTGAGAAACACATGAAAAAATGGCATGGAGAACATTTGATGACAAACGAAGTAAAAATTGAACAAGCAGAGAGAAGCTAAGCCCCCTCCATGTCCTCCTCTCCACTTCTTGAAAGGAATCAAGACGCTAGCTGGATATTGTTTTTTATGTTTTAGGTTTTTTTTTTGTCAACTGCCAACTGAGAAAAAATTAAAGCCGGTCTAAACTGCCTCACTTGGCATTTAATTTTTTAACTATCTATCTGAGGGTGATTTTAAGCAGTAAAGTATACATGGAGCCTTTTAACTGTGCAATAATTTCTGTATTTATTGGATTTTTGTAATAATTTTGGCATGTGCAGGTACATTTTTTTTCTGTTTTTTTTTATTTTATTTTTTATTATTAATATTATTATTTTTATTACTGGGTGTCTTTTTGTGTTTTACCCAGTGGAAATCCTGAGATGATTTTTTTTTTGAGCGAAATAGAAAATCCTTGTTACTTTTAATTATATTTTTGGACCGCTGCTTCTAGCAAATTGTACATTTAAGCTACATATATGTAATTTCTTGAGGAGAAGCTGAATATTATCTACATATTTTTTACAAGTGAAACAGAAGCGACATTTTACAGAAAAAAGAGCAGACAACAATCCTATAAAGTTGTAGCATCCTACTATTTGTAACAATGGCATTGAATATGTAGCACTGACTGTTTAGTAATGACAGTGAAAATGGTAGGGGGAGTTTTATTTTTAGTTTTATTTCTATTAAATAGCAGGGTTTCCAGAAACAAATGTCTAAATTAATAAAAGAAAAACACTGTAAAAACTGTTATAGGCAGCTGCTTTTAGGTACAAAATACCAGACGAAAAAAGATATTATTAGGAATTTGCTTGTTATATATTGACATTAATACTCATAGTAGATAGAATTATAACAGTTTATACATTGCATTTAAATTAAATCCCATTTAAAGTAAGTTGTATCTATTAGCCGAACCTTGGAACATCTGTAATGTTTCACATAACCATTTGGCATTAATTAGAACACCTCAGTTGGAACAGTTACACTGATTATAAATCTGCATGAACGGTCCATAGCTCAGTAAAAAGGTGTCAGTAAGGCCTTTTTTCTTGGCCCATGGCTGGCTATTAAATATTCATTTCATGTTTGTTGTCTGCTCTTTCTGTATCATTATACTTTAAACTTGGCTAGGCTTTAACATCTATTTCCATTGTAAAAAAAAAAAAAACGGCCTAAGCTTAAATTGACTTGGAAGATGTCCACCATGGATAACCCAGATGACGTCTCAGCTCAAGCCTGCCATTTTTGCTACAGAAAAAAAAGTTCTGTAGGAACCAAAGGGCCAGGTTGCCTCATCAAGTACAGTGCTATAGTAAAGTGCTGTAGTCTAGCTATCATTATTTTCTTTGGGGGGCATATTGTTAGTTATTTCAAGTTTTCCAGACATTTCATTTTTCATGCCAGCCATGAGCCAAAAAAGTCCTTACTGACACTCATCCTTGAATAGCCATTTTTTTGTGGTTCACTTATTCAAAATAATTAGGAAGCATAGTTTAGTACAGTATCTGTATTTTCCAAGTCCACTCTTCGTAATTTTTACGAATTCTCGCTTCTCACACTGTTGAAACTGCAAGCTACCTATTAAAACTCATGGCTTGACATATCATTTTATATCTGGTCATTCAGTTGAGCAGCAAAAATCTCAGAAAATATGTAAATTATATCATACAAGGCAGTTCCTGGTTTAAATGATCATCTTAATGCATATCTGATATAACTGTTTTAGTACTATATATATATATATATATATATATATATATATATATATATATATATATATATTAGAGAGAGATATATATATATATATATATATATATATATATATATATATATATATACTGTACATTTTCTTTACATCAGGTTTGAATAAGAAATGATTGTTTTCAATGGATACCACAGCTTATATTGTCTAGTTTGGGAATAGGGGTGGGTAATTTTGTCAGAATAACTTTAATAGCTTTATTCAGTGATGTCACCTAATTAACCAGATAAACCACACACCTAATTTGTGGCATTTGTTTAATCAAGCATAATCTGTAATAGTAGGTTAAACTGATCTCCAGTTGCAAATTTCTGTGAAGAGCCCCTATTCTTTTAATAAAGGAATTGATTTTTAGACACCCATGTATAACAAATGAAGTGGTCTGTACAGACTCGGCCTACAGAGGCTGTGTGCGTGCTTTTAAAATATATATGGTAAATTAGTGCTTCACTGAAAAAGATTATGAAGCTCACTTATCTGGTTAAGTAGGTTAGAACCCAGCTGAATCGAGCCAATGCCAGTTATCCAGACCAGTTAATCTCACAGTAGCAGTACCTGAAAATCTCATTGAAGCACCTACTTTAAAATAAGACTATTTTTTTCTTCTTTTTTTCATATAGGACTTCCCATGATGTGTAGTTGAACATTCTAAGGAGTAGCAACTTTATCACATAAAGAATGCACAGCAGAATTTGAGTTTTGAAAAAAAATCTATTGTCAGTAAGCACTGTCATGCCTAGTGCACCACACTGCATTATTTTAAATAATGCGTTTTCCCAATCCAGTCAACTTTTTGAATTGATGATCATTTACAGAATAATTGAAATAAACTGTTTCTATTAAGTTGACCCGCACTTTATAATTTGTTAATACAACAACGGCTTCTGAACAAGAAATTACAGTTAATAGATCTATTTGGCCTTGTAAAAGGGTCAAAGTACAAGGGAGCATCTGAGATTCAAGTGTCAGTGTTGCTAAGCATGGCATTCACAATACTGGCACTATAAAATGTAAAATTAATTTATTGGGACAGTTTTTGTGCTGCCTTTCAATTTGACGTGAGTGTGCCTTGAATACTGATCTTCCTATCTGATGTATCTTGATACTTTTGTGAAGCAAAAGGATTGAGAAAAAAAATCAATTAAGTGACATAATCCTAGTTTTCATGAATCAGAATATCAGGCAAGATGTGATAAAAAAAAAAAAAAAAGATTAAGTAGAAGTACCCAGCACAACTTATATATATATTGAATTCTTCACTTCAGGACAAGACTGCATCCCTCAATAGAAATCGCCGGAGCGAATTGTAATACCACAGATAGTCAAGGAAGAGACTGGACAAAAATCAGGAACAACAGAAACTTAAAAAAGAAATTTAGTGCACTCTCTTAAAATACGTTTACAGTATTGAAACAAGTACAAGGGTAAAAAAAAAAAAAATACGTCTGTGTATGTGTGTTTTGAACGATCAAGTATTTTTTTTTCTGAGTTTGCTTATAAAGTTTCTCTGAATGCCATAGTGGCAATGTGTATCTTGTTTTTTTGGTGACGGGGTTTTAGTAAATATATATAAATATATATTACAATTTTCTTGTTTACTGTAAAAGTATACCAGTATTTGTAATATTGGAGAATGCCTGGGCATTTTACAAAAACAGAAAAAAAAAGTTTTTATTTTTTATTTTCCAGTCAAATTTAAATGGTGGGTCTATTAAAATGTTTTTTGTCACTGTAATTGTAGTCTTGAGTTTTAGTAAAACTTTTATTCTGCCTTGGGTGTAAAAAAATCCAGAATTGTAAACAAAATGGGGGGGGGGGGGGGGGGTGGATGGGCAAGGTGACCAGCTATACAATGTAGAAAAATCCCTATTAGAAAATATTGCCTATTGTTATTGCTTTGCAGGAAATTAATCATATTCCTGAACTGTACTTATTTTTCTTCTTATGGAATGGATATTCTTAATGGCTGGTTTAAAATACTTGTGTAGGCACTTGCTGTCTTTTTACTGGAGCTTGTATTTTTTAAATTGTACGCTCATCCTTTGTGAAAAAGGTATTCAAAGTACCTTTACTCATTTTTGGGTAGTTAATTGAAAAGAAAAACAATTCTAACATAGATCACACAAGCTGCCATAATATATTTTTTTAATTTGGCAGGATAAAATATTGCAAAAATAATAATAATAATAATAATAATAATAATAATAATAATAATAATAATAATAATTTGTATGCTTAAATGAATCCTATTGTACAGATGGGTTAAAAAGGTTGTTTGACAGCCTTTTGGCTACAAAAAAAAATGCAAAAGTAAATGTTTTGTTTACTAGTATTTTGGTTGTAAATATTTTTTATGATTGCCCTGTTTTTGGTTGTGTTCTGACAGGTACTGGAAGCAACTTTTGCTTTTTGGGCCTACCCTTAACCTTTCTGGGTGTAAAAGACAGACCTGAGTTTATAGCCACCTGCCCCAAATACAGACCACAAAACTGGTACACTCTTCTCTATAGTTATTCATCACGTCATGATCAACAGTCAAAACTAGTGGGCTGTGTACGTGGATTCCAGTTAAAACAGGAAAACAAGGACCTGGGAATTTGCTATGCACTGTTGCAACAGTTATTTGTACCCATTAAGAAATGATGGCACTTAATGCTTCTTAATCTGACCATAATTTAAATTCATATCAATTCTCTGCAAAAAAAAAAAAAAATGCTACAATTTACGATTTCTGTGCATTAATTTGCAGTGGCCCAATTTGACTGTGTTTTTTAAAATAAAATGGTTGATAATTGTTAAGAGCTACTTCCTGTTGACAATGCTTTTTGCCAGACACTGAGAATTTAAGGACCAACATTAAGCACAAGCAACCAGTTACTGCTGGTTGCTTGTGCCTGTTCAACTTTATAACTGCCCTATTGTGCTTGGGCAGGTCCTAGCATTAGAAGCTCTCACCTCCTAGTCAGAACAAGACAACTTTGGTATGCAGGTCTTGCCAGTCCTTTGAATAAAAGTGCTTTGCTGCTGTTCACTCCTTATTTGACATTCCATTATTTTTTCTTAAAATGTTTGTATTTAATAATTATACAGGGTTGGGATGAAAATCTGTACCTTTTGATATGTCCTAATGTTCGAGGGGAGGGGAGGGGAGGGGGGGAATATGAGTAGGGATGTTATGCATACTGTGTGTGATGTCACTTTATTTAAATACATGAACTGATTCTATAGGCTTGTGTTGTCTATGATGTCATTTCAAGCCGCAGATATGTTCTGAGGCCAGTTCAGCCTATTTTCAGTCAATATAGTAAACGTCATATGAGGACTCCAACTAGTATTTGTGGAATCTCTTTCTTTATTCAATTTCAATGAAAACAGCAAAAACGTTTCACATTACTTACACCAAATGTCCACATTTCATTCTAACACCATTTATTGATACTAATATATTTCTCTTCTCATAATTTTTTCAATTCTTTTTTTGACAGCACCTGGATTTTGTCCTTGAAAATAAAGTCTGACTATTGTCACAATATGAACTTAAAAGGTAATGTGCAAACTGAAATTTGAGATACTTCCGTTTTATTTTCCACCTGTGTGACCATGAGGCAAAAGTTATTCTTGTGAAAAAAAAAGTGTGAGGTTTGATTTCCTCCAGTAGTAATATCAAAACAGTCCTCGTGCTGCAGTTTCATTTAGATCAATGTTGGCACCCTATTTGAAATGTAGTTTCAATCCTCACAATGTTTTCCAAGTGGCCCTTTTCACATATGGTCACACATCTGGTATCTCAAAATTCACTTCAAACCCTAAAGCTTTATTGTTCAATATTTTGTTGGCAAAATCTGGCCACAATCTAGTTGACATCCATCCTTTATTTAGAACAAATTTGCACAGATTGATTTGCAGAGCTAATATATCATTATATTTTTAGGTCAACATTCAGTAGCAAATCTGTAATAATTATTCTGAATTATTTGACATTATTTGGTTATATTTAGAGATTTTGCTTTGCTCTGAATGTGCATCTGTACCTCTTAAAGCTTGCAAACGGAGTAATATGGGAACTGCAGGTGTTTCCACTAAGCGTTACCACACTCAACTGAGAAGTAGCAGTTATTGCAGTCTCTCACTACACTACAATCATTAAACCATCAATACAAGTGTACTTCCTATAATTTCAAAGCTAACCATGAAAGGTGCACACAAGAGTCACAGCTCTTATAAACATTTTCTGAGTTTGGAACACTTACTAGACTGCAACTGGAAATGTGTTGCATAAAGTACCAATGTATCATTGACTGATAAAGTAGCAATCGTCTTGGTGTGCACACTTTTAACACACTGTTTAATGTCACTGTCATGGTTTATGCAACTTAATTTGAGAAGTGTTCAGTTAACTTGACATAATCCAACTCCTATATTAAGCAAAAGTAAAATCAAAATGAACACACAAAGAAATATGTTTGTTCGATTGATCTGCATATTGTTATTCCTACTTGATTGTTCCAGTTTACAGGTACTAATCACTCACTAGAATGAAACATTCTGCAGAGCTCCAAAGGATATCACACTCTGTCACCCTTTCTTTATCAGAAAATGAAATTCATTATAATCACCACCATTTTACAAGGCTGCTTAAAACCCAATCACTGATACAAAGATAGCAATGTTAACTCCTTTGATAAAAATTAAATAAAATTGTGGCACAACAGTTAAGATATTTCCTTTAGAAATGTATTGCTTATTGAAAATAACATTTTCAGGATATGTGAACATATGGGGATTAGTCGGGCACAATCATAAAACCTGGAATGACTCCTGCGTGGAACGGTAAGGAGCAGATAACTATAGGTGCATATCGCCCCTATTGGATTTTCAAACTAAATTGGGCCTGAGGGACCACACATTCAGACCCATTTACACTACTGTTTGATCAGATCTGCAATCACTTCAATATTTTCACCCAAACATGATCAGACCCCATAAGGTACTTTCCCAAAAGTTGTGCTGAAGTTAGATTCTTCTGGTTCAATAATTTACACTTTCTAAACCATTAGTGCTGCAAAAAGGTACTTTATATAAAAACACATGGATTTACTGGCATGTTTCTTGTCTACGATCATAGGAAACCAGAAAAAGAAATTAGGCCAGAGCCCACAATTAGTCTTGGCTAGACCAAATTCAATCGTTCTGTTGGTAAGTCTTGATTTGGCATCAGTTGCAAGGAGATTCTGTAATTAACCATATCCTCGACTACCCTTCTCTTTGAAGTGCCTGCAGGGAGGATTATCTCAGCATGGGGAGAAAAAAAACTGACAGGCATCTCCTCTATGCATTCCACTGAAACTCACAGACTAGTTAAATGGCACTGGAAGCTTAGCTGTGGGGAAGTCTTGTTTCAGCTAGACTGCTTTGAAAAAGATTCACAGGCATGAAAAGAGGGAGCCATAAGAACACAAAATGCATGACATCCCTACAATCTTGTTTTAGCCCTTCGTTTAACATGTTTCTATTGTCCCAGCACATGCAATCACACACACGGAAGCTGGTACTTCGCACATGTAGGTTTACTTGAAATTACAGATATCAAAAGGTCCAAGTTCAGGCTTTCATCCTTTGTCATGCTTTGTGTGATCACAGACAATTCAATAATCTCAGTTAATGGTGCTCTTTTGTTTGTACAACTGCAAAGCAAAACCTTTGCATTTGCAAAGTGACACATTTTTTATTTTTATAATTCTTGTAATCACATCTTTTTTGCTATATGTTTTGAACTATTTATTATTCTTGAATATATGTATTTTGTTTAAACAACAGAGCTGCTTTATACTTTTTTTTTGGTTTTTAATTATTGAGATGGCCGCTGGTCATTTCATTGTGGCTTTTTGAATGTTTTTCTCTTTTGCTCTCGCTTTATTTCATTTTGTACGTCACATAGTTTGGTTTACCAGTGTCTGTCCTTTTCATTTTTATAATCTTTACAAAAAAAAAACAAAAAAAACACAGTGTTTATTTCCAGTTTCAAGTGCTACAAAAATAAATTGGACATTAAACTTTCTGATCAAACTTAGCCAGTCTTGTCTGTTTCTTAAAAGCTGCATCTATAGACACGCAACGCATTGACAGTTTTAGAACACAAACCTTTAGAATTTAATATGAATCACAATGAGTTTTCTTTTATTTCTCCTCCAGACATTGCTTTGTGAAGTAGTTATTTTGTTCATATGTTTTTAAAGCTTCAGCATAACTCTTATCACATTCCATCTTAGACTCAAGGTCATGGATTACAAATACACAGTTCCATGATCTAGGAATGCTTATTCTCCCACACAGGCTATCATTTATTTTTTTTATTTTCATGTCATTTTAAAAATGTAATTTAAATGTGTTTAATAATCATTTCTACAAACCAAGCAAATAAAGCTTTTGTTAAAAAAAGACACTGTTAACTAAATTTGCAGTATACGTTATCACAAAAACTTTTGAATTTAATTTTAAAAATGCACTTAAACCACAGTTTAGCAATTCCTTAAAATGTTGTAATCCAATAACCGCAATTAGAAATGGTGAAAAGGGCAAATAGTAATAACAGTACAGATAATAGGACGGAGAAATGAACAAAACTTCTGAAAACTGAAATTTATCTGTACAGAAGAGTGCTAACTCTAGAGTAATAACCTATATAGTACGTTCTTTGTCCAAAAAACATTAAAAACAACATCCATATTTGAGAAGCAGTATAAGAAGGTGACACCAAAATAAGAAAGGTACAGTACTTCGCTGCTATTCAAAGACTGTAAGATACAATGAAGATGCAATTTGAATACCTGAAGGTCAAAGGTCTTAGAGGAAGTACAAGCAGAAATGATCTGAGGAGGATACTTGTCATATAATCTGCCACATCTCAAGTAACAATTAAGATTGCCAATAGACAGGAAGGTGCGCGAGATCATAAATGAGAGGCAGTAATACAGTTCATAAAGAAAGGCTGTATCAGTGCACCTACAGCAAATAGATATGTTAAGAGGGGACTGCACTTAATTAAAGTAACAGAATAAGTCTCAATGGGCACACTCAATGAGGGTGTCATGGCAAATCAGGGGATTCCCAAGACCATTATTATAATTAATATCATTATTGTTAAGCAGTCATGTCCTTATCCAATCGATTTGGTATGGTTGTGTCATGTGCATTATTTTAAGTGGTCAAAGTCCACTCTTTCTGTAAAGGTCCCGCAATTGTCCTGATGGTTACTGTGAGGGACAGCCTAGTCCACACAACAGTGTGCATCCATGAATGCCTTGATGCATGTCAAGAGTCAGTTCCAGATTTTTTAAGAATGTGACGTAACGTTTCAGTCAGATCCCCTTGCTTGGCTGGGGGGGGTTTCAGTATTAACTGTCTTGCTATACTACTAACTGCTGGTTTGGAGCTGTAGTGTTACCTCTCCAAGTAGGTGAGAGGAAAACACACACAGACACACTGAACAAAAATACACTGCATTTCATCATGCTTGTTTTATTTCATGACTACACCCAGAACCCTATTAATGAGAAACCAATGTTTTTTTTTACTTTAAATAGGGTCTTAGAAAAGGCTGCCAGTACTTAATTTTTTTTTTCTCTTGACAACTACAAACAGCTGCAATCAATCAAACCACATATTTTTATATATTTTTTATAAAAGTGACAAAAGGGTAAGTTCTTTAAAACTGCACTCTGAAGAAATAAAACTGCTCCTGAGGTGCACAGTGCCTTTTTGATATTCAGATTTGCCTGCCTACACAGAGCATTATGACACATTTGGATGATCGCATTGTGGGATTAAGAGGCTGCCTTGTCATTTTCAACAACAATACCACGATTTAGGAATGCTATTTCTCGCACAGTTCCTCGCATTAACGCAGGGACTGAAGATTTACATAAATCTTTGTCTTAAGATGAAAGAAAGGTTTGAGACAATGAAGTTAAGCTTTAGAAATGGAAAAAGTGAAATAGGGAGAAAGTTTTATTCTAAATGATCCACTGCATTGTAGATACAAGGATGCATTGCTCCTTTTTTTCATCCTGTCATAAGTATTAGCTGTAAGCGTTGAAAAACAATAGAAAGTGCTTCGTTCATCACTGGGTTAGTGATCCATTTTACTACAGTACTTTGCGCTGGTAGCAGCCATTTTCAAAACGGATTAAGATTGTTGTGCCTACTTTCCCTTGATTGGATGTAGTCTACGTGATTGTGAATCTGTTTATATTAAGCCAAGAGATCATATCTCAATTCAGCCACTAAAGCCAAAATAAGACGAGTGGTAAGAACATGATTTAATTTAATATTGCCTATTTTAAAATGAAAACTTATTCAAGCACTGAATAAGCCTAATGAAAGTTTCATAGCAATCCACACTTTTTATTTTTTTATCATATATCCACCTTATACAGTACACTTAATAGGAGGTTCCTTCTGGTACCTTCAGGTAAAGCAGCATTTTTGATAACTGTTATTTAAAAAGCCACTCATCGCCCTGTCTGTTGTGTTTTTAAAAATTAAAATCTACATTCTAAAAAACCTAAATATGTAATAAAGTAATCAATTGACCTGTGGCGAACATCCTATCTTGAACCATTGAAAAGGTTATTTACATCTTTCAATATTATAATCGGTCTTTGATAGATCATTCAGGCTTGACAGGTTTGCAGCTGATAAAGAAAGAAAGCCTCTTTCCTCTGTGTTACATCGCTCTGGGATGTTTTGGTGCTTTCTGTTGTGATCAGTTCCCGGGGTCTGGAGTCCTCAGGAACATGACATTGTAATCTTGGCCATGTTTTATTTATGGACCCTACTGTAGGAGATAATGGCTGTTTTAACAAACAAAGATGATTGCTTTAGGGGCTACTCGCTCGTCCTGAGGTAATTAAGACAGAGTAGCTCCCGTGGTTGGGGGTGGGATTTACGCAACCGGGCAGCTACTATTTCTTTAAAAAGAAAAAAAAAAAGGTTTTCTGGAGCCAAGTCAAAAAGGTCTGAATCAAAAGATCCTTTGTCATATTTTATCAGTGCTTAAACATGCAGCATCTCTTTCATGTGTCAGTAATGAATCTATTAAAAGAAAAAAAGCACCATTATCCAGTGAGAAATCAAATATAAGGTTTATTAAAAGAAGAAAATAATGTTATTAGGTGTATATGTAGATAATGTTTGTGTTTGTTAGTATGTTTTGCTAGGTAAAATCCTTTAATTTGTCTGGTAAATTCACTAACCAATGATACATTTTATTAGCAACTTAATATTTTCACATATTATATCAGGCATATTAAATAATACATTACAGTTACTGTATTTTGGACCATGATATGGGATGATGCTGCCAGCTGGCTGATTACAACAATGCATACTTAACTCCTCCTCCCTGCCACACACACACACACACACACACACACACACACACACATTTTAGCAGTAGTACTGAAACAACAATAAACCATATTTCTAACAAGAGAGATGAGTTCAGGCACTTTGTAATCATGGCATATTTTGTACAGCAGCACACTTCATAACTACAGCCTCCGTCCACTTGTCTGTCATAACTTGGATGGCAGGACGCAGGACATCAGCAGCCTCAGGCTTCCCCACAGTCATGTTAGTGCCATCCAGCTTGGAGTGCAGGGACCTATTTTCTTCCTGTGCTGCTGAGGGGGACACTCCAGCCAGCTTTAAGCCCCCTAGTGAGAAAACAAATTGGTCTCTGTTCCTATTCACATCAATTGATGTTCTATTAGTACCAGATGGCCTTGATAGGCATAAACCTGTCTTGCAGAAAATACATCCAAATGCCAATCACTATTCATTTTCCCTTTAGTCTAAGAGGATCTACTCATTTAGGCAATGCTGGATTAGCCGATAGCTATCTCCTTGAAATATTAGATTGAATAGTTGGCCTCCAGCGAAGAGTTTGTCGAGGTACAGTATTTAAAAGTGGCCACACACACTGCGGTGCTTAAATAATATTTCACATAGAACAAACCTAACTGGATTTCAGACAGTGTAGGCTTTTTTCCTTTATAATGAGCAGAACCTCTTTTTCTAACTTTCCAGATCCGGTTTTCTTTTCATTTTGACACATGTAGATGTTCATTTTCTAAACTAGTTTTACAGATGCAATCAGATCAATCCGACAGAGTAACACATAGGTTTCAAGGAAACGTGTGTTTGACACTGGCAACTGAAACATACTGATTAACCAATTTAGCTAAAAAGTAAACTGTGGAATATTGTAGTAAAAAACACTCACCAAAAAATTATATTTTTCTATAAAACTGATCATGATTTTGTTACACTTTCTTTGTGGGACTGTTGTCACCATATATATCCAAACACTGAGAAACATAATACAGATGATGGACCAAGAGCCTTAGCCAAACTTCCTCATAGCAGGACACACCACCAAATAACCAGGTACAGTAGTACTTAGATATTCAACAGCACAGCATTTTCTCTTCAGAACTCTACTGGAGATCTACTTAAAACATTTCTTCTGTAAGGTTAAGCGTTCAGTTTGCTCACTGATGCCTTTTTCATAAGCATGGCCTCGTGATGACACACATGGTTTCATTTGCTGGTACTTTACTGAGGAATGAGTCAGTATCCAGTAGGTTCTTCTTGTGGACCTAGGTTAAAATAATGGCATGTAACCAAATTGTGAGTTTTGATCAGCACTTAAAGTGTGACACTGTGTTTTTAGAGAAATTAAAGTAGTTTATCTGATTCTATATTGGACCTCAAAAACAATCCGAAATAAAGAAAGCTTCAGTTACAGTATTGTGGTTATTATTCCCTAAAGGAACACCACAGTCAATTCATTTTTGGGTTGCAGCTAACATTACATATCCTAAAAACTGTTTTAAAATTCATTTGCAATGAATTAATCCCTTTACCTCAATTTTAATCTCCTGTCATTACCCAGTGTTTGCCTGAGGTGAAGGTCTGTACACCATCACCTTCCCTACAGCAACTCTGGACAGAAGTGTCTGGAGCTGGGAGTGACAGCTAAGATAAAACACAGCTATTGCCTTCCAGTATACTCTCCTAGTGAAGTGGCCTTTTGTCTTTAAGGTTTAGTTTAGAAGTCAGCACAATTCAGCTGAGTTTTTCTCTTTGTTATTTTTTACTTGTAAGGCAATTGCTTATATTAATACCCTATATAATCGTATTGCCAATCAAACATCAAAATACTGCAGTTCTATGAAACTTCAGATTTGTATGTGGATCGAGCTTGCAAATACAAAAATAATTACAGCTGATATATTTTTCTTTAACATTTTATTTAAATGTATTTCTAATACAATTCTTGCTTAGAAACCAATACCACGTAACAGAAGACATAGCAAGTACCTTAAAGGGAAAGGGAAATGGTCTGCAATCTCTATAGCCCTGCTGTGCTGCAGACTGACCTCAGAAAAAGACCTAATGCTCCACTCTTTAATTGACTGCAAGACAATTGTCTCTGAGCTGATTAGCATCAAGCCCTTGGTTTTTCAATGGACTGAGATGCCAATACATTAAAAATCATAATGCATGGGTACCGTAATGTTCAGCTCTTTGCAATAAAACATTGCATGCATTTTATAGAAGTGAAATGCAACAGCAACACTGGAACATTGAGCCTTCTCCTTGGGGAATGCATTACTAGATCAGTTCACATCACATAAGACTGACACTTTTTCTAAAGTGAACAGATTTCAAGTGAGTCCAGCACACAGATTTTTCTTGAGTGAAGAGTAGAGTGTTTACTGTTTTGGACACACCTCCCATCCTTCAATGCCAGCCTCATAGCACAGACTGAGATACCAGTTGTGGAGGAGTCTATGTATGAATGTGCTTGTTTTGTCTGCTGTTGTAATCTTGGTGGTGCATGTTGTAGTAAGGGGCTACCTTAGGTTATATGTCCCACTGGTCATTTCTGCCGCGAAATAAATATTGTTTGAAGAGGTTGTGTTCTAAATCCAAGAGATTTCACACAATCATGGTTTTATCAGTTCACAGTGACAGACATTGCCAGTGATGCAGTCTCTATCCAGTGTATAATAGGATAGATGAAATATTAAATTAAAAGTGTGAAAATCCCCCAAAAGTTTTTCTCTTTTTTTTACCTCCAGAAAGATGAAACATGACAGCTGCTCCTGCTGTTGCCGTTCAGTTGTGTGGGACAGCTGTGTGTTCACAGGGTCTGCTTTTCTGTGAGGCCTATTTGGGCCAGATAATAATAACAGCTTAGCTTTGTGTTTCCTGTGGCACTCTTGCTAAATGCCGACCCATAAACACTTTTATGCTGTCTTTAGAGAAGAGCAGCCTACTACATTTCCACTTGATGTAGCAGCCCAGCTGCAGGGTGTAATGACTGCCAACATTCTCCACATTGCATTCG
Organism: Acipenser ruthenus; assembly: GCF_902713425.1. Taxonomy (NCBI): domain Eukaryota; kingdom Metazoa; phylum Chordata; class Actinopteri; order Acipenseriformes; family Acipenseridae; genus Acipenser; species Acipenser ruthenus. The sequence goes on from NC_081206.1 coordinate 27,058,839, forward strand.
TATAATCAGAAGCATAGCTGTAAGGAGGGGAAGAGCAGATTGATTACCCCCTGCAATTTGTAAGGCTATTAAATAATAATAATAATAATATTATTATTATTTATTTCTTAGCAGACGCCCTTATCCAGGGCGACTTACAATCGCAAGCAAATACAAATACATTCAAGTGTTACAATATAAGTCATACAATAAGAACAAGAAATACAATAATTCTCAAGTGTGACAAACCACAATTCAATAATACAGCAGATAATAGTGAAAGTTACATCAGGATATGATTAAGTAGTGATAGTTACATCAGGATATGATTAAGTACAAAATACTACAGATTAAACACTTGGGAGATTACAATATTCTGAGGTACAGGATTAAATGCAGTAAAATAGGGGGCAGATAAGAGCAAAATAAAGCATATTTAAATGAAGGGTGATAGTGTCCCAGGATACAACAGAGGAGTTCTACAGGTGCTGTTTGAAGAGGTGAGTCTTAAGGAGGCGCCGGAATGTGGTCAGGGACTGGGCAGTCCTGACATCTGTAGGAAGGTCGTTCCACCACTGCGGAGCAAGGGTGGAGAAGGAGCGGGCTCGGGAGGCAGGGGAGCGGAGCGGAGGTAGAGCCAGTCTTCTAGTGCAGGCGGAGCGGAGAGGTCGAGTGGGGGTGTAGGGAGAGATGAGGGTCTGGAGGTAGCTGGGTGCAGTCTGATCAAGGCATCTGTAGGCTAGTACAAGAGTCTTGAACTGGATGCGAGCGGTGATCGGGAGCCAGTGGAGCGAGCGGAGTAGTGGAGTAGCGTGGGCGAAGCGAGGTAGAGAGAACACCAGGCGAGCAGCAGAGTTCTGGATGAGCTGGAGCGGACGGGTGGCGGACGCAGGGAGGCCAGCCAGGAGGGAGTTGCAGTAGTCTAGGCGGGAGAGTACCAGGGCCTGGACCAGGAGCTGGGTAGCATAGTTGGTGAGGAAGGGTCGGATTCTTCGGATGTTGCTCAGGAAGAATCTGCAAGTGCGTGCCAGAGTGGAGATGTGCTGGGAATAAGAGAGGCAGGGGTCCAGGGTGACTCCAAGGTTTTTAGCTGAGGAAGAGGGAGAGAGTGTGGTAGATTCCAGAGGAACAGAGATAGAGAGATCAGAGGAGGGGGAGGAGGAGGGAAAGAAAAGGAGGTCAGATTTAGAGAGGTTGAGTTTGAGGTGATGCGAGTGCATCCAGGAGGAAATAGCAGACAGACAGGTAGAGATACGGGAGGAGATGGTGGAGTCAGAGGTGGGGAAGGAGAGGAAAATCTGAGCATCATCAGCATAGAAATGGTATGAGAAACCATAGGATGCGATGAGGGGGCCCAGGGAGCGGGTGTAGAGAGAGAACAGGAGAGGACCCAAGACTGACCCTTGGGGGACTCCAGTCAAGAGAGGGTGAGGTGTGGAGGTTGCTCCACGCCAGGTTACCTGGTAAGTGCGGTTGGAGAGGTAGGAGGAGAACCAGGCCAGAGCAGTGCCAGAGATCCCCAGGTCAGCAAGAGATGATAGTAGAATAGAGTGATCAACAGTGTCAAAGGCAGCAGAGAGGTCGAGGAGAATTAGGACAGAGGAGAGAGAGGCAGCTCGGGCACACTTAAGTGAGTTGGTGACAGAGAGAAGGGCGGTTTCAGTGGAGTGAGCAGAGCGGAAGCCAGATTGGAGAGGGTCAAGCAGAGAGTGGTTGGACAGGAAAGCAGAGAGCTGGCGGTGTACAGTCCGCTCGAGGGTTTTGGAGAGGAAGGGTAGGAGGGAGACAGGACGGTAGCTCTGGAGGGAGGTGGGGTCGAGGGTAGGTTTTTTGAGGAGGGGAGTGATAGAGGCTTTTTTGAAGGCAGAGGGGAAGATGCCAGAAAGTAGAGAGGTGTTGAGGAGGGAGGAGATGAAGGGGAGTAGAGCAGGAGCAGCAGCTTGAAAGAGGTGAGTGGGGAGGGGGTCCAAGGCACACGTGGTGGGTTTGTGACCCTGGAGCAGGGAGGAGAGGTCAGAGTCTGAGAGGGGCAAGAAGGTGGAGAGGGAGGGCGAGTTAGTAGGGGATGTAGTGGGTGTAGGGGTTGGAGCAGGAGGGGGTGCGGGGGAGGGAGAGGTGTTAAAGAGTTTGCGGATATCTGAGATTTTAGAAGAGAAGAAGGAGGCAAAGTCGTCAGGGGAGATAGAGGAGGGAGGAGGAGGGGGGGGGAGGGTTTAGGAGGGAGGAGAAGGTAGAGAATAGTTTACGTGGGTTGTTAGTGGAGGCTTGGATTACAGATTGGAAATAAGCACATTTAGCAGAGGAGAGAGTAGAGGAGAAGGAGGAGAGAAGAGTGCGGTAAAGGTCTAGGGCAGCAGGGAGTTTGGTTCTCTTCCATTTCTTTTCAGCAGATCGCAGTGTGATTCTTGCCGAGCGGAGCACAGAGGAGAGCCAGGGATGGGGAGGGGAGGGGCGAGCGGGTCGGGAGGTGAGGGGACAGAGGGAGTCGAGGGAGGAGGTGAGTGAGGAGAAGAGGGTGGAGGTAGCAGAGTCTACGGAGAGTTGTGAAAAGGAGTCGATAGGAGGGAGGTGAGAGAGAGCAGTGGAGGCAAGGACAGAGGGGGAGAGAGAGCGGAGGTTACGGCGAGAGGTGACAGTGGGGGTAGGAGGAGCAGGGAGAGGGGGGAGAGACAGAGAAAAAGAGATGAAATAGTGATCAGAGAGGTCCAGGGGGGTGACAGAGAGGTTGGAGGGGCAGCAGGCCCTGGAGAAGGTGAGGTCCAGTTGACGGCCAGCTTTGTGGGTAGGAGGGGACGGAGAGAGACAGAAGTCGAAGGAGTGAAGGAGAGGGAGGAATCCAGCAGAGTGGCTGGGGTTGGAGAGATGGATGTTGAAGTCACCCAACAGGACAGTCGGGGTAGACAGAGAGGGGAGGGAGGAGAGTAGATAGTCGAGTTCATCCAGAAAGTGAGTGAGAGGCCCAGGGGGGCGGTACAAAACAATGAGCAGGAGTTGACAGGGAGAGGTTAGTTGGACTGCATGAAATTCAAAGGTAGTGACAGAGAGGGAGGTGAGATCAGAGGGGACAGAAAAGAGTAAGGAGGGAGAGAGGAGAAGACCCGTCCCACCTCCCCGTCCGGTGAGACGCGGGGTATGGGACAGGACGTAGAGAGAGGACAGGGCAGCAGGAGTAACAGTGTTATCAGGGGACAGCCAGGTTTCAGTGAGAGCAAGGAAATCGAGCGAGAGGTGGGAGGCAAAGGCAGAGATGAAATCAGCTTTGTTAGCAGAAGAGTGACAGTTCCAGAGTGCACCAGAGAGTGTGCGGGAGGGGGGGAGAGGCAGAGAAATGAGGTTAGAGGGGTTGGAGGAGCAACAGCGGAGGGAGGGCAGAGGACGAGGACAGGAGGACAGAACAGGGATGTGAGAGACAGTCATAGCAGGACAAGCAAGACAAAAGGCACAGTAGGAGCAGTGGGGTGGAGGATACAGACCTGACTAGTAGATGGCTTCTTCCAGAGCGCTGGGAGGTTCGGATCTAGTCGAACAGCGTCTCAGCGCAGGCCTCCCCTCGCTGGACTCCCACAGCTAGACTCCCGGCTCTTTTGTTGAGGCTCTTCTGTTGGCTGGCGCTTCGTGCTGGCGCTAAAATAAGCTGCTTGAATAAATGTTGTTACCCCTGCTTGGCAAAAGAACCAACTAAACTGTGTGGAAACCAATCAAATAGCAAAATCAACTGCTAATCAATTTAGCCACTCACCACTCACCTATAATAATAATAATAATAATAATAATAATAATAATAATAATAATATAATGGGCGGATACTTTATTTGGGCTTTATTGGCTATTTGGATCGCCAGTAATACTTCCACCAATCAGAGGGTTGCATACAGTATTCCACAAGTACCACAGACAAGAGGAAGGGGGTCGCAGCCCAAAAAGTTTGTGAACTGCGGCCCAAAACGTTTGAGAACCGCTGGCTTACACCATGACCCCACAGTAGGGTTCTTGTGTTCGAACCTTGAACCTTGGGGATGATGTTGGGGAGGTGTTGCATGTTGAAACGAAGATGGCTACCAACTATGATGACCCTAGGTAAGGTTGAAAGATTGCAGGTATGTTAATAAAAAAAGTCCTAAAGCAGCATGGTCCAACTTACTTTATAATCACAATAATTGTATTTCAGCAACATAAAACAAGTCTTGTACTAGATTTTTTTTAAAGTCTTGTACCAAGATTTTAGTACACTTATGTAAATGGCATGGCTGCACATTTGCGGATTTGACTGTACTTGTGTGGTATGAGTCACTTGTTACAAATGATACCTTTGGTTTCTGGATGAAATTGTATCCCTTTAATGATGTCTGAAAGAGATGGCAAAGTGCCTGAGATGTAATACAAATAAAATAGAAGTAATACAAATAAAAATTGTCAGTGAAATGTTGCAACTGTCTTCAGGGGGATGTCTAATGACAGGTGTCATAATTCAGAAACATTGCTCCTGTAAACGAATGTGTCTCCTGCGAGAAAAGACGGCTAATGGACATTTGGTCCTCGTAGGCACAAAGGGGTTAAGACAGCCATGACAAAAGCTGGTCTGACCTGTTCCAAAGGTTTACAAAGCCTGTGGTGCCAGTCTCCATGCCTGAGGGGCAAACTGAACTGAAACCTTAGATCTCTCACTTTGAATTGAAAAGGCCTGGCATTGCTTTTGTTTTTGTCTTCAGCCTATGGTCATTGCCAAAACTCCCAGGCTCTGAGCCTGAACCTCCCTTCTCCCACCTCACCTCTTTTCTCTGTACAGCCTGAGAAATAAAAAAGAAGAGCCCTTTTACATTTTAATGTGACCTTAGACAGGGCTTTGGAAAAAAGAACCTCTGCTACATCTGATTACACTTGAGCTTGGTTCAAGCTAATAGCATTGAGCTGTTCACCTCCCCCTTTCGATGCCAAATTAGATGATAAAAGGACCCTGACTTGAAAAGAGAACAAAAAGGCAGCGTATGGGGGCAGAGCAACGTCCCCCAATCTCATGATCAGGAGATGATAAGTAAAATGCTTCCCTCACTGAACATTACATTACACACCAGTCTACTTTACAGTACTTTATTATTTTTTTAATGATAGAATCTGTGCTTTTATTGTCTGAGTAGTGCATTTTTTTTCACGTTGCTTGCATATGTGTTGGGGAGATAAGTTGACCTTTCGCAAATCTTGCTTCTCAATCAGATTGAATGCTTATTTCAATATTCCCAAGCAGAAAGATTGAAAAAAAACAAAAAAAAAAACAGTGGTTTGGTATTTGTACATTCTGAATATACGATTGCAGTGGTGTAACAAAGGTGTTTTCATTATTACTTCTGCAATACATTACAATACTCTTTTTTTCATTATTACCGCTGCAATACATTACAAAACAGGCATTTAACAAAGGCCTCAGGTTTCACAGAAGATTTATCCCCCTAACAGAAAGTGTATTTACAGTATGTTCATATTGTAATTGATGTTATGTTGTACCTTTTTTAAGAATTCCATAATAATCACAATATGTAAAGTGTATATAATCTGAACAGTTATAGAGGATAAATAGAACAAAAAATAACACTTATGCTTAAAAGATTCAAATACATGTAAACCACCACATCTTGACATCAATGTCCCACAATCCTTTGCTTACTCACAGCTTTGCAAGTCAACAGCATGGGTGTTACTATTGTCAGACTTGTGTATTTTTTAGGAATGCACTGAATCCAAGTTTTTGGGATTCGGCCGAATACCAAACCGAATACGGCCGTCCCCAAAGGAAGGCGAAGAATCCCGAGCCTCCAGCGCCACAGGGAGAACCCTGGGGATGCCTGTTTGTCACCGCCCGTGGGTCCTTCAGTGCTGTGGCTGCTGCCACTGCCGGAGTGTCCCGTGCTGAGGGCAGCATTACCCTGACAAATTTGCCTTTGCTGGAGGAGCCAGCCTTGTCGCTGCCAGCATTTCCACTGCCAGGATTGCCCCGGCTGGAGAAGCCAACCTTGCCACTGTCAGCATTTCCACTGACAGCATTGCTGTTGTCTTGCCACTGCTAGCGTTGCCACTGGCGGCATTTCCGCTGCCAAATTTGTCTTTGCTAGAGGGGCCAGTCTTGCCAATGTTAGTATTGCCGCCGACAACATTGTTAATGGCTGCCAGTGGGCCCATTAGTAGCTCCTGTCAGGGGCCAGGAGACTTTTGGGCCATTAAAGAGGGATGTGGTCTTTGAGGCCATGTGTGCTGCGCACAAGGGGGGGCATATGTGACGGGGTACACCCCGCCCCTGTGTTTATATGGATTTTGTGTTTGTGGCATGGTATTATTATTTACATGTATGAATGTTTGGCGTGCATGGGTGTTTTAGGTCGGCAGGGAAGGAGTAATAGTATTCCCTGCCAAATTACTTCACGTGCAGACTGTGCCTGGGCCTGATCGAATGTTCAGAGGAGGAACGTAAAACGTGAGAACTGAAAAATACAGAAAGAAACAACTACTAACAAGCTGATCGCTAAGACTGCTTATTGTCAAATTACTGTACATACACACTTGCTTCTCCAAAATGTTTTATTTTTGTTCAAATGACCTATAATTATGTCATGAAACCAAACAAGCTGTGAAGCCGGTGCCTTGTGTTGGGATTGTTGCTTTCATCGTGTTGCTGGTTTAATTATAAGATACTTGGTAACCAGTCTATTATTATGCTGTGTCTTCTATTTATGTTTTGGAATGTAAACCTCCACACTGGGAATCTTTATTTTACTAACTTTAAAGACAAAGAGGCAAATCTTACAAGGCTCATTTCTTTCAAATAGAGCCTGTTTAAAAAAAAAATATTTTAGTTATATTTTCTCAACCAATAGAAAATGTATGTTAAATATTATATACATCAATGTTGCCATCTGTCTCCTAGGGTATGATACCCCCACATCTATTTTGAGGCAGCCATGGTGTTATTTTCTTTATTAATGAAACATCCTGTAGATCACATCAAAAACAGCTCACCCTGTTTCTCAAGTGCAAAGATGTTGTCAAGGTTTTTATTATTTTTTTTTATCTTGTTTCATACTTCATCTGATACGAACAGGACCCTGTTGCAGATTTAATAGCTTTACAGCAAGACATTTTAATGAGTAGTTGCTGCATAGCATACTTGTCTTTCTGATAATCGAATATAGACAGATCTTATCTGATTCCACTTCACCATAGCAATGGGAAACCAGAGGCCCTACTCAGCATTTCAAATGTAGACAATACGTATGGTAAATGTTATAGACGTGCCCTATTTTTATTAAATGAAAAAATGAAAAAGTTAACTACTGTAGGGCTTAAGACCTATTTGGGAAGACTGATAACCCCAGTTGAGAGGCTGAACTCTGTGATAAAGGTACCATTTCTTCTCAATTACAAACTTAAACAGATTATATATTTATAGTGCCTGTAGTGTGAAAATATTGACATGCAGGAGCCTCATTAATTAACAGATATAAATAAGAAAGCTTATTGGCTTATTAAAATGTGTTATAAACTTAAGTTACTGAAGTGTAATATAACATCAGACTTTAGCTCTGACCATTTTAAAAAAAGCTTTCAGAATCACAGCAAAAAATGAAAAATAAGCTGTGTGACTGTTTGTTACAGATTTCCACGGGGCTCCAAAATGTAAAGATTTGTGTCCATTTTGCTACAGACAGAACCTTAGTGATGGATCCATCCTGTTACTTAAAGACTTTGACACACTGAGGACTGCTATTATTATTAAGAGGCTATGTTGTAAGAGTTACAATACTTTTACAGAGCTGTGTACCCTGTGTGTCTACTTGATGATCATACACCTGTCTGTTTTGTCTGGTTTCTTTGCTTCAGAAACCAGAATTATATTTGGCATGGCTGAAAATGTTCTCATGCCCTTAGTAGCTCTCTGCAGAAGGAGGTATAATGCAATTTTGACCTTTGGGTGGATTGGTGCCAAGCGTCATCATGATTTAAACATTGGATAATTAAAAGAAGCTAGCACAACACATTTAAAAAAAGAAAAAGAAATACTGTACATGAATAATCATTTCTCCCGTGAGCCTTGTTGTGCAAATTTTTTGCACTGCTTGTTTTAGTATTTCAAAAAATGAAACTAAAATGAAAAAGGCATGCTGCATGCACAACTACCCCCAAAATAATTCAAGAGCTCCCAGACAGGTTTTGATGTAGAAAATAGGGAAGTTTAAAGTGGTGGGGGGAGACCATAAGGGTCTCCATACGGCCCAGTCTTTTGTGTGCGGAGACTGAGATCTTTTATCATCATTTCACCTGCGATATGACAGATGGATAGAAGGGGGCTTGCACAAGCGTTAATTGCTCTTTTTTCATTGTATTCTTGTGGTCCTTAGGTTCAGAAGCCCTGCTCTAATTAAAGTGCTTTGAGAACAGGAGCTGGGCATCTGCTCTGTGCCATTTTCATTTTGAATCAGAATATGGAGTGGGGGGGGGGGGGGGGGATTCAATGATAGCCAATTATCTTGTCTATTAAAAAAGAAGACTTTGCAAGTAATCATTACCATGTCTATATGCATGTGCATTTGTTGGAGGAGGGTTTCACCTTGATCGTACAGAATATAATATAGAGAACATCTCCCATCAGTATATATTGTTAACTCATTCTATGTTACTAAATATGAACATGGTCAGTGAAGAAGTGTAAGGAAATTAAAGATACTCATTTGGATTACAGATGTGGTTGTAAATGACAAATAGCCCCTTCTTTCATTTTCTATATGCGTTAGAAGGTCCTAATTGAAAACACTGTAAAAATGACTTCTTGTTTTTGATACACAGGTGTGTTAGTTAGTTTGAAATTGAAAATCCCCCAGAACGAGGTAACACTTTGGCCCTATCCACACTATGCCTTTAAACCGTATTAGTTGCCTTTAACCGGCTTAAAAGTGATAAATATGATTAGCTTCTACACTACGCAGTGTTTAATACCGTACTCGAGAACCGGACTCGAGATCACCTCAGTGGGTAGTCTCGAGTCCGGTTCTAAATTAGATCGCATCTTTGTTGTATGTATGAATCATCCACATTCCCTTAAAAGTACTTACAGTTTGACATTACAAAGCATCAAAATAAATTAAAGGTTGGCAAAGAGGGTGGGTAATTCAATGTTATGAATAGAATGTGAAGGTCTTAGGAAGATATTGTGTATTCAACACGGGTGACCCAATTTTGTTTAAGAAGATGTAAAATATATATATGTATTTAATACTTCTATAAATGTGTTGTAAATCATTTTAGACAGTAATTATAATAACAGTTTATAGCAATAAGTTCCTAATGGGTGTAACCTGCATTTACGGAATGAAATGATCTTTTCCACATGGGATACATTTACTGCAAACAGTGCTGAATTGAGCTTGGTCCCTTTAAATAAATATTTGCTTCTGTGTTTGTCATGGACATGCAAGAAGCTGACGGCTTTGAAGAGAGAGAGTACAATTTTATAAGATGTGCAGCCTAGAAAAACAATGCCCTATTGTCTGGTTTGTATCAAAAGCAGATCCTTTAACATAAATTAGATTTCAGTACATGTTTGTTCTCATCTCCCATTAAAACGTCTTTTAAAATTCAATTCATGTGCAACAGTGTAAAGGACTTCAGATCAAAGTTTTGATGATTAGTAAACGATTTAAGTACAAATGGGTTAAACAGATTTACATTTTTTTAACATAGTTAGAAAAAGCAATTTTTGGTAGTTATGAAGTCTATAAAAAATAAGGAAAATGCATTTCGGAATTTATTTCTGACTCAAGAATAATTTACACAATGTTTTTTAATTTTACTTACAAGGACTCATTGTGTTGTATACATTAGTTACTGTTTAAATAAATAAAGCCTTTTTAAAAGTGTTTTGATACACAATGGGGGTTATTATGAGAGATTTTCTTTAAAACTTTAAAATATCATAACATATCAAGCATACAGGCCCCCAGAAATGATGTATTTCTAGTGAGTACACTAAACGGTTATTCATAATTACAAGCTAGGTACTTACCAAACCCTTCCCCACCTCCCTCTCTATCCTCCATTCCCCATTATTAAAACCTACCAATCTCCATTTACTTACACAGGTTTAGCAAACATAGAACTATGGAGCCACTTAACTTCTGTAACCAGAATATAATAACACTTGTGATACATAATAATATACAGCACACAACGCTCACACTCACTGGTGGAAAACCTACATAAGGCATTTATAAAAAACCTTTTAATTACTTTATATGACTATTAAAGTGTCATTAAATGTTATTGTAATAACATATTTATATATGTTTTATAAATAGATCTTTAAACAGGTATGTGCTAAACAGGGCTAAGAAATCCTAAAGTCCTAAAGTATATATGTGTAATGGTTTTTAAATAAAATACATCTACTTTGCATTATTCAATGCTGAATATAAACTGGATTCACATCATGCATGACCCATCACATCAAGTTATCATGAGATTCCCCTGGAGCTACAGTGCCTTGCTTTTAAATTCTCAAGCTGACCTGTATGAAATGGAAGATTTTTTAGTTAACTCTGGCCAAAACATGTTTAACCTGCTTTTGAAAATGGATAACCAACATGAAATAAAATTAAGCGTACAAACTTTTGTCAAAAACCTTATATTAATCATTTTTTGTTTTGGAGTTTAGCAATATGCTACAGAATTTCTCACAAATGACTGATATACCGTAGGTGTGTAGGGAGGTGCCAATGACATTTATAAGAGTTAAGAAACCTTAAATCACCTAACAGAAACCTCACTCTTAAAATAGCAGAATTAAGTGTCTCGTTGCCCTGGGCGCATTTCTGAGCTGTGAGTAATAATCTTTGTATCACAATCAAGCTTTTATATCATGATTAACTGAAGGCCAAGCTTATGTAAAGATGCACTCTTCTAAACCCTATTTTTGATACCAAATCCATTGCTGAGTTGCTAAGAGGGATACAGACCTTGTGTGAAAACAAAATGTGATTCGTTATATTCTCAGTCTGCTGATTGAAAATGAAAGAAGGGTTAGATTTTATTAGAATATTAGAAGATTATTAACATGCTATCCCTGTGCTTTACTATGCTCTTATTTTTAACCTTTTGAATTCCATTTTTGTGAGAACAGTGTTTACTATTGCAAATCTTATTTTGCTAGGTGTCCTTTGGCTCTCTTTCAAGTCTACATTTTTCAGGCAGCAAACTAAATTTCATATGGATCGTGGACTTGTTAAGAGTTGGGTTTAAACACAATAATGCCCATGCTTTGCTATGAACAGTTTCCTTACTGTCTGTCCAACTTCAGTTGTATTTTTATACTAATCTATAGTTTACCATTCGGTCTCGGGGCAATTCATAAGTGTGATACAGTACTTTCAGGAAAATAAATTTCATAGTATCAATTGTTTGGTAAAAATATTATTTGATCTAGCTTGTTAAAAGATAAGACCTAACATTATAGCTATCTGTCTCTGTGTATGTGTGTATTTTAATGATCCTTTGGGAGTTTTCATGTCTCAAAAACAAACAGTTGGTGGTTAGTTCACAGTTGACTTCAGAAAGAGGAAGAACAGAGCAAGATGACCATTTAGCAAGTTAATGCTGGAACAGTAACTACCATTGACAGGTATGTGGGGGTGAGCCTTCTGGCACTTGTCTGCAGCAAGAGCCAATAGGCAGCATATGGTTTAACAAGGCCTTCCTAATAGGAATTAATTCAATGGATGGAAATTAAAAATAAAAGTGAGAAAAAATGTGACGCAGCTTCCACTATAATTTAACTATAATTTCATATGTTGATTAAAAATGTTTTTAACTTTCTTAAATGAACTTTTTTTTATGATTGAGGCTTATAATTATGGATTAATTTTATAGGTTACATAATTGACAGCCTTTACTTGAGAGAGGCCAAGGACTAGCAAGGATTTTCACATTGAAGTCAAGATTGAGGGGGGCTCCAAGAGCTGCGAGGGAAAGCTCTCATTAGCACAATGCCTGTGCTCTTTTCCCCCTGCTACTTATTTAAATTAGGGTTATTCTAAATACAGCAAACTCAAACCAACCCTTAACACTGCATCTTGCATCTACAGTATATAAGCAGAATTTAACCACTGTATTAAGAGCTTCTCTACCCATGTCTCAAATGAAAGGAAGCTAGAGAAAAGAAAGTTAACAATAACTTATCATCTAATTGTTGGTTGATTTCTATATGACTAAAGTGAAATCTACTATACATATTCCAAAACAGTGCTGATAACCGCCATTCTATAAGTTGTAAGTGTAAATGGGGTATGAGACACTTTATTGTGAGTTCAAACAAAACATTAACAGCAATGATATTTTTCAATGTTCGATCACTATTGATCTTGGCTAGATTCAAACCAGTTCATATCCAAGTTACAATCCACTGATACACATAACTGCCAGTATAAACATTACTCATCCTATCCTGCCTCTTCACGTGCTTTCACTTGTTAGATGCAGCACCTCTGCTTCTCCCTTGTTCAGCTGTTAGATCTTTAAATGTTTATTAATCTTGATGCGCTACATATAAGTTCATGCTGACAAATATTAGACAGTGCATGATTACCTTGTCTCTGTTGGCTCTTATATCATATGTGTATTATTGTTGGGGGGGAGTGTGGGGTAGTTATGGATCACAATGATGTAAAACAAATATCCCAGGATGAAACAAACCACATACAGGGTAACTGTACAAAATATTTACAAAACACTTTACAAAATCTGGCCACTAATAGAAAAATTCAATATCGGCAAGCCTGATTATGTAACAGTTTATTTTATTTGGATAATGTGTGTAATATAAATATAAAAAATTGTTTTGTACCATAAAATATTTTTTGAACATTGACTACAACAACTTACAGGAAGATTTTATTGTAAGTAGAAGTAATTTAAGTTTTATTATGGTTATAACACATTCTTTTCTAACCATGGCAAACCTGTGTTATGTAGTGATTAAAAATGTTGGAATTAGTTGTATTAGAAAATATATCGTGCAGTGGTACAGGTTTCATACAAAAATATGTTAAAGTGTTATTTGTATAGACTACACTGCTAACAACATTTTAAATGTAAAAATGATAATAAAACTGTCATACATTAACCCAAGTACAGTTACAAACCAAGCCAATTGTATTGGTTCATGATTACACACACACACGCACGCACACACACACACACACGCACACACACACACGCACACTCACACACACCCACACACACACGCACACACCCACACGCACACGCACACGCACACACACACACGCACGCACGTACGCACACCCACACGCACACACACACACACACACACTTTTCTTCACATAGAAGTAGTATGATTATAAAACAGCTATTAAGTGTTTAAATACAGTTTGAATCACCCATAATGAAAAAGCTTACTGCAGGGTTTAAAGATGATGTCTGGCACCATTTATTAAGAGCTGTGAACAAATGTATTGCTACTGCATGGGACAAAATCACACAGAATGAGTTCTCAGTAGGCTAAATGTTCAAAACAGCTGACAGGATACACACGTCCTAACACATTGTCATCTTATTTCAGTTTTATTAAAAGCATCATTTAACCACACATTGAGATATGTTTTGAAATCTGTAAGAAATCCACTGTGTAGTGATCTACACCACATAGAACTAAAATCATGTTCCGATATCTGCTGCCATTAATTTACACAGACAAATGAAAGATGGTGGGCATTGCCTGGTCCTGTTTAACAGGCATTCTTTAAAACGAATAAGAACCGAGGGGCTGCATTTGCATGTTACCCCCTGTGACACCTTGGCATGAATTAAAAAACAAAAAGTTTATGGTTCCGCCATATCCATACTTTATAATTACTATTGAACCTCCACAGTTTAGATTTAATCCTGCTCTCTGTGTTCCTGTACTTACTATAGAGTTGTGAATCCAGTAATCTTCAAATCTAATAGTAGATTTAGACCCCCCCTTGAATTCCCATATTATATATATATATATATATATATATATATATATATATATATATATATATATATATATATATATATATATATTGTTTATCATATATCTTAATTTGGCTGTAGGAGTCTTCATCACATTGACATAAATGTCTACACTTAAATGTGCTTCCAGTGCCTCGGGCACTACCAATTTCAATCAGCTCAATGCATACCAGTATGCAAACAAAACAAGCACCTTTCCCCTAGATGACTTATATGAAAATGATTTAGTATTATCCATCATTTATGTGCTTTACATTTCTGAAAAAAAAACTGTATGGGATTTACATCGTTATTTGTTTTCTAACTCCTGACTTTTTCTCATTTAGCATAACTTTTAGGTATTAAGTATTTAGAAGAAATACCATGATGCCAGCTGCCAAAATGTTTGCATAAACTTCAAAATGCAGGCACATTAACTACATATACAGTAGTTCCACTGTAAATAATAATTATGTGATTGAGGATAGTACAAATATTAAATAGTGTAACGCAAGTGTTATTCTAGGCTTGATACACTAGTATTTACAGCACTCTTAAACTATATTTAAATTGGATACAGAATATCTGAGAAAGCAAAACATTTTTATTTTATTTCACCTATAGTATACCATATTACCTCATAAAAAGAAACATCAACATCTATTCAAATCTGAGAATAAGTACTGAGAAAAATGTGAAGAAAAGATGATTGATGCCCATGAAGGGACGACTCTCTAATGGAGCCCATATGACAGTGATTGCAAAAGCCCATTTAACGAGTGATGTTTTGTTATGATTGGGCTTGTCATTCTTCCTTTACTGATTAAAATTAAAAAAAAATCCTTTGTAAAAAAAATGTGCTTTAGCGAAAGCGACGGGTACATATTATTTTGTCAATTGTCTGGCAATCATGGCATGCTGATGAAAAGCCAATTTTATGTTTGCTGTGAAGTTTGTTAAAGTGTACATTTCTCAAGTATCTTTATGCTTGTTAGCAAAAAGTCAACTCAAATGAACAAAAAAGTAAAAAAAGAAAACACACACAAAAAAAGCTATTACTAGAAATATTGGGGAAACGATTTTCAGAGATATTATGTTGACAGTACAACAATAAAAAAACTGAATACCCATATGTTGCAAGATAAAACGAGTACTGTGATCCTCTAGAATACAGAATGTGTAAAATGCAGATTTTAATTTGAGTCACTGTATATTTTAATCCTTTCAAAGGGGAATAAAAAAGTTTGAAACTTATATAATCATTCGAGGTGCACGAAGCCGAAGACTGAATCCAGAAAAGTAAAATCTAATAAATTCTGATGTATTCAGATAGACCATTGCCGGGGCAGAAAGAGGATTTTTTAAAAATAATTTAAACAGAAAGTGGCAAAATACAAATGATAGTGTGTGTAATTATGTTGCAAATATACATATTATCACTATTCAATGAGGAGCAAATTAAAAGAGCAATCATAAAATGTTGAGAATTAAACATTACTACTATTCAGTGATGAGTGAATTAGGGAGCAGCAAAAACTGTCAGCTCCTGGTACAGATAAAAAAAAAAAGTATGTACTTACTTTGTACTGAAGTTAGAGGCAGATGCTCGTGGTCAGAGACTTAGAGGCCAAGAAGATGTGTAATGCCTGGCTTCAGGAGAACTACTGCATAACTGCAAAACAAGTATTCCTTCACATGTTGCAGGGCCCTGATTTTAGCTTGTTGATAAAATAATTGTAAAGGTGATTAAGTGTGACTCCTAATTAAAGATCAATGGGGTGTCTTTTAAAGTAATTTATTTAATGGATTAGTGAGCAGACTTTGTCCATAAATTGCATTGAACAATGTCACTGCACTGTACATCATATCGATCATTCCTTTATGTCTTAAAAACACATTATCTTAAGCAGACAGTAAAAATGAATCCTCTACTTTTCTTTTAAATAGAAGGTCAGCTTTTTCAGGCTCTCCCCAAGGAGAATGATGTAATTTAAGTTTATCTATTTGACTAATGATTATTTACAAAATAAAAAGAAAAAGGCCATTTATAATGGTCAATGTTTGTTAAAAAACATAGCATGAGAATGTAGAATTTGAATTCAGTAGTTAAAGAAAAGAATATGTCAACAAATTACATTTTAATATACCTTTTTAATCACTGTAGGAAGACATTGGGGGTTTATAAACACAATAATTCATGTTTTTTTTCTTTAATTTTATGAGATTTCTGTCAAGCTCTAAGCCGCAAAAAAACTTTGTATTTATTCACCCTTTGAATCATATGCACTATAGTAGCATTCAGAGGTTTGAAGCGACCACAGGGCAACTTTTTATTTCCCTTTTTAAATGAACCTTTGACACAGATACTATATATAAAGCAAAACAGCTTTGATCCAAAATGATTTTGGAGCCCCATTGTATATTTTTCATCCTATAATAAAACCTTTGTACATCGGTGCGGTTTCATCATGTGCAAAAGGAGTGGAATAAAAGAAGGATGATCTACGAGTTCAGTGTTAATACTGAAATTGGCCCCAGATTACATAAGGTTCAGGCAGATTCAGTCATAAGATTTAAGTCTCATCGTTCTCCCTTTGGTAACCATGCCAACTATATAGGGGACTATAGCTTTTATTTTTCCAAAACTGGGACCTTTAAGCATACTGATAATACAGAATCAAGTTAACAAGTTAATCAGTTTTCAAACAGATGATTGATACTGGAAAAGACTTTGGGCACATTTGCTGTGAGGAACAATTGTAACGGTATAACAATAGCAAGACATGTCTTGTTCTTAATAGTTTATTGCTAGTTTTATATCATTTAAATTATTCTGACAGTACTAAACAGTTCGTAATACTTGTAAAACTAAATTTAAAAACACTGTTCAGAATCAATTGCTAATCGTACATACAAACATGTTTTCTTTTTGTTCACATCACCTCTCTAATTCCACAAACAATAAGCAAATGAAATAATTTCTATTTTTATAAATAGTAAATAAACTTGCCATTTGTTTAATGGCTAACTGTTCACTGCTTGAATGTACGCTGACTAAAAGGTGAGAAAGCTATGCCACAGTGGCGTGAGAACTGGGCTACCATTTGCATGCTGTGTTTCTTGTTGCCCTGAACTCTGTGCTATGTAGTATGGGGGACTAAAAAAGGCCGGGCACCCAGACAAAGAAAAGGAAACCTATTTAGCCTTTTTTGTACTGCAGTCTAGGTTCCTTGCTGGGGGATTATTTTACATAGGCCTGTGTTTTAGCTGACAAGGGGCCTGAGTTTCCATCAAAAAGCCAGGCAGCAGATGTCAGGCCTTAGAATTTTTTCACAGAAGATGACCTTGCTGGGTCAGGGCCTATACAACCTGACTCAGCCTCAAGCTGTGTTGAAACAGCGGCTGTGGAAAGAGTTTGCCTGGGCAGTTTCCCCGTATGCAACCAACTATCCAACCCAGAGATTTCAAATTTTAAAGAGCTCTAAAGTATCCTGTTATTTTTTAATGCAAAAGTGATGAATAGCAATCAGCTCTCAAATTGAAAGCCTCTAATATTCTTACAAATGCTAACACTTGTTAAATCAGTTTGAATTCCTAAACAATAATGACCGCCTGTATATATTTCTATCAATGGAAAGAATGATAAACAATTAGTATAGCCCTGCATACCTATATATTCCCATCACAAGAAAATACATCTCAGTTATCCCTAAAATTACCTGTTGGCCCATGCAGAGGTTTTGTTTGCTGCATAGTAAAATAATATAATATAGTACATGATTTCTTTATCTATGTACTGTACATGAAATAACCTTTTAGGACATCTGTCTTTTTAAATTAAATCTGTGTGTGAAGGTGCCAGGAGTTCATGATTCATTTCAACAATATTTAACAGTGTGAATGATAAGCTGGTTTTCCCAAGTTAAAATGAGACATTGCCTTATACTGGAAGGTGTGTAATGGTTTCCAAAACCATTACATTCGCCTTGACTAATTTTTACTGATTAATTGCCAGACTGGGTTATACCCTTATTTCTGCTCATAAAAAGCGATATCTAGGTGACATGGGTATAGTTCCTCAATAGGTTATGGTAATTTCATATACGAATGTATGTAATATTTCTAAATCAAATCTGTACCAAGGAGGTCATATTTTAGCTATGAGAATATTTTTAATATATTTACAGTTTTACAGTATATAACTCCCTTGGGAAATGTCATTGTACTTGGACTGGGGAGTCAAACATGTTCCTGGAGAAATATGAGGTAGAAGTTGAAGTTTCTCATCTCAGTCAACGGGTGAACAACTGTATCCCAAAGGACTTCCCTCTACTGAGGTGAGTGTTCTCTGTTGGCCCCAGAGTAGGTATTGACAGGCATTAGCTGCAGGGAAGCTTGCAGCTACTTAGGTCCTAGTATATCTGCCATATATCTGCAAGATCTGCCATAGGCAATAGAGCACTTAGGAAGGGATTTGGTGGGCAAATAAGCAAGAGGTTAAAACATAGAAAGAACACAGAAATGTCTTTTATGAAATGAGTATGCGATTGAATGTTTCAAAATTGCAAGGTACATGTTAAGTATAGTGATCAATGTTTTGTTTTGTTGTGATCCTAGTATTTCCTGTTATGAGAACTGTAAGAAAACAAAAACAAAAACGGTGAGGTGTTTTTTCTTTGTACAATGCCCCCTTTTCTACATTTTTTATTTAAGTTAAATTTGAGTTTTCACTTGTGTGTACATCTAAAAAAAGGCATAAGTAAACTGTATTTTATGGAAATGTGTCTTTTGCCACCGTGTTTATTGTGCAGAACCCACAATGTCAGGGATTAAAACAATATACTTTTATACTGTTTCTGCCTGAATTTTTTTTCAGGAATAGATCATGGTAATTAATCTATACACAGGTAACACGCCATATAACAGATCCGCACACCGATGAAAAAAAGCGTACCAATGCTAAATTCAAAGAAAAACAAAAGGCTGTATTTATTAATGACAGGCTATAACACAATGTGCAGACGTTTTGGTCAAACATTGAACAGCATCAGTGCTACCAGAAACAAAGAACAAACACGTTTATAAATAGTTGTTTCAATTAGCTTTACTGATGTGAATTATGTGCAAAACAGACAATTGAAAACAATTAAAAACAGGTGTTCGAGTATGTCGACATATACAGACCATATATACTATGCATTATGTGCATGAACAGAAATAATACAACAACAAGCAGTGCAAGGATAGACAGCATGTTCACAGCTAGCAGGACAATTACATCACAATAAAGTCATATTCAAAAAGTTACATCATTGTCATCTTCAATATATAATCAATATTCATAGCTCATGATTAAATTAGATCAATTACACAGTTTCGACCATATCAAAGTTAAGAGAAAAGAAAAGAAAATAGCTTATAGCTTATTAGGGTCTACAGGAATTCAGACAAATATAACAGCACAGTAGTCTATAGAAAACACGATAATGTTCTTCGTTCAATCCCTCCGGTTGTACTGTGCGTAAATAAAGAATCCATTTTGATTCACACTGTAACAATTTTTGGTCAAGATTTCCACCCATACATGCTTGGAATAATTGTTGTATGCCACAAAATTCAAGATTCGAAACTGAATGTCTGGCATCGAGAAAATGTCTCTCTATTGGTGAATGGATGTCTTTTCTCCGGATTGAGCTCTTGGGTTCATTAATGCCCAATCTTGACTGTCTGGTGGTTTTTCCAATGTACTGTAAATGGCAAGGACAGGAAATCAAATACATGACTTTAGTCGAGGCACAGGTAATCACCTGTAAAATATTGTACTTATTCTGTGTTGAGTTGCTTGTGAAATTATTGGTTTTAACCGCATTACCACAGGTAGCACAATTATGACAAGGAAAGAAACCAGTCCATTTGTTCAGTACACCTCCAGTTCTTGAACATTTAAACTAATCAGACCTAACCAAATTGTCTCTCAGGTTTCTCCCTCTGTAAGGAGTAAATTACAGTAATTTATTAAAAATCCTGCTGCCAATAGTATCTGCAGACAGAACATGCCAATGCTTCCTAATTATATTATTAATTTCCAGACTTTGCGTAGTATAACAAATGATTGTGTTCTTTATCTTTTTTATCTAGATGAGGGAGCTCATTAATAGTTTTGCATCGAACCTGGGAGAGAGCTTTATCTTACAAGGCTCTTGGATAGTTTCTAGATAGAAATTGATTGTACATCTTCTGTACCTCAAATTCAAAATCTCTAGGTTTTGAGCAGATCCACTTAAGCCTTAAGAACTGACTGTATGGAACTCCTCGTTTAAGGGGTACAAAATGAAAACTTGAAGCATGCAAAATGCTATTTTTATCAGTCGGTTTTGTATACAGATTAGTATATAGATTTCCCTTAGTGAAACAGACTCGTGTATCTAGAAAATTGACGGTACTGGTGTTATATTCTAAATTAAATTTAATGGAAGGAATCAAGCCATTAAGATGGTTAACAAAGGCTTCCAACTCAATAGACCTACCAGTCCAGATGATAAAGATGTCATCAATGTAGCGTTTCCACAGTGTAATGTAATTAAGATAAGGGTTTTCTGTGTATATGTAATGCTGTTCTAGAAACCCCATGAAAAGGTTGGCATAATCTGGGGCAAAAAATGAAACACCCATATATATATATATATATATATATATATATATATATATATATATATATATATATATATACAGTGCCTTGCGAAAGTATTCGGCCCCCTTGAACTTTGCGACCTTTTGCCACATTTCAGGCTTCAAACATAAAGATATGAAACTGTAATTTTTTGTGAAGAATCAACAACAAGTGGGACACAATCATGAAGTGGAACGAAATTTATTGGATATTTCAAACTTTTTTAACAAATAAAAAACTGAAAAATTGGGCGTGCAAAATTATTCAGCCCCTTTACTTTCAGTGCAGCAAACTCTCTCCAGAAGTTCAGTGAGGATCTCTGAATGATCCAATGTTGACCTAAATGACTAATGATGATAAATAGAATCCACCTGTGTGTAATTAAGTCTCCGTATAAATGCACCTGCACTGTGATAGTCTCAGAGGTCCGTTTAAAGCGCAGAGAGCATCATGAAGAACAAGGAACACACCAGGCAGGTCCGAGATACTGTTGTGGAGAAGTTTAAAGCCGGATTTGGATACAAAAAGATTTCCCAAGCTTTAAACATCCCAAGGAGCACTGTGCAAGCGATAATATTGAAATGGAAGGAGTATCAGACCACTGCAAATCTACCAAGACCTGGCCGTCCCTCTAAACTTTCAGCTCATACAAGGAGAAGACTGATCAGAGATGCAGCCAAGAGGCCCATGATCACTCTGGATGAACTGCAGAGATCTACAGCTGAGGTGGGAGACTCTGTCCATAGGACAACAATCAGTCGTATACTGCACAAATCTGGCCTTTATGGAAGAGTGGCAAGAAGAAAGCCATTTCTTAAAGATATCCATAAAAAGTGTCGTTTACAGTTTGCCACAAGCCACCTGGGAGACACACCAAACATGTGGAAGAAGGTGCTCTGGTCAGATGAAACCAAAATCGAACTTTTTGGCAACAATGCAAAACGTTATGTTTGGCGTAAAAGCAACACAGCTCATCACCCTGAACACACCATCCCCACTGTCAAACATGGTGGTGGCAGCATCATGGTTTGGGCCTGCTTTTCTTCAGCAGGGACAGGGAAGATGGTTAAAATTGATGGGAAGATGGATGGAGCCAAATACAGGACCATTCTGGAAGAAAACCTGATGGAGTCTGCAAATGACCTGAGACTGGGACGGAGATTTGTCTTCCAACAAGACAATGATCCAAAACATAAAGCAAAATCTACAATGGAATGGTTCACAAATAAACATATCCAGGTGTTAGAATGGCCAAGTCAAAGTCCAGACCTGAATCCAATCGAGAATCTGTGGAAAGAACTGAAAACTGCTGTTCACAAATGCTCTCCATCCAACCTCACTGAGCTCGAGCTGTTTTGCAAGGAGGAATGGGCAAAAATTTCAGTCTCTCGATGTGCAAAACTGATAGAGACATACCCCAAGCAACTTACAGCTGTAATCGCAGCAAAAGGTGGCGCTACAAAGTATTAACTTAAGGGGGCTGAATAATTTTGCACGCCCAATTTTTCAGTTTTTTATTTGTTAAAAAAGTTTGAAATATCCAATAAATTTCGTTCCACTTCATGATTGTGTCCCACTTGTTGTTGATTCTTCACAAAAAATTACAGTTTCATATCTTTATGTTTGAAGCCTGAAATGTGGCAAAAGGTCGCAAAGTTCAAGGGGGCCGAATACTTTCGCAAGGCACTGTATATATATATATATATATATATATATATATATATATATATATACTACATGTCTGTCAGTCTGGGATGTGTTCTGTTATCTCATATTGTACATTTTCCTTTAAATAGTGATTGACAATAATTAGCATGTGACCCCTGATCTGAGAATAATATGGCAAACATCAATGGGATAAGAAAAATGTCTGCAAGGTTTTGTTTGATTACCTTAGACAATAACGTAGTTCATTTCTGTTCCAACTTAAAAGCTTGTTTTATATTCTGTAAAGCTTTTGTTGTTGGCTGAATAACTGCAAATGGAATATATTTTCATTGTAACAAGAAGAAGAAGAATCATTCCCTGACCTTTTTTTAATTAAAAAAAACTATGGAGAGAGAAAATAATTCCTTACATGTGTTGTGTGATCCTTTGACTATTGCCACATATTAAGAGTTTTAAATAAATAAATTAATGCTGGCTGGAAGGAAATTCTCTTTTGTGTTTATTAAAACAAGATAAGAGTTCTAGGCTTTCTGGGGAGGTATGTTGTAGGGAATCAGAACAGTAGCAGATTTACTTTTGATTCCCCCCCCCCCCCCAAAAAAAAACAAACACATTTCACTCAAACAATTAGGGTTTTCTACCAAAAGATAAAATTAGGCGCATACTCCAAATAGTACTCAAGATTAAGATTTTAGGAATTTTAAAGATGCTGGTTTTCATTCATTCAAGCTTAGCTATTTTTGAAAATAGATTGTATAGTTATTGTCTTTAAGATGTTTTTTTGTCAACACCCACTGTATTTATTAAAATATTGAATGCAGAGATTTAGAAGTTATAAGGAACTGACAATAATATGAGGAGTAGACCACTGTCTTTAGGTTATGAAATCAATGTTCTATTGGCTGTGCTACAAGAGACAGGCTGTGTAACAGCCACATAATAATAAACTCAGATTTCTGAGGTTGCACCATCTACATTTTAATAATGTCTTAATACCTGCAACATATCATTTTTAAAATAAATACAAGAAAACAATTGCTGGATGCTTTTTTTTCTTACAGTAAAAAAAGACTTTCCTGAACCAGCACAACCAGTTCTTGAATGAGATTAGACCATCTGGAAACTCATCCAATCAGCCTTGACTGGGGTAGTAATCTAAAATTATATCAGATATAATAATTTAAGAGGAGTAGCTCCCTCAACAAATGAAACGGTAAGGTTCAGCCAACCTTGAAGTCCCTGCCCTCTCAACTCTGGAAGTTGCTGTACATAACTTAAAACAGAGATATCTTGGCCAGACAAATAGCAGCATACACAATTGAGCTAAGCTTAAAAAGAAAATTAAATTAGACTAAAAGAAAGACAAGTGATTGCCTGTCGCTACGTTACTGCACAGCAATTTATTCCTAGGGTTGTGCAGATGACTGAAGCCAGCAGTCAGAGAGCTGGCAATGCTGTCAACTTTTCTGGGTGGCTGTCAGTCAAAGGCTGCACCCGCTGTGGAGTGCGCCCCTTTACTGCATTAACACCCCGCTGGGATCATTCTTTTTTATCCAACTTATTCTTCATGCCATTAAGGAGGCCTGCAACCATGCTGCCTTGCTTCATCTTGTTAATTGAGTCATTTATTGTATTTAAATGCAATGGGGGGGGGGGGGGGGGTACAGTAGGTGGGCTTGGGCTACCTCACTGGGGTACTCAGGGACAGTCAAACTCTACTGAGAGCAGTATATTCACAATGTAATATGAGATTGCTCAACAGTATCAATACGCTTATATAGTAGAATCCTAAAAAACAACACATCACCCTTCTTGTATGTTGCCTTTGTTTTTTTTTAGTTATAACGAGAATAGAATACATTAGGAATACACAGACTACATTCTATCAATTTTATGTGTAATTCAGTTTATTTTAACCGTAAATCCTACCAAAAATATTTTTCAATACAATATAAGTAAAGGCATGCGTTCTGGAAGCTTAGTGATGAGAGAAATAAACCAGTCTACACCTTGAAGTATTATTTGTCCTGCAGTATCCAATTGGCAGCAGTCTCACTTTCTGTTGGTAGCTTTGGTTAAGATAACTTCCCCATGCTACCTAGATTTAGGTAGATTTAACAACGCTAATTGTTTTCGAAACTATAGTTATACTGGAAATAATATAAGTGCCCCCGAACCTACTAATGAAGGAAAAGTTTTACGATTTGAGACAAATAGCCCTTAATTAAATGTGAGGGTTGATGTCCTCATGTTCGTTGTAGCAAGAGGAGAAAACTGTTACAGATACTTGTTCTCCTTGCCATCGACTGTGGCTTGCTACTTCAGAATAAACGTTTCAGTGATTTGTGTTTTTCATGTTTTAACTAATTCACTTTCACTGCATTAATAGGTGTAACAAAGCCTCTGCTGCCCAAACATGTGACATTCTGTGGCTGCCTTCAGGTGCAGTAAAAGAACGACACATGAAGAAAACCTTCATGTCACTATAGCATGTCATTGTCAACTACATTAAACAATTGTTTTGAATTTGTTTAAAAAAGAAAAAAAGTAATGGTTTCAACCATTTGTTAATCATGGATACCCCTATGTGGTGGTCTTTAGTCATGTTTTAAAAATGGGAATTGTTTCATATTCTATGTTCTTTTCTGAAAAAAACCTAAAACCTTTCCATTCTGCATAAAGTCTTTTACAGTAGTATGTACTATGGGATACTGTTTTCTTTTGGCCTTTCTGTGCTACAACTGCCAAAATTAGGTGGCAATTAATGTCAATAGTAATGGCAGTGGTTATGTTAAACTGACTTCTGCCTCAAGGATTTAGGCTCATTTATTACATTATTCATAAATGTATAGACCTTAATTACTGTCACATGATGAAATCACTTTCAGATAAAAAATGACTCTTGGTTACCGTAGCACGGTGATGGTTGCGCAGGGGAGTGAAGTACGGCCTCCCGACAGACGGTGGAACTAAGGCTAGCTTCCCTGCCTTAGCATTAGGCTCATAGCCTATGTAAGGCAGGCATCCTGATAAGGGCAGCTTCACAGGTGCTCCAGGCTTCATCTCATCAAGAACCACTGCTTAGCAGTAGCTCAATAAATTAAATGATTGGGCTACTGCAGGGCTGGCAGGGTGGAGCCAAGACCATATAGGGAACTGTGTTGAGCCAGCAGATTGAGGGCAACTGGGAAAGGGACACAGAAAGGATGGACAGCCAGAGACTCTTGTTTTTGATAACTCAAACTATTCAGTGTGACCAGGACTGGTGATCCAGGGAGCATTGTGACCAAGGAGTGGAATTCGTGAGCGGTGGACTGTGAATATTGACGGTGCCAGCTCATATCCGTCTGGCCCGTGACCCCTATCTATCTGAAGACAGCTGTCTCCCTGCGGTGTCTTATATTGTTTTGTCTATTTTCCAAGCTTGTAAATACCTGTACCCAAATACATGTGTGACTGTTTGAACTTTACAAAAAGACTGGTTCTACCCCCACAATTACCATCACCAGAGCTAGATCAATATTCTGACCCCCAATGTAAAAGGAGTTTCAAAGGCTCCACTTGGTTCGAAAATGCATCTAACATTAAAGTATAGACTTCCAGGCCTTGACATGTCTTAGAGCCTCATCTCAAGTGGCAGGGTATTTAAGAACTTACTGGACTTGACCCACCAGCTGATTAAGTTATAGCTCTGCCTACTTGATAATAGAGATGTAATGATACTGAAGGTCACAAAGCAGTGCATTTCATATGTTGATTCTTACAACTTGGTATGACCAGTAATGAGATTAAATAGTCTTTAATGATAGACTGTTTTGTTAAAAGGAAAATGTTTTAATGACATTTGGTGAAACCAATAATAAATCAAATTATTATGTGGTTTATCACAATAGAAAACCTTCCATGATCATGTTTAGTACAATGATAGTGCAACTCATTTATTGGGGAAACTTGTATAAGAGTGATAAGAAAAATTAAGAAGAGGAGGAATTTTATGTGTTACCTATTTGGATTTGAACTGGTCTAATACTGTTTTTTGTTTGTCAAACTGAACTGAGGTCTGGAATTTGGATTATGTAGTCCCCAAGGTTTTTAACTTGCAGATGCATAATCTTGGTGTAAAGAATCTGTACTTAGAGCAATTGCAGATTACCATTAACTTGAATTTGAGAGATTATGCCACCAATACAGTATTCATATTGCATAGTCCAATCCGAGTTGGTTTGGATGTTAACTTTAAGGGTTCCTATGGGTACAGTTTAGCTGCACTTGTGTTTACCATTTACATATCCTGTGGCCACTTTTTACAATGATGGGTAAAAAATATATATTTTTATTACTAGCAGATAAATCAAAATATGAAATGGGTGTGGTTATGATTTTTTTATTTTTAGTTTTTTTTCTGTTTGGACACATGTGGCTGCAAGGTTGCGGTTTACTGCAAGTCAGAACCTTGGCAAAAAAAAAAAAATGAGCAACTCATAAAAGAAAATCCATTAAAAGTGGCTATAGAATAGAGCTGTGTTTGATTCTAATCACTAACTGAAAAATGCCAAGGTCTGAGCTTACAATAGTCTATAATGCAGAAATAGGCAAGTCTGTGTGTGTGTGTGTGTGTGTGTGTGTGTGCACAGTGTCATTTATTGTGATGCAGAAACAGAAAGGGAACACACTGCCTAGGTCTAGAGGATGTTCTTTATGAGACTGGGCAGTATTTATATCTCCTCTACTGTAATTCTTACAGCTTGCTACCATGGGGGGCAGCCTGGCAGCTGTAATAATTTCTGGCGAGATAGTGTGTGTGACATGAGTAGGCGCTGGCTTTTTAAAACCTGTCCAGACCATGATGTTTATGGAGAATAACGTGCACCCCTCCCCCTCCATCCAGGTAAAATCCTAGACCTCAAATTAAACAGCAATTCAGTTTGGTTGGTTAAAGGGTGTACGGGGGGATAACATAGTTCTGTACACCTGGGCATATAATCAGTCTAACCTTTTTATGCTGAATTTAATTGGCTCAGTGGAAGTGTAAAAGTTACAAGCAAAAACAAATGATAGATTTCAGACAGAACACACACGGAAGTTCTGATTTCATTATAGTCTTCATATTCATTTGATGTCCATGAAGTGCAAATGACTTGTGCCTGCTGAGGGTCAACTGTGGTCCAGTTTGGAGAAATTCAACGAGAATTGATTAGTGGCAACCCTTTGTGGATTAATTCAAGCCATTACATTACCCATAAAAGAGGAGCATCAGAAGTATATGTCATTGTATGTCCTGCCTGTGTGGCAGATAGCTCAAGGAGTATGTGACAGTGACTGTACGCTTCATGCTTGCTTACGCAATGAGGAATGGGAAGGTGGGAGTTGATCCATTTTGTCTTCAAGTGGTTGTGGCAGGTAGTCACTTGTCTGACACAAATTAGTGACAACCTTAATATTTTCTATTAGTTTAGATGCAAAGAAAAATTGGTGGCCAGCTGGACTACCATCTGAAAAAAAATACACGGTTGTCAGCTGGTTGTTCTATCTAAGTTTAAATTGGTATCCCAGGTACTTCACAATCATTTTGAATTTTGAAAGCTGTCTATCCATTACCGTATATTTTCAATTAACTAACAGTTTCATTCTGGTTCTCAAAAGAAGACTTACTGTAGTTCTGACCTGAGGATTTGGTAATCTCAAAAATCTGCAACATGAAGTATTATCACGCTGGCAAATGCACTTAGCATTACACATATGCTTTTAGAATACAACCCATTGTGTCTTTGTGGCAAAGTGGTAACTACGTGCAGGTGAGTGCAGTGCAGAGCGGAATAATCACACAGAAAACAGGTGCAGGTACAGGTGCAAGGGTGTTTATTAATGTTTTAATGTCCAGAGCTTTATGGCAACAACTTGTAAATAATAATATTGTTGGAAGTGGTACAGCGGCGTGTATCACTCCGTTTATATGAATCCCACGGGTTTGACCCGCAACCAAAATGTCCCGTTTTTCCTCACCCACACAAAACACAAACACAGACACAGTTTCTACAGTGCGTGATTTAGGTGCTCGTGGTGAAAAGACAGTCCTGTCATGAAAGAAGAGAGTGCTGACGTCCGGGTTAATGCTGGCCGATTGTGCTAGTAATCTTTAATGACACAAAAGACACACAGTTTACAAGACCAAACTAACAAACAACACTCACAGTTCACGTTCACGGTTTCCTTCTGGTTCTCTCTAACCATTCACAAAGGAACAGATCACTCAAGCCATGCCCCCTATTTATACCCTCGCTCATGACCCCGAGGTTAACGAGCGCATCCGCTCCTCCAATCCTCGGATGCCACGCCGCTTACCGTCCGGGTCACTGAGCTTGGGTGCCGTAGCACCGCCCCTTTCCTAAATGACCGACTTCCACCTACCCTACGGAATAAATTGTCGTGACATTTAATTAAGGGTACTCTGTTCCTCTCGCACCGTGCCCTCACAGATCATTCAATCTCTGTCACAGTCATTGTATAAAACTATTATATAGCATAATAAAGCAAAGCTTTCAGTAAACTCCCATTGGACACAACTTCTAGTAAGTCACGGGACTAACTCAGTTCAAACTATAAGCCATCTGTAAGACTATATCAGGAAAAGGACTTATTTTCTTGTCTTATGTATTGCATCAAAGTCTCTGCGATACTTTTATGTGCTCACTCTGTAGCACACTTTGTCCTCCAGTCTTTGGCTCCAAGGCCGGAGTAGGCCCTCCGGCTCAGAGTAGACTGAGTAGCTCCTATTATAAAAGGAAAGTTTCTGAATAATCTATAGTAAAAAGCAGTGGGACTACTCTTTTTTTATTTTTTTATTTGACATCCTTTCCATTTCGGTAGCATTACAAGACTGGTACACACACCTATTTTAAAACCTTTTCCCTAGAAGGAGCTCTATTACTGGTCAATAGAAACCTCACCTTAGCTTTAATTTAATATAGTGTTATGATAAATGGGCTTGTTTGCTGATTGAACACCAGCAGCTGCCAAAACTTCTCAGTTTCAGTACCAGTTTTATAATGCTCCATCAAATTAGGAATCACTTTGAGATTTATCTTAGTACTTTTTAAATGTTTTTTGTGAATCTGATTTATAGCATAATTCTTTGCTTCTGCTTTTATATGTACATTTTGGCCAGCATAGTATCACTGGTTTGATCTGTAGAATTACTGTTAAAAGATGAACTATTATCACCTGGTTTGATACTGGTGAACTGCACAGCTGGCAACCCAAGAACAGAAATTATATTTCACAGACAAGGATCTATTTTTCCGAGGCTGCACAAGCAGTCTGCAATTTTGATTGAAGTAATTTATCCTAGACCTCTTTGGAGGTCTGCAGTGTTGAAGAGTTAACTGAAAACCATACATCACAAATCAAAGAGTAAAACAACTTCCCAGGACTGGTAACACATGTGTTGGTCCTAATTTGAACCAAATCTTTGTTTTAGTCACAAATGATAAGCATACCAGTAGAGCATATTGTAGTATTATTCATGTAATCGCTGATGATAAATGTAATTAAAATAATGCACATTTACAGTTCCATCAAATCATTTTTTGTGATCCTCTAATCGTTCAAGTGTAGAAATGTATTCCTAGGTGACTGTTTACTATGCGTTTCCTTCCCATTTTGTTTTATATAGCTGTGACAGGACAGTGTCTGGCAATGCTGTTTTGACCAAGAAGGAAGACTCAGACTCAGAAGTTGCAGTTTCAAGCGCTAATGGGCACTTTAATTATAACTACAAATAACACTAAACAAACACTGGAACAAAACAAAAGGCACGATGGCCAAAATAAACAGGTTTAACAAAACACACAAACGCAACAAACACAGACACAGACGGAAATGCAGCACAGCACGGAACACATACCTTCACCTTCACCAACATTTACTTTAACCATCTCTTTGTAACACCCGTGATAACCCTATTTACACACATTCCCACGTGTTTTGACAGGAAGAAATTTAACCCCCTCCCTGCCAACCCATTATTCCCCACACCAGCACATGCACACATGCAACAGCAGGGCGTTCCCTGCCACACTGCCACAATAACCTAAAGGTGTTTTCAGTAGCTTGCACACAAGCATCCCCTTTTCTTTAACCACTTAAAACACTTTATCAGTATATCTACTGTAGATCAAAGATTACTGGGTGTGTTTTGTTATCGACAAGCTCTAGAAACTAACTAGTAATATAAAACAAAAGAAAAGAAAAAAAGGGGATCGTCTTCTTTTTACAGGGATCACATATGGAGAGCTTATAAGGTTTCAACCTACTTAAATATGTAATAAAAAAAAAAAATTAAAATGTATACCACTATCTGATGTAAAGATGTGTGAATCTATTAACATGTGTAATGCAAGTACCTTACTTTTACAAAATGAAAATCACTGCTCTTATTGCTACTATTGCCAATTATTATTAAAATGTAATAGTGTTACTGACTAGGGGCCTTGGGTATGAACAGTAGAGAAAAGAAAGGTTAAGGGTCACTGTTTCAAAGGAAAATTGAATTCTGGTTTATGAAAGATACCATCGATTTCTTGAGATTAGTGGGTTGAAAGCATAAAAAAATCTCATCTATTGTTTGTTTTGTACAGTGTATTCCAGATACATATTTTTAAACAAGAGGCATCCTTTTTGTGTTTAAAGTATTTGGTTAAAAGCATCAAATAGATACACAAAACTGAGCTAACGTTATACAGACTACTGCTACAGTGTCAGAACAAAAGCAACTCAAGGCGTCTAATTTAATTATTATCTTCCAATGCACAGGGCAGTGCCATTTGGCAGCATAACATATGAGTCTAATAAAGATAGAATTTCCATTGCACAATGTAATGATAATAGCAGGACATTTACGTTTATATTACAAATTGAATGCCCTTAAATGCAGTGTGCTCTCAGAAATGATCTGTTACTTGGTTGTAGAAAATACAGTGCCAATGCTAAAACAGCAGGGAAGTAATACATTAATTATATTTATTCATATCTAACATTTGAAAGGATTATTGTAACACCAAACAATTAATATGATATTAAACAATCAGCTATGTCTTTAAACCACTCACGTCTGTTCACAGCACAGAAAATGACACTTAAATGTATGTATTTTATACTAGTATAAATCATATATATATATATATATATATATATATATATATATATATATATATTGTAGCAACTTCATAGGCTGTGTAGAATATGCATACAGTACTTTGTAGCGGGACAGTGTGTAAACAGAGACAAAATACTGTAAAGTTAGTTCCAAACAGGGCGGTACCTGTTAGTGCTTTATTTACATGTCCATCCAGCATAGGGTAGTCGGTGAAACAGGCAAAGGTTCATACACAATCCAGGGTTTTCAAAACAGTCCAGGTATTAAGCACACAGCAGGCAGTCAAACAATCCAAGGTCAATAACAAGTAATCCAACAATTCTCAGTACTCACTTCCTGTAGCATACCACTCTCCCAACTCTTTTCCCCCTGGTACTTGCCTGGGCCTCCCTTTTTATCCCCCTGGGAACGCCCCTTTTGATGATGTGGCATTAAAACTAGTCACTTCCTGTTTGGCAGCCATCTTGCTTCCGGTATGACTGAAGCCAGAATTTGCCATCAAGACTGCCCTAATGTATCTCCCATTTTGCACCAATCCCCTCATCATATCACAATATATATATATAGTAAGCAGTATGGTATACCGCTGGTCCATTAAGAATGTATTACCCCATTATATGTGTTCTTAATCATCATTTATTTCTGTGTCTGCCCTGGATATTTGCCATGTTTAATAAAGTCACTATCTTATTTTACTTTTGGGTCAGTGTCTGAGCAAGCCTGAGCAAAGTGTAATTTAAAAATGACCAATAGTGTGTAAGCACTCTTAATTTCTCCAACCATCACCCTTACACGTCTGTTAAAGATTTAAAATGTTAAATATCTAACAAACCCCTTTTCTGAGGAGTACTCCTAGTGGTCATTTTATACTGACGTTACAAATATTCCACCACAAAGGAAAATAATGAAGAAAAAATAATGAATATCGATCAAATTACACAGATCTTGATATAATAAACATACAAAATGAAATATTATGCCAATTCAGAGGAGTATTCCTTTAACTGTGTTATATATTCTCTGGCTTTGTCAGATCCTCTCAATAAAATTGCAGCCTTTTCATTACCCAGACTGCTATCTATGCTGGTTTTTAAAAAAAAAAATTTGTTCAGAATTTGCCAAGCTGCTTTTGAGAGTATGCTATTCATAAATCTAAGCATATTTCCTAAATTTCCTCATTTTAACACTATATTTTTTAGCAATTTCCGATACTTGACATTTCTTTCCTGACAATCACATTAGCATATCATTATCAGACCTTACAAATCTTCTCATGCGATTCATAAGACATTTCATTAGGAAATTTGTGTTGAATGGTTACAACGGTCACCAGCTGGAAGCACTTATAAACTTTTTCTGTGCACACAGCTAACATCAATAAAAGTGTTTGGAGCATGATGATAAATGTTTAGGAGCATTAGTGTTAAATATCTGAACATATAGGACTATATCAAAAAAGACTGCTTTTTTTTTTTTTTTTTTTAAAGGCTCAATGAGATAACACAGTTCTCAATACACATACTTTAAGTAACTGAAGTTAATTAATTGATTCTTGTTTCTCCTTAGAAAAGACTGGATCTTCTTTGACGGCTTAGAATCTCTAAAGTTAATTATGTAGTCGTGTAACACGCGAACATAGCAAGTTTCAAACTGTGAGGCCAGACGCCAACAAGCAAATAGAAATGATACAACATCATTGTCCTGGTCATACAACATCTGAACCATGTCTGGTTTAAATGATCCTGTTTCTGTCTGAAACGGATAACTTTGCTGTTCATTGGTAGTTACACAAAGAAACAAGTGCTGTTGTATTAATCTGGTTACATCAAACAAGAGACATTGCATGAAACTGTATAAAAAAGCCAGAACTTACAAGCTTGTATCTATATTGCCAGATCTGTAGAGATTATGAAAAACCGTAGGCAGTTGGATTTTGTCCATATGTTCCAATTATCATAATATTATCCTGAAATTATTTACACATTTTTGTAAAGGTTTCAGCATTATTTGGTATGTTATGTTATGGCCAGTGTACTGTACAGTATGTCCCTATACTTTATGTACACTGATTGAATGTATCACCTTTCCATACAATACTTCCATCACCATAGAACTGTAGTATTTTTCTATTATTCAACACGTCAGTTTTTTCAGAGTACATCTCATATTCATGGATAATGTGCAACTGTGTATAGCACATGTTTTTGTTTTTCAATTAATATTTTATATCATGCACACTATATACCTTATAAAGCACTGTCATATTTTTGCCATTCCAGTAATTAGAACTATACTATAATGTGGCCAGAAAAAATTACAATAAAAAACATGTTTATACATAATAAATGATGGTACGCCAAATTATTCTAATGGCCTTGTGCGGTGTTGGCTATGGGCTATGTAGTTAGTTGCCCTATTTTGATTAATTGAAAGCTAGTTTTCAATATATTGTCTAAAACATTATTGAATACAACAAAATATTGAATGCATTCATTATTCTTGTGGTTTTCAAAATCAGAAATTTGTTTCTCATTGGTCGCTCACATTTTCCAAGAAGCATTTTGTGTGATTCATACCGTATGTAATATAAAACCAATTATATTATCAAAATTATCTTATTGAGTTTCAAAAATAAATGCAGTTGTAGCTCAAGAAGAAAGCACTGTGGTAATCTGATGGCATCATGCAAAATCTAGCCCAGATGTAGATTCCTTGAAGGCTTCACTTCATCATCGTTTCAGATCTATAGTGAGATTAAGGCATTTGTTGAATGTGCCCAGACACAGAATACAACTGACAGGGGGCCCTTATCAACCCTTTCTCAACAGCTGCCCTATTGGCACTTTATATAGCATTAACATTCAATCTGCTGTTCATTTAATGCCATTTAATAATATTTCAGATGAAAGGGAAAAACAATTGCTTACATCATGTACTGTATTTACTTACATTTTATAGATCAGCCAATGCAGCAACCCCCTTGATATCAGTGGTTGTTACAAAGGGTTATTCATTTCCCTAATATGCTCATGTTTGAACAGGCTTTCAGAGACCAGCTCCATAGAATGCACATCCTTCCAAGATAGGCATGACATGTAGGAATGTAAAGTGAAGTGCTGCTGTATGCTTAGACTACATCTGCAGTGTACTGCTTTAACTTAACTGATGAAAGCCATACCCTCATATCACAACATTAACTGGTTTATCTTTTGCAAAGGGTGGTGGGGGTTGGGGGGTAAAAACATTCAAGCTTCATTGCTCATTCTGTGCAAGAGAGATAGAAAAAAGAGAGACACAAAAAACAAAAGGGAGCTACTGAAATTTGCATGGTGCTCAATTATACATTAGCGAACATCACTTGGCAATCTGTTCATATCAGTTTAATTGGATTTTAATACTGCCTCTGATCTTGTTTTCTAATTAACAGTAGCGGCTGGCAATAAAGCAGAACCATGCACCCAGCGACACCTCTGATCCTGGCCATATGGAGTTCCTTAGAGCTTGTAAGAAAAAAAAAAAATCATCACCTAAATACAGGCCCAAGACAAGCACAGCAGAAAAAGGGAGGCAACCTCGACCCCCATATGGCCGGATATCACTCCTGCTAGCGCCTTCATTGATTAATTTCTCTCCTGATTGGTTGTGATTACAGATAAATAAAACATGATCTTGGAATCTGATGCAAATCAGATTCCAAGCTTTAGGGAAATGTTGATTGCTTTTTCAAATCTGTTTATTTTTCCCCTTGTTGCCCTCACCTTGGTATTTGATGAAAAACTGTGAATTGGTTCACTTTTTTTATTTTCCAGCTCCTGGACTCTTCAAGGACTTACTGACTTTAGTATAAATAAAACAACCATGAAGAACTACGAGTTTTGTTGCCTCAGTTCTTCCCCTAGTGGACTTTGTAATTTTACTCAAATATAGATACATTTAAATGGAGATTGAATTTACTCTAACAGCATTAAGCTAATCATTCTTGCACCTCAGAAGTAATTACTTTTTCAATAGAAGTACATTATTTTAATATGTATGGTACATTTAAATATATTTGTCAGGGACAGATATATGTTGTACTAAATCTTATGTATTGCAGTTATTTGTAAATGATACATTTGGGATTTAAAAGAATAAACAAACACTTAGTAGCAAACAATAATTTCTAAACACAAAATACAGTTTTGAGGACACACACCCAAGTCCAGTGGACTCTCTCTTAGTAATCAAGACTTTTCTGGGCTCTCCAATTGTACTGTATTGAAAATGGGGACATGCAGCTACCTGGATACAGGGCTCCTAAAATGACAGTATGGAATCAGACACCACCTTGACAGGTCAGTCCTCCAATATTCAAACCCTGTGCCTGCCTGATGAGGAAAGACAGAGATATCATCCCGTACCACCTCACCACTTTATTCCTTAATTGTTATTAATGCTCCTGATCACAGCCAGCTCCGTTTCTCCCCCTCTAGCAGTAACAGGATAAGTGCGAGCGATAGCGGGATTCATACATTCATTTTTGCAAGCTAGACACTTAAAAAAAAAGAATATTAAAATCTGCTGTGCGCCAGGCAATCCGTGGTGGAACGAGTGAGCACAGCTCATTCCCATTCCCTTGAAACTGGGGGTGTTAATTTGGAAATCTATGACTGGTATGTGAAGAATGCTAATTTGTAATTAGGAAGATTAACTAAATCTTGGGAATAGAAAAGATTATTGACTTGTATAGTAAAATCAACAACAAGCAAAGTTAAATAATCATTTGAAATTCATACATTTAAAGAAATCTCCTTTTTGGTTGGGTTGCACTGTAAGAGCTCTGATTTACCAGATCAAGTGAGAGGGAGTTGTGATATTCAAAAGCCACCACTGATCTTTAAAGATACATGCTTGTTTGATGGGTGTGTGATGCCATTAGCATTCAAGCAGTGGTGGGTTGACCTTAACTTTCATAAGATTCATTTAGTGACTCTTTATGGAACGGGAATCTACTGAGTGGTCTGCATGCAGTCAGAAACAACCTGTATACATGTCTGCAGAAATCACACACAAGCTTTATGCCTACGTACTATATTATTTTTATTTAACTAATAACTACATGATTGTATAAAGATAAATCATAAGGCAGGGCTTAACTAGAAATGTTTAATATTGTTTCAGTACTGGTAGGTATTGTTAGGTTAAACATCAGAGTCACAACCTTAACCCTTTAATCCCAATCTTTGGATTGATCTATCCATCCACAACATTTCCTCACATTTCTTGGCTGTTTATAACATGGTCCACAATCATGACTCTAAAAGCTACAACCTATTACGGAAATCCACCACAGCTCCACCTTGTAAACAGAAAATTGATCATGAATTTACATATACCAAACTATAACTTTTTAAACGACTGTGCTACAATTAAAGTCTCTGCTTGCTTCTTTATACTCACGACACATAGCAAGTGGCCCATCTGGTATTAATAACACCACAATAATTCAGGCCCTGGCTGGCACATGTGTAATTAAGCAAAGGAATGGCATTTCACATTGTTTAACTGGCTTCAAACTACTTACCAATATGGTGCTATATTCTGTTCCAACATGAGGACCATACAGTAAGTAAAGTCTTTGCTCAAAGGAACTTTAACTTGTCGGTTGTTATGTGAGTATTTCAATGTAACACAATACCACTTATTTCTGCTAAATTCTTATGACATATGCAAGGCTACATTTGAAGCTCATGTAAAAGGCAGCAGTGTGGAGTAGTGGTTAGGGCTCTGGACTCTTGACCAGAGGGTTGTGGGTTCAATCCCCAGTGGGGGGCACTGCTGTTGTACCCTTGAGCAAGGTACTTTACCTACATTGCTCCAGTAAAAACCCAACTGTATAAATGGGTAATTGTATGTAAAAATAAATAAATAATGTGATATCTGTATAATGTGAAAAAATGTATAATGTGATATCTTGTAACAATTGTAAGTCGCCCTGGATAAGGGCGTCTGCTAAGAAATAAATAATAATAAAAGGGAACCTAATATTGTAGCCATAACTATGTGTTGCAATTATTAATTGCTACTAACACTTACTTTAAAGGATAACTTTCCCATTTGTACATTTATTTTGTTTTTATAATCTATAAAAAAAAAAGTTCAACTTTTTTTTTTTTTTTTTTTAAACTTTTTGTCTTAATTATTTTCCAACTTTGAGAATTTGTGGAAGTTTGGAGCTTGCCATCCGTCATTCACAATGACACTTGCAAATGTATTTCTGATGTTTTTATTGGGTAAACATAATGACAAGTTATGTACATACAGTACTGGATTCATGCATTCTTGCTGACAAGCTGTAAATATTTTGACCAGCACATATACATATTTTTTTAATTATGTTATTTTATCCACATTTCAAAAATATTTTACATACCATAGATCAGATGCCGTCTGAATGAAAATAAGGGGAAATATATACTCTGCTTCTTATGTAGCCTATTTTAAAGGCAATGCACAAATCTACATTTCAATCTTGGATTTCCAAGTGGGCTGCATCCATGCATTTTCTTCAAAAGCAGTGGGGATTTGTATATTTTAAAGCATAATTTTTTTTTGTGGTCATTATTCACCATATACATATATACATGAAACCTAGTAGATACACATACAGTACAAACATATCCATGTATGTTGTTATACAGTAAGAAGAAGAGCAAACCTAAAGTTTTGATTGTCTGTGTGACTTTGTTTGGTTCCAGAGTTAACTTGGTTAGTCATATGTTAATTCATCTCTTTGATTATTTGGCTAAATAAAGGATTTTATTGTGTGAAGACTAAAAAGTTTGAAAACAATAAAGTGCAAGGAAATTTAAATTGTGGCTTGCAACTTTTCAGCTAGCTGCACTATAATAATACAATTACTAAGGCAATGCCTTTTGATTTCTATCAATGCCTGCACCTGATGGAAGGTTATTTGAATTAAAAGTTTGTCCTTCAGAGGGTAATTGTTTCAAATAATCTGTATTATCTAAAAGGCAGCTTTATGTTTTTATTCATAACTACACTTTTTTCCCCCTAGTCTTCTATTTAATAGCAGGAGTTTTTTTGTTCTCAT
Source organism: Acipenser ruthenus (assembly GCF_902713425.1). Taxonomy (NCBI): domain Eukaryota; kingdom Metazoa; phylum Chordata; class Actinopteri; order Acipenseriformes; family Acipenseridae; genus Acipenser; species Acipenser ruthenus. Next base: position 27,097,431 of record NC_081206.1, read on the forward strand.
AACGGGGGGGGGGGTGCAGGGGAATAGTGACAATGTCTTATGAAAATGTTCAAAGAAGACACTATACATTCTTTTTACAATTATAAATGAGAAAGAAATAAGTATAAAGAAATAACAGCTTTTTATTCTCTGGTAGAAAAACTGTGAAAGAACATTGCTTTATATTGTTTAATCTTTCTTTTAAAATTTTATATGAATAATTTGGTTCTCTGGTGATTAATCATGTCAATAAACCGGATACAAAACAAAAGGATGCAGACTTTTAAAAAGTATAAAAATTAGGGAAATGCTGGAAGTGAAAAAGGTGATAGAGGGGGAGTAATGCACATTAATTCAAAGTGCAGGGTCTCTTCATTGGATTAAGGGTCTATTGTATGCACAAATATCTAGCCAGAAGGGGTTTAATTTTAGGCCGGTTTAAGATTTTATCTCTGCAAATGAAATTATGCAGTTCTATCTGAATGCATGCTTTTATATGAGGTATGTTTTTCTGTTGAAATGTAATGTGCATCTGTTTTATAATACACTGCATAAGCAGTGGGATTTCATAAAGACATTATTAGATGTACAGTATCATTTCTGATAGGCCTTGATGCAGTATTGCAATGCCCAGGGTAGCTACAAAAATTATTTTCCTCTGTTTTAAAATGTATGAAGTGTTAAACACAGGACCATCAACATTCTGCAAAAGTTAGTTGTACTGAAAAAGCCTTGCGACCTTAACCTGTACTTAGAATATAGTAGTGGATAGATGGTGGATCGAAAACCTTATATAATCTGAAGAGGATGTTCACATTTTGACTATAGTGAGATTCTGTAGGTGAATCTAAACTGAAGTCAAATATGTGCTGCAACATTTTGGTTTGGGATAGTAAATTAGCAGTGCATAACTATGGAAACAATAAATAACGTCAATAAATTATTTTTTGAAAATTTGGGGGCTTATTTCTGTATTTATGTTGTTAGCTTTATAAAATGTTATCACAGTATTTTTGCATGATATTTTTACAGTTTTCCCATGCTTTTCCTATGGTTATACTATGCACTTACCATAGTTTACCCTGGTTTGCCATGTTTATTAATATGCTTAATAAACGAAAGAGAAGTCTAAACCTCTTCCTTATGGCTAATGGTGAGCTGCCTTTATATCAAACTGCCAGAAAACCCTCTAGAGGTAAATCACAGTATATTATATATTCTGTTTATAATGCAAAGGCAAGTGAATAAAATAATGGGACGAAGGCTACCATTCTTTTTTCTGTGTTGAAAGAGAACTGAACAAAAACACAAGCTAACTGTTCAGATTTTAGACTGGTTTACAAGTTTTAAAGTCACCAAACAAAAGCTATATAATGCAATGGTACTACAAGAGCAATTCAGTGCTTCTATATGCACAAGCAATGGAACAGGAGTAGCTGTAAGCCATTGCTAGAACAGTAAACCAGATTCTAATGTTTTTACATTTCAATGGTATCCTAATGGTATGAACCAATACATACCAAGATCCGAGTTTTTGGAAGTCTCCTGTTTGTTTAGCTGACATAAGCACTTATTTATTTAGAAATTATATTATTATTTTTTAAAAAGTTCAGGTTTTCAGTTTTTTTTTTTATAAAGTTACATTAATTATAATATACACTGAATATTTTGGTCAAAATTCAATAATTATTTTTAGTCAGGGTGCTGGTGTTTAATGGTCCAATATCATAGTGTTGTACATGCATTCTTTTTAAATTATAAACAGTTTTCCCTCATTTTATCATTTTGTACAGCTAGTCTTTTTTTCTATTTTTACAGTAACATAAAACATAATTGAATGAATAAATAGCCTTTGTAAAATGGTGGAATTACAGTTTGGAATCATCCCAAACGACACTGATGCTTGTGGCGCTAGGCAGACCGTATATTAGAAACCTGAGCAGCTACTGTGTGTAAAAGTTAGCGTGGCGTACTCATGAGTGAGAATAATAGGTGTATATCTACTGACTTTTATTGGGGTGAACCGTGCTGGAAAGAATGAAGATGCTAATCCCGGGACTGCAGCCAAAATGTAAACAATGCAGTTCAGAATGCCGAAAAAGTACAGAAAGTTATTTCAAGTGATCCAGGAAATTAGGAAACAGCACAGCAAGGTCCAATACCTCTTACAGGTATTGTTATAATTTATATGGATATGGTACTGGCTCTTAAATTGGTATGTGTCCAAAACAAACATATTGATTTCTATGTTGCTTGAATTATTCTGGGTTTGGGTTTGTGCACACACTTGTAAAGGTAGGCTCTATATTTACAGCAGCAAGCATCTGTGCAACTCAACTCTGCCAAGCTGTTCTTGTTTTACGTGGAAGCCAGAACAATTTTGACCCAGGGACAAAGTTGTCTTTTCCTCCTACCCAGGGGGGCAGTAGCTCTCTTCAACACCACAAAGAAAAAGTCTTTTAGCTGGCATGATTGACTAGCTGCATCAGTTACATTAAGGTCAGAACTAGTGCTGAGATGTGAATTTACAACCCCGGAATACACTGGGGTCAGAGAGGTAGCAGCAGCTGAACTTAATAAAATGGCTTACAGGCTCCGGCTATTCAGCCAGCACAGTGTACAGGGCGGCCACGTTTTTTGATGCTGTAGCTGAAAGGGATGTCGGTTGACACAGATTTTTTTTCATTTTATTTTATTATTATTTTTTAGCCTCAGTTCCTAATCCTCCAAGCCCATTTCTAAAACTATCCACACCTCTTCTGTCACGGAAGGCAAGTGCTGTTTGTTAGAAGATGTTGCTTTTTATCAATGAATGCACTGCTCTTGACACTAAAGACTTAACATCAAATGAGCGTGGAAATCCATTTTTACACTTTTTTTGCCCAATCCAGAAGCTTTGTTTCAAAGGGAAAGAATTGGAATTCAGAGACATAAAATTCCCTTTGTTCTCGTGCTCTCTAGCCCTCGGTGCCAGAGCGGACGCTACTATTGAGAGACGGAGAGATCAAAAAAACGCTCAAAAAGCTCTGTTACCTGGCCCCCAATGATGCCCCCTGGCACTCTCAATTAAATCAGCTGTGCTGGAAATTGCCTCATACTGTCAATCAAAATAATTTACTTTGGTATAGCAAGTTTCTTAAAAGCGTAAAACTGGTTGTTTCAATTCGAAGATGGCCAACAACCAATATTTTGGGATATGCCTGCCACAGGTCACGTATTTAGGCCCCTCCGGGGAGTGATGTCCACGGTCCCGCCTCGTCTTTGAATTGAAAGGCAACAATAGGTTACGGATGTAACCCCAGTTCCCTGAAAGAGAAGATGACCAACAAACCTACTTATTCCCTCTGTAGGTGGGACCAAGGACATCACTCCCCGGAAGGGCCTATCGACAGCTCTGACATAAAATGCTCAGTAAATACCTGACCTGTGGCAGGCATATCCCAAAAGTATTGGTTGTTGGTTGTCTTCTCTTTCAGGGAACTGGGGTTACATCTGTAACCTATAGTTTTCCAGGGTGTCGACTCATTGCTGAGCTTTTTTTTCGAAATCAGTAAAAGGAAACACTGTCAATACTATCATCTTAACGTGCAGCTCGCAGTTTTTGCCTTCAGAAAAAATATGTTAAGTTTACGGTTCTTCATGTATCAAATTGGACCCTTGAATATATATATAATTTAATGGGGAAATAATACAACATTGAAGGCTTGGCCACCTTGAGCCTCTTAGAACAATGGGACAGGCTCATATACATCTGTCTAAAGGCTTTGGTGTCCAAAACAAATACGAGTGCAGAAATACATATGGGATGCAATTAATTTAAAATATGTATTCAGAATTTTAAGTTCCATGACCCATAATACACTCCACTAATAATGTGTCTCCTGTAATTATCACGACTGGACACATATGTTCTCCATGTCTCCCTGAGTTTACCTTATAACATGCTGAATCCATAACAACCATATGACTTCACAGTTTAAGAAAAAATACTCAGTGACTACAGAGTACATGTATGCATTTGAAATCCAAGATGTATTGTGTTAGTGTTCTAGAATAAGTTGACTCATGTCTTCTGTAGGGTGGTATGGTCCTTACCCTTATAATTGGGTATCCTCTTTAGAACAGTTTGCTCTACTTTTTGGATAAAACAGAAGTTCTGAAATCTCTATGCTCTCTATTTTAAATTATTTTTGTTACATGTGAATATTGTTCTGACAGGTTCTAGGCTCAATGCACAGAGTAGGTCCAACAAGGTCAGTGGCAATGTTTGGGCTCTTTAGAAGGATTATGAATCGATCTGCATGCCAATGGTGCTAAACTTTAGATAAATTTTTGCAAACATATCAGATATGTCTTCAAAGTGACAAATCAAAGAGAAGCTTAGTGTGGATAATGAAATGCCAGTTATCATAACAAATATGTTAGTTTTCTTGTTTAGATTCACTTTGTATATAATTTTCTGTTTCACATCCTTTAAAACTAATATGATTAAAGTGTCTAAAAGAGCTCTCATGTCTGTAACACCAGTGTCAGCATTAACTTGCCCTCCAACACTGCCCCTAGTGGATGTAAGAAACACCACATTGGTAATATGGCATTTTTATGGTTACACTGAGTACACATACGTTAAAATAACTCTCATTGTCAAATATGTATGATATAGTAATACAATATCCCTTCGATTTTGTTTGCAAACATTCTGAATTATTCCTAGTTGTTTAAAATATGATTCTGTATTATCATTTTCAAACTGGCTGCCATCCTGCTTGTCTGGTTTTGCTATTTGTTTTTTTTCCTCCCAATCTTGATTAATCATATAATATAGTGACATTTTAACTTTGTAGACCCCTCCTGCTTCATGGTAAATTACTGGATAAACCATAAAAGGGGTAGAAAAATTAATAAATACATATTTTAATTGCATTTGCAACTTTTTTTAAAGATTGTTTAATGCATCTTTATTTCTTTATATAAAGTGGGTCGCATTCACAGTTATAGATCCACAAAACTGTTCTAGACCTTTGTTAAATATTTCATTCATTTTACTCATGAACAGGAGCCAGTAGGGTGAACATTTCAGTTAAAGCTACCATGTTCAGTTTTACACAAATATATCTTGGTAGTTTTACTATATTCCTCAATAGTTTACACATCTGCGTCCTTTATTGAAAAGCAGTCGTTAACATCCCCCAAAGTTTTAACTGTAATGACAGGTATGTAAAATATGATTGGATGCCTTCATTATGATCCAAGAAACATGCTGTTTATTTATTTATTTATTTTTTTATCTCAGTGATCCATTTTCTAAGAAAAAATTAGACTGTGTTAGTGCCAGATGCAAGTTTCTGAACACAAGAAATTCTTGTTTAAATTTGCTCAGGAAACGACTTAATTTATTCATAGAGGAAACATGATGCCAGCTGGATTTATGTGTTGTTTTTATATAACTGAGTGATGAAGACCACTCAGTTCTCTGACACAGCAGGCATAAGTGAATGATGTAGCTGTCTGTCATACAATACCTTTACATAGCACATGATCCCCTTTGCATACTTTATACTTCTATATTGATGAAACTGTTCAATATCGTATATGTTAATATTAGTGCAAATTATTCTGAGACTTATTTTTAATATGCAGCTGACAGACGGTGACTCATATCACTTCCTTTCACCAACAGGCCTGTATTGGTACTATGCCTCCTACTTATGTTGACTTCTGTGAATTTATTAGCACGCATTATAAGCTATTTATACAATAGATATTCCACGCATATTGGATAATCAAATCCTTTGGATGTTTCTAAAGGATTAACTTAAGAACTTGAAATTAGCCTTTTCATTGAAGGAGCAGATCTGAATATATTTTTTTATATTCATATTTATTTTGAAGCATTCTGACGTGAGTTCATTTTTCAGTTCTGGCATGTGTGCTATAGTTTGGTGGTTATGCTATAGGTAAAACAAATCTGTTGAAAGAACAAAATAAGGTTTGTTCAGAGGATGATGCAAAACAGAATACATACAGTAAATTTGTATCCTTTGCAGAGTATAGATTCAATTTAGATATTGATATTTATACATTTATATTTGGAAATATCAACACATGATATGTTGTGTATTTTCTTTCATAAAACATGCTAAAGTTAATGTTTATCACAAACAGTCACACAGTTAGCATGGCAGAGTGCACAACATCTGCACAGATAGAATGAAATGGATCTTTAATGTGCAAAGCGTTGCATACATTAAATAATCAAGTAGAATCACTTGATACACTTGGCCAGCACTTCCTGTGTGTAAATATTATCTTGATAATCAGGGAATGCAACTTGATTATTATTCCAGAATTGGAGTTATGGACTTGCATGCACATTGCCAGCTTGGTTTATTCTGGTTTAGTAACCGCCTTGTAAAGTCTTGGCATGACGCTCTATAATTGGTGGGTTAAAAGCTTACTTACTTTACCATTCTAAATTGCCAATGTTTAATTGCTCAGATAAATTGTGCGCTGGATGCATGACTCTTTTAACCAGTAAATTAAAGAGTGTTTAATGTTAACCATTAACATAATATAAAAGAACAATCATTTTACTGTTGAATAATGTATTACCTTTTCATGCTGTTCAGTGGCAAATTACTACGACGACTATTAACTTTCATTGGTTCATCGATTAGATCATGTAAGATAAGTGACAGACAAGGAAGTAAACTGAGCTGCATTTTTTTCAACTTAAAAGGTCTAAAAGCGCAGTCAGAAAAACATCATAAACGTCATCTTAAAAAAAAAACCCACACACAATGAATCATACAGTGTTAAATTCATTTTTTGTTTTAAACAAAACATGAATACCCTGCTTAGAATAAACTTAGGGGTGAAATGTTAATTCTACATTAAAACTGGAGCAACACAAAATCATTAAAATGAAAAGGTGAAAAATTAAAGTTACTGAGGTTGCTTACATTTAAGGTACTTGTTTGTAGTAACAATACATGTTTTTGGCGCCTTGCTGGTAGTGGATCCTGGGGAAGTCCCTGAACACCAAGGTGGTCCTCATCTTATAAAACATTGGGAACCACAAGTGCAGCTAAGATGTCTTTTACTTGAGAACAAGATCTCAGTATACACTGCAAGGTTTAATCAAATCTTTCTTTTTGTTATCAATCTTTAAAATGGAGCATTTGCAACAGTCAAAGACAAAGGTATTTTTCTTTACACAACATGTAGTAAAACACACTAAGTTAAGCAATATAACCCACAATATTTAGTGTTACTAATAGTAAATGTCAAGGACATTTATAAATAATGATACAAATCTAAACTACATTATAAATACATGTACACACATTTCATTTTTAGGGTGCTTCTGAACAAAGTGACATACACAAATCTATACATTGCACGTAAAGAGCCTTTTCACACACACAAACACACACAATTAGCAAATAAACTGTATGTATGTATGTATGTATGTATGTATGTATGTATGTATGTATGTATGTGTATGTATTTTGCTTAAAAATTGAGATTTCACATATGTAAGTTCACAATACAATGAGCATTATTTCCCACACAGTTTAAAAAAGCAAAGTAGTCCTTACGAGTAGCCCTAAATAAACTCATTTTTTCATTCTTCTTCATTCACTCGTTTTCATTCTTGCCTCTATCGCTGGGTGGACGGCATGACACATCAAGGGGGTGGAAACGATGGAAAATCAACAATCATCTTCTTTATTATAACAGCTGATGCCACGCCTGACTGACTGTGAAGGGAGTGGCAATGACAGACAAGAACATTCCTGTCCTTTGGGCTCTGGCAAAACTTAAAGTGGTGACCAGCATTTTTGACATATAATTTAATGCTAAACCGCAATAGCATATGTAAAGCAGATAGTGATTATTTGGGAAATTTTTGTTTTCCAGATGTGACCCCAAACCTTTTCCATTGCATCTGAATGGATATCCAAAAAGGGCATTGGAACTTGCTATGGGCCTGAGATATGAAGAGGCATTCTTCTTGTCGTTTAGATTCAGTCGTCACATCCTTTTAAAAAAAAAACAAGTGTAAAACACCTGTGGCCTCAATAGAGCTCTCAGAATCACGCCTAACCTCAAGGTGCATTTTATAGATCACAGTATGGCCATTAATCCCCTTGCAACACTCCAGTAGATGCAAGAAATTGCCTGTGGTAGATGCAAGAAATACACCAGTAATAAATACCACATCAAAGAAAGCTACATTGAGACCAATATAAACAACAGGAAGAAAACATTGCTTTTAAGTAACTAACAGTCTATACCCATATCAAGCTCCTCTTTAATATCACTCCATTTATATTAATGCCTCATATAACCCATCTACAATAGTCAATATGCAATTGTATAAAAGTACTGAAGAATTTCACAGTAGAGATTGTGACTCACAAAGTGTTACCCTCATACATTCATTCCACTGTCTGTGTATGTGTGTGTGTGTGTGTGTGTGTGTGTGTGTGTGTGTGTGTGTGTGTGTGTGAGTGAGAGAGAGAGAGAGAGAGAGAGAGAGAGAGAGAGAGAGAGAGAGAGAGAGAGAGAGAGAGAGTATGGCATTGAAAGTCAGCTTCAATTGTCTAAAAGCACAAAAACACCCACATAGGTTATAACTTTTGCTGAGAATACTTTTTGGCTTCAAGCACCAGTCAAGTCTTATGAGTACACAGAAAAGAGCGACATTAACAGAAATGCTGGCGTCCACATCTGACCCAGCCCACTGTACTTACCTCCGGGCATTTCTGGCACACACTGTAAAACCACAAGACAAGTTTTATCATCTGTAAATCCTGTCCCTAGCAAAAAGGATTCACTTCAATAAAATACTTTTACAATTACAGTATACTTTAATTAAGAATATGCCACATAATTATAGATTTTTTGTTCAAATGTATACAATTTCAAAACCCAAAAACCATTAACCATACAAGGTAATTATAGGGGGACTTACGAGGGCTCAGTTTGGAAATGTATATACCTGGTTAAAATATAGAGACAGCAACAAGACCTTCTCCTGTAGATTTTAAATCAAGTTACAACACACATCATTTTATTTGAAATTCAAAATTTACTGCAGTTAAGGTTTTAATATCAATAAAACGTGATGATAAAAAGCATTGGGTGACCAGTGTCCTTGATAGCAATGACAAATGATAATACTTGTTAAGTGAAATATGTTGGAATGATGGAGCAGTAGAGAGATAAGGAATATACCTGTGTAGAATCTGCATCAGTATACAGCCGGGCCTGTGCAAACCAATATCTTAATCCTTAAACCTATCAGGGAGTCTTGCCAGTAACATGCCAATCAAAAATACTTTTACCATCCACTGCCATCCACTCGGCCACCATAAGCCCACTTATGAACGTGCATTAACTGGTATGCATGGGTACTTTAGCTCACCCAGCAGGGTATTCGTAGATCGAAGCAGGCTGAAACTGGAACTAATGAGTAACGTGGAATACCAGATACAGGGATATAGTGTAGTTTAACTGCAGTTGTACTGTACTGTAACAGCGTATTTTGGTGACATTATTGGACAGAACATGTGAAAAAGTTACAAGGTCACAACTGTTGGTTGTATCTAATTGGTGGTTAACTTTGATGTGTTTTTGTGGTCATTAGTTTCTGCCTGGCATTGTTTTAAATATTATAATTCCATCTTCTTTGGATGTCAAGTATTTGCAAGTTTCATCTAAGATGTAAGATGTAATGAGTTCTCTGGTATTTGTAGGCGTCTGATCTATTTCTTACATTTGTAATCCAACTGAGCTGGATATATTACAGTGTGTTAATTGGTTTGTATCTATCATATACTTGTATTGGAGATGTTCCAGTAATATGGGTGGCAAAATGATGATGCCTACCTAAAATTGTATTAGACATTAACAACTAAGAATAACTATTCATGACTAAGAGGAGAGAGGTCCCATTATATTGTATTTTCTACAGTCTTCAGGTGATAGATCTGACAGGGCAATATCTGATGATAGGTTTGTGTCACCATGTCACATGATTGATTTTTTTTCTCCTTTCTGCGTGAAAGTTGTTTTATTTTTATGTTTCATTTTGTTGTGTGTATGATGAAAATAGCTAGAACATATATTGATTGTGTAATGTGTTGACAAAATGGCCTGTGACAAAATAAAAGGAGCTTAGGGGATATCTGGGATATATTGCTACCTTGTAGTTGCTGGGGCTAAATCACTTGACTGTTACGGCCTTCACTTCTTGAGGCTTGAGTTTGATGCCTGTTCAGGTCGAGAGAAGTAGTGGTTCCTGCTTAGCCCCCAGTAAATAGTAATGTACACAATTACGCACAATTGTCTTTCCTTGCTTGAAAAAAGCCCCAGACTTAACAACATGTGGTGGTCAGGCGGGCATTGAGAAGCACTCACAAAGCTTTGAGAAGAAGTTCTAATGGTGCCTGTCGGCACTGTGCTTAACTGTTACCTGTGCCATTAATAAAGTCATGTTTTTAAAAAAAGTCTTTAACAACTGAGATTCTCTGATTCTGAGGTCGCAGATGACGTAGGTTGCGTATAACCTTGAGCTCACCTGTTATATATTATTTCTGTGCCAGATACAGTAAGGTACAGTAAAGTGGACTATAGCGTGTACAAAGGAGCACAAAAAATATGAACTATATTAGTTTATTTTTCTGTACTGTGATCATGGCATTTAAAATGCCAAATTTTACATAAAGAATTTAGAATACTATTTTAATGTTTTACTGTCATTCTTTAGTGTGTGATTTTTTACAATAAATATGTTTTGATTCTTCAATCGCTAGTATAGACGTAAGAACGAATTAACATTATGTACTGCTGATTTATTTCAGTTGAATTTCAACATAAGTTTTCCATTAAATTAACCATCACAAGAAGACTATAATACTCTTTAGATTTGAAGATTTTTGAACATCTAGCATTAAACATTTTTTTCAAATAGAAAACTGGACTCTGGCCAAAAAAAGTCTTTTGGAATTAAAATCATAATTTAAAATAAAAATAAAAACATAGAAAAGCATTTTAAAAGAATTTCCTTATGACCACCCAAAATATCTTCAGATTGCATGTCTGCCCCCTTCCCCCACACCCACCCACACCCACCCATCTCCCATAAGTACTACATAGTAATGCCACTATTTAAGCCACTAAACAAAAGGAACAAAAAGTACAACTGAGCATGTCTGTATTCCTGAAAGTATAGTACTTATGATGGCATGACGATAATTGTCTGGGATTTTATCAGAGTATTGAGATCCAAAAGAATGTAAATGCTACTTCATAATGGATAATAGTTGTGTTACTTATTCATATCAACCATTAGCAAAGAATTACAGAAATTCCACTTTATAGGTATTATTAGTGTGTCTTACTCCATCAATAAAAATGTGTCTTGCACTGAATGGAATACTCTTATTTATTAGAAAGAAGCCTGCATTTGGTCCCTTAGTGTCTTCTTTATACATCGTCTCATTGTTGTCTGAAAATAGAAACGCATCTATTGACAAGTGTGAATTGGTTTACACAGAGCGCAAACATAACTAATTTTTACCTGCTTTATTTCACTGGCACCTAATCTTTCTGGCCTCTAATTTTAGCTGTCTGCCAGTGCTGGAATTCATACTAGTCTTGTGTTGTAGATTGTGAATTCAGTAGTATACCAGTATGTTGTGCCACCATGCCAGCCATTATAATCAAAGCCTTTAGGATAATAGGCAGATTAAATCCAAGTTGCAACCCATAATGCCCTGATGCAACCAGAAGGCCAGAGTTGTTCAACCGTGTCGCTAATTAATGAAAAAATAATACCAAGTCTCAATTATTAGCATAAAAGAAATCAGATTTTTTTTTTTACAAGGACATAATCAAAAGCATTTAAGGCTTCATGTTGCGCCAATCACACATCAATCTGTAGGCCGTTTGCTTGGTTCTGCGGGCAGCACATTACCAGTAATAACATTTCTGGTGTAATCATGCATATATATTTCTTATTCCTTCAACCGGGATGGAGTTATAGGAGCTAATGTATTCCGAGTCAGACCAACTGCCGCTCGCAAAGGGAAAAAAAGACTTGCTTGAGTAACCGTAATAATTGGAAAATTATTTTGATAGCCTGAAACAATCTAATATATTACAGAATTTTATTAAAATAATATCAAATCAAATTAACTGCTATTCCATAATGAATTAGGTAACAAGGTAGGCAGATATTAATCGGCCTTGCCTCCCTGAGGCCAGAGGGAGCTGAGGGGGTGTGGGGGGGGGGGGTTATTAAGTTAGCTCTTGCGGCTTGTTAGAAGTCAGAATAAGGCAGTGAGAAAAGCCCTTGAGGAGACAAATCTTTTTTTATGCACTTTAATTTTTTAATTCCGTTTTTTCTTGATGATCTTCTATTTACCTAGAGTTCTGAATGTCCGAAGCACCAGGAAACAACTGACTTCTGCCTCTACCATCTTTGACTTATTCCATAAATAGTACATATAGTACATTTTGTACACTATAGTACATTTTATTGGGTTGGAAAGCACAAACAGGCTGCCATACCCATTCTTGGAAGAACTGTTTTATTACAATGCAAAATTCTTCTTTCCCAAACCAATGTGACCATAACTAAAAATAGATACCAGACTTTACGCTTTGGGTCAATTGTTCCTAATCAATGGCATGTTTGATCCTGTGATATGCCTAAATGTCGTCTTGCTATAGCAAAGCCATTCAATGCTTCAGTGTGGATAACTTGTCTGTGGACTAAGCTCTACTATGCCTGTTTATGCGTGGGTGTACACAGTCACAGAACATTATAGAAGACATTTATTCAACACTTAAATTGTAATCTTTGAGTTAAAGAAGCCAGAATTCTTTGACTGCATTTCAAAAGGGAAGAAAGTACATGCCTGCCCCGTGGACAAAAGTAAACCATAAACACTTCAAAAGTTTAAATTCATTGCCCAACAGGTTAAGTTTACTAATTGTTTTGAGGATATGTTTCCTGCTGATAAAAAGCCTTCCTTTTCTACTCAAATAAAGAAGTTATGCCTTCAAATGGCTAAACCTCACATTGTTAGACAATCATTTGTGTTCCTTCACTTTTCTAGCTTTTGAGACTCAGAAGCTGAAACATTACTGTGGTTGATAAATATGGCTTAACTGAGTCTGGCATAAGAGGTTTTGAAGATTTAGAGTCCCTTTACCTAGATTTGGCTACATTGCACTTACAGATGAATGTCTTTGGTCCGTGGCACAACAGGATGTCCACCCCCCCTAACTATACCATTATTTAAAAAGTTTCACACTTTAAATTAATTTAGAGGTTCTCAACTTGAAAGTCTGTTTTTTAGCTGATATTGGTTCAGTGAATTCAGTCCTTTAATAGAATAAAGACATAAATCATGAAGGACTCATAGTTTCACTTGGCAGTTAAATTGCCCCCCTCCCTACCTGACAATAAAGCATTTTTATTTTTAATTACTAATTATTTGGGAGGTTTTATGGCTTTATTTTAGATGTCACAGTAAGCAAAGAAAGGAGGATTAGTAACCTCTGGGGGAACACGAAGGAGATGAGACACAGGCAGAGGGAGGACAGCTAATTCTTGATCCAAGAGGGGCTTTGCAGGCCAGGGGGGTGACAGCTGTGCTGTCTTTAGCCTGGATTTGAATTTGAATTCTATCTAACGATGCAGCTATACACAGACTTGGCAGGGCAGTCTGGTAATCTTCTTGACACAAATGCCTGGGCCTTTCTTATGTACCCTCACATAGATTTGAGTAATTAAAGTTAAATTGAAGGAATAAAAAAAATATCCTTCTTGTACTAAGGCTGTCTTGCTAATGCCAAGTGTGAATAGTCAGGGTTGTCCTTAGAACTATAATCCCAAATTCTGTTTCTCTTGTAACGGGGCTGCCAAGTTCTGAAAGCTCAAAAGATAGTGATAAGGCAAGGCCATGGCTCTTTCATCTTACAGGCATCTTAAAAAAAAGAAACATTCAAAGTGGAATTAATTAACTATTGATGAACGTCACAGTGTGAATGGATCATGATGATTCTGTGTTTGGATTCCACAGAATTAACCTGACTACTCCATTAGCTTGACTACTGGACTGCATTAAAAGTCACCAGTGGAATCTGCAGGTTTATAGATATGTTTTTTACAAATAATACTTTGGCCTAAATTAAGTTTTTTCAGATTGAGTACTGAATTTAATTAAAAAGAGGGTTGTTGTTGTCTGCATCCCGCTAAGGCACAGGTTTTGCCATTCTCTAGGATCAAATCAAGTCAATCAAAATTAGTTATTAGTCATCGATGAACCACTCTTGTAATAAAAATTAGCTGCATTCACACCCTGGTGTTTAAACATATGCAAGTTTTATTATACCAACCTGCTGTGAACTGTTCTGTGAAAATTAATGTAACATCTCAAAGCGTTACATTCTACATTATTTAATATATACATGGGTTAATGTAAAGTCTGTTACAGTAGTTGTTTGATGAAACTTGAAGTTGGCAGCAAAATCTTTACCTGCCACTGACTTTTATTTCGCAGCTTAATACCCGAGGCATAATACTTCTTAAATGACAGAACTAGCCTTTGTTACACTACAAGAAAAAGAACTGCAATTGTACACTTTATTGGCTTTGTAAGACAGAGCCAGAAACAGGAAGAAAAGACTGTCCAGGACCCAGTTTACCTGGTCTCCTGCAACAGACTTTCCGGCAGCCAAAGAACTCTTGAGGCAGCCGAGCATGACAGGCAGACATCAAAGCAGGAATGCCACACCTTGATCCAGCCTTCACTCTACCTGTCGAGGCAAACCTGATAATGTGGCCACCCCCGAATTCAAAGAAGAGACACTAGACGCAAATAAAAGTCTAGACACTTTCCCTCTTTTAGTGACCTAATTGTGTGGAATCTCTTTGTTCTCCTTTTTTTGAAAATGTCATTAAAGATTTGGTAACAAGAACAATTAATTTCTATTAATGGAACAATTGAAGGCTGTGAAAAAAAGATCATGATTGATGAAAAGTCTACTTATTTAAAACTGTCAACCCACCCGAACCTGTTAGTATCAGGAAAGAGATTTTTTCAGCCTCCCTTCTGATGTAAATAATAGATTATTATAAAGAATGAGATTAGGGTTGTCTATGTTGGAACACGGTAAGCTTAAACCGAAAAAGAGGGTTGTCCCTCACAGAGAGGTGCTTTGTGTAGGAAAATTGGCCTTGTGCCCTTTTGCAATACGATGCGGTCTGAATGCTGTCACAGAGCAACATTTAATTTCCAAAATATTTGCAATGAATAAGGTGGAAAACATTCAGTAAGGTAGAGTTTGTCCTTATCATTCTTCAAAAAATAAAACCATGTACAGTGCTTCATTCACTGATGCTTGTGGCACTGCGTCATTGCTGAGGCGTGTTACGCACAAATTTAATTTTTAATGCATCATTCCTTTTTAAAGTTTAACATGATAAATGTGCCATACACCATGAATATATTATGCATTTCATGTAGTTTATTACTGTATAGCCATAGATATTACCATACTTCACCAATCGTTCAGTGCTTTATTGTACTTTACAATATTGATCAGTTACTCCTGTCAAATTAATATTCCAATCTATTTAGGGCAGTGTGAACTATATAATAGGTATTGATTATTTGACAAATTGCTTTTAGATGCAACCTGATGTTTTCAGTCAATCCTGGAACATTGTGAACATATCATGCAGTTTAATGAATCCAGCAGGACAGAACAGTTGCTAAAATTGTTGCTAAAATAACATTGGTTCTGCCTATACAAATCTGCCTGTACAGGCCAGATAGCACTTAATTAGAAACACCTGAAAAATAAAGGCACTTACATTGACACACACGACTTTTTATATATATACATCAACTACATTATTGCCAGTTTACAGGGGGAAAATGTCAATTTAGAAATTAAGCAATTTTGCTGAATTTTGGTTGTTGAATGAAATAATTCACAACAAAACACAGCACGTGTTATTAGCAACTAACAATTGCTCATGTATGCACCTTTTAAAAGCTGTGGTTAAGAAACAGTTTTATTCTTTAATATAATCATTAAGAAGGAGGGCTGGGAATTGTCAGTGAAAAATGACAATACAGTATTTTATTTTTTTATGTTAAAGAGTTAAACATGACTATACAAATTGTTTACTGTCAAATTCTCATTAATATACAATGTGTGTTAATGTTTTTCCTAAATAGCATACTGGGATTTTTAATTAACCATGTTGCTGTACAGCATTAGTTAAAGAAACATGTCAGATGTTAACTATTGAGTCATTATAATTATAAGCAGTGATGAGACGTATGACTACAATGCATGAAGATGCCAGAACCAAGCCTGATAATCATGACCCACAAAGTCTGGTTTACTCAAAAAATAATACAGCTTTCATAATGTTTAATCACAGAGCAGGGTTCTAAAATCTGCGAGTTAGCAGCTTCTCTTTTGAACATTTGTGATATGCTGCTTTTACAGTCTTACAGTCACAACATAGTTCACATGCCTTTGTAAATCAATAATATGTACAGTAAAAGGAAATATGCCAATAGTGTAAACATTATTATTATTATTATTATTACTACTACTACTACGACATGGAGAAACAACATATTGGCCACCATTTAAGGTCTGTGAAATTATTTAATCAGATATAACCACTTTAACTATTTTAGTGCTTTGATATACACAGTTGCTGTTCACTATGGCTAAATAGAGACCAGCTGGAGCTGTGAGTCCAATAAAGAAAACATTTACAAGCATATTTGAAGTTTTAATAGCTAGGTAGGGTTTAGTATTTTTCTTATCTATTTTTTTTTTTGGACAGTGTTTGGCTTAAAAATCATATTATTGGTTTTAAAAGACCTCCAAGGCTCTGGAAACCAAATCTATTCTAATAGATACCTGTCTACAGTAACTCCTTGTGTTTTTTCTTCAGTTTGTCGTTGCCTCAAGCCAAAAAACACTTTTTTTTTCGCCTCTTAACGCCTAATGCCACCCAGCATTTGGAGACAGCTTTAATTGCCATGTGAAACCACAAAAAAGGACCATATTTCTCTTAAATATATACCGCACCTTGCAGGGGAATAGTTTAATTCACCTTTGAAATGCTGGCCACAACATAATTAAAGGGAAAGTGTTCCACACAGTAATCTTAGTTTATCAAATCACTGTTTGTCGTCATGTTTTCAAAAAATCTTTTCTCAGAGACATTTATTGTCTTAAACCAGAATGGGCTCTTGTTTTATGAAAGGGGAGATCAACTTCAAGTCTTTTACAAACCAGCCTTTAATTCACTTGTAGACATGAGCTATTAGATCATTCTTAACATGGAGCATAATTATGAAAATGTGCACCTAACAGGTCATTCCTCTACCAGTTTGAACATTCTTTGAAAAGATTGGGGGGGGAGCCAGGGTGTCCTCGACTCACCGCGCACCAGCGACCCCTGTAGTCTGGCCAGGCACCTGCGGAGGTGGCTGCATGGTGAGTCTGCAGCGTGAAAAGAAGCGGTCGGCTAACGGCACATGCTTCGGAGTACAGCATGTGTTCGTCTTCGCCATTCCAAAGTCAGTGCAGGGGTGGTAGCGGTGAGCTGAGCCTAAATAATAATTGGAAATTCTAAATTGGGAGAAAATATTAAAAAATAATTTGCGACTACTAAATAAAAAACATAAATAAATAAAAAGATTTATTGAAGAAAAACAAATACATAAAAGCCTGATATGTTAAAGTCAGAATGACTATCTTAATGGTGAAACAGCCACGTACTCTCACTATTCACATTGCTGGACTTTATGTCTTGGAACATTATTTTGTGTTCTCACTAAGTGCCAATATGTGCGTTTACACTTGCACAAATATTCTAGAACGAGCGTCCAAGAGAATGTATTTAGGAAGTGTAAATGCTACCAACGTGTACTGGAACACATCCTCTTATCCTCTCAAAAGTTCGGGGAACCGCGTTGAGGACACATTCCGGAACGATTCCAGAAAATTCCCAGCAGGCACTGCACGCAAGCCAGCTATGTCATCACCTTGTTGCCTTCCCGTGATTAACTAGGCGGTAGCGTTAACTATTGTGATTGGATATTCACTGCATTATACATTACATGAACATAGTATATGTTGCTTACCTTTCCAAAAGTTTTTTCTAATCCTCTTCATCAACGTCCACCAAAAGCATTGAAGAAGGTAGTATTTTCAAATGATGGTGCTCAATGATGTTGTCATTACACCAGTGTCAGTCTTCTTCACCTTATAAAGTGTGCATGTTCATTCTCTTCACCTGTCTAAAATATACTGGTGTCAGTGTACATACTGTACAGCACTGTTCTTCAAAAAAAGACACTCACTTTTTAAGGATTTTCAAATTTAATCTGTAATGACTGCACAGATTTTATTTATAAAGGTTTATTTGAAAAAAACGATGTACCACCTTAAACAAACACAGACTCCCCAAAATACAGCAAAATCCCCAAAATACAGCCTAAATGTGATAGGTCAGTTAACCCAGCATGTTGGAGAGGATGTGGGAAGAAAACGGCAAACCACACATGGTCCGACATTTGGTCTTGTCGGGTTTTTCAAATATTTGTAGTAGAGATACTGTAAACATATGTCACAAGCCTTGGCAGCAAACATACAGTATATAACCAAATTACTGCTAGGTGAAACACCTATATGTCTACCAAGTGAATATGCAAATTATTTGAGGAACATTAAGAATCACAACCCTTAAACAAATAAAAAGAATGGTTAAAACTGGATAGATGAAGCACAAACTAAGATGTTGCTAAGATGAGTGTTGTATGTTGTATGTAAAAGCATTGTGTCCATTTAACTTTTCCATTGTTTACATCGGAGGTCTCATGGTTGGCCAAATCCCACTTGGCCACTCTACCCCATGCTTATAGCATCACACAATACAACTGGCAGCAGGTTCGTTTCAAGTTTAAATCACATAGTTAGACATTGGTTGGAATGATTTATTCAAGACAGTAAGATAGTAATTGCGACACTGGTGCCCTTAGATGTAATACATATACATGTCTCACTGAGAGTTTTTGTTATGCACAAACATCATTTAGGGCATTTTAAAACAATAACTCACTAACGTTTATAATAATTTGTGAAAATATACATCTCACTTGAATCAGGGTGCTGGCAGAGTGTCAAGAGCATTCATAAAACTGCCCTAGTACGCCACTGGTTTCAACCAAAATGACGTCCTGAAAAAAAAGTGTTGGACTTCATTATGAAAGTGCTTGATTTCCTACCTTTGTGGATGTTCAAAGAATCATTGGTAATTGGGGAGCCATACCACTGCTCAAGTGGGAAGTATTCAGTCTTGATGTTGATGAGCTTGGGCATCGTTTAAGGAGAGAGAACAGGAACATGAATCTCTGTCTCTGCTGGGATCAGTGCAAGCAGGTTCTCATGAAAAACTCAGCGGATTAGCCACCAGTTACTTTACTCAGAGGATTAGTTGATCCGCTACACTCCAGGTAACACTTTTTTAAAAGGAGCTTCAGGAAAATAATATCAGACATGACTAGGACAAGGCTTGTTTCTTAACGACAAACGCTTAAGGTCACACCATGCATGGGGATGTACTGTCAATACTAGTTACTGAAAGAAAACAATAACAGCTTTATTCAACCTGGAACTATGACACTAAAATTAACACAAAACTTTCCTTGTGAAATATGTTCTAAATGAAAGTAAAACAAAACAGTATATCTTTCCAACAATAAGACATTTTCTTTCTTGATTATAAAGTTAGGACAGTTCCTGTGTAGCCATACTCAGCATTGCTTGTCTATTTTTATTTCTTCCGTTGTGTGTAAAATGTACTAATTACTACTAATTTCTATGCACCTGAGTGTTCCGTCATTTGTAAAGAGAACTTCTCTTTTGAATTGACATCTTATGCGTGGGACAAAATGCATATTCAATTTTTTTGTTCTACTTATGCAATGGTTCAGTAATTGTAAGGTTCCAACCCTGGCATTATTTCTGCAATACATCTACAATGCAAATTTGACCTCAAGCACCTTCAGGTGGCAGTAGCTTTGTCCCTGAATCAAAAGGGTAAAGTGGTATGGGGGATTGTGAACTAAATATAAACCTCCAGTTTGGAATTCATTCAAACAGTTCAGTGATCTTTAAAAAAATATACACCCTGTCTTCCTAGTATCTATTAATGAACTGAATACTGAGAGCCTATTGATTGGGGTTTAGGAACAGAATCTGGTTTTGTTTTTATCATATGGAATCATTTGAAACTTTTGAATTTACCATGAATGACCATTATTGTATTTCCATACATTATATATACAAGTACTAATACGGTTTAATTTGTGGCCTCAAGCTTTTACACAGTCAATAGAAACAGCAAATTACCATAACAGGTATTGGTTTCTTTTTTTTTTTTTTTTTTTTTCATTTTTTGCCGCAAGTATAGTAAACAGCAAGGTACAGCTTTTTAGGTTCATATTTCACAACAAGGCACCTAGGAACAGCTTGCCGGCAGGTAAAACAAAATGATCAGTGTGCACCATGAGTGTCCCTTCACCCCCAGAGGCCCCAGTCAACAACAGAGTTTTGCTGCATGGCTGCTCACTGGCAGAGAAAGGCATACATCACTTTGACCATCTTTTTAACCTCTTCAAACCCAGTACACAGAGCTAACCAAATAATTCCATTAAATCTTATCTATTATGTATTGTCATAATTTCTTAGAGCTTACATTTCCTATATGATACATGCAGCCATTATTGTAAAGGCTTATTAGATTTCTCTAAGATATTAGTGAAGAAAAAATATTGCTCATTCTGCATATGTATTTCAATTCTTCACTTCCTTTCTTCAGTCATGGGAAAGCAATGAAAGGTTACTGGGAAGGATAGACCTTATATGAAGCTTCTCGTAATTTGAGTTCTTGTAAAAACCTCAAGAAGAGTTGCAGAAAGCACAGCATTGACAAGAGTCACATGTTTTGGTTCACTAATAGGTATGAAAAAAATACCACTTAAAGTCAAACCCTCTTGATAAAAGTATATTATTTCAATTGGCTGGGTTGTAAATATTTAAATTTTCGCTCCTTTTTAATGACACAAAACATAATCAGCACAAATATGAGAGTCATACACCTCCCAACCCCCACACCACACTAATTTAAAATCTTATAGATGATGGACAACAGGTATCCATCCTAATAAAACATTATTATTATTATTATTATTATTATTATTATTATTATTATTATTATTATACTTGGCAATAATAATTATATTTGGCAGCAGCAACAGCAGATATACAAAATAACAGTTAACATATTCAAAATATTATAAATACACAATTATGCACATGTATATGATCGTAAAGGACGCAGCTCTGTTAGTACAGACAGATTGCATCATTGAGATACTGTATATTATTGCTTTAGCAGTACAGTCCTACACTTTGGTCTTTGTTATTTTTAAACATTTAGCTGACATGACATCAGCTAATAACGTAAAACAAACAGAGCTCTTCTCATTGTAAATTCACCCACCCAGTGGCTCGTACGTAAATAGTTTCACTCAGAGTTTCTGAAGCTGCTCGTGTTTCTTTCTCTCTCTGCTTTATCACAGTTCTCCTGTGCTGTCTGGAGGGAATCCCTTTGGAATGATCTATGTTATTGGTGTCTACAGTTAACATCACTTGATCAATGCATTGCTCTGTCCATGTTTCATAATGACTGGGCAGAATGCAGACTTTGACAATAGCTACAGTACCATCGCTGACAAGCAGTTTTAAGCCAGGTAATAGGTGTTGGCTTAGAGGTTAAAACTTCAGTTTGCATCACTGGACTGTTTTCTTTTGTTATACACTGTTTTGCTAATAGGGTTTCTCATAAGGCACATACTCCAAGTAATCTGGTGGGAGGTCTTTTTTATATGCTATCTGGGGATTACGTCATTATATTCTTTGTCCCTGTTAGGTTACAAAGTAACTTCTGATCCTTCCCAAAGAATGAGCTTAAGCCAGTCCAAACAAACTTGTAACTGAGTCAAACAAGAAATGCCTCTTTCTTGTCTAGTATAAACTCAATTATAGATATATAAAGTGCTTCAATGGTGCTTTTCTTAACGTGTTTGAATTCATTTCCTTGATCCCGACATTCTGGAAGTAATTCCTTTAAACACAAAAGACAAGAGTTGACAGTAACGTCCTACAAAATATGGATAATCCTCTTTAGAAAAGGAAATCTCTTTACTTATAAAATTAAATAAATAAACAATTTTTAAATTTTACTATTGTAAACATGCACCACAGTCAACATTATTAAAAATAAAATTACTGCACTGTTATTTTAACCGGAGAAAATTATGACAATTATGCATAATTGTTTAAACACCGACACAGATAGTTAAGCAGTTGGGCAGGTAGGCTAAACATTTACTCTGGGTTAGGCCTCCTTGAAGGTATTTTGGTGCTTACTGTTGGTATTTGAAAAGAGGGTATCCTGTTATCTTGATGTACAGGTTCAAGGCAAAGTAGAGAACTTCCAGCCACATGAGACGGGTGTATATCTCGGGATAACTGGAACAACCTCAAGTGTACAACTATACCAATAAAACAGGAACATGGCTGTTATCCAATCAGGCAGATCTATCAGCACATGTAGCTACTAGTGATGTAAGATCTTGTAAGTATTGTAAGAGCTGTGTTGCATATTTGTGTTCCAAATCAAAAACAATAAAGTCTGTATTAAATTAGAAATAATTGAAGAGACCCGAACTGGATGTGGACACTGTGGTCCTTTAAATGTCTCACTGTAGCCATGAGCTCTCTGTGATCTCTCTCTTCTCTCATCGTTGATGCCATTCGGGGAGGAATTTAAACCCAGCAGGGGGATTTTCTAGGCAGTTACTTTCACAACTATGTTACAGTCAGGAATATCCCCCGTTTAAGAGCCTACATAGGAGGCAGCACAGGTATATACAATATTAGTGTCCCTCCCACTGAACATTAATAGACTCAATCACGACAAAAAATTGCAAACAATGTAAGGTTGGATTCACCTTTATAGAAGGACCAGAGACCACTTTAATTAATCTCCACGAATATGTTTCCCATACTAAATCATCTAAATATAAATATTACCTGATATATATAAACTGATCTGGGACTGTAAATCTTGGCTAACCAAAGTCTTTATTATTGTCCCTGAAGTGAATTTTAAGCATGAACGTTTACACCTCTATTGATATTATCTAAATCTAGACATAAATCTCATGTTTCAAAGGACTGTGCGTTTGTTTAATACGTACATAAAAGCAGAAGCTCAAAAGAGACTGCTCCCCTGGTCACTGAAAAAAACATATTTACTAGCAAATTTTGAATAACAAATGCCCCCATTTCTTTGATATCCTATATAACAAGTGTTTAAATTAGGTAAACTCCAGCATCCAGGGTTAATAAATTCACCAGAAGACTATTTTTTTCTCTCCATAGAATTTACTGCAGCAGTAATAACTGTCATGGCAAATGCCTGGTAAAGTGCCGGACAAGGGAGCAACAGAAGGGAGTATTTATCACATTATTGACTTTCTGACTGTGGTGTCGTGAACTCTTTTGTCATAAACTGAGCACTCAGAGCTAGCACCGCGATCGATAAGAGGGAAAACTGCTGTCAGGTCCTCTCGGAAAGAGCATTTCTTTTGTTACAGCCACTTAGGAAACAGACAAATGCTTCGCGGAGGATGGAATCTGGGTGTTTGCTTGGGGGCAACTTATGATTTATTTATTTATTAAAAAAAAAAGTTATATATTTTGTTATGTACTAGCAAAAGGATCTAAGAGGGGAAAGTGAAATTTACTATAAACGCATTTGGCAATTAATGTAATTGGGGTATACATCAGACTCTCTACTTGCACTAATACTGCATTTTATAATCCAGGAGTTTCACATGCAATCATGCACAAAATATGCCTCCATAATGTTTAAAGACACCAAGGGATTCTATTTTTTCTGAATGAAGGCTTTAGGAGTACCTAAACTACAAAAGGAAACTACACATTTTCCTGTTGTTTTTGTGAATTTTGTTAACAGTGGTTATAAATTCTAACAAGTGACAAACACATTAATCCCACTGGTGGTATAATACTACAGAGATCCCTGCAGGACTACTTATAGTAAGAACTGCTTATATAAAACTCCAAAACAAGACATGAAATGTGAGTTCAATAAATAGGAGGACATACCATTCAATTTCAGAAGCATCAGTGAACAACTATTATGAATGCCTTTTGTATAATTTGTTATTTCTTCTTATTAAAGTAGGTAATAAACTAAATTAAAGTTTTGCCTGGGTACTTTCTGTGATGAACTACTCTTTTACCATTTGTAGCTGTGGTCTGTCCAGTCAGACAAATGATAAATCAATAATATCTTTATTTACCTGTGGCCTAGTAAGTCAGGCAAGTAAAGAAGCCTGCCTTTGATTAATAGCAATGTCTGTGTCTAACATACTAGATAAGCAGCTTTGCATCTGACCATGACCCTGGGTTCCTGTGACAGACAGCTGCAGGTCAAAGGTAAGTCAAGTTTAGCCCCGGAGGGAGCTGCGGCCTCAGAGATGTTCTTTTGGTTACCATGACCTTTGACATTGACACCAGTGGCCTATGGGCTTCCAGTTAACTACCTTGCTGTCAGATCATGATGGAAAAACTCAGTAGGTAGAAATGTTTAATATTTAACAAGAAATTATTGTTTCTTGTTTTATTGGTTCCATCTGTTTGCTTTAAAATTAATACATGCATGCTGACATAGTTGGGTTTCCTTTGGCCTCTTGTGTACCCACCATTTAGTAAAAAAAAAAGATTGTACATACTGTCAGACACAGTCTGTTTTGAAATATTACCAAGTAATTTAGCATTATTTCATTGTTTTACTCACACCTGAAGTAATACTTCATATACTTTGACCTGAAGTAATACTTCATTATGATTATTATTTATTTCTTAGCAGATGCCCTTATCCAGGGCGACTTACAATTGTTACAAGATATCATATTATTTTTTACATACAATTACATTATTTTTCACACATAATTTTTACATATAATTACCCATTTATACAGTTGGGTTTTTACTGGAGCAATCTAGGTAAAGTACCTTGCTCAAGGCTACAGCAGCAGTGTCCCCCAGCTGGGATTGAACCCATGACTCTCCGGTCAAGAGTCCAGAGCCCTAACCACTACTCCACACTGCTGTCCCTTTATATATGCTGCATACTATTTAATGTCTTAACTGTGTATTATCTAATAATATGTTTTCCTTACCATCATTTAATACTGTTTCTGCACTCATCTTTGTCATGTCAAAGTCGCCATCATATTTTACCTCTGGGACCGTCTCTGAGCAAGCCTGAGCAAGGTGTAAATTCGTTGAATTTCAGCTGGGTCAAATTGAGTTCTATAAATACCCTCTCTTAATGGATATTTCTGTAAGGAGGCCAGTATAAAACTGACCACTAGAAGTGTTAATCTGTAATGTCTTCCCCCTGAAAGAGTTTATTAGGTCAAAAACTGAAATAAATAACCATTAAATACATATATCATTAGATGCTAAACAGATCCAAACATATATATGTAGTAACAAAGCTCTAAAAAATCTCAACTACTAGGAGCACACGATTTCATTTAAACAGTTCATTTGGATTAATAAACCAAACCAAGCATATTTATAGGAGGTTATAGTTGCTTGATACACAAGTTTGCACAATATTTTATTTTTTATAGGAAAAAAAAATATCTGGTGCTTGCTCACATTTGAAAGTAATGAAATTCAGGTCTTTACTAATGCCTTTATTGCATATAATAATTCATGCCGTATAAGTTATACTGGCACTGAATATAATAACTACTGCTTGGCTGTAGTATCACATTTCAGAAGCATTTCTAGAAATAGTATTGTATGCTTGCTGTGCTACATTTACGTTTGTATAAGTGCTCGTTATGCAAATAAGTAAAGCTATTGTGTCTGTGTAATAAAACACATGAATGTGTGTGCAGTTAGAAGCTTTTCAGTACATACAGGGTGGTGGGTGGATATTGTATTATGCTGCAAACCACTTTTCATAAAGTTTGTTCTGAAAGCAGGACACTGGATGAATGTATTATAAGTAAGCGTGCTACTGTTCGATTTTTATTTTTTTGCCAAATCGTCGATTAATATCGACGTTTATTTTAGAAAGAATGTACCCTTTTTTCAATGTTTATTTTTCAATTCAAGCAGATAATCAGTGAAATCAACCTTTAATCTTTAAAAAAAAAAAAAAACACAGACTTTTTGTCATTGAGAAATGTCTCATTTAACGAAACCCGTTTATCATATTCAACATGCAACAAAACCATGGTTACCAACATTCTAATTGAAATAACGTTTGGTTACAGCAGAGCTATACCTTGTAAAGATAAAGATCCTACACAAATTTTAAAATGTTCTCAAATAAACCGTAGAAAACACAGCATACACAGACTTTTATAGCATAAGTTTACGAGTAAAAATATGCACAGAACAAAACATCAGATAGTTGAAGAGAACTAACTTGTGCTTATTATTTCGAGTCTGAGGTCCCCCCTCTCCTGCTTCAGCAGAGCTGGAGTCAGAGTCATTGGAAGGCAAGGAAGACAGACCTGCTTTGTCCTGCCGCGGAGACTTCAACTGTCAGTCAGGGTATTGTGCACAATATTCATTAAGTGTTTTCCTCTTTCGCACCATTTTCAAATCAAACTAGTAACTGTCACTGTATACCTATAACAAAAGCTTACACCTTAAGCCGCTAATTTCAAAGTAGGTGCTTTGAATGACAGCCGCTGTAGCTGGCAAATGAAAGTGCACAGTCAGTGCAGGTCTTGATGATTGACAGTCATTTAAACGAATGAGAGCATTCTAGCGCTGCTTCAGTCAACAATGTCAGAACAGGGTGAAAGTGACCGTGACACTATAGTACTAACTGATGACTGACAGCAACCCTTAGCCATTCAGAGAGGAACAGAGACGGGACAGACAGTAAGTATACAAACTACACAAACTAGAGATGATTTCTAAATGATTATTTTTGGTAAGAAAATAAAAACAAAAAACAGTGAGTGGTTTTACCGACGTTTATCCTATATAAATTTATTTCAGTCAAACTCGTATTTTTGGGGAATTTGACATTTAACAAGCTTTACCAATTAATATCGAAAAGTAGCAAGCCTAATTATAAGATGAACCTCCAGTGACCTGGGGCCCACAAAAGATTCATGTAGAGAGGTCAGGTTAGTGATTAATGTCAAAGAGCCTTGGCTATGGGGACAGGCTACTCTTTGGGAGTCTGGCAGTATGACTTTGGATACTTATAACCCTGATGACATAATGACCGCTTTAGTTCAGGGGGAGTTCAGCCCAGCAGGCTACATGGCCTTGAGGGCAGTTTTTTTTTTTAAAAAATGCTGGTTATTTGGTTGCATAAAAAACAGCAGCAACCAGTCACAGAGTCAACAGTTGCAACTAAGTTATGGCAGGGAGCTTCTGTTTTACAAGAAGGCCAAGTTCACATTAATTAAATGGCAGTCACCAAGAGAATAACAAAATTAAAAAAAATATAATGTGCACTCACAAATTCTTCTTCTTATTATTGTATTATTACAAAGATATATACCTTGTTCTGAAGAGGTGGGTAACTGACTTTTTTTCACTGACCCCTTGGGTTTACATTTTGCCTGAGGTTGTGCTCAACAGCTGTTGTGGATGAAGTAATTTACCTTCTCACATCAGCCTGTGCAAGGTATCCATCATCTATAGTGGTTAAAACTCCTAACCACTAATCACTGACCAAAGCTGAAAGAAACTCAGTCCACATACATTACAGAAGATAAAGGCTCATCAGTAAAAAATATATTTTAGGTTGCTTTGAACTTTCTAAAATATCAATGTGTTTCCCAAAATTATAATATGTTAACTTTGCCTGTAGGCCTCATTAAAAAGTTAAAGCCATTGCTCCAGTTACATAGATATCAAATTATGTTCATCCAGTATTGCTTAGTAGAGCACCTATTATACTCACTGAAATAAAATAATACAATGTAATAAAATCTATTTTCCTCAGTGATTGAGTCAATGTTATCATTATACTGTCGTTTGAACTAATTTGAACTCTTTGAAAGACACTGGTGAGAGTTTAAACTGGAACATTATGGAGGTATAAAGCACAAGACATAATTATACATTTTCCCCATTATTATAGTCAAATAAGAAACATCCTGCAGCTAATAATTAGCAATATTATATTTAAAAAAAAAAAATCCCTATTACACTTCCTATTGTTTCCTTCCTTTAAGAATACTGTATTAATCTGAAAGAGATTACCTAAGAGACGAGTGGTTGAATTAGGCAGACTGTGCATATAGACAGGTTGAGGTGTGCAAATGTCAGCATTAACATTAATGATGAAAAAAGAGTGCTTTTGATTACAGACATAATTCATTTCCACAATTACATGACATTTTATATCTGATAAAACAAACTTATAGACCGTGTATTGGCTTACGAACACATCAATTAAAACCCAAACGCTTCTTCTCTTAAAACTTATTTCTTCCATTTTTTTTTCAGTGAATGTGAGCAGAATTTGAATTTGTGGGCTAATGCAGTCAGACACTATTCAATTAGAAGAGTTGTTACCACAGCACAACAAACCATGCTGTAAACCTGATCATCACTCCTGGGTCCCAATGACAGCTGCAGGTCAGCGTGTTGGGATCTGTCCAACTATTAAGAGTCTGACCTCCTAATTGGAGCCTCTTTGTGTCACGACCACAGTGTCTGATATTGACATTTCTTATTATTATATCTTGTTTTTCTTTATCCTCAATTACTTTTAGTGGTGTCACTGGAATTGGCAAATGTATGATTCACACAGTACTTTTATGTGGAAAGGTGGGGTATGTTTTTTTTTGTTTGTTTGTTTTGCTAACTTCTCTCTAACATATATTTCACTTATTAAAGTACCGTAAATTGGTTGACAGTTGTTATTTTGTGTCCAAACATATGTGTTATTAACAGTTTTTATAGTGGTGATTTGTACCATTGTAGTATTGTTACAGGGCAGTAAAACATTGTTTTTATTGGAGATGTGTCTTACTTTTGGTTCTGATGCCAGTCTGCTTGATAACAGCTGTTCTCTACCTCTCTTACAATTACCTCATCTACTCGTTTCTGATTTCATCCTTTCTTCCAGTAAATATTTCTATTTAATCTGGGAGCTCAGCTGTTTTTATTTATATATTGGTATTTAGCACCCCAATGTGTCTGGGGTAAAGTCATCAGAGAAAACACACTCTGTACACTATATTTTAATCTGATGATTTGAATGGCAATACAGCAACATTGAATTGCACACCAAAATTCGGATTGATATCTGAGGCGCCTTTTTAACGCTAGTTTAAAATGGATTCATGTCCGTAGGCTAAAGGCTGTTCAGTCCAGCTTACTTGTAAAAAACCATTACCATGTGAACATCACACAATGCTAATCACACCCAATTTGTAGCTGACCATTTTTCTAAGGTCCCAATGAAAGCTGCTGACCAGACAAGGAGTGAAGTTTTTAATGATCTGGGGTCAATAACCTCCAAGTTCCTATGTGTGTAAAAATTAATGATCTTGACTAATACATTGTCCCAGAGGATTTTAAGTTCCTTGTATGCGTGTGAATGTGAAAAAAGGTAAAATAACATGCGTACTCCCAATATACTGGTATAGCCAAAACAGGAAAATATTTGATAGTATTTAGATTATGTTTCAATTTCATTTATATAGTAGTTAATAGCAATGTTGTTTATGGAATAGCCTGTGAAAAATGTGATGAAATAAAATATATTGGATAGACTGGGACAACTTTATATAAAATAATTCAGAACCACCTGTCATTAATCAGAAATAAAAAAAAAATAATGAACCAATAGTACAGCACTTCACCAGTCAAGGACATGACATAAATGATGTAAAGTTTGTGGTATTAGAACAGCTAAAATTAGAAAATGCAACATATAGAAGAATAAAAGAAAGTAAATGGATAAATAGACTGAACACGATTATGCCAGCGGGGCTCAACAGAAAATAATTAACTAATTAACTCCAATTAATATATAACATTTTAATAAATAAATCAACAAAATTAATTCAAAAGTTGTGCCTGCTGATGCGCTGGGGAGGCCAAATCAAGGCTGATCCTCAGAGGCAGCATTGCATGATAATATAAATATAAGTTTATATAAAACAATGTTAATTAAAATTAATACAGATTAAAAAAAAATGATGTCACAATATACAGAACACCATTACATCATGTAAGAATAAATCATGGATTTGAATATAAACAATAACAGGTAGTTGTCATGCCATCAAAAACCTATATATACCTCCAATGTTTTGATTCAAACACAGGCTCCCTTGAGAAAGATATGTACAACATATCGAAACATTGGGCAGCTGGCTCTTTGAGCTAATATATATATATATATATATATATATATATATATATATATATATATATATATATATATATATATATATATATATATTTTAAATGAATTGTCTCTGATACAGCAGGTACATTGTAACCTGATGAAGACACGGACGTGTCGAAATGCGTTGTTCTAGACCATTTTTAATGTCAATGAATAAACTTTGATGGGATACCTGTCTCTTCACCTTTTATTATTATTATTATTTATTTCTTAGCAGACGCCCTTATCCAGGGCGACTTACAATCGCAAGCAAATACAAATACATTCAAGTGTTACAATATAAGTCATACAATAAGAACAAGAAATACAATAATTCTCAAGTGTGACAAACCACAATTCAATAATACAGCAGATAATAGTGAAAGTTACATCAGGATATGATTAAATAGTGATAGTTACATCAGGATATGATTAAGTACAAAATACTACAGATTAAACACTTGGCAGATTACAATATTCTGAGGTACAGGATTAAATGCAGTAAAATAGGGGGCAGATAAGAGCAAAATAAAGCATATTTAAATGAAGGGTGATAGTGTCCCAGGATACAACAGAGGAGTTCTACAGGTGCTGTTTGAAGAGGTGAGTCTTAAGGAGGCGCCGGAATGTGGTCAGGGACTGGGCAGTCCTGACATTGAACTGCTCGTCACCATTTGGATCTACTTGAGAGTGTTTTTTTTCCCTTTGTAGTAAGCACCTCACCATGAACTTTTTTGTGCACGAATGACTATTTTGACTGGTTGAGGAGCAGATTAAACTCTATCCAGTAATGCCCAGAATAAACGCAAGCATCTCATCAGTGTTTATGATCATTACTTTTATTTTGGTTAGTCATAAGAAAATGCTTTGAACAATACATATCTAAAGAAATGTTATGAATGCCTTAACAATGCTTTACAGGTTATTTTCATATACAGTCATTGTATACGCTTTCTGCCCCCTTCATTTATCAATGGGGTCGAAGCAGTATGAAGTCTGGGAAAGAAGTTTAAACATTTCTAAAACATTGTTTTCTGAAGAGGTGTTGGAGGACCAGTGATAAATAGATTGAAGACGTATTCATGTTTTCTGCATTTCTTTTTCCTGAACAGAGTGTCAGTGTGAATGTTCACACTCACTGAAAACAATGCAAGCTCTATCAGAAGAGTTTTGACATGTCACTTACACATGATAACGACCTTCATGAATAACCATAAAGGTCTCACTTTTGAATTATGGTGTGTTATTTTTGGATGGTTATTTTTTCACAGATTTTCTCTCCCTTTCTGGAGACGACAAAAGCACTTCAAGAAATACTGTATAGCACATAACTATAAAAATGAAATCTAGCTTTTGCTGACTTTAATTTTATTGATCTGCTACCTGCTGTGAATGTGCTGCAATCATTACATTTTCACTTGATTGTCTTGACATTGCGCAGTTAATTTTGCAAACACCGTGTCTAAGCTTTTCAAAAGCAATAACAAGACACTTTAATAGAAAACTGCGGCAAGCATAAAACAGTGATGTGGCCTTTTAATTTAATTTCAAAATGTCTTTTCTAATAGTATCATTCTTTATATGCATGTTTCTCTTTTTCAACATGCATGTATTTTATTATTCATATTTATAGTGTTGAGTAAACAAATATTCACCTTTTCATCATACATAATAAGCATATATCACTATCTTGTGTGAGTAACATATAGATGTTACAGCCGCAGGTACTGGAATCCCACATTTCAAAAATAATTTCCATTCACAAAACATACTACTTTCCAGTGTGCAATGGATTTCATTTATTTTAGAGCTCACCAGATCATGATTATAACTGTAATGTTCAAGATAATGCCTTGTAGTACAGTTAAAATATGCTGCATGTTTAAATTAGTATAAATGTCAATGTGATGTTTGTATTTGTTAAAAAAAGAAATCGATATATTCAAAAAATAAAAACAAAAGCAAACTCTTTTGTATTTATTACAATAATAAATCTACCCATGCCAATTTAATTACTTTCATAAAATACGACCCAAGCTCTAAAAGCTTACTGTTTAAAATGAAGTAATCTCTTAACTGACTTAAGGTCAGTTTCCAGTTGATCTGAAATCTTGTGCAGTCAAGCATACAGTAAAGCTTGTTTATTGACCAGTGTCAGAAGGCTATTTCTATAGCATCAGAGATGTCTAAGGGGTCTGATTTATATCTGGACCTGACCAAAAAGTTTTTGTTTCGGGGGTCTAGTTTTTTTTTTACAAAGTGGCAGTCATAAATAGATCTGGATAGTATAACTATTACAAAGAGCGTTGTTGAGTCAAATGTAGTAAAACACCAAATATTGCATATGTTTTTCACGACCCAGGAGACCCATAATAGAAACGAGTCAGCCTATTTAAAATTTCATCTGATCCCATTAATTACTGCAGACTTCTTTGTCGAACTCTAGTTGATGACAGTCAAGCTTTTACTGCCATTTTTGTGAGATAAGGTGTCAGCGAGCCCCATGAAAGGTTAATAGACCGACCAACTAATCCCTTTTTTCTTCCTTAGTAGATTTTTGGTATTTGCATTTAGTAAGCTGATATGGTCATTCACTTGAAAGTGTGATTGCATTCCTAATGAATTTCTACTCTGTCACATCCCTGGAGGATGGACAGCATGTTTCCAAATTATTATTCATTATCTCCTTTTTTAAAATTCTTAAGCCTAATACAGTGATAGATTATTTATACCTTAAATATATGGGTGTGATAAAAGTATTTAAATAACTTATTTTAAAATATTTTTTATATGGTTACAATCAAAATGGCAAACATGCTTAATGCCTACTAAAGATAGGAAATCAATGAGGCTTGGTGCTTGTCCAAAGTTAAAAGGTTATTACCATGGAAACAGAAAGCTGGGTTCAGGATCGGTCAGGATATGCTCGCATTGACGTTGTTTTTGACAGGTATAATCAGGATTCAATCAAAGCAGGAACCAGGGCCAAAAGAATGAGAGGAGCACCTATTCGAATACATATAACATCAGAAGATGTACCGTTACCACAGGACTGGCATGGTTTCCTATCCCACCCTGACAACAAAGCTGACCTGGCACGATTTTTATCGAGGAGTTAGTTAGCAGTTCACTCAGGCAAGACAATTGTAGTTGCTGGGGGATTCCTGGAGGAAACACGTGTTGCATGCAATAGCCCTAACATTAATGCCACACATCTTAAAGGTTTCCATGAGGAGGCAGACACTAGGATTGTGCTTCACTGTGTGAATGCAAGTTCTGATACCATTGTGGTGTCTGCACGTGACACAGATGTATTGCTGTTACTCATAGCACATTATGAAAGTATGAGGTGCACACACTTGTGGATGAAGGCAGGAACACATAAGAAGCCAAAGTTCATTCCTCTCAGGGAGGTGATTAAATCATGTGGCTTAGACCACTCAACTGCACAGCTGCTTCTACCCTTCCATGCCATACCTGGTAGTGATACAACCTCATTCCTGTCTGGCCACACCAAGAAAACAGCTTTCAATGTTTTTTTCCAGCACAAAGAACTGCTTCGTGGCCTTGGACAATAACCTCTTACTGAGGAAACAATGGTGAATGTAGAGTCATTCATATGTAGAGTTTACAAAGTTCCCAATGTGGCCACAACAGACAAAGCAAGAGTTATACTTTTCAATAAAGCAGTCAGAAGTTATAGAGGTATACAGTACAGTTGGCAGCCATTTTGTTTTTTCCAATTTTGAGGGTCAAGAACACAAATTTAACAAAAGATACCTTATAACCCATTTTCCAGACCTTTTTAAGATTTGGGACCAGACTATTATAGCAGCTTTAGGAAAGGACTTGAACGAGCTAATTAACATTTTCATGAGAAACTCGTGTTTACAGGTGTAAGTGGGCATTGATTTCATGAGCTTTTCCTGGAATCTCACATGAAATTGTGACTTTCACAGTAAAATAGTTTTTTGGGACACTTTCACAAACTTTCCCTGACAAGTTTCACACGTATTGTCGATTCACGTGAAATAATCACACATATAAACTGCCTTATGAATTCACATCCTCTGTGACAGCAGCTGCGGGCCAGAGAGAAGTAAGGTTTAGGTCTGGCATTTTCTGTTTATGTATGAAGGCTTTTTGTAGCCAATGACCTTGTTAATTTTTTTTATGTTGACAATTTTAACGATGCGGAGATATTTGAAATTAGCATTTATGTCTTTAATTATTTTCATTAATATATTAATTTAGAATTAAAATAGTAGTATTCTAGTCCTTTATACAATTTAGTTTGGTACAGCATAAACCATTACAAATACTGTAACAAAGCATCGATGTAGTCTCCCTGTTGACATTTTGCAAGTTATTGTTCCTATAAAGCTGTTCTTCCCAGGAGTGTTTTTTTTTCCTCTAAAAAAAACCCCATTTACAACACAGTTACCTTACTTCAAGCAGCTTGTAAGCTATTTAGAAATCTTTATTTTGTTTAATGACTGCATACAATTATACATAAGGAGATGCTTATATGAGACACATACCATGCTGCTTTGATATCCCAAGTAAGTCTGTCACCATGGTAACAAAGCACATTGGCTGCTGACTGGACTCTAACCTCTGCCCTTGTAACTTTTCAATTTTACAAAGATTCAAGCTCCTTTCCAATAGGACTTTCCCACCTCCTGTTTTTAAAGGCAGCATCCCAGTTGACTTTTTTTTTCATACTGTTACCTACATCAGGCAGCATGGCTGGGAAAAACTCTAGTTGCACAGATAACACAGGCTTAGACCTGAGACAAAATAGAGACAATGATTAGCAGATTTCATGTCAATAAGGCAACATTTGTAGATATATGCATGTCAAGTAGCACCAGTGCTGTATTTGATAATGTGTGCATTGTTTATAGGTTGTCCTCTTTAACTTCAGGGGACTTTAGTTTAGAATTCAGTAATTCATTTGACAATTAACAATTTAACTTTTGATAGTAAGCTTTTCCTTTTCTCTGATGTATTAGGCTTGATCAGAACAATGTCATGGATCATGGTGATTGTAGAGATACTGTGTATCCATTCATTCATATTTTTTTCTTAACTTTTGTTAACCCATAAATACTATTTTAATTGTATTTAAGACCAAATTCATGACTTCCAAATCCCCCAAAACAAACCTTAGTTTTAAGTGATTTTTGGCAAGTTGTTTACATGTGCCCTCCCACTTTTAGTATTTGTACTGTTCCATGTCAGAATGGTATTCAAGTCATTAGCAAAGAGTTGTAGGGGGCAATTAATACCCTTATGAAAATAGGAGTATGCTTCAGTATAAGCATCCTTGACAACAATAAATAAATACATAAATAAATAAATATATCTAACTGCCACTAAATTATTTAGAGTATCATCTGCACACCTTCTAATGAAAGATGAGTATACTCTTCCTTTTTCCTTTTAATCAATTGAGTTGACCTTTGTAGACAACCCCATGCTGAGTGATTAAAATGATGTCACAACATGGAAGTTGCAGTGTGAAAGTGAACAGTCAGACAGGTATGGAGAGGGCACTGTTAACTAATTTTAAAAAGGCAAAGGAAGTGAGATCTCCAACAGCAATAAATCCTTACTGGCCTCCTTACCTTACCTACCTAGTAACCTGTGTCATTGTTCTTTTTTATAAAAACATGAGCTTCTTTTTAAGCTATTATTTCTTTAGATGAACAGTTAAAAATCCTGAAAGAACAACAACAACAAAAAAAACTTATCTTCTTTTTTTTTTTTAGCTCACAAGCTGGTTGTAATTCACACATCATTCTGGCTATCCCTTAAGAAAATCCCCGGTGGCTTTTCTGGCCTAAGTCCAAAGTGCGCTTAACAAAATATCTTTGGTCGATGAATACCAGGGAAGGAGTGTCTTGGAGGTGAAAGATTTAAAATGTGAATGGTGCAGACTTCCTCGTAAATCACGGCAAATGTTTTCAGGTAACAAGGTCGGCATTTATGTAAATGAAGGTGAGCGTGGGACCATGAAAGAGGGCACATTTTAAACTGTCAAGTTTGTTAAGAACTGTAACCCATGCTGAAACAGAACTGGAAGATGAAACTCAACATTATTGTTCTGTAGATCATGTGAGACAAGTATGATTCTGAGATATAAAATATATGATGGACATTAGGAAGAAACCTTGCAAATGGACACTTATGTTCCAGCATTTTCCCTATAGACATTCCGTGCACGCTGGGTTTGATCATCTGACCTAGATAGAGCAAGAATAGTCATTGCATCTCAGCACAGTTTCATACCCCAGCCCAGCCACTAAGTTTCCAGTCAAAGTTACCCTGAGGCAAGTAACTTTGGCCTGCCTTCTTTTGCCAGGAAATATATGTAGCTATTTTTCAACAGGAAAAATATGTACCTATTAATAAAACAGAATACCTGCATTTTATTCCCAACAATAACACAATAACCTATGACATTCAATGGAATGCAAATAGGTGTAGTATTTTTTGAGGTAGAAAATCTATATATATATTCCTTGCAACAGTTGTTCTATTGAACAATAAACTGGAGTGCTTTATGTTTGGCACTGTAAATGCTATTGTGCATAAATGGCCATGTTTAGTATGCTTAATTTTTCTTCTGCTATATTTTCTGCTGCAATTTCTTCAATAAGTGATGCAAATAACTTTTGTCTTACACCTGTCTTATACTCTCTGGCATCTTCACAGCCAATTACTGTATAGTTTATTTTGTTGCAAAACTGATGCATACGATAACTTGCTATGTACTGTCCTATAGGAAGCAACCAGTGGCTTTTTCTAACTGTAGCCTCTACTTGGCTGTCACCTAATACAATGTTAATGTTCTCTAATGTATTTAAATCTTAAATTGGTTGTAGCTAACATTTAATGCATGTTACCTGTTTTTTTTTCTTCCATTCACTTAGTAGGTCTCAAATGTACAGCAAACCTGTATTTTATTTTTAAAACATGAAATCTGGCACTATAGTAGGTTAATGAAAGTTCTCAGTTTTCTTGACTTGCCTTCCAGTAAGTATATTAATGCTTTACTTCCTAGGTTATTTCCCTCCAGCAGTCTTTGGGGTCAAAGAATCTTATTGTCTGCAAAGCATGTCAGTGAATAGGGGAAGCAGCTGGTTGTGACAGGAAAGAAGGCGTATGGTGAAATGACCATAGAAGTTGAAGGCAATCTGAAAACAAGGCTTGCAAATAGAGATTTATTTAACCTGGTGTAGTAGCAACTGAGTATAAAATTACAAGCTTTTCTGAGTCGACTGCAGTTCCCCTGCATTCATGCTGAAAGCTGGCTTGCTGCTTTTGTGGAATCAGTGGCTCTAAAATAAAGCCTCTTATTCTCCTTTCTTCAGCAGCCTGCCTCGCTTGCGTTGCAGGCTGCCTTTTCTTTACTGTCTGTCGAATGTAAGCGACTGCCTGTGCAGTACTGATTTAAAGGAGTGCGTGTGTGTGTGTGTCTTTTCAAGCCTAAACACTCTTGGGGAGAACGCAGTTTCTCCGCCGGGGTGAAGCTCTGGTGTACCCCCGCCGTTGAGCGATTCAGCCGGCTGCCGTGCACGCGGTCGGGCGAAATATAAATAAATAATATTTTATTGTAACTGTTGTTGCGGGTCCACCTGTGTGTTGACCCCGCCGCACAACCCTGCTTTTCCTGTGTTATGCTGCGAAAATTAGCTGCAGTGTAGTTAAAAAACAAACAAACAAACAAACAGCCAGTCAGTTCCTCCACCGGGGCTGTGTTGTAACCTGCCCCGATGTAGAGTAGATCTTGCAGGCTGCCTCGACCCACCCACCCCGGTGTGTCGGGCCTTCAAAAAAAAAAAAAAAGTCGTCTATTCTCCCCCCATATTGTTTTTCAATCACCCGCCACGGCTTTAGCCTGTGTGTCTCCCTGGTACATGCTGAGCGCTGATGTGACTACACACGGTCAGGGTAGGCACTGCTTCGGTACCTCGGTGCATGCTCAGCCCTTGGTACTTCGGTGTCCTGCTGCACACGGTGCTCGGTGCACACGCGCCCGCCGTGGCTTCGGCCTACGTGTCTCCCCTGGTGCATGCTGCGCACTGACCAGGTGGCTGACTACACGCGGTTGGGTAGGCACCGCTGCATTAGCTGCCCCCGGTGCTTCGGTACCTCGGTGCATACTCAGCACTTGATACTTCGGTGCACATGGTGCTCGGTGCGGTACTTCAGTGCCTCACTGCGCTCAGTACGCATGGTACTCGTGCACTTTTCGGCTTGGTGCTTTTCGGCTACTTCCCAAGTACAACAGACACCGTCGGCTGACCGTGTCTCGCCTATGCTGGGAAGCCCTGTGCTGGTGGAGGTGAGCCTCTCACCTGACTAAAGGAGTAAGGATGGGAGTGATACACAACCGTCAATTGGTGATGACAAACGCATCCAACTCTGGTTGGGGGGCGGTCTGGGCAGGCAGAAGAGTATGCGGACCCTGGTCGGGTCGCTGGACATCCCTGCACATAAATGCGTGGGAGCTGAGAGCGGTCCACCTCATGCTTCAACATTTTCTTCCTGTGCTCCAGAACAGACATGCCCTTGTCTGCACAGACAATATGTCAGTAGTGGCGTACGTGAACCACCATATGTAACAGAGATGGATTCACCAGTGAGCAGGAGGATGATGGGAAATGTAGTTCTGAGAGGTTCATGCGGGTACATGTGAAGCCATCTTGAGGCAGGGAATGCAATTTAAAAGTTTAAAAAAGTGGTCAAAATGTAAAAAAAATAAAATAAAACAATACACACACCTTACGTAAACAGTTGTAGCAACACATGGGAACATGTAACACAATAAAATAAAAAGGTCCTTAAGTACCCTTTAATACAGCATGTGTTTGGATTTGTTAACAACAAAGTGGGTCACTTCAGTTTAACCCTTTTGTCTTCAATTCATCAACTTCAACAAGCCATACAAAATGACTTATTTTGTTTAAAAACATCAACATAATTCCATTTGGTCATGCTAGATATAACCATGAAAGTAAAATCCTTATTGAAAAATAAACTGATTTGATGTTTATTGTGTATTATTACCTAAATAATTTGGTCTAGCCTGATGGACAGACCTAATGAGTGGGAGTTCTAAGATCCTATTTCATAACTACAGCTTAGACAGTTACGTAATGTTCCCCTGAGCAAGTCACTTCCCTTAAACACCAACTTGCTCTGTGCCTCATTGTGCCAAAGCCCCACGCAGTTTCAAAACTGCTGGATTAAAAAAATACATAAATAAATTAAACTGAATTAGGGACCGCAATTTGGTATCCTAATGGTATCAGCAAAGTGTAGAAAAACAAGGCCAAACATATATAAAGCAAAGAACACAGATATGCAAATATATATGAGGCTAGAATTCCTGAAGCTCTTGCAGTTTTGAAGTACATACAGTAAAATGATTTAATGTCTAATTACAAAGTAAGTGCAAAATGATTCAAATACCATATGGAACCTTTAAAGTTTTGTATGTGTGCTATCCTTATGGTACAAGCTGACAAGTTTGGCAATGGTTCAAACCATGACTCAAGCAAGGCCTTACTTGAAAGCCTTTTTACTTGGTGTCTCTGTGTACAGAACCAATTCCTTAATTTAAATGATAAGTACTGTATTGCATACCTGTTGTGCCATCCTATGTAAATTAAAAAAAAAAAAAAAAAGAAAAAAAACATGCTTTGTTTAATGGATATCCTGTCCAGTTAGCTTTTTTATAATACAGCTGGCAACAAAAATTGAAAAAACAGAGGCTAAAAGCTACAAGTCACTATTAAAAAGTGTTATAGAACCATTAAGCTGTGTTCAGTATACTGTATTATATAAATGTTTATGAATCTTGCCCAACTTGCTGGACTGCATTTGGCTGAAACCTGTATAATCATACCTTTCTTTATTAAATACAGACATTGCCAGAAACTTTCAGCAGTAGATTTTACAGGACATCCATGAAGGTTAACCCCTTGTGTAGTAATATGAGCTGTAAAACAGACCCTCTGTAAGCTACTGAGAAAATGCTGAACAATTTACAGAATACATAAATCACTTAGTTTATATGAAGCCATTGAAGGCAATAATAGACTGACATTTACACACTGTTTGGAAAGATACAGATATATGCGGCTGTTCTTAATAGCATACGACTAGGGTGGGATTGTTACTAACATTGTCTGGTTTATTTTATCCAGCATTATTTACAAATGTGTTAGTCATATGTGCTTATACCAGGTGCC
The DNA here is from genome assembly GCF_902713425.1 of Acipenser ruthenus. Taxonomy (NCBI): domain Eukaryota; kingdom Metazoa; phylum Chordata; class Actinopteri; order Acipenseriformes; family Acipenseridae; genus Acipenser; species Acipenser ruthenus. Next base: position 27,138,288 of record NC_081206.1, read on the forward strand.
TGCTGTTCTATTCAGTGGCCATTCAAAGTAGGTGAAAACATTATTTAATTTGGTCAACATATCCGATAAAAAAAATATGCATTTGTTTATTACATTGACAACAGTTTCAGGTCAGAAGCTGAATTCAGTGGAACTGATTTAATAACTTGACTAAGTGTGGAGTAGTGGTTAGGGCTCTGAACTCTTGACTGGAGGCGCGTGGGTTCAATTCCAGGTGGGGGACACTGCTGCTGTACCCTTGAGCAAGGTACTTTACCTAAATTGCTCCAGTAAAAACCCAACTGTATAAATGGGTAATTGTATGTAAAAATAATGTGTAAAAAAATAATGTAATTGTATGTAAAAAATGTGATATCTTGTAACAATTGTAAGTCGCCCTGGATAAGGGCATCTGCTAATAAATAATAATATGATCGCACACTTTTTGTGATTATTTTCTTATGCTTCCTTATGCAGCAGAAAAGAGACAAAAAACACATTTCAAATTGTCTCCTTAAATTTTAAAAAAATTAAGCACATACATTAAGCACTGACTTGTGCTAGGGCAGGGTGAGATTAGATAAGCAGTAAAGCACACCAAAGCCACTGGCTTTCGAAGACGAAAAGCGATTTGGTCATTGGTGTGAATGAAGCTGGCTTTGGTTTTGAATCTCCTGTGAGAACCACTCACGCCATGACCACAAGAAGCAACATGTTGGTACTTGATTATTATCTGGAATAATGCCACAAAGCTAGGGTGTGTCTCCTTTTGCAGCACACCAGGCTGAGAAACAGTAATCCACTATTGAATATAAAAGGACCTTACATCAGAACCTGACTCGTTGTAATACTATTCATCAGGATAGTTTCACATATAATCACATGGAATACGTACAATGTCCTACCACTAAAACAATTGGCCACAGCATAAGTATAACAAAGGATTTTACTGAGGTCCTAATAAACAGATGCTTTAAAGTAATTGCAGCTAACAAAATATTTCTATAAATCATTTCACACTTCTGGTAGCTACATAGGTCTCAAATGTGCAGTTTTACAAAAACACATGTTATAACAGACTTGCATTTTAATTTAAAAACATGATTTCTGGTACTACTTTAGGTTAAAGGAAGCTATCATTTCCATGCCTTATTCTTGGGTTTATCAGTTTCAACCAGGTCAACCAATTGTGCCAAATTGTGTGCTGGTTTTGTTACCCACAGTCTATTGAGGATTACATTTAAAGCACATGTTGAAAATGCCTATAAACATAATTTGACAAAAATCTTTTTTGCTTCCCGTGCTATTACACAGCTTATATGTGTCCACTACAACAAGTAGTACCTTTTTATCATAATCATTCTGAAAAAGATAACAGAAACAAATACATTACCAATACCTCAAAACTGAAGTACAGTATGCAGTCATTTGGTATAGTCCAGGCTCAGACCAACACAGGGTTTAGAGCAGAGCGAAATGCACAACAACCTCTTTGGCTACCACCCTAGTGTTGTTTGGTAAATTTGTTTTAAAAAAACGAAAATCACAATATATTCTAAAATGCTTTGTAGTTTTAGATTTCCATTAGAAAATATTCAGCGTAATATCTGGAACCCATACAGCATTAAGCAACTCTGCCTGCGTGCTGGAGAATTAGAAGCCAAATTTGCTTTGCCTGCCTCCCCCTTGTGGCACAATTCACCTCTATTATAACATCAAGAGCCAGTGAGTATGAAGGCAGTTTAGATGTCATTTCAGTACTGTCATGTATAGTATCCCTGTTTCTGGACTACATTTGTAATTGTTATCTTCAAGTCAGGTCCACAAAGACTGGGAAGATAAAAATCCAGAACACATTGTTTTACAAACATTTTGTAGCTGTTAAACAGTCCATGCTGCAATGATTTCCCAATTATACCATATTCAAATACATACCACCATTTAAATGTACAGTATGTGTGACAAAAAACTAAAGTTTATTTAATCATTTAGCAAATCCTTGAGGCAGGCATTTATCCACCAGTTGTGTTTAATTCAAATAATATTTTCTAAAGTAAGTTCCCTGAACCTTTTCAACTGAGTTGCTAAAACATCTGATTTTGAAAAAATGAGGAAAGCTGAAAAGAAATATTAACCCTTCAGAGAAAAGGGGGGCATTTCCTTATATATATATATATATATATATATATATATATATATATATATATATATATATATTAGAGGGAGAGTAAACAGATGTAAATTTTAAGATGACAGTTGCTGGCAGCCTTCCAAAGGGCAAATGTTTTTTTTTCCCTAAAGGCTGAGATTAATGTATCTGTTTCTGTATCTCTCTCTCTCTCTCTCTCTCTCTCTCTCTCTCTCTCTCTCTCTCTCTCTCATATCTTATTTTGCTGCTCTAAATATTCAAAATGTAAAAAAATGCAGTCTTTCTTGTTTTGTATTTAACTAATCTAATACTTTACTTTGAAGTCTAACCAAATATATAATGTTAATTTGAATAAACTCTTATAGAACACCATTTTACTTACAGTAGCTATGATACAAACTTCCAGGGGCTTGCTTCCAGACTATAACAGTACTTGGCGCTCATGATCATTGTCACGATGAACGTGCAACTGCTTCCTGTCTCTCATGATGTGTGTTTCCTAAATCCCCAAGTGAACGTGAAGCTTGTTTGTGATGTTCAGGTGCATCGTTCGGCTTTTAATAGCTTCTTCAGGGCTTTGTTGGGAAACACATTTCAAACTCATTTATGGAGTAGCCTATATATAAATGATAGTTTTCTTGTAAAGCTAACAAAAAATTAAAAAAAAAAAATCCACCACTGGTTGAAAATGAAGGCAAAAGAAGTGGAAGAAAAATGAAATATATTTACCAAAAAATGAGGTCGAAATATTAAATGAATTAAGTAAAAACAAACAAGGATATATTATTTTGTAAACTAAAAAATAACGTCACTATTCAAATAAAAAAGAACAAGCGGGAAGAAATTGCAATGAAAGTAAATGCTTCAAACACTGGTCCGCTATGACAGACGAGCAAAGAGAACAAAGACGCTATCATATGCAATTTCTAAAAAAAAAATAATAATAATCTTGTTCCAGATATTTCAATTACAGTAATACTAATGCGGTTACATTTTAATTGCTGCTGACTGCACACTAGATGTTGAAACTGTACAATAATAAGATATCAAGCAAAATAGAAAAGAATATTATTTTAACTGTGATCATTTACTGAATATAAATGTTTAATTTTACTGAATGGCAGGTTAAGTGAGGCAACGATAATGCCCTGACAGTAATGATAACTTTAATTTCCTTTTCTATTTCAGAGATTTATGTAAAGAAATTAAATTCCACTGAGCTTGTAGGGCTTAACAATTATTATACAGAAACGAGGGTTAAAACACTTTTCTCAGTCACAACACAAGCATTGAGTAGGTTAAGCTGCAAAGCAATCAATCTTTTTAGAGCAAACATTACTTTAATTTCCAAAGACAATGCCTGGCTCCATACACAATTGTTTATTGCAGTTGATAATCAATATTGTTTTTCAATAGCGCTGTTTTATGACATTTTTATTAACAGTTTAACAGTTATGGGCCATTGCATTCAGGGACAACAGACGTCACAGCATAGTCTGGTCACATCAAAATAAAGACAACTAATATTAAATAAACTATAGTAAGTAGGTGTTAAAAAACATACAAAAAAAGTATTTTGTGTTAAAATAGCTGAAATGAAATTGACAACACAAATCAGCTAATCACATTTAAAATGTTTGTAATTTCTTTAAAACAGTGCTAAATTAACTTGTTGAGTATCCCTGTAGTTTCCCCCAAGGTATTATATATATATATATATATAATTTATAAAAGAAGAAAACACACTTAATTTGTTCTCTTTTTTTGTATAGTTTGTAATCTTTACTCGACTGCCTTAAATACGTTTTATAGCACTATATAGGCAGTGTGGTAAAAACACATCTGGAGTGACATCTATGACAAAAACAGCGTGTCTGTAAAGGGGTTAAAGGTTTGGTTGATATGGCTGAGAGTAAGGCAGGAAGTACAAAGTAGGGTGAACGTATGTAATTATCAGGTGATTGGACAACCGCAAACAGGACAGCACCAATAGACAGACAAAAAACACTAAAACAAAACCAAATAACAAATCAATAAAGAAAACAAAGCATCTATTTTCCTCTTCCCATCAAACTCCCCAAACACAGAATGCATTGTGGCAGCCATACCAAAATTCAGCACCAGAAAAATACAGTGCTTCAGTTTGACACTACCATCGTGACATAACTGATCAGAGTGGAAACTATTGTAATCTTTAATAAACAACGCATATGTGTATTGCATTGTGGTTCTTTAAATACAGGAGCAATACAAGCTATTTAACCTTTTTTAAATAATTTAATCCAAATTTTGTCAACTAGCACCAACTGCATTTAAAGCATTGCACATTTGTTTTTTATATGCCATGGCCCAACAGAACGTATTATATTTCTGTACTTGTTATGGCACTAGCCATGCATTGAATCAAGTGTCCTGACTGTTTCAGCATCAATATGTGAAACCTATAAATTATGGTATATATTTATAGTTATAACAGATATTCAAAGTACAGGAAATCATTAAAGGGGCTGTCTCTCCCTTTGTGTGTACAATTTCTGGAAATGACGAATTTCACACAACTAAAAACTCGTTAAAGTAGCAAGTTTCTATGCTGTGTATTTTGTCTATCAAGTCAAGATACTTCATTCTGTTTGATTAAACCCAGGTCAGTTTGGGTTGAATCAATACAAGTTTGCACAGTGAAATTAAATTAAAAAGGCACTGGATGGGTATACATTTGCTTTAAAACAATAAAGAGAATAAATAAAACGACTCTTTACCCACAGGAAGATGTCCCTCTTAATATTCATTAACATTGAACAGTGGGGAGTCTATGAAAAATGTTCTCTGACATGGATATAGTTCTGAAATATTCAAGAGATGATGTATCAGGGTCCCCTGAGAGTTGTGAAGGGATTTTTGCTTTTGTCTTGTAACTTAAAAAAGCATTTCCCTACTTTTTTCTATAATATAGTGAGGATAAATGTCTAATGCAAGCAATATGATTTTTTTAAATGTTTATAATAAAGCGTTACAATATATAAATGGTACTATCAGCTAAATATTTTTTAGTTGAGAATGTGTTAAATTGAGCACAGATCCATTTTTTTCTTGTTTGAGGGTTTAGGATCTTTCAACCAACTAAAAGGACATAACCTCATGATAACCTCCTAATGTGCTGCAATGTATTGGAATCTGTATTCTGAGAAAGTTGAATAAGTGGCATTTTCAGATTGGGGACACAGCTGAATTGAATATAAGGTAAAAAATACATTTTAGTATAAGTTATGCTGACAAATGCCCTGTTTTTGTTTTCGGTATATATTTTATAAATAGACTTGAAGTACTTGATCTGAAAACAAACATTAAAAAATATGGCATTCATGTGTGCAATGTTTAGGCATTAGGAACACTTGCTCAGAATTTTCAGTAGGAACTGCTCAGCTTGTCAGGCATACATTTTTGCCTAGTGGTGGCAAATAATATTGCAGTTACTCAGTTTAGTTGTTAATGCCTTACAGTATAATTACAGTATGTTCATCTTAAAAAAGAAAGGAAATCAGCTACAGAAGTAGTAATAGTATTTTAACAAAAGTTAACACTCATATGTGCCACTGCAGGGCATTCACTACGGCAGCATAGTGAATCCATCATTTCTGAATGTTGCTGGAAGGTCAAAATACAGTGGCTGCATTCAGAGTGAAAATTGCACTGCAATTGTATACCTTTATTAATTAGTAGATGTCTCGTAATACCAGGCAGTATCAGTGTGTGTAAGGCAAAGGCATTAAGAAAACACACACACACACACACACACACTCTCAAAAACCTAGGAACATATTGGTCCACATATTTGGCTAAATATGATGACAAATACACAACTGACTGAAACTAAATATCAGACATATACTTCAGCTGTTAGAGAAACATCAATGGAAAGTAATTCCAGTAGAAGCATCTCTGCCAGTTATTCAGCTGATCTAATTGGAAAGATTCAAGTAGGGTTTAAAAGGAGTGACCGTATGTGGATAAGGAGAAACAGGGTGTTAAAAAGTTTAACATTGTGTGATCATTTCAAAATGAATTCCAGGGATAACAGAACTCTAGTGACACACCACTCGCCCATTGTATCTGTGAACCCCACATGGGTTTGTTCGAACCACTGTCTTGTTGATCTCAGCTGGGGAACCGCAGGGAGTGCTGTATTGCCATTTGTGCTCATATGTGCAAGTGTAACGGACAGTGTTGTGTGATGCCTTTACGGATTCTGACCCCTCTTATAAGCTCTATAACCACCAAAGCACAGTTTTGCACAGTGGTTAAGACGCTGGCTCCATGTTGTATGGTCAGAGAGACTTTGAAAACTAAAGTATTGCCTGAAAAAAGCTTTTTTTCAATATATTTTCAACCCTATACAATGTCCTTTTTAATTATCATGTATGTAATTCCACAATTCTTGGATTTATTAACACAAATGCTGTTTAACAATATAGGTGAATAAGAAAGCATTAATTTATATTGGGTTTACACCATGAAATGTAACATTTATGAATCAAGGAAGTCCTAAAATCACTGCTTGTATAATAGAACTGTTTTTGGCCTGAGCTGGCCTTTTTGACCACATACCACAGCGATAAGGCTGCGACCAGATCACTATTAGGGCCTCTTGTTAACCAACCACAAAAAGAGGGATTAGCAGTGCATGGAAACCACAATCTAACAACATTCACCACAACTGACCCTCCTCTCAAAAAGAGATACAGCAAACCCTTTGGCCAACCAAAGTGTTATGTAAGTACTTTTTGCGTGTGTCAATTTTAAACAGTTTTTTTTTTCTCATGACATTGGTACCATTATCATATTAATTGTCTTAATAGTGTTCTATACTTACTGTAGTTGAAGCTTGCTGTGTGCTATACAGTCCACTTGTTACAGTATATGTGACGCACTCTAGCATGTCACAAAAACATATTTGGCTAGCAAGATAATTTTCCTGATTAGAAACAATTATAAAACATGTTTTTATGGTTTTTTGCCTGTGACTCATATTTCAGATCTCCAGGTTAGGCAGACTACCACACAAACAAAATCTTTTAGGACATCTTCCTAATCTTCGTTGCCAGATAATCCCGGACTACATGGAGACTTGTAGATAAGTATTATGCATAGTGCTACACTTATGTGAATTTAATGTTACTATGATTTTGCTAATGTCAATGATACCCCTCAGAACACTGTTAAAATGATGCTTGCATCTCTATGAGTTCTTCCTGGTAAATAAACAGAGGGAATTTATTACTTTATGCAGCACCTTCAAATCTAAGTGATCAATCAGTAATCCAAAGTGTGGACTATGAAATCTTAATATCAGATTTTTATTTTATTTTTCATTTGCAAGAGATGGGCACCATCCTTTGACTTGTATGTGGCTTTCTAGTCAGTTCATTTATATGAACACTTATTTATATTTACAGGAGATAGCTGCACTAAAAATGTCATTGTCAATTTACTAACAGAATAATACAAGGCTTTTCACACCTGCTCTAACCACTAACGGGACATTTGCTTAAATGATAGATGTGAAGATAAAGACCTACATATGTGCAAAGAAAATCTACCATAAAAGGTCACAAGTCAATAAAAAAGAGCAGTACGTTAGGCATGTGACTGCTTCTTAAAAAAAACAAAAAACTTGAATCTAAAGCAGCTGACCTGAGGCCATGGTTTAAAACGTGTCAGTAAAACAAAAGGCATTGGCTTCTCATTTGATTCACTCCACATTACATTAAAGGAAATACAATATGCTGGAAAGACTTATTTTGAAGTGTAGAGGGAGTGTCATGCTATCTCATCTTGGTTGAAAGATGATAGAACAACACTGAAAGGATAGGTAGTGTTCAGAAACTTCAGAAAAGTGGAGTGTCAAAGAAGCACAAAACCTGTAATACCAGATTATTCAGAACATTGCTGTCAAAAACAAGACTGTCAAAAGATAGAAACTTCAAATTAATAAATAAATGAGTATTTGATTTGTTTGTACTCTTTTTCTCATTAATTTTAAGAGTGCATGATCTTTTCATGTTTTGACATGACAAGTATGGTCAAATTTGCAGGGGCTGTTTAGACATCAGGAAGTGCTTAGATTGCTCAAAACTGACAAAATCATTCTATTGGACACAGACATATTAAAGCGAAGGATTCTCTCATTCACTTGTACTGTTAAAAGTGTATTTAGCTTACAAACATGACTTTCACTATGACTACAAATTAAATTATTGGTCATTTGTCTATTCAAGCTGGTTGTGAGGGAGAACAGCTTTTTATTGTGGGATGTGAGACCCTTTTACCTTTTACTTATACGGCCTGCTTGTATGCATTATGTACATCCAACATGAACTAGGGGCCTTTTTAAAGCAATTTTTCTGAGAATAAAGAAACAATTGCAAAGTTCATGTTTTCAAATCCAAATTGGTCCTGGCCACAAGAGTATAAGATACTTGACAGTTAAAAAGAACATTACAAAGGGAAAGTAAATGGATGGAACAAAATGTTTTAAAAGTGCAGGGGACTTAAAATATTTATGAATAGCTGTAAGTTATATTTCAAAAAGCAACTACATAATTGTGATATGTCCAGCATCTCTTGAAATGAACATTTTTAATGGAGATTTTGAGTTACAGACAATAATCAATAAACCCCTTCAAGGACTATAGATACCTGGGGACTGCTTGCAGTGACCTCAAATGAGTCCCGGGCTATAGTGCATTTTACATATACCACTTCTGTTTCCAAAACATTTATGCCATATGGCTTCTAATGTTGTAACTTTAAACAATTTGGACCAACAGACCCCCTTCCACTGTATGTTTTATTTTTTATTTTTTATTCTATATAGTTAATAAAGGGAGTGAATACTCCCCCCCCCCAATAATTTCCTAAAATTATATGGCATTACCATTGAATTACATATGATGCAGAAATTGGTCTCATTGGTGCAATCAAATTGAATCATCCCTACTTCTTGGACTGGACATGGACTATTCACTTTCCCAGCTTTCAAATGTGCTTATAGGTCACGGATAACTCTGAATAGCAAGATTAATTAGAATTTTAGATCAATGTGTTCTATGTTCTAGGAATCCAGCACATACTGTACCCTTGTCTGCTTCACAAAATCATCCAGCACATGAAGCAGATTTAAATATTTACTAGTCAGTCAGTATATGCTCTAATTGGCTCTATTTACATGGTACATGTTGCCCTTATATTAGCACTGCCCTTGGATTCAACCATTTTAAGTCTCTGAGTGACTTACACATTAAATTAAAAATGATTTAGTTAAAATGTTGATACACAACGAGAACTCAAATGTCAGATGTAGCATTATAACAGTGCACAAAGAAAAAGGGGTCTGTTCTCAGAAGTCAATACTGTCTTTGCCCGAGAGGTTGGGAAAGGTCCACAGAACAGGTGGGGAGGATTAGCTTGTTCTAAAAGACCCAGACCCATCAGCACTTCAGAAAAGTGGAGTTTTTACAAGTCCTGGCAGGTATTTTGTACAGATTCCTTATCTTTGGAAGCTCCCCCCCTCTTGACAAAACAACAGTTTGCACTTACTGCATTCTAGTAAGGAACACCGCAAGGCAGCCAGTTATAGATCAAACAAAGCACCATTCTGGAACCAAATGATTTTCCATGGAGTTTCAAAACAGCAGAGAAAAATAATACTTTTATTATTATTATTTTGGATACATGCTTGTGAATTTATTTTCTCAAATATGTTGCATGAATGACTTTAAAAAGTCATCAGTATTTGAAAAGGGGTGGTGCACGAGCGTCCGTAATGTATCTTTCAGATTGGACAGACCAATGGAGAATTGCATCCCTGTGGTTTTCAAACCTGTCCCTGAGCAACCTGGATTCGTATGTAAGGGGATTGCAGTCTTAGACAACCCATTGTATGGCATTACGCTTTGTTAAAATTGACACATGAACATAATGTAACCAACAGCACCGGAAACATACTGTATCGTTGTATCTAGTATCTCAAGCAAATCTAGACTTTCCTGGTAGAGGACATGTCCCATAAATTATACAACAATACGCAATGACCTAACACAGTGAGATAGAGGTTGGTCAGATATTTTCTTTTTAAACTTGTGGGTGATGTAGATCAGAGCAATTGAAAAAAAAAAGAAATATAAAAGCAGAGTACATGAGGTTACAGTAAGAGACAAGAGTGAGATACATTTTCAGAGTAAGGAGATTAAGGGAACGAGACTTTTTCCCCATTCAGCACACACTAAGAAACTGATTGTCATCCAATTAGAGGCTGAGAGCAGGTTTGATTAATCTACTGAAAGCAAAAGGGCTCTGCTTGAGTCGCCGAACCAGGAGGCACGCAGGTAGCACAGCAGCCTCCTGGGGATTTTGCGGCTACTACATTAGTCTCTGCCTGCACACTTACATTCCAGGACGCACTGACTGCTTTGAATTATTGCATGTAATTGTGAAAGAAGGCATTACAGTCGCAGAAGGGAAGTGGATTGGCTGGGTATAGACAACACTGGCGCTGTGAATGAAGCTGGAAAAGCATTGCATTTCTTGTAATGTTAGTTTTATCCCAAACAGGCCAAAGCTTGTTTGTCAGTGTTTATATTCACTTACAAAGACTGCAAATACAGCACTTGGAAGAATGACCAATAGAAGACAGAAGTATTTGAAACCTCCATTTCTGCAACAGAAAGAAGAAATATGTCAAGGTCATAACATACAAATAAAATGCAAAATACTTTTTTTTTTTACAGTTGCAGCACTTGGGACACTAAACAATCATACACTATTAATTTAAATGTGCAATGTCAAAGAAAATAAACTATGCTCAGGTCTTAAATTACCACCTCACAAATAGTTATGAAACAGAGCCCCTTTATTTATTTTTATGGCACAAGCCCCTATATGGATATTTCTAAGCAACTCTGGGCAGTAATGTCAGATGTAAAGAGGTTGCTCAAGAGAAAAGCCAAGTAAAAATTGCAAAATTCTGCTGCGCCCAAAAATGAATAGGCAGTTTAAACAGCTTTATAAACTATATGACAATAAAATATTAGCATTTCAGCAAAGCTAAGGCAAAATTCATGATTATTATTATGTTTTTAAATATAATGATAAACAGATTTTTTTTTAACTGGATTCTATAAAATGATTATTTTGACATTTCACTGCATGCCAGGATCAATCTAAAATGAATCAAGAAATGGCAATGAACACACCAAGATCATTCTGAATACAAAATCAGGATTTCTATTTTTATTTGGTCTGAAAGCATACAACTTAATTTAATGCAGCAAAAATGATATGTACTGTATTGCCCTGATCACATTACCAGTGGTAAGATGTGTTTCAAATAGTGTTCAGATGTTGTCATCATAAATAACCTCAATTTTGATTGTTTAGAAACACAATGAAGAGCTTTATAAAGAGTCAGAAAAAAAAAACTATTATAATGTTGAACCTGAGTTAACGTTGGTTCCTAAACCTGATTTTACTCACAGAGCCAATATTATAAGTTTATTTTAAATGAAAGCAACAACTGTTTTTTTTGCTTTATTTTATACCTCTGAATCGCCAGGTTATGCTTTGAATCAATGTCCGTCTACAAACACAATCGCCACCAAGGTGTGGCAGAAACACGTAACATTTTGAAAATTAGCTACATATTTTATTCCTTTTGGGTGAATCTTTATTGTCCCCTTTAAAACAAATGAAATCCATGAAACTAACTTGAAACAAATGCAAGCTTAAAGAATTAGAATTTGGAAAGGCAGCCTGTGAAAGAGATCCTAAATGTCTATTAGATTACTGGTCTCTTCTGAAAAATGTTTCTCTTTCAGCCTAGGTAGATATGCTTCTTGATGAATCTAAGCAGAAAATCAGAAGTTGTAAAAGAGACAGAGGCGACAGTGATTGATGTCTGTGCGTTTCTCCTGATTCGCTGATTAAACCCATCAATCCATATGCAGACGAGGCGTCTGATGCAAACAGAACCAATCGGCCTCAACAAAATGGTTTTGTCAGCATGTTATGGAAATGAGAGCAGAGAGAAGGGTAGTAATGGAAGGGTATTGGTCTGATATTCATAGGTTCCAAGAGTGTGCTTTCCAGAATTATTGGGATTGCATGGTGGCCTGCTTCCCTTTACCCTTTGATGACCATGTTTAATGATTATGGAACACATCTGTACACATTTAGAAAGAAAAGAAGATTTTTCAGGTTCACCACTGGGTTACTGCTAATTATGAAAGGCAGCAGAAAAGTCTGTTAATAGGAATTTTATAATACAACATATAGAATAGGTTTAAACATATTCTTCATCTAATACCCAATGACACACACACACTTTTCTGACTAATGTACCATCTTTCATCAGCAAACAATGTTCTAGGATCTGGTTATTAACAACACAGGATACATCTCATGACTGCTTGCTTCAATTCTTTTGATGCAAAAACGCTTTCTCCGTAATGTAAACAACAGGGCCTACACAAAAAATTACACTCATCTGGTTCACATTTAGTCCCTGTCCTGTTACACTTGCTGCCATGACATAAGAACACAGGGAACACATTTTCTATATAAAAAGAAGAAAAACTGTGTAGCTGCTCAACCAGTAAACAACTGTTTCTTTAGAGAAACTTTGTGAAGTGATGTCACTTAATATAGGGATTCGTGTTACTGCTACAATAGTTTGGGAGGTTCCAAACAACTGTTTATATTAGCTTCATTTCTTCTTTGTCCTTGGGCTATAGAGCACACACATTATATCTGAATCTGCTGTTCAGTTTTGGAAGAGTCCATTGTAATAAGCCTACACGCTCTTGGTTTAAAATGCTTCTTCAATATGTCTGTGAGCCAGGGTTTACTACAAAACACAGTGCACTTGTTCCGCCTCCAGCCAATTCTGATTTGAATCACTTTAATTAAGTAACAAATTCTGTTGGCATAGTAACATCCCAGCTAATTTATCATGGGAAATAGTCTGTGAGACTGACCAGTTGCTAGGCAACTGCCAATGGTGTTGCAAAGACAGCTGATGACAAATTGTATCAGATGCAGATGTTGTGATGGTGCTATGCATTAGCCTTGTGTTTGCTTGGGAGTCTTACATTGAAGTAATCTGGATCACTGACCAAGACCTAAGGAAATACCACAGGACTTCAGACTAGGGAAATGGGGCAGTACCAGACCACTGTGCAGTCATTTGGATGTTGTGATAATATATATATAAAAAAATGCAAAGTTTAATTTGATGGAACGGTTTTTGTTTTTTAAGTTCATTTCAGTAGAAAAGCCTTTCCATTTACCTACTCAACAGTCACAATAAAGTTATAATCATTCCATAGATATGCAGGATTTAAAAACAGAAAACAGCACTGTATGTCCAAGGTGTATCTGGATGATATATATATATATATATATATATATATATATATATATATATATATATATATATATATATTATGAAAGAAAAAAAAAACACTTTGTCATTTGAATGGTAGCCATTGATATGGCAGAATGAACATGCAAGACTCGAAAGGCTAGCCACTGATTGAACTATTTATCCTTCCAGCCTTCAGAGAGTTTAATTAAGGTGTTCATCATGCTACTTGTTTTATTGAAAAGGTGTTATAATCATTGGTTGACCGACAAACGTAGTTAGTAGGCACAGCATTCAGTGATGTAAATCTCTAAAACAAAACACAAATGTTTACTCCCTGGATTTATTTATTTTTTATTTATTTAGAGTGTTCAATGATGTTCCCTCACAACAGCAACTCCCCAATATTCTGATTCCACCACAAAGCAATATAGCCTCTTTAGACCTATGATCTCAGCCCCAGATGTTGGCAAGTTACCAACCCCAGCAGGTGTCTGCGCAAGCTAACACGGTTATCCAAATAAAATACCCTTTGTGAAATACTATATGGGCAACACAAAATTATCATCACTGGATGCTTTGCGATTGTTTTTACCTAGGGTCAGAGGCATATCCACAGCATATAACCCAATAACCATCTAAGCATAATTACTGGTATTACCCAAAAGACTTGACTTGATGCCAAGAATGAACCAACAAGTTGGTACCATTCCATTACAAAAGGAAATTCCTACACTATAATTTCCTTTCACTACAAAACTGTAAACATAAGCAAAGCTGCTAAAATAGTACTTTATATGATCTTTTCTGTTTATTCAGTGGAACACCAAAGTTAAATGTAACTGGAATTCATAATTCACTAGGGAGAATAATAATCTGTTAAAGCCTAATAATGCTAGAAATGGAACATAGACTTTTTGGCTTAATCTGGGACTGTGCAGGAGGTACATCTTACATACCATCCTTTAATTCTGGCAGTCTTGTAACAAATCCAGGCTGGGTCCCCTTTCATCCAAAAGAAGGTGTTTAAAAGTCTAAATTCACACTTTAGTGTCTACATAGATCTAACTCTAAACATTGAGAACACGTATTTAAAAACACAGGTATTAAAACTACACATTTTGTGCTGCATGAGCAAGAACAGTGATTATTGTAACATGAAACTGTCATAATCCATCATTTCTAACAAGGCTTGACAATACAGTTGAATGTACAGTACAGTGTTCCTTTTTCATATTTTACAGTTTAGGAATATCTGTTGTTCAAACTGGCAAACACCAGTTCTCCCACAGTTATTGAATTGTGCCAATCTTGAAGACAATATTGCCTTTAGAAAATGTGCACAGAGTGTGCAAATGAAATCAGGAAAAAGATACTTCAACTTCCTGTCTTATCTGGACCATACTGCCCAGCCTAACTGCATTCATCCTCCGCATCAGGTGTCTCAGTCAACATTTTCTCCTGTTGAATGTAGAAACATTTGATGAAAGTTATCCATCATATTTAAATGATAATAATCACTTTTCTGTCACAGTATTCCTATGTTCCTTGTAATAATGTCAGTGGTGAGGGACGTTTGTGTCTAAGCTGAAAATATGGAGCTCTAATATCAAAAGAAATTACATAACATGAATGATTCTAATATATCTTTGTTTTGCATGCATTGATTGTCTAAAGGAAATTATAATAATCCTACTACGACTACTGATAATACTACTACTATTACTACTACGACTACTACGATTACTACTACTATGACTACTACTACTACTACTACTACTAATAATAATAATAATTATCATATATATATATATATATATATATATATATATATATATATATATATATATATATTGTTTATGTATCAAGCAGTAGAGATAGCTGGTATTGTGATCTGTGCTGCAAGATGCAAATGCCCAGATGATGCCTTGGCCTCACTACAAGGTAAAATAAGACCGTCTTTCTAATGCTTCTGTGAGATCCTGATGAGCTCTGAAATAAATATGCAAAAAACCCTAGGAAGGAAAAAAGGCAATCAAGGGGAGCCTGTGCTTTGGCTTGGACTATAAATCTTTGTCTGTTTCAATCGCAGCACCGTCCGAAACGGTGTAAAATTCGAGCAGGGATGTCATCAATTTCTGTTAGCTTCTCTGTCCCTCTTTGTGTTGGCGACAGCTGTGATAGATTGATTTTGTCACTTGTGCTCAGTTCACAGTATGTTAACATGGAAGGGCACAGTCGGGTTATAGAGAAAGGGTTATTAGAGTCCTATTTCTGACCGGACTCTCTCTTTTTCTGTCTCTCTGTAGAGAAGTGATAGCACTGTTTGATGAAGAACTAGAGATGGAAAATGGAACAGAAACATTTTCTAGCACCTGAGATTTTGTATAATTCAAACTGTTTGACTAACACGCATCTCTTCTATACTACACACTTCTTGTTTACCACCCCCCCCCCCCCCCCCATTTTAGTGTGAAATGGCTTTTGATGGGTTTAATTACATTGACCTGACATGTATCTAATGATCTCTTCTTTTAATATGTGAAATAGCGCTTTAAAGTGCCTGCATAAATGCTATATATATATATATATATATATATATATATATATATATATATATATATATATATATATATATATTAATAGAATTCAAAAACAGCAAGCAGCTCTATATACATGGAGAATCAGGATCCAACAGGATAGTCATCAATCACTAGAAATACTTTGTGAAGAAGAAAAGTAATGGATAAACTGAAACTCACTATTTTAATTGAACTACAATGTTTAAGCACCCACATATATAAATGTTTTTAAACTAGCGCATAGGTTAGTTTAACTCACCGAAGACTGCCTAGCAAATGTCCCGGAAGCGTGCATTCTTAATAGACAGAAGGATTGATTCAGGTAGCCCATTGGAGGATTCACCGTCACCTGATTTAAAGCCAAGCCTGTAAAGAAACAGCCAAGGCTGGACGGCAGCTCATCAGCCCACTGTGCCGTTCAGCCTCTGCTGCTGTTTACTGGGTTTTGCTTGCGTTCCATCCTGGATGCCCATTAGGTGAGAAATCCTGGCAGATAATTTGTTTAGTAAATGAAACAGATGTCTTTTCAAAATTTTTGGAGTCCGTTCCCGAGAGATTTTATTCTCTCAGTCCGGGGGTCAGGCAGAATACACCCGAGGGGTAGTTGCAGGGAAGAAAAATAACAAGGCACAGTAAGTGCCTGGGGACCACAAACATCATTCACAGCTACCATAATCATCAAGGCGACGCTCGGA
Source organism: Acipenser ruthenus (assembly GCF_902713425.1). Taxonomy (NCBI): domain Eukaryota; kingdom Metazoa; phylum Chordata; class Actinopteri; order Acipenseriformes; family Acipenseridae; genus Acipenser; species Acipenser ruthenus. The sequence continues at coordinate 27,155,109 of NC_081206.1, forward strand.
TGCCTCTGTAATTTACATAATACCATCCTGACACTTTTACTCTAGCTATCCATCACCAGCAGGATGAGGCCTTCTAGTTTCTGTCTCTTTTTCCCTCTGATTGTGTCTTGTGTTTATCTGCCCAAGCAAAAAAGATTGATTTCCCACTGTTTCTCTCCCTTATGTTCAGCAGATATGAATTTTCGCAAAATGATGAAGCACCAAGTCAGCTAATAATAAACAGAAAACACAAATTCAGAAAGACTATCTTTCTTTCTGTCTTAGTTTAGATTATGTGAGGAAACAAATGCCAGGTCAAAGAACAGATTTTTTTTTTTTCTTTAGCTTTGAAAGTTCAATTAAAAACACAATTCTGCTGTTTACAATGCAATCATTTTGATGAAAACAAAGTGGTGGAGATTGTCATTCTTGTTATAGGATATAGACATTTGCATGCTTGTAAATAAGCTCAATATTGGGGCTACTGTACCTTGTATAGTAAGGATAATTATTTAAAAGATTTAAAACAGGTGAATTTGGTTTGCTTACTGTACATTTTAAGAAAGTAAGCAGTACACTTTTAAGTTGTGTAGTTTACTGCATGTCGATTATGCATCATGCTTCACATGCATCATAACGTTTTAAGAATGTGTTGAACCAATTTCAACATAACATTTTAAAGAATTATTTTGTGGCATAAGCGCTAATTATTTTATATAATCAAGTTCTTTAAAAAGCAGGATAATTACCTTTTCTTAAATGCCAGTACACAATTTACCAGGAAACAGCTGTTCAAGCTCTCTTGCATAACCAAGGCTAGATTAGAAAAGATATATTTTTATATAGCTGAGTGTTTATAGTGCACATAATTAGATTTTATATCATCTACCACTCACACATGTACAGAGGTACTTATTCATGGACTATTGCAATAAATGTTTAATATTAATTTTAAAAGGAAGGCTGTTTTTTTTAAATTCCACTAAACATAGTTGTTAAATACATGTTATTCCATTTATATTATGTATTGCTTAGATTATAGTCTATGGAAAATTACCTGAGAGAAATTGTATAATCCAAAAACAAGTACAGTCAACTCTCATTAATTCAAATTTCAAGGGACCAGCAAAAAATGTATCTTATCAGTAATATCTATATCAGGAGTGTTATGGTGTAAAAACCGACTCCAACAACTTGTTACAGTAAACTAGCAGTATCCTTTATTGTGTCTCTTATACATTTCAAGCATGGCATCTCACTGCCGTAAAGCAAGCACACAGACTCACCTACGGCAACACAAACAATCCACACAACACGACACCCACACACACACGTCATGAACAATAACAAACACAGAACAACCAAACACAACAAGGAGTCTAAGCCAAATGCATACTGTCAGATTTTATTGAAGTTACAGTAACACGAAAATCAAATTTCAATTACAGTACAATGCAAAGTATTACAAATGTATAAGTACTGTGCAATTTATTGAGAATACGGTGTTAGGTGAACTTTTAAAAAGTATACATTGCAAATGAACTGCACTTGAAATCTGCATATCCCATTCTGATAATGGGCATTTCTAAACCACAAATACAAGGCATCCTCAACATCAGGGTATTGAGCAAATCGGAAACAGAAGTGTTCGCGGGAATGTTGAAATCTGCATTAGTGATGCGTGAGCACGATGGCAACTTGAAAACTGTGTCTATGGCAACTCGAAATGCATCATAGAATTAGTAGTCCCAAAACATCCCTACAATAGAGTACAGTGGCACTAATCCGGATGCAGGTTAATACATTTCCCAATATCCTATACACTCAGTTGTTCGAATTAGGGCAATTCGTTTAATTACATTTTTTCTTCCCTGGGGGGTCCTAAATAATTTGCACAAACAGGAAAATCATGTTAAGTGAATTCGTACCATAAAAATCCATTTACATTAAGCGACTGCTAAATTTGGGCAGTATCAGGAAAAGCATATAATCCGAGTTCATTTTAATGGCAACTGACTGTATATTATGTAGGCCGGCTGTCAAAAGGGGAAATACAAGTCATGCAACATTTTACATGACTGGGGAAGTGAAACAGGACAAATAACAGCTACATTATATTCAACTGGTAATAACCCATTGTTGTGTAGATCTGTGGTCGACTGTCATGTATGTTCTAAAATCAAAACCACATGAAACCTCAGTGAACACATTTTAAGTAATCAATCCAGGTAGCATGTATAGTCCGTAACCACACTTATACAATTAACATGTCAAACAAGTGATAATAAACTTTCCTTGGATATTGTTACATTAACAGCCAATACTTTTTATAAATTCTAGTATTTCTTAATTTTTTACCACTATTTATCTGTCTACCAAGCACTTTATGAAACTGTAACTGAAAAGTGTGGAAGTATTGTCTATTTAACTGTCAGTCATACATTTTTTGAGGGACTACTGACCAACTGCCATGATGCATGTCTGACCGTGTATAATGTAACCTTTAAGTGATAGTTGTATGTGTCCCATGTTAACAATCTCTTGGTTGGACAGATCATAGACCATCACAATGTTTGCTCTTAAAGCAATTAACATTTGACAGTCCAACTGCAAACAGACCTTCTATTTTAAGAGGTAAAATAAAAGTGAAATCTTGCGGCAGAGGGAAACTGCCAGATATTTACGCATCACCATACAATACTGTCTTGAAACATCTGCACTGTCTTGTGGACAGCTGGATGAAAAATACACACTCATATGCATTGTTGCATTATACACCTCATCTTTTACCTTTACTGGCTATCTTATGCATTATAAATAAGTTTAGAAAAATATACAGCTTGCTTTGCATTTTTTAGGCAGTCTCAGTCCTCAAAGTTTCCTTTACGATAAAGAAAAAAACCATTAGCTCCTGTCAAACCCAGAAGAAGAGAGATTATTTTTTTTATTGAAATAAGATTAAAATGATAACTTTGACTGCAGCTTCCACCTGATAAAATATTTCAGCTCATAAACGTACTGTGGGCATAAGGATTAAAGAAGGTGGAAGGGGGAGAGCGAGAGAGAGGAAGGAATTCATAATGTATAATAAAACAAAAGGTGTCATGGGAAATAACATTGATATTAAAATCAGAATGGGACGCAATCTATATAAAAAATGCAGATTTAAAAATGTAAATGACAATGGAAATTCCTGATTTAAAGATGCAATATCAATATTACCCAAAAGATGCTTTGTTATATTATTTAATGTTGCAACAGTCTGGGGCCTTTGTTTTGGGGTCTTTGTTGATGAGCAACTTTGCTTAATGAGTTTGACTGACCATACCTTGTACCCGTGTACACATTTGTGTAATAAATTGGGGCTAACATGTAAACACAAATAAAAAACGAAAAAAAAAAAAAGTATATCCATAAAATTACATTACGTTAGCATTATTTGCTGATATTCCAAAGCTGCTGATTTTCTGCAAATTGACAACAGTTGATTATTTCACAGCACTGCCTCAGGCATTTGTATATATGTATACAGTTACAGAACCCCCTTCAGTGTTTACAAACACACATTACTTTTTTAACTTTTACTCAGGAACGTTTGCTAGGAGAAAGATATTTTTTTCTAAACATTGAAGTGTATCAAAATCATTCTCCATCCTATAACAATGCTGGTGCTTTGATTGAAATGAGTGGCATGTTGTGGGAACAGAAAACAAGTATTGCTAATATTGGTCTTGGCTTTCGCCAAGATAAAATGAAATAGTAGAGTGGGGACCACGCAAGATGTAGCTTCGCTGTAATATATGAACCTTCAAGAATGTCGCTCTTCCAGTGTTATCACCAAGCATTGCAGTACCTTGTCATAGCCAAGTGAAACGACTCTGGCTCAGAGCCACCATACATCCTGTAACAATGTACATCAGGGTAGCCAGTGATGAACACAAAGGACATGCAGGGCTTTCTCCTATCCACACTTCCAGGTTCTCCGGTGATGGAAGAACATGATATGTGGACCTGATTAGGAAGCTGATCCCCCTCTGTTCCATTGTCCACAGGTCTTGTCAGACAATCTTCCCCTGTTCCACATTCTGCCACCTCATCCATTCTCCCTGCTTAGCCTGGGACACCGCCTTGACACACCTCATCCTCTCCTCCTGCTTTTGCGTTTCAGTACCTACCAACTTCCTCCATTCAGCTGGCGCGGCTTTGAGACCAAGGCTTCCTCTTCCCTGTTGTACTTTCCCCATGATATCACTGATATGAAGGACAGCCTTTGCATCCCATAATTTGTGATTAAAAATATAAATAATTGGCAATATGGTAAATTTAACACCACACTATTGACAACAAGAGACACAACAAAGGTAACCTAATGTGTTCCTTGTAAACAAAACAGTGTTTGCAATGGAATAACATTTTGCTGGAGAGCACTTCCCATTTTCAATACACAGAATATACAAAGGACTATATCTCCTTGTAACATAGAAATCGTCAATGTTGAATTCGGTACAGGGATAAAAATGTACATATCAGAAAACCATTGAAAATACTTTATTTTTAAACTGAGATTACTTTTAATTTCCAATCTAATTGATAATTGGCTTTCCATTTGGTAAAATGAGTAAGTAAAAGCTAATTTTATGTTAAGGTGCAGAGGAGGCATTTTAATTATAATGTGTTATGTCAATTTAACAATTACTTTAAGAATGACTTTTATTTTTTTCAAATGTAACTTTATTTAATGTAGTATATTTCTTTCTTTCACCGTCCATATGTGTCTAAGTACAGTAGAACCTCAGTTACGAACACCTTGGGAATGGAGACTGTTGAAATGTCCTGAAAACTGAATTTTCAATTGTTATATTTATTTACAAGGATACAGTACAGTAATACAGTACTCAAATTGTTATGGTTCTAAAGTTTTTAAAACAGTATTATAAATGGAAAAAAGGCTACATTTAAGTTACCGTTGAAATCGTGACTGTAGCAGAAACACAGATTTAAATGTCCATGCAAACCTGGGTTAACAGTGCTTGTTTTTAAACAAAATGCATTTGTGCAGCTTGGCTCCTTTGGCTTGAAAAAAAAAAAAAAACCTGTGCTTTGTTTAAAGTTAAAATGTTCCAGTAAAATTGCCTGTACTTGCTTTGAAATCTGCCTCACCTTTCTGGATACATTTGTTGGTACATTAATTCTGTATTCTCTGCGACCACCACACCATTTACAGGAGTGCCTACCTGGTTGCATTGCACGCATGGTTGAATGATTGTATTCTTCCAGTTGAAAGTGGAGTGTTCGGTAGACCGGTCAGTTCGTAAGTTTGGTGTTTGTAACTCTGGGGTTCTACTGTAATTATAATTGATTATGTGTATGTACATTGTTAATATTTTCTTTTTCATTTTGCTAGCTAACAGACTTCTATTTTCAACTTATTTACACAAAGTAACAAAACATTTTACACAGGTAAGATGAATTAAAATTAATTTTCAGATTATTTATAAATATTGTTTTATTTCTTAACTCAATCTCATCTAATAAGAATCTGTTATCTTCCTTGTGCTGTGCAGCACTTGAATGGCTGCTGCCATGAATGGTTTTAAATTAAAATGCATTCTTAATGAGGTTATTTAAGTGGCGAAAATTTTAGACCGCTAAAGATTTATAATATGGTCCTCTAATCATGAAACTTGCTTAATTTTGACATTAAAATATTGTGTCACACCAATAACTGCATGAACTCCTGTTGTTTCTTGATCCCACATAAACTGTTTAAATCTATTTCTCATGACCATCTTCTTCTCTCCCTTGAGTCTAATTAAAGATATGTTTATCTACCGACTGGTGCATTCTGAACTATGGATTGAGAACTTCTTGTCTGTATTTGCTATTAAAAAATGAAGATGACAACGATAAAAAACAACTACAATTATCTAGAAAACAGACAAAATAGCAAAAGAAAATATAGTGACACAAGTAGAAATATCAATACACGCGCTACAGTATGGACACTCTAAACCTACTAACTCCCTGCTGTTCCAGATGGAATGTAACCAGTGTCACACGTGTATGACAGGGCCCTTTTTTCATGCTTGTTATTTACACATCAACAACAAAAAAACCTCTTCAGAACTCCCTGGGGAATCAACTCCTGAATATTTCACCACTGTATATGAATCACACAGAATCCATCATAGACTCTGTATAGTCCATAGGTAAGGAATATCATAGCTAAAGTAGATGTTTAAAGCTTAGGGCTGTGAACTAAAGAATGCTTATAGTATGGCATTAAAGCAAACACTGGCACGTGATCACTTGAAGGTTCAACCTACTAAAGCACAGCAGTTTTAAAGTGCTTCCTCGTGAGTTTCAGAATTGGGACCAAGGGAAATTTTTTTCTTTCTTAACTGTTATTAACTAGCGTTCTAACATATTAACAAATGTTAATACTATTTTTTTGCTGGCTAGATATGGTAATCTTTAGTCACTTTCTGGTTCAATAAAGCCTGCCGCACACAGCCCGACTCAAGCCGTCCCGTCCATCTCAACTGGCCGTACGTAGCTTGTCATGTAACTTGTCATACAAGATGGCGAAATATTGACAGCTTTAGTTCCACAGGTAAAAATACATTAGTCTTGAATTCAAAAATACTAGATATGTGCACATTTGAATAGTTTTTTTTAGGCGTTTACTAATCAAAGGTAAATTATCAATTTACCTTTTTATTATCAATCTACTGGCAGCCTATATTTTCTTACTGCACTAAAACAGAAGTAACTGGTGCGTCGATCTCCAATAGGTCACAAATCACAATCTGTGCATACTCAGATGAGATGAGTTGGGACGGCTTGAGTGCATTAGGGTTTATGTTTCTTTTTTCTTTTTGATATTTTTTTCCTTTTCAAGTTTTAATGTCTCCACTTATAAGTTGTGACTAATATGCAGCAAGAATTTACAAAAATGGGGATTTCCAGAGAGGAAGAGGGTTCCATTATGCAGGTGTAAAATCTATTCAAGTGTGTAAACAGAAACTCAACTGTTCATCGCTGCAGGCAGATAATACAGGTCCACAAATACAAAGCACCTGCTGTGTCCAAACTTGAACAGCCACATAGTATATAACAAAAAGCTGGGTAGAAAAGCAGATTAGCCAGGGAATAGATTCCTGTTCAGAATGTGGACTACACTGGCAGAGTTATTTTGTTAGGACAACCATAAGCTTTTTCAATATAGCCCTATACTCTATATCACAAATGTTATTAACTTTTTAAAAAAGGTCTGCAACCACATTACCACAAAGTACACTGCAGATGCCGTATATTTGTGTTGGTTATGGGCCTCAATTCAGTGTAGTGATTTTACTGTTGTGTAGTTTCTTCTCACATAGTACTTCAAGTTTTGTATACCAATCTGACATGGAGAGTGGCCCACATAAATGTATTTCTAATGGCTATTTTAGGTAAAAGTTTTCTAGTCTAGAATGTTTTTTAATTTATTGTTTTTATACTGAGGTCACTTAGACACCTTTACTATGCTTCCCATTTTAAATAAAATACATTTGAAATGCTTTCTAATATTGTCCTACTATGCTTCATCCAGACAGCTCTACCCTGCGCTTAGCTGTGATAAGCTTTATTGCACTATGCTTTAACACAACACACTGCTAAGGTTCTTGAGGAAGCAAAAAGTCAAACTCAAACTGTCAAGTGACTGCTGTCAAGTGCTGTAAGACACCGAAGTTAAAGAGTTGCTTTCCACTCATGCTGTTCTTGACCTTTGTAGCAATCTTTTTTCCAGTATCCAGCTGTTGCCTGCAGTGAGACAGCACCATAAAAATGAAGATAAAAGGAGGAAAAATTACTGACGTGGGTACTGTACCTCTAAAGTGATGTTACTGGGCCTTCAGTGCACCTTTAGTTATATCAAACCATACCATGAAAATAAAGAATAGCGACATGAATACCAAGCTTGTAATAATATCTAAAAAAAATAATCAGAAATCATCTGGATAGCGATGGATACAAGAGAGGCAACAGTGCGGTCTCATTTGGATATAAAGGTAGAGCCAAACTAGTTGGCATTAATGATTGAAAATCTTATCATTTGTTTTACAAGGTTCTTTAAATCCATTGTTTGATTTAACAAGGCCAATAAAATGAGATGGCCTTTTTTTCTAAAAGAAAAACAATAAAAGCCCCTGCTGTGGAAATGATTGGGAAAATCTTAGGGGAAAATTGCGAAGGAGAGTTCAACTTGATTATATTGAAATGAAACAATATTATCTTCACCCGATATGAAAATATATTATAATAACACAATGTTAACGCTTTTCATTTTATTTCCTGAGAAATATAAATAGTGTTATATTGGAAATGTATTCCAATAGTATGTTCCCCAGTGTTGATAACTATGGAACCACCTGTAAATAAGTTGATGGATACTCATACAGTCTGGTATGCCATTCATGCCTAATTTTGGACATTTTGCTAATGGTTATCATTAAAGTTATCATGTTTTTTAATACAATTTTTACAGTAAATCTGAAGGTTTAATAGCATATATTGTTTGGTCAAGTATTTAATGTCAATGTGTTTCTAATTTTGTAACATTGATGTGTTAATTAAAGACAGGACTAAAAGCTTTAAATGATATATATCTGGGATTAAACATTTCATTGCTAATTCTTAGTCGGTACTATTCTGTACATACTCTTGATATGTTCTATTCATCAAATTTGTCATTAGAATGACAGCTCTAATTCTGAACTTACAGCTATGGTGAGAATGTATGTTACTGACATACTTGTTAATTGCCAGTTATCAGCTATGGTTAGAAGAGACCTCTATATCCAACAATACGGATAATTTGATGTCCAAGAACTCAATTTTCCTCAACCTCTACAATATATAGCAGGCTAGGCTATGGATAGTATTATTCAGCATTGTAATAACTGGTACATCTGGGTAAAATGTACATATTGTAGCCCTGAATTAGTTATTAAGTCCCAGTCCTTAGTTGGATGCTGTCTCATTGATCTTTGTATATATGTGTCAGTAGCAGCTGCAGACTTTCCTGCAGCAAGCCAAGTGATGTTAGTGATTATCCAGATTTTCCTTTTCAACCAAAGCGAAAGCATTGCCCTGATCACCCGGGAGAATTTTAATCCTGCTGTGCAGCATCCAGGTTTGGAATTTCACAAGTCTCATCTCAATTGACAGCAAATTGTGAGAAGTCTGGTTGTTTTATTATTATTATTATTATTATTATTATTATTATTATTATTATTATTATTATTATTATTATTATTATTATATTTTAGCTTATATATATATATATATATATATATATATATATATATATATATATATATATATAGTATTAATGTATTTACCACAAAGCTAATTTCTCTTGACATCATAAGATTTAGAATGTGTCCACAGTGCCATTAACCAGTATTGCAGCAAAGGAAAACACAGCTTGAAGCTCAAACATGGTGGATTCACTGGACTGGCACTGCTTTCAATAGGGGTTCTGTTTTTTACAGAACATTCTTTTAAGGATGTTTTTGTATTTGCTACCTATAAATCCAGCATTATAAGACAACCTTTATGGTATGTATGTGTGTCATTTATGTGACAATGTGAGGTGTCAAATATAAAAGCTGCTGCGACAAAAGTTCCAAAGCGTTTTGTTTGCAGAGCTGCATCTAGGTCTAGATTCCATGCTGTTTGAATGAGCCCAGCACGGTTTGTATCTCCTTTCATTAAGTATAAACCTTATTCAGATTATATACTTAGCCCACTGCTTCGAATCACAGCCTCCACCATTTGGCACTCTTTGCTCATAATGAATAAATTATAGCTCAGAGAGCAGGCATCACCATATGGAATCATTTGAACGCGGACAAAAGGAGAGGGCTTTTACATCAGCTTGGTTTGGGGAGGGGAGTGATGTGCTCATCTTAGAGGACCCTTCTAATTATTTTAATTGTTTACCATCAATAGACTATGTATGCACCCAGTGCTCAAAGGATTTGAAAGAGCAATTGATAGCGAGATAGGGTTTTATAGACCATTGTTGTTGCGTTTATAGCAATACAGGACAGTTGTGGCAGTTGTTTAGTTTTCAAACCTAATGCAACCGATACACCTGTCATGGCCATTCTGCATTACTTATATAAAACACTTGGGGAAACATTACACATTTAGGATGCTGTGACATTTTAGCAGATGAGACGCTGCTGTCAATATTAATTATACAGTGAGAACTTGGCTATTTGTTACTGAAGTTTGTTTAATAACCTCATGTTATGAAATCAAATGGCAGCTTTAAATACATGCATACGAGTTCTGGTATCTTCTTTACCACAATAAGAAACCAAAAATCAGTTGTAGAGCTGTAGGTTTCATTAACAACACAGTAACAAAGTGTCATGGATTCAAATAGTTGTTTAATCCAGCAAACACTTTATTTATTGATATATATATATATATATATATATATATACATCCCTTCAGCGAGTCTGTGGAAACTGGTGCTAGAGCTATTGGGTGTTATTAGACCATGTGATTGTAGGTGACCAGAAGGAAGCATTAACAGGAATGGGATCCGAGTTAATCATACTCATTCCCACCTGGAGCTATGAGTTAGAAACATAATGGGGAGTGTAATAAAAGCCCAAAATGTTTATATAAAAAAAAAGCTTCAGTTCAGTCTGCAGGTATCTAGTGTATTACAAGACCTGGTTTTGAATTGCAAAAATAATTTAAATGGGAAAAAAAACACGGCAGATTTACCCAGAATAAAAATCACGGCTCTGATATGAGATCCCCTAAGGAGGTTTTCAGCTACGAAAGAATGTTAGAAGTTCAAGTTCCAGCAACTATCCTCTGAAAGCTGACCATGTCTACCAGATATCCTCTGTGACCAAAAACTGAAGGGCAATCGGCAAAGTTACATGGACAAAAGATTTTTAGCATGACATTCTATCTAATGCACAAAACATGAATTAGATATCATTGGTCATGTTTTCATTTTGATGCACCCCTGTTCTTCATTCTTGGGGTAGGGTCTGTAGGTAAAATTTAAATATGTTTTTTGTTTAACACTTTGTGTCCCTGTGATTAATTGTTCATTTGTATAACTTGCATGTTTCAAACGACACAAAGGAAATAGCTTAAGCAGCAGAAGATACAAAGAAAGATATCTGACTGTATCCGTAAAGCAATACAAACTTAATATTTTAGTAACAGTTTTATGAATAGTTAGAAATTGGGAACACAAGTCCTATGTTGAAATACTACTCCCAACACTGGCTTCACGGGGCGGAGCTATGCCACCTGATAGTGTTTATTGACAGAGTTAGTAAACATATACACATGGAGAGAGTGGCTCCGCCTCTTCAAGGCCCAACATTTACTTGATCGATAGACACGATAAACAGGAGGGTGGCCACCGTCTTTGAGGTGACCCGACATACGAGAAGGGCACCGTCTCTGAGGTTACCTGACATATGAAGAGGCTCGCGAACCGGAAAGAAAAACATGAATTAGTATTGATAACACAAAAGAGGTTCCGGCTCTTCCTGACCCAACATATACAGTAGGGGGGTTCCGTCGCTGAGGAGACCCGACAAACAGGAGGGGGGCCACCGTCTTTGAGGTGACCCGACATACCAAGAGGGGCACCGTCTCTGAGGTTACCCGACATACGAAGAGGCTCGCGAACCGGAAAGAAAACATAAAGTTAGTAAAACATATAATGCGTGCTATTCCGCCTCTTCGAAGCCCAACATAATAGAAGGGGGGTTCCATCACTGAGGAGACCCAACAAACAGGAGAGGGGCCACCGTCTTTGAGGAGACCCGACAAACACGAGGGATGCCACCGCTTGGGGACCCTCACATAGAGGCATCAGACCTGAAAGAAGAATCCCAAAAGAAACATACATGCAGATGGAAGGGTTTGGCGGGGGGTCCCCTCTGACTCATGGAGAACCCTCCTCTATGAGGTAAATGAAGCGGAGCTTAACAAAGGGTTGGAGAAAGTGGAATCACTAACCCCCCAGAGGAGACCGATGCAAAGGCGGTTGAGATGCTAGAGGAGGAGGAAACAAAAAAACACAAGACAGCTAGGTAGAGGTGACTAATGTTTAAATAAGGTAGATTTAATGGATGACAATAGATGATAGGTTGTTGGTGCCTAGCTCCGCCCCCTGAACCCCACATATAGGTTAACATTTATTGTGACCTTAAGCAAGCCACATGACCTTGATACTCATCCTGTAATGGAAATCTGATGTAGGATAGAGTGGAGGACATTGCATATGGTTAACTAGGACGAATAAGTGTTATTAATGATAGCTAGCAAGAAATAAGTTTGAGTTGTTTTTCATGTTAAACCTATTACAGTATTTTACATTTTTTGTTTTTTAAACCCAATGGGATCATAATGTAGAGGGCCTCAGACAACTTTTCAGAAGAATAAAGGGTATTATATTATTTGCAGATTGCAAGTCTTTTAAATTAAAGTGTCCTTAAATGATCCTTATATAAAGATATCATCCACTTTTTCTCCAATAGCTTCAGCATTAAAAGCCATCATTTTCACAGTCTGTACTCTGGAGAATTCAACTTCATCTGTCATTATTGTTATTGTTTTCATTTAGACTTGAAAGGACAGAGATGTGTAAAAGTGTTAACAATTATTTGGCAGACCTCGAAAGGTTTAGTTTGCTTTGAGTTGGCTAATGAAATTAAATCCTTTGTATGCTTGAAATGTCCATAGACAGGATTTGATCATGAATGCCCCTTCATAATTGGAGTAAACTCTTATTTAAGCTTTTCTTTTTCTGCTTAATTTTGTGTCATTCTACAGTTGGGTTGCATGCTATTTTTCAGTGTAATATTTGCTTACTGCCAATTGAAAATAACTCGAGGTGGATGCTGGCACTATCAGTCATTGGTTACAACCAGAGCTAAATTGGTAAGCAACTTTATTTCCCCTAAGAAGAGTTATCTTTTAAAGGCCTTAGACTAATGTGGCTCACTTCAGTATGGGCTTTTTTGAAAACCATTTCCTGTAGTTACTGGTGTATACATTTTGCCTGTTGTAGCTTCTGATTGCAACTCTTCACAGCTCACCATTAATGGGTAAAAGTAGTTTTGTTTTAAATGCATCTGATGTATTTTTTACTGTTTGGTGAGTAACACTTTGGGTAGATTTGATTCTCAGTTGTATGGCAGAATGCCAGCCACACAGGGTGTCCCATTGGCTCCTGAACAGAAGTGCTTAGACAAAACAGTCAAATACGCAGGGAGTTAAATGTTCTCCCCAATGGGAGGTCCCGACTCAGATTAAGTATACTTATTGTTAAAAGCCCTGGTCTGATTTCTTTCAAAGGAAGAATAAGTGGATATCCTAGCAATATTAAACCCTTGTGTACCAACATAGCATCATCTAGAAATTCAAGAAACTTGGGTAATTGCATACATTTTAATTCCTTTTGAAAATCCAATGTAGGTTCCCAGAAAGATTTGGACAGCAGTGAGAGTTTGGCATAGTAGGCTTTTTTATTTGAAATGCATGTTTATGTATGTGTATAACATTGTAAATAAAATGTTTAGGAAACATAAATAAAAGTGTTCTACATTGCACCATGATAAAAAACAAAGCAAACTGTAGATAGTGAAAACATGCTTAGCATAGGTAAGCATGGTAAATCACATAAAAGTATGGTAAGGTTTTATTAAAAAAAAAAAAAAAAAAAAAAAGCATGATTAACCACAGTAAACTGCAAACCATGGTCAATTTTATTAAGCAATATAAAAAGTGTTTCTAAATCCCTGTAGCAGTGATTACAAAAAAAACTTCAACCTGAATTTCAATGAGAACTGATGTTTTAAGCACCATAGCTGGTGTGAAATCCACTTTGGTGGTGATGTTCTTCAAAATTCGAATTAGTATTTGAGAGTCATAGATCCACATAAATGTATTACAGGTGAATTACTAGCAGTTACTCACAATAGAAGGTGTGTTTGGACATGCTGACCACATTTCATGGAGGGGAGGGGGGGGGGGGGGGGTTGCATGGAACATGTAAGATAGACACAGGACATGGAGTGCAAAATAAATGTGATTGATAGAAATCGCAGCATATATTTACAACAATCAGCTGGTTTCTAACACAGGTAGGAGATATCTTTTCAAGGATAAGCGCTAGCTTTTTAAGTGAAAGCCTTTAGATACATATCAATCAGAGACAATAGTGAGCTAAAGGTGACCTCCTCAGGGCAGATGCCGTCTAGTCTGTGTAATTACAAAGACATTCCCCCCCAGTGCTCATTGTGTTTATAGCAGGACTGTCCTGTGCTATTTTAAAGTGTTGCAATCAGCAGACTATTGTAAGGTGCTATCAGAAACAATGGAACATGATTCTATGGAGTACTGTTAATTTCATCAAAATCATATTTTTAATTGTGGTGTTAGATCTAATGTTGTTGCCCTTAGAGATTGGGGAGAACAGCATGAACAAGGTGGTATCGCTCAAATCTGTTCGTTTTGTAAAAAAACAAAAAGTTATCTTTCTCTGTACTCTGGTTGACTGAAGGGGCTGATCAACTGTACTGTATTGTATGCAATAGATTATTCTAAAGCTATGGTAACAGATACTACTAATTAAGCTAGATTGCTGCACCTTTGAAGAGAGGGACCACACGGCCTGTCTTCCAGTAATATAAATCTTTAAGGTCTGGGAAATATCTCATCCTATCATCAGGGCATCGAAGTAAATAAAATAATACATATATTTGAAAAATCTCCTCCAATTTACACTTTCCAAATTGTTTTATAGATTAACTGAGTGAGCTTTTATTTAATCAAATTCCTAAATACTAGTTTAGTGGTTAGTGGGTAATTATTGTAAACTGAATGGTGTTTTTCCTAGCTTCCCTGAAAAGACCACTGTCCTTATTAGAATACAAAACCACAGCGCCACCCAGTAACTTGCCAGATATTCTTATATTTGTATTATTCTTACACAGAAGAACCATCTTGAGTGTGGATAGGAGAGTTAACAGATGGGGTCTATTCACACCATTTTGAAACAGCAGAGCTTGGTGGCACCCTGCAGCCACTTCTTGTTATCTTTTGTCACCAATCAAGTATGGCAAATATATTTTTTTCTTCACCGAGTACATGTTCATGTTCTGTCCATGTGTGTGCCTGCCTGCTTGGATCCATCTGTGGATTTAGTCAATAAATAATACAAGGGTATCTACATAATAACTAGGACAAAATACATATATATATATATATCACAGTGTATCAATTTCCTTGTGCAGCTCAGTCAATTCCCATGTATAAGAATATTGTTGACTGATGACTACTACAGGTAATTCATGGGCCCTAGTAAAAGGCCTCTCTTTTCAAAGAATAGAAGAGTAAAATAATGCTATCAATACAAATATAAAGAAACTACTCAAAACAATAATTTAAATTAATTTTTTACAGTTGCAATTGTTACTTTAGCCTCTTCACTTGCTTCTAAAATAGAGGCCCACCCTGATCAGAAATTATGTCTTGTAGCAGGAATGTGTTGAATATTATTGCTTATGGAATCAAGTGTGGATTTTATCTCTAACATTTCATAGATTACTCAACCTTCCTAAGTACTGTATATCATAAGACTTTGCTAGAATGTCATACCCTGAGGAAACTTGCAGTGCATTCAGGATTTTGTTGATTTTAACCTGGATCAGAATACCAGAAATACAACTTTGCATGTCATGTAAATGGGCAGTGTGAGCCCAGTTTTTAATTCCCAAAACCAACATATGGGACCGTAATAGGGAAATCTGGTCAGGAGAGATGCCAGAAGTGAAAGTTTGTGGAGCGTGAGAACACAAAGCTGATGCAAAAGTGGATTCAGGTGGCACTGATATGAGACAGGAGACCTAAAAATGGTTCCTGATTGTGTATCAGAAACTGAATACTCTCAGATCTCAAATTCTTAACCCCTGTCCTACAATTTACCAATATGGAATATACAATAGCTGAAATGCAAGATGCATATAAAATAAGCTATCAGAAGGAATGTGTAATGTAGTTTGGCACAATATACAAACAAAATCTGTCCAGTGTTCCTCAGCCACAATATAGATAAACTCCTGTGGAGATTATCTAATCCCATCCTGGCCTTGATATTCAATTACTCAAAGACTGCCTCATCATTCTCATTATAAATATTTCATCACTCAGCTATAGCAAGTGCCCTTGTCTTCTGTGAAAACTAGGAAAAGTGAAAGGGAAAAAATAAGGGAAATAGACAGAGAGACTTAACTGTCCCATGCATTGCTGACAGTGAAAGGCATGAAGGCCACCTCTGAATCGTGCCTTTCTAATCAACCCTGAACAAGCACCTGAGCACTAATTTATTTGTACTATTCCAAGGCCTTCAAAGCTGATTTTCTCCTGTGTGGTAGCACTGGTAGGGTGGCCTTGGAGAGCAGGCTGAACGCTTCAAATAAAAAGGAAGGGTCTCACTTAAAAGCAGGAGTCGCTACCCTGGCCCCTTTCTTCTTGCCGTTGACAAAAGACTGAAGAGCTGGCAGACTCTTGGCCTATCAATAATGGATGAGAACAGAATTCTGTCCTCTTATGCCAGGGGAAGGAGGTGGGGGATAAAGAGAGGGCACTGTTGCCTTGACCCAAGTCTCTTTATTTGTTTGCAAATTTCTCAGTCCCTAGCAACAACAAGTCCTTGCTTTTTTGTTAAGCATGTAAATGCCTTTTTTGCAGATGAGAGCTCAGGGTGATATTAGTTGCCCTTGTTGCATGCATAGTGCTTCCCTTACCTCCATTGATCATTCTTTGCCCGTTCCACAATAACAGCATAACTAAATGTACACAATCCAGAATTTATCGATCTATGCCCTTCCTATATTTCCGGTTCTGGAAAGGCTTTTTCCACAAAGTAACATTTTATGTTATCAATTTTTAAGTATACAAGAACAAAATGTGTTTAATCAACTCTGCTGAAGAGTGTGTTAAATTATTTGAATTGTGTGGTGCTCGTGTTTCTGGAAATACTGTTCATAATTCTGTTCATAACCTTTGCAATAATGCACAATATTTTTAGTTGTCATATAGTTTATGTTAAAATGATGATTAGCTTTGAGTGCAGATCAACTGTAAAATATTTTATTCTTTGAGCTACAAGGGAAAATTGAGGCATGCCAAATCCCTTCAAGCTGCCTTTATTGAACTCAAAGCTCCACAGAGAGAAAGGGAGTAATTTAATCTGATATATTTTCACTGACCATGGTGGTCAGTTCATAATTTACTTTATTTCTCTGCCTGATTTTAGTAGCTGGCACTTGCATGTATGCAGCAGGAGCAGTATTTGAGTCTTCAGACAAGACAATGAGAAATGTCTTGGCTTAGTCTCTGCGGATGAAGAAACCCTCCCACTCCTAGGAATAGGTGTCAGGAAGGCAGTTTGGCAGTCAGAGTGCTTGACTATGTTGTAATTATTGGTTTCTTAAAATTATCAAACCCAACATCAAGGGTACATATTTGTTTAATTATAAAATATTGTTTGCTATGGACACATTTCTTGGAATAGGCAAATTCCATGGTGAACTAACTAAACTAACAAAACCTGGGAAATATAAACATGTACAATTTGTTAAGGTTACACAGTGCTGAAAATGAAGGCAAAACTGTTTAAGATATTGTAAGTAGATATAATATTTATAAATCAACACTGCTCCTTTCAGTTGTGATTCTATTCAGGACTAACTAAACACTGTTTGAGAGTTATCAAGGTAGACTGTCACCTGAGATACTTTGCAGCTCACTGGCAAGGTTCCAGCAATTACGGATGAGTCCCTCTCAGTGGGCACTCAAGAAGTAGCCAAGGTGGCAAGTGCCTCCAGGAGATCCCTCTGGGTGAATTGTTCAGATGTTCCTAATGTCCCTGGCCTGCTGCTCTATCTTACTGAGGACCTCGCTGTAGTCTGGTTGGTCTTTCAATTAACCTTTTCAATAGTAGCTAATTAAAAGCTGATGATGGCCATAGGGCAGCCTTTATTGGCAAAATGGGCAACACAAAGGACACAGGGATTATAACATGTGAATTTGGCATACTAGAAATGACTAGTGTCCGAAATCCTGCTATAGTGTGTTTATACAATAATAAAAAAAACAAAACCAAAACCAAAAAAAACAATTGATCATTAAAAGTACAAAACAAATCCAACATTCAAGAACAATGTGTAACGTTATGATTTATAGATGCTATAAATCATTTTACTATTATTCCAACACTTGAAAAACAGGTACAGATTAATGTTTCTATTAAATAAAATACAGATCTAGTCAAATAGAACTGGCTTGCTTTATAACATTTTTTTTGTTAGTACTTCCCAGTTGCCCAATTTGGTGTCGCCTTTTTTTTTTTTTTTTTTGCATAAAAAGAATGTTCAACTTAGATGACTTTGCTTGACAAGGTAAAAAAATGTTTGTCATCCACAATACTTGGCTTAGTTGCTTGAAAGTTGTCAGGCATTCCACGACCTTTTAGAGCTTTCTGTAAAACAGGCGGTGTTGACAAGTTTGTCTGCATCCTCCACAGCTAAAATGAGCCAAATTAATCAAACATATTAACTAATTAAAGTGTTAGAATAAGGCAGTTACTGGGATCTTTAAATTGGATGTCGCTGAATTGTAGAAGGCAATTGCACTGGGTACTTTTTGTGTGTAAAATTGTAATAGGTTTGTTGCAAGGTTACCTTGGCTCAATGTTACAGATACTTAAGTACAGTTTACAATCTAGTCTTACACTTACTTATCAAGTGCCTTGGAGAAGGGCCTGTGTTGGCTGATCAGCATTTAGGCCCTGTCCACACTACATAATCGATCTCGAGAACCGTACTCAAAAATGTTTTAATTAATCCAGCTCAAAGCGTCCACACTGAAGTACCATTTCATGTTTAATAGTGTTTGAACTTAATGCGTACAAACACTATTAAAATAGTTTGGTTACAGTTCCTAGCAGTGCAATGGACTGTGGGATTTAAAATTACATTATCTCACCATGCACTGTATTTTATGTTTACAACCCAGCAAATACCACTTCTTAGCATGAACATTATGGCTTTGTTTCTTAAAAACACAAGGTACATTTTATCATAATGTGTGCATTTCGTATTCTAACTCTGATTTTGGCATCTGATCATGTCACTCCATGATCCACCATTATACAACAAGCCTCAGAAATATAGGGTTCAGCAGTACTGATGGTCGTTCTTAACTCTTTCAGGTGCCTGTTCTGTACTGTATATGTAATGTCCACTCGCCAAAACATATCAGAAAGCATTTTGGGATATTGGCGGATACACAAAAGTTTGGTATTACAGCGTCCACACTTCTGACAAACCGCACTACCTGATGCAATCTAATTTAGAACTGGACTCGAGGCTACCCCCTGAGGTGGTCTCGAGTTCAGTTCTCGAGTACGGTATTAAACGCTGCTTAGTGTAGACGCTAACCGTATTTAGCACTTTTAATCTGGTTTAAAAGCAACTAATACAGTTTAAAGGCATAGTGTGGACAGGGCCTTAGTTACAGCTCCCCATATGGCATGGAATAGTCTAGACCAGTGTCCAGGATAGTGCATCAGCTAAACGTAGAACAATGACTAAGATTACAGTTATTTTAATGAGTAGGTTCCAATAATGATCAAAGTCTAAATATTTTTGATTCCAGACTGAATGTATGCTGTTATTTTTTTACAGGTGATGTTGTTTTTAATTATGTGAAAATACTGGTGTCTGTTTCTGGTCATCTTGCTGGAATACCCTTGTAAATGAGGCCTGGGTTTATTCCTAAATACAATTTAGAAGCAGGGAAGCTGTAGCACTATCTGGGATGAGCTTATTACTTTGGAGATACAATATTATTTAACAATAAACACATTTGTAGTGTCAAAAGCAGGAACAGAATTTAAAGCCCCTAGGGAATCATATTGACAGGCTTTATTGGTATAACACAGCTCCAGGCTATTTCTTTGATTTAATTAAATACAAATGTGTAAAGTTTTTAGGGGCCCTGTTACGTGGAAACAAGATGTGAATTAATTTGGTAAGTTATTTTGACCCTGTTGTAATGTTGTTACATTATCTTTTTTTAATAATAATAACATTTTCACAGGAGGTTAGTTAGTGGCTAGAGCCACATATCAATGGTATTACATTTTTTTCAGGCATGATCTAGACTTTGAGAATGATTGATAATAGACGTATCAAGTACTTCATGAGCATTTCTGGGTAATGAGCATCTTACATTTTTCATGTTTTTATACTGTTATAGCCTATTCACAGTACCTCATTACTGTCCATTCGCAAGAGAGGAGGAGCTGGTGTTTCAAAGTAATTCCTTGGTCGACCTCTTTAATATAACTTGCTATAAAATGCTATTAAAGAGCCCTTTTTCCAATTCAAAAGCATTTGTGGTAAAGCTCAAGTGGTGGTTCGTACTAATGTAATTCTTCCCAGGTATGCATGTTTAGGATTGGAGATGACACTAAAAAGCACACTCAAGCAATGCATTATTTCAAGACGTATCCCCTTGTGCTCTAATGGATGTACTATAAAAATGAGTGGGCTCAGTTCAGATATAACCTTTACTTGAACTTGTCTTTTCAGGGTAATGTACTTAACAAAATAATTTAAATACACTATAGGCATTAGGATAAATTATCCAGTCAACAGCTTCCATTCATGTGTGATTCTCTGTATATCTTTTTTTTTTATTTTGATTCATACTGGTACTTGTGTATTATTCTAGTGTTAACCCTTTAAGGTACAAGGGAAATATGTGTCCCAGAAATAAAATGATGAATTATTATTTTTGCAATGAAGGGCACAAAACAGGGTTTAAAATTTACTGACAGATTGGATCTGGTCATCCAAGTTGTCAGTTTCCTCGAGACACTTGAGTCCCTCTCAAATGTATCTTAAAGAGTAAGTAGCAGGGTTCTGAAAACTATCGCGTTATACATCCCTGCGTGTTTCTACATCTGTTTAAATAATGCACCTGCAATTTTTTTTCATCGTTAACATCCTTACAACTTTTTACACTTATAACTTTAAACTCCGTTTCAAAGCTCTTTTCAAAATGGCCGCTCTAGTGTACTGATGATAGTGTAAGGATTATTGACATATTGTCAAACAGATAACACAGCAATAATGATCCGTGATGTGGTACGGAACAGAAAAGCAAATATGTTTTTTTGTTTTTTTTAGCTCTTCCTGCAGTGATTTAGAGGACAAATCTTAAACCCCTGTGCACAAGGTCGACCATTTTGAAAAGCTTTGAAACAGAGTTTAAAGTTACATGTATAAAAATATGTCCGAATGTTACAGGTACATTATTTAAACAGTTGTAACAACACGTAGGGATGTATAACGCTATATTTACAGAACTCCGCTACTTACTCTTTAAGGGGTTAATTAGTACATAGATTGTAGAAAAGTACCTTTCTACAGTACCTTTCAGTTCATTTATTGTGCTGTGTTTCCCTGATATGATCAACTTTTTTTATTATTGACCTGAGTTCAGGAGCTGTTCTTCAGAAGTAAACAGCTACTGCGAATCAAATTACGTTTGCAATACATAGCTGAATACTAGATGGTGCTGCTCTTCTCTTACTTCTTAAAAGACACTTTGGATGATATAGCCTGTTCATTTGTCTGTGGCTGATATCTATGGTTATGGCTGTAAACTTTGGCTAAAGCACAATGTTATAATAATTCCAATAAGAATAATTTGCAAACACCATAAAGGGGACAGTTATATACAAATGTCATGTATAGATTACTTACTTACAAATTAACTATTTATTTTGGGGTTGCTGTATACAAGAATAACCTTTGTGAATTCACAATACAATAGGACCTTTACATTACTGTATAATATTATTTAAATTATTCAACCAGTTCACAAGAATTCCAATAGACAAGATAGACCAGCATTTTTAAAATGCAAAGGAATCTGTTTAACAATGACCTGCACACTTACAAGATTCTGCTTTGTAACTGAGAGTAAAGAGATGATTTGCATTATTTAGATTATAATTGACTTCTAAGCAAGTTATTTCCCTGTGGTTTACTCTGGAAAATAAAGCAATTTGGCTATGAAATGTTACTTTATAGTAACATTGAGTAATAATTTAATACTGCATAGTTAAATGACACCCAATAACAGATTTTGAAGGCAATTGTGGCTTATAAGAACCCTTTTGAAAAGCTTTAGTACTCAGAAAAGATCTGCAGTAACAAATACTGTACAGACGAAGTAAAGGAAACCATGAACAACATGTGAATTGTCAAAATACGCACGCACATACAACATAATTGCAGTTTGTTTTGTGTTTATCCTTTTTGTGATAATTACGTTTTATAGACATAAATTATTGTATTGCCATTTCAGGAAGATACAGTAGAATAGACGTTTTTCACAACTGATGTTGAGGAATAAAGATTAATTTCCCTTGGCAATATATCAGAGGATCATGTACAGTAGAATACAATAATGAAAAACAAGGGTAATTACAATAACGTTTCTAGTCATTTAAAATGACTGTGTAGGCTATTACTGTTCATACTGTTGTTCATAATATGGTTATACATGCATTTGATACATAAGTAATGCAACTAAAACTAAAAGCCTTTCCACAGTAGTACTGTATGTTATCTTTATAATATTATCCAGACTAACATCAAAGAGGAAAATGACAAATATGTATGTGGACAGGGTCTTTTGTAAACATGAATGATAAATTAAATGAAGGTTTTTGTTTAGGTCCCACTTGAATCGCTATTTGCATTTGGGACTAGATACTCAACTCTGATACTTAAGCAAAGCAACCAATTCTGTAAGCCTGCAAGGCAAACCTATTTTGACATAAACTTTGCTGGATGGTTCAATTATATTTTTCAAAGTAGTAGAAATATGAAGTGGTGCAACACCGGCAGAATAGTCCAATAAAGCCCTTTTCTTTGATTGCCATCAGTGGGTTTGGCAGCCTTGCTCCTGATATCTACATCAGAGGGATCGCTGCACAGTTTCGGGGAGGCTGCATCCTAATTTGCACATATGGAAAAGCTTTTTTTTCTCCGTTCCGCCGCCTCTGTTGTGGCCAGATGGAATTAGTGAGCGCTCAGAAGCCGTGAAGGCAAACACATCAAATCGGGTGAAAGGCTGTAGGTTTTCGTGAGACCATGAGGCTGGAGACAAATAAAAATAATAACTGAACTGGTGATTCTGTTAAAGATACAACACCCATTTTTTGACACCTCAAGTTAGGCTTCCCCATTGGATTAAACAGATCAGAGCTTGATGTAAAAACGTTCCACTTACAAGGTCTGCTGGTGGTAAAGTTTTGTTAAAGTATTAAGGTTTATTTTTAGAACCCCTAAATACAAGTCTATTGTACAATTGCCTTTATTCTAATACATATAGCCACCTTAGTAATACTAATTGTGTTCCATAGTTCTGCTAGAGTGTATCTGTTCATATAATGGCAATAAGAAATTGGTATTACTCAACCACAATTTACTCATATCATTGTAGCTGCCCTTGGTACCTTCATTAAAAAAGCCTCATGTAAAACTAAGAATATATGTAATATTTTGCAAATATTCATAGTTTCATGTTAACCTTATTTCTTTGGCAGTTAATTATACCTATCCATAGAAGCTGCTTTTCATGTGTAACTATTGTTACCACTCAGCAGGTATCTAATGTTTCCACATCAAAGTCAACCTGCTTCTAATTGTTAATGCAAGGAATCAAAGGTAGAGCTGAATGAAAAGGAATACAGTAGCCAGCAATGTGAATGTGAGTTAACCGCCAGTTCTCTGGAATATATTTGGTACAATAAAATATAGTGGGGTTCAATTGTTCTAATAGAAGGTGGATTTAAATATGTTTCAATTATTAAAATAGGTGTTTTACATACTTTCTATAGACAGAAATCCACTAAAGACTCTTGCAATCTTAGATGTTTGATTGGCATACAAAAGACCTTACTTAAAAACTGTAAACAGTGGTAGTATTTAGATCAATTAAATAGACCAAACTGTGTTATATAACAGGAAAATTGCAATAACATAGTTATTAGCAAGTATGAAGCTAATTATCTTAATATGACATTTTCTGCGGTTCTTTCACCTGCAGCTTCTGCATGATAAATTCAAGTGTAAACCTTCCAGATTAGGTACAGACTCAGAACACCATGTGATGTCCCAGAGGTAATAGACCAACAAAGCTCAGACCCAAAGCTTGGATGATTAAATCCAAGCTTGATCTCATAATGTCTGAATCCAGTGTAGTGTGTCCTCAATTTCTCTATTGAGACTTCTCACATTTAGCTGTTATGATTAGGTACTCTCAGAAGTTAATCTTAACCTCTAAAATGCGAGGAGTCTCAGAAGAAGGGAACTTTGGATACAGATGCTAATTATTATTTCTAAACCGTAAGGCTGGATCAAACCTTGTGTCACCTTTTCACCTTGATGAGAACAGCATGAAAAGATCCAAACACCCAAAGCACAGAGGTTTTAAATGAATGTGCCTTTTACTAATCCATTTCAGGAAATCCAACTGTCACTTCAGGGAATTGTATTACGTTTAATTGTTTTTAAAAAAGTACTGTATAGTGTAATGGGTAAATAAAGTAAATGATTGTGCTATTTTTAATTGCAATCATCAGAATGCCATCATTTTTTTCAGGTTAAAGACATCTCAATAGAATAAGTGTAAACCACAGAAACATTTAGCATTGGATCCAAACCCTTTAATTTTTGTCCTTTAATTTTACTGAGTGGTTCTTGTGTTTTCCTTTGTTTCCATCCTGATTATTCTTTTGTGTCGCCAATGCACTCTGTGTTTTGAAGTTCATTTGGACCTATTAATGGTAGGATTGTATCTAACATGCCAAGGCCCCATTGAAAAGGTTTGAATTCTTTACATGTGCGTACATAGCTCTGTAACATACTTGTGTTTCTACTGTTCGTTCTTTTAGAATGCATTTTCTTATTTCCGGCTAATTGTTGAAAAAACACAGGCAGTAAACTTTTGGAATAGATATTATAATATTAATTGGTTTGCATCTATACATAGAAGTAACATTAATATTAAAATGAGTAACAGTTGACCTTTGTTAAATACAGTAAATCTCAAAAGTAACATTTTTTGTTTGTCTTGTTGGAGTTAGTACAAGCAGACACCTCTGTTGGTGAAGTTGAATAATGCAGACTAGCAAGATGGTTAACTGTAATTTGCTGTCATTAGCTGTTTATCCTGAGGAGGTGGGTGGTTTAATGGTGTGCTGTAGTGCTGCAAATGTTTCTTGGCAAGCAGTCAAAGGTGTTTTTACATTTTCATTGTATTTTGGGTTTAGAGCTTAGAAGGGCATTAATTTGGGAGTGGTTAGGGTGGTGCTTTAAAATGGACCAAGACATTCACCACAATGGATAGACAAAGTAAGAATGGTCAGTATCCGGGGTAACTGCTGCCATAATTAGAACAGTCTCACTTCCTGTTGTAAGTGCTGTCTTTGTCCACTCATATTTCAGCAGATTAAAAGTTCTTATTTGACTGTCCTGCTAGTCTTCTGTTCATTAGCTTCATGTCCTAAAACAGACATTACAGGACCCACCTGAGTCTATTCCTGAATCCTCATCCATGCATTGAAAAGCATTTGTAAACCTAGTTCAAGAATTCCTTAATTAAAAAAAAAAAAATCTTTCTATAATATTTTTCATTGGTGATAATTTGTTGAAATGTTTTTTTTTTTTTTTACCTAAACCTTAGTTTCTTTCAATATTATTAAGTAGCTTTAAACGTCTTTTTATTTTGTTTTATTACATTTTTTTTACTGTCAAATTATTTATTTCAAATGTTTCTTGTTATTTTTCACTTTTCCTTTCAACATTTTATCATGCTAACAATCATTCTGTATCCAAGTCCACCTGGAATCATCTGAGCCTGTGGAATCGTAGGTAGCTGCTTCTTTTCAGTACTTCCTGATTCCAAAGAAATTATATGAATTCAAAAGTCAATACATTATCCATGTTTTTATGATCTCACTTAGTTTTTCATATAGTACACATTTTAATTGACACACTTGCATAGAAACACTTCTGTTATTAGTTGTAGTATTTGTAGTAGTCATAAGAGTAGTACATATTCCTGTACCCCATTTTTTTTCTGGGGTACATGTTTCTATTATCCAACTCTACATATAAAATAAAAAATTTTCTTGTTTACAAAAGGACCAAATCATTCCTCCTTCTCTCTGTACATTCCTCAGGTTAAACCTATGCACACCTAAATGTTATTTTACTTAATCTATTTGTAAATTGGTGAAAAAATAAGGGGTATCATACTGTTAAAGGCATCTTTGGGGAATGTATGGAAATCTATGTTGGTAGTAAATAGACAGGGATTAAAGTGACCTACTGTAACTACCTATTGGTTTTAACTTTTTTTAGCAGTTACTCTAAAAAAACAGCACTGTGGCTTATTGTGTGCCACATGAAAGGAAAGAAAAGGTTTTTCCCAACCACTGCTGCTTTATAGAATACAAAAGGAATTTGGGGATCTTGAAGGAAACATTGTGGACCCTGTCTGAGTGATGGCAGCACTAATGCTATTTTTTCTACAGCTGTTTTTATTTATCATTAAGTTCACTTGAAACCTTCATGTTTTAGTTCTTAAGCCAGCTCCATAATTAACTTTTCATCTTGTGGTGGCGGCCTGTTTTTTTTAAGGAGCCACCAACAGACTAAACTATTTCAATAAAAAAAGGAAAAAAGATTGCAGTACATAATTAAACCTTTATTTAACAGTTTCTATGCCAGACTGTCCCTTATATTTGAACCTTCGCTAAGGAACAATTCATGGACCAGTGTGAAAGTGTATACTGTACTGTATGTACTGTAAATGTAAGTATCAAAGTGAACATTCAAAGGGGCATTGGGGCCTAGTTTTGTATTTCTAATAAGAGATTACAGACACTTGCATCTATTTTGATCCAAAATTGAAAGGGCTTTAGTTGTCTCAAACAAGTTCTAAGTCCACTATGGTCCTCAAAAAAGTTTTCTAACTGCATTGTTAGGCAAACAAAAAAGGGGCTAGTATAAAACATGACAGTATTTAATCTCTACAAATTACATTGGTACTACAACAAAAAGGTTTCATATAATATTTCTACAGACCCAGTGTTAACATTTACACCACTAAATGCAACAAAATATTCAGAGACGAAATCCATCTTTTAAAAATTTATTGATATGAATACTGTATGAAAGAGTAAATAACATACAGGTACGTACATGTACCAAGGGGATTTTTTGTGTGGTAAAAAAAATAATTAAAACTGATTCTATGAAACATGTTAGAACCATCACCTGGTCCTTTTCTGTTGTCCTATCCTGTTGTCATTACTAAAAAGCAGTCGTCTGATGAACCTAAACAACAATTACGTCTCCTCAACACACTCTGCAATTTTTATATCCACTCAGTATACCATTGCAGCATGTACCACACACAAATATCAAAGTAATGTATTTTTTGGCTTGAAATGATGATCTACACTGGAGCTAATAAAGTCGCTGTGGCAAGAATAGTTTCTTTCATAACAGACTTTGGGCAGCCATAATCCACCATGCACCAAGCCTCCAGGGTGGTTTGGTTTTACACACTTTGGTTATTTTTTAACCACTGCTGCTAATTTGACATTCCTCATTCCTGGTCATCATGTATCATTTAATAATGAATACTGTATTAATACTGTCTTTTCCTTTGTCATCAATAGGGTTAATATATACCACATCGTTTGCAAAGGTCTGTCAGCCTATAATCTGACGTGTCTCATTCTCCAGGTCTTCATCCTAATACTCCACTTACCTGCTGTTTTTCCTAATGTTATGTGTGTTTTTTTTATTGAACACATAGCAAATTGTGTAATTTTTTTGTTGGCAAGTCTAAAATCAGTTTTGGTCTGTCATCAAATGTATTTCACTTTGCACCCAAAATCTTTCCATTTCAATATAAAAAAACCCTACAAGAATATTATACAGAAAAAAATGCTGTTTGAAGGGGGAACAAATAGGAAAGGAGCTCATACTCCAGGAGGCATTACATTGTTCCTCTAAGGACCCCACAGCTTTAGTAAAAATTGAAAAGAAACAAACAGAAATTCTGGAAGCATTGCTGGACAGACTACTTTAGTGCAGTGTTTAAGTCTGCATTACAGTTCTGGTATTTAAGCTAACCCATGCCTAGGGATTCAGTAAAGGATATAAACACTTTGTTAAAAAATGCAAAGTCACAAAATGTGTATCCAAATGTGTAAATAGCCTCAAAGCCATAATCATACATTCAAGAAGAAATTACAGAACGCTCAGCTCTTATAGTTTCCTGATGTGTCACAATTTGGTGTAATTAATTTTGGGAGAAGGTGTGAAGATATTTCTACTGTGAGCCCTGTGGCTATACAGTTACATATACCATCTGCTTTTGCTTATGTCAATCAATGCAGTACAAATACATATTGACAAGTGTTGACAGTCACATGGAAAAAGATTTCAACTTATTCCACCACATGCCCTGTGCTCTATCAGTTGTCTATCCTGCTCACTAACTGGTCCAATTTGAGACTTACTGAAGTGGCATATTGAGGAAATGTAGTTAAGCTGTCAGTTTAATTCAATCGACTGCCCTAATATTTGGCTAATTGAATATTTTAATATATACCATTATTATTCAATAACAGTTTTGCATACTCATCAATTGATGGCCTTTTAAAAAAGAAAATCCTTAAACATGTGTAAAACATAACATCAATAACTTACTTTAGTAAACCAGTATGCAACTGCTTTTGGCTCAATATGCTTTGCCACATATGGGTTGTATCGAAATTGTATATCACTTGTGTTCAGCAGTATTCTTGTTATTTTAAGAAACATAAGTGTAAAGTAACCAAAGTAAGGAACTTTTTAACATTGACTCCCAATATTTCTATTTGATCATAACAAGTGGTATCTAGTGGGTTTGATAGTATATGCTATTACCTTTCAACAGAAAGTATCAAATGTTTTTTTCTCCTGTAAAAATAAACAAATAACAGCAAACTAGGTCTATTTTAATGACATACAAATGTTTTAAGTTTATCAAAAGATAATATTTATACATCTCAAGAGATTATTTAAACTCTTGCATTACCCACTAGCTTTCTGTTTCTTCTAAAGAAATACGTCTTTATTTCTTAATCTGTAGTCTCCTCGTCTATCTCATTCTCTCCTTTCATGCTAGTTTTCTATATATGTCTTTAAGCTCTTCTGTTTGAAACCAATGCAATTTCGAGGACTGTGCTTGTAAGGTGACGTGTAAGGTTAATTGGAAAATTAAGTTGATAAAGTAATTCAGCAGTCTCTTTCTCTTTCTCTAAAGGGATACTGCAGCAAAACATATTTTGCATGGCTCCACATAATGTGGTTACACATCAGATAAATGATAAGGGTAACTTCAGTTTAATGAGCACATCTCTCCCTCTATGGGCTTTCTGACGACCTGCAGTTGGCATGACACATTTTGGAAACAGACAGTCAAACAGCTGGTTTGGCATGGACCCTGGACAGTTAAGAACATCAACGGCCGCGGTAAGTTAAGTTACATAGCATTTTATACCTAGGTATACTCCTTAACAATTATAGTGCATGGCCTTCCCTAAACAATAAAATATAAAATGTTTTTTTAATTTTTTTTTTTAATAATTTAAAAAATAAAAGGCATTATTTGGCATCCCCTGGACCCCCTTAAATGGCTGCAGACTACGCAGAAGTTGGTGGGTAACATTTGATGTATCTCTGTTTTGGAATTCACAGTCAAGCGTTTTGAATAAACAGTGCCCACACTGAAATCATCTGAGCCTTTTGAAACATACAGCAGGGACAGCAACCTTAACCTTAAACATACACAGGTATAATTCAGAGGAGGATTCTTTCAATTAAACAATACATACAGATTTATAAAACAGTATGATATTTAAGTTATATTTGCATGACCTACTTGGCATAGACCCCCCCGCCCCCCCGTATTTATGTTCCAGATGACATGGGGCGCTGTGGCATTGTTTACATACGTCCCATCTCGCTGACTTGCTGCATCCCACTGGGTGGGCGTAACTGACGTTCAGAAGTTGCAGAAGCAGGTGTTCTTGAAGTGAAGCGTGCCATTCACATTGTGTAAGACTCTCTCAGGAGCTACAGGCTCTCATATCTCTCAGGATTCTATTCTCTCTGGAACATAGACATGGGCAACCTGGTTTCTATGTAAAACAGCTTTCTCCAAGCCCTGTCACCTCTTGATTCAGCTGGAGTTGTGCCTGTTCCTCTGCAATACAGAATTGTTTTGTCTAACGCATTTTCTGAGTAAATTAATATTGCAACACTCCAGCTAAAACAAGAGGTGACAAGGAAACACATTTAATGACTAATTTGTGTTTTCTAACTCTTAGAAATTCATGAACCTTCCTCAGAGATTTCGTCCTTATGAAGGCTACCTGTCTATAGAAACGGCTTTTTCTTTATCCCATGTGTTTGTCATTTTATTGAATGAATCTCTAATAACCATAGGTTTTACAGTGTAACAGAACAGTCATGGGACCAAGACAATGTGGACAGGGTTAGTAAGGGAGAGTATTTAGGGTCCGCATTACCCTTTTTGATCTTCCTGAGGATGAAATTATAGCTTGATAGCAGCTATATTATGTACAATTGTTTGTATTCGTTGTATAATAAACTTGGTTAATTAAGTTATTGTTTTCATTATGTATATTTGGTGTTATCCGTCGTATAATAATAATATAATATAAAGTTAAGACACAGTCAACACGGGTCATTTCTGCCTCGGCTTTAGTGGGTTAAAACCTGTACCTTTTATTTAAAACACAGCTTAGCCCATTTTGAAATGTAATTTCTGCCTCTCCAAATTACCTACCTATTTTTCAATTGAGGTAGCCCATTTTGAGCACTGGCGCAGCGCATTTAAGCCGTGCCTCATCAGTTTTGGGCCAGTTAATACGTTCGGGATGGGGTAAAATTTGTGCCGTGGCAGAGCGCTACTTTACACCGCCAATAACACATGTCCCCCATAATACTCGTCAATCATATAAGTAAGCATACTGCATTCTGAGAAAAAACATACACCAATATAATCAGAGCATACCATTGTAAATAAATAATGATTGATATGCTTGTCTGCCAAATGCCAAAAAAAAAAAAAAAAAAAAATGCTGGGTTAAACTTGGACCTTGCATATATATCTAAATGGTGGTCCCGGGAGGGAAGACTTAACTTTGGTGAGCACACAGACCGTTAAGCTTCACTCCAGCAACACCTGCTTGACTCATTTCATCTGCCACTTATTCCTACCCAGTGGGGTGCAAGGACTAACAAAACATTTGTTCTTACAACATTTCTGATTATCATGTAATCAGGAAGAACAATCATCAAAGATCATCAGAAATGGCGGTGCATTGTAAATACGTACACTTTAACAAGACAGACTCCTATTGCGTCCTTCAAGGTTTCTATGCTGGAATATTTGTTCTCTATTTGTGACTTGTGGAGTCTGCTTACAAACTGGGAGAATTACAATCAGCCCCCAAGCTATCACGTTAACCACTGTTTAAAATGATCACTCCCATTTGCAGATGTAGTTATTAGCACTTATACACATTACCTATAAAGAAAAAAGGACAATTTGTACCACTCGATTAAAATAATTAATATTGTCTGTTACAGTAGACACATACAAATGTGTTCCCCAAGGCGTCACTGACCATCAGTGTGGGTACATGGAACAGCCTTGGTTAGCCAGTGATTGATAATTTGATATTTAAAAGAGCTTATCACCAAATTTACTTGCTGGCTTTGTGAGGGTGTGTCTTGTGTTAATTATTATCTTGAAAAATAGTAAAATGTGAGGCAGGTAAATAATGTTTAATGACAGTTTAATACTTGCTGTTGTAAGACTTTACATGTGAAGCCTGAATTAAAGATAATGCGTGAATATGTGGTTTTGAGTACAGTACTTCTGTAGAGCGGCTGTCACATGATGCTGTTCAATCACAAACTGCGAGTGTTTTTCTTCCTGAATGCATCTAAAAGCACTTAGATCATATGCAAAGCTTTTTTTATGCTAATACATGTGTACACATTTCACAGTGCTTTTGGACCAGCATGCATAAACCACATTACAGGTTTTTCACAACATATGCACCTGCTTCCATGTTGCAGACATCTTCAGCAAAATCTAAAGCTTTAATTACTGCCAGTGCATGACAAAATGTATTCCAGTCTATCTATAGAAACCATGTAATAATTCTTAGAATTCATGTAGGGGTTATCAGAAATAATATTGGATTTTTTTGTTGTTGTTATGCATAAATATAACATCCAAGTTATAGCAATAATATTATTTGTATAATTCAAATGGCTTTGTATTCGTGTTTATAATGTTAAAACACTAAGAATGATAATATGTGTTATATTTATTGTATACAATTTAGACAGGATTTAATTTTTATTCATGGTTGTTTGAATTTTAGTCTCTTTAGTTATTCTTCTGTCTATCTGTGTTTAGTTCTTACACTGTTCTGACACAACTGTGTACTGTGCCACTGGCAGCTTGTTAATTGTCTTATTAAATTTTATTAAAGATGTACCATAGACTACAAATCTGTCAGAGAGTTGTCTGTACTGTATGCTGTGTTATTTCTTCTTTATTAATAGATTATCATTTTTTATTGGTCTTTCCTTATAATTCCATACTTCTTATCAACAATTATGTATTAAATGCATCCTGTAAAGGGTTTGTAAAATATAAACACACACAGACACAACAAATGCCACTATATCAGCATTTCAGTAACAACAATTTCATATCAAGGAAAAATAATGGCTTAAACTGTGGCAGTGGTTCTACACTACATGGCAGAGGGAGAGAGCCTTTTACAGCTTGGCAGCACAATCTTGGTTGTAATTTTGCATTCCAAATGTAAAATTATTAATAATATGAGTCTCTTTGTTTGCTTTGAAGAATTGTCGGCAGATGTCAACATTTCCACAGATGCCATTACAGAATGCTTGGAATCCCTTTAACCCATATTAAAGAGAAAGCTACTGGCCTTTTAGGATATAGGAGTCATTATTTTTAACATTTTCAGTATGCATACTGCACTAAAGGGGGTTGGCATGGATATACATGACGTACCCAGTAAAACAATAACTGCAACAGCTTTTAGTTTTATGTTAATTGCATTTGTGTGTGTGTGTGTGGGGGGGGGGGGGGAATGCAATGCAAAATTCAAGAATACAAAACTAAAACTGATTTGTGTTCACGAATCTCATTCTTTTCTGGATAATATTTCTGGAGAATGTATAGAAGGACAATGAAAGATAAGGCAGAAATCCAGGGTGAAAAAAAAGATTTTAGATTTGTAAATATAATACACTGATGATCTATCCTTTGACAAATTCATCAAACCAGACTTTAGAAAACAGTCTGTTATTAACACACCATTATTTTTTTTCCAGTTGCACAAATAACGAACAGCTACAATATGGTCTGCTTCTTATCCACAATGACGTACAGTGCATGTACACGGTGGTAACCTTCCATGATAATGGGACAGCAACGTTGCCCTCCAAATGAAGGAGACATTAGGACAATTATCACGGACCTTTTTTCTGTTTGAAGCTTGCTGGTCAGAATGGAAGATTGGCATGTGTAGTGAGAATCTTAGAGAACTGGCCTGGAGGCAATTAAAAATCTCCATAGCAGAAAAAAATGTGCTCTGTGTATGCACACATCTGATACACATAGGCAACACACTGTGTATCCTGTTAATCTAGACAAATTATTCTGTAGAATAAACACAAAATGCACTTAAATGTATTTTTCATGCTATGAAAAACATGTACTAACACATGCTTTACAACAGATCAAAACATAGCAGAGATTGTGGATAGTGCTTTCACAGTTACGCATACTCATTTTACAGTCACAAGAACTCGTTTTTATTCCTCAAGATAGTACAAATGCTGGAAGGATATGTCATGTAAGGCTTTTAAAAGAAAAAAAAACAGTAATGGGATCACACTTTTGTTTTGCTGGTCAAAGATGATTCCACAGTCTGTTATCTTAAGTGAAATAAATTGTTTACTAAATTCCCTGAAACCAGTAAAGGTTTGTGTGATCAAATTCCCAAATACTGCTGGTCAAAAGCAAACAAGCTGAAATTTAGCAAAGGTATAAAACATATTTGTTTTTCCTTTATTTTGAAAACCTCACTTTGCTCTTTGGAGATACAGTACATGACATATGGGATTGATAGAATGGATCTCTTCTGCCAGTCACATATCCAGCCTCAAAGAATATCCGAAGCTCTGGTCTCCATTTTTTAAATATTGTTTTAGGGCATTTCTTCATCTGCTAAATGTTTCTTTGAAGACCACTTGGGGGCTAATGAGCACAATTTTTAGTGATCAATAAATCATGAGTTAGTATTGATTTTTAAAAGCTTTCTCTGTTCTCTGAAAGTCAGTGCCTCCCTTGGAGATTGGATACAAGAAGACAGGTGCAAAGATAATATAAAGGGCTGCTTTAACCACAGTATCTTATATTGAAAACATATCACATTTCCGAGTGGACAACAAGGACTCCTGTCTCCTAACAAACAATTGTGTTGCTCAGATCTTGTAAATGTGAACAAACCGTTTTTCAAAACTGGGCTTCAGTTTGAAATCTGCACTATATAATCATTATTAAATACATTTTGTAAATGTGATTTCTGCTCTTTAGGGGTGAGCCAGCAGTTTGGAGTTCGGAAAGTTCAGTTTGGAGGTCCTACAGATTGTTCTACCCAACAGAATTCGACTCAGAACTCAGCACCAGCCAAAATATACATTATTTTGTGTTCTTTAATTCACAATTAGCCTCTTTAATTGTAACTTAGTGAACTACCTGTTTACTTGCTCTTTACTTACCTTTGTCTTTCAAAGCTGATCACCTGAGTATACTTAAGCAGGTACTGGTAACTGCAGAATTCAACAGTGGTGCCAAAAAAGCAAACAAAAATAAGACAGTAAATCCATACCGAACAAAAATTGGACTGAGTCCGCTATTCAAACAACCTTCAGACTGCAGCTGTGTGTCAAATGTTGGCATTGTAGGTTACAGTAAAGGTTTTATGGCTTACATGTTTCGGAGAGGTAATTTTGATTTTATTTTTTAATGTTTAATATCAATATGTATAACCAAAGTATTTCATTATTTGCTGTGTCCAGGTAATATTCTTAATGTTTAATACAAATGCAGACCTGCAAACAGAATAAAAGAAATGTGGCACTTTCTATAGAACTTTCTTCTGCGTGCCCTCCTGCCAAGATCTGTGTATGCTGAAATTTGCTGCAATTACAGAATTTCTCTTTAGCATATAATTTCCATTTGATGGCCTCCAGCTAACGTCTGGTGTCTTAAGAACATTGATTTGTTTGTTTCTTTAAGGGCTAACGTGGCTATAAATCCTTCTGTTCTATTCTAATGTACACAAATAATCAAGTGTGACATACACAATGTATGTGTAAAATCAAGCCAGTTATTATGTGTTATTATGTTTCTATTAATCATAAATTCTAATGATATTATCATTTCTGAAATTCATGATTGTGGTGTTGTCCAGTAAAATGTTTGATTCTCACAGCCTACATCCAAAGGAACAATTTCATGGCCGCTCCATCAATACAATTGTCTGTGTCTTTTTATTAAAGTTTTTTTTAACATGTACCATTAATATAACATTGATTGCTTCACATTCATAAACTTTACTGTGTCCTTGTGTATAACTACAGTACTGTATAGTAATATGTTGACCCTTCTGTGACAGGGTGGCTGTGCGGTGACGTCAGGTCAGAAGCAGGAAGGGAAACACTGACACCAAGCAAGTACTGCAGTTCCAAAAGAAGACGCTGCGCTCCGTTTTATTTAAATAATACAAAAATAAAATAAAAAGTTCAAACAGAAAACACAGTGCTCACAGAGTAAAATAAAAGTTTAAACAAAAATAATCACCAACACAAAATACTAAATAATACAGGTCAGGCTGGGCAGTAGCCTTCACTGTTCCTGTATTACTATTTTTTAAAGTTTCGTTTAGTTTCTGTTTCGTTTCTGTTTCGTTTCTCTCTCACTCCTCTCGCTCTCTCCACTCTCGCTCCTAACACACCCACCCCGTGTGAAGAGAGCTGCAGGTTTTTATGCAGGTGACCATCTCCTGATTAGCAACAAATTAATCACTTAATTAATTTGGGAGATGGCCACCTTCTGCACAAGGTTTTTTTAATTCCTGTGGATGGGGCTACCCATCCACGCTACTAACTAAAATAACAAACACACGGCTACGCTGTCATATCTAAATACAAAACAATACCAAAACCTACAGCGCTTCGCCGTCATATAAATAAAACATAATACAAAACAAATGCAAAATAACAAACTGCACAGGAGCGGAGGGGGAGACGCCATTCTAAAAATAAACAAACAATAACTGTACAGGGCTCCTCGCCCTGTTACACCTTCATACTTCCTGAGGGATTTACGCTTTTGATACAAATATGGAAAATGTCCAGATTTTGATCAAACAGTTTTATGACAGGTTTGTGACAGATCTTTGCCTCCTTTTGAGGAGTCAACCCTTTTTTTTTAATACCCTATCTTGAAAAGGAAATTGCCACTGATCAACCAAAAGCAGGAACTTATGGTGTGGCCTAAAACCAAAGTTATCAACATATTTCAATTCTATTGGGCAGGGGAAAACTGCTGCCTTACGTTGTTGTGAACGGAAGAAAGAAGATACAGGAGGGTGGCATCCGCCCTCCTGTCAGTTTCCTGGAACCGAACTACAGATGGGCGGAAGGCTTGTGTTTGTGTTTTTGGTTAGGGTTAACAAGCGAGAAGAGTGTCTTAACAAAAATACCTAACTGCAGAAATCATGTTAAACACAGGAGCCAGATTAGTCCTGATTATGTGTTCCAGTACTGGTGCTCATGAAGATCCTGGCATGCCACATTTAGGAAATGTCCTCCATATATTTAACCTCTGTACAGCAGTCTCTGATGGATCACTCTCACAATCTTTTAGTGCCCTATCTTTGATGCTGCTGAGATTTTTGAAATTTGTTTCCAGTACAGCAGTTGAAGAATATAAACACCCGTCCCTTAGAATAGTCAGTCTGAAATTAATACAGTTTTGCATTTATAAACTAGTTGCATTTATTATGCATTTGACTTGAGCTCCAGCAGATAAGACTGTCTGGTTCGTTGGCCTGCATGTCTGTCTCTTGTCATGGCTGAGCAATATTAACTATGAAGTAAAAGGAGGGCATCAACAGGAGCTGGAGGAATGGTGAGATGGACTTGTGGTTGCAAGGAGAAATGTAGGAGTGGATTTGGTGGAAAACAAGGACCCTTTTCCATGGAGTTTTCTCAAACAGAATATATTAAACATGGTTGTGTTTTCCTTTCAGTGCCCACTATGTAAGCTGCCTACACATTCACAATAACTTTTAATACTTCATACTTGTAACATGTTATCCTTTTTGTTAGAAAGTGCAAAATGTTGCTCAAGACTTCACATAAAGCTGTCATACTAGACAACCTCTAAATCTCTTACTAAGTTCCTAGTTGCAAGATTGTCTGCATTGCCTGTTTACATAATAAGTTTCTTATGCTATTTCTTATGTATATGCTATATATTAGCTGCTTTTTAATTATTTTTTGTGAGAGTGTGAGTAATTAGGAAAAATACACCAGTAAGAGGGGGGTGACTTTAAAAACACAAAATCTTAATATTTAATAATAATGTTTATATTTTAATATATGTATTTTAGTTGTTAGAGATCAAAAACAATCCAAGGTGTTTTTCATTAAAATACAGATGTTCTTGTCAGACTAATTTAAGTTGTAGCTTACTCTGAAAGTCAATTGTTTTGATTGGCCTGTTTTGTTCGTAATGGTAAATTCACAAGCTACACAATATTGTTCATAGCTATAATAGCAATATAAGATCTCATTACAAAATGTTTTGTGTAATAAAGTTCTATGCAACATAATGATTCACCATACAGTGCTCCAGTGATGTAGTAAAACCGGTAGTTTATCAAAACTCACCCAGTTGTGGAGGGTTTGTGGAGCAAAGGGAGGAGCTTTTTTTTGTTCCTGACAGTCTCCTGGAAAAATAACAGTGAAAAAAAAATCTGCCTGTTCAGGGCAAGTTTGGGCATGCTTTCTTATTCAATAACTCCTCAACTGAAATATATATGCATATAGAAAAAACAAGTGACTTCTGGTAGGTAAGCCGCAGCAGGGTAATTAAGATGGTGCAGCTAAAGTAGACATCTGCTCCCAGACTGATGTAGTTTCACTGATGCTATCTATAGTCGCTTTCCTCCTGAGAGATAAACAGTGCGAGGGTGCAGCATGTGGGAGGAAGTGCCACACTGAGAAAGCAGTGATCGGGAGCCAGGGCATGTGGCCCCTGTGGTCGCACTGCGAGAAAGTGAAATGAGAGAGAGCGGGGCGGGTAGGGGCACAGGTGACAGGACAAACAGAAACGGAAATGTAGAGGTAGGATATGAGAGGAAGAAAAAAAACCAAGAGACTGAAAATTACACACAGGTTGGGGAGTGAAGTTCAATGAAGCAAGTTCACGTCATATACACTGTAGGAAATAGAGCACAGAGTATGAAAGAGACAAATTGAAAGACAAATGACAGACACTGTCGCATTGTAGCAACACCTTAGGTGTAGGTTATTGTTACTAATTTTAGTGTTTGGTGTGGTACTAGATCATTATTTTGTATGTAGTACCTAACCAAATTTGTTAACCCAGTAATGCCTTACTTTACTGTTTTTTGGAGAACATTTTAATGCTAATATCACAAATCTATAAGATACTGAACCTGGCACTGAATTTAAAGTAGTAACAGCTTTTTTTTTTGGACCTGTAGAGGAAAAAATAAACGCGCCATTTCCTATAATTTCCTATAATCATTTTATATATATATATATATATATATATATATATATATATATAACCTAAAACTATTCATTTAGACTATTACTTTATTAAAAAAAAAAAAAAAAATTAAAATTAAAATATATATATACCACTAGAAATTGCTACACTAAAAAAGCTTACAAGCTATCAAAGGTACTAGCATTGATGTGAACTTTAAAAATATAATAATGCCAGATTAAAAAAATAAAATAAATAATGTGATAAGAGGGAATACATTGCACGTACATACAATCGTCTTTTAATTTAATGTTGTAATTATAAGTAAATGTTCACAGAAATTTGCAATGCTTATATTATTAAAAGGTTTCCTTGACTTCAACAGTTTCACAAATCGATTAGCACAATTTCTAACAACTGGCTCTCTTTGGGTTGCTGTGTATATAGTTTCTGTAATATTAGCCACATCTAATTTAAAAAGCCTATTTACTTGTGAGCGCTAATTCAAGCATAACATACAAGACCATGAATAAAAGTGTAAGCCTTTCCAACTTTTCCTTATAGTTAGTACATCATACCGTTTATAGTTATAGGTAAAAATAGGTGAAACAAGAAGCACTTCACATTATTTTTCAGCGTTTACATTTTCAACGTTAAATGAATGTACTGTCATGTAAGTACAGAAAATACTGAGACAAAGCAAGCTGATAATGTGTGATACAGTAATCATAGATGGTATTTGTTTACACTTAGGTATGTAGCATTTGCTTCTTAAACATCCCCTGTGATAAAAAAAAAAAAAAAAAAAAAAAATGCAGAATACATTATTTATATAACAAAGCCCCAATAAACACCCAAGTTACAGTATACTTTCTGTTTTAAGTGTTCTGATGAAAAATTAAAGGCATTTAGATGTGTGTACCAGCCATTATTAAAGTATTATGAAGTCAGTAACATATATATATATATATATATATATATATATTTCATGGATCAGCTGTTTACTGTATCTACTATTTGCTGGCAAAGAAATATTAAAATACTTTTGAAACGGTACCTCTGCTTAAGAGCTGGAATGTGTTAAAACACTGATGGAGTCGACTCCTTTTTTCAATTTCAGGATTTGGCTATTGCTGAGCCGCAGTAGAGACAATGTTTAGTATTTCATGATATATATCTGAACAATTTGCAGTAATTA
The DNA here is from genome assembly GCF_902713425.1 of Acipenser ruthenus. Taxonomy (NCBI): domain Eukaryota; kingdom Metazoa; phylum Chordata; class Actinopteri; order Acipenseriformes; family Acipenseridae; genus Acipenser; species Acipenser ruthenus. Next base: position 27,195,427 of record NC_081206.1, read on the forward strand.
ATGTTTTAAGAGTTAAAAATAAATTGTAAACTAAGATCCTTTTTGAGATCATCCGGTTATTAAAATTCAACCTGCAATGCTGCAGGCCTCAATAAATTAAAATTGCCTGAAGTTTAGTGTTTTACAGTTGATCTCCAGTGGCTTAGATCTCTCCACCCTCAGTTAGATAAGTAAAAGCATAAGTTAGCTTATAGAGCCCCACTTCTTCATTTAATAAGTGGGGCAGGGTTTAAATATTCACATTGAAGTGCTGGGGGCTCTTCACCATTCTAATCACATTATATGTAGTTTAATCAATCAGTAATTCAAAAGGGAACAACAAAGGCAGCGGTCAAAAAATAACAACAGTGATATTAAATAAAAAATAATTAAAACTCAGCAAGCATATTGCTTTAATTAAAAAGGTGCACTAAATAAAGCCTTCTGATTTATTTTCAAGTAAAGCATTTAATCATGCTTACTTCAATTGACTTCGTTCAGGAGTCCTTGGAGCTGATTATTAAATATGTATATTTATAGGAGCTGATCCATGGATTCTTTTTCTTGTTATAGCATTTAGATCAGATAATGTTTCCAATTTTTGAAAGATTTTCAGCGGAAATATAAATGCATGCAAATAACAAAGCAAATGTTGAGCAACTTTTATGCGTAACACATGCGTAAAATAATATTCTGCTCTATGTGGATGCATACCTACAGATCATTTCATTTTCAAACCAGTGTTCGGAGGGGGAGGGAGGGGGAGGGGGAGGGGGAGGGGGGGGGGGTGAAAAGGGCGATGTTAATTTACCAGGCATATTCTTTCCAGACCTTGTTTTGTACTGAAGGCCTGTATGGTCGTGTTGTCATGTGGGCCACAGTTTATTTTAGATTTAGAAGACAGGAACAAACTTGTTCTAGATTTTACTAATGCTACAATATAGCCTGTGTGGTGCAGGATAAATGTCCTTGCCTCAGACCCTGGCCTTTACCGGGGGGATCTAGTTCAAAACCAACACAGGGGTAGCACTGAAATTAGTCTGTAGGATTATTATAGAGTATAGTGATGGATGACACATTTGCACCTTGCTCTGTTGTGTTGTTTTGAAATGCTTTAGTATTTACAGGTAGGTGTGTAGCACAATATTATAATCACTATTCTAAGAATATGGGGTATGTACGGACTGGTTTTCATAAAAAAGTCATACAAGTAGTCCTTGAAGTACATGCTTAGAGGTTGTTTTTATAAATTAGTAAATAAATCACTGAAATTGAGTATTATGGTTTTAAATCCAGAATCATTAATGACAGACCTGCAAAAGAAAAGCTAAAGTGCTTGCTTTGTTTTTCTTTTCCAAGAAAGCAGACCAAGAGATGACATGAAAGTGTATGATGAGTAATAGCCGTTTAAGACCATTTCAGGATAATGTACGCAACAACATTGTATGAAAAACATATGACATGCTTTTTTCCTCAATCAGAAAAGCAAGGAAATATTGATATTCAGGTGCAGTTGTAGGTTGTAAAAATATTGAGAGGACATCTGACAAATGGCCTGAAATGTCAATTTCTGTCCTATGTTCTGTTGAGGATGCTTGGAACAAAGACCAGACTTGTAGAGTTAAACAGCATGCTCTAATCATCTCCTCAATTAACCGCACTGTGAAAAGATAAAATGGCCTTTAAAAAAAAAGTTAAACATTTATGAACTGATAGAATTCAAATCACACCTGTGAATCTCCAGGGAAGTGGCAGTATATTACAAACAGCGAGATGGGCAGTGAGAGATTGTAAGTGGTCTCCTCTCTGGACCCAGTGTAGCTTCCCTCTTCCTGTCCTGCAGAGAGCCCCCTTGTGTGTGCCTAATTATCTTCTTAAATTTATATCAGTAACCACAGGCAGCCTTGCAGGATTAAGCAGAGTGTGTTTTGCAAATTGAAAAGAAGATTGCTGTTAGGAAACAAAAATATTTCACTTTATGAACCCCACACAGCATTGAACCATTAATTTACCTCTTCTGGAACATAGCAAACCATTTACATTAACCATGTGCATTCAGTTTTTCTGGAACAAGCTGAGGACAGAATGAGAATGTGTGACCTTGCCAAACACCGCAATCAATCCCTCTTTGTATTTTTGTACTAATACAAAAAAAAAAAAATCCTTAAATTTTAGGAACTGAAAATAAAGACACACAAATGTGAAAGAATGAAATCTTTCTCGTACAGGAGCAAGTCATTGACATTTTTTTTCTCATCATCATCTCGGTCAAGTATCACCATTTCACATCACACAATGACTCTTTTACCCCTCCCTTTTGCTTTCAGAAATTTAAAAATGGTATTTCCTCACACAACAGAACACTTTTTTTTTTTAAATGTGTATTGAACAGAGTTGTCTACTTATATCAAAGCTATGATAAAATAAAAGGCTGATGACCTTATGATACGTTTTTTCAAGTCATGATGCAGTTCTACTGGCCTGCAGGGTTATAAGCTTTTTAACTGTGATGATGATAGGTCATAGAGAAGAGCCTGATGTTAAAACACCCTGAGTCTGAGTTAGTTGGCACGCATTTGTTTTTATTCTCCAGGACGAGCTTTGATTAAGCATAGGGATCATTTAATGTATATCCTTCAGTTTTGTCCATCATGTGTAGAAGTATTACCATTCATGCTTGCATGCTCTTTAATCTTGGATATGTGGAAGAAATACCATACCCTTTAAAGAAGAGATGCTACCTAAGATACTAACGAAAGTAATCAAATCAGAAAAAGTTTCATTTCAGACTAATATAGAACTACAATAATTGTAACCAAGTACCATTACAGATTAAGGCTGGGACCAAATCAAAACTTTGACAACCCACTAATCGCACTTAACAAAACTGCATTTAATAGGATTTTCTTTTTTTTTCAAACCAGAGTGAATGAAACATGCATCTATTTATGCAGTTGTACCGAGAGTCGATTGCTAGTCAATCATTCAATTGGAATCTCGGTACACCTGCACGTGAATTAATTAAGTGTACTCCCGTGACCACACATTACATTTTTACCAGCACGTGAAGTGATCTGTGCCATCCTCGTGCCTAAATACAAATCTACCTTTTTAAATACACGTGAAACACAGACCCGTTTATATCCCGTGTACCAATGTCTATACACCAACATTAACAAACGCAACATACAACACATAACACACACATGCACACAGGGGCAGGGCACATTGCCACACCTTGCTATGTTTTATTTGAATGGAAATTGTGCAACAGCCATAGCATATTATCTCTAAAAAGATTGTTGTAAATTAAGCCATCCCCTGTAGCTAGTTGCACGAATGCATGAATTTAGGCATGTAGTTAACATGGTGGTGTAAATTATCCTGAACTACAGGTATTTTGAGATTATAGGATGGTTTGAAGCTTCTGAGTACAACTAATCTTGGACTTCCTGCTATAAAGTAGTCCAAGATTAGTGCAATCCAGGGTCAATAAAACCAGCCTTATGTGTTTTCCACAGTGTGGTACAGTAGCTTGGGTAAGCCTTGCTGTTGCTCAGATTCTTGATTAGATAACTTTAAATGTATTCTTAGTTTCTCAACAGCTGAAACAGCTTCCGACTGATTTTTACAGATCCCCTTTTTTACTAATCTTGGACTATCTAATGTTACTTTAGGTAAGGTAATCCCATCCATGAGTACAAATCAGGGTCTGTGACACCAGCCATTCATGTTCTACAATGAATCAAAGAATGCAAGACCTAAATTAGAAAGCAGAAGATATCTTCTGTCTACTGCATCTACCTGAGTGGTTTGAAGAGCACAGCAGAAACTGCAGAAAAACATACATTTTTGCCTTAGAGTGTGCCATTCACATATTTAAATCCAGTTGAGGCCAACATCTCGAGGCAAGAGGACCCCAAGCAATTGTTTCTTGGCAGGCCATTATAAATGTCAGTCTTTGTGGATTCCAATAATTTTATTTTCTATTAAATCAATGAGTTGAGCAACAAAGGGTAACACCTTACTACTCCTTTAATATTAGATTAAGTGGAAATGTAAAGAAAAGTATTTTTTAGCCTTGGTAAACAGACAAAAACATGACCTCGAAAACAATAAGTCTTAACATCAAGGTAAATTGTGATTTGACATTATACTTCAGCACACTTTGTTTTACAGATGTGTTAAGAAGCTGGTGTTCCCTCTCTGAAAGGATTATATCCTTTTCTGTTTAGGCTTGTACCAATATTGTTTCACATGGGTTACCCTCCTCCTTTTAATTAACTTAAAAAAAATCACATTAAGCTGAATCTAATTAAAGGCATGTATAGTAGAAGCAGGGCACCATCAAAATTTTATCTAAATTAATCAGGTTTTGATTTAAGATATTAAATTCAAATTAATCATGTAAAAATGGAAATGATCCTTGACGCAGCTCCAGCTGTGATCTTGGTCTGTTTTCTTCCACACATACCCCTTTCAGCATGTCTTGGGGGGAACATTATGAGGATTCACGCCAGTGTTATTTCAATTAGAGTTATTTAACAGGACAGATGTATAGAATGTGCTGCAATTAAGAAAGATAGAGGACCAGTGGGCTCTAATGTATGAAAAATGATAGCAAGTCAAATTACTGCATGTTTTGGTCTTTATCTGTCATTTCTTTCCTCTTCTTTTTTTTAACTCTTTGTGTTTTATTTAAACATTATTCTGTCTATGTTTTCTTTCTAGCATACATATTATTATTATTATTTGTTTATTTAGCAGAAGCCTTTATCCAAGGCGACTTACAGAGACTAGGGTGTGTGAACTATGCATCAGCTGCAGAGTCACTTCTCACATCTCATCTGAAAGACGGAGCACAAGGAGGTTAAGTGACTTGCTCAGGGTCACTCAATGAGTCAGTGGCTGAGGTGGGATTTGAACCGGGGACCTCCAGGTTACAAGCTCTTTTCTTTAACCACTGGACCACACAGGTCTGTGTGTATATTTTTTTCAAATTTAAAATATTAAACTGTATAAACAATATCATATTTCTAATCGTGACACACATAAATGTATCCCAAGTAGACGTACAAAAAAAAGTCTGAGATGTAATACAATCATGCTTGTTTGTGTTTTGTACTGAAATATATTGTATGTGTCTTTTTGTTTGCCAGACAATTAATACAAATATTTTACTACAGTGTATTTAGCATTTTAACATTGCAGAAACAGGATGTTCAGTTGCAAAAAAAACTAGTATAACAAAATCACTAACAATATGTTAGCAGTAACATCTAAAATAGCATCCTTCTACTAATTTTGGTCAACATATTCTGATATGATCATATGTATTTTCTTGTGGTAGTTAACCTCAAGCTACTTCCTGTTTTTGCATTTATTAGAAACCTGTCCTGTTATTCACGGACAACTGTTCTGTAGTTCACTCAACACATATATTATATAAGGGTAGCTGATGTGAAAGAAGGACTCCATCTAAATTATTTGTATTAATGTTTCCATATACATGTATATGTTTAACCACATAGGCTACACTAGCATCCAGTTTCAACAGAATAGGCCTAATCACTTTACCTGTGTTCTTCTGTGTTGTCAAGTGTAAACAGGAAAAAAAAAAATGTAAATCTCAAAAATGTTGTTATATGCTAAAAAAAAAAGGTCTAAATTTAAACTATAAAAAATTGTCAAAACCCCTAGCACTAATCGTGGACTACCTAATGTTACCTTAGATAAGCTAGTCAAAGATTAGTGCTTATCGGGGTCAGTGAAACCACCCCCTGTGTTTTAATTGATGCGGCCATGACTCTGGTGCACATAAAGTTAAAATGAATAAAGTTAATTACCCATATAAAGTTTTTGTGTGTGCATTTGATACGTCTTTCCGTAAATGCAAACTTAAAACAATATGTACATCTCAATTTCCCAGTAATTCATATTTTCGAGATCCCTAAACCATTAACCTTTTTTGTGGTCCTATGTCGGACCGTAATGACTTGCAGGCAGGGCTGGAGATGCAGTACTGAGTGTCATGTTGATATGCAGTGCATTTTAAACCTGTTTTACTTTGAATAATTTTAAATAGCGCATGTAAAATAAACCTGATGGGCCTGACAGGTGCAGAATTCTATGGACCGCAAAGGGTTAAGTATTTTTTTCAGGGCCTGCCGTGTTGATTTACTAAAACATCTAGGACATAGCCTATTTTACTATTAAAATAGTTAGACATAGCTAATAGTTTTAAAGACTCTGAAAACAGCCATTGTGAAAAAAAAATACTGCCGTGCATCTTATGTTAACCCTTCAAGTCCCCTTGTGATTTGCAAATCTCCTCTGGGAAGGTGAGTTAGCAGAAGCAAAGGCTTCTTAATGAGCTCAGCACTAGCACCGCCCCATGGAGTACCCAGTGGCAGGCAGGATCCCAGGAGAGCACCCAATCACACCTGTTCTTCCCTGTAATCGGTGTATATCTCTACTTCACATCCGTGCCCATTGGGGCTCAGGAGATCGAGAATATTTGAGCCCATTGGGAACCTATTTTCTAGGTTTCATCTCAGATACTGCCTTTTTTCATACAAGTTTCACCTAAATAACAATACATTTCACTAATTTATTAATTAATCAACATTAGAAGTCTTTCCTTAAAAATACAAAATGTCAAAGACTGAGCCACTGATTTCTACTCTATCCTTGATAAATAAATGATGTGATCATTTTCTTCTTAAACCAGAATTTAAAAAAAGGCACACAGACATAACAACAGTTGGATTATCTGTGAACCATTTCTAAGCAATAATCATCTTATTAGCACCACCTTCCTCCCCAGATATCAGTAGCATGCAATTTAAACCCACACTGTACTTAACTCTAAGGAATACGATTATCGAAAGTGATTTGGAAAAGAAGAAACTTTAGCAGTTTCCTGCTTCTACCTGTAGCATTAAGAATGCACTTTCACCAAGAAAAATTCATAACAAAAGACTTTTTGTTAAATACATTTTTAAAACGGTAAAAGAATTACAGTAAACCTCTTGTCTAATGGGAAACACTGTACATAAATTTGCACTATATACTTTGTTTCAGATGTACTTCTGAACTCCTTTTTACCACCTGTATATCCCCTGAATATTCATATATTGGTCTTGGTATTTTCTGTCTTTTATTAAGTTTTGCTGTGTAGTTTATTTTAATATTTCATCTTGCTCACCTCCACCCCCTACATATTTTAATGTTCTGATCAAAATAAGTGTATTGTGCAGCTCCCAGAAGTGACATTACCAGCTTTCTGTCAGCACAAGCAGAATTTAAGCAGGATGTGGCTGTTTTTGGTGTTCCTCCATCACAGGAAGTCCACTACGACATCTATGATATGCAGATTCGTTTTGACTGATATTATGAACGGTTGTGAAATTGTGTAAATAATATTTTCCTTTGTAGCATAGGGGACTCATCATAATGAATTATTTTAGTGACAGAATAAAACCCAAACCCAACGGTTAACTGCTTCCAGCAGATGGAGGTAACAGTTATGTTATGTTTCTTGCTATCTTGAAATTCCACCCTTCCATTTGAGATAAGGTCTACCTGTGCTTACACTACCACATACAGCCTCATGAGATCAGTTCAACCAAACCTTAGAAAGTCTCTTAGGACAAGCATGGACCTGGAGGACACCAGTGCAAACGGGAGGTGTCATTTCAGGAAATTACTGCCAGGCTGGAGACTTCTAACAAATAAACATATGGATCGCATTGCCCTCCCTGTCTCCTGAGGCCAAGTTAACCAGCTAAGATAGCACATTCCCCTGCCAGTAGACCCTTAAAATATCCCCACCTGACCCTCAGTGATCCCTGAGGAAAGGTTTGGGTCTCATTTCCACCTGTGCATGCATTCTTAGTTAGCACTGAGGGCCCGTGTGGTTGCAGCACAAAGTGCTGTTTACCAGTATTTTTTACTTAGTCTGATAGTGACAGTTTTGCAATGTTTTTGGTGCATATATACAAATTAAATGAAGAATAATAAAAACAGACAAGCATTACAGGATAACTGTCCATCAGGCTAATGTCTAGTGTGGAAGTCTTTCTGTTTTTTTGTTTGTTTTTTTAGTGGGATGTTTAGACCACCTCTAGTGAACCAGCAGCATAGGGACCACAGGGGAGGCCTCTGAGCCTCGCCATACACAGCAGGCCAATCAAACCCTCCCTGCATGAGGAAATCTCGAGTGGTCCCCCAGGTGGCCTGAGGTCCCTCTGAAATGTCCCCAGATCAGTACCACCATGGCTTTTAATTATCTCCTTGCTCTTCATTAATTCATTTTTTTTTTAATATGCCCTGCAGGACAGTGTGCTTTTTTTCCAAACAACAACACAGTCAGAGTTCACTGGGACACAGAGAGAGAGAGAGAGAGAGAGAGAGAGAGAGAGAGAGAGAGAGAGAGAGAGAGAGAGAGAGAGAGAGAGAGAGATTATCACTCTGAGGGCCAGGTGTAGGTGTAGATGTGTGTTACTGCAAAGAGGTAATACGCATGCATCCTAAATCTGCCTAGCCTTGGATTCATGTTTCATAGGACAGTACAATATATTGTTCAGTTGAGGGTTGTGAATTCAAACCTTTCTCCAGTTCTGGTCAGGGTGCATGTAAGAGCAGCTGATGTAAAACAATTTCAAATGTACAAAACAAGCCAAGGTACATTAATGAGATTGGCCGAACCAAAATGGGATATCTACAAAAAGTACACCTGGGGTTACTTGGAATTCATTCATAAAGCTAGAGTTGCACCTCTTAGAAACATATATTGTATGTTAACATATGGGAGTTTAAGCCATATCCATTGAACTTGTGAATATGGGATAAATAAAAAAAAATTAAAAAATGCAAACATAAATTCTCTACTTTACCTTCCTTCATTTACATGCTTTACTTGATAAACAATGAGATTGATCACACTATTTATGACTCTTTTAGTATTTTGGGTATCTACGTTCAGTAAACAAGCACAGGATCCTTAACTCCTCCACCTCCATGCAGTGGTACCAATAACAATACACATATAGACATGTGACTAAAATGCAAGACAATGCATAAACTATTAAGGTATACAGTAACAAGATTTTAACCTTTTCTAAAAAAAAAAACAAACAAACTTAAGAACGATGTTACAGGTGCTGTAACAAAGCTCCAAATGAAATCGACTTGTAGGTGTTACGTTCCAGCCCTGCTAAAACACCTTGCTCCCAGTGAGAAGAAAGTTAATACCATGACAGATGTGTGACTGGGTCCTGCCTCACGGCCATGTTTCAGCAGCAAATCTTTTATTTTCCGCTACTTCGGAGATGGTGGACAGGGAAGAGGAGTAAATAGAGCGCTCAGACAAGTCTCAAGAGCCAGGCAGAGGGAAGACAAGCGTGGTGGCACTTTTCTTTTCCTTTAACGCGACTGGCAAGATTGACAGTCCCTCTTAAGAATGAACAGTGGAGCAGATGGAATGTGAATGGTTCATTCATGTATGAAAAAAGGTGTCTAAGCAGTATACTATGAGGCTCTCACTCTGAAGCTTAATAAGGTTGGTGTACTTTTGTTTTCTTCAACTGGGAACCAATTCTCCACTGGAATGTTGAATGTAGTTGTTGGTACATTTCATTAACCTTTTTAGTACAACATACTTTTTTTCTCCAGAAATTCATCCACTTCTATTGTAAATAAAGACATGATTCCAGTAGGTGACTGACCAGTGGCCAGTTGTTAAATAGGTGAAAAAGATCAAATGCGACAAGGTTTACCCTTATATAAGTCCATAAGTTCACTCTACCTTCTTATGCCCTGTTCTGTCTGAGGCGTGTCAGGAAGAATCTCACATATTGCAGAAGCTGATTTAAGAGCTGTTCTGTATATCAACATTATGTTCTTTTGAGGTCATCAAAAGTGAAGTCCCGGCTTTACTTAAAAACGTAATCAGATATACTTTTGGCTGCTTCTGGTACAGACTTAGGCCACACTGGGGCTATTTTTTGACTTTGTGATCAAAAGTTATATTCGGCACTACCACAAAAATCCAAGCATCTAAAATCTTAACATCTGCTGTCATTTTGTTTTGAATACTTTATTTGTTGAGTTTTTCTGAGCATTCGCCAGCTCAAGCTCATAAACATTTAGAGTGGTTATGATATGGTGCAGAAGGCCTGTTTCATATAAAATGCTTCTCCTTAGTTAGCTCCTGACAAAATTTAGAAACAAGGTTGACGCATTTCAATCATTTTCAGCACACAATGACCATCACCAGTGATCAAAGAAGACAATAGAATGTTTCTGAATTTGCATTCATCTTCTTCACCCTATTATTGTTGCTGAAGCTTCAGGTTTCCTACATACTCATACACTAGCTTTTATCTCCTGCTTGGCTCCACAACATCAATAGTTAGAAGATGATGTCTGTTCAGTGGACACTTGCCCACTTGAAACTTAAGCATACTGTACATCAGCAAAGCTCTATTCACTTGCAAGGTTTTAGATACCATTGCTAGTCCACTCCTATCCTATCAGACAGACCACTCGGAGGTAGACAATAGCATCACAATACAGTGTGAAAAAACTGATGCATTATGTCTTCTCCCTATGATAAATTTTCCAGAGCTCCAAGCACACATCTTTTTATTAGTATTATTTATTTATGGCATCAATGTATATGAAGATATAGAAAGACAAATACAAATACACATACACTTACACACATCGAAAGAGTTAATTCACTGGGATACATGTAAGGTTGTAGCCCTTATTTTAAAGTGTAACCAGTGGGCAAAGTTGTCCCAACAATGTTCTATATTTTTTTCAATTAAACCAATTAAACCTCAATTAACGCACTAGAGTAGTTTATACTTTTCATTTTACTTATTAAACCTAGAGTGGAATGTAACTCCAGACCAGAATTGGACACCCCATGATGGAAATTTGACACCATGGGTATTCACTTAAAGGGGAAGTCTTGTTTAGCAAGATTACATTCCCTTTGCAGAGCACACTCAGATGAGACTTCCCTTTAATATTGCATAAATAGATTCTGTAATACCCTATCCATAAAACCTAAATAATGCACCGAAATCAAGTTTTGAAAATGTAATTGTGAATAAATGACAATCACTTACTTTCAGTATGTGTTAATCATACAATATTTAGGGAGTATGGATAGGGTATAAAATAACATACTGTATGTGGATCACCAACAACTGACATCAGAAAAGCCCAATAGATCTTTGCTAATGACAATGCTATAACATCCATTGTTATTATTCTCACCCTCACCTTTTAACTGTACCTAATATATTTTGTGATACATTAACAAACTTTCAGTTGGGTTTCACTGAGATGTGCAGCAGAGATTTTTGATAACAGCCGCCCCAACATTTAAATTGATTGATGGGCTTTCTATTTCCTCTTTCAACTCCAAATCTATCTTAAATAGCCTGAGTCGGGTGCAGCAGGCAGTCGGGGGTCCCTTGGCATCCATTTGCTTTTAACCGCTAAGTCATTACCACCTAATACATGTAGATTGTGTTGGGAGCGAATGATGTGTAATGAAATGAGGGAAAAATTAGTGAAGTGTTATGGAGGAAAGCAGATGTTCTACTGAAATTATAACTGGCAGAGATGATTACCAGCAAAATGCTTTGTGATGGGGTGTTAGCTCAGGCACAGAGGAGGCACGGAAACATAAGATAGAGGTTATATGTATTTTTGTTTAAGATATGGTTGTATAGCCTACTGGTATAGATTTTTCGTGCTCCCCTGAGTTTGCTATACCATTTGTTTACAAGGAGAAAGTCTTGAAATCTTAATCACGTTGATTATGCAGCATCCTATGATACACAACAGAAGCATCAATCAAACAGAAATCAAATTTAACATTTTATATACTGTATATATATATATAACAATGGTTGTTTGACACTGTATTGGTTTTTAAGTTCTTGCGGAGTGCTACGTGGGCTTCACAGTATTATTTCCACATCTGGGGGACTCCCGTGTTGAACATTAATGGACTTCACTGGCTCTCTGTTTCTGTCTTCACTCCAGAACTAGCAGACAGGATATTTTTTGCAGTCTCTAAATCATTTCCTTCAAAATGGACAACAAGGAACAGGCTAGAGGTGGTTTTAATGACAGCACTAGAACACTAAATACCACTTAAGCAGCAGGTTCTCAACATTTGGGGCAACATTAAAACAGCAGTTAAAATTGAGTTTTCAAACTGGTAAATCTGCAGTGGCTGTTTAATATTTATTATAGGATTAAGCAGTTTCTATCTCAAGGTTATAAAATGCAACATATCTAATAGCATTTTTTTTTAACAGCACAGGTCTGCCACTGTTTAGAGAGAAATAGAACCCAGCATCATAATCAAACATATTAACCATAATATTCTGGCAGGTACTGAAATACATTTTTTGTTAGTGTCTGGGCTTTAAACTCACTGCTGGCTGAACTGTACTCCACTGCACCAATCTGCTTCTACTCCACCTTTAAAAAACAATACCAAAGCAGGCCGAAACATTAGTTCAAAGTTAATACATTTATCATGAGAATAAACACAGCTTTTAATAGTAGGCCCTTTATATATTTCCAGGTACTTTGTTATTTTATAGACAGTCTTAATTCGTTGTGGGATAAGGGAGTGAAACTTCCATTTTCAAGGGGATGCATCCATTAGAAAGCTGGTCTCACTGTTTATGAAATGATTGAGTTTACGCATAAGGCGTGATTGCATTAATGGGTCCTCAACCACAAGCAGATTTTTTTTTTAAAATTGCAAAGCAGCTAAAATGCCACAAAAAGGGTAAAATATAAACACCTTCAACAACTTCCTGTAATTGCAATTTACTGAGAGTGAAACAGAAGGGAAAGATTTTGAAATTATAAGCTATTATGCTCGAGAGAGAGTAAGAGGGTAAAAAAAAACCGACTTGGCTTTATAAAACACAGCTGACAAGCTCGAGCAAATTACCCCAAGACCATTACAAAAAAATGACTTAATTGCCAACCATTCTGTCAGGTCAATTGACTCTAATTGAAAAAATAACAAAAAGCATATTATGCCACGAGAAGCAGGCGCAGAAAATGAGGTGAGCGTTCAAGAAGAAACAATGACTCAAAATTTCAACCATCACTGGTACCGGTACACATTCATTTTATAATATACTGTTTTTTGCTAGGGTTGTTTTCTTTTAAGGCAGAATAATTACAAAGAGCTAGCAGTATCTTTGAGGCAGGGTAGTTAAATAACTATAATCTGACAAAAAATTGCTGGACCTGGTCTTGTGTATTTAAACATTAGTTTTTTTTTTTTAAATCCTCTGTGACTGTTGTAATTTGGGTAAAGTGAGCAAGTCGGATTTTTTGCCGCTGAGACTTGTTACCTACCGCAGAAAAAAATGACTTTTGATTGAAAACATGATCTACCCTTACTTGGTTCTCTGTTATGTGATGCATAAGAATTAAGAATCTACTGATTAGTAGATTAAAAGTGATTAATGGCCATGCTGATCGAATAAAGCCTTCAGTGAAATAATCAGTTAATTGATCATTTCAACATAGAAGCCTTGCTGGTGTAACAGTCAGTGTAACAGACCGAACACTGACATGAGGCCATTCACTTTATTTATTTTTGCCAGGGCAGAACGCAGCAAATCTGAACAGCATTAAGTACAGTCAGGCATAAGTGAAAGGAGAATGTCATATAAATAAGCATTTTTCAATACCTGGCAATGCTATATTTTAATAACTTAACCAAACATATATGTAATGGGCCATGTTTCAAATGTCTTCTTTAGTTTGCATAACCAGTTATATGATCAATGAAAAAGATACAAGCAATGTTATGAAATATTTGACAGGTATACATTCATGATTTGACTTACTTGACCAGACCTGACCTCCCAAATTGTGCAATACAATACAAGGTATACCTTAACCTTCTGGAAATTGTTTTTTGTTTGTAAGAAAACATAGTTTGAAAGAACTAGAGAGTTAACTTAAATGCAAAAGTCAGTAAATAGCATATGTAAACTCTAAGACCTATAATGTTACAAACTAAAAGGACAATCCATATTTAAATACAAGACATACATAACACAACAGGGAATTTATCAGATGGAAGCAAAGTCTTCAGAGGGATTAAAACTATGGTTAAAGTTCTGCTGATCTGTTTGTTTCCCAGTACCATGGTGTGCGATGAAGATGGCTGAATAACCAACCACGTCTTGAAATAAACACAGCCCAGCACTCCATGTACATTCTTGTCTTTTTTATATAACAGTTACTCTTTTATAGCATGTAACGTTTCTGCTGTCATGCTAGGTTAAAGAAAGCTCCCAATTTCCGTGCTTTACTTTTAGGTTGTCTGTTTCTGTGTTATTGTTTCACTTCCTTGTCTGTATGGTTAAAGAAAATAACGATAAAGATGTAGTCAAACAAATAACAATATTTAACTGTTGTAAGTGGACAGTCAAGGAGAAAGAAGAGAGGGGAAATGCTGATTCCGCACTGTCTGGTAGACAAAAATGCTATTACCATCTTTGATATAGCAGTAAGAAAGTTAATTGCAGATGAACCAATGGTCCCCAGTGAAATTAAGAATGTTGTTTTTAATTAGGAAATGTTAACCTTGACTGAAAAAACAAAGCGAGGAAAGCCATTAGCACAAGTGGCTGTGAGCAAATCACAAAAAATTACAGAAGCCAAAACTTTGTAAAGGACTGCATAACTGTATGAAATCAACAAAAGACTGTAACAAAAGGAGTCATCATTAATTTCTTCTTCAGCTTTGCGGTATACCATTGCTCAAATGTAGCTCTGGCTGCCATCTATTGCAGCCTTGTTGAGACACATTTAATTGCCAAGTTCCCAAGATGTAAATAGATATATAGGACTGCGTGGTAAAGAACAGTGATCTGTGATCATGTTGTCAAAGGGCACCTCTAGTGCTATGTATGCTGCCAGTAAGGTTAACATGTATGTTTAATGATTCTGTGAAGGATTCATGTGCTTTTATATAGCACCAGAAGAAGGTCTCTTAATGGAGAGAGATTACAGTGGTTTGGAAATGACAAGAGGATGACACTAGATGGAAAAGGTTTTAGGGGTAATTACAATGAACATGCGTTTCTAGGTCTGCCTCCCCAGGATGTGGTACAAAATCAAGCTAAGCTAGGCTGGCTTAATACAATTGCCACTAGGCAATTAAAAACAGAGTTTACAGTTTTTAGTGCGTTATTACACTTACTGACTCTTCACAATATAACTGTAAATATATATTCTAATAGGAATCTGATATTGTGAGTTTGAACTGAAGAAAAGGGAGACCCCATTTTAAGTAAATACTTTTCTTGGTCCTAGAAAGTCCTGGAAACCAAAAGATAGTACTTTTCATCACACAAGGCCAATGCATCACACTCCAACTGTGCTCATTGATGAAAGAAAAGATGCATGACTGAATAAACCTTGAACCTCTGTGATTTCCAGGCTTAATGACATCTAAAAATTGTCACAATGTCACACAAGGAGTGAAGACTGTTGGTACAGTATATTGCTGAATATGTAGAAGCTGTGAAAGACGGTGATTAACATTTGAAGTTATACAAAAAAAAAAATCCCTAATTGATGCACTGGTGATACTACAGGGTTGATATTCAGTGAAAATCCTTGGGACTGAAAGCCATTAATTAACCTCAGTGCAGTGATTACTACTTACATTAAAGAATAATACATTAAAGATGGCAGGGGCCTTTTCTTCCTACTTCAGAGAGTCTCTCGGATCGCCCTGCCCCTGTGAGCTTCGATATGTTAACTGGGAAGCCACTAATTAGATGTCAAAAATTCATAAGGCCTCTCTTTAATATTGCATATCTATCCTGGGCTGTCACATCAAAACAAGGGATTGTATAAACAGAGCGACCACGGCATAAAAACCCAGCAGGAATGTGGGGGGGGGGGGGGAGAAAGGGGAAACAATCAAATAAAGTTCCTTGATAAACCCCAGAGAACGGTACCTGTGGCAATGTAATCTTTCAAATTCTAAAAGAAAAAAAACTCATCTTAATATGATTGTGGGCAAAGGAGAGCAGCAAAGGCACAGTGCGCAACAAAGGAGGGGGGGGGGGGAGTGAGGAGACTGACTTATCAAAGGCACTGGCAGGTAAATAGTCATTTACTATGCATGCACAATGAACGTTACACAGTGCCTTGACATGAGCGCGAGGGCGATAATGAAAGGCAGCGCTATTGTGGCATCCATCAGGGGACTTTTTTTTAATATCTCTCCTTCTCTCGAGTGAAGGAGCGCTGATGTTTCTTGGCGGCAGCCTCCTGTTGTAAGTCACTTTGCATAAGATGTGAAGGAACTGAAGTGTGATGCATTATCTGGGTTCCGCTGCTCCAAATTACTTTTTGCTCCTTTCTTTAAAAAGAAACTGTTAGGATTCACCACTCATGTTTACTAACTGTGTACTACTCACACCCAACAAACATTTTTTTTGTTTTTTAGGGTTTGTTTTTTTTTAGGATTTTTTGGGGAAAGTTTTATGGACCTCAAAATCCTGATTTCTGTTAGCATGCTAGCGAAGTTCATATTGGACAAAACCCATTCTTCATTTGTGTAGAAAGAAAAGTAAATAGTAAAGTTGTTATTTTAAAAAAAACTACTGAGGATGATGTCATGATTATGTTTTTCATGTTGTATAACAAATTTCAATTTGAAGAGTATATTGTACAAAGTACTAAAACAGTTAAACCCAACAGACTGTGTTCTACATACCTGTATTCATTCCATTTTTGATGGAATGAATGCAGTGATAAGTTCTCATTCTTGGTCATTGAAGCAAAAATGTGTCTTCCACCCCAGTTAAAGGTCAGTATGTGGAGAAAAAAATAAATAAGCATAGGGTCATATTTTCCAAACCTTGTATGGAATGATCACATTCCCTGATTTATAAATATTCTGTTAAAAGGCAACTGCACATTTAATCTTAATGTAGGAACAGAAAGAAATGGAAATCCAGGTTACTGGGTGGCTCAGTCAGCATGGAAGGTTTGTCGTGTTTGATATTTGATAGCAGCTGTGGTGGTCATTGCTTCCATGCCAATAAGAGGGATGACGAGGGATGAGGGATGAGGGGGGACTGCTAGTAACAATTGCTTTTAGTGCTACTAATGCACCTTTCTGATTAATGCAAATAATGACAATTCAAAAAAGGTTATTTACCGATACCATGATGTATTATATACTGCTCGTTTGTGTACACGCACACGCACACGCACGCACACACACACACAGACACACACACACACAGACACATACACACACACACGCACACACACACACACACAGACACACACAGACACACACACACACATACAACATAGACTATTGCTCTGAATACAGTGAATCTGTTACCAGTTTGATCATCCTTATCTGAGTGGGGTGAAATGAGTATCAATAACAAAAACATGTCTTTAGTAGTTCTGTTTTTTCATCCGTTTCTATGCAGCTTGGAAGGTAGAGTAGGTTGTAGAATATCTCTGTATATTTAATCCACATAACAAAAGGCAGCCAACACAGCCAGGGAGGTCAGTGTAATAAACTGTTTCAGATGTCAGCACACTGGGGTCGCTTTCAGACAAAATGTCAAAAAAAGGAAGCTAACTTTCTCTGATATAACCTTAAAAAAAACAATAATAAAGCTGACCTCCCCAAAGATAACCTTTTTTATCAGCTTGTGACATTAAAAATCGATCCAAATCAGGTTCACATATCAGCTACAAAGAACCTACTGCTTCTGATCTCGTTTTAGGGTGATGTATAGTTAAGGGGTATGATGTTTTATATATAAATACCAACAGAAAAAAGGAGACATTTATTATAGAATGTTGGATTAACAATGTTGACAAATCCATTATTAGATATACAAATATCTTTAAAAGTTACGTAATTATGTATTTTCTGAACTCTCTCTGTTGTCATTCACTGAACCTTTCACTGTGGGACTGAACATAAAAAATAGTTGAACTTTTACAGACATAGTTATACATGTTTGTTTACATTTTTGAGTAACCAGTTCTTCTGGGCATACAGTCATATCATATGTTCTCTGTTGACTGTAAGAAAAATAAGAGATTCAGATTTGAAAACAAGATATACAACCCTAAACTTGCACTGTCGCTGTACTATACTAGCTTTAACCTTTGCATTGTTTGATTTAGTTTGAGTCACTGAATTGGGGTGGCCACAACTTCCTCACCAGAATTTTTTTTTTGTATCCCTCATTATCAGGATACATGAAAACAATGCCTTAAAGTGAATACATTATGAGTTGTATAACAGACTATATCATATATGATTGAGGTAAAACATTTGGAGCTCTATTCAATTTGATTTAAACAGTAGATCCAAATACCTCCACTGTTTGATGTGGCTTTTAGACGAGTGGCAAAATCCTCATTTAAATGTGTTAAAGAAAATAGGAATTGCCATAAGTAACCTGGTTTCACAAATACTGTTACTATAGATTGACTCCCTGACCAATACAACAAGCACGCAAAAAAAAAAAAAAAAAAAAAAAAAAAGTTTGAAAAATTGTGCATTTGAGCATATCCCCCTTGGAGTCTGCTGTGACACTATTTGCTGAACATCATTGCATTTAATAAATAGCAACAGATACTTTAGAGGATATGGATAGGTCAACATGATATAATGCACAAACTGCAAACTCTAGATGACAGAAGTGACACTAGTATATTCTTTAAGGGAAAATAAGAAAGCACATGTTTGAACGCTTGAAAAATAACTGCATTTTCAAATCATCATACATCCCACAGTAATTTAAACAAAAAGGAGCAATTACATGTCTTAGGGAAAATTTCTCTTGTAGATTAATTCATTATTCATTCTATGCCAATTAAGTCATAGATACTTGCTGAATGATAGTGTATATCTATCATTTAAAGCTACATAATCTGTTATAGAAATCTTGAAATAATTTTATTCCATAAAATCTGATCCATACTACCATATATTGCCACAATTTAGGACACAAATACAAAAGAAAAGTAAATGACTAGCTCTTTAAAAAATAAACCTGAGACTGTTGTTTTTTGTATAATTTGTTTTGTCTGTCCTGTTTACGAATGGAGCTCCACTCCCTATAACATATTCAATCAGACCCTGGCCTCTATAGGTTACCTTTGCAAGGTTCAAACTCACAATACAATACATTAAGAGACCTTCGCAGTGTAATGAATAATGTTGTATATGTTGCTACTGAATAACTAAATAATTCAGTAAACTGTCAACTTCTGTGCTCTATTATTTTATAGATTTAGATCAAGGGAGACACAGGGCCACTGAAGCAAAGCACACTGTGCTGGTAGTGACACAATAACATGCAGCTCAATATCCAGGATTCGCCCATACTGCTTTTTGGCAATCATTTTTCTCTTCTCTGCTGTCAAGACTCAGAAAAAGCATCTTTTTGTTGTTATCAACTTCACGCTTGGAGATTTCAAACAAATTTAAACTAATGAGGAAGTGTTTAAAAACTTGAAGATGCCAATTCGCGAATGTCTGTTGGTTATGGCAAAAACACACACACATGCACGCACACCAGATTGTCAGTGCAGGTGAACAAAGTGAATAGGATATGTGACTGACAATAAAGATTTCTTTTAACATCAGTGAAATGAGACTCTGGGGACAGGCAGTTGGGACAGATGCAGAACTTCACATTACTCTGAGGGTGTTTTGGATGTTTCCAAGAGACCTGGTGGTGCCAACTTTAATGATGAGCCCAGAAAGTTGCATGCAGGAATGATGCCAGTCTTAAAACATGAATTTTATTTTACTTTTAAGCGTGCATTATGGTAATTGATACCTGGAATCCAAGTTAGTGTCAAACATTCAAGTTATAGACCATGGTATGCACATTTTTGACATAAACATTCAGTATAAAAAATACCATAGTATTTTATTTTGCAAAAAAAAACCTAAACACATATGTACAGGGTCCATATATATATATATATATATATATATATATATATATATATATATATACAGGTAGTGGACAAAAAATGGAAACACCTGGGTAAATGAGGGGACACCAAGTATATTGAAAGAAAGGGCTTGCACACAGGTGTGGCTCGTGCGTTAATTAAGCAAATAACATCCCAGTATTCTTAGGGTCATGTACAAAAATGCTGGACAGGCCTGGTTGCCTATAATTATGGCTAGCATGGCTGCAAGAGAAGACCTCAATGACTTTGAAAGAGGGGTGGTTGTTGGGGCGCGTTTGGCAGGAGCTTCAGTGACCAAGACAGCTCAACTTGCTGATGTTTCACGAGAAACGGTGTCTAAGGTGATGTTGGCATGGAACTCCGAGGGAAAGACATCATCAGCAAAGGGCAACAGTGGGCGGAAGCGCATACTCCAGGATCGTGATACCCGTGCATTAATTCGAAGTGCAAGGCAAAACAGGTGAGCAACTGCAGATCAATTGACTGCAAATTTCAACCTAGGGTGCGAGCAGCCAGTTTCATCAAAAACGGTCCGCCGAGAACTCCACAGAGCAGGATACCATAGTGGCCCAACACCCTATTCAGTGACTTTACATTGGTGTTTCCATTTTAGGTCCACTACCTGTAGGTTGTTCAGAGAAAGAGAAAATAGTACAAAGACATTTTGTCAAATAGTTAAAAAAAAATCTTGGTCATATATTGTTGACAATCATAAGCTATTTACAAGTAAAAAAAAAAAAAAAAAAAAACAATTGCAAATCAACACACCAATTAAATACAACGCTTGGATGTGTTGATTATAGCATTAGATCAAAGGTGACGTCCTGTACTCCTTTTTTTTTTTTTTTGGTAATACAGTACTGTACTGAAAATGCTAAGAGCATGGACCTCTTTGTTTGCCTTCCAGCGCCTATTTTGCCTTTCTTTGTATAATTAGTAATTAACACATTCTTTTGTACAGATGTTTTATTTATAGCAAACTGTTTGCCAAATCCTACATCCCACTTCTGGTATCTGATTAATGACAAACTGTATAGACATGAGAATCTTAGCCAAGCCCCTGCAGCTCAAAGAGAGAATTCATTTATTAGTATTACAATGTATTACTGATATGATAACTTATTGCTTTGTATCAGTATTGCAAAAACCTTAATGTGCTATATAAGAATATAATAGGATCAACTGCCCAAAAAGATAAGACATTGAGAAGGGTCATAAATTCATTCCTATTCTGAAGGTGTGGTGTTAAGCTTGGAGCCTGGGGCTGCATTTGTTTATTTGTTTTATTGTTTTATTTTATCACCCATATTACAGTAACTCTGTGTTCAGATGCCGATTCATCTAAAAAAAAAAAATTCTTTATTAAATTAAATCAAAAGTAAAATTCGGTGACTTGTCAGAAGGTCACACAGTGTAATACAGTACCAGTGATGATACTCTAAAAAACAGGATCTTCCGACACCAGATATAGTTTCTGACCGCAAAACCAGGCCACAACGGCCCTTAGATTCTGCTTCAGGTATTGTTCTGCTTGTAGTGTAACTCAAGTACATAGCTGAGATGGGAATTGCCAGTTTCCCCTCCTGGGTCTTTACTCCAGCTATTAAGCCACACTGTTATCCAGCAAGTGTATTGCAATGAATTACAGAAATTCCAAAACCCAGCCCATAATATATTTTTAAAACCCTGATATTTACAGTTTTATTATGTGGTAATGTGTTTTGGCATGTTAAGTCATTTTAAACACTTTTTGTTGGTTATTCAATGATATTCAGAGCATCAGGGGTCCACTGATGTTTGGGCCAAAAAGTTTCAAAGCCAAGAAAATATATAAGCACCCAAGGCCTAGCTTGACAGATTCGAAATGGACCTTTTTAATATAAAAAAACATTACTACTGTTGTAAAATGTTACCAATGTCTCAGTATTGTTGTTGGTGATATAGTTGTTGTCAAAGCCACTACATTGCCCTTGGAGAGCATTTGTTTTGGGTGAATTCAAACCTAAATGTTTACTTTTACTCTATGTTGGTGTGTGTGGTGCGGAGTGAGGGGGCACAAGAATTCAACAACTCTTCATACTCTCTGTTTTGTGCTCTAATGTGATGGCATTCAAAACAGGCCTTAAACCAACTGGCCTTGTTTTTTTTATGTTATATATCATCATCATGGAGGAACGTCTCCTGGAAACAAATTTAGTTTATTCTGTAAACAGCCCATAATTGCATTTTAATAGAGATCATTAAAATAAAGTCATAAATCTGACAGGGATCTCAAGATGATGAAATAACCCGGAATCTTAAAAGCAAATAAGTTCTAATGAAACACAGATGGTGCAATATGCTGTCAGAAGATAGTGTCCTTTTGTTTTCAATGATAGGCCTCTTTAACCCTGGATTGAAGGGTGAACACTGTTATTTTATATAAAGTGTGAAAACTCCAAGCACCATTTGAACAGAAGTGTCACACAAAGGTGTCCAGTAGCCTGAATAACAGACTCAGTGAATTCTGTCTTAGAAATCAAGAAAGGGAAAGAATGCTGCTCATAAATATTGCTATTACTTTATTTCAAGGTTTACTGCATCATGACTGTCATTAATGTATGGCAACATACCTTGTCTTCCAAATATAATATTTTTTTTATTACTTTGCTCTCATTGAATCATTCAGTAAATTTCAACATTTGAGCAACTCTGACATATAATATGGTACACTGAGGTTAAATAATGCAATTATTAAAATCCATTGCTATGTTATGACTTTTCAAGGTACAATCAAAATGTTAAATGTCAAACGAGGGGATACCAGTATTTATTTATTTTTTCAGATAATGTGGCATGTTGAGGGTTGAATGCTTTTTTTTTTTAGCCATCACCCATCCAAGCACATGTGGTTTGCAAGAAGGTTAAATGTTTCTGACATTTCCATTTCACAATGATTATCACCTGTACAGGGTGGAAATCAGAAGCAAAGTCTTTTCTCGAGAATTGCCCAAAGAGATACCCATTTGTCAGTCTTGCATGTAGAGGCACCTGCAAAAGAGCTCTGAATGTCAGCCCCCCTGTCAAAGGTCAGGTGCCTTGCTCATAATGACTGACTTCCACATGGAGATTCCATAGGCATAAGTTAATCAGTCATAAGTGAGACAGCCTATTTACACAAAAATGTGCATGACAAAATCGTAAAAGAGGACTGTTAGAATAACTGAATAAGCAAAAAAAAAAGTACAGCAGTATATATACATAGGCAATTCTCGTTCATACCAATTTCAAGAGACCAACAAAAAATGTTGTCTTAACAGTGATTCCTATTTAATTACAGAACAGTGATTCCTATTGTCAGGAATCTAAAGCCAAATGCATACTGTCAATTTTTAATGAAGTTACAGTAACTGAAATCAAATTTTAATTAGAGAACAATGTATCATAAATGTGTGCTTTATTGAAAATATGGCTGGAAGTGAACTTTTAAAAAGTATACATTGCAAATGAACTGCACTTGAAACCTGCATGTCCCAATCTGATCACAGGCATTTTTAAACCACAAAAGCAAGGTGTCCTCAACATCAGGGTATTGAGCAAATCAGAAACATTGACAACTTGCATCCAGTTTGCTGTTCATAAGCCTCTATGATTGTATCCCGTTTTTTTAGAATGGTTGACAAAGTATTTGTGGTAATGTTGAAATATGTACAAACGTGTTTCTTTTTCTTGTATGGTGGTGCATTATCCACCGCAACACATTTGTCTGCAAGGATAGTGCACGTTTTTGCATGAGCACTATGGCAAATCAAAATGCATCACAGCATATGTAGTCCCCAAACAGCACTAAAATACATTACAAAGGTGCTAATGGTGATGCAAGTAATGTATTTCCCAATTTCCTTTACACTCAGGTAAACTAGGGCATTCAGTTTTATTCACATTTTTCTTTCCTGGGAGGACTGAAAAAAAAATCACAGTAACAGAATTTGTATTATAAGAAATAATTTTCAATAAGCGAATTCTAAATTTTGCCAGGATCTTGTAGAAAATTCATACTATCAGGAAATTTGTCTAATCTGAGTTTGTTTTGACTGTATATACAGTACATAGATAAAGGAGAGGGGGATTAGTTAAAATAGCTCAGTTTCCTGTTATAGTGCAATTTGAAGAATTAAACTTCTGGAGCAGTAAATGATTTACTGTCTCCAAATTCAATCCATTATTTGGTGTTTATATAGATCACTGTATACATTCCACAGCTCACAGGTAAGAATGTGATTAAAGAGAGTCTCCAACAAGGTGTGAGGTTGTAGGCAAGCCCTGGAGTAGAGAGGTAATAAATTATAAAGCAGACTGCTACATCAGTAGAACATACAGGATGCTTTAAAGGGATAGCGAATACATTGTTACCAAAACCTCTCGGAGCTGCATCTGCATGCAAGTGTCATTTAACTTTTGAAGTCTAAAGATGATATATGGAAGACAGATGTTCCAAAAAAAGTAAAGGATGTTCATTTACAAGTCCAAATTGAATTGATGAAAATGTATCACATTAGCCGTTATAGATTTCAATATAAAATGAAAAAATGAGTTGTACAATCCAATTGATTTTGATAGCCATGGCTATGGTTGAACTTTAGATCTATTGCATTTGATTTTGGTTTTGGGAATAAAAATCCATCACTTCTCTGACATTAGGGCAATGCACTTCCATTATAACCCAACATTTTAATTTATCTTACTATAGACATTATCTAAGGTGTGTGACTACTCTAACACTCACATAAAAATACTTTGAGAAATATAAAGACATGTGGGGAACTTTACCATTATTATACATATCCACTAAGATGTGTGATATAAATTCAATAGGAATCGATATTATCCAGTATTGTTTTTTGCCTAACTGATCCGTTTAAGATTAAAAAAAGTGATCTATTAAAACAGTCTACCCTACCAAAGGAAGTCTCAATGTGTACTTAAATGTTTGTTACGTCCAGTGGCATGTGTGTAATGGAACATCATTCTATAATTGGATAGCATTTGACATCTTAACTGTATAGCAGCTGCACCACTCAAGTGCTCACTATCAACCTAAAGCTTTGCAGAGTGTATCCACAGTCTCTAGAACTGCATTATAAGAAGTACAAACACTTTAGCATACTAGTTTTTTCCCCTTGTTGAAGAGCAACACAATTCAAGGGCAGGGTAATGTAGCTTACAACACAAACAATTAGAATAGCTACAATCCAACAGACAGTTGGGACTAATCATAAATGGGTTGTGGTGTTAACTAATTACTTCATATTACAAAATAATACCCATGATAATTATGAAGTCAGAACATTCAGATGACTTTTAACATATTTGTTTACACATCTGTAGTGGTTGAAATGTTAGGCTATGTAAAGTGAGGCTGATGCATACAAGGGCCAGCTATGATGTTAGCAGGCATCATGCCGTGTCCATATTCACACTATACTGTATATAAAATGTGTTTTGCAGCTTTTGGTAAACCAGGTGTTTCACTTGTTTTTTTTCTCGGACATTCATTACATCTGCAAACTAGTTGCTTAAGACTTCATTGAAAAACTCTAATGAACCTATGTTACCCAAATGTATACAAGGTGATTTATAAAATACTGAATGTGCAAAACACAGTGGGGAGGATTTTCAAAAGGTTGTAAATGATAACTCAGTGTTAATCAACAAATCGGTATGTAGCATTGATTCTGGCATTTTCAAGCAATCATTATGCGTATTTCGTTATTAAATCATCGTGCTAATGTGATTTCTGAAATTGTGTTGATTTATGAAATAATGTTAATATCTTAACAAGCAGTGCTTCTGTGACTATTTCTTTTGTTTGCATGGGAATTTAAAAGGAAATCCATGTTAATTGTCATCATTTCTCAGGAGTTAATTTGCACATGGAAAAGGTTTTTTTTCATTAACTAGAGTATATAACTCACCTTGAAATTTAACAGACCACAGCTGTGACGCCGACAATACAGAGAGCGTGTACAGGACCAGAGTTAATTTCTTACAGACTAGCTAGATAATTCAATATTTGTAGTTATGAATATATTTAAGCCTTTTCTATACTTGTGGTAATGAATGAGATTTATTCACTTGTTTTAATCATTTGTAACCTTATGGAACGTTTGTTGTATTGCTAAAATGATATACCATTTTATTTGTACCCAGTGTAGTATTACAGAAATTAGCAATGCAGCTGTAGCCTATCTGAACTCTTTACATGAAAACTGACCTCTACCATTTCATTTGAATTGTACAAATAGATACCTAAGAGTAAAAAATGAAATCTTGGTATAGAAAAAAGGTGAATGTACACTTTCACCTTCACACGTCTGTATGCATATAACATTTTCTTATAATACTGTATGTTCGGTGATTACTTCTAATCATGTTGAGTTTATTTATCACAGAGGCAAACCGAGTATCAGAGAAAATGCAGGATTAAATTCACAAACAATTAATTTTATACAAATTTTGTATTGGGCTAGGGAGTTTTATCGTAATTTTAAAAGCTCAATAAATATATAATGAAGTGTTACATACATAATATACATGTATAATAACTAACTACAAACACAAATGGCACTGCAAACATATTTATTTATAGCCTACAATTGTACATACTAAAATACAAACAAAAGTAGATGTCAACATAAGAAAATAAATTCCAACAAAGCCTACATAGATGGCTTACGCCCCCCACCCCCCCACCCCACCCCATCCAAAAGAAAGGTCATTTTTCCTTTTTAACCAAAAAAAAATGTACAAACTGTACATTAAAAGAGTTGTATATAGTAAGCTGTGTCAAAATATTCCCCTGAATGAGGGTAAATGACTGCACCTACCAGGTAACCTGGCGCGGCTCAACCTCCACACCACTCCCTCTCTCAACACCCACCCCCTGGGCCCCCTCATCACATCCCATGGTTTCTCATATCATTTCTATGCTGATGATACTCAGATCTTCCTCTCCTTCTCCCCATCTGACCCCACCATCCCCTCCCGTATCTCTACCTGTCTGTCTGCTATCTCCTCCTGGATGCACTCGCATCACCTCAAACTCAACCTCTTGAAATCTGACCTCCTTTTCTCTCCCCTTCTAGTCTATATAGCGCTCTGCCTTTAATGCACTTTAACTTGCACTTATCTGCTCCCTATTTTACTATATTTAATCCTGCACTTAACCCAACCTGTAGTATTTTGTATTTCACTTGCACTCGTATCTAACCCTGATGTAACTATCAACATTGTTATCTGCTGTTGAACTGCCCCGATATCAAAATGTACTGTGTTTTGTATTTGCTCTTATTACGACTGAAGTCATTGTATTTTGTATCTTGCTCTTAATTGTACTGTAATTCTTGATATGTATTTTTTGTATACCACTGTAAGTCGCCCTGGGTAAGGGCATCTGCTAAAAAATATATAATAATAAATAATACTACTGTACACTTTTTTTTTTAAATCCCCCCCTGTATGTGGGATTTACATAGTAAATATAGGAATGTACAGTGAAGAAATAATTTATTTAACTAGGGGGTCATTAGACTGCTGATACAGGTATACTATTAGACACACTTAGTTGCTTAATATTTATTTTATGAGGATTGATATTTACTTCCACACCTGTATTTGTGACCTAACCACTGTAACAAAAAGCAAAACAAAAAAAAAACAGTTTTTGCTGTGTCGAATACGGACACAAGACAATGTATTAATTAACAAATAGATATTTTCTTTTTTCTTCCCACATATGGTTTTAAACACCTTTCAAGTTGAAAATCACAGGAATACTGAACCATGTAGTGTATTAATGTTAGGAAAACAAATAAAGGATGATTAAAGTTAGTCTAAAAGCAGGCTCACAAATGCGGCCATGCCCTGGAGTACAGCTCACTGTCTAGAGACCAGAATGGGAAATTATGATTTATGGAAGAACTCACCTGAAAGGGACAATTTCAGCAATATGTGTCTGGGATCGGACTTGAGTAAACTCTTATCAGAGACTTTGGGAGGTCTGGATATCCACGACTAGTGTAGGGTGCAGGGTTGTCATCACAAGAGATTTATTAACTTCAATAAGGATCGTAGATCAGTGCCAAGTTAAATCTCAGCGTAATTAAATCCTTTCTGCGGATTCTTTTAGAAACAGGTCATGAAAAGCCTGCAGTGGCGTCAGAAGGCAGTGCCACACACACACGGACACACACAGTCAGACAAATGCTTATTCACAGATAAATATAGAGCTTAAGACAAACACATATGCACAGACACACACTGCAGTACTTATCTGTGAAGTTTATCTTACAATTTAAAAGTATTCTGTTTCTAACAAGCTTTAAGCAATAAATGCACATTCATATTAGAGAAATTCTCCACTCCTATGTTCCAAAAAAGACATTATTTCATTATCAGTATAGTCTCATGCACTATATGACTATATAAATTCCCTCTGTACATTATCCAACACTACTGGCTGTCCTCCCAGGCTTTGGCTTTGAAAGTTGAACTCATGTTAGTTCTGTACTGCTTATTTAAATATACCCATGACTTCAGTCTCCTCTGGCACTGTATGCCTGGTTGCATTGCCTGTGGAAAGGCTTCATTTCTTCTCCATTCTAATTGTCTTTCATCTTCTTTTATTTTAATCTAAGCAAACCTGGCATGAAACTTGGAAATTGTTCTGTCAGCTGAAGATGACCAATCTTACTTAGCAGAGTTTCTGCATCTCTGACATTCTGCAGTTTGCTTCTTTATCCACAAAATGTGTTTATACGTGTTCATCTTTATGAATCCGCTCATATTAGTACCCCTTTCGAATGATGGTCACAAATGGATATGAACTTCTGTTGTTGACATTTCTGGATTTGTGACTACTATTTAATTATTTAAAAAAAAAATGTAAAAGCTATTCAGATATTATTCCTACGGTGTTCCATTCAAAGTCATGTGAATTTGTGCTTTACAGTTTTATCCTCTGAAGAACTATTGCATGAGACCATAATTTTTAATGAGCCTCCTAGGAACTATAGGACCTGTGATCTCATGGAGAAAATGGCAACTAAGCAACATAAATGAGATACAGATACTGTAGGTTCCTGAACAGCAATGACATGAACATCTGCCTTCTCTTTTTCAGATCTGGTGCCTGTGGGTTATATTAAGGTTATAGACCAGGATTGGCCAGGGGTAAGCACATACATACATAATATCTGTTAAATATTTTATTACAGTGCATCAAAACAAGTTTAAATTTAGCACTACCTTTTCTGACCCATTTGACAATAGTATATGTTTTACAAATACAAATGGAAAACCATATAATAATTCACTGCTATTAAACAACCAAAGTAGAAATATATGGAAAGTATGCAATGGTCAAGGCTTATGCATTTTCAGTTATACAGTTAACAGAGAAATTTAAGAGACTGGAGGGACATAAAAATAATATAGTTAAATATGTTTGTCTGTATTTTTGTAAATATTTGATTGTAAAACAGTGTTATTACCTCTATGCTTTTACTATTATTGTTTGTTACCTTCAAGTAGGTATGGAGTTACGCTTTCCATATAAGCTGTATATTATTATTATTATTATTTGTTTATTTAGCAGACACCTTTATCCAAGGCGACTTACAGAGACTAGGGTGTGTGAACTATGCATCAGCTGCAGAGTCACTTACAACTACGTCTCACCCGAAAGACAGAGCACAAGGAGGTGAAGTGACTTGCTCAGGGTCACACAATGAGTCAGTGGCTGAGGTGGGATTTGAACCGGGGACCTCTTGGTTACAAGCCCGTTTCTTTAACCACTGGACCATAACCCTTACTTCCTTAACCTTTAGGTCCTTCAGAATGTACCAACTGACTAATACAGTACAGTTCTCCAGGTGAGGTTTAACCAGAGGCTAATACAGTAATAACCTAAATTGTATGGTTTGTATTCTGTCCCTCACCCAATACAACCTAGAATTGAACTACTTTAGAGAGAGGCTTGTTCTTACAAGAAAGAAAACAGACTGAAACTAGGTATGTTGGCGAGTTTGCAACAATCTTTTAAACATAAACTTCTAACAGGCTTATACTATTCCACCTCCGAGTTAGCGAAAGGAATGAATTGTTCTCTTTAAAATCTCTGTACACAAAGAGTGCGGCTGTCATGATCAAGGTTAATGCATTGAACCACTGGGAGGCGGCCTGCTTTGTTCAGCAACAACACTTGAGGTACTCTTTGATACAATTGACAAAGTATATTGCAAATATACCTCTTTCTCAGAATAGAAGTATAGTAAAATAAAAAAAGAGTTCTCATGACATGTCAATCATTATCAAAGAAAAAAAATCTGCAACACAAAATAATATAAATAATGTAAATTCTGAATAGAATCAGAGGTCTCAGTTGACTGCTCCTTTAAACTTAACTCCTTACACTATAATCCTTTTTAATCCAGCTGAAAACTGCTCACAAAGATTCTTCATTGGTGCTTTTCTTTCGTTTTTAATGTCAGGGTCTGTAGAAATTTGGTTTATTTTTGTAAATTATTTAAAAGAAGCACTTCATGCGTGATGGTATATGAAATCGCTAACACTGTCAATTGAAGGAATGTAGCCATCAATGCATACCAGTCGTCTAAGGGGCAATTAGGCTTGGAATGTAGCTACTTGGCACGTTTGTGGGTTTTTTTGGATCATTTTGGGTAAACATAAAAATTATAGAGACCAGAAAAGTTAAAACTGCCCACTGAAGAGAGAATTAATGGGCAGCATTCCACCAACTACCAGGCATGGTAAAACACAGAGTAATACTAAAGCATTGTAAAAAAAAAAACGATAGTTAATGCATAGTTCATGTAAATGTATAATCTAGATAAGTAGATACAATGTAAGTCAAAACAACAGGTACAGCTTCACTATACAGTTTCTGGATGTTTTTGTTATGGTTTTTCAATTCTTACAGAGCTCAGACTGTTTGAGGTTAAATATTCTCAGTGCAGACTCTTTTAGCCAAGAGGCACATGCTAAAAGATTTATAGAAAGAAATTGTGCCAGGGGTGATATTCCCAGTTTGCTCAGAACAGCAGCTTTTATAATTGTAACAGCTTTTGAAAAACTTGTACATATACACCAAGAGCATCAGTAAGTTAAAACTTGGTAACAAAGTGGTACACTTAAGCAAGAGCATTTTAAAGCTTATAAACTAAAAACTAAGCTAGCAAACAGGTTTTAAATAAATGTTATTTTCTTGAATACTTTGTGTTGCAATTTGTTGGCTCTGGTGGCAAAAAAAAAAAAAAAGATAATACATACAACAAGTCTCAAATTAAATTCTGCTTTGGAAATGATTGTACATTTCTTGTTCTCTTTAATTTAAAAAAATAGGTTTACCATGATGCAATCCAATGTAATTTATAATATTGTACAGAATCAGATGGGCTTCAGTTATAACTTTGAAACACCTGTTAGACCCATAATACTAGTTTATTATTTCTGAGACTGTTTCTCCACTCTTGTCTCTTTTCCCCAAACTCATTGCCCAGCTGTGGTACCAACATCCTAACTGCTCTGGGTATACCCTAGTCCCAGTGATACTGGTCTACATTACAGGTATCCACTCCCTCTGGACAGACAAACTGCTCCAAAAAATAGACCACAAAGTAATTACTGACCCCCTCAAGGGGTTTTAAGAGTCACTGAAGGGCTGTTTGTGTTTCATGACAATAATTAACAAAAGCACCTCTTTAATCCCTGTACATGTGGACTCTGTAAAATTGCTCCCTATAGTTAGCTTTTTCAAGATAAGTTTGCATTAAAGACACAGATACTTCTATTACAGTATATATTGCAATATGAACTTGATTTCATAAAATTGTACCGGCACACCATAGCTGTGGTCCTTAGGGCATTTGGTTTAATAAGGTATGCACGAAGCCAAACCCCAAACTAATACTAAAGACCCTACTTTTTCCAACCATTTTATTTACATGTGTTTGTATTTAAGAAGCTTTACAAAAAAACACTTTTGATATTTGTAACACAGTCATACAGATGCTCTCAGTGACATCAAGGACATTTTCCAATTGGTGGGGGGGGGGGGGGGGGAATCCAGGCCTAATGGACAACTACCCTTTACCAAAGAATTATCAAACAATAGGTAATGCTTTGATCAAACTGATCACCTATCCATGTTTAGCCCAGTTTCTGATATGCAGGGCTATCTGCTCAATTTAATTCCCCAGTTGAATAATACAATGTATTACAGGGATAGGTTAGGTACAGGAGCATGTAACAGTAACGTATGTCTTTGTTCAAAACACCACACAGTGTTAGGCAATCATTTAACACATGTTTACCTCTACATGGTCAAACAACTTTTTCTTCTTTTTTTTTTTTTTTTACAAGTCTAGTAGTCGCCAATTGTTTTTATCATTTTCTCCCAATTTGGAATAGCCAGTTATTTTTAGGCTCAGCTCACCGCTACCACCCCCGCGCTGACTCAGGATCAGCGAAGACGAACACATGCTGTCCTCCGAAGCGTGTGCTGTCAGCCGACCGCTTCTTTTACACACTGCCAGACCACAGTGGTCACTGGTGCACGGTGAGCTGAGGACATCCTGGCCAATCTAAGCCCTCCCCCCTGGGAGCTCCTGTCCACGGTCGGCAGTGGAATAGCCTGGACTCGAACCGGCGAAATCCAGGCTATAGGGCGCATCCTGCACTCCATGCAAAGCGTCTTTACTGGATGCGCCACTCGGGAGCCCCTCACAACAACCTTTTATTCTCTGTGTGTTATTCATTGCAAAGTGATGTTAATACTACAGTCCCAGGATCACTAGGTGGATATACTCAAATCTTGCTAGTGATCAAGCCACTACAGAATCAGTCTGCAAGGTAATTATTGACCCTCTCCAGAGGTATTGCATGGCACTGAGGGGCTGCTTGTGTTTCTTTTAGAAAAAAATAACAAAAGTGCCCCTCTTTTTCCTCTGCACATATGGATTCTGGTCCCAACAGGCTGAAAGAGGAAAAATACAATGGAAAGTTTTTGAAACTATTTATTTATTTTTATGCTGTATGATAAAGGTTTTATTGTATGCAGTGATTTTAAACCTTTCACTGGGAATCAATGATTTAGCATAAACACAATTACTAACAGAATACAAACTGTGGACTGTTTTTATTTACCTTGGCACACATATTTATGAAGCAGGTATGTATTAGCTGTATTAGCTGTACTGTAGCTCTCTAATATACTGCCAAACATAATTGGAATATTTTTCATCAAGGGGGCAACTTAAGTCATGCATTAGTATCTGTCTCATATAGTACAAGCGCATGCATGCAGACTGCCAGGCAAAACAATATGAAGTACACCGGCTGGGTGTCAGTTATTATACAAACCCTCCACCCCAGGGCCTCTCACTACTCACACTGCCAAGTTAGTGCCAATGCACCACATGATGGCAACATTTAGGTTTATACATTTAGGCAGCCGTTGGCTTTTATATTTGGCACAACCTTTTAGTGAGGAATGGGATTTACTTTTCGTCATTTCAACTTAAAGTCTTATTTTCACGTGGCTGTATATTAATAATCTTTTAATTTATGTACTGTAAATCTTTTTTTTATTCATGTATTTAAGGGGAGGGTCAGCCAGAAAGAAATTCTGTTGATTATAATGCATAGAAACTTTATGATGTATTTTAATGATTTTTATATTTTTTAAAACATTTTGATTTTATTCTACACATTCATAAAAAAAAGCTTTAATATTCAATTTTTTGTGTTTAAAATGCAATACCATATTATTATACTTTTTTTATTGTTAAACACATTCTGTATGGGCAGTGATTTTAATGGACATCTTTACTGTGTCACCCGCTTCTACCTTTGTTCATTTTGACCAGTTTGAGCCTCTGCCCAATCTTTGTAATACCATACTATATGGAATGTTGCACGTGATCATCAGTCGTAATGAACCCAATACTGTACCTGTTAATTCCAAACAACAGGAATTCCCTTTCAGAAGTAGAAGAGCAATTTGTAAACCCAACCGACAGTGAAAACAAGTATGTGTTGAGAGCAGATGCATTAAAACAACAACATGACAAACATTCCAAGATGACTGGCTTGTGCAATGGCCTCCCTTGGGCTTTGCTTCTCTCTATGTGGTGCTATTACACTTCCAGACATCCGGTATGTAAAATAGCCCAATAATCCTATATTATTAATTTTCCCATTTTTTACTACACTGTTAATTTCAACAGAAGTTTGGTATTGATTTCTTTTTTCAAGGCTTCTAAAGTAAGCCTTGTAATTGTTACTTTTGGGTTTTCAGCCTAATATGTATTTATTCTAAAAGCAAAATGTCAGAGGAAACATACTTTATCTATGAAACAGCACAGAGCTATGCTAGACTCAGGACACCCAGAATCCACTGCAGCTTTGGCAGTGTTTCAAAGTTCGACTAAACAGCTGGCTGGCTGACAGCAGAGCTGCCAAGAACTGGCAACAAGAGACTTGCAGGGAAGCAGCAGGCTGCTAACCCCTTTCACGTTTTTAATTAGATCCACACACCCATGTCTTTGAGCCATTGTAAATATACAGATGACATGCAGAGCATCGTTTGTTAAAAAAACCCCAAATGCTTAAAAAATACTTGATCAGGAGCTATTGCTGTAACATTGCAAGATTCATGTGAAACAACAACTCACAACTGAGCACTATGGAAGTTAAAAAAATTTGGATATAAAACAAAATTTCCCCTTTTCTGTAACTACTTTAAAAAATATATGATTAGTATGAATCTGGAGTAGCCAATTATTATGTAATTAATTGCACTTCCTGCCAAGCTGTAGAGCTTGAACTCTATTTGTCATAGTTTCAGTGAAATTCTAAAGAATACATTCATCACCAGTACATTTTGTAGTTCCACGGTGTTATTTTCTACTTCTTTATTCTTGTATTTTGGTCAAGGCACTGTTGTGTATATGAGAGATAGTAAGAAAAAAAGACCCATATGGCTTTAATGATTGCCAAAGAGGTCAAAGACTTGTAGAACTACCAGAGTTTGGCCCACACTGTTTGGGTGCTTCGGCTTTACATTCTGTCCATCCCAGGGAAGTTCATTTGGCAACAAGTCTGGCAACAGTGGTGGCAGCATTTTACATGTCACCACACCTGATCTTTTATTCTCCTCTAAACACTTCTTGCAGAGTTTGATGGCATGTTTTGGATCTGTGTATATGGAGGGTGAATCTCTGACCAATCAACTGTTGCCCAGATGGCAAGGGGTGTCTCGGATGAATGTTATGATATCATTCACATTGAGTAAGGCATCATGAAAGCTTAAAGAATACAGGAGCATCAGTTCCTACATCAAAACATACTGTAGAGGAGGCAGCTTCATGGTGTGGGTCATTTTGTGATAACAGTGTTGGGGATCTATACAAGATTGAAGGTACCATATGCAAAGAGGATTAGTGACATTATGCGTCAGAGATGCCCTGCCATCTGGAAGGTGTAGGGAAAATAATGAGTAAATGTACTAAATGTATTGCACTTAAAATGAGTTAAGCCTTATGGGTTTGTTTTTATTACCTTTAACAAAAAACATTTTGCTTCATAAAGTCAAATGAAACCTGCTGAATAATGTTACTTTAACATATTGAATTACATACCGCTTGTAGTTTTCCATATACTGAACGAAAAACTGACATAAATTGAAAAATGTGACATTTTGAAACCTAACATGAAATACTGTACTACTATTATGACTTCCGGTAGACCTTTGCAATATCATTTTGTAGTTTCTTTGTTAAATAAATTTTAAATAAAAGATCAAAATTATGTTTATATATACAGTATATATATATATATATATATATATATATATATATATATATATATATACTGTATATATATATATATATATATATATATATATATATATATATATATATATATATATATATATATACTGTATATATATATATATATATATATATATATATATATATATATATATATATATATATATATATATAACAACTGCTGTATATCAGCCTTGTATAATAATTCAGGAGCCTTGAGGACAACTGACAGTATCATTAATTAGTCAATATTGAACAACAAATTGGTGTTTCATCAGCTCTAGCCCCATAGCAACAGCACCAGGTAGATATAATGCTGGAAGTACCTCTAATTGACTTGAACTTGAACTGCATTCCCATCACAGAGTTATATTGAAATATTGTCTTTGTCTGTAGATAAGTATTTACTCTTTCTCTTTTGTGAAATAATGGAGATTGAATACAATATTTGTTTATGTGCTCAAGGCTGTCAATGACAGAGAGAGTCATAGAATTGTTTTCTTTTAAATTTGTTACAAAGACCAACAGTTTAAATAAAAAAATAGTTTCAGCATTCACAAACCGCTCGGCACCCTGAGGCCAGCCGCCAGGCACACAAACAAACAACCTTAGAAAAAAAAGTTTAAGTTCATCCCTGTTAATAGACGTACAGTAATTTGAATGTGAGCTGTATACAGATAAACTTAAACTAATGATGCTAAACTGGAAAAATGTACTAATACAAAAGTACCATAATATATAGAATATATAGCACACTGTTAGTTGAAGTCCCAATCCAGAAAAATCAGTGAACCTGGCAAAGCTGCCAAAGTGAAAGTGATGCCTTGGGCACTCCCGTACTGCAATAGTAACCTATTACAGGCATGGACACCCTCACCCAAAAACAGTTTAATAGTAATTTGAGTAAAAACTCGATGAGTTTTTCAATCCCGGCCAGCATCCACAGTGTGAGTACTGAGGTTTATTTTAAGTGCTCCTTGTTTTCTGTGAGATCTCAAGTTTTGAAACCACTGGCCTACTGGAGTAATGCACACAATATAGTAAAAGTACAACGGATTTAAAAGGACGTTGTACCACATGCCGTCTAATTTCAAATATCTATAAGTCACTTCAGTCTATTTTTAAGCACAGCAGTTTAATGTATGTGTATTAAAGGCCTGATTTTATTGGTCTGCTTACTTTGTTGCTAATTTCCTTTGGTACAGTTATTAAATTCAAGGACAGGAAGGTTAATTGTTGTATACTGATAACACCCAAGTATACTGGTGAGTTGGAACTGATAATCTTAACATTTTTTTAAAGTTTGGTTTGGTGCTTCAGGTCTCCACAACCTGGATTCTCAGTTTCACCTTCTTCTGGATTAAATATGTTACATCTTACATGTTACTGTACATGGGTTGTATGAACTCTTCCAGCGAGACTGCTGCTCCACACTTATAGATGTAGTGATGCCTTCTGATACTGTTGTGAGAATTTGAAATGTATGTTGATGTACTGTATGTGAAAAAAACAGTTTTTGTAGTCTGCTTACCCTAAAATGGAAATAAAATGGTTTATCCAAATAAACAGTGAGCCATCTAGAGAAAACGGTGGACCATCTGTAGTTATAGTATACAGGAGGGTCTGTGACCCTCAAGTAGAGGGTCATTTGGCATGCCTGCTGAGGTTTGTCAGTTTTTAGTGCTGTCACTGGATGTACTGTTCTTACATGCTGTGGAGCATCTGGCCCTAGGGAAGGCGTAAGCCTGCTTGTCCAAGGGAAAAGAACATTCAATATGTACAGAATTGAATATTGGTCACATTACAGAACAAGAGAATGTTCTAATAAAAGAAACGTGTTAATGTGTAAAGCAACATATCCAGCATTTTCTAATTTTCTAATTACCAGAACAGGCAATTGTATCTGGTCATGAAAGTTGTACAGCAGGTTTTTCAAGAAATATTGGCATTTTAAATCTTGAAGCTGGACTTCTGGTTTCTACTAGTTACCAGTATCAATACTCTAAACACTAACAATGGACCAGTATTATGTTTACAAATACACATTATAGTTGTGCACAGTAGTGGACCTTGGAAAAAGCAAGACATGAAGTATATTTAAAGAAAGGAAACATATTGTAAAATGCAGTATAACTGTAAGGCCAATAATAACAATTAATAAATACAGAAACAAGTCTATCCAACTAGCAACCTTGTGTACAGTAGCTAGGCAGAGCTAGGCTGAACAGATCACAAGGGAAACACATGAAGAAGACATGTTTATATTGTCAATATTTTATATTGTAAATATTCTTTGTTAGTTTGTTTAAATTACATATAATTGTATATACTGTTTCTTATAATATGTTTTATAAAGTAAAGCTTTTTTTTTTTTTAAGTGGCTTAATTGTATTGCAAAAAGAGCCATTCACAATGCTTCTGCTTCCTCACACTCATTTCTCTAGGGTTATTTTTTTTGCAGGGGCCTGTTGTGGCAATGATAGGCCTCAAAGGCCTTTGGCACAAGGCCCGGGCAGTGTGGGCCACTGGAGAGATAGATAGCTAGGCGCAGACAGGGCTCCAGGGCAGGTGTTAAAATACTGTTCCTGGCTCTTTGGTGGTAATCGCTGCAAAACAAGCCTGTCTGGTAGATTCACATCAACAAGGTGCTCACAACTGCTTGTTGCTATGAGATAGGAGCCTTTGTTTACAAGTTTCCGGTGCCTCAAAGTTTCAAAATTAAAATGCTTTGGTTTTTGCTGAGACAGTGTCCAGACTTGCATTTGCTTTTAAGTTCCTTACCTTTGTTGATCTTAACATATTAGCCTTTGTGTGAAGAACACTGTTTATTGGCAGAATAAAAGATACTCGCCTTCCGGTTGTCAAAAGCATGTGCATTTGGGCTTGCTAATAATCCTTCAAAATAATTTTATGTTATTGATGCACAAAGGCAAAATAGAACTAGAAGAGGTATGTACTTTTAGTCTACATTAGGCATGTGTGTGTGTGTGTGTGTGTGTGTGTGTGTGTGTGTGTGTGTTTTATTTTAATTTGGGCGGTTATTGTTGCCTGATCTCAGAGGATGAACTAGCAAATTGGTTCTGGTATGTTTGGTTCCAAGGCAATTTGTTATTGTTCAAGCTAAAAGCAATATAATTACTGTATTGAAAATGATTACCTTTTGTAGAAACCTGCAAGTGGTTTCAGTCCCTTGGGTGGACAAATGTAAAAAATGCAGCCATCTCTAAACCAACGCTTAAAAGTAAAAACAGAAGTGTCCATTTAAATATCTAATTGTAAAGCTCACTCAGTGACAATTTCATCACTGAAATTAAAATTCAACCACACGTGATATTGATTTGGTTGTCTCAGTTGAATCTCTGCATTAAAGTATCTTATTTTTAAACATAATATAATTACCCTTATTCTGAAAAAGAGTAGGTATTACAGATAAAGTATGGTTTACATTAAAGTGATAATGCCAATCTCAAATATTTACTGAACACATTGAACATGAAGGCTGTGCTTTTTTTCTTCATAAAAATACATATTCTGTCTCTTTGCAAAATCATTCTCATCTTTCCAATGCTCTCAACAGTATTATGCAACAATAATAAATGCAGTATCTTCGAGATACAAAGAAAGTGACCAATCGTTGAACAGATCATTATTATGAATATCTTCTGTTTTTTATTGTTCTATTTTTACATTCATACTTTTGCATGGTTTCTGTGTGTGTGTTTGAAAATACATAGGTAATTTTATAATAAATGATGTAAAAGACATTGATATAGAAAGGACTAAATGGGATGTGATGTCATTTTGGTACGCAAACGGAGAGGCCATCTTGCCTAGGCTTTACCAACGCTTATTTGCATGTCCGTTTTTGTTAATGTTATCATAACATTTGCAATAACAATAATCATGGTCTTATCTGCTACCGTTACACTGATTAAACTTCTCCAAGATGGACACCCGATTTACACACTGCTACGAAGAGTTTATGCAGGGCGACCCTATCTAGTCCTTTCAACATCTACATGTAAAGGATTATAATTACTTGATATCAATTAACCATTTGTACTCCAACCACTGTCTCATTGATTCCCATGTACCATTCATATGGCAGCAGGGTGAGCAACAGGGCAGAGACTGCGTGCTAACTGTTCTAAAATGGATTAGTGCTGTACAATACACACTTAATCATCATCTTACATCTACGGTGGGTGTTCTGACTAGAGCAAGAATATCGATAGTCTGAAACAGAGGACTCTTTATTCGGTTGTTTCAGCCTTTTGAAAATTGCATGCACTTTGATCATGAGGCCTGCAACGTTATCCTGGCTAGACCAACACACATACATTTAGCTACAGTAACTGGTCTGTGTTTTTTTCTTTCTTCAAAGAAGCTAGACTCTGGATTTACAAGAAGACCTTACCCTGTTGCATACTGTATGCTAGATATGAATTCAGCCTGTAGCCAAGCCTCAGCAATCACGTACTATTTAAACAAACTATTCTCTTTGTTTCAACTGTCTCTAGATTTGTTTAAACGTACTGCTTCCCCGTTTGCTTATAATTAATAACAAACTGCAGCATCTCCTGTTATACTGAGATATACAGTGCGGAGATACACAGTATGCAAGACAAAACCTTCAACCCTATTTTAAAAGGTTAAATAATTACAATTTCATTAACTGCTTAATATGGGGAAAAAATGTCTGATGGAAAGGTTCCAGTGTCAAGATATATACATGTTTTATTATTGTTTTTTTATTACCCTGTATTTTGATGGGAAAACTTGAGAAACCATCAATATTAAAATATCAAGTTTTTCCAGGACACACATTCTTCGGGAATCTGTTGTAAAATAATACAACACTGAATGTATTGCTTTTCAACCATTTCTGTGTTCAATAGAAAGCTTTTGTACTGTACTGTATGTCACCACTTAGAGCTTGAAGTGCAACCCAGCTGCCTCTCAGAATCCTCTTGCCAATTCCATGTTGAGCCTTTTTTTTATTCTGTCTAACATAGTTCTATTACTGGGGATAACAGAAAGGTCACACAAATGACTTGACCTCCACTAGCCTCTGAATCCCACCTGCTGACTAATGCTGTGTAAAATCTGTTCCTTGCTACATTTTTGACTTGCGCCATAGCCGTATCATTCTCTGCCGTACTCTTTTTCTTAGATTTGGACACATTATTCTATCTTTATCTGTTATCCTGATTCTCTGGTATTCATGATCTTCTTCCACTAAGATGATTATATCTGTCTTTTGATCTTTCACTAGTTTTAAATCTTTTAACAACTGTGTGAAAGGGTCATTTGGCCCATCTCTAACTTCAAATTACTTTTTCTTTCTTTTTTTAAACAGATATTAGGTGTCTTTGAAGAAAGATGCAGATCTTCTTTACACATTTTATTTTAATACCAAAAAAGGTAAATGCCCCTTTGTAATATGCTATGTGTTTCTTTT
Organism: Acipenser ruthenus; assembly: GCF_902713425.1. Lineage (NCBI taxonomy): Eukaryota > Metazoa > Chordata > Actinopteri > Acipenseriformes > Acipenseridae > Acipenser > Acipenser ruthenus. The sequence continues at coordinate 27,236,815 of NC_081206.1, forward strand.
GGAAGGGTTAGGAACCAGAATTGTATCAAATGTAGAAATATTACTAAAATATCACAATCTTGACAATGTGTAATGAGCTTGCATATACTGAGGTACCATCTTGATAGTAGGCTCCTGGATTCTGCTCAACTCATTGATGCATACTGTATACATAAAGCACCCACTCGATATATCATGGGTGTCGGGGTCCAACATAAATCCACTATATATCAAGGGCCGCGATATAGCAAGAGACCCATAGAAAAACAAATAGGCTAACAAATACTGTACTCCCTCGTTTTATCGGGGGCATCAGGATCCAATATAAATCCTCTACGCAAACCGCTTTTCTCATTTCTTGTATAAAAAGCAGCACACCGTTTTAATTCATACTGTGGAGGGTAATTGATTCTCATCAACTTAACTCAACAATTAATTTCATGAGTCTTCCTCTCCTTTCTCAAATGCACAAACCTGCTGCATTGAACAAATCAATTCCCAACATAGGAGGCTTGTTGCTAGGGAGCTATATATATATCCGAACCCGCAGTAAAGCGAGGGCCGATATATTGAGGGGTGGGTGTACCATATTTTTCGGAGTCAAAACGCAATAGAAGCTTCCAGAACTCTAACAGACTATTGAAAACATTGGGCCCCGTCTTACTCTTTGTTTTATCTGATTACACCCTGTCGCAGGGCAGGGTCCCTGCACATGTCATTTTGCAAATATTTCTGTGTGTGATTGTGTGTGTTTTAGTTTTGTAAGTACAGTTTTGTATATTTTCAAGTAATTCAGGTTTGGCAGGGATGGGGTTAAAATCCCATCCCTGTAAAAAAATGTGTCGAATGTTGATGGTGGATGGAGGATGGACACCTGCATATAAGAGGAGTTGAAAGACAGCTTCTTTGTTCTGCTGCATGTAGTTAGTGTGCTATAGGACTGGGAGCAGTAGGTTGTGTTTGTGGTTACTGCACTATGAGAGCATTAGCTTGGGTGCTGCTTTTGTTTAATTTTTTAGGTAGTTTTGTTAAATAAAGGTGCATGAAAAGCTAGTTGTGCTGCAGTTTCCTGCCTCCTGCGTCTGCTTTTCACACCACTAGCCTTGACCACAAATCTACCCTGCCATACACCTGTGTTATTCTTTTAACTCTTGACTTACATTTATTGTAATCTTGCGTGTCTCTTACATTAGACCATTTAAATTAAATGAAGGGAACTTTCAACATATCTTGTATATTAAAAGGTAATGTATAAAAAGTAAATTGCTTTCTGAGTGGCCTCACTGTTTGGAAGACACCATAAGTGGATATTGTAATATTAGCTTCTTAGACAACAAAACTTTTTAAATGTCGGTGTTTAAGAGGGTGTTTAACATAGTCACTGACACAACAGACCTTATGATTTACAACCTTTCCCCCAATCTAAAGACTGGTTTAACAGACCCTTATTAGCACTTGAACTAACTTTCTTTTCCAAAACATTAACTTTTAGTCCATAATGACATCTGGTTTCAATGTGCAAGGTGACAAATGAGCACTGATCTCATACAGTTGAATTTACATAACCTATGGAATAGTTAAAAGCAACAATGAAAATGTTAATTTCCAGCAACATGCATTTTGATGCCAAATTTAAATGAGATCTGCATCCTTGTCCATCAGAGACCAATGGGTGGATTAACCTGGTACTGCTATGTAGGCATTGTATATGGGTCTGGGATTTTACTTACTTTGACATGCTTGACCTCAGATGTAAATTGTACTTACACCCTGTTCCCTGGTAGCAGACGGCACTGTTTTCTGAGAGCTGTTTAGTTGGCTTGATCTAAGGTACAGAAATTTCCTTTTATGTATGAACCTGCTGCTGCAAAGCACTAGACTTTTTTTGTTTTCTGTAACACTTTGAAATGGCAAGACAGTGACAAAATAACTGTGCTAACTAGCGCCCTGTAATAAGCCACATAGGAGACTTGCTTTACTGCCCATAAAAAAGCAGGACTTGCTGGCACTGTGTTTTAATATAAAGCGCCCACAATAACGTCTGGAAGAATTAACTTTAAATCTACTTCTTTTTATGTTTTCCCACATGCTGAACAGGCCTCTTACTTTTTAGCTGCCAACATGTTAAGTGTCTTTTGGCAGAGCAAGGCTCTGGGCCTGGGCCATACTTTGACTCGTCTTGAATAAACGTGTCCCTGGAGACACCCTGGCGTCCCCTCCAAATGTCAGCAGGAAACATAATGGAGGAGGATGTTACCTTAATCAAGGTGACCTAACAAGTATAAAAACAGGACCCCAGACTATTGGCCATTTTTTTTACTTAAAGCGAAATATAAGAGTTTAAACATGGGAGTCATAAAATATAGGGCAATACTTTTCCTTTGTTGGAGAAAATTTAGTGTTTCTGGAATTCTTTTAACAACCAATGTTAATGACAGCTTTTGACATCACTCCTTTCTGGCTGGATTCCTATTTTACCAGGTATGCTAATTCCTATAATACTTCAAACTTTCCTCCTGGACATTTTACACTCACACATTTTAATACCTCTTCCCCTAATCCAAAATGCTGACTGTATTTTGACACTAACCCCGACTCAAGCAAAACATTAAAGTAATGCCTCTGCATATAATTGCACCCCATACATGCATAATATAATGTAATGTGCTTAAACAATCAGGGCATACCTGTGAAGGTGAGCTGAAAAATGGCATACTCAATATTTCACAATAAAATAAAAAAAACATTTGCTCATAGTCGCTTTCCTTTCATGGCAGTGCTAGCAAACAGGTGCGATTAACCGATCGCGTAGATCAAATAATTAAAAGTTCAATAGAAATTGTCAAGATGATATATATATATATATGTATATATACAGTATATATATATGCAGATGCGCACAATCCAAATTAGACCTGATTACGATTAATATGCGCAACAATTGTCATTAGGCATTCTCCTAACAGCCATTTAGCTGATTCAAATGAGGATGTATTGGAAGAAAGTCTTTGCTGGATTGCTTTTATCCGAACTGCCAGCACTGGGGGAATTTGTTTTGACTTTCAAAATCAGTGTGATGATTCCAAGTGAAGTGGGAGTACTAAGAGCACATCCACACATTTTTTTCTAGATGCAATACTACTGTTCTGAGTAGCTTAGCTGGCTATATCTAAAAAGGTAGGCCTAGGGCTCCCGAGTGGTGCATCCCGTAAAAGCACTTGCGTAGAGTGCTGGATGCGCCCTATAGTCTGGACGTCGCGAGTTCGAGTCCAGGCTATTCCTTTGCCGACCGAGGACGGGAGCTCCCAGGGGGCGGCGCTCAATTGGCCGAGCGTCGCACGGGGGAGGGTAGGGTTAGGTCGGCCAGGGGGTCCTCGGCTCACCGCGCACCAGCGACCCCTGTAGTCTGGCCGGGCACCTGCGGGCTTGCCAGTAAGCTGCCCGAGAGCTGCGTTGTCCTCCGACGCTGTAGCTCTTGGGTGGCTGCATGGTGAGTCCGCAGTGTGAAAAAAAAGCGGTCGGCTGACGGCACACGCTTTGGAGGACAGTGTGTGTTCGTCTTTGCCCTCCTGAGTCAGCACAAGGGTGGTAGCGGTGAGCTGAGCATAATAAAAAAATAATTGGCCATTCCAAATTGGGAGAAAATAATAAAAATCATCGACTAAATTTATAAAAAAAAAAAAAAAAAAAGAAAAAAGGTAGGCCTGCCAGGGCCTTGCACAGAAACATTTAAAAGAGAATAGATGTTAACTTTTCAAATTATACTGTATCCTTGTCCTTATTTCCCTTTAGGTATTCAAAATATCACACTTTTTGTGTTGGTTTTCAAATTTAAAAAATGATAAGCAGAGTTTAAAAACATAATTTTATAGGGTTATATACAATTTTACATAAACCATCTATCGCTTAAGGTTCTCTGTGTAAAGTCCAACTGCAGTTTCAGTAAATGCCATGGTCATATTATTTAGACAGCCATCAATAGCATGATACACAAACATAATTATACTCAAAACATACATGTATCATGTTTTCATGTATTATTTTTCATCAATAACCAAAATACTGTAATAAATTATTCACCTTTTAGAGCATGTACAGGTATTTGTTTTGGGACGACATGGGTATGCATCATATACAGCAAAATCTGAAAATCAGACATCATTTCCATTCTACTGTTTTTTTGGTTTTTTTTTTGTTATCTGATCCACTGCTTTAAACAAAAGCTACATAGTTAATGTAGGAATCTTTATGACCTGTAAATCAATTGTTACTTAAATATGGAACACATCCAAACTTTCAGAAGAGTAGATTTACATCTAGGGTTTAAATAGCTAATGAATCAGCCATTCACTTTAGTTTGTTGTAAAGGAACCAGGGCCACTGAGATACTAGCATCTTTTGCCCTTGACAGATCAAGACTTTAAAGGACCACTCATGCAATACATTTAGACGTGAAACATAGATTTTCTTGATCGGTTTCATGTGCCTGAAGGAAATCGGTCAATCTCTACAGACTCTACATTATTTGTTTTGCTTTTAAGCAGGGTGGAAACAAAAGTATGTTCATAAGGCATCTATTTAAAACGTACAGTATACAGCATGTGTATTCAAATGGATTTTCTATTCATATGTAATTAGTAAAAGTATGAAAAACAAATGTGTAAAGCAAATGTAAACCATAAAATCTGACAGATAGAGTGCCTGCCTGTCTTAGGAATGCTTAGAGCTACCAGCTGTAAAAGGCCATAGACATTCAGCATGCAATATTTTGAAACTCTTTTGCCACCAAGCAGTAAGGGAACGCACAAAGAGACATTGCTTTCTATTGATGTTCTGTCCAAATCATAAATTGGAATACATGGTCAATCTATATCTTTTGTCACCTGGTACAAGAAACTGTTTCATTCCATTATGTTGCTTCAGCTTTTAGTTGTAATCCCACACAGAAGTTGCCAACATGTGAATGCCTCTTGTGCTGTTTGTGTTGCCTGTGCATATAACTTTCTGGAAACCAGGCACTGGTGTGGCAGTGCGTGACATACCCAGACCTCACACAGCTGAGCCAAGCTGAGAAAAACCTCGGCCATGATGAATTCCTGGTGACAATGTTGCTTTTCCCGCCTGGTTCCCATTATCTCTGCGGCTTCAAAGACTTTCATGAGGAGATTCTGTCTGAAAGTTATAGCTGCCCAAGCCGGTCTGGATGTTGCTCTGGAGACTCTCCTTTGAATGCTCCAGTAGGAATGATTTAATATGGGTGAACGGCCTGCTAAATATTTGTTTGGGATAATTTGAGAGTTATTCCCCACATATATGACAGACCATTATTTAATTGACCCAGAGAGTCACGAATCCTGTGCAGAAACATATGGACAGTGTTTCTCGCACATGGAGGTCCCATATTTTATGAAGATGCTGAAAAATAAGCCTCTAGTACTGTGATGTTTTAGATGATCCAGTCTACATTACACATGTCTCTCCCAAAGGGCCTGGATGCAGCCTATTTGATTTTGAAAAGTTTGTTTTTTGAAGCAAGCTCATTTCCACAAGGCAGCCCCAGTTTAGCACACACAGCACTTTGAACATGATGTAGCAATCAAAGTGATGTGAGGTAATTGCTGCAAGTTTTGCTTTATTCTCAGACATATCCCATTTCAGGCAAAAGATTAACACAATGAATGGAAATCTTCTGTTTTCAGGGTTACCAAATACATACGCTGTGGTAGAGTTTGGATCATGGTTTCCAACAGTTGGGATATATTTAAAGTCTAATAATAACATATGTTAGCCATCCTTGTTTTGTATAGACCATTTAGCACCAAAGTCCCTTGGTCAGTGGGTAGCAGGCTTTGTGGTCTGGAGATTAAACCTGATGAATGGAGCTTTAAAGGGCCTGGTTTTAAATCCCAATGCAGCGCCTGTCCAACTGTGTGATACTGAGGGAAATGACAGCATTCAGTAAACTTGTCCCACTAAAGTAACAAATACAACAGTTTAACAACATGAATAAGTTAAATATACTTAAATAGAGCAACTGAAAAACAAACAATATGCTCAATGCATTTTGTCTACAAATAAATGGCTTGTGTGATTTCATAGGCCCTCCTCCATATCCTAATTGGTCACATAAAGTAAACATTTCCATATGTGAGACATCTGATTTAATACTATAACTGTTGAGTGATACACACCCATTTGCCTGAACCCCAAGCAAAAAGTTTGAATGCTGTACAACCATATTCAAAAAGACTTCAGGTTCAGGCACACCCGTACTTTAAGTATCTTAAATATTACACCCAATGCTGTCTAATGCTTTTACGATCACAGGCACAAATACAATGATTATGCTAATGTTTATTCTCTGTACATCTGCATCAAAGTGACTGGACATCTTTAAACATGTCAGCTTCAAATTTGAATGTATAGGCATATGATTGTACAAGAAGAACTTCTGCTCCCCAAGGGAAGACTGAACAGAAGAGCTTTGAAGAATCTTCTCATCATACTTTGCCTGCCCTCCTGCAAAAATTTAGTAGAAGAGGAAACAAATGTATGCCATCTAGGTTGTGATATTATCTATTTTTGGAAAGGTTATGGTCCAGCATTTGCCCAGTTTCATTCCCTTAAACACTTATCTGTTCTTGTCAATAGCTTGAGTTAGGTGGTAGGTTAGTGCCATCTGATGCATGCATTCTCACACTTGCACACACACACACACACACACACACACACAAATAAACATTGAAACTCTTGTCTTGTTCACTAAGCAGTAGCAAAAAATACCTGTTGTTTATTTTTACTAACATAACTAATGTTTAATGTTTTATAAAATTATGCAAGTGAATATAAAAGGTTCACAATTAAAACCTATCCATCCATAAAGAAATAGCACTTGGAAACAGTGCTGTCTAGCAGGAGACTAGCTTGTCGCATGCTGTAATGTTTGTCGGTGCTTTGATGATTGGTAGAATATTTTATGTAGCTCAGGCAAGGTCATTATCCCTCTCACTATTCTAAAGATACGCATTGAAGATAGGGTTGATTGTGGGCTTTACAGCGCCAGTGTGAGGCAGACAAAATACCTAACATGCGCATATACATTATATGAATAGAAATGGGTCCAGAGCACCTACTGTATACACAATCATGTTGAGCTTCATAGAAATAATATCTGACTATGATTGTTAGAAGCAATAAATATAGTTTCATACATTTTAAGCCACAGATACTGTTGGTACTACCAGTTGTTAAAGCAAACATACAGTGATCAGATATCCCAAATTAGTATTCCAAATATGAGTATTCAAAAAATGTATTATAATCTGTATATATGCACGTGGATTTGAATATTCCACTATTCTTTCACATTTATATGTAGACAGAAATATCCAGTCTACTATAAATGAAAAATAAACTTTTAAATGTTATAATTTTATCACATGACAGTTATATTTTCAGAAGATATTAAAGCATGTTTGTAGATGTATTTCTGTGATGTCAGACTTCTTGAAATGTGCACCTTCATTGTGGATATCTAAAGTGTATTGCACACAGGGAAACATGTTTCAGGAAACAATAATCCAGACTGATGTACGGAGCCCAAAGTCCTTTCGATGCCAGAAAAACGATTGCATCAGGTTTCATGGGCTTTAGGATTCTTGGTCAAGAGTTGTGACTTGGAGGGAAATGTTTACTCAGAGATACAGTAAGATTAATCATTTACCATGAAATAAAAACCCATAAATCACAAGTGCCCGCCATTGGCAGGTATGGTTCATAGTTCTGCCTACATTTTCTTCTGCCCCACCTCTTGCACTTAGAGTATCTGTGCTTCCAGGTGTGGATTACATGGCATGGAATTCTGAGAAAAATCTCTTTGTTCTAGTAAATTAAGCACTGCTAAAAATATCAAATATCCAGGTAGAGACCGTAAAAAATACATGTAATGATCCCTATTATAAAGACTGAACAGATGTGGGTATCTTCTAACTCTCTCAATTTAGTCTGCCCTGCAGTACATCTACACCAAGTACTCTACACATCCCGCCATCTTGCATAGCTGCTCCCACCTTTTAGCTTTGTAGATCAGTCGGATTTTAAACATCTCCAAAAAAGCGTCAGCATACGCTCTTAAAACAACCCATCTACAAAAGATTTTGCACTACCTTTCAACATTAATTTTCAGGATGTGACTTGTATGCCTTACACCAAACATCAGGGAGATTTATTTTAGCAATTTGTGGAAAAAAAAAAAAAAAGTTTATAAATCACTGGTTGTTATATAAGATTTGTGTAAAGGCACTTATCCAGTATATCCAGAACTGTTTGCATAGTACCAGTGTCCATATGCATATGTATAAACAACACACACAAACTCATACATACACACAATGCAAACCATAAAAACAGCAAACTTCTATTAATATTAGCCTTACTGCAATACTGTGACAGTTTCTTGGCTGCAACTTCAGCATGCCTGACAGTCGTGGTCACCCCATACCAGACCTCACCTAGACTCGGGGCGAAGATAAATCCTGTGTGATTGAGTGGAATAGCTTTATATTCATTCATTAGCCAAGGCCCTGTCAAACAAGACCTGGCAGGTACCTTCATGAACGCAGACTTTTCATCTTGGTGTGGTCCCGGGCTCAGAGGCTGGAGATTATTAATGACATTTTAGACATTAATATTGTGGGGATTAAGGATATCCTATCTCCTTTGTTCTCCCGGAAAGCTCTGTACTACATTAAAGGGACAGTATTATTTTTTCCAAGGAGCCACCTAATACAGTTTAAGCTGTGTATTGCTTCCATCACTATATGTAATGTATTATTACAGTGTTGTCCTTTTTTGTTTCTCAATAACGTTTTCTGGTCTTGCTTATCCCCTTTAATACACTTAAATCTCTATAAGCAGATGCTCCCTACACAGAATAATCGCCTGTATCGCATCCCACTGGGAAGAACGGGGAGTGTAGTTCTCCTGCAGCTGTGTCAAAGCCTTATCCTGGATCAGACCTGATTCTTTGGTTGCTTACTTTCTCATTTCACCCATGCTGATGGGCACCGTAACGATTCGATTAATAACTAAGCTGAACAGCATACTGAGGGTTTCTGTTTGTTCCCAAGCCCTTCTCCAACAGGAGAGTCATATGTAAAACCAGACTGCAATTCTCATGGTGATGATGTGTTTCAAAGCTGGTAGGTTCTCAACATCTTTAAAATGTTGCTAATTATTTAATGAAAGTTATGGTATATCAAGTTATGGTATAGTTTAGTTGTAAGTTATGTTTTATGTTTCATTCCCCACGTTACGTGTGCCAAAGTTGAATATTGCAACATATTTTGAAATATATTCTAAAATAAATAAATAGTTATCATGAACATGAAACGTAAATTTTATATATATATATATATACACAACATAGGAGGCTTGTTGCTAGGGAGCTGACGTCACTGCCCTGTGACTTTTGCTTGTGCATTGCTTAAAAAACTGCTTCAGCAAGTAGATATTTAATTTGCTTTGTGTTATTGTGCAATGTGTGCTTTGTTTTTAATTGTTCTGTATATTTTAGTTTGTGATTTGCAGTACAAAATAAAAGGAACAGTAATTCTAAGTGAAATTGTCTATGTATAGTGCAGCTAAGGCATGTGCAGTTAGATTGTAAAAAAAAAAATGGGGAGCCAACTCCAGGACCGCGATATATCCGAATCCGCAGTATAGCGAGGGGCTATATAACGAGTGTACATATATACATAAATTCAACTTGCTAAGAATATACAGAGAGAATATATAGTCAGACGGACAGACCCACTGCCTCTATTTACCTGCATATTCTGATACAGTCAATAACCTGCAATAAAGTAGGTCCTTGGCAAGTGTCATCCCAATTGGACAAGCAGTTCTAGCAGGTACTGTATATATACAGTATTCATTCCCAGGAGGGGAGCAAAACCCTTTGTAATCAGTATCATTATGTAAAAAAAACACACACACATGAGAACATGTATATATTTTCCGAATTATAAGGGTAGGTTGGCTACTTGATTTTAAATGAAAAGTGAACAAAAAATTGATTAAAACTGACTTCCACATTTCAGTACCTGTACATTTCCAGATGTGTCAGTATACAATACAACAGTTATTGCTTAATTACCGTATGTTGGTAATTTAGCTGCGTCTCAGTCAATTTTACTATTTATATCATTTTTTTTTCAGTTGGAATGTGATATAAGCTGTTCTGTAGTACCCCTCTTCACATCTAAGCAAACCTCATTTGACAACACAAAGTCTCCCACTGGGAGAGGTGGGGCTGATGTAGCTGCAAGCTCCCCCATGGCAACAGCTTGCCAATTCTCTCTGTTTATTAGCAGAAACTTGTCAGGTTAGCAGCCAAGGATTAATGGCAATATTCCAGATATTCCCTTCAACTTCATATGGAAATTGTTCTCTTTATCCAAGACCCTGCTAACCAACCCCCCTCCTTTGCCCTGTACTTTATAGATGACTTGCAAAGCAACTTCAAAATGAGTTCAAATCCCAACGCTGCTGGCAATGCTGGAATGTCAGCTTGTAACCCAGTGCTGTGGGTCAGCATTTTAGAGCACTAGCCACTGCACACAGCATGTGGCCTTTAATTCTTTATGGAAATTGAGAAACAGAATGCCAAACAGAAAGATATCTCTATATTAAGCAAGATGATGCACGGTTGCAATGCTTAGAAAGAAGTGTATCACAGGGACATTGATTAGACTACAATCTATTTATAATAATAAGTGTGATTATTGGTAACATTACTAAACTGTATTTTCATGGGTCCCTAGTAAAAACACTAGGGTGCTGGTTCTTGGCTGCCAGTAATAGTTGGGACCCATTGCTACATTTGAGCTCCTGCCATTTAGAGAAATAAAATACCTAGGGATAGTTTGCCTCATTGTGCTACAATGTCCTCTTACTGGTAAGGTGCCCAGCGAGTTGCGGAGGAGATTATCCATGCTGGGCCTTGTCTCCAGGGATCTAGTATGGCAACATTCTGCTGAACTTCAGTTCTCCTAGATCCATAAGTGGGATGCAGAAGTGAGGGGACTTTCAAATTGGGCATTTTAAATTGGGGGAAAAAACAGGGTTAAAGTAATGGGACCCTCCAAAAAAAAGAAAAAAAAAAAACATTTTAAAAAACATTTAAAAAAATTATCTTATAAAAAGTGGGCAGTTTTTTTAAATTAAAGTTGTTAAGCTACAGAACATTTTATTATCAAAACTAAGATTCATAATTAATCAACCTTGATTTTTCTAGATTTGCAGATTACATGCAGCCTCTTTTCTACTGGGTAGAGCCCAGTAATCCAAGATTGCAGTGCACATTGTTTTTGCAACCAAAAAAAAATATATATTAAAATCTGGATTCAAAACTCTTAATTTGATTTTGTTCTTTCTTGGGCATCCATCACTAACTGTGACATACTGATAACAGAACAGGAAGTCTTATAGCAATGAAGCATGTAAAGGTCAAATGTAATAAACAGCTCATTCTCTTGTAAACATATTAATTACCTAGAATGTGCTTTGCCTCAACTACCTGTGTGTGAAGTTGCTAATACCTCCCCTTTGACTGGGCTGAATTCTCTAACGTTACCATTGGGAAAGTCTCTAATTAATCCTCTGTTACTGTTGTAATTGTACCTTCCTGGGGGAGCAAGAGAAAGCCAGAAAAATTATTTCATACTTACATTGTAAACAACAGCTAATCTCTGGGGAATATGGGAACTATATTGTAGTACAACATGATAAGTAGTACCTGCTTATTCGCTTGTCTTTAATGGTTTTGAATGTGTCATTTTATGTTGCACATCCATTTACAATAGCAATATCTGCCTTTAATGTTTGCTTGTGTGCTTTTTATAATAATAGAAATAATCATAACAAAGCATTTTACAGAGGTAGGATGTGAACTGTGACTTGCTCAGGGTCACACAGTGAGTCAGTGGTTGAGGTGAGATTTGAACTGGTAACCTTCTGGTTACAAGCTCTGGACTTTAACCACTGGACCACACTGCCCCCTGGACTTATAGTACCTTTTTCATTGGTGATCCACTGTTAGTAAAAACCCCACTGAAAGTAAACCATTTTCCTGCAGATTTTAAAGAACAGGTAGGTTCTAGAATCCCAGGAGGTCAGTCTTTTAACCTATGTGCAGTGCTTTTTTTTTTTATTGATTTCCAAGAAATGTATTTTGGTCTTTATTGCATGGAGTTATATGATGGAATATATTATTTTTCTTGTAAGATTTATTTTTTATCCAGCCCGAAACTGGTAAATGCCAGACAGTAGTAAATATAGTATTATCATGTGAATTGAGTGCTAATGACACACGAGGGACCATGGCACTGTCTACTGACAGCCATGTTTCCATGTCTTGACAGTCTTCCCTCACATCGCTGCAAGTGTACCTCACTATTGACCTGAAACCCCTGCCATTCAGTCCTGTGGCTCCCCAGCAGAGACAGCCAATGTGCACAATTCATTGTGGTTTTTTGTGATGTGGAGTCACCACACTCCATTCAACTACTGTATGCATTGAAATACAAGCCTTCAAGTGAAGATGATCTACCCATTTTAGTACAACTTGTTTATAATGACGCTCTGTAATTACAGATGAGTGAGCATGAAATATAAAACCTTGTTAAGACATATTATGTAATTATAAGGATTATCTGAATGCAAAAAGTCCATTAGGATTCATTGTAAACATTCACACCCAAAGGGTTTCAACACGTGTATAAATAAATATCTGTCTTGAATATGCATTGGCGCTTTGGAAATGGCCTACTGAAAAACTGCTCAATACATGGTTTTCAAAAAAGACTATATATAACAATGTGCATGCGTTGCAGTGACTGTTTCCCCTGTTTATTGGAAAACACAAGCAATAAATGCTATCTGCAATTAAATATGGAATACTTGACCTTTGTCTTGAATGCCTTATGAGAGAAGTACAACAATATTGTCATGTCAAGGATGCAAGAGTCATCCAGATATAAAACACTTGCAGCTGACAGACAGAAGGCCAGAGACAATAGCGGTTTGGATTTAAAGGTTGTCCTTTGGGCATTATTTGTTCTCATATGTTCATCTTGGCCAGGATAGCTTTGTAGTGCCTCAGGCTGCTGGGCAGTGGGAATGTTCTAACTTAAATGTTCCATTAGTCTTTGCTCTTACAAAAACAGACACAACTCACTTAGAAGATGGAAATATACAAATTAAACAAAGTCATCAGTCTTGTTGTAACCTGCTATTTTTGGCATAATGTAATTTATCAAATTGTATTAACCAGTGTCATTATACCAAATGAGCCAAAATTGTTTTCAATTACCGGTATTAATAAATAAACAAAATCAAATCAAACTTGTTCAAGCTAGTGCATAATCGATCCTATGATAACTTTCTGTAACTAATATTTCCCCCTCACACTATATGGTTTAGTATTGATAATACTTAAAACAACAGGCCTTCCAAGCAGCAGGAGAAGGAGTTGAGTCTTTAATCTAAACCCATATTGCCTCTGTAAAGTCACACATGCTGACAGAATTGCTCTGCAATGGAAATGTATATTGCGTTAATTCACTTTAGAAAATAAGAACTAGAAGAGTTCAAGGTGGCAATGTGACAAGGAGTGACTCTGCTTGCATTGTAGGATTTACTATACTTTTGTATGGACTTTCTAAAATGCTATCTGGTAATGGGCATCCATCAAACCAAACCACTTTATTATGCCATTGGTCTGTTGAAATCTGGAAGGAGTATATTTTTGTAAGGCTTGCTCTGATGCACAAAAGAAGGAGTGGTTCTCCTTTGGTGGATCAGTGCCAGAATGCTGTTAGAATCCACAGGGGGGGAAACGGCAATCATAGCTGGAATACAGTCAAAGCAATGAGTCTCACCTATTAAGTTTGAGGGTCGGGGGTGCATGATGTAATTGATATCATTTTCCAGAAGTAATTATATGATGGATCTAAAGTGACAGCATACATTTTGATGTCCCTTTAGACACATATGTGTGTGATGGGGGTGGGGTTGTGAATACATCTCCCAACTGTCTTAGGTTTTAAAAATATGAGTTGTGTCAGACCAGCACCCTTTTCATGTACGTATACAGTATTAGCACACACACACAAGTACACACAAGTATACACACACATTCGTCTATTAAAACACTTCAGTATTCTGGCCAGATACACACACACACACACAGTGCCCAAGACAAGCTGGTTCAAGACCGCAGATCTACTTTTGTTAAAAAGACTGAGGTGCTGTAACTGTAACCGTAACAATTGAGAACAGCTGCCGACTGCTTACTGTACCTTGCAAAGTATAACTAAAGAAACTGCATATGTTGCACACAAATTGACAATCTGTCCCATTCTAAAATGGTTCAGACCCATTCCACAATGGTTCAGGGTTACACAACCCATTCTTAATTGTGCACAGAGCTTGAACGATTACAGACTGGGTCAATACATTTAGGAATTATCATTTGGTTCAGGGGAGATATTAAACATAACGTACAGACAATTATTCCTAATGGATCAATCCTGTTCTTACAAGTCAACAACCATGCAGCGATGCATATAGACACCTTCTGGATTGTCTATAGAATGCTGTTATGCAAAAGATTAGGATAGGGTTACAGCTGCTGATTTTCTTAGATTTGGATCTGCTATAAACAGACCCACCCCCAGAAAACATTCTATAGGAAATCTATGAATGCAACTTGTAATGAATCTCCTCCTAGCGGCTGATGAATTAATAATACTGACATCAGCATAAGACACATACGTACCTCTCGACTACAGAGCTTGATCTTTAGTTGAATTGTAAGTTGTTCGTCTTTGAACAGTATGGTTTGTTGGTCGCATCTATCCCTTGCCTTTCCATTCAATTCAACGGACTGAGATTCATTCATTACAACCTGTTTTATTGAAAGACAAATTAATCACTTAATGTACAAAAACTGAATAAATGTGTGGCATACAAACAATGTACATCATAATATATGGTATCAGGATTTTAAATATGAAGAAGGATAAGGTATTTTTGACAACACAGAGACTGTGACTGTGGACTGTGGTTAGGAGGCTGTGTGGTCCAGTGGTTAAAGAAAAGGGCTTATAACCAGGAGGTCCCCAGTTCAAATCCCACCTCAGCCACTGACTCATTGTGTGACCCTGAGCAAGTCACTTAACCTCCTTGTGCTCCGTCTTTCGGGTGAGACGTAATTTTAAGTGACTCTGCAGCTGATGCATAGTTCACACACCCTAGTCTCTGTAAGTCGCCTTGGATAAAGGCGTCTGCTAAATAAACAAATAATAAAATAATAAAAAATCTGTAAAGTGGATTCAGGGCGATTGACATACTGTATATGATTCCCAGCACTGTATCCAAAATGCATATGTATTTATCCACATTAAAATACTGTAAATGAAAAGCAACTAAGTAAAGCCCCTTTCACAGTGGCACTCCTACCCAGGTCCGGACTCATGTACCTGGGTCGTACTCACGTTGACCCGGGTCTCAGCGACCCACCTCAGGATGTGGGTCGACATGCTTTGACTCGGGTTGAGCGAGACAAAATGCAGGACGGCCATTTGTAAGCTGACGAAATAACAAACAGCCATGTCTGTGTGAAGGTTTCACTTCCGCAAGGAACATTTCTGTTTATTCAGTTTAGCCATATTTTTGTTGATTGAGTCACAGCATGAGCCAGATTGCAGCAGAGATGAAGAAATAAAAATGTTGCTTTAATCAACATTTGGGCCAAAATCAGTTAACATTCTACAACAAGGTACTGACTGATACAACATACCATTATGTTTTGTGAATATGGCCAACCTTGGCTATACCCTTAAAATAATTGTCTTCATTCTCCAAGTTGAACACAGTTATCTTTAACACCTTGGAAATCCCAAACCATTCCCACACGATTTCTAACATAAGTGGGCACTAGTAGATGTACCTTCCCTGCCAATCATTTCATTGACTCGAGTATTGCCTGTTAAGAATATATATCTTAGATCAGAGGCAAAACATCTAATATGTAATAAAAAAAATACCTGGCACAAAGGGCATTATGCAAGATAATGGACTGGTTTGGATACTTCTCTGGAAACACCTCTATGCAAGGGTTTTATTGCGATTAAAATACTGAACATGCTCTTTGTGTAGTATTTTATTTTGCGAAGATGAAGTCTGGGTTTTTACCAGAGATTAACAACCATTTTAAGTTTATCTGCCATTGATTTATAATTTTGAATAATAACTTTTCACAATGTGATACAGTATATATGGCATATGACATATATTATTTTCACAACAATATCTAATTCATTGTTGGGATAGGAGTAAATGGTAAAATAGTTTTAAAGATTTGGGTTTTAATCCCCTGTGAGGTGTAGGTATATATATGTAAAAGTATAGCTGCCAATACACAGTAATTGCCATGGGTATCAGAATTATCAATTTCTTCCACAGTACTCCTGTTGGAAAGGCAATGACCAATGACAAAAAAAATGGCCTATTGAAACTTACCATGGAGTTCAGCCCAGAACTAGAAGTGCTTCTAAGCCTTAGGCTACCTAGAGGCACAAGAACAAAAACATCTCCCAGAAAATCAATTTGTAATAAAAAGATACAGGTTTATAAAAGAAGATTCAAATCTGAAGTGTACCTTCTTGATTCTGACACAGGGAAAACATGGGTATGAAATAAAAGAAAGACATACAAAAAAATCAGCAGATTCAAAACCAAGAGTGATGGACTGAATTCCAGCATTTAATGATATTACATTTTAACCATAAAAAGCAAAGAAGCCATTGATTTCTAGTGCTGTGAGAGATACCGCTATTGATAGGAAATTTGCTTCGGGGCTACTCTAATCTTTCCAGACCATCCAATTAGCGTTTGGCCGATTAAGAGCTGCCCCTGTGCATTGAATTTGCAGTCACCTGGGCCTGGCAGACAGCTGTGGATGATGAATTGTTCATTTGTTCTCACAGTGCAGGGGCCCCAGGCCATTACGCAAAGCAACATATGCACTGTAATTTTAAGCAGGACTGGGTAGCCCATCTCTGATTCAGATCAGAGCCGACACCTGATTCGATTGAACCGGGTCAGTTTGGGACAGCAAAGAAGGATCCAGAGAGCATGGATTAAAAAAAAAAAAAATAACTGTGTGGTACCCAGATTAGATATCCATTTTTTTTTTTTCAAAATAGCGTATTAGCATAGTAAAAGTGCCATGCTGTGCCAATGGCTATTATAAAGGTACAATAAATAATTTAAGGCACACTTCCACTCGGATATTAAGAATATTATGTTGTTGCTATAGAGAGAAGCAAAACACAGGATTCAGTTTGCAATTCAACTTCAACATCAACTTTACCAGCAGGGGTCAATGTAATCTCTAATGATTCTGCATTTTAATCATGGTACGACTCTCTTTACTTTGTTGCCGCACAACATTGTCCACACAACAGAACATACCTTCCTTGTCACTTCAGTTTCTAATTTTTTAATATAATATGTACAATACAGGCTTGGGAGGGCATTATAGTATCTGCATGTAATGTACTGGGGAGGTTTTCAAAATAAAGTTGGATTTATCTAATTTACTGTAGCTCAGTCTTTGAACATGCTTTTCTCCGAACTAGTCAGGTAGCAAGTAATCATTCTTGAAAACATGTCAACTTTTGATCTTTCGATGCCATGTTAGTCACAACTAGTTTTCTGTTGATATAATAATCCAATATAATGATTTGAATGTATTTCTTTACATGCAATACATGCAAAATACTTTTTATACCTAACAGCATTTTCAGCAATTATGTAAGATAAGTAGTCTATGATAAATAATTGATATAGACTATATATATATTAACTTTAGAGCATTTATAAGCATTCTTAGACAGTAATTAAGACTTAGGGTTGAAGGAGGTAGAAGTCCTGCAGTCTAATAGAAGGGATATATTCTGTCCATTTTTTCCATATAATTCCCCTGGGGAAGGGAGGGACTAGAATAACTGTAAGCACCACACAACATTACTGTCAGCTCCAACTTTCATACGTTAACAAAGTAAGCCATAAGTACAAATGTTAAAGCATACATATCTTACCCAAACCCTCTTAATTTTGAATGCATGTGAAAGCTTTGCTGCCCACAGTGATACAATGACATCACTGCCCTAGAGTGATTTGTTGGTGTGAATATAAATTAATATATTCTGTAAATATCAATAGATAATAAAATGTATACATAATAATACCATTAGTTACTCATGGTAATTAAAACATAACCCATGATTTCCCATGCTCTGAATAGCCTACACAGCTGCTATAGGGCAGTTTCCATTCTAATACATTCCCCACCAAAGAAATTGGATTAATCAATTTAAAATGGTGTGATACAAAAAAATCGTTCTTCTCCTGATTTGGAATTTCCAGACACAAAGGTCAGACACAGTGACCAGACAGGCAAATAGTGCAGGAAGTTGTCAAATGGTTGCTTATCCAGACAGTGCCAACCTCTGACCCCTGTCAATGTCAAAGGTCTGGTTCAAGTTTCTTCACTGGTAACCGGTTACTGTGGCAACCATTCAGGCCATCTTGAGAACCAAATCTTTGATGTCTACACACAATGTTACATTTGTAACAAAAATTCTACAAGAAAGGATGCTATCATGTTTTTATCTTGTTTACTATGTTATATTATGAGTTCAGATAAGCATATCGTAAAGATATGTTGTTCATGTTAATGTTTTTTTTTTTTTTTTGTAATTGTTTAAATAATATACACCTGACTGATATTCTTTTAGGACACACTAATACAGTGAAGCATATGCATATCAGTATAAAAAAATGGTATAGTATAACTTGATTTAAATAGGTCACCAATTACAACTGAAATTATTTGCATTGGTTAAAAACAATACACACACACACACACACACACACACATATATATATATATATATATATATATATATATATATATATATATATATATATATATATATATTGAACCCCCGGGTTGTCTTTTAATCAAGCTGGGAGATTTAAAACAACAATATGGGAGCTATTTGTTATAGAGATTGGTATGTTAAATAGACCCATTTTGTGTCTTTCTATCTAGTCCTCCAAGGTCAGGTCTCAGGGGGATTTGAAATTACAAAGCATTTTTTGGATTAAGTTATACACACAGCTTTTTGTGATTTTGGCTGTAGTCATTGCAATACATTGCCAGCTTTGATTCTGGGAACAGAATTATAAGGGAATATCCATGAGTCACCAGTGATGCTTGACTGCTAATTATAATTGTAATACATTTATGTGGCTTTAAGTTTATCAAATGTTACGTAATATGTGGGGTGTATTTCTTATTTTATACAGTATTGGTGTTTAAATCATTGAGATAATCCTCTACTGGCTATTGCTAAGAACAATACAAGCAGTCATAAATCCGAAATTCACCTACTGGTATGTCTAATTGGCCCAAAGATATCTAAATCCTAAAAAGCATACAAGCTTTAATTAGTTAAAATGGCATCTTTCTGTTTCACTAGTAATGATGAACATAGAAAACTTTGCCATCACACAACCTCTTCAGTTTCTCGTGACGATAAAAAAAACAAGAAATGAAGAACTCCCTGGTTGATCACTCTTACGCTAAAAATCTGTTGCATTTTGGCTCATTTTGCAGTCTGGACTCCTTTGAGTCGTTACAAGGAAGATTAATTCTTTGCGTGTTTGTAAATACAATTTGTTCACCCCAGCCTGTCGGCCCCAGTCGACCTCCTAAGGTTTCGGACTGGTATGCCAACATCTGCCAGAGACCAGAAAACACAGCAGAAGAGAGGAAAGGGGAAAATGGGAGCCCTTTCAACACAGGGTTTTATCACAGTCCTGGCAGGCATGTGGAGTGTGTGTGTGTGTGTGTGATGGCATCATTATATTTCATTGAACGTGTCTATGAGTGAAAGGGAATCATGCTGAATGGCTAAACTTATTTGATTTTTAATTGTGTGTTGCTTTTATCAAATATTTCCCCAAAGTCAACTTCCACAGTGAGGTCTGAATGGAGGTTTCTTTATCTGATATGGTAATTTACCTATAAACCCAGAAGACTTCCACAAGAAAATAAATAAATAGCAAATAGCAATATGCATGACTATGAAATACAATTATTAGTACTGTCTTTTCATGTGAAAAAAAAAAATTAATTAGGGCAGCAGTGTGGAGTAGTGGTTAGGGCTATGGACTCTTGACCAGAGGGTCGTGGGTTTAATCCCAGGTGGGGGACACTGCTGCTGTACCCTTGAGCAAGATACTTTACCTAGATTGCGCCAGTAAAAACCCAACTGTATAAATGGGTAATTGTATGTAAAAAATAATGTGATATCTTGTAACAATTGTAAGTTGCCCTGGATAAGGGCATTAGCTAAGAAAATAATAATAATAATAAAGGGGTAACAAAGTCATGGGTTTATGTAATATCAGATTTGGGACTGTATTAATAAATAATTTCCAGTATAAAGCATAAGCTGATATGCTAATACATTTGTGTTACAAATTATGTATAGTTTTCACATATTTCATTTTTGTTGTATATGAATTGGTGTAAAGAAAATCTGACTATTGGTCAGTCTACAATCTGTACCTCTAAGTAGACTTACCTTATTATTGTCCTTTGCATAAACATTTTGTATTATTATTTACAGGGAAAATGCATAAAGCTGTAAGACAAGATTGAAGATTTGTATTTAATCACCCTTAGTGCCTAAAACCTGAAGATCACTTATCAAGTTATACAATTCTTAGAATGTAAAATAATATATTTGGTTTTATTTTTTCCTTTACACATTTCACAGCAAATGGAAATAAGACATGTATTACAGTATATGTATTTAGTTCTAGTAGCTGGAACTCACTTAGATAGCTGGGAACATTATTGCATTCTCTAATAATATTTTAGTAATAAAAACAAAAAAAGAATCCTCGATGTCTGATCTCCAGGAGCAGTTGTCAAGAGGCTAAGGTGAAGGCCAATCCAAGAAGAGAAGAGGCTGGATTAAAGTCTTTGAGATATGGATCTCCAGCTCTACCTCTGAGTACCAGGGCTTAAGTATCATATCCGTGGACAGACAGATCAATACATTCTTTTTTCCTACAGCTTCAAGGAGATTTCGGTAGTGCTTTCATGGTGTCCTCTTTAGTGCCCTGATGACACAGTTGGTGCAAGATAATTTAGACTCCAGCTTCGATCATGATGCTCTCAATGGTCTGTTAAGTACTGCTACACAGCTATTTAATAATTCATAATACTTTTTTTCTGTGCAATTGCTACCCAATAAAACATCTAGCCCCCATCTTTAAAGCAGAAATTAACTGGACTAGATGCATATAATTCTATTTTTCTTTGCTGGTTCTTACATTGGATTATTTTCTGAATATGTGAGCATGCAAATTAAATTGGTTATTTCATTATGACAGCAAATGTTGACTTAACATGTCCTTATAATATGGAATACAATACATTTTATTTGAGGATCATTAGTACAGTATGCATGCCCTTTGGCTCACAATAAATAATGCCAACAAAATAAAAAATAGGTTAATCAATCATACTAAAATAGTTGCTATGTAAGATTATCCTTACCATGACCCAATGTAAATATTCTGTACTATCAAGAACTATTTGATGGCATATGGCTACAATCACTCTGATTAAAAAAAGAGGTCTGGAACCTTGTGGTTGCAATGAGACAATTACATGGGTTGGAACCTCAACAGCCAATCAGAGTGCTTGGTTTGTCAAGAGCAGCAACATAAATGTTTTTTTGTGTTGTTTTCAGTTATCCTAATGTAGTGTCTGTATGGTCGATATATATATATATATATATATATATATATATATATATATATATATATATATATATATATATCATATAATTTGACCATGTGTAATAGTTTTGTTTTCTAATTTATTTGGATTTTTGTATAAATAATATTGTAATAGATTTCATTAAAGATGCATTGACTTTACGAGGGAGCAACTGGGACAAATACTCTTTAACAGTACTCTTTTACTCTTTATTTAAAATATCACTTTAGATTTATATCCCAATTTTCAAAAAACATTTATTCTCGAGCCAAGACAATGCATTAAAGGCTACAAACTGTCAATTAGGTTTCAGGAGAGTTCATACAGTACACTAGAAAACACCACCAGAATGGTTTAGGTACTGTAACTGACTTTTATAATGCCAAAGGTCCTCTTGATCACAGATTGAGATGTTACATGAGTCAGAAAAACCAATTGCTCTCAAGACCAGTGGAAGCACATCAAACTGGAAAAAAATACCATTGTTAAACTTGAACCTTGACATTGGGAAAACAGATATACACGTAAAAATATGTTTTTGTGCTTCCTTTTGCTTGTATAATTTTTTTCTCCCAATACAAAATAAATAAAATATTACTAAAATGTAAATGATAACCATATATATATATATATATATATATATATATATATATATATATATATATATGGATTTTCTTATGTTTCCATAATGTTCTGCAGTGCTACTGGCATGCAAATTTGCTTGGTTGTAGAGATCAAGGCTTTGCTGCCAGGCCAGTCTGATTCACTGTAAACTGATTGGACTGTCTGTCTGCACAAAGGGTGGGGAATCCTACAAGTTATATTGAATTATGTGGTGTTTTTATGATTTTGCTAGCCTGCTCCGAACAGAGACTGAGAAAATCAAACTAATCTACTTTTGACAGATGGCGTGGGTAAAATAGTTGCTTCAAATAGACTAAATTACTAGTGTGAGCAATTCAATGCTACTTAATACCCAAATACCTTTTCCCAAATATAACTATGTGCATCTTATGACTCAATGTTTTATCCTGAATTGGTATACACCTATTGATAGTTGACCATTTGTCCTTCATAACAAATAAACATGTAATCTACTGCTCAGTACTTGGCTATGCCTCTTGTCAAGCAATGATACAATGTTTGAAGATGCCATGACAGGAGTTGATTGGACCTAAACACACTCAATTTAGCTTGCTTGAAGGTCAGCAATGGAATAAGATCTTCCAGTTTAGAGCCAGCAATGTCCTTTTTGTTGCCAGTCTAGAAGATGGAGAGATTGCTATGATAATACCAAGGCTCAGACACCCTTAGCCGACCTAATTGAAACCAACTGGCCTTGTTGGCCAGCAGACAGAGAATCATCATCAGCGTTTCTTGGCTACTTATGATTATTTGAAAAACAATTGCTAGCTTCTAATTAATCAACACCAATAGGGTGATGTCATGTAAGATGTATTTGTTTCTAACCAAATCAGAGCCCATAACAGCTGCTTTAAATAGACACAATTAGGAAAGGCTTTTGCTGCCATATTGTATCACAATGCTTTCATTAGTTTGTAATTTTGAATTTCCAGCAGAGATCGCCAAGAGATTATTGCTGACACATTCCTGTAGACTGTAAAGATGCAATGGTCCCCTTTCCAGAGCTGCCAGTTATGTCCTGGCAAGTACCAATTGAGTACATTGCCAGACTTTAAATATGGATGTCCCAGAGCCTCGTCCAGGGAACACAAAATGCACAAAGAGAAGCAGAGCAAACTTGAAAAAATATATCAAGAAGATCAAATGCTATAAATGTTTCAAAGGCACCTTGAAGAATATTTTTTGATAAATAACTTCAAACACAGACATCAATTAATTTGCCTTTGAATACTGTGGCTACTGTACTTTTTAAATAGATTCAATCAACATTTGTCTTCAACTAAAGACATAATTCCCTGCAGTGTGACGCTGACCTGACAGTTTTTGATACTCAGCCTGAAGGATTAGGCAGAAACACAGCAATAATTGCAAACATTAACTAAACCTATTAATTGTATTACACAATCCAGATTTGAGAGGATTACAAAGCTTGTAGATGATGTGTATGCCACTAAAATAAAACCAGAATTTATATTTCTAGTATAAAAAGTACACGTTTTTGTCACATTGTTTAGAATCTTAAAGAGGTATCTAGCTTGTCTATCCATAATGCACTGTTATGGCACAAGTCCAGTAGTTTTAAAAACAGATGATTTAAAAACAACCAACCTGTCATCCCTGATCACTGATTTAATTTTTTGGCTTGTCTTCCAATGCAGCATATTCTACCATGTATTCTGCTTAACTGCCTATCTGTGTCATGGTAAAACTGAAATCAATCCAATTTTACAAACTAATTAGCTTCTATATAGTGAGGACAATTAAATGATGCAACTTTGTAACATGTGAACATAATTTATAACACAATTAACTTGCATCAAAAGAAAAATATCAGACAAAATCCCTCAGTAAATATATTTTGGTAAATATGTGTACAGTTTACAGCAATCTACTTATGGGCTATTAATACAGCTGAAAATATAGTAAGGTTTTTTTTTCTTTTTTTAAAGTGTACAGTATATAAAAACATAAGTCTAGAACCAAACTTCTAACTTATGTAAGCTAAATTAATTTTCACTGTACAAGAAACACATACGTTATCTTTTAAAATAATGGGTTAGGATTATGAAGGCCGAGAGGTTTAAGCAGTCTGACATTCAAAACTTGTGCGATCATTTTCAAGTGGAACACAATAAAAAAAAGGGTTATTCAACTAGTTTATAATGTTGCCTTGAAAAAAGGGTTCCACCTTCTGTGATGTGGTATTTCAATATTAAGACAAAGGGCAAAAATATAAAAACTAGTGCACTAGCATATGCTTTGGTGAATACCGTTTAT
Organism: Acipenser ruthenus; assembly: GCF_902713425.1. Classification (NCBI taxonomy): domain Eukaryota; kingdom Metazoa; phylum Chordata; class Actinopteri; order Acipenseriformes; family Acipenseridae; genus Acipenser; species Acipenser ruthenus. Next base: position 27,261,647 of record NC_081206.1, read on the forward strand.
CATATGTTATTAAATCAATACAGCTGTTTTGTTTCTGTGGTAGGGCTCTGATCGTATAAGCAGCAATATACTTCTTCTGTGTTATACTTATAGAGAAAGCTATTTGATTAAAATGTTTAAAAAGATAAAGAAATAATCTACTGTAATTTGTTGATTTATAAACTGTCTAGGGATAAATGTTATAGTTCATGTTACTATCTATAGATGGTCACGTTGCAGTTTTGCTGTTGAAAAGTAAAGCCCCTAGACAATGAGCAGCAAGATAATAGGACTACCACCATCATAAGTGCCATAGTAAAGTTATTGCATTACCTCCCCACTTTGTCTCGAAGAGAACTTCTATGTCTTATGTCACCATTAAACTGGAGGAGCTGTGCAGCTGTTCCCCAGGGACAAACATTGTAATGTAAAGTGAGGTTCAATTTATTCTTAATAATTAGTGACCACTGGGCGTTGAAAAAGTACAGCTGCAGTTAAAAAAAAAAAAAAAAAAACAACAACTTTGTTTATATATTTAAAATTAAGGAACTTTAAACTACCCCACTGCATTTAAAGGAAGAGCAATGTGAGTGTTTGATTTCACAGAATAGCACTGATTTACACTCTGCCATGGTTTCATGGCTTGTTGATTAGAGGTTACTGAAAGAAAGTCATTTTACTCAAGTCTAAACCGCACATTTTACTAATACTGGAACTGTCCCAAATGTAAGGTCTGTTTACACCCTAGAGTAAGCTAGACTAGGGCTCTGCATTGGATGTTTACTAGGGACGTCCTTCACATGCTAATTTAAGGCTTACTATTCGTTTTGTAATCACATAATTATTGGAACTATAGGAACAGTTTGGGGTAAAATAGGAAGTGCAACTATTCTTAAATCATTTGCATAATCTCTAGAGAAGAAAAAGAAAAACAATGCCAGATCTTAGCTGTTTGGCATGAGTTTCAGCATTGACAAATAAAAACTACTTGCATGGGCTACCATCTATTATTTATACAGTACTACTGGTAATTGGCACACACAGTGAGTTAAGCCTAGATGTGGTGTTGCATCAGGTTGGAGACAAGAGTAAACCAGTTCGACTTTTAACTATATGCTTTCCTAGGAGCCAACTCTCTCCAAACTGGAGAATCATGGCTGAAAGAATTAGTACAATCTTGAATTCATGACGGGGTTCCCACAATGCTCGGCTTCACAGCAGACTGATTGCCGCGGTTTCGCAACGCTAATTTTCTTGCCAAACCCCTTTGTGACTTTGGCCTTAAATTATAGACAATTCTGTTAAACTGAGCAGAACACCTAACCATTACTGCTGCTGTAAACTCTGCCTGTTGTAACAAGGGATTTAGTTAAGACAAACAGCAATTCATATATATATATATATATATATATATATATATATATATATATATATATATATATATATATATATATATATATATGTAGATAGTGCAACTATTACCACAATGGCACAGGAATGTATTATGAAAATCACCCTTTGCCTCATGGTGGTGACATCTCCAAAGCAGTATGTTTTCTAGAGGGAACTACTTGAGCAGCTGCGTATGAATTTCATGGGACATTCATTGTACTGGAGGAATGCATAGGAATGGTACTGTGTAGTTGAGCTGTTTGTTTGTAAACTAGATTACAGTACAACTTATTTTGAGGCTCTTTTGAAACACAAGTGACAGCAGTAGAAGAGTATGATACAGTGCTTAAACCAAAAAGCAACACAGCACAGATATGATATTCGAATGCGACTAATCAACTATTATGTTGATCTTGAGTAGAATATTGTAACCAAAAAAATGTTAACACAAAAGAAAATTGCGTTTAAAAAAAAATATTGAAAATGAAATCTGACCTCTTATCAGGATACCTATGTGAAGTGAAACAACGTACCATAACTCTTACTTGCAGCTACACCACAACAAAACCTTCCTTGTTACTTGCGTTGAAGAGTAACTGTCACAAACCACCTCAAGCCCTTTTTGTTTAACTGTCTATAACCTGTCCTTGAAAACCACATTGTGCTTGCTTGCATAACAGCATTTTGGGGGATTTCTGCTCCGATTATCTGACGAGGAGAGGATATTGAACACATCTGCACTCACATATTTCAGTCTTATCAACCCTGCCATCTCTCTGGTCGTTAACCTCAAAACTAGGCCAAGCGGCCTACCCACAGGCTTCTCATTATGCAGCGCTTAGAGGTTATTACACAATTAGGCAGCACCAGAAACCCATAGGACAGGTAATAACTGCATTTTCAGTTCATTGAAACTCTGGAGACATGTAGCCAAAAAAACCTCAAGGCCTCTCCCCTCGAGGAGCGATCCTATCTGTTTTTCGATCAGTGTGAGAAGTCTAGCAGGCTTGGTCAGGATCCAGTTAAATACTAATTTACAAATATTT